>NC_035109.1:156220702-157472487 GCF_002204515.2 Aedes aegypti | reverse complement strand
ATAGAATAATACGATCCTTGGGTATCTGCAGTGGATTAGACCTATACTCGCAGCAAACTTTCACGAAATTAAGAATGATTCGAAAAAAGTACTAAGTCCAAACTGTAAACAACAGGACCAGTACCTGTCAAAATTGATGCGTGACGTCACAGTGCAGTGGAGTATTGAGTAAGGGCTCATTCACAAATTTCATAACGCTGAAAATAACCATTTTCGATACCCACCCACCCCCTCGTAACGCTTTTTGTATGAAAGTTCTACAAATTTTGTATGAGCCGTAACACCAGCGACACCCACCCACCCCCTTCAGCGTTATGAAATTTGTGAATAAGCCCTAAAATGATTTATGACCGCTTCGTTGAACAAATTGAACCACTGCCATTGATATGAGAAAATCTGGACAAACATTTGAAAAGGGCCCAAAAGGTCTTGAGCCTTTTTTTAGAAACGTTGCTGTTGAGCCCTTCTTAGCCCGCCCACGCAAACTAACACCACTATCAGAAAGATTGATGTTAGCTCTTCCCGATAGTGGTATTGGTGAGCATGATCGAGTTGAATTGGGCTCAACAGCGCCTTGCAAAGCCAATGTTTACCAATGTCGATGTGCCCTTTTGAAATGTTTGTCCAGAAATAATCGATTATTTCAAGCGATCAACGAACGGAACGCAGCCATTTCAATGCCCCTCCCTTCGCAGCAAAACAAACTACTGCACTGGCCAACCATATGATTAGAAACGTCAAACTGCGTGCATATCGCTTCGCGTGCTTTTGTGTTCGTAACATCGCCCGCGTCCCATTCATAAACATTGCTCCTCGCAGTCCTCGATGAGGTGAATCGCTTTCTTCGCTTTCCAGGCGCAGTTCTTTCACTCAGATTGTTTTGTGGCGTACGGTTGTGCGGTCGTGATTAATTTTGCGGGTCTGAATAATAGATCATTTCTGTGAAAGCTGTGTATCGTGAATTAATTAATCAGTGGAATCTTCTGCAATTGTGCGTTTCATTAGTGCATACAGTGGAAATGGCTGTTTATTTACTGCCCAAAACACGATTGTAAGTACCTTCGATGATTACGTCGATATAGTGGGATGAACATCAGATCGGTTTATGATATTGTGACTTAGTTCATATTTTAACATCCGACATCGGCGTCTTGAACGGAATGGAAACATGTTGCGTTAGTTATAGGATTAAGACCATTATAATACACACCACGACGCATAGCCAGACGTATGAACGATTCTTGTGCCTCCCTGGTAGATATAGGATAGATGAAGGTGGTCAGCACATAGACTTTGTTGGCTTTCTTCAGTCACATGTTTCTGTGCCTGTTGGGCTTGATTTGGCTTTACACGAGACAACCTTTGGGAATGTGATTCTTTTTTTAGACGTGCGTTTCGTTGTTCTTCTGAATCGAAGACGATGGACTTGAACTTGGGCAGGAATATGAAAGGCAGTGTGTTAAGTGGCATCAAATCTATGCGCCTTCATTCACAGTGTTTAGATGCTGATTACACAATCACATAGAATGGTTAGATCTAAAGCCGCTTTGAGGGTGCGTCCCATTGTTAGGAACTGTTAGTGCTAGTGCTGTTCGTCAACTCATTCATGATTTTCAAACATTTACGGATATCATATCATAAGAATTTGAAATGATCATAGTCATGATGTGTGTAATGATTATTTTCGTTTATTAGTATCATTTCAAATATTGCATTCATTTCTTCTCGTGTTTTGTGCTAGAAAACACTATCATCCTAATTTGGTAAAACTAAACAAAAATATTAAGCTCTTATTAATGTTTTGTTAACAACGTAGTACATTTAATTTGCCGTAGCAGTTATAAATTTTACCGGTGAGTTGATTTCACCTGCTTATAAGAGAGAAAAAAAAACGCTTTCAATTAAGTACAAACTATAGTGGAATTGAATGGTTTAGTACTAAATACGATTTTTCATCTACTTATAGGTATTCATCTAAACAGCACGAAGATTTATTAGCTTTCAATTAATTTAACCTAAACATACAATGCAATCTTTGTGGCAATTGTTAATAAATTTATTCGACATTTGTTCCAATGTTTCAACATTGGATATTCTGTGTAACTCATCAATACTAAAGAGGGAGCTTCAAATTCTTTTTTAAAATTTTATTTTGAGTCCTCTGCAGAGCTTTCTTCCTGGTATTACAACTGCTAGTCCATACTGGAACAGCATACAACATGGCTGGCCTGAAAATTTGTGTGAGGATTAAAAATTTGTTCTTAAGACAAAGTTTCAATTTTCTGTTAATGGGTGGATACAGTCATTTTATATATTTGTTACATCTGGCTTGAATACCCTCAATTGGTTTTGTGAAAGTCAAATTTGTATCTAGCATGAGCCCTAGATACTTAACTTCATCTGAATTTTTGGAACTCCTCTCACTGTGACAACATGTCTTCTTGAAGGTTTCAGTTAAAGAGCATTTGGTTTATTTGGGAATATTATAAGTTGAGTTTTTGAAGCAATTGGAGAAATCTTCCATTTTTGCAAGTAAAGTAATAATTGCTAAAAAAAAACTTTTTTAACCGCTAGAAATACAAATGGAGCACTTCTCTCTGGCATTTCTCAATGAATTAATGAATGGTTTCTTAAAAATATGTATCAATGGCCAACCATGCGTATGTTCTGGGACAAATTCTCGTGAGCACTCCTGGGAGTAATTCTTGAGAACTTTCTGGAACATCCCTAGAGAGTTACCAGAAAATTATTGAAGAATCTTTGGATGAAGTAATGAACTAATCTAATACCAGCGGCATCGTGCTATACACAGCACGAGTGTGATGGTTCCAACGACTTCTGAACGTTGGATCACTTTCGATATAATCTACCAAAGCATTGCTGAACCTCTTGACGATTTTCAGAGCAATTCCTATAGAACTCCACTGCACACTCTCTAGAAGTTTTTGGCTAATTTAGAATTACCGTAAACATTTTTGGAAGTAGTTCTTAATCAATTCCTGAACAATTATTTGATCAAATACCTACTGATATTCTGTAGCACAATTCATAAACATATTTAAAGCAGGTTATAACCATTTTCTCAAAAATAGCTTTGTTTTTGCAGAATAGATAGAATTCCAGCGATATTTTTGATGGAATTTATGCGCGATGAAACATTTTTCAAATATCTTCAGTTTCTTCTGAAAACGTTTGCGATTAGTCGGGTCACTTCAGTGCAAAGAAAAAAAACTACGCATCATCACAAAATGTGTATCCATCTGTTATCTAGGAAGAGATGAGGGAATTCGAACAACCTTACTGGTTGTAAAGACATGCAATTTGGGCCATTTTTGTCAAATTTGTTCAATAAAATATATTTAATGGTAATATATATGTTTTTAGATTTAGAATCTCTTTGTATGCAAGTCTGAGTTCTGTTTGATCTTTCGACCTTGACACTTGCTTTTGCCGGGGCGAGCGGCGAGGGCAGGATCAAACATGTCGCGCGTTGGTCTAGTAAGTGAAAAAGTGGCGTGATCGGTGAGTTCGGTTGGAGTAACTGAAAAAGTGCCGCGATCGGTTAGTTCTGTTTGATCCTTTGACCTTGACGCTTGCTCCTGGGCAGTGCGTCAAGAAAGCCCGAACAGTTTTTTTTTTTTTATTCTTTTTGGGTCGCGCGCTTATTTTTTTTTCCTGAGTGCTTTTTTATAGCCGAGCAAACGAGTGAAGCCGAAAGTGGATTGTGGCTGCTCAGTCAAGGATAACGGATCAATTGGTGAGCTCGTTTCATGCTACTATTTCTAATCTATAAAATATGTATGACTGCACATTCAATCGTTACAATGGTGGGATGTAAATATGATTTTTCAACCAACTATGGATGGTTCGTCACTGTAAGTGTCGACACAAACTCTGATTCATGATTTATTTATGTTTAACATTTTTTTTTTCAGAACACCTCTTATATACCTTTATTTTTGTAATTAAAAAAACTTTGAATGGTTCGACACTACAAGTGTAGACTTGCGAAAGTTTCACTTTATTCAACAAACTTTGGATGGTTCGCCACTGTAAGTGTCGGAATAAGAATAAGAGTGTTCTATAATGTCCCAACCAATCGAGTTTTTTGTTTCTTTTCAAATGAGTAAAATATAATAACACATGCTTTCGTCCTGACAGCTGTAGGAATGTTACATTTAGGTATTTGTTCAACAAACTTTGAATGGTTCGTCACCTCAAGTGTCGGCATAATTTTCCTCTACATAGAAATTGTTCATATCAAATGAAAATATTATATTTACGTATAAGCATGTATATATCTCACAAATCATTGTTTATCATGGTCTAATCGCTTATCAAAGTGAATCCTATGACCCAACAATCCTCCCCATTAACAAACATCCCTCCCAGTAACCTTTGTGGAGATGCAGAGGCAAACACGGTCTCCAAAAAGCAAAGGTTACACACTAACATTCCTTCCCCCAATCCCACCTGACTGCAAGGACGTGGCCGGCGCCGTTATTGACCCTGTATAAATAGAGGCACTGAATTATGCACACTGAAGAAGATTATGGCCAATCCCAGCCGAACTTCTAGTTGATTCTTTGTGCATTTTCACTGACTTCGGTCAATCACGGAATAGCAACCATTGATATGTGTAGTCAGTCTAAGCTAAGCTAAGCTAAGCTAAGAATCTCTTTGTATGCAAGTCTGTAAAAAGTCTATATTTTTGAAGGAAGTCTAAAATATCTATTTTGCCTTTTTCTGCTTTCAATGAATCATGATGCAAAATTGTACAGGCTGCAAAGAAACCTTCAAAAACTATAACTGATTCCAACGAAAATTAAAAGCTTCAACCAGGCTCTTCAATTATTTCGTCTCAGATTCCCCAAGGTAAAGCTTCAGGGATTATCATTTTGTTTAGAAAACTTCAAGGTCTCCTACCGGCATCTCTTCAGAAATTCTTCTAGAGATTTCTCTACCAATTGTCCCAGAAATTCATCCAGTGATTTTTCAAAGGATGCTGGAAGTCTTTACCTCAAGTGTTACTTAATTTTTTTTATCCTAGAATCAGACATTTTTTCACTAACCATTCATCCGAATTTTCCAAAGATTTCTACTGAATTTCTTCCGAGTAAATCCACAACGACTTAGCTTAAGGGTTTTTTTTTTTCAAGAATCCCTGTAAGAATTCCTCCGCCTGTTCATGTTGATTTCCTCCCATAAATAAAGAAATTTCTGGAGGGGTTCTTTAAACAAATCTTTTTCTTTTACGAATTTCTAAAGCAATTCAGTTAATACTAGAGGTGGGTAAAAAGAATCGGAGCCGTTCAAAAGATCCGGATCACTCAAAAGAACGAATGATCCACGGATCTTTTTTTTGGCAGGGGTCAACATAGATCAGACAAATAATGACCCGGAAAGAGAACGAACTGATTCTTTTCCCCTATTCTCCTTTGTTCGTTCCTCGGGTTTTTTTTATAACGATTGACATGTGCTTTGCTTTGCGCGCCACGCCACATATGCTAGCAAAGTTTTCTGCTGCTCCGTACTCTCTGCGCTCTCAGTATAGACAGACAAATTTGCCCCGCCCACTTACACACAGGCAGATGTAAGATAGAGAGAAAAAAGTGCCCACTTGAATAGCGAAGCACATTCTGCTTCTTACCTTTGGTTCGAGTAGGGGAAATCAGCCGAGTACATTGTTCCTGGGTTAGAATGAGAGATCGAAAGTTACGATAGGTACGACGCATGCCGCGCATGAGAGAGCCGCTCTTTTTTCGTTCGCTCAGTTCAGTTCGCTCTGCCTTTGCGATCCCGCTAAGCCACTGAACCGTTCAACAGATCCGGTTCACTAAAATGAGTGATTCGGTTCGGATCGGTTCACTAAAATGAGTCGTTTTGTCCATCTCTAGTTAATACTATAGCATTTTTTCAATGATTCCTCCGATCATTACTACACAAATATCTATAGAGATTTTGTAAAATGATTTTCGAGAAATTTCTTTCTTCTGCGGGTTACTATCCCGAGATTCTTCTAAAACTTCCTCAAGAGTCCAGGAAAAAATTTCAGAGATTCATGTTTATTAAAGGTGACTTTAAAACTTACACAAGTTTTATCAGAGTACACTTTTGGATTTTCTTTGAAAAACCCTCATGGATTTCGGAAAAAAAATCTTTACCATTTCCCTGGAGCCATTCCTGGGAGAATTCCTGAAAAATACTTTCAAGACTTACTTGAGAAAATCACAAAGAATTACTGGAGAAATTTCTGTAGAAATTTTGATGAAATTTATCTTCAGAGAAATCCCTAGTGGAAATCTTATGTAAATCCTGGAAAACAATTTATAGAAAATCTTTAGAAATTTCTGGAGAAGTTATTGATTGAATTTCAGAAGACAATTTGACCGGAAATCTTAGAGGATGTTCGATGAATTGATCACTGGATACAATCTTGGAGGAGTTATATCTCTCTTGAAACACTACTCAAAGAATTTTTGGAGGAATACTGGAATAATCTTTGGAGAAATTTAATTTCTGTGGTTCTCCTTGGGAAAACCCATGTTAAATTTTTGAGGTATCCTAAACAAAATTCGTGGATAAATTTCTTGCGAAACAATCACTTAATGAACTCCTTTAGAAATTTCCGGAGTAATATCGGAACATTTCGGCAAATACCATAATAAATTTCTGATGAAATTCCTAGAGAAAATTATAAAAAGCTCATACAGTAATACTTGGCTTAATGTCACGATCAACTCTTAGAAGATCTTAGAGAAATATTTGCTCTGATGCTATGAAGAATCAAACTCTTATCTCCTGACTCCTATTGGGTTTCGTTTTGTTTTCTTGATTCCTATTTTGGTCTCTTTTCGGCTTTTTTTCCCCTTAGGTTTTTTTTTCAGGCAAGAGGTCTCTAATTTCATATTTTCAAGGCACTCAGTCGCTACCAGCCCTGTAAGAAGACGAAAAATTTTCATAATAATGCGGTAACGACTATCATGAAAATGAGGGAATTAAAAACAAAGGGATGTCAGTGACAAAAAACTAGTTTTGAGTAAATCTACTTTGAAGTTTTTTCAGCATTTGTTTTATTCTTTACAAATTGTAGAGTCAAGAAAACATGCCAGTGTTCTAAGAATTATGCTATTTTTGTGTTGTTTTGCAATAGAATTACCTAAAAATATTGTTAGATCGCTTGGACACAATACAATTTCCTCAACTTAACTCAAAACTGACCAAAATGTCACTTATACTTTTTTGTTTTTGAGCGCCTTAAAAATATAGAAACTTTTAATTTTCAGCCTCCATAGGATCAGCATTTGTTCTTAGCTTCACAAACTATTTGCCCTACCCATTGCTTCGAACGTGGACGCGCCTCTGACCAAATCAATCGTAGAAGGGTTTATAGAAGAGGAAACACAAGTAGGGCTATCAAAGTATTGACATGAGAAATATCCTAAAGAGCACTATTCAAAAAAAATCTCGTCGTTGGAAATACATTTCTGAATAATTCCATGAGCGATGTTTGGCATTAAAGTCACCAATGACAAACAATTTTGACTTATTGCGAGTCAATTTCCGCAAGTCAGTTTGAAGCGAATTAGCTTGCTGCCCAGTGTATTGAAAAGGCAAATACACAGCTATGAAAGTATATTTACCAAGCTGTGTTTCAACTGAAACACCTAAAATTTAAAACAACTTTGGTTTGAAATGACGAAAAAGGGTGATGTTATATACGCCTATGAATGATGGTTGCAAGTCCCTCACATATGGGGCACATAACGATACACAAAAAAAAGTTTGGATCTCTTTATAGTTAGGATCCAGGTTTCAATTAAGTTTCACTACAGTTACTCCACACTTATGGATCGACTAGAGGGTAACTTTTCAGAACAAAATATGATTTAAAATTATGGTGACGCTTTACAGAATCGGATTACCTCCCTGGCACTGCAGAAACAACTATATTTCAAGGAATATACCTTAAAATTTGCAATTATTTATGAAAAAGTATGGATTTTTATAGAAACTTTAACCAATGTCCATCCCACAGATGTGGATCAGTGGTTCCTTATTGAGGATCAAACTGACTCATATTATGGATCAAAACACTATAAAAGCAAGTTATCTGCGAAGTAAATGAATGTAGTGTTAGTGTAAGCATACTTTCTGGCGGTTTTTGGAATCGCTTTTTCTTTGATGCTAAGCTGTGGTATGGTTTTCAACACCCCACAGATATGAATCAACTCTTCTAGGAATATAATAGACATTAAATTTCCCAGGAACAGAGAAAATTTGATATGCGTAACAGCAACTCTATTAGATGAGATATTCTACCTTAAATCCAACTCTGATCCATATCTGTGTGCTATCCATAACTGTGGGGCGACTGAACTGCTATTTGTATGTTATTATATGTTAGAAAATTAAACAGCTTGCCCTCTTTACCACTCAAATAACGAGCATTTCAATTTAAAATATTTAAATAATTTGGATCCATTAGAAAAACGTAATCCAATAACAATTTGAGTAGTAAATTTTACACCAACTTGGACTGCTTCAGGCATAGTGGTGGCTTTGAACATTGCATCAATCATTTGATTCAATTGTTCAGTTAGAAAAATAAAATCACAGAGAGACATGATACTTGAAGTAGCTACATTATCTGATGATTTTCCGTTAGGATTTTCGGGAGACGAAGAAGAGGAGTAGAAGTTTCCTGTGGCGGCAGAGTTTTTTTTTCCATTTTATTTGAAACAATTAGAACGATTACTCGTAGTATGAAAAGGGGAGGAGTTCAAATTACCTGCTACGATATCGGCATAGGATTTTCCTTGGGTAGATCCATTCGAAATTAAAAGATTCGGCGGAACAAAATTAGTTTGTGAATGAGCATGATTATAATCCACCTGATGGGTATGAGTCTTAATCAAGCGATCGTTAACTTAAAAATGAGCATTGTCCGATATTCTACTAGGGGAATTCCGGATACGACCATTACCGTAACGGACATTCCCGTTCATTTGCCTGGCACGAGTCTCTTGGCACCGACGGCCCTGAGTGAGATTCTGGAAATTTCTTCCAGGTTTCTGGAAATGTTCCCATGTCACACGGATATCGAACATAAGTCTTACTTTTTCTAAAGCTATAATATTATTTAGATCACTTTTATTAATGTGAACTAAATAATATTCTTGAGGAAGCCCTTTCCAAACAATGCCAGATTGGGCTCTCTTTTTCATAATGATTACATGGACTGAGGAAAATTCAAGTAAATCATTTATTCCATTTTCTTCATGTGACTTATAGTCACTTGAGAGACCTTTCAAGACGACTTTGAACAAACGTTCAGTTTTGTCGTCATAAGTAAAAAATTTGTGCTTCTTCTCTTTAAGATGTTTGAGAAGAAGTTCACGATCTTTAAGAGTTTCCGGCAAAACGCAACCGTCTCCTTTCTTTGCGATTTGGAAGGAGACCTTGATTCCCCTAATAGTTCAAGATCTTCTGCCTAAATCCCCCAAATTCGGAACAACTGACCACGATAGGCGGCACTCTTTGCTCATTCACTTGAATCAAAGAGCCTGGGCTAGAAGTTGCTTCGATTTGGTGTTCGGAAAATTTGTCTAAAGTTCACCCTTGGAAGAAAGTTCGCATTCCGGAGAAACGTCCTTTCTTCCATTCTTGGCACGTTTAGTGATAGTTTTAAATCCCACTTTTCTGTAAGGAAGTAGTGAATTCAGAGATTCACCCTTCCTTTTGTTTGTTGTTGATACCATGTTTAGTTAATAAACGAAAGAAGACGTGACCTTCGAGAGGTTTTTTCCCAAGACGGTGTCCAAGAAGGATTACCACCGCTAGCTTTCGCCAACGGGTCAAACGAAAAATCGAAGGCACGGGTCCAAACAAGGATCGTAAAGTGATCAATAGTAGAAAAAAGTACTGTTTTAGTAGCTCTGAAAAGTACTGTTTTATTGCTTTAGGTAGTTGTTAAAAAACTTCCAAGAGCAGAGAGAATTCGTGTACGCACAGCACGAAGGTACAATGCGCTCTGCAAGCTTGGTGTTAATTTTTCCACGTCTTCCGCTCTTCTGAATCGCACCATATTTCACGTGCGCCATTCGTCCAATTGCAACTTTTGATCCACCACAAAAATTGTTAATCTATAAATTTCAGCAAGACGACGCGCAGACTATAGGCATGAAAAACCGGCCTTCGCATATGTGCGCCTCATTCCCTTTTGTTTGGAGAAATGTGCCAGTGAACTGATAACGCTGATGCTATGGGAGATAGCGGGAGATAAGTTTCGTTCCACGTCGCGATTACACTTTACAATGTGCAAGGTATGGAAATTGGATGCATGGCTAACTTTACAGAATTTTAATTAATTACCGACAGAATCAGAAAATGTTCTTCCAGAACTACCGTTCGTTGTTTACTGAATAGGTTTAATTGAAGGGTATTAATTTATTTACTTCTTCACTCTTTATTCAATCATCTCAGGAAACGGTTCACAGTGATGCGTCATATCGAAGAAATTCGTCGTAACACTTTTTAACTTGTTTACAGAAAGTTTTAAAACTTCCATCCGACACGCATTTGTTACACATGTTACAATCGATTCGGCTAGGTGGCAATACTACGTAATATGGGACCTTATCTCGCCGCAAAGAATGAAGTCGACGAGTCGTTCATTATTTAATAGTTTTGACGGCGTCTGATCCGTGTCTGTCTGAATGTGATGCACGCTTCCACTACTTGCTCCCACTTATCAGTAGTTGAACGCGGTTGAACTTCAAATTAGTGATACAATAGTATTGGAGGGCATAGGGTGACCAATGAGGTGCGTTCGACTAAATATTTTGTTTACAGAATAGTAGTGATTCAGAAATCTATCCTTGAATGAAGATAGAATCTTAATTACTGTTTAGATTTTTGTGTCGCATTAGACACTATTGAGTTAATCGTGGCATGGCTTAATAGTTACATGAATTTAAGAGAAGCATTGTGATCTCATGCCATGCACTAGAGCACCATAACCTGGCAGGGTGTCTACTACCTGGAAAAACCTGGAAAACCTGGAATTATCAGGGAATTTTATTCAACCTGGAAAAACCCTGGAATTCTCAGGGAATTTCGATCACAATCAGGGAAATTATTTTGAAGCAGTAATTCATGATAGAACATGTTCACGACAAAGGATTTTTGCGTTATAACCCAGAGCTATCATTAATTGCCAGAAAACTATCTTCATTCGAAAAAAATTCAGCTGCGCCGCTCTCCAAAAACTATATGAGCTGTTCAGTGAGAATTCTTTCGAATATGAAATCAAAACTTAAAGCTTATCAAAACATGATTGATGTTTTTAATGTATCTAAATTTATTCGGTAAAGGATTAACATATCTAGGGCTGGTATCAGGTTTCTTTTTATATACAATTTTTTGCAAGTCTCTAAAAAGTCTCTATTTTTGATAAAAGGTGTCTGAAGTCTCTATTTTAACCAAAATAGTATCTAAAGTCTCTTTTCTTCCCTTATCTTGCTTGCAGATAACTGAGATGCAAAATTTCTTCTCGTATTTCTCGAGAACAGCCTCAGGAAATATCCTTGTGGTTTCTCCAAAGATTTTATTATGAATTCTTCAAGAAATTGCTTCAGCATTTTTTTCATAGGATGCTTACAGGAGTTCCTCCATAATTTGCTTCAGGAAATCCTGAAGTTTCCCACAGAATTTCTCCCAAGAAAACTTGACAAGAATTTCAACGCCATTTCGTCTACGGTTATTCCAAAGAATAGATCCAAAAGCTCCTCGAGGGGTTATTCGAGTGAATATATTGAGAACATTTCAAATAATTTCCTCAATTCGACCTGTGTTTCATTATTAAGTTTCTTTAGAGTTTTTTTTTCTAGGAATTTCTCCAGCATTTCATCCAAGGATCACTAGAGTTCATCCAAACATTTTTCAATGAATTTCTCAAAAAATCCCCATGGAATATTGAAAAGTTCTTTTAAGGTTCCACACAATTTAACACCACAGAAATTTTTTCTATGAAATGCTTCGCCTGTAGGAATGATTATTCCTACACAATTTTCTAGTAATTTCGTCCAGTGTTCCAGGAGATCTTGCGCAATATCCTGCAAGATATTATGATTTTTCTTTTTTTATTATTATCGTAGCAATAATCTTGGAAATCTTCTAAAAGTTTTTCAAGAGCAAGTCTTCCTGAAAATCCTCTTTAATCAAGAGTGGCCTAAGAAATTACATAAGTAACTGTAGGGGAAGACGGGGTAAGACCGCCCGCCTAAGCAATTTAATTCATATGTCAAAATCAAGAACCAATAAATCATTTTTCTGCGCAGCATGTCGTTTTTTGAAGCCTTGGGTATGATCAAAAAATATCACAGGTGTTGTATTTGCAACACCTGTGATATTTTTTGATCATACCCAAGGCTTCAAAAAACGACATGCTGCGCAGAAAAATGATTTATTGGTTCTTGATTTTGACATATGAATTAAAAGGGGCCCAGATAGCCGTAGCGGTAAACGCGCAGCTATTCAGCATGACCATACTGAGGGTCGTGGGTTCGAATCCCGCTGGTCGAGGACCTTTTCGTAAAGGAAATTTTCTCGATTCCCAGGGCATAGAGTATCTTCGTACCTGCCACACGATATACACATGCAAAAATGGTCAATCGGCAAAGAAAGCTCTCAGTTAATAACTGTGGAAGTGCTCATAAGAACACTAATCTGAGAAGCAGGCTTTGTCCCAGTTGGGACGTAACGCCAGAGAGAAGAAGAAGTGTTGTATTTGCAAAAAAATATTTATTTCTTGAAGCTTGAAAAAGTGATGTCTTATAACGATTATTTTTAGCGACGGGGTAAAACCGCCCACCCACGGGGTAAAAGCGACCACCACGATTTTCGTACACAATTTTACGATAAAACATATCAGTTCCCTGTGATTCTTAAAAGAATAATGTATTATGAATTCTACATTGATTAACGTAGATGTTGAATCATTTTTAGGGTTTAATAATTCAAAAAATATAGATATATACTTATCATCCCCTTAAGACACCCTTATTGTGGAAAAATATGCGAATTTGGCTTGTATTTTTTATCAAAATTGATTTCATTTTACTTGAATAGTAATGTACAACTTAGTTACAACTTTAAAAATGGTTCAGGCATTTTATTTGGTATAAATTAGGGGTGGCGATCTTATCCCACTAACAGTGGTCGGTTTCACCCCACTAGCGCAATTTTCAGAACTATGGCCTTATTTTTAAGTTAAAATATTTACAATTAATTTTTCACTTCACTAATGCATATTTCACATTGCTGTTCAAGCATGGACAGGTAATTTGTAATGTTTTCACAAAAAAATCCCTTCCGAAATCCTTAAATGAGTATCTGTCAAATTTAGATCAAATTCAATATCGACGAGCAAAAACTTTGTTTTCGATATTTGTTATGGAAAATTCCATTAAAATATCACCCTAAATGCCTCGAAATGACAAAAATCTTGTGTTTATGCAAAGTGCTTGATGAACTTTTAAGAAAACCGCCGTTTTCATTCCAAACTGGAGGTGGTCCGTCTTACCCCGGCGGGCGCTCTTACCCCGTCTTCCCCTAACAGAAGATACCCATAAATTTACGTCAAGGATTTTTTTTAAATTCTCAGCTTTCTGGGAAATTACATTCAAATTTCCTTGGTGAAAACTCCTGGAAGAATGCTTGAGAAAAAGGTTTTGAAAACTTTCTTGAGAAATATCTTAGAATTAATATAAGAATTTCCGAGAAGAAATCCTAGGCGCAATCCTGAAGGTATCCTCAGTGAAATTTGTAGTCAAAATCTTAAAAAAATTCTAAAGAACAATTTTGTAGAAAATCCTAAGAAATCCTTGGAGGCATCTGGAGAAGTTTCTAGTTGAATATTACAACATGTTTTAAACGGGAGTCTTGGAGGATGTTCTAGAAAAAACTAATTGGAGACACACCGGATAAAATCCTCGAGTACTAAGGGTTCTTTCACAAAAAATATCTGGAGGAATTTCTGATGAAAGCCTTGTGGTATTTTTTGTGATAATGTTTGGAAAAATCTTGGTTCTATTCTGAGATATAAAAAACAAAATTTTTGAAGGAATTCCTTAGGAAAATTTTTGGAGAGTGGATATTTTAAATATAGATATGAATCCATCCCTTTCGTAATGTCGTCGTAATACATCAATGAATGTTTGTCCTTTACTGGCATATACCAGATGTGCTGGCATGTCGTCGTAATGTCGCAAAAAAAAATATTTGAAAAAAAAAGTTTTAAACATATTTTTAGAGAAATGTCTGGTCTGATTAAACTATTTTGCCCTGGTTCCTGTTAGGTTTCGGTTTTTGATTACTGTTTTGTCTCTTTTCGGTCTCTTTTTAATTACTTTTTAATCTCTTTTTTACTGGAAAGAGGTTTCTAAATTTCATATTTTCAAGAAACTCATTTAATTTTTTAAATTATTGGAAAATATTTAACATATAAAAAAAAATTCGAAAAGTAAACTGGAACTTGAACAACAATCAATTCGAAATTTCGTAACAATCATGACTAATTTAGAACTTTTTCGAATGAAATGCAAACATTTATAATTTAATCATATTACCACAGTCAAATGTTATACGGTCGAACGCGATTACCCAGGGGCTTGATAATCCGTGTTTCAATCATAAAAAAATGGATCCGGGATCCAAAAGTTTTACGAATTATTTGTGTTGATTTAGATTGTAGATATATTGCCACATATCCAAATAAAGTTTAATTTAGCGCCCATGAAGCTGTCTAAGTTATCCAAACGACCGATGGAAATGAATGGTACATAATTTGTACAAAAAATACTTTCAAGAAGACACATACTGATGCACTTGAAAGTTCCGTTTAGTAATTTTTTTTAGACATATAAAATTACAGTATTTCTTGAACCTGGAATTATTTTTATAAAACCTGGAAAAAACCTGGAAATATCAGGGAATTTCATTTTGCTAAACGAGTAGACACCCTGCCTGGATTAAGCAGGCTTATTGACCTTCTGCGATATACACAAATTTAAGGAATTTGTTGCATATTGGGTACGAAATCATCAATATTAATTCCTTTTCCGATCAGCCTAATGCCATGTGGTGTCGGTAGTGGTCGCTTCAGTTGTCTAAGAATTAACACTACGGACGGTCTATTCCGGTGGTAAGCCCTCTCCCTATTATATGATAGCCTTTATATAGGGGTTGTGAGGATAAAGTAGGCAGTGATGCCAAAGCGGACAAAAGTAAAAAAAAAATATTTGAACTATTAATTTTAAAAGTATTTTTGTATTTTTCATTGATATTTAAGAAGTATTTATCCAAGATTTCATAAAGATTTAATGAAAATTGGTTTTCACAGTACTTTAAAAACGTGGTCCATATCTTCTTCTTGGCATGAAGTTCTCACTGGGACAAAGCCTGCTTCTTAACTCCATAGTAATAAACTGAGAGCTTTCCTTGCCAAAGTTGTCATTTCCACATTCGTATATTGTGTGGCAGGTACGATGATACTCTATGCCCAAGGAAGTCAAGGAAATTTCCATTACGAAAAGATTCTGGACCGATCGGGAATCAAACACAGGCACCTTCAGCATGGCTTTGCTTTGAAGCCGCGGACTCCAACCACTCGGCTAAGGAAGGAGGGCTATCTGGAGGTGAAAAATCGAACTGATAAATTATCCGCCAGGCTAGTGATAAATTTTCTTCAAGTGTATGTATCTCAAAATCCTTATTAGTTAGAAGGTTGGTGTGTTCGACAAAGCTGTTCATCAGAACAAGGGCTATTGGAGGTAGACAATCCTACTGGAAAATAATCCACTACACTGAGAAAAATCTACGCGTCAAGGTCGTGTATTTTTCTTATAGATTTGCGCAATGAGGAAAACTACATGACTTGAGTGTGGTAGCCATATGGATTTCGTCATTGAGTTCATGGTATAATAACATGTGTATTAACATTAGGTTGTCATGTGAAACAAACATAAATGTCTAAATATTAAATCATGAAAACCTACTGATTTGCTTGTTGATTTCAAAATGTAGTGGCTTTTGATAGTCATGTGTGATAGAATATTAATGCCATGACACTGAAAGAAGATGATGATAGAAGAACTCTCGCTCCCCAAAATATGGATTCGAGGCTCCTCTGCTTGTCGTAAGCTCACTTGAATGTTTTTTTTTTCAAACAAGTTAGTCCGCAACAAACGAAGCGCCGCGAATCCATAATTTGGGAAGCCCTGGATTAGCATGTTTAATTTCATTCGAAGCTGAAAGCTAGGAAAATCTGTTAGTGGAATCCGATTTGTCTCTAACACCATGCATGTTATGTGTAGAAAACTAGAATGCTCATCTTCACTCGGACATCTTCACTAATAGAAAGAAAAACGAATCCGCAAATTTTACTCTAACACTTTCAGCTTCAGAATTAGCTTCTTCTCTTTCGAACATGATGATGACTGTAGTTCGACACGAGGTCCGACCGCAATTTAGTTCGCTATGGGTTGATCACAAAAATTTAGAAATTTTGAACACGTAAATCAACAGCAAGCTCATCGCTTTCAAATGGACCAACTTGAACCTGATGATGAAACACACTGAATCCGTGTTGGGTGCACCCATAGGTTGACGCATACGAATTTGAAATGGAATGCTTCAGGAACTTATGTGGAAAACTATGGAATTCATGTTGTCGATTGATGAATCAGTCCATGAAGCAAAACTAAAGAATTGAATGTGTAACGCATACCAAGTTTGTAAGAAAATCACAACAAATTGATATAGACGTTCATGAATCGATCCATAATTTTAAACACACGGATCAAACGTGTGGATTACCAGTGTAGGTGATCCTAGTAACTTTTTGACGTAGGACTACGTCTTTCTTCTCTATACAAGAGTGAAATTGGAATTTCAAAACCATGAGCGTTACGTTGGCATGAAATATTTTGATCGTTCATAACTTTTTGCTGGCTTAACATACGGAGGACGAAGCCTAAAAATCAGTTGGAACGCTAAATTCAACCCACTATATCTCGGCTGTCCGATTTGTAAAATTTTGGCACCTTCAGAAATGTATGGGCTTCTAGATTTATGTCAGATTTTTGAAATATTTTTAGGAATTACTGTTTAATTTGTAATACCTAAAACACCGGAGCAAGTCCTAAAAAATAAATCTTACCGGCAGTAATTTGTAGATACCGTAATCCGGGGTATCATTGATCAGCGGGGTAACATTGATCGGCATGACTCATCTCATCAAAAGTACGTATTATCATTTATTGATGAAACATTTCCAAATTATGAATGGTGCTTCTCTTTCTTATATTCATGAGCTGATGAAAGTTAATGTTTTTAAGAAAATTGAGTTCACCTTGTACGTAAATTTATGAACTTTTTGAAATAAAGATTTTAATTGTTAAGGATGACACTACCGAAGATTCATGTCTCACACAAGTTGCGCAAACGATATAAGCAAGGAAAATGTGATTCTTACTAAAAATGGCATCGACGAGAACGATTCCGTTGTCAAAACTTTTATAAGTATGCTCAATTAGGCAACATTACCGAATTACTGTTAAGAATGTAGAATTCCCTTAGGAAATTGCCTACCTTTAGGCGTATTCCGTGGTTCGAGGTGTTTTTAATTTTAAAATAACTCAAAATGTAAATGACTTGTAAGCGTTTGGCCTTCATATTCGGCTTCTGGGGCCATGGTTTAAGTAAGTAACGACATTTTCAGTATTACCGAACTTTGTTTATATATGTGATCCAGTGTTGTGAAAAACTCAATTTCTCACAACTCACGCTTGAGATTTTTCATGTGTGAGTTGTCAATCATGCAACTCAGCAGTCAAAAAATCATGGATGAGTTGGCTCACCTTTTTAACTCATTGTCTCGTATTTCCACAGTTTACTCACACACGGCATTAATTTCTTGTTAGTCTGGTAAAATTATGTTAATCCTTTCTAACGTAAACAACAACATTCGGGTTTCACGAATTTTTGCCGGGTTGTGCGACTGAATCATTTTTTACGGTTTGAGTTGATTGAGTTGATTTTGCATCAAAATCTCAAGCGTGAGATTTGCGAAGCAGATCTCTAATGAGTTTGCTCTCACGGGAGAGCGTTTTGATAGAGATTTTGAGTGTGAGTCTATCAACACTGATGTGATCAATGTTACCCCATATCAGATAATCCAAAAAATCGCCTAAATCATTTTTTTTAGCACGCTTAAATCTTTCAATTAACAAAATACAGTATATGGTCTCGAGCTATGGGTGGCAGTACTTGTTTTAAAAATATAAAATTTGCAACATTTGCATTTTCAAACGAAATATTGAAGAAACATTCAGAAAAATGATCAATGTTACCCCGGATTACGGTAACTTGAAATTTATCGCGATAACCTATAGAATTTTTTATTGTATGATGATCGTATTAGTGTAACCAAACAATTGGCATTTGTGTCGAACACAGAAAAAATACATTTTCAACAATAACTTGAAATTTATCGCGATGACCCAAATATTTTATGATCCTAAATATACTCATATTTAAAGCCACCAAATTAGCTGAACACTGATAAAAAAAAATTATGTTGGAAAAACTACAATATTTTCACAAAATAGTGAAAAGTACAGAAAAATACAGGTTTTCAACAGTAATTTTATATTTATCGCAATAACTAATCAGTTTTATAATTTTTAACTCTTTAAATGTTCATAAGAAACAAATTTTCTGAACATCGTTCATAGCTGTTTGTTCAAAGAACTACAATACTTTCACAAAATCTTGTATAATTTAGAAAATTCTGAAATTTCTTCTGCAATTTATTGATTGCCTCTAGACCTTATCAATTTAAAGATGTGAAGCATTGTTAGATATAAAAATAAACATATTTTATTTATTTTTTTATGTTTTTCAAAGAACTACAACATTTTCACAGAACTGTGAATAATATAGGAATAATACGATCCTAACAACAGTTTCGCAATGATCCATGGGTTTTGTGGTTTTAAAATATTTTCATATTTAGGGTTGTCAAGTTTACACAACATAATCGATGAAATTTTATTGAAAAAACTACAATATTTTACAAATTACCGTATAATACAAAAATATTCTGTTAATACCGAAGTTTAATTTTATCATCTGTATAAGTTTCTAAATTGTTTTGAATTTTCAAGAAACTAAGTGTGCTCAAAATTACTAATAGCTGTTCGTTCCAAAAACTACGATATTTGCACAAAATCATGTATAATACAGAAACATTTAAAATTTCTCCTGTAATTTTGAAATTGCTACATTGGCCTAAAATTTTTCAGATTTATATACAGTGATACCTCCATGAGTCGATGTTCCATGACTCGATATCGACTCATGGAACCATACTAAAAACATAATTTCATGGTTACTATGATGGTCCCTAGAAGCAGCTTTCCAAAGAATTGCTGTTGCATGGAGGTTTCACTGTATGAATTGACAGAACGTTTAAAAAAACAACAAACGTTGAATGCCATAATGTCGAAAGAAATAACACATCGAAAAGAAAAAATATCGAATTACTTTTTCTTTCGGAAGACACTAATTCTTCCAAGATATTTTCGTTCCCTTCCAATTTCCACCCTTCGATGTTTTGTCCCTTCGACGTTTTGTCACCCAACTGCAAATCACTGATTGCCTCCAGACCATATTATTTTAAGGGTTTGGAGCATTCTTATATATTAAAGTAAATCTATTTACAGAACATTTTTGATGATTTTTAAAGAACTAAAACATTTCCACAAAACTGTGGAAAGTACCAGAAAAGTTTGATCGTAATAACAGCCTGAAAGGGGCTTAGCCTTAGCCGAGTGGTTAGAGTCTGCGGCTACAAAGCAAAGCCATGCTGAAGGTGTCTGGGTTCGATTCCCAGTCGGTCCAGGATCTTATCGTAATGGAAATTTCCTTGACTTCTCTGGCCATAGAGTATAATCGCACCTGCCACACGATGTACGAATGCGAAAAAGGCAATTTAGGCAAAGAAAGTTCCCAGTTAATAACTGTGGAAGTGTTCATAAGAACACTAAGCTAACGTAGTACCAAGAAGAAGAAGAAGAAGAACATCCTGAAATTGACCACAAAGTTCCATGATTTTATGATTTGAAAATGTTAAATAAAATGTTATCATTTAGAGTTGGCAAGCTTGTATAAATGAAACGATGAAATTTCGTTATAAAACTTAAATATTTTCACAAAATACCATGTAACACAAAAATATACTATTTGTGCTCTTGTTTCATATTTATCAAGATGACTAATTGATTTTATTTTTCAAATTTTTAAATTCTGAAAAAATAAAAAATTTCACAACATTTTTAATGGCTATTTGCTCTAAGAACTACAATATTTTCACAAAACCACGAATAATACAGAACAGTCTCTTGCTATGGTTGCGATATCATAGTAGTTGTGTTTACAATTTGAAATTTTCTCAACGTAATACATATAAAAAATAGAGCAGTTTTTGTGTCTGTTTTCAAAGCACGACAAACAGTTTAAAAAATTGTTAATATAAAAATTTCTAATGACTCATATATTGATAATATTTGCACAACAGATTATAACAGAAATATATCAGATTTCCGTTGCAATATAATGAGCAATTCTCGCTGAAACCAGGCCGCCATCGGCACTCATCGTTAGAATTCCAATTTTATGTCACTGATCGCTAGTTCTCGATAAAACTTAAGGGTGGTCCTTGCGGTTTTCTCAAATTGGTGGACCCCTCGTACGCCAACTAGCTAAACAGTTTGCGAAAAAGACCATTTTTTGATAAATCTTGGGTTTTTCTTCACGTGATATGTCTCATATTTCGCTTGGAACACATAGCAAACTTAGTGGCATCGTATAAAGAAAGGATATAGCTTTCATTTAAAGTTAAAAATATGTTGGCGGCCATTGCGAATCTGGCTGCCATCTTGAATTTTGTTAGAAAAATCGTTTTTTCACCATCTGCGCACCGCTCGTTATGAATTCTGAGATCACCATCAGAAAGCTGAGGAAACATTGCGTAAGATAGGCTACAAAAACTAGGTGAGCAATGATAACAACCCTATGAAATGATTTCTAAATCATGTTCAACGATTTTAACGTATATGGCGAGTGCAATCAATGCAAACATTATTTTTTGTACAACAAAGAAACAAGCTTTCAATCGTTGGTGTTTTAATCAAGTCGAGTGATAAAATCAGGCGGCCATCTTGGATTTTGACTTCATTTTGATTTTGTATTTGTATTTGTATTTGTATTTGTATTTAAAATAATCCATCTGACAAATTAGTCTTAATGAATAAAAACTTGAACATAACATACACTTAACACAGATTACTGAACTACAGATCGTATTCTATTAGCAAAATGCCTCGTCGGTTCATCGAACTCGAAAAACTTTTCGACAGCTGAGAATGCTCGGATGCACGCTGAGATGGGTTCGTCGTATCCAAATACGGTGCGATGGAAACTTGATTGGAGCAGTGTTGTACTCCGGAGAACTCGGTTAGGAACACGAAATTCTAGCAAACTAAGCAGTTCTGGAGCATCGACTTCGCCATTTAGTAACTTTGCTATAAGCAACGATTGCTGTACCTTTCATCGTTGCTCCAATGTTTCTAGTCCCAGGAGTCGGCATCTATCCGGATACGGTGGCAGGTTATCGGGGTCCCTCCATGGCAAGTTTCTTAGTGCCAAACGAATGAACCTCTTTTGAATCCGTTCAATTCTTAGACTCCACGTGAGTTGGTGCGGATGCCAAACGACGGATGCATTTTCCAAGATAGGGCGTACCAGGGAACAATACAATGATTTCCAGCAGTGCGGGTCTGAAAAATCCTTGGCAACCTTGGAAATAAAGCCTAGCTGACGCGTTGCTTTTGAGATGATTGCAGAACGATGCAGCTCAAACGACATTTTCTCATCAAGCTGAACCCCTAAGTCAGTCACATGATCAACTCTGTTGAGAATGATCCCATCAATTTCGTAGTGAAAAACAATTGGATGCATCTTGCGGTGAAAAGTGATCACCTGACATTTCTCTACGCTAATAATTAGCTTGTTTCTGCGGCACCAATCGGCAAACAGTGTTAACGAGTTCTGAAGACGCATACAATCATTTTCAGTCCGTACTACAATGTACAGTTTGAGATCATCGGCATAAATCAGCTTAAATCCTTCACCGAGAACCAAGCCAGCATCGTTAAAGAAAATAATAAATAGCAACGGTCCAAGGTTGCTTCCTTGTGGGACACCAGACTTGTTCGAAAAGGGTAATGATACACATCCATCGATTTTTACTCGCAGCTCTCGTCCCGTAAGGTACGACTCCATCCAAGAAACCAAATGCGTAGATACTCCGAGGCGGGACAGTTTGTGCAAAAGTATTCGGTGGTCAATCTTGTCGAACGCAGCTTTTAAGTCGGTATAAATTACGTCAACTTGTGCCTTTTCTTCCATGCTCTTCATGCATTTCGACGTAAAAGTCAATAAGTTTGTAGTAACCGATCGGCTAGGCATGAATCCGTGTTGCTCAACGGAGATGTAGCATTTTGTTGTTTCGAAGATAATTCCACACATTATTATTTCGAACAGTTTCGAAACAGCTGACAAGCTTGTAATACCCCGATAGTTTGTAACATCATGGCGATCACCGCGTTTGAAAACGGGTGTTATGAACGATTGTTTCCAGATGCGTGGGAATTTTGCTTGCTGGAGTGACTGATTGAAAATATCGCACAATGGTTGTACCAATGCAGAAATACAACGACAAATAATAATTGCCGGTAATCCATCAGGACCAGGAACATACGACCGTTTTAGCTTTTTCGCGGCCAATAAGACCATATCGGGATTTATGGTAAATGCACTAAGATCAACAACATCTGCGGGGACATCTCGAGTTGCGTCAGCTACTTCCTGTATTGATGCGGTGTTTGCAGCAAATATAGCTTCAAAGTGCCTGGCGAATAATTGGCTTGATTCTACGGCAGTCCTAGCACATTGCTCGTTCAAAAAGACGTTCGTTGGAATTGCAGAACTTTTTCGTTTGGAGTTGACGAAGCGCCAAAAACCACGAGGATTCCTTCTCAAATCTCTTTGTACACGCAATATGTACAACTTGTAAAGAGAGGCATTTTTAAAACGGTATGCATTGCTGGCTCGTTGAAATTTTCGTTTATTGCTTGGCGTGCGTTGACGACGTAGTTTACGTTGGCAAGCATTACGCGCGCGTTTTAGTTCCCGCAAGCGAGGCGTACTCCAGGCGGGCGAAACTGACGGTCGTATTCGTGGGACATTCAATGCAAGCCAATTGTTCAAAATGGAGCAAAAATTTTCGGCCACTTGATCAATGTCATTGCTAAGAAATATTTCGTTCCAGTCTATGATTAGCAAATAGTCCAGAAGAGCGTCAAAGTCGATTTGACGAAAATTCAGTGGTCGGTTTTCTTGAGGTTGGGCAATCCTTTCGTCGCGTACCAAACACGCAGGTAAAGAGATTTCGAGCGGGGGATGATGAGAATCAACGGGTAACATCGGAGCTAACGAACAGTCAACATCGGCCACACATTCAGAAAGGCAAAAAACCAAGTCAAGAGTGCGATCCAGCTGGTTGCGAACAAGATTCCTTTGGGCGAGGCACAAATAATCCATACCGTCCACCAGAGTGCTGCTGGCTAACGGTAGTTGACGACTGTTGCATTGAACAGTGTTATCAACCAAGCACCAGTTCATACGAGGTTGATTATAATCGCCACACACCAAAACAGCGTCGCCAAGTGAACATTTCTCGCAAAGTTCATTCAATGCCGAAAGGTGGTCATTGATCACATTAACATCTTGACTTCTATCCGGTGGAATATAGATCGCGCACATGAAAACCTTCCTACCTTTGATTGTCGACGAAACACAGATCTGCTCCAAACTCTGCGCACTTACGGTTCGCTCAACGCTGCTTACATAACGCTGAGCAATAGCAATTAGAACACCCCCAAATCGAGATTTACTACTGTTGACGGGGCTCCTATCACAGCGATACACATTGAAGCCTGAACCAAAAAGCTGTTGATGCAGTTGTCCAATCCGGTCTCGGTCATGATGATCACGTCGAAATTGCAGTCGGTTGACGCCAAAAGCAGGTCATCTATTTTCGTCCTCAGGCCACGCACGTTTTGGTAATAAATCCAAATAGCATCATCATTATCGTCACGACTGGAAACAATCGATGTTGAGGGAAGAATATTGTTCTTATTGCATTTGTACTTTTTTTTTTGTTTTTTTTTTTTTGTTTTTTACAAGGGGGAAATCTGCAAACAGATCCCCTGAGAAGATAACTCAGGGAATGCGGGGATGACGCACCAACGACGACCCGCTAAAACCAGCCTATGCACTGTGCATGAGCAATTCATTTAGAATTGCTCAAGTGGTGAACAGTGCATCGACATGACCCTTGGACTCAGACCCTCATCTCCCCGGAACCACCTTACGGTATTTCTTCGGGAAGGGACCAGTGCATATAGCACAACACGTGTAGCAGAAGTAGCCTAGGCAAACTGCTTCTCCTAGCCGACTTAAACAATGTTACAAGGGACCAGCCTCGGCAGGGCTAATCCTCTGCAGCCAACTCTTGGTCGGCGCGCCATAGACGCTGCAATTCTAACATAATGTGAGTGACAGCCGTAGTTACTGCATTCCAGCACTCGGCATCCGCACACATTCTCTCTATAATATTGTCGGGGGACGTGTCCCCTCCGCATGTAGTGAGCATGCGACCTCTCACAACAATGAAACGGGGGCAATCGAACACGACATGCTCCGCTGTTTCCTCTACACCAGCACAATTGGGGCACGCAGGAGATTCTGAGTGCCCGAACCTATGCAGGTACTGTCTATAGCAACCATGTCCTGACAGAAACTGCGTCAGGTGGAAGTTCACTTCCCCATGGCTTCTACCATACCAATCTGACACATTTGGTATTAGTCGATGGGTCCATCTACCCTTAGTGGAGTTATCCCATTCCTGCTGCCAGCTTCTAAGCGTTTCCTCTTTACACGTGTCGCGGACTCCTCTGGTACCCCTTTGGTTGAAGCATTGAACATCTTCCTTGATGATGAGCCCGATGGGCGTCATCCCGGCTATGATGCACACGGCCTCTTTAGATACCGTCCGGTATGCACTTGCTACTCTTAAGCACATTATCCTGTACGTGCTTTCCAACCGCTTTAGGTTTCTGTTCGTTCTAAGCGCTTTTAACCAGATTGGTCCTCCATACCTTAGTATGGATAGCGCCACGCTTGCCAGCAGCTTGCGTTTGCTGGCAATTACAGCAGAGCTGTTAGACATCATCCTCGAAAGCGCCGCTATAGCCGTAGATGCCCTTTTACAGGCATATTCAGCGTGGCTAGCGAAGCTCAGCTTGTCATCGATCATTACCCCAAGATGCCTAAGGGATCGCTTGGACTCTATGGTGCAATCACCTACCGAGATAAGCGCCCGTTGCTCGGACTTGCGGTTGTTGACCACCACCACCTCAGTCTTGTGACGGGCCAGTCCTAGTTTCCTAGACTTCATCCATTCCTCAACCAGGGAAATAGAGTGCGCTGCTGTCAACTCTACTTCCTCCATCGATTCACCATAGACCACTAGGGTGATATCGTCGGCGAAGCCAACAATCTTAACACCTGTCGGAAGGGGCAGCCTCAGTACGTCATCGTACATCGCATTCCATAACAGCGGGCCCAGGATTGAACCTTGAGGTACTCCCGCGGTAATTCGAACGCTTTTCTGCCCCTCCTCTGTGTCATACAGTAGAATCCTACCATCAAAATAGCTTTCTAGAAGCTTACACAACTGCACCGGTACCTTGAGGCGGTGAAGCGCGTGTGCTATTGCTTCCCAGCTTGCGCTGTTGAACGCATTCTTCACATCCAGAGTGACAACCGCGCAGTAACGGATGCCGCTCCTTTTATGCTCGATTGCCACCTCAGCTGTTTGAACGACCGACTGGATGGCGTCCAGAGTAGATTTACCTTTTCTGAATCCAAACTGGTTGTTGGACAGGCCGTCCGCACTCTCCGTATACGGTACTAGTCTGTTGAGAATCAACCTCTCCAATAACTTGCCCGTCGTATCTAGTAGACAGATAGGTCTATACGCCGACGGGTCACCTGGTGGTTTCCTCGCCTTTGGTAGTAGCACCAATTTCTGTCGCTTCCATACATCCGGGAAGATTCCTTGATCAATGCAGCGTTGCATCGTGGTTCTGAACATGTCCGGATCCGTGTTCACTGCCGCTTTTAAGGCAACATTCGGGATACCATCGGGTCCCGGTGCCTTGTTTGACGCGAATGATTTCACGACTTCTGCCAGCTCTTCGTTCGTCACTCTCGCCACTTCTTCTCCTTCATCTGCCGCATACGGCGCTGGGGGCCATGGGCTTATGGGATGGTGCGGGAAGAGTACATCGATTATCGATCGCAGCAACTCGGGCGATTTCTCTTGGGGCGCTATGGCTCCTTTGGTCTTAGCCATTACCACTCTGTAGGCGTCACCCCATGGACTAGAATTGGCACTCTCGCATAGACTTTCAAAGCATGCCCGTTTTCGACTCTTGATTTCCTTTTTGAGAGCCAACTTTGCCTCTCTGAATGCTGCACCGCGTTCCTCTCTTTGTGCTTCTGTGCGTGCGCGTTGCATTCTTCGTCTAGCCCGAAGGCAGATTGCTCGAAGATTTGCAATTGATTCGCACCACCAATACACTGGCGGCCTGTTCTCTCTAGGAGGGGCTTTTCTCGGCATGGAAGCATCACACGCTCGTGATATCATAGCAACTAGCTCTTCACCGTTTAGGTCCAGAGTGTTTCGTTCGCGCCTCAGGGCTTCAGTGAATACTTCGCCGTCGAAGCGCGCTGTTTTCCATCCTCGGGCTTGGGTCGAGTTACATCGCGCTGCCTTCTGCCCGCCTGGTATTATACTATAGCGAATCGATTGATGATCGCTATGAGTATAACCGTCATCAACGAGCCAGTTCATGGTACCTAAAAGGTTAGGACTACAAAACGTCACGTCGATGATCGATTCTGCACCATTTCTGCGGAAGGTACTCACTGTACCCACATTTGCCAGCTCTACATTTAATGCGGCCAGGGATTCCAACAATAGCTGGCCTCTTTGATTGGTGCAGCGGCTACCCCACTCCACTGCCCATGCATTAAAGTCGCCAGCTATCACTACTGGCTGCCGATTAGCTAGTTCGGCCATCATCCTGTCAACCATGTGGGAAAATTCCTCAATCGACCACCTTGGGGGCGCGTAACAACTGCAATAGAACACGCCGTTGATTTTTGCTATCGCAAAACCGTCATTTGAGCTAGAGACTACTTCTTGGATTGGGTATCGTCCTGTCGTCCCTATAGCTGCTAGCTGTTGAGACCTATCCGCCACCCAGTTCCCGTTATTGGCTGGTATGCGGTATGGGTCCGATAATAACACCACGTCAGTCTTGGTTTCCGAGACTGACTGCCAAAGCAGCTGCTGGGCTGCATCACAGTGGTTTAAATTTAACTGTGTTACTTCCGTTTTGGCTGCTTTGATACTCCGCTTGTGCCCGGACATTTGGGTCCGCCCGTTAAGTGTCCGTTGTCTGCTCTGTCGACACATATTAGGCACTTAGCGATTTGCTTACAATCGCTTGCCCTATGGCCTTCAGCGCCGCATTTTCTGCACATCTTACTTCTGTCGGGACCATTGCAATTCCACGACTTATGGCCCTTCCCGAAACACTTGAAGCAAACTTCAGGAGGCTGTTGTATGCTCAGCCGGCAAACCGACCAGCCTACCTTGAGTATGCCCAAGTTCTTCGCTTTGTTGGCCTCAGCGACCGGCAGCCTGATCGCCGCCACCTGGGTGCCCTGCGGGCCCTTTCTAAGGTGGATGGCCTTACTGGCTACGTCGATGTCACACTGCTCTTTGAGGGCAGCCGAGACCTCCGCTGCATCGGTGACCTCATCCAGATTTTTACACTGGAGAGTCGCTTCAGCAGTAAGGGATCTTACATCAACCTCGTCACCAAGTACTTCTTGTGCCAGTTGCTTATAGACTGCACCCTTTTCCTTGGCGTCCTTCTTTAAGACTAGGATCATTTCACCAATCCTAGTTCGCCTTATGCTTCGCACGTCTGCGCCCAATGGCGATAGCTTCTCTGTGCTTCGCATCGCCTTCAGAACCTCGGCGTATTTTGCTTCCTCCGTTTTGATAACGAGGGCTTCGCCTAAATTCCTACGTTTCGCTGTTTTCAGTTTAGCGCTCTCCTTGGGCTCCGTTTTCGGTTTCCTCTGTTTTTTCTTATTTCCAACTCGTATCCACGGGTTGCTGTTGCCTTGCGCCCGTGGTTCCTGTGGATGCACTGCCTGGTTCCGGTTAACCCGTGGCTCCTTTTTCTTGGCTTTCTTGGCCTTAGGATTGGTGTTGGCCTCTCCTTTGTTGCCATGTCCTCTTGATCGCGGGGCTTGGCTCGTGCCAGCTTTTCCGCTATGGAGGACGGCCGCGTAGGTCACTTTTCCCTTAGCAACCATACGTCTTTTCGCCACGTATTCATCCCCGGAAGCTTCCCTCTTCCGCATCGCGTATCGAATAATATCATCAGATATATTCGCGTTGCCTGTGAAGGAAAACACTTCGGTCTGACACGACCTAGTGTCTTTTTGGCCTTCTACCTTGCCCAGTTGTTCCTTGGCTTTCTCTTTGCAGCTAGGACTGATTGTCGCAATTTCAGTAGACTTGTTTTCAAGTCTTTGCTGATATTTGTTTTGCTTTTAACATATTCGATGATGACATCAAGTTGCTCAGCAGCTACCTGCATTTTAGGGAGGTACTCCCTATTGCGATCCATGGCCTCGATTAGTCCCGGGCCATCGGTCACCACACATGTTGCACTGGAGCGGCCAGTGCCTGCCGTCGTCACAGTATCTAGGCTTTTGCCCACACTGTTTTCAATAAAGTTGGTCGCCTCCTTCCTTGGCGGGAACCTTAGCCGGTTACTGATAGGTCCAGAAGCCTCTCCTTCACATTCCGCTAGTTGTTTGTTTTGGTTGATCATCTCTTATGGGTCCCCCTAAGAGCCGCTATCCATCTCCGCTGGAATAGTCGCCTTTATAATCCCATGGTTATCTATGCAAGCAGGGAGGCCATGCTAGGGTTGACATAGTCCTTTATGGGGTACTATGTTCAGAGCCGGATCGGCGCAGGTCAGGTAATGGCATCTGAGCCTACTCCCGCCCAGTTGGAACAACCAGGCGACGGATTTGGAACGTACTCTAAGGCCTGCCACGGTTTTACGGGACGGGGGCAGCCTGCGCCATTAACCCACTCGCCGTTTCGGGCCAGTGTCACCCGACCCTACTAAGGGAGTAGAATGTCGCCGCTGTCAGCCTCAAAGCATATTATCCAGTACATATACCGTTACTTGTCCTTTGTCGTGCGCTGCCAGTATACATAATTGGGGCCGTACTGGCGTTGGTCCCAATGTGCTCGAAGCACTCCTACTCGTAATTCCATGCCTTGTCCGTTTGTATCGCGACCAGTATGCCATAATCAGGATCTCACTGGTATCAATCCTGATGTGCCGGTTGGCACTCCTGTTAGCTTGGGCTAGGGTACTTTAAGCGGCACCGGTCGCTGTGACAGAGTTGCATTCGGATTTTTGTGGTTTTTATGAAGGTTCATCAGAGCCCACTGCGAACTTCACCACATCCTGGGCAACTCCCCAACTCGCAGAGGTCCTGGGGGGGGGGTCCGTTAAGCCCCTGAACTGTCGTCCCTGCTGCCCCAATTGCATTTGTACTTGCCTGCATCTACGTGTTGGAAGACCCCGTCGCCACACTCGGACACAAGACCGGGATGGCTGCGGATCGCTGGCAGGAGAGGCTCGACTGTGCCGAGGGGATAAGGGGCTCCCAAAAAGCTAGCAGGCATGCATCCCGGAGAAGAACTGGAAATCGAACGGCTCGATCGGAAATCGTCTACATCCACAAAGCGATGATTATACAAGCGTGAATGCGTCTCCACAAGGTTACTGGAAGCAATGAGCGTTAACGGCAGAGAGTCGTCCTTAGTACAATTATACTTGCCTGCATTTTCATGATGGAAGACCCCGTCACCACACTCGGACACAGGACCGGGATGACTGCAGGTCGCTGGCAGGAGAGGCTCGACTGTGCCGAGGGGATCAGGGGCTTCCCAAAGGCTGGCGGGCGTGCATCCCGGTGGTGAACTGCTTGATGCTGGTGAGCAGCTAAACAACTGGGTTTCGCCGAAGCTGGTGCATCGATTGCAGCCAGGGTTGACTAAAGTTAGCACTCCATTGTTGGAGTCATCGGTGATTGCAATGGTTGCTGTTGTAACGGCGGTATCGACAATTTCAACGGTAGTGGTTTCCGAAATTTTGGAATCCCAAAATCCTCAAATTCTCGAAACAGAAGTCCTTCTGGCCAAGTTTCAGGGTCAAGTGCTTTACTTTTAAGCGACGGATCCAGCCCAATTTTAAAAGACACGAAAGTAAGCGTGCTGATATCTTTGTCTTTTGGAACGAGTTTTACTACTGTTGGATCAGAAGTTAACTCTAGATTAGCTTTAATCATAGCGGAGACAGAATCAACGGAAACGTCAGGGCAAATTCTGGACAGATAAAGCCAAAACTTTTGATTCACATCCGTTTGGCAAATGGGAACGGATACTACGTTTTCATTTGCTTTTTTGCTACCCGTGCGACACTGATCAGTCACGCGTACGTTTGAATCATTTTCGCGTCGTCGTTTAGCACTCCTTTGCTGGTCGATTGTTGGCCAGCGAATGTTGGTTGCTGGAGAAATTGAAGTTGAGGGCTTCGAATTCAGTTGCTTAATTTCGCTGCGTAGATCTGTGATGGCTGATGTAAGCGAGTTGAGAGGTGATCTTTCATCGGCATGATTGGTGAGCGCACGAAAATGAGAATTTTCGAACAACTCCGCGCATCTATCGCACATCCAAAAAAGATTCTTTTTATGGGTAGTGAAATATGATGTCAATGCGCGGGTTACGTTTGTACATGATGTCATATGGAAAAAAGCTCCACAATAGCCACGGCAGACTACCACATCGATGCCAGTTATGGGTTCCAAACACTTTCCACACTGTTTCGCCATCATAAATCGCCTGCGCGTAGACTTCCAACGATAATGCTGAACGGATAAAGCTAGACGTTGAGCTTCTGGTCGATGTTTCCGTTATTTGCCAGTATATGTCGCTCCGGTTGAAAAAAGTGCACAGGAATTGTGAAGGCTTTTCGTTTGGTGTGAACCACGAACAGCAACAACCTTCACTCAAAAATTGATATATATCACCACGGCACAGCACAAATGCATAAACATACACGCTATTGTTTCACAAGACGCAATATTAGCACGGGGGAACAAAATAACGATTTAATGGTTACGATATCACAACAAAAATAAAATAATAATCACGAGCGGATTTTGTTTGCATAACATACACCAAGCAGTGATGCCAAAAAAAGTAGTAGAATGAATTTTCTACCTTGATAGCACTCAACATGTCGAATTTAGAGGCTACCACGAAAAACAAGGCTACATTACTCTTCTTATTATTCTTCATTTTCCTGACCGAACCAAACCTGATACTCGGCTTTATTAGTTATAAATACAGGTTATTAAATGGGAATTTTCTCTTATAATGCTTTTTTACTAACAGAATATTTCTTCGACATATCTTTGAATTCAGGAATAATTAATGCATAAATTCCATAAATTTGAACGGTTTTCATTTTAAATTGATTCAACTAAACAAACTTTCTTTAACAATATGCATTGTTGTTCATTGAATGAAGTTTATAGATGGCGCGTTTGGACATTAGTAAGTGTTGCGGTAATATCTGTAGTTTTAACGTGAAACGTTGCCAAAAGTGCATCAATTCAGAATGGAAATCTTAAGTTTTTCAGCAAAAAAAACCTTGATTTTCTTAAGTTTTATCGGAAACTAGCGATCAGTGACATAAAATTGGAATTCTAACAATGGGTGCTGATGGCGGCTTGGTTTCAGCGAGAATTGCTCCTATGTTGTTGAGCATTCAACTTTTCAATTGTAATACAGTTGTTAATGAAGAATTCAAAATTATGTCGTAGCTGGCAACACTGCTCAAGTAAAATCGATAAAACTCAATGTATCACATTTTCTGCACGCCATCTAAGTCGAATCTTGAGCAAAGTTTAGGTACCTTATGAATGTTTTGACAACGAAATCGTTTTTGGCGATGCCATTTTTAGTAAAAATCACATTTTCCTTGCTCATATCGCTTGCACAACTTATGTGAGACATGTATCTTCGGTATTGTCATTCTTAACCATTGGAATCGTTGTTTCAAAAAGTTGTTAAATTTACGCATGAAGTAAATGCAATTTTCGGAAACATCTTAATTTTCATTAGCTAATGAATATAAGAAGGATTCGCGCAATTCGTGCTTGGGAAATATTTCATCAATAAACGATGATGTGGACTTTTTATGAGATGGGTCATTCCGATCAATGTTACCCCGCTGATCAATGATACCCCGGGTTACGGTATGCGTTTTATGTTACACATTGCGTTCGAGAAAGCAAAATACAATCATTTTTTATACTGGCAACACTGATAAAATGGTATGAATAAGCTATATACAGTACAGCATTAAGACATATGGTTGGGGATCCCAAGGTTTATGGGATTTAAATTGGGGGTGTTATTGAATATATATCGAATGCGTTAAGAGAGAGCACGGTACTATCTTCTGCAAAATTTCAGTACACAGTACGACTTACCTTTAGTTGAGGATCATCCTTTTAGTTGAGAACTTGGCTGTTGGGGTGCCTTTTCGAACTTGCACTATATGAACCTTGGAACATATGATATCTCTAGATCCTGATCGTTTGGAAGGTTGATGTTTTGGGAGGAAATGTTCAATAGTGCTAATGCTAGTGTGCATAAAACTTGCAGATATTTCAGAATCTTGACAACTTTCAAAGATGGTGTTTTCGGAACAGAGTCTGCTTCTCAGCTAAATAAGTTATAAAAGCTAATTATTGAACAGGAATGTTTGTTTTGTAATGCTTATTTGGTACCAGAATGATTAAGACTTTCATGCTTACTAGCGCCGCCTGGTGGCAAAATCTCAAATCTCTACGTAGAATAATGATAGTCATTGACTTACTTAACAACTTTGCCGAAGGCGCCATTTCTCTTAGTAGTCAGCAGGATAAAAGCATAACGATAGCGTTTGAGCTGCTGAATAACATTGCCGAAAATGCCATCTTTCTAAGTGGTCAGGATTTTAAGCTTTTCGCAGAACAAATGTTTCATGCTCACTAGCGCCAGCTGGTGGCAAATTCAAGACTTTGGCTAAAATAATTATAGCCCTTGAGCTAGCGGAATTTGGGGCAAGTGGGCCACCCCTGATTTTTATAAAAGCTTCGAAATATATTTTCTCTTTGAGGTTAACAATATGTTCCCTTGTAGTTCATAATACAATGATCAAAATATGATGAAAATTGCGCTATTTTTCACGTATTTACATCGACTTTTGTAAAAACAATCACATTTTAGTGATTTTTTTTTTTTAAGATTTTGTTGTTTCTAAATAGCGTGTTGAAAGGTAAATCAATAACAGATTTTTCTAACGTACTGTACATCATCAAGCTATATAAACGTGTAAATTATTGTGGCATTTGAACGAAAAAAATATTTAGTTTTACATCCGAAATCCAGTTTGGTTGAAATCTATACTTTTTTGGGGCAAGTATGCTACCAATTTGATAAACAAAAATGATTTGAGTAAAATTCATAAATATGTAAACATCACCAACATAATCATAATAATGAACCAAAATGAGGCACCAGTAGTGGTTTCAGAAGTGTAGAAGGGGAATAGCAAACATGTTTACTCCCAAAATGATTTTTTTCTCCATATATGAGATAATAACATGGTTTTAGACGTTTTAACGGTTTTACTTATCTTCATCAATATTTTACCGTTATTTAAAGCTGATCTAGTGTAATATTATACAGATCCGCCGCAATAAAAAGGTAATTCATATATCGTATTGAATGTAGACAAAAATAACCATTTTAGTTATTCTAATTGACTAGTAGAGACTTCCGCATGTGATGGACCTTGTTATAAAGCATCTCCTTATGACGGTAAACTTAAAAATATTAGAGAAACTTAAAAGTAGATGGAGTACCGTATACCTTTTAATTTCGCTCCTAAATACTTATCTTTGACAGATACGCGTATTTCGACTACCACTTGCAGTCTTCTTCAGTGTCAGTTACTCGTATCCACTCAGTGGATACGAGTAACTGACACTGAAAAAGACTGCAAGTGGTAGTCGAAATACGCGTATCTGTCAAAGATAAGCATTTAGGAGCGAAATTAAAAGGTATACGGTACTCCATCTACTTTTAAGTTTCTCTATTGAGATTCTGCTCAGAGGATTCGAACATTAATTAAAGAGTTAAAAATATTTTTTAAATTATCAATTAGGTACGTCTTGCCCCATAGTGTTGAAATTTAGGTTATTTTGGAAGATATTTGAGAAGCTCAAAAATAATTACTTTTGAAATTATTTTCTTTTTAGAAGGTACAGTGCTTATGAAAAGATGTGAAACTAACATCATGAGGTTAGATTGGTGGATTTTTTGAGCTTTAGACAAAGATAGAGAACAATTTGCTTAAGGTGGCACACTTGCCCCAAATCCCGCTACTGAACAATTTTGCCGAAGATGTGGGTGATGGTCAGGATGCTGAGATATTAGAAAAACAAAATTTCAGTGCCACCTAGCGCCGCCTGATGGCAGAATTGCGCATTCCCATGACCATCGTATGTTGGCCCTTTATCTGTTGAAAAACTTTGTTTAACAGCATGACCTTTTATTTTGGTGACTTTTTAAGATATTGATCATTTAAAAACGGTTGTTAATCTGAATTTCGGTCGTAAAAAAGTAGTCGTGAAAAACGTCGTAAAAAGGGGTTGGAGTGTACCTATTAATGTATTAATACGATGATACCGGCCTGATCAATTTGACCCAAGATTACGGTACCTATGCAACGTATAGGACTTGTCCAGAAAAGCGATATTCTTCGTCACTGTTTCCCGGAACATTTCTTTGGCACATGTTAAGAACGTGCTCTTGGCTTGTATGTGCAAATTATCTCTAGACATATAGGTAGGTGTTATCTTACGCATTCACCATAGAATGTAGGTCTCTAGAAAGACAAGTAACACGCGATGCCTCCCCTCAAAATAGTCCGTTAGCATGGAGTCGCATTATGATTTGAATAGTACAAATTCATGCACAGCTTTTATTCCGATGGTGCGGTTCGTGACATCCATACAGCGGTATGCTTAAAACAAATTATTCTTTAACCTATACGAAAAGTATTCAAATTCAAATTTGTTAGTTGTACTTACAAGGGACTGTCCATAACCCACATGGTCATTTGTTTGAATTTTCAGAACCCCCTCATTTCCCTTCTTGCTCTTTTGTCCAAACAGTCCAAAACAGATACCCCTCCCCCTTCCTCCATAGATGATTACGGGGTTTATCGACGTTTCCTAAGGATATTCACCCACGCATTCACATTCCTTGAGGGGAAGTTTTCTAATATGATTAGTTTTTACACCTTTTAATTATTTATGACTTTTTTTTCTTTTACTAAACACAGTGTCACAACTTTATTTAGAAAGCTAATTTACATTCCATTACGTAACTTTTACAGTCCTTTGGGAGAAACCCGTAGTCACACATGTCGATCTCAGCAATACGAGGCTCTCTCACTGTAATTTGTCGCCAAGGTCGTTTTCATTGAACGGGCGAGATTCGCTACTGGGCTGACCCGTGCGCTGATATTCCGATGTATCGTTCGCGAACACAGAAGTTATAGAGTCATGCCGCATATAGGTCTACCTAGTTATAAATTTTCGGCCAACTGGCGGCGACGCGTTCGCAAGTTAGCAATATTTCGCAAGCTCGTCAGTTGATCGTTATCAGCCGGTACGAACGAATCTTGTCGAGTAGAGAACCCTTCTGTCCACCTTCCAGTCCCTAACTGCCGATCGAATGACTCCGATTGTTTGGAAAAGGTTATTGAACCGTGATTAGGCGCGCGATGTGCTCTCCGTTCAAATTCTAAAACCTACAATCTGTGTCGTGAAATGAACCTCGTCTGGAATTGGTTTGCTTTCTCTTATCGCAGATTGTCAAAGGCAGCGGTCAATTTCAAACCAATCCCTAACAAATGGTCGGCGAAATGGACGGTAGTGAGGCGATCAATCTCCAGCGGCAAGCATCAGGACCAGAATTCCAACCACCATCAGCAGCAGCAACAACAGCAACAGCAGGGTCGCCAATCGAAAGGTAAATTTAATAAAATTCAGAGAAAATGGAGTTGGAAGGCTGGGGCGGGTTGGACTATATTATCCGTTTTGGATTGGTGGTTACTAGCTGCCGGCGGTTGGTTAACATGGCGGGGCGTCTTTCTTCGATGGACCCCGATAGGCATCTGCATGATCGCCGCAGCACAATGGCACCTTCACAATCGTGAACTCGATCGGAAGGGTCTTCCCCGAACGGCGGCCTCGTGGCAGGTAAGCAAAATGTTCACTCAGATATTGAAACCGCTGACTTCATCTTCTAACGTTGGTATTCTGTTCCCTATTCACAGATGAACATTTATTGTTCGCTGCCATTGAGGATGATGAGCAGAGCTTGGGGTTGGTTAGCAGACTGCCGCGTCCCAACGCCCGCCAGACCCCTCCTCTATGGTCTGTACTCGACCGCTTTCGGCGTGAACATTGAGGAAGCTGCATCGTCCGATTTCAAGTAAGTGTAGTGATTTAATCAATTTAAGAAGCTCAGGTCAGGTTTGCCATACCCAATGTTTTCCACGACCCAGAAGCGGCGTCCAAATTGATACAAACCTGTATCGTTGAACTGCGCGCTAGAAAAAGAGCGGGTTTTCAGTAAGCTAATACTCTCTTGGGAAGTGTGGAAAATGTGCTGTTGCTCGTGAAATAGGTTTGATTGGCTTTAATTTGACCGATTTTGTATTTCAGTGATTCGAAAGGTAAACGAATTTTTTATTCTTCCCTATGCTTATTGTAGTGGTTGCTTATTATACTTTATTGGTTTCTGTATTTCGGTTATGGTGTTTTATATTCAATGTCTTATTCATACATTTGTTGTATTCTAACCAATTATTGTACAATACAGGTAAGTGCTCTCCGAATTGATGTCTATGGTTCCACCTTATGTAGCTTTCGATTTAATGGTGTGGTGGTGAAAACGATTGCAGTACACTACATCATGTTTGTTCACAAACAAAGATGTTGTATTGACATGGAAGTTGTTCGGTTGGGAAATTTAGTGTAATGCTACACCATAACTACGGAAACAACGATATTACTTAACACAAGTTATTGTGCACAGAAATGAGGAGTTGCTTGTTTAAAAAATGTCTCATCCACTTTGATTTCTGTTTCTGAAGGATTCTTAAGTTTTTTTTTCTCTCGGTATTCCTGCAGATTCGTGTAGGAATTTGTTTCAGGTATTTTTCAACTACTGTCTCTTTAAGGTTCTATCAAATTTATTGCTTGAATATAAAAGAAATTGTTGGATTGTTTTGAAGAATTTTAGCAAAGATTATCTTATAAATTATTTCAAGGATTTCTCCAAGATTCAGAAGCAAAGTTTCCCAAGTATTACCATCCGCCTGATTATTCTACTAATGCCACCTGCAAGAATTTCCCAACATATTCCATGAAGTATTTTTGGATGAATTCCTTCCTGGCACTTATTGTATCATGCCAAAACTATGTGCAAAATTTACTGCAAATCGAAGATGGTCGAGTTCTGTGACTGACCGATTTGATATGGAATTCGTCATAAGGAAAAATACAATACTTTTCGAAACCATCAAAAAATAACTTTTGGGCATCGAAAGTATTATAAACTTTGTTGATAATAATAGTTATATAAATAAAGGTTGAATTTTGTGACAAATTGAGCGATTTAATTGCTATACAAGCTGGTAAACTTGTATACAAGTTGGCTGAAATATTCAAATTTTGCATATCAACAGCCAATATCTCAAAAACTAGACGTGCTATGATATTTTTAAAAACGGCAATGGATTCAGCAGCTTTTAATTTGGTAAATATCGGTATTTTGGTGCTTGAGACAAAAACGTGTTCCGCATTGTAATGCCAGAAAGAAGAGGAAAGTTCTGAGATGATATCACTTATGTGTAAAAAAAAAAACATGAAATTGAAGTCATTATCATTGGCCAACATATCATCATATCAACGTTCCAAAAATTATGCATGTGGAATTCTATCGTCTAATCTGTCATCGAGTGTGAACATTTTGGATTGAAGTAGAGTGGATTTTTTCTGGAATTTCTCAATGAAGTGTTTCTGGAGATTCATAATAAAGAATTTAATTGAGATACTTCTATAAAGAATTTGGCCACCGCGGATCTAGATGTTTCCAAGAGGTTTTCTAAATAAGAATAACTTCCGAAAATTAGGATGATAGTGTTGTCTAACAACACAGAACACCTAGATATAAGAAATTAATGTAATGTTTAGAATGATACTAAAAAAAATAAAAAAAAGGTAAGTGAATGATCTTGTTTTTAGTAAGCGGATACTTTGCTGCTGTTTTGTCATGAAAATAAGCATTAGAACCTTAACCGAAATACAGAGAAAACCCAATGAATTTTCGAATTGTAGTATATTTATTTGTTCATAATTAGTACGAGATCATAAGTTATGCGAGATTTGATCAAAATTACAAAAAAATATAATTTATCCGTTTTGCTCTGCTTTTGTTTTGCTAATCCTTCTTGTATTGGTGTTTGTATTCCCTCACAATTGGCTTTCCTTCCTTCCTACGGTGCTTGGAGTGTTGCTTTCCATTCAATTTAAATCATCGTCCGTCGCTAATTCCATTACTTATTTATTGTTACAGAAATTACCGTAGCTTAGCGGAATTCTTCACACGATCTCTCAAGGAGGATGTACGCTATGTAGACCCAAAAAGTTGCATCGTGTCACCATGTGATGGGCGAGTTCTCCATTTTGGTACCGCCACCAATTGCCAAATCGAGCAGGTATACTTAAAAATCCATCACCATCCCAATTCATTCAATTACCAACAAAACCTCACATCGCAGGTCAAAGGCGTCTCGTACAGTCTGGAGGAGTTCCTCGGACCACCCACCTGGAGCGATAAGAACGAATGCCCGACAATCGTCGAGAAGATCAAAAAGAAATCACCCGACAATGCGCTGTATCAGTGCATCATCTACTTGGCACCGGGCGACTATCATCGATTCCACTCACCGACCGTGTGGAAGCCGGAAATCAGGCGACACTTCTCAGGAGAGCTGCTATCAGTGAGTCCAAAAGTCGCCAAATGGATGCCGGGGCTGTTCTGTCTGAACGAACGCGCGCTCTACATCGGCAAGTGGAAGCACGGATTCTTCAGCTTCACTGCAGTGGGTAAGTTTCGAACGCATGCTCGAACGATTATTCCCTCCCGGATCTGAGAAAGTGGCGTGTGTAAATCAGCGGTGGTGTGACCGCTATTATCTCGTTTAGTAATGTTGTAATCGGTGGCTCAATTTGCTCCTGGAGTATTGATGAGGTGATGTTTAGTGCGAACGGTTAAAATCGTTGGACGCGTTTTGCATTGATAAGGGCGCTAAAGCGGATCTACGGCAACATAATAACTGACCTTTGCCGGCTGTGCATCATTATGTTATGCCATGGGAAAATTTTGTACTACCTTTCCTATCGGCTCTAAATTGAATGTGCTATTGGATTATCAGTGAAATAGTAAAAAAGCAAACGTATGGAACACTTGTTGCTGTAAGGACATTATCTTTTATCTTCGTTCTATAAGGCTGATAAGCTGGTTTTCGTGTATCAGTTTATTTTGTCAGAAAGTGTGTATGCCTAGTGAAGGTTCATTGAACTTCGCGAATTTTTTGTGCCTTCTAACCTCCTTTAAATTGTTAATTTGTTTCGAGACATGAGTAACTTGTGAGTACCCTGAGCAGGGCTGGTAGCAGGCCTCTTTTTAGGGACTTTGTCTCTGTTTTAATGCAAGTCTGTATTTTTAATCGAAGGTCTTCAAAGTCTCAAGTCTAGTAAAACCGATAAAGATTTGTATGTTATTTGGGACGAATCTTAGGCAAAGTTGAACTATGCATTTTGTGTTATTCATCACGTGCGGAAAAGCGAAACAAATCGAGCAACACTGGTGAAATGAAACGAATAAGCTTAATATAGTCAGGTCTCCTACAAGACACATGGTTGGGGGGAGAGTTATAGGCGGCCAGGGCTCATCGACTTTGATGAAGACACAAAAAATGTCAAAAATGTTAGAAAAAAGTTATACTAAAATTTTAATTTTTAAGGGTCATTTTAAGAAAAAATTACATATCTTGTAATGTTAAGAGATAGAAATTTGTTGTCTTCAACGAAGTGCCTTGAATTAACTTGTGCTACAACTTTGCTGAAGACACCGACCGTCTATCTCAAAAATTTAAAAAATATATTTGGTTTTATCTTATTTTTAGGTGATTTAATCACCTGGCCGCTAGTATCGAAAGAAGCGCTTTAACAAATCAAGAAACTTCTTTGAACAAACTTTTTCATTGAAACCAACGGTTTAGACGCTATACTACTACCCATACTCGTATAACAGTCTCATTTGAATTTTTATCACTTTTGAGTTAGCTGCATAAATAGCCTTTATTTATAGTGTAGTTCAAGGGGGAAGACAGCTTTGCTTTGAGCAGGCTATGCGCATCGAGTTAACTCTGAGTAACTCACATTGGCTCAGAAATCAGCATATCAACTTTTACTGCTATTTCATCTTGCTACTGTTTTCAACCAATGTCACGTGGGGAACTTTTATTTTCTAATATTTGATAAGCGCAGAAAATATCGGTTGTCGTTGCAATAAAGAGGATTCATCTAATTAAAAGTTTCAAGAACGTAAGGATAACTTGAAAGATGAGGCTAGTACTAGCGTTTTTTTTTTCATTGTCAACCCATTTGATGTTCCATATTATTGAGATTTACAAAACAATTGGAATATATGACTATTGATTGAGATACCAGGAAGTCATTTGTATCAATGTCTTGGAAAATTCTGTTAGAAGTACATGATATGTAACACATTCTTATGTCAAATAATTGATCAAAGGTTCTCTTAGGGCATATTCAGCAGGGTACAGTATACGGGATACAATTTACAGGTTGCAAGATACGATTTGGAACGCAGCTGAAGATGACCTTGCTTCTATCCTAGTGAAGAAAGTATTTCACCGCATTCACTTTTTAATGATTGTTTTCACATCAACGTAACAGCATCATTGCTTATTTCATTCGATGATCGCTCATACAATATTTATATAAAGCTGAAAAGAAGCGTTTAGGTGCAACAAACGATCTCTGACCCGACGGGATTGCCGGCTACGACACGATACGAACAAATTTTCACAACGAAACAAACAACCCAACATTTATGGTTACTATGGGCACATGACGACGACTGAGTTGAGTTACTCAGAGTTGCTCAAACACAACTCTTGATCTAACTCAAGATAAGTAGGCTGTCCCACCCCTTGGTGTAGTTTTCAAAATCTTTCTTAAAATTGTATATTTGTATGGAGTCTAAATTATAAAGAGACGAAATCTGATCATATTCAAAATAAATCAGCTAGCAACTATGCCAAATCTATTCCGCAGCACTGCCAATGTTGAATCCCACGCTAAAAGTGAGTCACAGGTTTTATGTGTTGAATTTTCACAGGTTTGGGTAACGAATGAAAAATTGACTGAATGTGTGGAAAACCAATGTAATGAGTAGAGCATTATTTATGCAAAGCATGAAAATTGCAACCGACACTCAAGTATTCAGAAAATATGCTACTTCAGAAGAAGCAAAATTTTCGTGGGCGGTAACATTTTTGTGTGAGCCGTTTTCAGCTTGTGTGAAAAAGTGTTTGACAAGTCTCCTGCTCGATTGGAATGACATTGACAGTAAATTTGGAATTCCAATTGGAACATTTCGCTTCTTTGCTTATAGTTTCTTTAGTTTCTTTAGTTTCTTTAGTATGGACAAAATGCGAAAAAATACCAAATCATGTGCGTCCCATATTGAAAGTACTCGCATAACAGTTCCATCAGTTGAATACGACGAAATTGAAGCATTTTATTTTCTATTATGATTTCTTTAATTTTCCACAATGGTATTTGTGGTGAATCTGAAGAAACATAGTAGGCCCGACGTTCAGACCGTCAGTTTGAAAACTGAGATCTTTTAGTGAACACACGTTATCAGTCGATGTTACTTTGCAAACTAAATATCATTAAACCCTAAGATAGTTTTTCATTTAAATGTACAACTTTATAAATTAGTGAATAATATCACATATTGGCGACGAGTAGAACCTGCGGTGATTCAAGCAAACAAAATCAGAAGGTAAACCAAATCAGTTTTTTTTACAAATGTTGGGAGATTGTTCCAGAAAGAAAAGTCAAGCTAAACAAGCGGTTGCCCAGCAACAGATTGCGATACGCGGGTAAAAGAAAAAACAAGTTCCCTCTACATGGGAACTGCCTCAGGAACGGATTTCATCCGTTGAGTTAGGCGGAATAAAAAAATCAAGTTTGCTTCAACAGTGAACTGCCTCAGTGTCAGGCGGAAAAAAAAAAATCAAGTTCGTTTTATCAGCGAACTGCCTCAGTGTCAGGCGAAAGAAAGACCAAGTTCACCTAAGAAGGGAACTGCCTCAGGAGCGGTTTTGATCCGTTGAGTCAGGCGAAAAAAAAACAAGTTCGTTTTAACAGCGAACTGCCTCAGTGTTAGGCGGAAAAAAAACAAGTTCACCTTAAAAGTGAACTGCCTCAGAAGCGGTTTTGATCCGTTGAGTCAGGCAGAAAAATGGCTAGTTCATTACAAAAAAAAAAAAAAAAAAAAAGAAAACTGCCAATACAACGGATTGGTCCGTTGTGTCAGGCGGTCGGCAATAGGTTGCTAATGGCAACCCCGTGTTAACTAGACTAAAATATTCAAAACAATTCTCCAATATTTGTACTTACACCATGCACATGGTACTATTGAAATTAATTTCAATCATTTCTCAGACATGGAAGAACAACTGTTCAAACTACCGCCTTTTGAATGCGATAGCGTTCCAATAACGGAACTCAGGCAAAAATGGTTTGACTATAAAAAGCAGTTCGAGTAAATCGCGGCCGTCATGAGCAAGAAAAAGAAGACAAAAATTGAAGAGCATTTTCCTTGCTGTTTCTGGTCGTCAACTCCAACGGGGGTTTACGAAAGCTTGCCTGAGGTAAACCAAGAGTGCGAGGATGAAGAGGACGAATTTGATAGTATGATTAGTCGACTCGACCATTACTTTGCTCCCAAGCAGCATGACACATTCGAGAGATATTCATTTTGGACTCAAAAACCAGATGCCGGAGAAACATTGGACAAGTTCTTGTTACGGGCCAAAGTCCTGGCCAACAAATGTCGATTTGGATCATCGGAAAAAGAGAGCAGAGATGCAGCAGTTATAGACAAGATCGTCATGCTTGCGCCTCCCGAACTCCGACGGAAAATTTTAGAAAAGCCCAATATCAACTTGGATGACCTAACTACCCTCGTCAATACCCATCTATCCGTTCAGCATCAGGTTCGCGAGCTTGGCCAGCGTACCTCCGGTGCTGGAAATCTGTTGGAAGCAAGTCGTGGTAACACGTTTGTCAACAAAATTACCACTGAGAGTAAGAACAGATCACGTTGGGCGAAAAGTCATCCTACAGCTGATTGCAGTCGGTGTGGATTGAGGCTGCACAAGCCAGGAGAAAAGTGTCCAGCCAAAGACGTTCAATGCCACCACTGCAACCGTGTTGGACATTTTGCCAAGAAGTGTTATTTTGGTTCCAACAAAGGTACTTGGAAACGCAAACCATCTGCTGAAAATCCAAACCCTCGCGGTCACAAAACACAAAAAGTTAATGCTATTAACAATGATGAAACCTCTACAACACGTGATATGAAGCCGGAAGCTCAAGTGCAGGACTCCTTCATATACGCAATCAGCGATAACCACGATGAAATGGTTTGGTGCAAGGTGGGCAATATACTCGTTGAAATGATGATTGACTCGGGCAGCAAATACAACATCATTGATCAACAGACATGGGTCTACTTGCAAAGCAGGAATGCTGCAGTCGACAATGTGAAACCGTCCACAAAACGTCTATCAGCATATGCACAAAAGGATTCATTGGACATCATTTGCACGTTCGATGCAAACATAGCGATTGTGGAGGGCAATGATCTGAATTTTGCTGCCGCCTTCTACGTAATAAAAGATGGTAAGCAGAATTTGCTTGGTAGAGACACTGCAAAACGATTGGGAGTGCTGCTGATTGGTTTGCCTAGTGTCAACAACTCGGAGTTCATCCAACATGTTTCTGAGAATACCGTTGATAAATTTCCTGTAATTAAAGGTAGCTATTAATATGTCATCAATAAAGATAATATCCTAATCATTCCTGTGCCCAGGTGTTAAAATTCGAATCGATATCGATGAAACCGTGACGCCCGTTGCTCAGCATGTCCGTCGTGTACCCATTGCTCTCCGTCGACAAGTTGAAGATCAAATCAACCGACTTCTAAGAATGGGTATTATTGAAAGAGTTAACGGTCCCAGCCCGTGGGTTTCCCCCGTAGTAATTGTTATCAAGGATAACGGTGATGTTCGACTGTGCATTGATATGCGTCGAGCTAATACCGCAATCAGAAGAGAGTATCACATGATTCCTACGCTTGGTGATCTTCTCGCAAGGTATTGTATTAGACAACTTAATTGTTCAAATTAAATTATTTAGAAAACTTCTGTGATCAGGTTGAACGGTTGCAAGTGGTTCTCTCGTCTTGACATTAAGGATGCGTACCACCAAGTGGAGTTGCACGAGTCAAGTCGACACATAACGACATTTATTACTCATCTTGGTATGTTTCGATACACCAGGTTGATGTTCGGAATCTGCAGCGCGTCAGAACATTTCAACTTTATTTCAGTAGTTAAAGACTTGTGTATACTTCGGTCATGATGTGTTGAGTAATTCTACCTGGATTTAATACTACCAACAGCGGCGAAACGAAAAATTTTACAATTATGTTTAGACGCGTTTTTCTCAACATGATGATTTTCCTAATGGACCGATGCACGAGTTCACAATCTGACGTTTGAGCGGTGCCGAATTCACTCGTTGCCATGGTCACGTAAATAACACGGCACCGCTCAAAAGTCAAATAGAGAACTCGTGCATCGGTCAATTGCGAGTATGGGCAGTCTACTTCGATCACAAAATCGGCAAAAAAACCACTGTGCTATGTTCCTTTCCCAATAAATAAATTCAATAAGCTTAGGAACATTTTTGCAGTAGTACCTACACAAGCACACACAGCAGTTTTCGTTGATTTTTTTCTTCTCCATTGATTTCGAAAGGCAAATGAATTACTCGGAAATGATCTTCTAATCGCTTATTGTGGTTAGTCAGTTCTGTGTTAATGTTGGGTTCAATCGAAACATCTAGAGCTCGGAGGGTACAGTCACCCCACAGTTATGGATAGCACACAGATATGGATCAGAGTTGGATTAAAACGGGAATATCATCATCAAATGGAATTATAATTATGTAGAAAACATTTTCTATATGTGAACCATAAATCTGTACAGCATCGCAATCAATTATAATATGCTTATGCATAGTTTTGCCGTGCGTAGGAAATAAAATATCAACCGTATTCCCAGAAGTGTTGATTCACAACTGTGGGGCAATGAAAACCATACCACAGTTATGAATCAATGATAAGATGATTCCGAAACAAACGCCAAAACGTATGCTTTCACTAGCACACCATTCGTTTGCCACGCAGATAAATTGCTGTTATAGTGTTTTGATCCATAATATAAGTCGATTTGATCCATAATAAGGATCCTCCTCATCCACTGATCCACATCTGTGGCGTGGACAACGTTTGGAATTTCTATCGAAATCGACACTTTTTCGTGAATAATCGGGTATTTTGAGGTGTATTCTCAAAAACAAATATATTTTGCAGTGATAAGTAGGTAATTTTGTTTTGTACAGCGTCAGAATGTTTTTTAATCCTATTTTGTTCAGAAAAATGACCCTTAGCTGATCCATAACTGTGGGGTGACTGTACTACTCAGAACGCGAATGTTTCTTGTGCTCAGATTACAGGTTTTCTTGATCAAAAACAGATTATCGACAGACAATCCTGGGGGAGATCCTGGGAGCTACTGGATTCTGAGCCCACAACGAAGGCAATCCTCTGAGGTTCGATAATTTTACAACGGATTCGTAAAATTGATCGTTTGATGTTTTTTTCTCGCATAAAAGAGCTTACAATACTATTCCCGACTTGAGCAACATCTTCGTTTAGAATGTTTAGCAGTTTCTCTTGTTTTTGATCATCGCTGTACCAATGTGACCTTTCTCTCCCTGAGGGGTCGTCATTTCCTTTTCAAAGGTGTCGACTTATTTGTGAGACTTGTACGTGCCCTTTACTTTCACACTGACAAGACTTTTAATAAAAATAAGTGTTAAAAAAAACTCAAAACTTATAAGCTATTTCGCCTACCTGCTTACTTCTTGTCTCTTGTTCGATATTGAATTTATAAGCATACAAATTCACTTGTTCACTTTTTTCACTAGATGTATGAATGATGAACGACAAAGCGAGCAAATCCTAGTGGGATAATACCAATTTTTAACTTCTATGTCTGGTATATAATATCGATCAATTATTTGACACACTTTCTTTTTCACTCTTCTTTTGACTCTTTTATTTTTAAACATAGAATGCACACTTTGTCACGATTCTCCTCGTGCGTTTTTGGTTTCGGCATTATGCGAAATTTAACAATCGTAGAACAAGAAAACAATCAGCAAAAATTAAAGTTAGCTTTTGGAACGAGTAAGCAGTTGTTAGTAAATATTTGGTCCTTGACTTTGGAAGCGTGATGGGCCCATAACCTATTGGAATGGCCGTAGGTCGGATAGACTAATAAAAACACGTGTGTGTTCTATGAACTACAAAAGGAAAGTGAAAATTTATTTCTCTACTATCTTAACGCTATGCGCAACATGCGCGTTGCCATGGTGATATTTTCAAATTCAAATTGTCATTGCATGCTGCGTCTTGCGTCGTCATCTCCTACATTCAGTACTGTAATCCGCCTACTAGGATATAAATATAAATGCAACTAAATGTGTTCGAAAATCATACTTTATGGGAAATATGCACAACAACAGAAAAGTAATCGCCTATCTCGATGCGTGGGAAATTTCTTGCAAGAAATGGTCAAGAAAAGCATTTTTCTTGGATCGCAGTACGCAGTTGAAAAGAAATGTCATTTTAAATGGAGCTCACTGTGGAAAATTTCTTGACCATTTCTTCCGCAGAAATTTTTACTTTTCTTGAGCGGAACAGCATACTTAGCTTTATCCTTGATATTGTATCAGATATTGTTACTTACTCGCGTTCTATTCAACAGATTTCAAATCGAAGTGGGCTTTAATCTTAGTAGGCTGTTTTCTTTATTTATACACAACTCATCATTTCAGCAATCTTTCTAGTTATATGTGGTATTGCTGTGTGCATTTGAAACGCAAATATCAAATGCGGGAACACCAAACGCGGTAAGATTTTCCACAGGCAATCCGATGTCAAAGTAAGCTTTTCTATGCTAGGTTGGCGGTGATGTGTGTAATCGTTGCTAGGTGTCCTTTGATTGTTTTGTCTTACCGCATTTGATGGACATTTAGTGAAGATTTGCATCTTTAATGCAAACAGCAATATATGTGGTTACTTTATAGCACAAATCTTAGACTGAAACGTAAGGAAATCTAGAAAACGTCTTTGGGTCCCCATCTCTCAAAAAAAAAAAAAAAATGTTCATGATCCCTCGGTGGATTTTTTTTGTGGAATATGTCAAATTAAAGCTAAAAGCCTATATTTTCGAACGGTGAAGGATTTGGCGATGCCTATTTTTTGTAATATTCCTTCACCATATACACGCCGTGATATATGTTACAGTTGGCTGCATGGGATTAGCCCTGCCGAGGCTAATTCCTTGTAACATTGTTAAAGTCTGCTAGGAGAAGCAGTCGGCCTAGGCTACTTCTATTGTATGTGTTATTAGAGTGGTTCAAAAAACGTTTTTGCTCCACACCGCTCATTCGATCCTAGATCAAATTCTGTGTGTCCACATTGTGTTATGCTATATGCACTGGCCCCTCCCCGAAGAAATCAACCGCTTGTAGGGAGCGCTAGTTCTTGAAGCCGCCACCATCTGTGTGGCACTAGTGTTGAGTAAACAATTTTTAGGCTTTACCCTCATCATAGGTACCCCGCGCGGTAGCGACAAATGTCGTATGAGAGAAAAATTATACTATTGAGAATCGTTTATTATTGTGCCTAACAAAACGTGGTCAAACTATCTAGCAGTTACAGAAAATTAGATAAAGTACTATGCACATACTACCAGAATGCTAAGTAAAATATGAATGTCGCATTCTAAAACTAGTGTTTCTCGTGCCTAAAACGGTATTTTTGGACGAGCTGTCAAATCAGCATCTTCTTTTTTTTTTGTTTTATTCTCGATAAACTTATATTATAATTGGAAGCTCATTTCGCCATTGGGCATCATTTGAGCGAGGATCGCACTAAATTTTTGGCTTCACTCCAGTTGTTCGTGGATGACAGCCGTTTCAGTCCTGTGGAAGAAATACCGTAAGGTGTTTCCGGGGAGATAATGGTCTGAGGCCAAGGGTAATGTCAATGCACTGTACACCACTTGAGCAATTCAACAAGATCTTGTTGAATTGCTCAAGTACAGTGCATGGGTTGGTTTTAGTTGGTCGTCGTTGGTGCGGCATCCCCACACTGCCTGAGTTACTTTCTCAGGAGTCTGTTTGCAGATTTTCCCCTTGTAAAAAAACTTGTTTTTACACATACTGGTTTAGATATGTTGATTTTGTTACAATTCGGTTATTTGGAATAACAAAACATTAAAAAGATAACAACGATAATGATGGTTGTTTTCCACAAGATATCAATGTTATCCGCCTTTGCTCGGACAGGCATCACCTCGATTCGTAGAACTGGGGCTTTATGCACTGTTATTTTCAACCTTAAAACTGAATATCTTTTGTTATGTTCTGTTTGTCTTTCAGGTGCAACCAACGTTGGATCGGTTCAGATCTACATGGACGAAAAACTGAAGACAAACCAATGGGTCGGTCTAGAAGTTGGAACCCACCGCTGCAAGGAATACGATGAATTGGTACTTCCAAGTGATGCATTCCTAGGCAAGGGCGAACTGCTGGGTCAGTTCAACATGGGCAGCACTATTGTGCTCATCTTCGAGGCCCCACGTGATTTCAAGTAATTTCGGTGCCTTGCATTGACCATCTCATGTACTAACGCATGTTCCCTTTTATTGCAGATTTAACCTCCAACCGGGTCAGGTGGTACGAATGGGTCAACGCTTGGGATGCGTTGGCGACAAAGAAGACACGATTGAAGATCTGAACAAGACGAAAAGAATAATCGAATCTATGTGATTGGAAGCTTTTTCCTTTGGTCAACCGTTTAGCTGAACAATAGCCTCTATTCAGTGGTTTCTGGCTTGAAATAGTTCAAGCATCGATACTCCGTACCTAGAAAATGTATTTAAGCGCAACTGCGTGAGAAACCATTTACTACACTCAGCGTACTACATCAAGGACTGTTCTCAGTTTCTTTAGCTGTGTAATGGCCGCAAGCGCGGTCATTTGTTAATTTATCAGTGAGCTTCACTCTCACATCCACAAAGCAACCGAAACCATTGCATGCGTAGTACATATTGTACGTGTATTCTTTTTTGAAATAATTACCGTAGGATAACAGCGGAGATAATACATGATTTTTTTTTGTGGACGTTTGAGTGCGTTTTTCGGCTAATTGTTTGCATAGATTTCAGATATATAGTTCCTTTACCTATTAAAATTGTTCAGTAGTTAGTGAGCGAACAATCAATATTGTTTAAGTAGGAATTTAGCTATCTAAACAATTTTTAAACGCATAAGAGTTTTGTAAATAAAGAAAAGTAATTGACAGCAAAGAAATGTATCTTTTTTTGTTCTCGAATTCTTTCCACACATCAGACTCGTTTTAAAGACATGGTACCTATTTTCATGCAAGTCTCTATTTTTGATGGATGGTCTCAAAAGACTTTTTCTGAAACAAAAAGGTCTTCAAAGTAGCTAGACGGGATTGGTGGTCTGATGGCTACCGCTTCTGCTTCATATGCAGAAGGTCATGGGTTCAATCCCAGGCCCGTCCCTTTCCTCGTACTTTGTAGTTGTATATCTCTCACTTGCTTCCAGGGTTGTTATTAGTCGCCGGATTCGACAGACTATCAGTGACGGTGACGAAAAATAAAAAATTTTCGTCACTACCTCAGCTCAGCGCAAACTTAGACGCCCAACTACCAGCAATCAAGCACCTCGTCGCGACGGAAAATCTTTGCCGTTTCTCTCTGTATGTGTTTTCGTTGAACATGTTCAGCTTGAATGGAAAGGCAGACAACTAATCGGTGCCAATTGAAAGGCCGACCAAAAAAGGAACTCGCAAAAAAAAATCTGCGCGCTTCCGGAGTTGAACAAAAAACCCATACATTTTCGGAAGCACGCGCTTACCGACAGGGCTAACATAACTTCTTGAGAATGTGCTTGCCCAATCGCTAACACAAGACATCTTGTTGATTAGTAGTTTGTAGCTCAGACTCTCTTTGTCTTCAATTGTGCGCTCGGTGACGATTAGAAGCTTATGTTGGTTCAGTGCGGAGGGGTGACGGGAAGAGTGACGAAAAAATTTACTCGTGGACTTTTTGCGGCTTTGTTTCGTCGTGGTCTCCTTGCCAGTCATTGAAGACAAAGAAAATGACGATCTTTTACGCACTGAATGTTTTTCTCAATTTTTCGTCATCGGTCAGTGACGAAACCGATGGTTACCAACCCTGCTTGCTTCTATCTTCCATTCCAAATATATCACACTCAAACTATTCGTTCATAGCAAACGCTAGAACCAGAGACGGACAAGAAACCGTTTCCCTAACGCTTCCTACTTCCACGCGCACGCCTTTCTTACGCCTGATACATAGGCAGTCTGCTAACCACAAAAGCAAAACCTCTCTGCCATGCCTTTCGCCCCAATCCATACACTCCCGTATGAACTGACGTGGATGCAGTGGAATATACGGTCTACGTGGGAGTCAGTTCAATGCATCATCAATTCCTCCCCCTTCCCCTCATTGGTCTGCATTCTGACGTGGCAGGTGCCATTGTTGCCTAAAAATAGAAGATCACCAGCACTTATACACTGAGGATGCCTGCTAGTCCCAAGCAGTCATTCGGTTGGTTCCTTGTGTAAGTGCAGCTGATCTGGCGATACTGGAGTGCATCCACGGGCGGCCAATCAAGCTCAAGCTCAAGCTCAAGCTCAACAAAAAGGTCTTCAAAGTAGCTGTTTCCTTAAGAGTAGATTGGAGTACCATGTGTAAGGAAGATAATAAGATGCAATCAAATAATCTAATAATGCAATATTGAATGGTAAGCAGGCTTTGAGAAATGTGAACATGGAAACAGACAAACAAAAACCTTTCAGTTATTGCTCTAATTTTGGATCGCACAGACGTCTCTCAATTTACTACAATGGCGTAGTTGGTAGGTCAAAGTTTAAAAAAATAGAAAATATCTAGCAAAAATGGGTTTTCTGATAGGCAAAGACAGAAATCCCATAAGATGACTAAAATAAGTAGTCTCCGACGGACATGGGCGGAGATGAAATGACGGATTTTGATAAAAACAGACATTCGTAGAAAGAAGGGTCTCTGATGGACAAAGACAGAGTACCGAGAACTGGATTCTGACGGAAATGGGCAGAAATCCACAAAAAATCAAGGTAAAAGTCCCATAATTTGAGCGATTGAAGAAGAATCGATTGAAAAGACTGCAATCCCGAGTAAAAATAGTAGTAGTTCGAGTTCCATGTTCAGCAAGCTAATTGATATGAAATTATGTTGGCATGAAGCTAACTAATGATAAACTAATAAAAGCATACACTTCTAGCAGCGAAATAGAAATTGTAGAAGCAATCAGAGTGAATTTGTTTGTATCTCTAACAGACTAGGTCTACGTAGTGTGTGAAATCCCGTAACTTCTGGGTATCGTTATAAGTCTATAGCTGTTCTGACCTTTGGACTTAATTCGGTTGTTCACAAAGATCTCACAGCTATGTTTTTGTTGGCTGTTCATTTATAGACCGGAACCACGTTATTTACATAAGGAATAAATCATTCATGAATATTGAACTGCTTTCGATAAAAGTCAATACTGACCTTTGCAAACAATATCGATTAGTAATAAGCAGAAAGTTCAAATGTGGACATGACGGAAATTTTATGGGAAGAAAATATAATCAATGCAGAATAAAACGATGAGCTCTTAAAAATACGAAATGTTTTGATTTCGATGAATCAAAGATTTTTGAAACATAAGGCATATGCTGAAAGATAGTTAAATTGTACCTAATAAAAATGTGCGCCCTTGAAAGCATGATAGTTGCCATCATTTATGAAGTTTAATGCACAGACCTTTGAAAGGCATTTGATTAGTGGCCCTAACTTAAGGCTGTTGATTTATATTTGCTTTAAGACGTCCAATTTCAGTTAAATCCTGAACGCATTGATGCTCTGTGCTAGAGTTGGTCTTGTAAAATTAGTAAATTTAAACGCTTCGTAAACGAAGAATGAGGTCGACACCACTGTTTGCGTTGTGCTACTACAAACACCAATAAATCGGTGGTCCAACGAGCGAATGGAAAACAATTTCGAATTAACATGCTTTTCTATGCCATTTGTGCAACACAATTATATAACTTATACAATCAACAAGCCTTAAATCGCGTCTCTCGCATTGTAGAACTCCAGGGGATAAAGAGTTGCTCTACATCATTTATTTTATTTTATTGATAGTAGTTCTGGTTATCGATGCTGTTCAGGATTCAAGTGGTCATAATTGTTTACCCAAAAAGCTCTTGCCGTGTCTTCGGTGGAAACGTAACGGATCAAAATTATCAAAAATCCTGATGCAAAAAAAGCTGTCTATTTATCAAAAAGGAGTTTGAAATAAACGCAAGAGTCTTTCAAATAGTCTTCAACTGTTAACAAAAAAATCTGTGTCTTATCTATTGTACAATGAAGGAAATATGAATATTTCTTGCTATGCTCTCCTTATTTAGTAGACAGTAGAGAATCAACTTGCAATGATGCATTCATTAAGGTTATGTAATCCTGCATGATGAAATAAAATTATACTTATCCTAAATGATGAAAAGCATTTGTTGAATTGAAATGTTGAATTAAAGTGAAACTGCAAAGCATTCATGATATCGATAGAAAGGGTTATTACTTCACAGTTATTGAAAAAGTGCAAAATAACTTTTAAAATGACAGAAGGGTAGGCTGTCGGTCAAATTAGTATAATGATATAATACTAGTGGTTACTTCGGTATTCTCCGTGAATATTTTTGGTGGCCTCAGTTAACTAAAAAAGCTGGTGATTGCGTCAGTCAGCAAGAACTCATTCTAATGATCTATGAGATGTCGATCTAATTTATACTGATGTCACAAATGTTGGCTATATGCCAATTTTTGAGTTATGGCGATATCCATTAATAATCCAAAATGTTAATAGGCTACCAATTAAAAGATCAAATCACGAGTTGAGTAATCCATTGAAATTAGAATTATGAAACCGTATTTGTACTCCACAGAATCCAGAATATCTGAAATAAATTAAGAGCATACATTATAAGTAAAAAAAAAGAAATGACACATTTAATTCAATTAAAAAAGAGTAGATAGGAAGGAGAATGTAAGGAAGATAATAAGATGCAATCAAATAATCTAATAATGCAATATTGAATGGTAAGCAGGCTTTGAGAAATGTGAACATGGAAACAGACAAACAAAAACCTTTCAGTTATTGCTCTAATTTTGGATCGCACAGACGTCTCTCAATTTACTACACCATGTACTTTTCAATTCCGCTCTAAATGCTTATCTCTGACAGATATGCGTTTTTCGACTACCACTTGCAGTCTTCTTCAGTGTCAGTAGTCGAAATACTCAAAGATAAGTATTAAGGGCGGAATTAAAAGATACAAGGTACTCCTATCTACTTTTAAATTTCTCTATTGTGATTCTGCTAAGACGATTCGAATACATTAAAAAGGATTTTTTTCCTGCTTGCAGTAAATGCTGGAGGATTTTCAGATTTATTGGAAATTTTTAGAGAATTCTTAATGAGATTTCTTATGGAATACTTTGAAGAACTCCTCCAGACAACACTATTATCAATTTGTAATATTCACCGGTTCCAGTAAATTACCCCGCACCCTTTTCCACTAACTCTCTTCAACCGATTTCTCCAGTTGTTACTGAACACGGTGACGGGATTCAACTCTATTTTGGTTTGTTTCAGAGAATTTCCATATTTGACCTCAATTACTCAATGTTGGCTAGATTTAACTTAAAAGACCCCGACACATTAATGCTTCCAGTGGACGATTATGTCCTTTAAAGGTAGCACCACACTAGACAACGGGCTAGCATGCAATGCCCAGTGGCACAGTCTAAATACTTTCCTGATGAAACATTTTCCGGACTGAAGCGGGAATCGAACCCACACTCCTTGACTCGATGCGGCTTAATGCTTGGTAACACTAACCGCACGGCCACGGTCCTAGATCCCTAATAGGTAATTTTTCTTTAGAAAAATATATAGCAATGACCCGATTTTGTCAACCCCTTTCGCGGAGAACTTTTCATTCATTCTGTTCTAATTTTTTGTTCAAGTTATTTTATTTGAGTTTATTTGGATATATTTTAACTGTTTTCCGAATTTTTTTTTAAACAATTTAATCCTTCAAATCATATGATACAACTCAAAAAAGTAGGTACTTTTACATTGATTCTAATTATTCGTAATAGTTTAACTATAAATATGTTTGTCGAGATTTGTGGGGGCCCGAGGATCATGGTTGCCTCGGCCCCTTTTAAATGCGGCCCAGGCTTTGAGTGTTTCTTGAATTATCAGCACGTTCTATTTTACTATGATAATTGTGAACCTTGTATACTTATAGCTACCTGAAGAGCATACCCAAATTCAATCTTTAACACTTCAGTCGTCGCGCTGTTGTATTTTGTACAACACTGTTGAAAAAAAACTCGCTTTTCGTTCACAACAGCAGCGTGGTGCTTCTGACGGTGGCAAACCGCGCGACGACTGGAAGGGTAATGAGAAACGTTTCGCTTACACCACGATTACGATTAGAAAATTGACGGTAGTTTAACACAGTAATTTTCAGGTCTACGTCAAATTAAGCATACGCATAAGCATAGATAATCGTACAATTCGTAGTTGCTACTCCGTGAATGAATAGAACAATCGACATTGCACAGATAACCAATGAACATGGCTTGTGATTAGCTAACCATTGTCAATGTGCACATTTCAAGAGCTCAAAACATAATGAAGTCAATGAAGTCGCCGGCCACGTCCTTACGGTCATCACGGAGGGGAAGGGTTGTTATTGTGACTACCGTTGTTACTAGAGACCGAGATCACTTCTGCATCTCCATGGTTGTCCCAGGAACAATTTTTGTTAGTGGGAAGGGTTAAAAAGTTACATGATCAGGATCAGGATGGTAAGTGATGCGACTCATGAAAATTAGATTTTTTTCTTATGGTTTCATTATAATGGGAAGTATTCCTGAGACAAGCCGTGGGCTGGTAGCGACTAAGTGTCTTTAAAATAGGAACATTAGAAACCTTATGCTTAAAGAATGAGGCATAAAAGAGACCTACGGAAATCAATAAAAGATAATACAGAAGCCAAGCAAACAAAAATAATAGGAATAAGGAATTAAAGTTTTTTTTTTTGCGCGTAAAACGTCTCCTTCTTGTTGTCAGGTCTCCCTTCGTGTAGACAGTGTACGTTGTGCTAATCGGCTATCACCCGATAATGTGTTGCCGAATCTTGCCCAACAAGCCAGTTCCTAACTAATTCCTGGTGCCACAGCTTTAGTAGGAGCCGCTCGATGCCCACTTTTCCACACCTTCTGTCCAGTCCAACAAAGTTCCTGTAGCGCTACGATATCGATGTTACGGGAATGTAGTTCGTCATAGATTAATCTGTCGCAACCTGCGAAACCGTGTCGCGGGTCACTTCGCTATAGTGCGTATCTATGCACTCCGTCGTGTGCATTATGCGCACTATTGAAAATCGAGTTGCAACACGGCGAAGTTGGTCAAAAATCAAACTTCGCACGTTGATTAACCAATTTTTCAACGCGAAGCAGTATATTATCTCCTATGTTATACGCAATAAGGTTTTAGTTTCGGGTGGCTTATTGAGCCTATGTTAACACTCCTTCGCCACCGGAGCGCCATCGTGCCAGCTCACGTGCCAGTTTCACGTCCCAACTAACACTAGGATCGCGTTCATGGGGCTACCACCTTGGATTTAGTTATGTGCGGATGTCTTAAAGAATTCTCACAGAACCCTAAACAGGATTCACAAATAACACCATGTGAAATTCGAACAGATAATGATCGACAGTCCTTGCCATAATCTTGAGCACAACTCTCTTAAAATTTAATTTGGGCAAGATTCACACATGACTAAATTTTACATATTCCTGAGTACATGCTGCTATCTTTGTCTCAATTCTACCAAGAGAAACGCTCGATATTGCAAAAATTTGTTTGTTTGTTTGTTTGTTTATTTCCAGTGGCGTAAAGAAAACCTTTTTTTGTTTACCACCTGCGTTTTAACGAGTCAAATACAATAAAAACTTAAAAACATAACATATAAACTAATCTTACATTCTACAATATTCACATTACATACGGTTCCAAAACTCTAGACAGCCCCTTTTAAAAACTGCTTCTGATGTCGAGCATTTGACCGCAGGAGGAAGCATATTATAATAAACCACACCTCGAACAAATAACGAGTTGGAATAGCACATTGAGTTATTGGGAGGGATCATCAAATTCTGCAAGCGACGTCCTCGGAACGGCAACAACTTTTGATGGAGTATTGGCGGAGTGTTCGTTTTCACCAACTTATACAGGAACACACAAGAACGGTGAGCATAGAAGTTTTCAAATGGGCAGCCGATCAGGTTCCTTTGCAAATGACTAACGTGCGTGTAGCGGTTCAGCCCATAAACGAAACGTACGCAGGAATTCAATGCGACACGTAGCCTGTCCATAGAATAGGCGCAGGATCTACCATGAAGTAGTTCGCCGAACATGAAGTGCGGAAGAATGAGCGCTTTGAACAGTTTCAGACGTGTGCTAATAGGAGCTCCAGAAGAACAAGAATAGAGCGATCTGAGGCATGCGTAAATTTTTCCACATTGCTGATTCACAAGGCCTTCCCACTGCAAAAATTTGAAATTGCTTATAACAGAATAATTTAGTCCGCCGTACAATTTTTTTTTTCCCGCGGTTCAAAAAGGATGGGCGGACCTGATATAGAGAGTTAAGACACTTTAGTCACAACCAGCCCTGCATAATAAAGGAATTTTATTTTCTTGAAGCGCATTCATTTATTTCTCTATCAAACAAATGGTATTTACAGTTTCATTTTGTTTCAGCTGGGTTAAAATTAAATAGGATAATTTGCATAAAATATTTTAAATGCACTAGAATCGTACTTATAATAAATATCGAGCTTGCTAAAATTGTTGCCATTTGAAAACACTTATTACTTGCTGCTAGGTATACTCAATTCATAGTTTACCACAAAACTGTCAATAGGAAATGTTCTTTCCTTCTCTTATTCTTGTTTTCCTTTCTCACTGATCCTACCTTACCAATAGTACGAAATTAAAATGCAGCACATTCTATTTAGCAAGCTTGTACGTAAATGTTTATGATAATAGGAAAAATGATAACTATCACGATTATTTCTCAAAATTACCAAATCTGATTGGAAATATTACTCTTTTGCTATAAAAATGCTACCTCTAATTATTCCTAACAAGCCAATAAATCGTTATACAATTTGTCATTTACAGATATTATGTTGCTCAGATAAATCTTATCTGCCATAAGTCTTTTCACCTAACGGTGTCGAATCTGCCTACAAGAAACGAACTGTTGTGCCCTCGTGAACTCAACAAGCAGTTGAAGCGAGGAACTTAAGTGAATTAAGTACTATTAACAATCGTATAGAAAATTCTGCTTGCGGTGCTGCTTAGGACGAGGCCATTAGTTTGGCTGCCTGTATGACGTTGTGCTGGTGATGATATCCGGCGAGATCGGCAGCTGCGCTGTGATGGTGGTGGTGATGATGGGTATGGGGCAGGGTGCCATTGACCGTTCCTCCCATGCCCGTCGAATGGGGACTATGGTGAGAGTGTAGTGAACCGAATGTACCCCCAAAGTATCCACTTTGAAGGCAGTTGTTCATATAATCACCGTATCCATTGGATGCCACCGAAGTCGGTGTCGACGATGCCAGAGGGTTGGATTCCGACTTGATCTGGCCAAATGGGGACGAGCCTATGCTGGCGCCGGTATTGTGCATGTAGTTGTTTCCGGCCGAATGCTGATTCGGATTAGACGTTGGAGTGCTGTAGATGTGAGAGGTGTTGTGTGTCTGTTGGTGGGATGAGGAAACCGTGCCGGTGCCATTGCCACCACTTCCCACGCCAATACTGCCTAGCGATCCTGTCGTGGATAGGGATGAGAGATCATATTTGCCACCGAGGTTCAGTGACGCCGCATGGTGAGAGGATGTCAGCGAAGAGGGAAGGTTGTACGATTGGTGATGGTGATGGTGGTGCGGGGAAATGTGGAGAGATCTTAGGGGTGGCGATGTTAGACTTGGAGTTTTCGGGCTGGACGATAGGTTTTTGGAGTTCCCGTTGCGATCGGTTTGTAGGTGGGATCCTGCGAAAAAAGAAAAGTTGAATTGAAGGAGTTGATTAGTTTTGTCAATTTATTAAAGTTTTATTGTAATGCTCATGCTAGTAATGTTAGTGCTTAGGGCTGGAATTGTGTATGTAATACTATGTATAGTGTATATCACGAATCTGGTTAGGCTTGAATATATCATGGTTCGTATCACCAAGCAAAGGTGATTATCAGCTTTCCCTCTAACTCAAAATCATTTTCATGACACTGTGGAGAACCAGAAGATTCTTCGGTCTCTAAAGAATGGTTGTCTAACTAACATTCCTTCGCTTTTAAGATGACCGCAAGGACGTGGCCAGCCGTGATTGACCAGTACAATTAAATTTGCACAGAGTTTTGATGAATGGGGCTCTGCACAAAAATCTATCTCTCTCTACCTTAGAATTTGTAAACAACAAGGCCAGTAAACGTCAAAATCCCTATCAAAATCAAAACAGTGAAGTGCCCCATGGGCTTTGGGATTTCCTAGCCGAGTGGTTAGAGTCCGCGGCTACAAAGCAAAGCCATGCTGAAGGTGTCTGGATTCGATTCCCGGTCGGTCCAGGATCTTTTCATAATGGAAATTTCCCTGACATCTCTGGGCATAAAGTATCATAGTGCCTGCCACACGATATATGAATGCAAAAATGGCAACTTTGGCAAAGAAAGCTCTCAGTTAATAACTGTTGAAGGGCTCATTAAACACTAATTTGAGAAGCAAGCTCTGTCCCAGTGAGTACATAATGCCAATAAGAAGAAAAAGAAGGCTTTGGGATTAACTTACCATTCTCAATGTGCACAAACCTAGAGCTCAAAATTTAAAAGTCAATGCAATTTTGAGCTCTAGGTTTGTGCACATTGATAATGGTAAGTTGATCCTAAAGCCCCATTCATCGAATATCTGTGCAACTTCGATTGCTCTGGTCAAACACGGAGTAGTTATTGTCGCACCGCCACCAAACCGGATCGCGCCAGTTTGACTCGCGACGCGCTTCAACTCGCCGTATTTGGAAATCATTTTTTTTTAGTGTGGCGCTGCATTCTTACGATTTTTATGAACATAGCGCACTATTCATATATTAGCACGGTGTGTATATGGGAAAGGTTTATCGCAAAAAATAGGCATCGCTAAATCTTTCACCACTCGAAAATATAGGTTTTTAGCTTTCATTTGACATGTTCCCCAAAAAAATCCACCGAGGGATCCCGAACATTTTTTTTTTAATTTTAAATTTTTGTTCCTTAGAGTACAATATTTTAAGTGTAATCATTGTGAAAAACAGTTTCATTGGTCTCAAGCTCGATGAAAGTTTCAATTCCAAATAAAAACTCATAAAATAAATATACACACATATATATTAGGTTCAATTTTGTAAAAAAAAAACAAGACTGTCCTATGTTATTTAGAGGATTTAATGAGCCATAGGTCACTTACTCGATTAGATGTGTTGGAAGTTCGATTGTTGGACACTTATTCGTACTGTGAAAGTACATCGATCCAAGCATTATTTCCTTTCGTGGTAAGAATATATCAAATTTCTTCTTCTTCTGTCTGGCATTACACCTCTGCTGAAACATAGCTTGCTTCCCAGCTTTCGTTTAGCGCTTAGTTATTTCTTTGTCAATCAACCGAAATTCCATACATTACTGTCCGTATTGGTTTATTATGAGGTTCATGAAGAGTAAAATCGATCAACATTACAACAGCTTGCGAAAGGAAACGAAATATGCTTGAACGTCCTATACCCCATGCTTCAGCAAAAAAAACTTCAAAAATCCTCATTAAACATATTATTGAGGCAAGTGACAATCCAAAGACTTTTTTAATAGTATTGAAATTATTTTCATGTTCTTAACAAATAGTATATCTATGTTTTCAACATAAAATATGGATAATTATGTGATTCATGGTAACGGTAAGTATTATGAGGTAGATTATCAAGTTAAATTTCATGTGTCCCACTGAAGTGCACTTGCACCGCAGTGTAGGGTAACTGCAATTTACAGTAGATTTTTGAGACTTTCTTCTAAGGGTTTCAATATCTGAAAAAGATACCTTCCCGCTCGTGCGCACATCAGCAGATACAGGGTTCATCATTTTTTACGTCGGTATGTGAAAATTGAATAACTTTGAAAAAAAAAATCAATCAATTTCTATATATGAGGTATTTTTATTTAATTTAAACCGTTGCAATTTATTTGGGCTATTTCATGGAAACAACATCAATCAAGTGGCTGCATTTATTGGTCGTAGCAAAATGAGCTCCATTTGCTGCGTTTTTCATTACGTTTGAAGTGTTTTGGGGGTTTTGCGATGATATTGGCACAAAGGACTGGCTTGAGCTCGTCAATAGTTCAAGATTTTCTAGCATACGCTTTGTTTTTCGAATAGCTCCATTAACCTAAGTCAGGAGGAGTCAAATCAGGATCTCCATCTTTTGAATTGCAGTGAGACATAGATCGCCGTCTTATTGAAGCCAGTAACAACCTAGACCTTTTTTTACTAATTTGCTGACAGACATATTGAGCAATCTTCCAAAGACATTGAACTCCACCGACTGTTTAGTACTGTTTGAAAAAAAAAATGACTCAATGATTTTTTTGGTACGTGCCAAATGCTGGTCCAAAATGTTACTACTTGGTCAGAGAATGGCGTTTGTTGAATCTCTAATAGATTTTCTGTTTCTCAAATGTGGCATATTTTCTTACTTTTGAAGCCTGATGGTGCCTGTTGACTACGATGTTTTGAAGGATATAAAAGTATAAAGTTATTCATGGTTAAAACTGTACTGAATTGATGTTTCCAAAACATGTCAAACTAAATCAATCGGTTGATAAATGTCAAAGTTATTCAATGTTCACACACCGACAAAATGGCGCACCCTGTATGCTATCACAAGGTGACTGATTCATTAGATATTGAAAATATTTAGAATTGAACATTTTATTGGAAAATTTACTGAATTACTTATATGTTTCACTTGCCCCGTTAAATTAAAATCAACTGCCCTTCTGCGTTTACTTGTCTCATGTTCTATGTAAACCTTATGGACCGCGGGACAAATATGTCTAGAACGGCAGCCAGTTGAAACTCAGTTTTCAACAGACTGAAGGATTTATCTCCTTTCCTTTATTTTCTTTCTACCCAGCATGTTTAGTGAATCTAAGCAAATTCTAAGCTGAAAAACTGGCTTTGTCTCAATAGGGGTGTAATTCCAGACACAAGAAAGAGAAAGTTCATGTATTCTGACCATGAAAAGAAACAGTTATACGCTAGAATCAAATACACACTTAAATCAAAATGCCGATCTCAGCTGTGCAAATCTCGGTAAAAGGTTGTTTGTAAAAGTGACGTTTGATGTCAGCGGCACCCAAAGGTTGGTTGGTTGGTTTGACTTTATTAACGAGATTTTTAGCCCTGGGCTAGTTCATCTCGGGACCAACGGCTTTACTTCCCTTCCGAAGGAAGTCGTCACTATAACTTTTTACGTCAAAAGTGACTATGTCGGGGATGGGATTCGATCCCAGGTCCTCGGCGTGAGAGGCGAGTGTTCTAACCACTACACCAGGTCCGTCCCTGGCACCCAAAGGTGTTGCTCTAAATAATCTTGATTTTTTGTTGACATAGCAGTTAAAACTCATTTGCTGACCGCTGGGCTGTGCAGATCTCAGTAAAAGAATGAAAAAATAGTTGAACTAAACTGAGTGTGTACTTTCACTGAACGAATAAGTGTCCTATGGCTTGTTAAATCCACAAGATCACATATGACATTTTTGTCTATTACAACATGTAACCTTATATAGCTTTGTTTTATCAATTTCATCATTTGAAATTTAGGCTATCATCGAGTTTGAGTGAAAAAAACTGCCTTCAACCATGATTTAATTTGAATATAATGCAGTTCAAGGAACAAAAATGTATAATAAAAAAATGTTCGGGATCCCTTGGTGGATTTTTTTTGAGGAACACGTCAAATGAAAGCTAAAAACCTATGTTTTTGAATGGTGAAAGATTTAGCGATGCCTATTTTTTTTTTTTGGGATAATATTTTTCTACCAGACACGCCGTGTTAGCTGTGACGCTCGGGGCCCGAGAAAAACAAGAATTTCAAATGGACCCTCAATTCTATATAATTTAATTGTATGTGCATTTTACTTAGAGCCTTACAGTTAACGTCGAAATTAGAGTTACATGTTTCTCAGGAGTACATTAATGTGGTAACGACCAAACCGTCTCATCGGAATCCTAGTGTGCTGCTTTAACAGGAGCCTCACAAAAATTCTGAAAACGCGCGATGGGTGATGTGAACCCGGGGAGACTTTTTCTCATGCGCTACGCTCGCAATCGATATCCTCGTTTTAAAACAACTGCTTAGTAACGAAGAGCCTACTATTTTCACCTTATTTATTCAGACATCTAGAATCTAGATGGTCTACGTGATACGGTCGATAACTTGCGATCCTGGATTTGTAACAATTTCGATTCTCGTTGAATAATTTTGTCGCCACTTTAATTATTGCACTGATTACACAGCGCAACAAAAATGACATATTTGCGTATATCAAGAATTAAATTATGTGTCTCTAGTAGAACTGGAACCGCTGAATCTGATGCCGTTCTCAGAAATGTCCCAGCACGTCACAATTTTTAGCTACAGGTCGCCAAAGTTGTATAAAACACTGGTTTAATTGATGTTTACAAGAAATTTAAACTATGATTTATCAAACTTGTTCGTGATCCAATCCAGCGAGCATGCAAAATAGGACTTCAACTTTCATATAAGATATAATTTGGATGAAATTGTTTGATAAAATTTTTATTAAATCGATTTTGCCACATGCTTGCAGTCTCCATACAAAACTTTTTGTTTCTCTTATATGAAAAAAATCAATGCTTTTCTAAAACACCAAAAACTAACTTTTGAACATAGATAGTGTTATGAACTTTGCTGATAAGTATTGTTATACCGTTTTGTCTCAAATTCCGAACAGACTCATATTCCGAACACTCGGTTTTTGTATGGCGATTTGGTTGAAATGTTTCGCTGAAATATGTCACCAAATAACAAGGAAATGGCAGTCAATTGCAATTCAATTTTAACGTCTCCAGTATTTTTTATACCGCGGGAGTAGTAAAGATTCTCTGGTTTGAGACCAGTAGAATCAGCTCAGATAAATTTATATGCGAAATTATTAGTTTGAATACGGTTTATTCGTGCTGTTCGGAATTTGAATCAAGGTGTTCGGAATATGAGACAGAATCAACACAGTGTTCGGCATTTGAATCAAAATGTTGTTCCATACTTTTACGTAAAAACAATACTAAAACTAATAAAATCAACATTATTTTCGGTATACCCATCAGCTAACAGTTAGGCTTTGCGAGGAAATTGAAATTTACACAAATATCAGCTAATTTATGCCAATCAGATGCATTCGAAGTCACTGTTGGCCTTAAGTGTTCGGAATATGAGTCAAAACGGTACACATAAAGTTTGAATTCGGTGACAAATTAAGCAAATAAATTGCCTTACAAGCTGGTAAACTTGCATGCAAGTTGGCTGAAATAGTCAAATTTTGCATTTTCAACAGCCAATATCTGAAAAACTAGACGTGCTGTGATATTTTCGAAAACAGCAATTGATTCGGCAACCCTTAATTAAGTAAATAGCGGTATTTTGATGCTTGAGACAAAAACGTGTTCCGCAGTGTTATTAAAAAGCACATGTTGACGGAGCGCATGAGACGCATTGAGGTAGGTACGTCTCAAAAAAATGAGGCGCCCGTGCACCTGCAAGCAATGTGACTCCTGTACATCTTATAATGCGCCCCAACCGGGCACTACACCCCACTTCATTTTCAAAAACGTGAATCTCTTGAAGTAGTCATTGTTGGCTGCGTGAATGTAGAACATTTTTCTACAGTAATTTTGGGTTGCCTTTAGCAACGGGTGTTTTGCTATATTCAAGGCTTTTTGCCTACAGCAGCGATGGGCGTGAGTTTCACTGGCTTCGCTGACTGTAATTTGCTTTACTTGGCTACTGTGAGTGAATGTCAAGATTTTTCCCAACCCTGATTATACCTGTTCACCCTATAGATGGTGTCCCAAGCAATGTGACGTGAGTTTTTATGCATGACAGTGCGATCGTTTCTGCTTCGCGAAAACTGTAACGAATAAGCATGCCGACTCTGAATGTTTCAGGGAGTCTCAGGAAGGCATCCCTCAGAGCTACCAATAATTGCAACGTCTCCAAACACCTTACAAATAGTATGTACTTCAAAGCTAACCTAAAAGAATTCCTACAGTGAAGATTTCCACATTTACATATTTGAATTTGAACTATGGCGTAATAATAATGTTAATCGCTTCCAAACAATAAGTTTAAATTTTTAATATTAATAATTCGTATTTAATATAAAACTTTGTTTGTATTGAATTTTGTTTTGCTTCTCTAAAATGATTTCCAATCCACTAGAAGCACTTAGCTTAGTTATGTGACAAAAAGTTCGTTTTCATTTTTGATTATTCTCAACCTCCTAGAAATATTTCTTTTCTTAATTTAGTGTTGCCCATGGCTGAAAAAATGAGTGTCCATCCCAATTAACACCGAAAACATAAATCCAAATTTAAAAATACACAGTTTGTCCTACAATGATTGCTAGAAAGTTTTTGAAACAGGTCATGGCTCTCGTAAGTCGCTATTTTGTTTTGTTAAACCTTTCAATATTGAAGTTTAATGGAGATGTTCTACTAAGGCATATAATTTGTTTTGCAATGCAAATCTACCATTTTGCTGAAAATGTTCTAATTATGTTTACTATGTTTTAACCATATTATGTTTTATATTTGTCTTCTTATGTTTATCAAAACATGTGTTTGGTTATATGTTTTATTTCGGTTGTTTTAGACATGTAAGACAAATAAACAGTCTCAATATGTCATATTCATGTTACATGTATGTCATAATATATACTCTTTTCAAACATGTTCTGAATAAACAAATTATGTTTATTTTCAGTCATATATAAGTTTTTCTTGTTGTCCAAAAAACAAATGTAACAAAAGTGACATTTAATACTTTTGATACCATGGATAATACACTGCCGGCTAAGAAATTCGCCATATGGTGTTCACTGAATACTTTTAAGCAAATGTTTTGGGTAAATTATTATTTTTAAGGTATGCTCTAAATGCCGATTTATCAATTTATATGAATGAATAGAGTGTGGTGGTTGTTTGCCACTGTTTAGTACGAAAAAGGTTCACTGCCTTGAATGAAACAATGGCAAATGATTGGCAATGAAATTTTTGTCTTTTCCCAAAACACTCGTCATGCAGTGTGTCTAAGGAGACCATCTTTAATTTTTGAATTTAATTTTGAATATTTACCATAACGATGAGATTTTCGTTCTGAGGCTTTGAAAAAAGTAATAATAGTTCAGTAAAAGTTCAGTGTATTAGTAAAAACAAAATAATGAACTAATTTGCAAAATGTGATGATTCCGTTTTGGAAATATTTACTTGGCTTTATGTCGGAAAATGTATGTTGAGCGATTTATAAATGCAAATTGATTTTTTCGAAGCAAAAGTGCATATTTCACCATAATTTTTGATTCGCATATTAATTAAGTGTTAAATAACAGGTATCAATCAATAACAGTTATGCAATCAAAAATGAAGGCTTGTCAATGTTTGCACTTTTACATTTCTCATTGTCGACCATCCAATGCATTTCCACTACCAAATGTTCTCAGTATTATGTTGCGTTAATGGTTTGTTGGACAAAGTATAATACATAATTATGTATACCTAAACCCATATGATACATAATTTTGACAACAAAAATATGTTGCACAAGCTCCACCTTCTGCGCTTTTCCAGTCATATATAAGTATGAATTCCAGTTTTTTTCGCTATGAAACAGAACATTCTCATTAGTCATATTGAAGTCATTGTGATTTATATGAGATATTTATTGTGATTTCTATAAAACCCGCCCAGAGCAGATTTTTTTATAAGAATCATAAATTACGCATGCACAAATTACGTCACGCTCCAAGGGGGGGGGGAGGTGGTCGACCCAAGCGTGACAAGCCTTACAAAATTATCAGAGGACTCATACAAAATGTGTGACAAAGGGGGGGGGGTCGAAAAAGTTGAAATTGGGCGTGACATAATTTGTGTACCATCCCATATAATATATTTTTAAAATTCATCACTCAAGTCCACAAACACCGGAGTAGTAAGCAGCTGTAGTGGTAAGAGTCTTTCTAATTTAAATACGTTTGAGCAGTTGGAAAAACGCTATATTGATTTTTCTGATAAATAAGCTACAGGTTTTTGAGGTGAAGTTTGTCAAACAAACATGCATATCGATACTATTTTAAAAGCTGTTTGATGCTCAATTCGATATATTGAAAATACTTTAAGTTGACTCAGCATTTAGCCGAATTTTAGGACCTCCAGAGAGCACGTCAATTTCCTGAGAAGCAATGTTTCAGTTTTTTAATTATTAGAAATAACCATACTCTTAACATTCCATGAAAAAACAATCTAATGGGTCTCAGAATTTTATGAAAATTTGCTATTTTATTCCTTATACGAAATAAAGATACACGTGTGTTTGGATTTTTTGATTAGGGTGACCATTTCCGAAATAGGATAACTAAAGAATCGCGACTAAGCGAAACTTTTGTACCGCTTGACCGATTTTAAATTTTCTTGGACGAAATGAAAGCTAACGATTTTGACTTTTCGAGAAAAACATAAAATTTTACAAAAAATGTTTTTACAAGGAAAAAAACCGTTTTTTCATGTCTTAAAGGCCTCGGGACCAAAGGGGCTATTGCTGTTCTCATTTTAGTTCTATTTTTTTTTCTGAAAAGTTAAAATCTTAACCTTTTATTCCATAAAAAAAGATTGGACATCTTCAAAATGTTCACAAGTCATGATTTTTTAAAAATAAAAAAATCTCATGCGCTGGGACCTACAGTGTGTGCCAATAAAAAATGACTGACGAAGTAAAAATAACTCTTTGCCTTTCGAATGCGGCTTAAACAGTTTCAATTGGACGTGTAATCACAGAGATATGCACAGAACACTTTTGTATGTTTTTGAGGGGGTGAACCCAAACTTTTGCACGGGAGTGTATGTAAATATAATGAAAGCTAATAACTCACCATCGCTCAGATCGTCCTTTTTGGCGCCTACCAGGGCCATCACGTCCGCCGCGCCACCGGTGCCCGTTTTCTTCGGTTTCCGCTTCCGAGTCTGTATGCCGTCCTTGCGCATCGCCAACGGTCGATTCACACCGTGCAGCTTAAAGTACAGGCCACATGCATTGCACACCGGTTCGCCGTCGTTATTTCTTCTCCACAGCGTCGTCGTTCGGGTGCCACAGTTCGTACAGCAAAGACCCAATCTACGGGTGGCAGTCTGAAAACGGGATGGAGAGAAGTCGTGTACTAAATTATAACAGTTGAGTTGAAGTTCTGCGAAAGAGGGTGGAAAGGTTCGGGTCTTGGCTTGGAAAGAGAGGATTCGAAGACAACATATCATGAAGACAGGTGAGTTTTATGAAGTATGATGTTTGGATATGAAAATTGAAGGACCACTAATAGTATTTTTCAACATTTTAAGGTGAAGATGAATCGAAGCCAGACCTAGAATTTTCAAGAGCACAAATCTGGAGAACCAAACACCCGTTTGAGCTAAAATCTTAATCGATTGGTCACTAGTTGGCGGTGACCAATCGATTGAGTTTTCAGCTTAAACGGATGTTTGGTTCTCCAGATTTGTGCTCTTGAAAATTTGAGGTCTGGCTTCGATTTATCTTCACCTTAATTAACGTTTTTTTTGGAGCCATGAACACAATGAAGAGCTGGGAGATGAGATTTCTAAGAATTTTGAAATTTGTACAGTCCCAATGAGGAATCATGGGTGTAAGGAAGTATTTCAATGAAAGTGCAAGGGAGTGGCCAGACTGTCTATGATATGTTGCCTTCAAAGAGCAGGAAGCAAGTTTCTTTTGAAATACAAAAACTGGAATACTCACACTCACCAATCTCTTGCTTGGCTTTATCAAGGGACGATTCATACCGTTCATCTTATGATAGAGCCCGCATGCATTGCAAAGATAGTGACCGGTGCCGTCGCGACGCCAGAGTGGTGTTGAGATGGCCCCACAATTGACACACTCCCGTCCCTCGCCGAACTGGAAGTCCATGGCACTGTCTGTGGTTTCGCGTTTTCGCGGCCCGAGCGGATCCACCCACGCCCCAAACGCCATTGGTCGATTGCAATTAATTTATGTCACGCCGGAGTCAGTCGGAGTTAAGGCCATCAATTAATCGAGTTTATTGGAGCAATTTAGTCGGACGAAGGACGCGTCGTGTCGTTATAACGTTACCATTTACATTTCAGTACAACCCCCAGCCAGGAAAGGCAGAGAGTGTGTTTGTTTGTGTGATTGGTGGTGGGTGGAATTTAGAACCGGCGCAGAATTACACGAATGAAAAAAAAAAAACGAGAGAAGGGGAAAGAGAAAATGCTTTAGTTAATTTATTCGCTATAGTTATTACCTTTTTCAAATTACCATACGGTGACGTCCGTTGGAATCCAGTTGGATCGTAGGCGCGCCAGGAGCCCATCATCACGTTTTGCGCGTAGAACTGAGGCGGTAGCTGCGTATGGGTCGTGCCTGATGAACATTTCCGAAGGTTTCGCATAAGGAGATTTTCGTGTAGTTTGGGGAAGACGACGGAGAATGGAATGAAGAAAAAACAGAACAAAATGGAGATCGTTATTGGGCTGCACGATTTGCAGATTAGTCGAATGGAAGGAATCAATGGATCGTGGTTTAAAACTTCCCATAGTAAAGGTGAAATGTGTATGTCAAATTTAACCTTTGCGTGAATAAATGGCGTTTTTTTCTATATTTGTCAAACACTCATTTTGAATGTAGGGTAAAACAATACATGGTATTCACATCATTTACACAGTCGTGAAGAGCTTTTATCTTTTTATAAACTCTGTGATGATTTGAATGATTTCCAGGATTTTATAAGAATCATAATTTTGTTAGAAGTTCACTTAGGATAGCCTTAAAAATCCTGCATAAGATGCTGTAAAAAATATGCCCGAATCCTGGTAGCGGGGTAGAATTTTATCTTTATTCAGTTGTTTTCAGAATTCTATTGTTCGGAAAACCGATTTTCATACAAAATGCTCAATTTTGGTGTGCCATAACACCTTTGTGCAATTTATATGAAATTTTGGCAGAGAACTACAAATATACTCAATTTCATTATCACAAAATTTGAAATATGTTACAGTACCGGCTAAAAATTTAAGCACCAAGTGAAATCGTTCAAAATAGTAGTAGGCTCTGAAGGCCGTAAAATTCAACCAAATGCTCAGCCAACTGAAATATTATGATGATTCGGATCTTTCTTCAACACACATAGCCATTACAGTCGACTCTCCACATCTCGATGTTCTACATCTCGATATCTCTCCCTATGTCGATGGTTTCATAAGTCCCTTCAGTCTGCATACATTTTCGATCTCCATATCTCGATGTGTTTCTGTTGATTTTTCGTTCTCAATTTTCTCTCCGTATGTCGATTGTTGAAGGTTACTAGACCAATGTTTTGGGATTCAAAACAAATTAGGAGCTAAAAATGACGTTTGCTTGTGTATTATTTTCATAGCAACGGAGTGTTTTTCAAACTAGTATTCATCAAAAATTGTTTATCTATCTCGATGGTCCCTTCGATATCGAGATATGGAGAGGCGATTGTAATTCGTCACACTAAGATTTTATTACCGAAGTCGGTAAAATTTAACTGGGTTTTTGAACAGCAGAGTTAAGTTGGTAATACTTTGTCAGTAATACTGTTGGTGTTGCGTTATACTTATGACACACTTGTGGTATACGTACCATGGTACAATTATCTTGAAATGGGTTCCATACTGATAATTGTCCTTATTCAAGATAGCCTTGGAATAATTTTCTTGACAACTTGTACCATGGTATATGTATCAGATGTCTGTCCAAGGTATTATATCCCACAGAAGATAATAAATCTTTACAACAACAGATGTACTATCTTTCCGGCCAGTTCAATGTTGTGCAAGTTTAGCTGTGTAAACATAGGTGGCATACCGTCTGGTCCGTCGAAAGATTTTTTGAAAACTTACCGTGAGCAGCGATGAGGCAGAAATATTGATAAATCGGAATTTCCGTCCGTCCATTCAGTTAAAATTCTCATCAAGAGGCATTCTGTTACAGGAGCTTCATACTAAGAGAAAATTTTCTCATGACAGATTATAAATTTGGTTAGGTACTTGTTTTCGTTGCGTTTTAAGGCCGCACGGCACGTCATCATAATCACCCTATCCATTTGAAGAAGCAAATTCCAAGAACCACTCCATATATCGATGCGAAAAATGTATCACTATGATTCTATGTATGTAATAAACAACCCAATACATTTTCAGCTTCATCGGTTCACTAAAACTCGAGATTTGCTTCCACAAAGTTTTGATGATAATTGTTAGAGTGAGACAAAAGATAGGGAAAATAACACGGTCTCCCGTGTCCCCTTAACGAAAACCCGGTAAAAAATACGCGGTACAGTACTAACATTTACTGACTTTTTACATTTTCTCGTTAATTTGTGATTTTACGGTGCTATCAGCACAAGCGTTTACCGTATTCAGTTAATAAAGAAATATATTACCGAAAAATCAGTATTTTTATCTAGAAATGCTGGAATTTCAGTATTTTTTGTGATTTGCTGATCAAAAACCGTAAACAAAAATTACCGAACAGCGATATCGTTTTTAAGTGTGACCATTTTGACTCGAAATCCGGACACTTAAGTACCGGGTCAACTTCAAACATCGTTTTGCTAATTGATGATATCTATTTTCATAAGGCACTGTGACCAGGGTTGGGAAAAATCTTGGAATTCACTCAACAGTAGCCAAGTAAAGCAAATCAAAGTCAGCGAAGCCAGTGAAACTCACGCCCATCGCTTCTTTAGGCAAAAAGCCTTGAAAATAGCAAAACACCCGTTGCTAAGGGCAACCCAAAACTACTGTAGAAAAATGTTCTATTTCCCGCTGCATTTCCCGCATTTGGAGCTTTCAATGACACTAATGATTTAGAAAATTCATGCACCCAATAAAGGCTACTTGATGAGATGCACTGTACCGGGAAGCGCCAAGCGAGTTCCTCAAATATAATACCGATGACTGCACTGACTGTGACTTATTATGAAATTCTATGTGTTTTATTTAGGATGGTTTAATAAAAAGTGCGAATAATTATGTACAAAAGGTTTAACTATGCAAATACAAGTGATGTATCTTGCTTCGAGATCCGAACACTTCTTTTTAACGATTTATTTTCATATTTCGTAATAAGTTCAACTCGCCAGCTTTAAATTTCAGGATTCTGAACAGTTAACTATACAAAATCACAAAAGTCACAAGTCTAGAAGTCGCCACAAAGGTGTATAAAAGTTTAGAATAAACTGGTGCACTCACCTCACGTTATCGTCTGGATTCAGTCCAACAAACACTGGAATGTGTTTTTTTATTTCTAATATATTGAAGCCTACTGCGTTATATTAATATCACGGCATAAAAATTAACAAGGCAGGCTCTTTACTTATGTAAATATCAAGTTTGATTGTAAACATAAAAACGTAAAACCAAACTAAAAAATAAGTTTTGTGCATGATTATTATAGCAACATTAAAATTTATATGATTGAAAACGAAAAATTAGTCGTAGTGTCCGGCTTTTGAAGCGTCCGATAATTCGAATTTCGTCATTGGGTTTTTTGCTGGTCAAATCCTCTGAAATGTATAAGATAGATGCTTTTATTTGCCAAAAGTATTGATTTAAATTTTGAGCCCAACAGCTAATATTAAACCACCCATGACGAAGAGAACAAAGCTGCCTAAAATACAACAAATCATTAAATATTAGCCTCAGTATAGTAGGATAATTAAGCTGATAATTTAGTTTTTATCTAACTATTCGAGCGTCTGAGAATTAAAAACAAACACAACTTAGAAGAATAAAACTAAAAAAGCCACTGAATCTCACAGTGTTAGTGTGAACCTAACTAATTTACTGTATATGTAGATGCATAGCGAAAAATTCCAAAAAATATGCTTGGTGAGCCTTATATATTGGCGGCTCTGGGTGAATTGATAAACAAAACCCGCCCCCATGGTTACGCTACTGTGTTGAGTTATTTATTATATCCAACCATTGTCAATGTGCACAAATCAAGAGCTCAAAATTTGAAAGTCAATAACGGCGCCGGCCACGTCCTCACGGTCACCGGGGAAGGGAAGGAATGTTAGTTAGACAACCATTGGTACTGGAGACCGAAGAATCTTCTGCATCTCCACAGTTGTCATGGGGAGGATATTGGGTTACTGGGACAAGGTAAAGATCTGGGAGTCACCTTTGATTGGTGATACGATTCATGATATATTCACGCCTAAACGGATTCGCGATATTATTCAATAAACGTATTGTACGCCGAAAAAGTGATCATCGCTCGCCCTCGCAGGAGCAAGCGATACGATCAAAAGATCAAACACTACTGACGCGATCCGTGACACTATACCACCGTGCTACGCAAGCGACGCGCAACACGATTGATCCTGCTCACACCACCCGCCCCCGCAGGAGTAAGTGACGCGAGCAAAGGATCAAACACTATTCTATTTTTCGATGAATTGTAATTCGTCCATAAAACCAAATATGCAAAGCATGCTTGAATTTTCAAGTCTAACGTTTTACGGATTTACTCGAACCTTTCTGTTCATTTTTTTTTATTTATCCTGCTTTTATGGCTTCATTGGTTTTATAGAATAGTTCTTGGAATAGTTACGGAAAGTGAGAACTACTGAACTCATTTTTGAAATCGCATAGTTTTCTTATGCCCATAAAACCGTTTATTCTCGAGTATCGTGCTTTTTTCAAGGGAAATTGCCTACGTTTTGGCGTATTTTGCTGATATACAATGTAAATTTTGAAATAAAATTATGCAAAAAAATATATATAAATATATAAAATTGCAATAGAATGCTACCTGCATGAGTTGTAAGAATTTTGACAGCATTTTGAGATTCAGTAGACCCAAATTTAGTGGATAGGGATTTCTTCATTCTAAAACCTGCTACGTTATATGTTAATCAATTTCGCCCCAGTGCAGTGCTTCATTTCCAATTCAATTGATTAATTAATAAAACTTGTTTTATGAAATGCTAAATCTTATTTTATAAGAAATCGATTACATAAACTGATAGAGATCAATGAAGTACCGTTTTGATTCATATTACGGACACTTAAGGCCTCAGTGAAGTATAACCCATTTTGGACCATACAAAATAAATCATTCTGTATGATTTTTTAGCGTTATCGAGCGTCGGAAGCCTTTAACTTTCGGATGATGGGTAAAGAATACGCGTCCGCAACTTGAATAATTTTAAATAAATCAAAACATGTGGCCTTTTCATGATTCTTATTCCGGACGCTCCCTCATTTCTGCCTTATATTCCGGACGCTTTGATTCGAATTACGGACAGCTCAAGGTAATCATTAATGGAACAGTCAAATCATCAATTGAAGTCGTTCAACCACTTAAGAGACGTCTAAGGTAGTTGGGCATTATAAATGATATTTATGGAAAGAACCTAATAAAATGAGAACTTTTGGACGGCGAAAATTGAAACATTTCGTGTGAAATGTTTCCCATACAAACGAGAGTGTCCGGAATTTGAAGCTGTTCGTAATATGAATCAAAACGGTACTGATTTTGATGAAATAATTTTGACAATATTTGGATTCCAAAGGAAAACTTAACAAAAAGTTGAGAAATAGTAATTAATTTGCCCTCGGATTACAGTATCCTGATGATCAATGCGTTTAGGGGTCATGCACGAATCTATGACAAAAGGTCGAAAGACAAAAGGTCGAAAGGACAAAAGGTCGAAAGACAAAAGGTCGAAAGGACAAAAGGTCGAAGAACAAAAAAGAAGCGACAAAAGGTCGAAAATCTTTTTTCAAAGAAGGAAAAATTTCCCACCAAGCAAATCACTTTCGACCTTTTGTCTTTCGACCTTTTGTCCATAACCCGTCTTGCACAAATTACGTCACGCTCCAAGGGGGGGGGGAGGGGGTCAAGCCAAGCGTGACAAGCCTTACAAAATTTTCGGAGGACTCATATAAAAAACGTGACAAAGGGGGGGGGGGTCGAAAAAGTTGGAATTTAGCGTGACATAATTTGTGTACCATCCCTTATCGAAAAATACCGCGAATCCGGTTTGGCATGAATATATTATGGATCGCATCACCAACCAATGGTGACTCCCAGATTATAACATTATCCCACTAACCCAATATCCTCTCCATGAAAACTGTGGAGATGCAGAGGTATTCTCGGTCTCTAGTGACAACGGTCCGAATCCGCAATTTAGTAGGAAAAACGTGTTTTCTCTGTTCTCGTTGATTTTAGTCGTTCGATGTGTTCAGAGAAGTCATTCGTAATTTGAGTTTTGCATCTTGTATGAAAAAAGTTGAATAGGGTGGCCCTTATTATGGAAAATTATGAAGTTGGTGCAGTACCATATTTAAAAATAAATACAAAACAGTTCCTATTTGAACATTCAACACAAATAGCAATTGCAAAACGTGTTTTACCCATGTTTACATTTTTTGTTGATCAATAGAAGCAAAATAAGTTATCTATGTGATTGTCATTTGTATGATAAGACAAACTTCAAACTTTAAGAGTTATTTTCCCAATGCCCGCTTGTACCATATGGGACAGTTATGCCTTTGTGGGCAGTATGTATTTTATATAAAATAACCAACCCTTTAACAAGTCAAGGCAAACATTGATTTTGTTCAATTATTTTATCGGAATAAATAAGTATATAAAAATAACATGTTATAATTAACATTTTATCTTGGAAGGTTACGTACTCTTAAGATTTCACTGCCAAAAAGTGGTATTATTTAAGTTTTACCTCCATTTTAACAAAAATACTAATTATATTGAACTTATTGTATATTATTAAAGATTATCGACTCAAGTTTACTTTTGGAATGGCTTTCTCAGTCTAGGGGTTATTGAAAAGCCTAGTTTTGGATTTAAAATTTGAGAAATCCCTGGATTTCCCGGGACAACCTTATAGATTTTTGCCCCGAACCCCCGGACAAGCAAAATGGCTGGGAAATGGGCACTATATTTGTATCATTTGACAGATACGCGTATTTCAACCTCAAAGGCCGTCTTCGGTGTCGTGTACTAGACTAGACTTCTTTAAGTGAAATTAAATGGTATAATACTGAATTTGGTTTGTCATTTATTTATTAATATGTATTACACTTAACTGCACGCTATTTGTATATTTGTTAATTCATCTGACTTTGTGTCTTAATGAACAATTAAAGGTAAAAAATAACAATCAACTATTTGAAACGCATAGCAGAAGACAAAGAAAATGAATAACTTAATTCTAACACTTCAACAATACGTCTAACAAATATTAAATATCTTCCCGTTCTTCCTCGCGTAACTCTCGTTCTATCCGTTGTCGAAATGTAGAAGTTGTCAAACCAAAATCGAAGAAGTGATAGTGCTCGTTGAAGCGTGCTGCCATGTATCGAATAGGGTCATGTTATCCGTAATTAACTGTCCGAGCAGGGAGATGTAGGAAACTGTTTGTACGGAGTGGCCGTTCTGGTGCATATACTGACAGATTGGCAAGAATTTCAGGTGAATCAATTTCGCCTACCAAAACTTTAGCTACAAACACTGATTGAGCTGTAGACCTTCTGCTCTCAAGAGTGTCAATACCGTAATTTCGGGTGAAATCGATCACTTTTTACGGTTTTTCTTGTATGATTTCTATAATGTTGACAATGCCAAAAAACTGAATGCAGGAAAACAAGTATGAAGGTGAGCCTTATTGACTCAAGTATCGAAATTTTCTAACAAATGTAATTTTAGTGCTAAAAAATATGTCTGAAATAAAAAATCGGGGTGAAATTGATCACTTATCAATGCCATTATTGTTAGTTTTGAAAACAACTTTACATAATAAATTTGAGCTTCCTGAATCCGAATATGCTTGCCAAATTCTTATCAATACAATATTTATAGAAATAATGAACGATTAAATTTCAAGAATAACGCAGAAAACGCCTAAAAGTATGCAATTTCCTAAGGAATTTTCTGATATATACCAGAAATTCAATTATTTCAACCGAATCAACGAATTGGTATGAGTTTTGGTTATGAAATCTAGTTTGGGAATATATCTTAAGTACATCACAAACTTTCAGGATTATACCATGTCCAAATCCTTGTCTAGAACTAGAAGTTTATTGATGTTTGTCAACACTGCACCGTACAAGATTTTGAAATTTTACATTATTTTAATAGAAATGAACATTTTTGAACGCAAAAAACTTCACAACACACAATTTGGACATACTTACGACAAACAACGTTCATTCACTACAGGTTACATTGATATTTGTGCTCCATTAGGAAGAAATAAAATCGAGTTGATCACTGTAATTTCACCTTACTGATCAATTTCACCCGAATTTAAGTTACCCAACAGTTGACACCGATGTTCATATGGTGGCAGACTTGTGGGGTCTCTCCACGGCAGATGCTGAACGGCATAGCGCACAAATTTTCTTTGTACGGTTTCCAGTCGCATTATCCAAACCCTTTGGTATGGGCACCAGATGACGGATCTAAACTTTATGATGGAACGTACATGGGAACAGTACTACGCTTTGAGACAGGTTGGGTCACGGAATTCATCCGCAATTTTGAATATAAATCCGAGCTGTTTATAAGCTTTGGCGATAGTGTCCAGATAATGGGGCTTAAAAGTTAGTGCAGAATCTAGCGTGATACCTAGGTCTCGAATAGTATCTACACGATGTAGTGGCAGATCATCAATGGTATAGTTGAAGATAATTGGCTTTTGCTTGCGTTGAAAACTGATAACGTTGCATTTTTGAACACTTATTTTGATGAAGTTCCTATCGCACCATTCGCAATAAAACGTTGATTAGATGTTGTAGCACCAGACAATCGAAAGTCAGCCAAAATGGTTTATAGAAAAGAAAAGTGTTATCAAAATGTAAAATTGACGCGAAATCATTGTAATGTCAAGAGGAAGGCTTGCACACAACCATAAAATTGCTTTTCATTGTGGAGGTGTGTCACCAACCATATCATAGACAGTTGAGATTGATCGTCTGCATTGATGCTAATATTTTTATGCAAGAGAAAGGCTCAAGCTGGATTTTAGAATGGAAACTTCAATCGAAATATCTACCATTGACTAAATGACTCATTCTACTACTTAAAACCCAGATGGCGTCAAAATCCAAGATGGCTTCCCATTTTTTTCACTTGAATTAATGCTCTCCTTTTTCACTCGACTCGTAGAAAACACCACCGATTGAAAACTTGTGTCTTTGTTGTACAAAAAATGATGTTTTCATTGATTGAACTTGCCATATACGTCAAAATCGTAGAACATGATATTGAAAATCTTCCATTTCATGAGGTAAATACCATTGCTCACCTAGCTTTTGTAGTCTATCTTTCTCAGTTTTTTTCAGCTTTCTGATGATGACCTCAAAATTCTAAACGAGCGGTGCGCTAATTGTAAAAAAACGGGTTTTCTAACAAAATTCAAGATGGAAGTCAAATTTAAAATGACCGCCAAATATTTTTTAGTCTCAGATGGAAGCTATATCCTTCCGCTATACGATGCCACTAAGTTTGCTATGTGGTCCAAGGGAAATATGAGACATATCACGTGAATAAATAGCTAAGATTGATCAAATAATGGGCTTTTCCACAAACTGTTTAGCTAGCTGGCGTACGAGGGGTCCACCAAATTGAGAAAACCGAATGGACCACCCTTTAGTTTTAGCATATACAAGCTATCAGTGACATAAAATTGTAATTCTAACGATTGGTGCCGATGGCGGCCTATAGTTTCAGCGATAATTACTCAATCTACTTGGACCTATCAGTTTTTGAATCATTCCCCGATGACGATAGTCTTGTTTGACAGTCACGTAATTTACCTTACAACGAGGAAGATCACCCACCATTTAGATATGCATTCCGTTAGAATCTATAGTAACACAAACGCCACATACCAAATCCATCCGTGGGCCACCCATTCTGCGTGGGGAAGTTCGCTGCGTGCCCGTACTGCGAGTGGCCCAGCGCTCGGTTCGACGGCACATAAACTGGGGCATTGGCGGCAGCTGCTGCGGCGGCGGCCGTTTGGTGATACGATCCGGAATTACCCGTGGCTACCGCAGCTGCTGTCATATCGGAGTACGCGGCCGCTGCAGTCGAGTGAAACATGATCTGCTGGTACCTTACTGGTGCTGGTGCTTTGCTGCCAAAGGGGGAGCAGCGATTAATGACTTGTAATGGAACACGTTACAATGTTGCGAAGAGTTGGGAACGATCCTGGAATGAAAGCAGACAGAAATGGTGTGAAATTGAGGTTAATGTTTTTCAATTAACAAAAAATATGTTCAAAAGGTATGTAGAGTAGCTATACACAAAAAATGAGACTTATGTTCAGTTACATCATTGGTTGGTACCGTAGTTAAGGGTGAAATTGAAATAATTTAGTGGTTTCATTAAAATTATTAAATTATCTATGGGGACGGACCTGGTGTAGTGGTTAGAACGCTCGCCTCTCACGCCGAGGACCTCGGATCGAATCCCATCCCCAACTTAGTCACTTTTGACGTAAAAAGTTGTAGTGACGACTTCCTTCGGAAGGGAAGTAAAGCCGTTGGTCCCGAGATGAACTAGCCCAGGGCTGAAAATCTCGTTAAAAAAAGATAGAAGATAGATAAATTATCTATTTCAGCAAACTAATGCAGAAAAATAAGAACAATGGGTTGGATTCATTAAACATGATGTATAATAATCAGCAAACCGATTGTAAGAAAATCAAATTACATTCGTTATATTGCTATTTCTAACCTATTTGTAAGAAATGAAATTAATTTGTCACTATTGTTCATTTTCCTCCTACTGATCAATATCACCCGATGGTACGGTAGTTACCCAACAAACGTTTTGTACAGTAAGGCACCAGCAAGTTACACAACAAATGCCTCTGATAGCAAAATAGTGCCCAACACGCAAATCGTGCTCACGCGCTCTTATCGCCGCAGCAGCACATGTTTTTTTGTCTTTGATATCAGACAGACACAGCCGTACTATAAGATGATGGTTATTGTTCGTTATCTCCCGCAGGGGAGTTTGCGAAGAAATTGCTGCTCCAGTAGGTTTTGTTCGCCAGCGAGAAAAAATAATGTAGATTCAGTAGAGTGGTTCTGTTTTTTTTTGCTCAACCACTCTATAGTTCCCGATCACACATTTCTATCAACAACAATTAAAAATAACGAAAGTTGTACAAATTTTGTTATCAAGATGGGTTTGTTTGTTTGACTTGTTATATGTTTGGTAACAGATTTATAACAAGCTTTGATTATATTTTTGAAATAGCATTGATAGTTTTAAACAAGATCTAAAGTTATGCATAGCTACATAATTTGCAATAGTTTTATTGTTTTGTGACATCATTAAAACACATTATGTAATAATTTTGTCATCATTATAATAAAATTAAAATCATGTTGTATTATTAGTTTATTTGGTGAAAATTTTGTTTATTTTTTTTTAACTAGTAACGATACATGTTTTATAACAACTGGATATATAAAACAATCATATCAGTAAAACACATTATAAAATAATCTTGTTTCTTCCGCCTGGTCGGGTAGCGAACCGACACCGATACCAGCATATCAATACGGGTCGTGAAGATTATGCCGTCTGGTCGTCGTTGGTGTTCAACCCAGCTGAAAATAAGTTACCGAACCATGAATCAGCCCTGCGTTGACTAATGCATTCAGTAATAGGAGGTCCCGAGTGTTGGGTTCATCGTTCTGTGACAACGGAATTTGAAAACAATGGCATCACATTCTTTTATTTTTTAGCTGATAACGTCGAGTTCTAGCACTGTATTGGGAGCTGTGTGGAGACATTTCATGACCGGAAGTTATTAATTGTTCTACCAAACCATAAAGAACGATACGGGTACACGTTTGTGACGCTGTGCTTTATGGGTACTTTAGTAAGGTTGAGTACGTCTGGAAAATATTGTGTATTTCTTTCGCCACTGGACTACGGCCATAAGTGCGGAGATGTGAATAAAAGTGCATAATCGTATCAGTATCAGTATTAAAAAACTGTTTTATATTGGTACAGCATACAACATGCCCGGCCAGAAAATTTGATTGCGGATTAAAAGTTTGTTCTCAAGACAAAGATTTGATTTTTTTTGTTAATAAGTAGATACATAAATTTCAATTTTTTTACATTAGACTTGAATGCCCTTAATATTTTTTTTTGAAAGTTTAATTGAGAAATATCCTGAAGAGCACTCATCAAATAAAACTCTGCCGTTGGAATTGCTTTACGAATTATTCCATGAGCGATGTTTTGCATTAAAGTCATTTGCGAGTCAATTTCCGCAAGTCAGTTAGAAGCTAATTAACTTGCTGCCCAGTGCATTGAAAAGACAAATAGGCAGCTATATTTACCAGGCTGTGCTTTAACAGAAACACCCAAAGTTTCAAATAGTTTGAATTAAAATGACGAAAAAAGTTGATGCTTTATACGCCTATGAATGATGATAGCAATTCCCCCGCATGCTCCATCAAGTCAATTATTACGATAACCAAAAAGGTTTGGATCTCTTTTGTGTTTGGATCCAGGATTTAAATGAATGCAATACTTTTTTAGTAAGTCCGTATTTATGACGGCTAGCGTGAATGAAGATTTCATACAGTGTATACAATTTTGGTGAAATATGCATATTCTCAGAAAAGTCCATTTCACCCTATCTGTGCCTACATAAGTGATTTTCTGAGCTTACGCTTTACAGAAGGAATCAAAAATTTTCAACTCATAGAATAATTTTGATTGTTCGTCACGGAACATTTGTACATCGTAAGTATCATAGAGCCATTAATCGCGCGAAGGTTACATTCCGCGGAGTCCAGCATACGTTCCACTGAAAAAAAAACCTGTGCGATCCCAGGGAGATACATATCTAATTACCATATCGATAAATCTTTGTCATGTAGATATGTCGTCGGTTTCCCCTTTTGAATTTGTTGTCGATGTTATTTCTACAGATGGATGGCAGCTGACACGTGTTTCACGCCTTTTGCTTTGACACCTCACGTCTCTTAACGTTGGGGCTGATCAATGAGGGAATTGAACACGATAAATAGGTAGGTGGGTGTGAGCATAACCGAGAGACTTTGGTATGACAATTTAACAATCAAGGTGATTTCGAGAATTTTGAGCAAATTTCTTCCTTTTTTTACCATTTATGATGCAAAATTTAATGTTCGATAAGATTTGATGATCTTGGCACAAGTTCAAGGTGAAGATAAATCGAAGCCAAACCTCAAATTTTCGAGAGCACAAATCTGGAGAACCGAACATCTATTCAAGCTGAAAATTGAAATCGATCGGACACTCGCTGATGGTGACCGATCGATTAAGTTTTCAGTTTGAATAGATGTTCGGATCTCCAGATTTGTGCTCTTGAAAATTTGAGGTTTGGCTTCGATTTATCTTCACCTTGAACTTGTGCCAAGATCATCAAATCTTATCGAACATTAAATTTTGCATCATAAATGGTCAAAAATACTTTACCGGATAAGCACATTTTAGAGTAGTTTAAGTTTCTTTGGCGCAATTTAGTGGTTTGTCAAAATTCATAGTAGAGGCTTTGTTATATTTTTCAAAATAATTTCCAGGGGGATTTATGTATAAATGTCGAACCTATAGACTATAGAAAACAGTCAATACTCCATAACTCGTTGTTTTGTATATCTATATTGCGTTATATAATATAGTAATAGTTAGTTTGTATAGATATTTTCAATCTGGCATTTTTTTAGCTGAATCTCGGATCAATCGAAAAATCTGAAAAAGTATGAATAACTCAATATTTCCCTTACTCGAAGTTCTGCTAAATATGTTTAGGTGTATTCCAGCAGGATTCCAATAGGGAGGAAAGTAGGGTTCTGAATTATCGTATCAATGATGCGAAATCTACGATTTTTCGCACGTAAGGAGAATGCTTTTTCGCTTCCTCACGTGAATATCTTTTTTCGCTCACACTTATTTTTCCTAGAGTCACGATGGATGATAACCGAAAATCATTCCAATCCGGGGATAATATTTTTTTCACCCCATCATATTTTCGCTCACCAACTTCTCCCGAGAATTATCACTATGTGCATAAACAAAAATTGATGCCGCCAACGCGATTCGAACCTATGAAAACAGCCGCGATGCGTGCACGCTATCCATGCTACCACATCAACTTGACGAAAGTAATAGTTAATTTGATGCATAAAAGCAACTGCTGCTTGTGGCGATGGGCACATGAAAAGTTCTCCATGGAGAGGAGAATGAAAAAATAAAATTCTCACAGCTGTGGAGTTGTGCCATTATCTATTTTCGCTTTGTTTTGTAGACGGATAATTTCGCAAGGCAGCTTTTCGCTGAAAATTGTGGTGATGGAGAAATCCATTATCGTGAGAGTGAGTGAGAATTCGGAAGCATGGACGTAAGCAGGGATGCCAGGTTGGAAGACATGTCTTCCATTGGAAGACATTTGAGTAGTGTGAAAGACATTTGGAAGACGGAAGATTTTTGGAAGACTTTTCAGAATTTGTGAAGACATTTGGAAGACAATTTTAAATTATCGGCATTTTTAAAATTTCTATATCTTAATAAAAAAATACGTTGGAAATTACAGAAACCCTTCTAAAAGATTTTTGCACGTCCAAATTAAACTATAGCAATCCCTCTCCGAATTCCGTTAAAAATTCTCCAAGGATTCAATATCTCAATCTGAGAATTCTGACAAGGATTCTTCCAGAGTTTCTTCTAGGAACTCTTGCAGAGATTTATCAAGACATTCTAGCAATATGTTTAAGTATTATTCCATAGAATCATCAAAGTTGTTCTTGAAATCTGTTTCAGTGATTCTCGTGTATTTTTTTTTACGAATTCATAAAAAAGTAAACAGATTCTTATATGATTTTTTCCTGAGATTGCTACAATTGTTGCTTCTGAAATTAACCCAGGGATCTTTGGGATATCTGTCAAGATTTTTTTCACTGGTTTCTCCTAAACCTCCTCCAGAATTCCTTCAACAATGGGTGCTTTAGGAATTCATCCAAGGATTCCACCATGAATTTCTACGGGAAATATTTAAATATTCAACAACGAAGTCCGCCCAGATCCGTCCCACTCGGGTTCAGATAGGGTACCACGTTTAGTACTGCATTTAGTCCCTCGGTACTGCAAAATGTACCCAAGTTTGATCGCAGTACACTTTTCACGGCATTCTAGATTACCTTATGAGCCATACAATTTTGGGCAACTGCAAGGGACATGGAGGTCTTTATTTTGTCTTTGGTCCGCCTACAGATGTCTCCAAGAGCTCTTCCAGGAATTCCTCCGATTTTTCCAAAACAGGAATCTGTAGTGTTTTAAACTAAACTAATGTAATACCTCCTTAATAATGATCTTGTGGTAAAGCATCCATTTTATATACTATGGGTACATGTTAGATGTATGGGGGAGAGTATACTCGAGGAGACAATAAAGGGCATTCGTATTCTAACTAGTAACCTGACTTCACGTGTTTTACTCCAGCTTAAGAAAATACTACATTTTGGCGGCGAGAATAAAAAAAAATGGCCAGCTCATTTGGTAAGTAATTGATTTTCAAAATTCTTATATTTGGAACTTACTCGGAAGAGGAAAAAAGGCTTTGAAGATTAATCAGTAAAATTGAATTTGGCTTAAATGCGGAAACATTATGTCGGATTATGAGTTAATATGCGTTGAAGCAAATTATTGGTTATGGTACAGATGCTTAAATGCAGTGAGTCGAAACCTGTTTTGCGAAAGAGCAAGGAATGTTTGCAAGATGGTCGCTTCAATGCGGAGATAAAAAAAAAAACATCTGATTGTTCTATAAAGAAAAGTGCAATGATTCTCAAAGTGAGCAGCCTATATGGTAGTATTGGTATTAGACGACAAAGGTACGATGCACATCGATGTGGGGTATTTAGAGGTGCGGGCGAACATCAAATCAGTATTTGTGATAACATCAGTTTTGAAGTGGTAGTTGTGCAATGCCAACTTCGGCGAGCCGAAAGTTCACGAAGCAGCCGAAGATGACGTCACGTTGAGGAAACTGCGAACAAAATTTTTCGCAGCCTTGTCGTCACCATCAGCTGATCGTTTGTTTACATCTTTTTCGTGACTAATACAAGCAAACACATACTAAGAGCCGGACCTGTTATATATGACATTGGATGCACATGATCTGCCAGTGAGCGAGCCGTATATTTTTCACTGGGGCAAACGTAACCAATACTGATGCAAACGAAAACTGACAGATGATTTGACACGAAGACCACGAGATTGAAAGTTGGACAGAAATTGTTGTTTTGAAGAAAGACGTGTTTACAGTTCCTTTTCTGTTCTGCAATTGCAAATCGTAAAAAGTATGTAAACAGCGTGATTAATTAATAATTATTGAGACCTAAAAAGTTGAAAACTGATGTGTTTAAGGAAATGCTGAAGTTGCCGTGTTTGGATATTTTTCAGACATGATACGCTCACTCGGATTGCAGCTGCAACCGTTCGATTATGCCACCCACTCGGACGATGTGGGCATCGAGTGGCGAAAGTGGTTAAGATCGTTTGAGACAATGATCCGCGCGAGTCGAATTGATGATGAAGAATGGAAAAAGGACTTGTTGTTGCATTACGCTGGATCGAATGTCCAGCAGCTATTTGATACGCTACCAGAAGTACCTGGAACTGAGATGCGTGGTCCGTTGCTGAACATCGAACATTATACACCGAACATGACGAGCTACGAAGAGGCTAGAGCGAAGCTGAACGAGTTTTTCTTACCGAAAGAGAATTCGACCTACGAGCGGCATTTGCTACGGCAGATGAAACAACGAGCGGGTGAGAATATTGACGCCTTTACTATCAGACTGCGAGTCCAAGCAGAGCGTTGCGGCTTTGGCGATAGGGTAGAGGAGAACATTAAAGACCAGATCATTCAGAACTGCCAGTCAGCTACGCTACGCCGCGATTTGCTGAAACGAGGAGATGCCAGTCTTGAGGAAGTGTTGAGCATCGCAAAAATTTTTGAGACTGTTGCTCAGCAAGAAAAGTCTTTTGTTAGTGGAAGTGAATCAAAACCAGACGTCGATGTTAACAGGATTGACACTACACCCTATGGAAAAAGGAGGAAAATCAGTGATTTAAAGCAGCTTGAATGCCATCGCTGCGGGTACTTCGGACATATCGCTAAAGATGACAGATGCCCAGCAAAACGGAAGGTGTGCAATAAGTGCGGCGGCAAGGACCATTTTGCTAAAAAGTGTCGCACCAAGTATCCGATCAGTCCACACGCAAGAACGGATGGAAACGAGAAAATTCAACCACAAGGAATCGGTCGCAGCAATAAAATTGATCGCAAAGATGACGAAACTCACACGGTGAAGCACATAGTCGATGAGCATGTGGAATACGTCTTCCATTTAACCACGCCTGATGGTAACGGAGAAGTGCAGTGTGAGATTGGCGGTGTAAGCACATACGCTGTGATAGACTCAGGATCCAAATACAATCTGCTCAGTCAGTTGAACTGGGAGCAATTAAAGGATAAGAAAGTGATTGTATCGAACCAACGACGGGAAGCGCAGATGGTGTTTAAAGCTTATGGTGGGCAGTCGTTGCCACTGATTGGTGTATTTACCGCTACAGTTAAACTGGGCAATGCGCGTGATTCAGCTGAATTCTTCGTTGTTAAAGGAAACGGTAAAATCTTGATTGGTCGCGATACTGCCACGGCAATGGGTGTTCTAAAGATCGACATACCTGTGAACGAAGTGGAAGTTGGTGAGAAATCCAAGAAACTAGGAACCATAAAGGACATCGTGGTGGATATTCCGATCAAAGCGGACGCTGTACCAGTTGTTCAACCATATCGACGCATCCCGGTTGCGCTGGAAACTATGGTCGATAGAAAACTTGACGAATTGCTTCACCAGGGAGTTATCGAGCCGGTGAACGAGCCGGCAAAGTGGATTTCTCCGGTAGTCGTGGTGCCGAAGGGAGATGAAGATGTACGCATTTGCGTGGATATGCGACGCGCGAACGAAGCCGTGGAAAGAGAGAATCACCCTCTTCCAACGTTTGAAGATTTTCTACCACATTTGGCGAAAGCTAAGGTTTTCTCTCGTTTGGATGTGAGAAATGCTTTCCATCAGGTATGTTATCCTTGTTTTGAGTAATTTCAGTCTGAATTGACACGTTTACGTTTACCGATATGCAAACAATTGATCATAATTGAATTCGATTTGTTTTTTTTATTATTTTTTTCTCGATGCACTACCTGAGATTTGTTTTACAATAAAACTGTCAGTTGTTGACTTCAATAAAAGAGAATTCAAACTTGAAAATTGAGCTAGTTTGTTTTATTTTAGGTTGAAATTTCTAAGCGATCGCGTGAAATTACAACATTTATCACGCGTAGAGGCCTGTTTCGCTATACCAGACTAATGTTTGGTATAAACTGCGCGCCTGAACTATTCCAAAAGACCATGGAACAAGTTCTTAGTGGTTGTGAAGGCTGTTTAATTTTCATTGACGATGTCATAGTGCATGGCTCTGACAAGGAAGAGCACGACATGAGGCTTAAAATGATTCTTCGGCGGCTAAATGACTGGAATGTGGCTCTAAATGATGGTAAATGTATGTATGGGGTGTCTGAAATGAAGATTTTGGGACATATTCTCTCGGCGGATGGAATTAAACCCGATTCAGATAAACTGGAATCCATTCGGCGCTTCCGCGAACCAAAATCCGGAGAAGAGGTTAGAAGCTTTTTGGGTCTGGTGAATTACCTTAGTAAGTTTATTCCCGATCTTGCGACACTAACGTACCCACTACGGCAACTAACGGTTCGGAAGCAATGTTTTGTCTGGGGAGTGGAGCAACAAACAGCATTTGAAAAACTGAAGGAACATATGACTCGTCCGACGACGCTTGGTTACTTTGATGTTTCGGATCGCACACAATTGGTGGCTGATGCTAGCCCAGTTGGTTTAGGAGCGGTCCTTATTCAGATAAATAAAACGGGCCCAAGAATTATAGCATATGCCAGCAAAAGTCTTTCAGACGTGGAAAAACGTTACGCGCAGATTGAGAAGGAGGCGCTAGCTCTCGTGTGGGCGGTTGAGCGCTTTCACTTTTATTTGTACGGCCGTTCGTTTGAACTGATAACCGATCACAAACCGTTGGAAACTATTTTCGGATCAAGGTCAAAACCATGCGCTAGAATCGAGAGGTGGGTAGTTCGGCTGCAATCATATAAGGCAACAGTTGTTTACCGCCCGGGAAAATCGAATATTGCTGACCCGTTATCCCGATTAGCTATTACGGGTAGCACGACTGGAAAAACTTTCGACGAATATGCCGAGCATTATATTGCATGGGTTGCTTCAAATGCATTACCGGTAGCGATTAAAATTTCAGAAATAGAGAAAGCTTCAGATTCCGACAAAATAATTCAGTCGGTTCGAGTTGGTATTGACCAAGGTGTTTGGTCAGAAGATGCGGATCCATTTAAAATATTTGCTACGGAACTATGCTTTGCTGATAAGATTTTGTTGCGAGGAACTAGGATAGTGATACCAGAAACCTTGAGGGAGCGAACGTTAGGCTTGGCTCACGAGGGTCATCCTGGCATGACCATCATGAAGCAACGGTTGAGAGCGAAGGTATGGTGGCCAAAACTCGATAAGCAGGTTGAGCGGTTTGTCAGGAGCTGTCGTGGATGCATGCTGGTCGCAGCCCCATCTGCACCGGAACCAATGAAACGGAGAGAGTTGCCATCGGGTCCATGGCAACATGTAGCCATTGATTTTCTCGGCCCGCTTCCTTCAGGGCACTATTTGTTTGTAGTGGTTGATTATTTCAGCCGCTACATAGAAGTCGAGATTATGACAAAGACTGATTCTGGCGAGACTATCAAGCGTTTGAATTCGATTTTCGCACGGTTCGGCCTCCCTATGTCCATTACTGCTGATAACGGTCCCCAGTTCTCCAGCGAAGAATTCCGTGTTTTTTGTGACTCTAGCAATATCAAACTGATCAGTACGACCCCGTATTGGCCACAGCAGAATGGCGAGGTTGAGCGACAGAACCGATCTCTGTTGAAAAGGCTGACGATCAGTCAGGCAACAAATGCTGATTGGATCGAAGAATTAAACAAATATCTGCTTATGTATCGCTCATCCCCTCACTCAACTACGAAGAAAACGCCATCGGAAATGCTTTTCGGCTACAACATACGGGATCGGCTGCCATCTATCTACCAACCGAAAGATGATGATGAAGAAACTGCTGATCGAGACAAGATTGCGAAGGAGAAAGGGAAATTGTACGCCGACGAACGCCGTAGTGCCAAACCAAGCCCAATCTCCGAAGGTGACAATGTTCTGTTAAAGAAAATGGCAAAGACAAATAAGCTTACACCAAATTTTGAACCAAATGTTTTCAAAGTCCTTAAAAGAAAAGGCGGAGATGTCATTGTATCTTCAGAAGAATCCGGCGCAAAATACCGCAGACATGTTTCTCATCTACAGCAGATCCCTAGTGACGATGATACACTTTCGATTCCTGAAGAAGCAGATGACACACCAACCCCAGACAGTTCGTTGAGCAAGGAGAGCCGTTCAGAGGATTTGACTAGGAAACAACTACCTGGACTTAAACGGGTCATCCGAAAGCCTGCTTATATGCGAGACTATGTTCAAGCGGTTAAAACTGATTAGAGTGTCGAGAAATTAAATTTATATAAAAAAAGAGAAAGTGAATGTAGTGTTTTAAACTAAACTAATGTAATACCTCCTTAATAATGATCTTGTGGTAAAGCATCCATTTTATATACTATGGGTACATGTTAGATGTATGGGGGAGAGTATACTCGAGGAGACAATAAAGGGCATTCGTATTCTAACTAGTAACCTGACTTCACGTGTTTTACTCCAGCATAAGAAAATACTACAGAATCCTCTGGGGATTCCTTTCAGGCATTCATCCGAGAGTTTATTGCAGGAATACTTCCGGGGATGTGCTCCACAAATTCCTCCCGGGATTTCTCCTGCAATTCCTTTTAGGATTTACTTCAGAAATTTCTCTGGGGATTTGCATCATGACATTTCCGGAGTTTTAGTCCAGGAATTCCCTTGAGGATTTTTCCGGAAATTTGTTCCTATAATTCCTCCGGATATATTTTCCAGAAATTTTTCCGATGATTTTTCCAAGAACTGCTCCGGGGATTTCCTCAGTGGATTACGTCCAGGAAGTCCTCTGGGGATTTCGTCTAGAAATTTATTAAGATGTTCTTGTGAGGATTTTTTATAGGAATTCCTTCGGAGACTTTTTCAGAGACTTTATCCGAAGATTTCATCCAGGAATATTTCTGAGGATTTGCACCAGGAATTTCTCCAGAGATTTCGTCCAGGATTTCCTATGGGTATGAATTACTAGATGATTTATTCCGTGGATTTTCTCCAGATATTGTTTCGGTGATTTTTCAAGAGAATTTTACAAAAGATTTCCTTTCAGAAGTTCTTTGGAGATTTGCTCCAGGGATTCCTTCGGGGTTACAAGGATTACTCCGGGGATATCCCCCAACAGTTATTTCAGGGATTTTCTCCAGGAATTTTCCAGTGGATTCTCAATAGCAATTCCTCCGGGGATTTACTTCAGCAATTCCTCCAGAAAATTTTCTGGAGATTTCCATCAGATTTTTTTCCGGGATTTGCTACAGGAATTCCTTCGGGGATTTCCATCAGTAATTTCTCCGGAGATTTTTCCCTAGAATTCCTCCGGGAATTCTTTTGGTACTTCACCGGGTATTCCTTCGGATTTCCTCCATAGTTCGTCCTGGATTTTTTTATATTTCCAGGAGTTCTTCAGAGTTCCTCAAGTACAGTCAAACCTCCCTGTGTCGATATATGAAAGGACCTGGGAAAGGGACTGGGTTTTTGTATGGTTTCATGTGTCGATATCGAATAATGGAACATCGACTCATAGGGGTTTCACTATGATCCCTCGGAAAATCTCCAGAGCTCCTCTAGGAGTTCTTCTGAAGTTGCTTCGAAAAAATCACTACATTCCCTACGGGAGTTTGTCTAGAGCTTTTCAGGAAATTTCTAAAAAAAATCTTCGGGCATTTCTCCAGGAAATGCTCAAGAGTTCCTCCAATTTTTTTTTAAGTTATTCAAGAAATTGTTTAAGATTTTCTCTGGCAATTCTTCTGGATTTCGTCCAGCAATTCCTCGGAACGTACTCCAGATTTCCACAGGTAATTCTTTTCCTTTGGTGTTTCTTCCCAACAGTGGGAATTGCTTCGAATTTCCCACTTAGTTTCTCCAGGAATTTCTCCGGAGTTCGTCAAGCAATTTCCCTGGAGTTGCTCTAGGAACGCCTACGGAATTCCTCCAGAAACACATCTGCTGCAGGAATTTCTTTAGAGTTCCTCCGGGAATTCCTTCGGAGCTTCACCGGTAGTTCCTCCTCTGGTTCTTTCAGCAATTTTTTTTAGATTTGATCCAGCATATCCTCCGAACTTCCTCCAAAGCTCCAGAAGGAACTCCGGAGAAATTACTGAAGGAACTCCGGATGAATTGCTGGAGGACTCAAAAAGGAATTCATGGGGAAATACAAAAAAAAATCCTGTAGCAATTCCTGAAAGAAATGCACAACATTTCCAAAGGAGCTATGAAGGAAATACAAAGTACTTCCCGGTGGAGCTTTGAAGTAACTTCGGAGGATATGCTGGATATATTTATGGAGAAAATCCCCTTGAGGTCGCCTGGAGAAATATTCCTGGAGTAAATCTCCGGAGGAATTGCTATTGGAGATCCTATGGGGGATTTCTGGAAAAAATCTCCGGAGAAGGTCTTGTTTTTTTTTTTTTTTCAAAAAATCCCCGGAGGATTTTCTAAAGCAAACCGCCAAGGAAATCCCCGGAAGAATTTTTGGATAAAATCCCTAGATTAATAGAGCTATTGAAAATTCCCTGGATAAAATTTCCGGAGGAGTTCCTAGGGATATCGCCGGAGGAATCCTTGAAATTCCCGAAGGAAACCCCGGAGGAATTCCTGGAGAAAATAATCGGAGAAATTTCTGTTTCAAATCCTTAGAGAAATTCCTGGAGGAAATCTCCTAAAAAAATCTCTGGGAAAATCTACGGAAGAAAATCCTCAGATAAATTCCTTAACAAATTTCTGGACAAAATCCCCAGAGAAAATCCTGTACCAAATCCCCGCAGAAATTGCTTTCCGAAATCCTCTGAGGAATTCCTGATGCAAATCCTGGATGAAATCCACGGAGGAATTACTATTGGCAATCACATGAGAAATTCCTGTAGAAAATTCCGGAGGAGTTCTTGGAGGAAATCTCCAGGGGAATTCTTGGAAAAAAAAAACTTCCGAGGAATTTCTGGACGACTCAATCGGGAATTCCTTACAAGCTCCACTGGAAGCTCCACCGGGGATACCTTCGGATTTTCGCCATAATTCCGCCATGAATTAAATCGGAGTTTCTCAAGGAATCCACCAGTAATTCCTCGAAAATCCTCCGGAGTTCCACTAGGAATCCTTCAGAAGTTACTCTGAGTATTCTCCTAGATTTCCTCGGAAAATCCTCCAGACTTTCTTCAAAAAATTATCCAAAATTCGACCAGAATTTTCATACGAGTTTCTCTTAGAACTCCATTTGGAAATCAGAGTTCCAGAGTTCCAGGGATTCGCAGAGTTCATCTGGAATCCCTACGGCTACTTTACTCTCAAAAATTCCTTCAGTAATTTCTTTGTAGTTTCTCCAGAAGTTCATCCGGGGTACCTCTAGGAATTCCTCTGGAGTTTCTCTGAATATTCCTTCAGTCTTCCTCCGGGACTTACTCCAAAGTTCCTCCGGATATCCTCCGCAGTTTCTTAGGGAAATTCTCCACAATTGATCTAGGAAGTTTTCTAGAGTTTCTCCTGCAATTCTTCCAAAGTTCATCTGGAGTTCCACCGGAAATTTATTGGCAGTTTTTTCGGAAAACCGAGGTTTTTTCAACAGTGTGGTATAAAATACTACAGCGCGACGATTGAAGTGTAAAATAAAATAAAGGAATTTTCATATATTGTCTGTGGACAAATCCTTCAATGCTTTTCATCAGGAATCTTCAGAGAAATCTTTAGCGATTACAATCCTTGGTAGAATCTATGGCAGGAAAATCAGGGAATAATCCCTGAACTTAATAGTGCAAAATGTTTCTAAAGAATGCTAAAAGGAGTACTAGGGTAACTTGCATGAAAACTGTTTACGAAATTTTTAAGATCGCGATTAGAATTCATAGAGGAGTACATGGACTACTTATTGCAAAACTGATTGAGAAATTTGCTAAAGAGTCTGAAGAAACCCATTCTGGAGGAATTCTTTAAGAAATTATTTGTGAAATTTTGGGATAAATTCTGGCAGAAATTCCTGATTAAACATTTGAAGAAATTCTTGGACGGAGAACAAAAGTTTCTCAATGATTGGCTTGAAGCATCATAGAAAATTTTTAAAGGAACTCGTAAAGAAGTATTCTGGTAGAAATTTTGTTAATTGAATTGTTCATTCAATTTATCGTCCTTGCAATGCTTAGAGGAATACATTCATATTATCTTGGAAGAATCCTTCGATATTCTTTAAGATACTTTTCACAAAACATCACCGGAAAAATCCGTGAATAAATAGATGAAGATATATTTTTAGGGGTTCATGTAGAAATCTGTGAAGGTATTGGTTGAACATCTGATGAATTATCAAGAACAATTATTCAAAAAATTAAAATCTGGTTGAAAATGAACCATGCACAGGGCAGCTATTGCCTGACAAGCATGGTTTTAAAACAAGCTGTGCAGGATTTCTTTGAAGAAATTCCCCAACAATAATGTTAAACATGATAAAGGAGAGCCTAATTTTCTGACTTACCAGGCTTAACTAAAAATTGAGCAAATGTCACAACTGAAAAAATCGATAAATAAGAAAAACACAGCAGTTTTTGTTTGAAAGTAAAACAGCTGTGTGTATATATTTTTTTCAGAATTAGGGATTTTGAAGCATAAAACTGTTTATTTTTAGTTTTGACATTTGCTCCATTTTTACTTGGACCTTAACCCGAAAATTCGGACTTTATAAAGATACCATGATAATTGAAAAATTTTAAGTGGAAGACATTGGAAGACATTTTTCCATGCAATTGGAAGACATTGTAAAAAATCACCTGGCATCTCTGGACGTAAATGAGGCTGTGTTGGATTACACACTTTTTGTAACCCCTTTTCCTTGACGTCCCACAGCTTATTATTTTCAAATCTCCTCTCAAATTGCCATAGAATACATCATGCCCCACCCAGACACCATTAGAACCATGATATTTTTAACAAAAGTGGTCAATTAGATAAAATTTCGTAAACTTGCTGGGGCCAAAAGTTAATTTTAGGTAAAACATATATTCAACCTTCCTGATAAAAAGTATTATAAAATGGCATCATACCACATGTTTAGTGTTTGCATGTCGTTGTAAGAGGGAACAAAACATTATTCTTCTTACTAGCACAATCGCATATTTTATGATAGGAAAAGTGATGGTTTACGTAATCTCTTTCCTCCACAAGAATATTCACCTTCTGTGGCAGCAAAGAAGCAGAACCATGCTCTAGAGCATGGTTATTTTTAACCGGAGGCTATATAACTATCGAACTGTCAAATTTTAACTAAAAGTTACACGAATCTGCACAGCCTCAATAACACGTGATCTTCTTTCACAAAGCGCATCTTTTTCAGAAGAATTATAATAAAAAGAAACTATAGAAGACCATCAAAACAATGCTTTCGACTGTACAGTCAGGTCAGATCTCCTATTAAACACATGATTGAGGGGCGTTATTGGAATCCGCCTTATAGGATACTCAGGGCTTATGGAATTTCATCAATTTGGGGGTGTCGTTGAATATCTCGTATGCGTTAAGACGTTTGACGTTTGACCCATAACGCGGGTAGATCACCTTTTCGTGGTGCGTTATGGGGTAAAGATCTACCAGTGAACCCTAGTCCTGACTGCTTCAAACGAAGAGAACAGGATATTATAGTAATCAAAGGAACACTTTTAGTCCTTGTTACATTTTAAACCTTGTTGAAAGTGACAAGTCTCGGTTTTCCCAGTTGCCGAGAATGATCTTGAGACAAGGAAAAAAATGAGCCGAATTCAACAATTTGTTTTCTAATCTTTTATTTATTTCGTTCTCTAGTTTGAAGAAGTAAGGACTAGGATTCTGATGCATGGACAATATCGGTGTAATTTCTTGGCTTTATCGAGGGATCCGATTTTGCCTGATAAAGGGGCGCGCCTGTGGAGAGTGCATGCACCACACTCTTCGAAGGGTAGGAACCTTTCAGTTAGAATCCTTACCTGTGATCAAGTTAGGAATTACAACTGTAAGAAAACCGAATGCTTTATCACTTCTTGATAGTGACAAAGTAAAACGACATGCACTACACAAAGGACACGGGATATACTACAATAGATCAAATATTGGTCACAGTGGTTTATGTTCCGAACAGAAAAAAAATGCGTTAAGAGATAACACTGTGCTGTCTTCGGCGGATTTTCAGCATTCAGTACGACCTAATATTAGGAGTTGAGGATCATCCTTTTAGTTTAGAACTTGGCCGGTAGGGGTGCTTTTTCAGACTTGCACTATATGAACCATGAGGGATAGGAATGAAAATTGTGTAACAAATGATATCTCTAGATCCTGATGTTTTGGAAGGTTGGTGTCTTCGGAAGAGTTGTTTAGTTGTCAAGGGCTGACATGCGGTGATCATTCTGATACCAGGCGGCGCTAGTGAGTATCGAATATTTGTTTTGCGGATAGCTCTGTGCCCTGACCACTTAGAAAGATGGCGTCTTCGGCAAAGTTGTTTAGTAGCAGAAGGGCTAAACTTGTTCAGTAGCACAAGGGTATTCGAAAGTTTCGAGATTTACCTAAATAGTTAAAAAAACAGATGCTATATCTTAGCAAATCAAACAGCAGGATAAGTGGATTTTCTGATTTCTGAGCACATGTGAGTAACTCAGAGTTTACTCGATGCGTATAGCCTGCTCAGAGCAAATCTGTCCTCCCCCTTGAGTAGATCAAAATGTTAAATGAACATTGCAAAATATTGTACATTCAATTTAATATGCTTCCAGTCAAATAGAATATTGTTAATTTTTGAAGCTTGGCGTTTTTAAGATCAATCAAAAATATAGTTGTTAACAACTGTGAGGAATAATTATTTTGAGCTTTATAAGGTGAAACAATATATATTTATAGTTATTTAAACAAAAAACAAGAATATAGTTCATTTGACATAATTTTTTACAAGCCATACATTTCGTTCTTCGTGTTTCTAAGATATCTGCAAAACCAATGCTTTATGCTGACCAGTGCCACCTGGTGGCAATATATTCCATATCTTGGCTACAACATATTTTTAGGATCGTGACCATTTAGAAGGATGGTGTCTTTGGCAACTGCACTCTTTAACATACTGTTAGCGAAAATTGAAATTTTAGTACAAACATTGCTTGTTCCACCGTTTGTTACAATTGGAAACTTATTTAAATCATTGATTTAATGGGATTCTGCTCAATATTGTTAATTATGAATGAACTAATTGTATTCTTACGGCCTTCCTTAGTCAAGTAGTTAGAGTCCGCGGCTACAAAGCAAAGTCTTGCTGAAGGTGCCTGGTTACGATTCTCGGTCGGTCCAGGAGCTTTTCGTAATGGAAATTTACTTGACTTCTCTGGCCATAGAGTATCGTCATACCTGCCACACGAGATACGAATGCGAAAATGGCAAAGAAAGCTCTCAGTTAATAACTGTGGAAGTGCTCACAAGGGAAGGCCACGATGGTGTTACACGGGGTTTTCAACCAGACTATTTTTCTTAGATTCTACATGTCGAAACATGAAAAACCCCAAAGTCTTTCGGGTGATGGACCAGTGGTGTAGCCAGGAGGGGCTCTGAAAGGGTCGATTTTGTACGAATATAATATTATTGAGTCGAAATTTGTCAAAAAGATTTTTCTCAGTATTTAGTACAATAGTAATGAACAGAACTAACATTAATATATGTTTATAATGTATTTTTATGCCATTGGCGTAACTAACATGGAATATGGACACCAAAACAAATTTGGTTTTATTAGAATAGAATACCAATAAGAAACCCATCCCAATTGCGCCTAGGGCATGAAAAAATATATTTTAAACACACAATAATGTCAATTCTGTTCTCTACCATCACAATAAATACTAAAAAAAATGTTTTCGTCAAATTTCCAATTAGCTTAATAATATAATATACAATATCGGACATATAAAATGCACCAAAGCCGTTTTCCCATACAAAATGGTCAACTTCAGAGAGTTATATCTCTGCTGTTTATTAATAGATGTTTCTATTTTTTTCTGCCACGAACTACAAATTACCTCAATTTTTGATAACTATGGAAAAAGTTGTGTGAAAACTATTGGTTTAAAAGTTACAGATATGTTGCTACATCACTTTGTGTCTTGGTGCATTTTTTATGTCAAAATTCAACATATCTGTAACTTTTAAACTAATAGTTTTTCACACAACTTTCACCACAGTTTTAGAAAATTGAGGAAATTTTTTTTTTTTTAGTTCGTCACAGAAAAAATGAAAAGAATCGGTTGAGGAACGGCGGAGATATAGCTCTCTGAAGTTGACCATTTTGTATGGGAAAACGGCTTTGGTGCATTTTATATGTCCGATACTGTACGTAAAAATTGCCCCTTTTAGAGCCCCTACTTGCCACACCACTGGTCCATCACCCGAAAGGCTTTGGGGTTTTTCATATTTCGACATGTTGAATCTAACAAAAATAGTCCGGTTGAAAACCCCGTGTAACACCATCGTGACCTTCCCTTGTCAGAAGAACACCAAGCTGAGAAGCCGGCTCTATCCCAGTGGGGACGTTAATGCCAAGAAAAAGAAGAAATTGTAATTTAAATGTTTAAAATAGTACTCTTACAATACGTTATATATCAGAAAAGTTGAAGATTAGCGTGACATAATTTGTGTACCATCCCTTATTTCTATCATCCTAACCTATATGAACGATTTCTACGCATCTTTTAATTAATAAACATGAAATAAAACATAATCATAACAAACATCATGAAAGCATTTACATTACTTGTACTCAACACCATAGCATGTATAATCAGCTACCATCACACAATCATATCGATAACAACTGTTGTCGTCTCTCTCCTTTCACCTGTATGCTTAATCCAACAGCACATGGCGTTCCGATCAGCCAATCACCATCGTTGATTTGGTTTCCTCTCTCTTTATGTGCGGCATTCGTATCCATGGCAAACGACACCACTACTCCATCGCCAGGAGAGATAATCGGATCGAAAGAGATGACTAGTGCTCCCGAAGAAAAGTGGAAAGACAGAGACCGGCACACTCAAAGCGATGCGATGATGCTGCGATACAATGGGGAAGTGGGAAGGATTATACCGATTATTGTGGCGCATACAGGGTGTTCGCAAATTATCCGAACAGCAAAATATTGGAAAGATGATCTCGCATTGAAAACAATGAGAAATCAATGTCCATGTACCTTTTACAATATATCAATATGTTAACACAAAACACAACTTAAAAAAAAAATTGAAATAATAGCTTGTTACTGAGATAGGCAAATTTAAATTTTTCGGAGACGTTTTTCCTGAGGGCCGCTAGTCATACTGGAGATGTGTTATCCCTAAAACCTAAAAGAGATGAATCCAAATGTCCTGTTATCATTTGAAGTAATCTACTGGTTAGTGGCTTCAAGTTAGACTGGAAATAGAAAATTGTACGGTTCAATTCCAGTGAGTTGTATGGACATTTCTGTTCCGTCATAAAGCTCGGAAAACAGCTCCCTTTAAGACACCTCAATACATTTGGGTTGGTTGTGCAATTATTTGAAATCGGAAATGTGTCAAACTTATTTCTTAAGAATATAATTAGCCAATGTTTAAAACCATGCAAGAATATTGAATTTATTATGCTTGATTGTATAGAGCCATGTCTTCAAAGTTTGTACGGATAATTTGTGGACACCCTGTAATGAATGGACAAAATGCGATCAACTACAGCGATATACCCACAAGGTGGGTTTGCAAATGCAGATTCAGAGCCGCAAAGAAGGAACTGCAAGAGAGGAGAAGAGAACGAAATCAACGTCCATTGAGGCGCACGATGATGCGACAAACGTGTAGCAGCCGCGCATAATAAAAGCGATGAAAGGTGGAGATTTCGAAATTTATCGGCACCGGAGACGGAGGGGTCAATCTGCTTCTTTATGGATGTGGAAGTGGCGCTGAAGCGGAAACGTATCCAAAGGTGAATGGAACCGGATTGCTTCGGCGATGGTTGCGTTGCGTTGGTAGGACGTTTCGTTTTGCCGACACGATGTTGATGGAAATGTTATTTATGATAGCCAACGGCTGCGATTGATATTGCTTTTGTGCAAACAAGGAGGGTGATCCTTTTCACATAAAAACGTTTCGCATTAAGCAGTTTCTTACACGAAAAGATTGAATTTTGAAGAAAGTATAAAATTATTTATTTTTCCAAATGTCTACGCATAACTTGTTCAATAAATTAAGCATCCTCTTTTGTTTCTGAATACGTTTACACCATTTTTTCACAAGTTCTCAAAAAAAAAAAAATTCTATTTACAATCTGTATCGGTTTTGATCATTGGTTATCTGGATCGGAGATATTTCAAAATTCCTTGGGGGACCGACGCGTAGACATAGCCCACGTAAATTTCTCAGGCTACAGAATTTTTATCGTATTCAGATATTAACTCTTCTGACCAAAACATTAAGGGGGCAGGATCCGTAATTGATTTCGGAATTTTCAAAAGCAGTTTATTCGTTCAAAATCAAGGAAATTTACAGGAAAATGTCACCGTATTCTATTCTGCAACCGAAACACAGTAAACAAATTTTCATCGAATAATTTTTAGTATTGATCAGAAAAACTGCATTTGAAGTTTCGATGATGACGATGATTACGATGACGGAGCGTTGAAAGATAATGAGAGTATGTTGTGGAAAAAAGAAGCAATTTAGTGCTGCCGTCTTTCAGTAATGGCCATTCAGGTTTCTGGTACCACGTTGACCAATTAAAGACCTTGAAAACATAAAAAAAAGCATCATATCGTCCTTTTCAGATATCTCCAAGAATACTCAAACGACTTGTATTTCAGAGTAGTTCTTTATTATCTAGCATTGTATAGCCCATCTATTTTTATTTTTCTTTTTTTTTTTGATAAATTGACCAAAACCAAAATGGCCGCATAAGACATTTTATATGGAGAATGTCGGTCCCCCAAGAAACATCCGAATATCTTCAAAACCAGATCAACAATTATTAATATCGATACGTATTCATAAACTAGAAGAGTTTTTTGAGAACTTGTGAAAAAGTGGTGCAAAAATATCGAGAAACAAAAAGTTATCGCTTTTTGAATATTTTTTTTGCCGTAAAATATGAAGCTGGTAGAGGGATTAAATCCTTGCATACTTTTTATTTATGATTTATCGTTTACGACTAACTAGCCGAGTGGAAGTTTGAGCAACTACCATAAAATTAAACATTATATATACTTTGCAATAAGATTGAATGGACAAATTTAAGCGAAATTTTCGAAAAAGTTACATGTTTACGCGCTTACTGTATAGGGCGCGTTACCCCTACACCACGAGAAGACTGATGGACGCAGAATGAGCCCTGCATAAGAGGTAAAATCAGCGTAATCAAACCTTGCAAACACTTATTTTCGAATGGTGGGTAAAGATTTGGATTCCGCATCTTGAATTCACTTTACTAAATAGAAATGTTTTGCTACATATTCCGGACACTTCGATTCGAATTCCAGACACAATTAGAATAGGGAAATCATTAATTAAACGACCTAAGCTGGTAGAAAGACGTCAAAACTAGTAAAGTATTGTTAATTTTCATGGATTGCTATTGAAAATATTTATTAAAATCGTCTTTCAAATTGGGAACTTCTTAACGGCAAATTTTGAAACATTTCGATTGAAATCTTTCTCATACAGAGTAGAGTGTCCAGAATTTGAAGCTGTCCGGCATTCGAATCAAAACGGTAATCGAAAAATGTGTTACAAAATCATTATTATTTGGTTGGTTTGCATACAAGACGCAAACTCAATGATGCAGATGAATTTACCTCTTGTATAGAAACCAACCGAATTTACTAACGTAAGCAGTAAAAATAGTGCTAAGTCATTTTGAATGTCATTTTGAATGAATATAATAGTTGAGTTTGTCACTAAACTTTGACTACTTACCACGAGAAATCGCAAAATAGGTGCAGGAAAAATTTGGTTGCCATTGACGAGTCTCCTGGTGATTCTACAGCAGGAGATTCTCATTTGAACACATTCCCGCATGCGCATCAGTTTGTTTTCATTTGATTTTGACGACAAGTCAGTAAAAACCATCAACTACGGAATAGTCGGTAATTGTTTTCACTGACTTTTCGGCTTGTTCGGTAATGTTGCAAAATTGGGTCTTACAGCTACCGTAGTTCAGTAAAAAATAAAAATTATTACTGAACCTCAGAAGTTTTCAATCAAAAAGCTGAAAGTTCGATATTTTTAATAATTTACCATTCGTACCCAGAATAAAAAAAATCCTAACAAGCAAATCGTGATTGAGTGTGTACCACTGTATTCGTTCTGCTTCGTCGTAACCGCTATTATTCGTCGTATAAAGCTTAAAATGTTCCACTACGGTCGATATACAAACTTACCTGCAACATAGATTCATTTTCCAAGTGTAATTTTGTGAAAGCTGTTATGGTTCGAACAATTGTACACCAAAAATGCAATAAAACTACTGTATTTTGATAAATAACCAGTTCAATTATGAGCTTTGCACTTTTTCACCGAAATCGCATGGACGAACACGATTTGAAATGCTTAGCGATCGACTGAGTCACACAACTTTAAGATACAAGTTTCTTCCCATCCCCTGTGTAACTTACTTCGTCGGGCACTTATTTTCACTATGGAAGAAAACCTTCGTACTTCTTCACTGAAGGATTTAATTCCAATCACACGCCGTAACACTTGCATCAATGTGTGCGCGATGCTCGGTGTAGAAAACGGTTCCTTTGATTGTGTTGTTTTCGTTGCACTGTGAGCAGCTGTCATGATTGATCGGTCAAAAGAAATTGTATTTATATGTTTGTGCTGAATTTTGATGGCGAACAATGAATTTTAAAGGAAATTAATATATTTCATCATAATAATGGAGGGAGATGCCCGTATATCTATGTATTCTAGTAAAACATTTTATAATAGCGTTGATATGTTGTATTTTGCCCACTCACTATATCACAGTGAGCTGTTAGTTGTGAGACGAATCTGAAAACTGATTGCGACGGAGTTGAAAACGGTACGACGAATTGAGAATACGACAAGATGCATTTTAATTGCATTATTTCCATTAACACGATCAACATTTATCAAAATCTTATTGTACAATGCTAAAGCCGTTTTGGGAATGTATTTTTTGACATCGGTTTGTATCAGCACCATTCACTGCAATACTGGGAAAGTTACAGGTTTTCACTAATCAAAGCTTATGCGATGGATACTAGCACATCACCCTAACTGCGAAGATCAACATATTTTAATTGTTTTGAAGATTGTTGGGGCGAAATTTTCCCCCGTATTCCACAGCATTATGTGGAATGGTCAAAAACTTGTGATCCTGCAGTATAACCTCATAATCTCTTAGTGAACTCATTCACAAAGATTTCGCTCCTCTCAGGGTACCAAATGGCGAAGACATTGAACGGAATCAGGAGGACAGCCAAATGTCGGGTAGGTATTGGTATGCTGCATGGAAAATTTCAGACGTTCTTATTCATCCAGCGCCACGCCGCGCCACCGCAGAAAGGGAACGCAAAGCGACGCGACGCAGTTATGGCGCCTCTCAGTCGATAAGCAGCTAATGGAAAGAATCTGTTTTATATGTTTCAAACGTTTAAATAAACCCGGCTTCATCGTCGGAAAGAGATCGGAAAGCCAAAGTTTCAATGCCAAAGTTGAATGAAAAATGGTGCATTTCTTTGTAAGACTTTGCGATTGCGCACTGCGCAAATTTTTCGTTGTCTGTTCCGATTCTGCGCTATGGAAGATTGGACAGCAACCAGAATCAATGGCAAAGGTAAGCATGCTTGACTGTATGTACTCCATCACTGCAGAGCAGAGCTCAGTCCGTAAATTGTTGAAAATACATAAAACCAACCTTAACTCATTTCATGACATTCTTGATAGACGAAGAAAAATATTATAAGGTTTCTCATTAGTTATTTAGTGGATCATTATGGATTCATAAAGCGATTCATAGTACAGGTAATTATTTTAATAGTCGTTCAATATACATGTACATATTCTGTCATAAGAACTATTAATTAAATGGTGGTTTATAGTCATTTAAGAGAACTTCCAGTCGACCTTGAACAATAGTTCAGTGCCGTTTTCTTTAACATGCTAGAAAAGTAGTTCGCGATCTTTAAGAGTTTCTGGCAAAACACGTTTTTCTCCTTCCCTTGCGATTTGGAAGGAAACCTTGATTCCCCCAATGGAGTACAAAATCTCCTGCCCAAATCCACCAAATTCGGAAATGCTGACCACGATTGGCGGCACCTTTTATTTCTTCACTTGTTTCGAAGATCCTGGACTAGAGAGTGCTTCTATTTGCAGCTCTAAAAAATTGTCTACATCAATAAACTGATTTCGATGCATTTTTTTTCGCTGCGATTTTCAGCATTAGGTATTCATGTTTACCCTTGAAAGAAAACGCACATTCTGGTGATACACACTTCTTACATTTTTTCACGTTTAGCGACGGTTTTAAACCCCACTTTTTGGAAAGAAGTTGTGAATTCAGAGATTCACCCTCTTTTTTTCTTCGTAGTAGCAATAATATTCTGTTTTGGAGCCGTCTTCCTCTCCTGAAAATTTTATGAAAGTGGGCACGAGCTAACAGAATCAATTTTCGCTTTATCGATTGCGGCTCCAGTGAGAACAAAGCAAAACACACCAAGCCGCCCGCCGAATTTGAATTTGAATTAGTCAGCCTCCCCAGCTGCGAAAGCTTTTGCTCATCCACCGAACACCGGCCACGAGGTTGTGGAACTCCTGAGGAATATCCTGTCGATCGTGACGGTGAAGCTTGCCGGTCAAATCTTTTCCATTTTCTGTGATTCTTCCGATTGAAGAATGAATGCACAATCGAAAGCACGACTTAGAAACGGAGAGAACGCAGCAAAGCAGAGACAAAAGCCATTAAAGGAGGGAATAAAACGTAAAACAAATATTGAGAGTTATTTAAATGAGCTGTGTGTTTTATTTGACCATATACATTTTAGTAATGCTTGGTGTTAGAATTTTAATTTGTTTCAATTAATTATACTAATGGAGTGTGCTCAGAGACTATGGAAATTAATCGTAGAAAACTAGAGAGGATTACGCGTCGGCACTTTATAATGCACTGGTTGGCCAATAGAACGGGTTATGTGTATTTGTTAGAATACGGGTAGAATCGATAGATTTGGTCAGCCTAAGAGATTTTTTTTAAATAAAAGGGAAGCCCTATATACACTTTAAATATGTCAAATGGATGCTTTCAATCTATATTATGTAAGAAAAAAATACAGTAACTGAGTTTTCGCATTGAAAACAATGTTGGTCAATACAAGTCATATGGACATTAATAGAACAATATATAATCTTCAAGCGATAATTTCTCGATGCCTACTTTTTTCCATATGTGACTTTTACGCTTTTATGGGCATCACTAGGAATTGCTAGAGAAATCTCGCGTAATTTTTCAAAAAGACCTATCTACTATTGAGAGATTATCTCATCTCTTGTTTTCTTTCGATTATAACAGTGCAATACTAAAGCTTTTGGGAAGTTTTTTCACTATAAATCGAAAGACAATTTCTATGACTAGCGTTTCATACAAAAACTCAACAGAAGAGGTTAATGTGCACGCAGCGAACTGGACTATCGAATTTCATACATTTTGCCTTATGAAAGGTGGAACGATTATTGCAATACGAACGCTTTATGTATCGTTTTAGCATCATTCCACATCAAGGCGTCGATTGGCGCGTGGTGCACGCTTGGGCCTATCGATCGCAAGGCTCTTGGTACGATTCCAGGTTGCCGCGTTAAACGTTTTTTGTTTTCAAATTCTGGTTTCATAAGGCAAATTTATGAATTTCAACCCGATTTCTTGTGGCGAATTTTCATAAGGGGTTCCTATGTTTATCGATAGTCCATTTGCCTGAGTGTGGCTCAGTTTTTGATGAAAGAGAAAGTGAACAACTAGAGCCTCTCAATGTTCTTTTTTTTTTTTAAGGCACTCCGTGCTCGTGGCCACTACTGTGCCGGAATCAGTTTATCTGTATCTTTCTTACCGATACAGTTCTATTTTTAGCTAATCTATATTTACATCTGCTTTCACTCTCTTCTGCTCTTTTGCTCTCACACCGAGCAGGTAGGAGAGTGCTCTGCTGTTGGTCCAATCGATTTCCATAAGCCATAGTCAATTGCTCTTGCGGTGGTTCGTTTTGCCGTGTTCCTGAGTCGTTTGAGGCTAGCTGCCTGCGAAGTGGGTCAGTTTGTCTCAGTCACCATCTGATACTGGCGGAGGATGCATGTGTCCTCCGTGCGGCGTCTTCTGGTGGCTGGACGGGTTATTTTTTTGGAGGGGCTGGGAATTGAATCCATGACCTTCCGCTTATGAAGCGAAAGCGTTACCTCAAGGCTACGGACCCCCCAACCTCTCAATGTTAAATAGGTCCTTTTGAAAAGTTACTTGAAAAATGCTGACGATACCTTTGGAAGATTTCTGGTGAGATTTTAACATTTAAACATTAGATTTATTTTGGGAACAAAGATGATTCAAAAAAATGCATAGGAGGATCTTAGCCAATTTATCCACAGCACCGTTTTGATTTTATTGAAAATTTGTAATATGCTCAAAATTAGCTTGGACGAAAGCTTACGTATGGAGAGGACTAACTTTGGCAAAAAAAATTGTACGTGATTCATGAATAGCCGCCGATCCATCCAAACCAACTAGAAATCCGATACCCGATCGATTCATGTGACTTCGAACCGTTTATGCTAATTCGTTTCCAAAATTGGTGGCGGTCTCCTTTCAACCCCTTCCAACTATGTCACGATTCAAAGTGCTACCGATCGGTGTAATTTATCAACCGACAACACTCGACACTAGACTTCTCCCGTTGTTATTGGGTTGTCATTAGTGTGTTCGAAATCAGCAGCCGTTAGTCGAAAGGCAAACCAGCAAACGTGCGGCCGAGATTCATGATAATTATGTCTAAAAGTATTAACCCGACGAAACACCCGGGCGACAGTTCATTCATCAGGCAAATCATCTGGAACTATCGTTGACACTCTTCTCTACGCTTCTTCTGGAAATACCACCGCACGGTTCGTCTGAAGCCATTATAAACAAAAACAAAAAAATCACCATTTATGATGAACAAAGGAGCAAATGATTGGAGTTTTACATTTTTAAAAGTGCTAACACTGGGGTTGTTCCTATCTGACATTTCGGGAGAGACACGGAAAACAAAATACACCCAAAATTTGAGCTTTAATTAAAGCGTATGGGGTCATTCAAAAATGACGTCCATTATCTAGGGGAGGGGAGGTGGGTGGGGGTGTCTACGAAAATGTGACAGTGCATGGTTGAGGGTATTGGAAAAAGCGTGACAGAGGGGGGAGGGAGGTTTTAAAAATACCAAAAAATGATGGACATCATAATTGAATCTTCCCTATGACAAAATCTCAAAAATCAGAAAAAAAAATTATATTGGACTTAACCCAACAAAACACATGAAATTGAGTAAACATGTGTTTCTTGCCTGAACTAAAGCCTACTTACTTTTACTTACTTTCGATGGCGCTAGTCCTTCAAGACATGACCTGCGCCACAATGTTATGCCAACTAACTCGATCCATGGCTGCTAACCTCAAGTTTACCGGTCTTTTCAGCGTCTTGTACATGGTACACTTAGAACGGAAGTGAAGTTTACCAGACCGCAAGGTCTTGTGGAGTCCGTAGTAAGCACGACTTCCGGCAATGATACGTCTTCGAATTTCTCTGCTGCAGTTGTTATCCGACGTTATCAATGATCCGAGGTAGACGAATTCGTCCCCCACCTCGAACTCATCCTGTCGATCATCACGCGTCTGCCAATGCGAGCTCTATCGTGCTCGGTTCCTCCAGCCAGCAGATATTTCGTCTTCGACGTATTTATCTTCAATCCACCCCGATCCGCTTCACGTTTCAGCCTGGTATACTGTTCAGAAACCACCTGGAACGTTCTTCCGACAATGTCCACGTCGTCAGCAAAGCAGATGAACTGGCTGGATTTATTGAAGATCGTGCCCCGCATGTTGAAGCCCGCCCGTTTCATGACACCTTCTAGCGCAATATTGAACAGGAGGCAGGAAAGACCATCGCCTTGTCGAAGTCCTTTGCGTGTTTCAAACGGGTCCGATAATGCATCCGATATCTTTACACAGCACTGTACACTATCCATCGTTGCCTTGATCAGTCTAGCCAGTTTCCCGGGAAATCCATTCTCGTCCATAATCTTCCATGGCTCTTCGCGGTCGATGGTATAAGCCGCTTTAGACTTTCCCTATAATCGGTCTAAATTCCTCCTCCTGGCTGCGCGTAGAAAGCGTCCTAATCGTCATCGTCACTTGCTAAGTGAGGACTGTGCTCCTTGATTATGCTGATATTGAAGAAACGGCCTTTGATCCTCAACTTGCACTTTATGTTGTCGATTGGCCACCACCCAATCACACGCCTCTGCATTTTGCCTATCACGATAAAAGCAGTGCCCAGCTCGTGTCTGTTGCCGCAGCTCTGGTAGATGATATGACCATCCCTATACGTATGTACCGTCGACCCTTTCCAGCAAACCTCATGCAGCGCTACGATGCCGAACTTGCGGATCCTCAATAATTCGGAAAGAATGCGGGTACTTACCAAGAAATTGAGAGACTTACAGTTCCATGATCCGAGTTTCCAATCGTTAGTCTGTTTTCGATGCCTGGGTCTATGTAGATTTTTCCGGTGCAAATTTACATTGTATGCATTCTATACTGATGATTGTTATGGCTGGCTTGTAAGACCTGTACCAAACCCCCTGCCTCGCTGGAGGACCATCGTGCACAGCACTATTTAGAGTCCCACGCTGGCACTAGGACGATGATCAGCCGCTCCTAACATGGAGAACAGACGCTGTTTTGAGCCGCCCCTAACATGGAGAACCGATGCTCTGATAAGCTACACCCTCAGAAGAGAGGAGCCCCCTTGAACTGAAGCGTTTGATATTAAAATTGGAACAGAGCCTTAGGAAGATTTGACTTTTATATTTATCATTTTCATGGGCTGTCCGCAATTCAAATCAAAGTGTCCGGATAATGAAGCGAAAGCGAGAAAGTATCCGGAATAAAAATCATCAAAAGACCACGCATTTCTATTTGTTTGAGGTGAAGATTTATCAGAGCCAAACCTTGAATTTTAAAGATCATAACTGAAAAATTACTATCATTAGGCAACGGACAACACGTTTGACAAAAAGTAACCACCGACTGGAGCGGAAATCGAATTCACGCATTGTGGCATTACCAATACTAACCTAAACGACTGACGCGCTAACCACACGGCTACTTTTCAAGGGATATTGTGATTTACGAAACAAAAATTCCCATTAATAAACCAATCAAATAATCAGCAGGTACAGTAAGGACGCCTTTCACTGCTCATTTAACCGTGTTTCAACATGTTAAATGCTCTCAAAAACTCATTTTTGGATATTTACACTATTTTTTGTACAAGACGCCAGATAAAACATTTATTTTGTGGGAAAAAAATTGAAATGTGAAAAATGTATAATGGAACCAAATGATATGTTATTACAATTATACAAGTTTAGGGCTTTATTAACCGCTTATCCTAAGTATGAGACCCTCTATAATGCACTAGTTTGAATTACATTACATTACTAGCATTCGGCAACATTTAAAACCAGTGGTTCCCAACCTTTTCAAAGCAGCGGCCCCCTTCGAGGTCCTATATATTAACATTCCGCGGTCCCTAGAAAATATAGTTATCACGTGTTTTAAAAACATTGTTTATCAGAAATAAACATCTAAATTATCAGGTCATATTGACATACATAAAACTTCATATCGTACCATTGATTTCCAGAGAAATATTATTGAATGTCCAATTAGTGCACAGTACGAACGAAACCTGTAAAATTATAGCGAGTCGAATGTAACAAAAGGACTCCATCATATATGATAGATATTTACGTGCGATCTTAAAATTACTTTGTTGCTGGTTTGAAAATGAGCTATAAACTGGATGAATTTATAAAAAACCAAACTAGATGAATTTATAAAAAAAGTTCTAAACGGGATTCAAACTCTCGACCTCTGAAGCGATAGGTACACGCCCGAGCTCTGCAGTTAATTTTGCAAATGTTTTTGGTATGATACTATAAGTATTTTCCATAGAAAAATCGATCATTTTGACAAGAGAATAATTTATGAAAATGGCCTATACATGTTTGCGTGCAACTTATTTGAAAAATTCTAACTCCGAAACTGTTTGCTTTAGAGAAAAATGTTCTATGACGAAGTTGTAGTGAACCGTTTGGACTATAAGAAAAAATATACAATACAAAAATATTTTATTTATTTTCATGAAAAATCCAGAAATAAAACTTAAATTTAATATTACTCAAAAACCCCATTTTTGATATTTTTTAAATTCTTACCATAGAATCTTGATAGTAAACAGATGTTTGGGACAAAATTTCATGATGGAGAAATTATTAATAAAAAAATTTCTGATTACAACTTTTGATCGATTTTCAAAAATTTTAGTTTTTTGTCAAAATAAATAGGTTTTATTTATTGTATATGGTCTTCGATAAAATCGTACAGACTAACCTAATCTAATATCTTAACCTAGCTTTGAAGGACTGCTTTGTCAAATTGAAGTCAAAGTTCTCACTTACAGTATTAAAAGCCCTAATGCATGAACTAAGTGGACTGTTGAACCCGTAGTTTGTTCTATGCCCAGGAATTATAATAAATGCGTGATTTCTTAACGGCCGCTGAGGTACATTGAATGAAATCTGCTGCAATAATTCAGCACAGTCAATGTTTTGGCATAGGATGTCGAATATTGTCAACTGTTGCAACTTCTTCCTTCTTTCCGAGAGTAGCTCTAAATTTATAAGGCAACAGCGTTCTTGGTAATGTGGAAGATGCAAAGGATCATTCCAAGGAAGATTTCTAAGCGCAAAACGAATAAACTGTTTTTGTACACGTTCTATGCGAATAACCTCCGATGCGTAATATGGCGACCAAACAGGGGATGCGTACTCCAGGATGCTTCGCACCAGGGCACAATATAGTGATTTTAGTGCATATATATCTGTTAGTTGTGCAGCATTACGTCGGACGAAGCCGAGTACGGAAAAAGCCTTGGCAGTCATTGTGGCAACATGCTCATTAAAGCGGAGTTTGTTATCTATAGTCACACCGAGGTCCACTATAGATTCAACTCGTTCTAACTGAACGGAGTTGACACGGTAGTTATGCACAATAGGATTTCTGCATCGACTAAAAGAGATCGATTTGCATTTTTTAATGTTGATACGCATGCCATTATCATTACTCCACCGCAAAAGCTCATCTATGTCGTTCTGGAGAACGTTGCAATCAAGAGCCGACGCGATCACTCTGAATATTTTTAGATCATCAGCAAAAAGTAACTTCCCGGAGGAAATTCGAGAACAGAGATCGTTTACGAACATTACGAAGATGAGAGGACCCAGCACACTGCCTTGTGGTACTCCAGACGGTATTTCGAATTCATCGGAGCGTGCTGAGTTAACCCGGACAAATGCTTTTCGCTCAGACAAGTATGAAAAAATCCAGTCCATAATCCAATCCGGTAGACCTATGTGCTTCAGCTTTTCTACTGCATACGCATGCGGAACGGTGTCGAACGCTTTTGAAAAGTCAATATATATAGAATCGACTTGATTTCGATGCTCAATCTCTCGGAACAGTACGGTCGTGTAACATAGCAAGTTAGAGGTTGTCGAACGATGTGGAACGAAACCATGTTGGTAATCGGAGACGAGCGGTTTCACAGCGTTAAGCAAAACTTCGTGCACTAGCGTCTCAAAGACTTTGGCTATACAACAGAGAATTGATACACCCCGATAGTTCTCCACGTGGTTTAAGCTGCCTGATTTGTGCACGGGGATCATGCAAGCAGTTTTCCACAAACTTGGGAATGTTTTTTCCTCCAAGGAACGGTTGAAGAGCAGCGTAAGAGGTGTGACCAAAGATATGGCGCAGTTTTGATGATACAATAAGAACCTTGAACCGATTGTGAGCCATAATGATCATACGGATAATTTCTCTAGAAGTAATTATTTTAGAATTATGTTGAGTTAGCGTTAGCGTTAGCGTTAGCGTAGTTACGGTATAATTCGTAGATTGGATACGAGCAACATTCATGTTTTTTTTTTTAATAATCTCATCCTGACTACTTTCAAGAACAAAGCAGGGGAGTATACCTTGTTCAAATCATAAACAAGAATACTAAAAGCATGAATATCGCTATTCCCGGCCACGCCCATCTTTACCGTAACTTGGGATAGGGGAAGGAAATGTTGATGTAGCACTTACTTAATGAGAGGCCACCGACTCAGCGACACCCTCATAAGTGCTACGGAGTTGGAGGTTGGGGAAGGTATATTGTCAGGATTCGCCTAGAAAGCTGGCGATAGACCATAAATATTTGTTGTTTAAGCGTTTTCAAATTAATCTTTTGAATGCCGGCAATCAAAAGAGAAAACAATAGCTTATTTATAGTATATTATAGTATAGTATAATATATATATATATTTCGCGAAATGCTTGTCGATTGTGCAGTAATATTTTTGCTCAATAACCAGTAAAAAGCAAAACCGATCCCTCCAGGGTCATCGGATTGTATAAAACAACGATACGCGTAAAAAAAGAAAAAATCACGCCTATTGAAAAACTGTACTGTGCCCATTGAAAAACTGTACTGGGTGGTACTGTATTTTCAGATAATCGAAAAACGAAAGGAAGCGCGTTCGAACTAAACACCCTAGGATAACACAGTCGGTTTTTCTGCTCAAAATTATACGAAAAGCAGAATCGATCCCTCCAGGGTCATCGAACGGTTAAAAAGCATCCACAACCGATTGTTAGTTGCGTAACACCCGCTCGGACAGAATGCGCAATCTTAACATAATTATCAAACTCCGAAAATAACATTCTAGACTATTTCTAGAATTATGTTGAGTTTAATGCAAAAAAAAAAATTTAAATAATAAAATGGGTCATTTTCATTATTTATTCGCGTGTTCGCGTTTTCGAGAGTAAGGTCCTTATTTCTTTCCACTTACTTATTTTCCTTGATGGAGAATCGCAGATAACTAATAAAAATGGCTTTTAACTCGATATAATTCGAAAACTGCTACTTCTAGGAAAATTGTCCATATAACCTTTATGGTTCAGAATCATGTCAAGATTCTTATTGTATCATCAGAATGTATTAATTTTGACAAAAATAAAAATTTGAAAAATCGTCCGGAAGTTGTTCTTAGAAAAACTTTCTTGTTAATAATTTCCCCATCATAAAACTTTGTCCCAAACATCTGCTTACTATCAAGATTCTGAGGAGAAAATTAAAAAATATTTAAAATGGGGTTTTTGTGTAATTTAGAATTTAAGGTTTATTTTCGAATTTTTCATGTAAATAAATAAAATATTTTTTCAGTGTATATTTTTTCTTATAGTCCAAACGGTTCACTACAACTTCGTCATAGAACATTTTCCTCTAAAATCAACAGTTTCGGAGTTAGAATTTTTAAAATAAGTTGCATGCAACAATTTATAGGCCATTTTCAAAAGCTATTTTTGAGTAAAAATGATCAATTTTCATATGGTAAACACTTATTCTATCATACCAAAAGCATGTGCAACTATCGAGAACGATTTTTATTTTTTTCGACTCATTCTGGATGGAATTCGTCATAAGCAACGTAGTTCTTTTTTATATTTTGATTATTTTATTATTTAGTTCTTTTTTAATTGTGTTGTCATTATGGGTCGTGCTCTTCGACCAGACGCACAGTGGCCAAAAGTAAAAAAATAAGTTTGCATATTCCTTCATCGCTGTTTTTTTTTATTTCGTTGGTATTGTATAAAAATTATCCATTCAGATTTTTCACATAGTGTACAACATAGCGCTGCATAAATAGTAAAGTCCTACACCTGGTCCGTCCCCAAAAACTTTAAAAAATATTATAGAATTTGTTATGAATATATGCCATTAATGATTAACCTTTTACCTTGATGAGGATTCCATTCAAAAGATCCACTGTTGATTTCTATCAAAAAATGGAACAATCTTAGAAATTTACAAAAAAAACCGCAATGTTGGAAAAATTCTGTTTAAAAATACCTGGAAAATAAGGATGAGCCTTCAACAGACACTTTATTTTTGCATTGCACTTAAATTTTGAACAAAAATGTTTGCCTGCCTAGTGCCTAACATAAACTACTGGATGTTTCTGCAGATTTACAAGAACAATTTGAGATTTTCTTAGTTTGCAAGATGCCTATCAAAAACCTCTTTCATATATGATGAAAAATAGCACATTTTACGATGTTGTTCTGAATGTTCATACTTCTTAATTTTATTGCATGTTTGATACCATGATCGACGGAACCCATGAAAAATGAAATTATTTTGAGACACTGATGCAATAATTACAAAGATATCATATAACAAATCAAGCTGTCCGAAACTGAGGGACAGGAGGTGCTTAACCAAAATTGTAATATGCCCATATTTAGTTCAATTATGGTACAAAATACATTCATACTACCAAATTAGATTATGTTCGATCATGCTTGCGGGATCCAAAGTATTTTTTCATATTCAAAATATTTACTTAATAGGCTCAAAATTAAGTAAATACGTCAATTTTTAAAAAAATTTCAAACTTTTCTACTTTTTTAAAAAGGCATGCATATTTAAAGGATGTGTTATTCTACGCAAACATTAGTCTACATAATAGCTTTGATACAGTAATGTAAGAAGACAAAAACAACTGGATGATATGTACAAAACAAAGGTTTCAAACATTATGACAGGGAAATTCAAAGGAATTTGGGAAAAGGCTGAACCTGTGTTTCTTCTAGGACGTTATGCCTAGAATTTCTTTTAACGTTCCGTGGACAGGGAGAGTAAATGAGTGGAAATAATCCCGTTACAAACGATTTGCACGTCATAACCTTGTCGGTTGTTCAGTGAGGTATGAAACAATCTCGTACTACGTTTTAAAAATAATATTTTAAGATATAACTAGCTGTACAAGCCGCAGCTGAAATAGTTTTCGTTCAATAGATTTAATTCTTCTGCGGAAAGTTAGGAGCAAACTTTTGCCCTGCATTATTCTAGGGGATACATTGAAATATCCCTTTCAACTGATCTCAAATGTCAGATAACAATCACTTAATACTTTAATTTCCCTCTATGATGGTAGGGTACAATATCTTTCAAATGGTGGCATTTTTTTCGTTAATAACGGTCTAAGGCACACCGTTCCACCATCCATCGGCAGCATCCAGGGCACAGCAGCAGTGCGTTGACAACGTGACGGCATTGGAAAGATCATCTTGAGACGCGTTTCTTCGGCATCGATGGCGCACCTTCTTCATCTTAGCGCCTGTGTTTGGCTACATGATTTTCGGCTTTTCAGCGCGGTATTCGTTGGCTCTTCCCCCCCCCCCACCAGAACCGCATCTCGTCGGCATTTGTCTTTAATCCAGATTCTGTGTGGAATGCTTTTTCGGAGAGCCTTCGATTGTCGAATAATGTTACGCTGTGTTTTGATTAATGAATTCACCTTGCTTGGCTTTCTGGTTGCCGATCGTGCCGCCGCCACCAGCTCACAGAGGTCCTGACTCTAAAAATCATAGCAAAAGTTATACATTCTTAATTTTTTATAAGTTTCAATCAAGTGTTGTGGAACATGTTATAGAGGCGTATTTAGACCCTATTTTGAGCATAGGCACCATGTTTTTGTTGAACATTTATCAATTAATTAATGTTTTCCATACATTTTGAGGCTCAAAAAAACTAATGTTTAGGTAAACTTAGGCAAGCGGATTCTATTCTAATAAGACTTGAAAAAACATTAGAGTAAGATATTTCCGCGGGAAGTGGTGGGGAGCGATTTGTACAATGTGAAAAAACTGGTCACATGACATGATAAGCTTGGAAATTGGTTTTTTGCCAATTTCTTAGAAAACTGAACTTCTGTCCCGCTGAGGAGACTTTCGGAACTCTTGGAAGAAGTACCCTTCTTTAGACCCCCTCGATCAGAATCGATGGCAGCCTGCGCGGCGGTATAACGACGTCTTGCTTGAAGAAGTATTGAAATTTTCGCCTCTCGCAGAAAACGCGGAAAAAAGAGTGGTTCAACTTATGCAAATTTCAACCCGACGCAAATGAGACATTTTTACGACCACCATAACCGTATATTATGGGGCACTTAAGGCTCACTGTTGCACGTTTTTACGGTCGGAACGAGCACGGCGAGCGCTTTCCTCGTTAGTCACGGTTACCAGATGGGATATGTGTTGGCTTGGCGGGATGTGCTTCTTTTCGATGTTCATTTGGAAAAGTTTACATATACAACTTAGGTTTATGTTTATATCATTTGACTAATTGTAGAAAGACAAATCCAAACGGTTACTCAAGAAATGATTCAAACATTGCGTGAAGTGCGTAATGTATAACGAAATGAGGATGAGCATAGATGACCGGACGATTCGTAGTTGTTGCGTCGTGATTCTAGTCAATCGAAGTTACACAGAAGTTCAATGAATGGGGCTTGAGATTAGCTCACCATTCTCAATGTGCACGAATCATGAGCTCAAAGTTAAAGTCAATAACGGTGTCGGACACGTTTTTATGGTTATTAGAAAATGGGTAGGAATGTTAGTTAGACAACCAAGGATAGAGTATACCTCTGCATCTCTACAGTTGTGATGAATTAGTGGGTTAGTGGGATAAGGTAATCTGGGAGTCACCTATGGTTGGTGATGCGATCCATTCACGCCTAACCAGTTTTTCCCACAGGAGCAAGCAACGCTATCAAAGGATGCGTAGTGTATATTTTTGGATTAAGTCCCGGCTCTCTTCGGAACACAGTAAAAATAACAGCGTTTTTTACCCCTGGTCCGTAAAGCTCTTAGTTTCGTCTCGTACCAACTCTCGACAACCACTCTCGAAAATCCATTTTAGTGTCGGCCAAGGCCAGATAGGACCCCATCAAAACACCTACAATTGTCCCTATAGATAAACATCTCGGACGGCAAAACAACATATTCGAACTTGCAAATTCAACGGTAAACTTTGGGGTTGGCCTAAAGCTACAGTAAGTTCATCAATCCTATCATTCTCTCACCACCACTTCAACACATAAAAATAAGGACAATACGGCGTTTTCCCGCTCCAAATCCCTATGGAGCTGCAGAACAGCGCAACACGGAAGAAATTACTTTGGGCAATCGGGATGCCGGCTAACCGGAAGAACTGTCACAACCGGAATTACTTGTCCTCCTTGATAGCCGGGAAACCAGTGGGCCGGAACTCTTCAACATCTTGGAGCAAATATATACAAAGAGCTCTAGAACAACTGCGATCTATGTCCAGCAAAACTCGTTAGTAGCCAAGGCCCCACCGGTACGAGCATTTCTTACACCAGAACTGGCGGACAACCCTTGGCACGCACCGGAGGAAGGTGTAAGTCCCGAGTAACACATATGTTGAAAGAAAGGCGTATCAACTGATATATGACCAGATCTACTCATATAATAGTTAAACTGGCTAAATTATAACATGTGTGCTACTTGGGATAGACTACCATCTGTAATTCCCATGGTACCGATACCTGGGATAACATTACATCAATCAAATCAACACTCGGGCCTGATTTCACCTCAATTTGGCATTATTCTGGGATTTTTTTTTTTTAATTATCTCATTGTGGTACGCGACAGCTTTTAAGGACTGCTTGAGGTAATAAACTATTATTGTTATTTTGTACTTTTATATAAAAATCCATCATGTATTATTTAAGTACTACAATACCTGATATATTATTCAGTTTGGTGTTTGCAGAATATGCATGAGATGATATTTGCGGTTGGGCAATTTTTTCTGTAACATCGATGTTCTTGAATCGATTCACATTTGAGCTTCCGAATCGATTCACCGATTTAATTGAATACTTTGAATCGATGTTTTTCAATCGATTCGAATCGAATTTGAATTGAAGTTAATAAAGTTTGAAATGAGACCGAATGCATTCGCAACAGATTTTAATATCTTTCAATTATTTCAGTTTCAGAAATTCAAAAGAACAGATTAAATTCTTGGCTAGTTTAAAATTTGGTTTATTTTTCATCAACTTGTTAGGAAATATTTATCGATTTCAACAAATCAAATCGAATCAAAAAATCGAATGAAGAAAATCGATTCACCTGATTTTAGAGGCTCCAAACATCGATTCTAAAAATCGATTAATCGGAATGAAAAAATCGATTTTCGGAACATCCATTCATAATCGCCCAACGCTATGGCGGACATGTCCTTATGTCTATCGGAGCGAAGAATGAATGTTATTAGATAGTCGTTGTTACTGAAAAACCGAAGAACCTCCTGCATTTCCCAAAGCTACCTCGGAAATAGGAGTGTTTGGATAAGGTATTCAACCGCATGAATCTATGACAAAAGGTCGAAAGACGTAAGGTCGAAAGGACAAAAGGTCGAAGAACAAAAAAGAAGGGACAAAAAGTCGAAAATCTATTTTCAAAGAAGGAAAAATTACCCACCAAGCAAATCACTTTTGACCTTATGTCCTTTCAACTTTTTGTCTTTCGACCTTTTGTCCTTTCGACGTTTTGTCTTTCGACCTTTTGTCCATAAACCATCAAGACTGGCGCAGAGAGATAGAGAAATATTGCAATTAGAAATAATGTTACAAATATGAGAAAAAGTCGGGCCTGGGATTGGACTCACAACTACATGCCTGGGAAACTGAAGCGGTAGCCATTAGACTACCAACCCGGTGGGTAAAAGCAAGTGATAGATACAATTACAAAGTATGAGGAAAGGTATAGGCCTTGAACTTGGTTCTTGAGTCGACGAATACTACCCGTGCGGGATCGAATTTAACAGTGCGCATCGTACCTTCGTGCTGTGCGTACACGAATTCTTGGAAGTTTTCTTAAAATCTACCTAAAGCAATAAAACAGTACTTTTCAGTGCTACAAAAACAGTGCTTTTCAGTGCTAAATTAAAAAACGGTACTTTTCAGTACTATTTTTTCTACTAATGATCCCTTCACGATCCTTGTTTGGACTCCTGCCTTCGATTTTTCGTTGGACCCGTTGGCGAAAGCTAGCGGTGGAAATCCTTCTTGGACACCGTCTTGGAAAAAAAACCTCTCGAAGGTCATGTCTTCTTTCGTTTATTTACTAAACATGGTATTAACAACAAACAAAAAGAAGGGTGAATCTCTGAATTCAAAACTTCCTTCCAAAAAAGTGACAGAAACTGTCACTAAACGTGGCAAGAATGGAAGAAAGGACGTTTCTCCGGAATGCGAACTTTCTTCCAAGGGTGAAATGAATAATGTTGATAATTGTATTGAAATGAGCAATCAGTTCGATGCTCTAGACAAATTTTTTGAACACCAAATCGAAGCAGCCTCTAGCCTAGGCTCTTTGATTCAAGTGAGGAAGCAAAGAGTGCCACCTATTGTGGTCAGTTGTTTCGAATTTGGGGGATTTAGGCAGGAGCTCTTGAACTCCATTAGGGGAATCAAGGTTTTCTTCCAAATCGCAAAGAAAGGAGACTGTCACGTTTTGCCGGAAACTCTTAAAGCTCGCGAACTTCTTCTCAATTATCTTGAAGAGAAGAAGCACATTTTTTTAGTTATGACGACAAAACTGAACGTTTGTCCAAATTTGTCTTGAAAGGTCGATCAAGTGACTATAAGTCACCTGAAGAGATCAAAAATGGAATAAATAATTTACTTGGATTTTCCCCAGTCCAAGTAATCATTATGAAAAAGAGAACCCAATCTGGCATTGTTCGGAAAGGGCTTTCTCAAGAATATTATTTAGTTCACTTTAACAAAAAGAAATAAATAATATTAAAGCTTTAGAAAAAGCAAAACTTTTGTTCGATATCCTTGTGATATGGGAACATTTGCAGAAACCTGGAGGAAATTAACAGAACCCCACTCAGTGCCGTCGGTGCCAAAAGTGGGGTCATGGAACAAAAAATTGACGCATGGATGCTAAATGCATGATTTGTGGAGGTTCTTCTCCGCTAAGGACGTCTGTCCAATGAAGGAAGATACCTCCAAGTTTATATGCTCCAATTGCGGAGGTAATAATTAGTCCAATTTTTGTGCTTGCCCATAGCGAACGTTTTCGGAATTTGCCTGGTAGAGTATCGAACAATGCTCATTTTTCAGTTAACGATCGCTTTATTAGGAATCATACCCATCAGGAAGATCATAATCATGCTCATTTACAAACTAATTTTAATCCGTCGGGTAGCCGTTCGAATCTTTCAATTTCGAATGTATCTACCCACGGAAAATCCTTTGCCGATATCGTAGCAGGTAATTTGAACTCCTCCCCTGTTCGTACTATGAGTACCCATTCTACTAGTTTCAAGTCAAATGAAAAAAAAAACCCTACCGCCACAGGTAACTCCTACTCCGCCTCTTCGTCTACTGAAAATTCTAACGGAAAATCATCAAATGTACCCACTTCAAGTGATATGTCTGCCTCTGATTTTAATTTTCTAACTGACCAATTGAATCTAATGATTGATGCAATGTTCAAAGCCACCACTATGACTGAAGCAGTCCAAGTAGGTGTAAAATTTACAAATCAAATTGCTATTGGATTACGTTTTTCTAATCGATCCAAATAATAATATAAATATTTTCAATTGGAATGCTCGTTCTCTGAATAGTAAAGAGGACCAGTTGTTTAATTTTCTTACAGTTAACGTGCATATAGCAGTTATTACTGAAACGTATTTGAAACCTGGATTTAAACTCAAAAGAGATCCTAACTTTTTTGTGTATCGTAATGATCGACTTGATGGGGATTGTGGGGGAGTTGCAATCATCATTCAAAGGCGTATAAAACATCAACTGTTTTCGTCATTTGAAACTTTAGGTGTTCCTGTTGAAACACAGCTTGATAAATATACTTTCATAGCTGCCTATTTCCCTTCCAATGCTCTGGACAAGTTAATTTGCTCCAAACTGACTTGCGTTAATTTGCTCCAAACTGACTTGCGAAAATTGACTTGCAATAAGTTCCAATTCCAAAATGTGAAGTAAAATTTGAATCCGTGATTATAGACGATGATCCTAAACTCTTGATCCGTCTTAAAAACGTGAGGAGAAGGCAATTTCAACGCACTCGCGATCCTGCTATGAAAATTATATGGCAAGATTTGTAGAAAGAAATCAAGAAACGTTTTGCACAATTAAGAAACAAAAATTTTGAAAATAAGATTTCTCAATTGGACCCTGGCTCTAAGCCCTTTTGGAAATTATCTAAAATTTTGAAAAAACCTCAGAAGCCAATACCGGCATTGAAAGAGGAAAACAAATTATTACTAACTAATTGCGAAAAAGCTCAAAAACTTGCTATGCAGTTTGAAAGCGCGCACAATTTTAATTTAGGACTTACTTGTCCAAAACTACAAATGAACTTTAACACTTCACTTTTTGCAAAAAAAAGTCTTGTCCAATTGAAATTCAAGTTACTCAGGACTTCGAAAATATTCTCAATCAAGAGAACGTTTTCGAAAATTCCTGGGAGACTGATTTGGAAGAAGTGAGAACTATTATTAAAAAAATCAAAAATATAAAAGTGGTGATGATGGAATTTTCTACATCCTCATCAAGAAACTTCCAAAAAGTAGCTCATCATTCTTAGTTGATATATTTAACAAATGTTTTCAATTAGCATATCTTCCTGACAAGTAGAAAAATGCTAAGGTTGTTCCAATTTTTAAACCAGACAAAAATCATGCAGAAGCTTCTAGCTTTCATCCAATCAGTTTGCTTTTCTCCATCAGTAAACTTTTTGAAAAGATTATTTTGAACAGAACGATGATCCATATCAACGAAAATTCAATTGCCAATGAACAGTTCGGATTCCGCCATGGACATTCGACCACTCATCAACTTTTACGTGATACAAATTTGATTCGTTCCAACAAATCTGAAGGCTATTCTACTGGTCTTGCTCTTCTGGTCATAGAAAAAGCATTCGACAGTACTTGGCATTAAGGCTTGATTGTAAAATTAAAAAAACTTTAATTTTCCAACATACATTGTAAGAATAATTCAAAGTTATCTGTCAAATCGTACACTTCAGGTTAATTATCAGCCCTCCAGATCTGAAAGACTTCCTGTAAGAGCTGGTGTTCCTCAAGGCAGCATTTTGGGACCAATATTATACAATATTTTCACATCTGACTTACCTGAGTTACCTCAGGGATGCCAAAAATCCATGTTTGCGGATGACACAGGCCTCTCCGCCAAAGGACGAAGTCTGCGTGTCATCTGTAGTCGATTGCAAAAAAGTTTGGATATTTTTTCTTCATACTTGCAAAAATGGAAGATTTCTCCTAATGCTTCCAAAACTCAACTAATAATATTCCCACATAAACCAAAAGCTCTTTATTTGAAATCTTCAAGTAGACATGTTGTCACGATTAAAGGGGTTCCGGCAAATTGGTCAGATGAAGTTAAGTATCTAGGGCTCATGCTAGATAAGAATTTAACTTTCAAAAATCACATTGAGGGCATTCAAGCCAAATGTAACAAATATGTAAAATGTCTCTATCCCCTTATTAATAGAAAATCAAAACTTTGTCTTAAGAACAAGCTTTTGATATACAAAAAAAATTTTCAGGCCTGCCATATAGTATGCTGTACCAATATGGACTAGCTGTTGTAATACCAGGAAGAAAGCTCTGCAGAGAATTCAAAATAAATTTTTGAAAATGATTATGAGGCTTCCTCCCTGGTATAGTACCAATGTTGAAACTTTGGAACAAATGTCAAATAAAATAATTAATAATTTTAGGCAAAAATCGTTACAATCTTCTATTGCCACGATTAATACGTTATATGTTTAGGTTAAGTTAGGTTAAGTAAATTGAAAACGTGTTTTTTTTCTCTTATAAGCAGGTGAAATCAACTCACTTGTAAAAAAAATCTGAACTGCTACGGCAAAGAAAATGTAATATGTTGTTTACAAAATATTAATAAAATCTTGAATTTGTTTTTCCAAATTAGGATGATAGTGTTGTCTAATAACACAGAACACCAAGATATAAGAAATGAATATAATGTTTGGAATGATACTAATAAAGAAAAAAAAAAAAGATTTCACCAAAATTTATAGAAAAAACCTAATATAGTTTTACCAAATTAGGATGGTGGTGTAGTTCAACACAGAACACTTAGGCACAAAAAATCAAAGTTCGGTTGAAATTTTACTTAAATTTAAATATTAATCTTGCGATACTCCTATGTCAATCATATTGCAGGTTCTGCCAAAAGGGAACAAATAATAATTCTGAATTGATAAACAAAACTTTTGAGAAAGAAAATTGCATGATTGGATTTATCTAATATTTTGAAAAAAGCTCAAATACTGATATCGGCACTGGGAGATTAACATAAAATATTGTTGCTCATAACACAAAAGCTGTTGAATATTGATTCGTTTGTTCAGACAGAAGATTTTTTTTTTCGAAAAATGAAATTTGATTTCTTAATGCCAAGCAATGCCCCACCAAATCAATTTTCTGGAAACTCTATTACCGTAGATAGATTACTTTCTTTGCAGCTATCGGTCACGGTGGGCGCTTGTCTGAAGTGCATTGGTCGATACTCAAACCCACTGTCACTCTCATACAATCGCACAAGCTTGCAACCAGAGATATCAAAGAGGGCATGGGTTCTAGAATACTCGGCTGCAAACGTTCGGTAAATGAGAGGAAGTATTTCTTAACAAAATACCAGGATGAGAATTTAGCGCCGTGGTACCCAATCCAAAAGTTTTTACCCGGGGTCATGAGAGAGCTCTCCAGGAAATGGGAAATGGACAATGGTGCGTTTCCAGCGAGTGCGTCAAAAGCAGCGCTCCGATCGAGGAAACGTTCGCAATTAATCGATTCGAATCTTTGGAGCTCGCGGTGAAAAATGTCACCGCGGTATGATCAATCCCCACATCTTGGCGTCATCGCGTGGTTCAAAACAAACTAACTAACGCAAGCAAGTAAAGGTGAGTATAAGGGTGGCCCAATATTATATGAAAAATCAAACTGTAAAAATCATAAGCTTTGCTATTCAAATTGATTCGTTTGGACCCCCAGAAGCTACTGACGAATTCCATCTAGAATGAGTCGAAAAAAATATAAAAATCGTGCTCGATAGTCTTCGATTTGGATTAAATTTTGCACATGTTTTTGGTATGGTAGAATAAATGTTTTCCATAGAAAAATTGATCGTTTTGACTCAAGTGTAACTTTTGAAAATGGCCTATAAAATTTTGTATGCAACTTATTTGAAAAATTCTAACACCGAAACTGTTGATTTTAGAAAAAAGTGTTCTATGAAGAAGTTGTAGTGAACCGTTTGGACTATAAGAAAAAAATATACACTGAAAAAATATTTTATTTATTTAAAAAAAAAAAAATCAAAAATAAAACTTAAATTTTAAATTACACAAAAACCCCATTTTTAATATTTTTTAAATTTTTACCATAGAATCTTGATAGTAAACTGATGTTTGGGACAAAGTTTCATGATGGAGAAATTTTGAACAAAAAAATTTTTCTAAGAACAACTTTTGGTCGATTTTCAAAATTTTGATTTTTTGTCAAAATAAATACGTTGTGATGATACAGTAAGCATCTTGAAATGATACTAAGTCATAATGATTAAATGAATAATTTCGCTAGAAGTAGCCATTTTCGAATTACAGTTAACTCTCCCTTACTTGATATTGAAGGGACCATCGAGTTAGGGAGGTATCGAGATACAGAACACATATTTTTCAAATTTTACTCTTTTTATTATTTTGACAAAGTACATTCAGAATAATAACTATTCGTGAAAAACAATACAATTTTCCCACATTTACCTATGTGACACTTTTTTACCGATCTGAAAAAAATAAAAAATTTAGCTCCCAGAAATTGGCAGTGAACCTTAATTTTACTATCAATTTAATCATAATAATCAAATTCATGAAATTTATTAACGTTTGGAGGACATTTGGAACTTTTCATGAAAATATCGAGTTAGAGAGGTGAAGTTACTTGGGAAACTGAAACAGAAGCATCGAGTTAGGGAACATCGAGTTAGAGAGGTATCGACTTACAGAGGTATCAAAGCATGCTAGATTGAAGGGACCGCGCATTCCATCGAGTTAGGGGAAAAATCGAGATACAGAATATCGAGTAAGGGTGAGATGACTGTATTATTATTGGAGAAACGCGAATAACTTATAAAAACGGCCTATTTAAATATTTAAACAATATTTTTGGCATTAAACTTGATATAATTTGAAAATGGCTACTTCTAGAGAAATTATTCATATAATCATTAAGGCTTAGAACCATTTAAAGATGATTACTTTGTCATCAGAACGTATTTATTTTGACAAAAAAACAAAATTTTGAAAATCGACCAAAAGTTGTTCCTAGAAAAACTTTTTTATAAAAAATTTCTCCATCATGAAACTTTGTCAAAAACCTCTGTTTACTATCAAGATTTTAAGGTGAAAATTTAAAAATATTAAAAATGGGGTTTTTGTGTAATTTAAAATTTAAGTTTTATATTTGAATTTTTTAGGAAAATATATAAAATATTTTTCCAGTGTATATGTTTTTCTTATAGTCCAAACGGTTCACTACAACTTCTTCATAGAACACTTTTTTTTCTAAAATCAACAGTTTCGGAGTTGGAATTTTTTTAATAAGTTGCATACAAAAAATTACACTTGAGTCAAAATGATCATTTTTTTTATGGAAAACACTTATTGAACCAAACCAAAAACATGTGCAAAATTTAATCCAAATCGAAGATGGTCGAGTTCTGTGATTGACCTATTTGACATGGAATCCGTCTAAGTACTGTAAAAGTTTGAGTGAAATCCGTCATCTAGTGGTTAAAAAAGCTTGAAATTTGTATGGAGAAAATTAAATAAAAGTATGGGAAAACTATTCCATCTACATTTTTGATCATAAAGTGCGCTGTAGTTGACGAAATGGTGAGTTAAAGATTCTCCTATCAATATAGAAGAGACTGCAGCAAACCGGAAGTTTTTTCGTTAAGAAACAAATAAGTTAGGAAAACTTAAGGTGAAGATGAATCGAAGCTAAACTTCAAATTTTCAAGAGCACGGATCTGGAGAACCAAACTTTCATTCAAGCTGAAAACTTAATCGATTGGTCACTAGCTGATGGTGACCAATCGATTATTAAGGGACGAATGACCTTCAGGTTAAAGTCCCTCTCAAACAACAACAACAACCAATCGATTAGGTTTTCAGCTCAAACAAATGTTTGGTTCTCCAGATCCGTGCTCTTGAAAATTTGAGGTTTGGCTTCGATTCATCTTCACCTTAACATAGGAACTTAGGAAAACTGAAACCCGGTTCCCCCGGGGTAGAACAGTGTACTCTAATGGTCAAAAATGTAGATGGAACAGTGGTTGATTTTCTCCATACAAATTTCAAGCTCTTTTAGCTCCTCATTAGAGATAAAACATTCACAGCAGATTCTGGAGTCTAGCTATAAAATGTTGGGGTGTGCCTCAAAATTTTAATCGTTTGTTCGTCGTGGGTCACCCTAGTAAGTAAGCACCCCATCTGGGTTGAACAATGCGCCGAACAGGAATAAATAAGAAAAATGTCCAAAGGTGCTCGGCTGCACTCTAGGGAGAGTAATGGAAAAACGCTTCGGCAGAGGAACGAATGGCCGCGCAGCCGAGTGCGGAGAGAAAGAAACGACAAAATGCATATTATATGATAATTTAATACTTGATCATTTATTGATTTTAATGGAAATTGTATGTTTTATATGGTCATCGAAGGGTACGGCGCTTTCGCGAGAGTGTAGTGTCATTGAAACGGAATGCGTGAAACTTACGGGATGGGATGGGTGCGAGAGGTGAAAGCCTAAGTGTCGGCCGGGTCGACATTGAAGTTTGTAAAATTTGGCGCAGAGTGACGGGTAGGTTTTGCAACAATGTTTTCGAATGATCCGTTAATAATTTAATCAATCATCTGACCTATTTACGCAGTTGGGCGCCAATGGAATTTGGAGTAAGGTGGGGCTAATGTTACCTTTAAACTTTTTTGTAAATAAATTACAATAAATATTCTGAATAACCATGGATTTGCTACTTATGAAAAGGAATTATTTTTACTTTTTTTGTTTGTTCCCAAAATATAATCATCACTTGCTTTAGTAGTACAAATATTTTACAGATGGTTTTAATTTTCACCTGCTCGTAAGGAAAAAACGCATTTTGATAATCTTAACCTAGCTTAATCGAAATATACTTATCGTGGCAATTTAAGATTGCAACAATTTTTACATCAAATAATCAAAAACTGATAATTTCATTCGACATTTGCTTCAAAGTTTAAATCTTTAGATATTTTATGTAACTCATCAGTACTATTCCGGGGAGGGCGCTTCAGAATTATCTTCAACGTTTTATTTTAAATCCGCTGTAGAGCTTTCACAGTTTGGATCATAAAGAAAAAAGAATGGTCAAAAAGAATGGTAGAGGGGAAGAGACGGTCATATTCAATTAAAGATTTTCCTAATCTAGTTTCAATCATTATGTCACCTCTATCGATTGGTCTAATTTGCTACCGGTATCGATAAGCATAGAAAAAGTATTTCTTAATTTCTGCGTCAAGAAGTTTCTTTATATGTGGTGGAGCTACGCTTCCAGGAACCCCTCCCCAAATCTCGTCCGTTGAAAAGATCAAACAGAAAACCCGCCACACGATATAAAACTCGCATCTTTTTTCCGGTAACCAATTCATTCATTCATTCATTCATCGAACCGTACGGTGAAGTCTCCGAGTAGGAGAGCAAGAAAATCTACCGTCGCGCGTCGGCCGCAATGATAATGGAGTCGTGCTAATGACGATCGTAAAACTGTCAATTTAGCGCTGCGATAAGGATTCAATTTAGAGAGAATAAAATGGGCCTGGGTTTTCGGCACTTTCGTTTAGATGAAAGGGGAACCCATACAAATTTAGGGAAAGGTGGGTATGCCACAACTATGCAGGTTAATTGTTGAAAATACAGATTGCGTCAGTAATAATTACTTGAAAACTGCGTAGCGCTTGAAAGATTTTATACTAGAAATTGAAAAAAAAAAAAGAAATGCTGCTTGAGAATTATTTTCAAACCGCTCGCAATATGAAATATAGAAAAACTTCCTCTCTTAGTTTTAACAAGAATTCATATTACGATCTTCTGAGACAGTGTTTCCCAAACTTTTATGTCCTTCGCCCACTTAAGGCCCATATTTTTACTCTCGAAGGGCACATTTTAGCAGCTCTCACTGAGGTGATTCGAGAAATGGTTCCTGCTCCACACCGCTCATTTGATTCTAGATCAAAATCTGAGAGTCCTAACAAAATTTGAGCTCATTTGGATGAAAATTGAGACTGCACAAGCCCTTCAAAGTTTTCATGGGGATTACTACGGGAAAAGCAAGCATTTCATTTAACGTGAAGATGCATCGAAGCCAAACCTCGAATTTTCAAGAGCACAATTCTAGAGAACCAGATAACCATTTGTGCTGAAAATGCTACTCACTGGTCACTCGCTGGTGGTGACCAATCGATTAGGTTTTCAGCACGAACGGTTGTCTGGTTCTCTAGATTTGTGCTCTTGAAAATTCGATGTTTGGCTTCGATGCATCTTCACCTTAATCGGTCATAGTGTTTGCCCATGTACTCTTTAGAGTTAGAGCTACGCTGATACTGTTAAATATATTCCCCAGACAATCAGAAATCGCAAGAAAGTTCACGTTACAACTCGTTTATTCATACTAATTACATCAAACCCGCAAAACACCGTGGATAAACTCGTCAGATTGATGACCTTCCTCGCATAAAACACTTCTTTTCTGAGTTCACTTGTACATTTTGTTTCGTCTCGTACACTCGTACAAACAAAATCGAATCACTCCGTTAAGTCGGATAAAATCACAGGTTAGTTCGGTAGAAAATTTATACACTCGCTTCTTCTTCTTCTTTCTGGCGTTACGTCCCCACTGGGACAGAGCCTGCTTCTCAGCTTAGTGTTCTTATGAGCACTTCCACAGTTATTAACTGAGAGCTTACTATGCCAATGACCATTTTTTGCATGTGTATATCGTGTGGCAGGTACGAAGATACTCTATGCCCTGGGAAGTCGAGAAAATTTCCAACCCGAAAAGATCCTCGACCGGTGGGATTATACACTCGCATTGTATGTAATTATTCATCACATAATGTATGCACGCATATCGCCTCCACTTTTGTACGTAGAAGGCCTTTTCGCGACATCTTATAAGTGATTTCGTTATACGTACGTTTTGGTTGTCTGGGTCGTCAGCTAAAACTTTTCCGAAGACCGTTTAAGAATCGGACGACTCAGTAATTGCACCAGTATGGTAAGAAATGTTTCACTAAATCTCACACAACTTTTGATCAAAAAGACACTGATCTCATATTTTATTTAAAACTAGCTCACCCTTTCAATGATATAAAAAAAAATCAAAATCGATGGTTGCAAACACCATGAAAATAAGGTTTTTCTAATAAAAATCCATACATTTTACAAAACCATGAAATTGATTTTTATTTTCTCTTTATAATCTTTATAACTGCGGTAGGGTTTTGATTTACTTTGTCGCAAGCGCTATTATTCGTCGTATCGAACTTGAAATATTCCACTACGACGTGTAATTTTGTGAATGCTTTTATGGCTCGACCACTTGTATACCAAAATTGCAATAAAACTACAGTATTTCGATAAATAACTTCAGTTCAATTATCCGCATTGCACTTTTTCACCGAAATCACATGGACGAAGACGTACCGAGTGAAATCTGATTGGCGATGGACTGAGCCATGCCACATTATAATTTGTTGCAGGCCTAGCATAATTTGGAATCATCCTAGTAGGCACTGCATGCAAATTAGAAATTAATTGTCATTAGTTAGCCAACCACCAATCAAGCAAGTTCAATAAAACATTAGCTCGTACCAACTTCGTCTTTTTTTGTTGGTAACGATTTTTCTCCTTGGTTACGGCTAGAACAGCTGGCGACGAGAAAAAGTCTGGCTGGATCTGGTGCCGTCGGCCTTTTACTGGACCCGCTCATCATTGAGAACCATGGAATGGTAATCTGATATGTGGTGCACGTTTTTCCTATCCTATTAAAATTCCTTTACAATTTTGAAATGAACGGAATATAAAATGTTAAGTTAAACTACTTTGGCCTTTATAAACGTAATTTATTCTTGCACATTTCCCTATATTCTGCCCAAAGATTGAGTATTAAATTTTGACGTAGGACTATGTTTAGTTTTTTAAAAGGGAAGTTTTTCCGCCCCTTTCCCCAATTTCCTCTTGGAGCGATTTGAAACGACCCTGAGGCCCAGGACAAAGCCTGGTTGGGAACAATAGTGGTTCCCAACCTAGAGAATCTCTAAAAAAGCGGAATCCAGGATTTCCAATACGATCCGGACGGAGGCGTTTTCTTCGATGGTTGATACGTAAGATATATGGACGTCATCACGTAGGACTGCCAATCTTTGAACGATGCCATCCGTATAAGGTTGCTCTTCGCAAGCTAAGCACACCTTTGCACGAAAAGTACGTGAACACGATTCTTCCCAGGCACCCCCGGGACTACTCACTGGAGGACCAGCAAGGTTACCCTGGTCAATCTCCTGGAAGAATGCCAACCTAAAGCAGGACACACTGATGGTTGAGAACAAAGAAGCACGTAACGTCAACATTGTCTCTCGCAATCTTAAGAATGCTGTGTATAGCAAGAAAGTACGTCATGCTGGAAGTGTGGGACCAGCACTTCGCTTCGTCCACCTGTTCAAGGTGCAAATAACAGAATCACAAGGAACCAACATCAAGCCCACAGCTTCGAAACCATTCAAGCATTCGAAACCCAAAGGGAACATCTAGACAAGAAGCATCCACACGGTTCGCAACATTGGAAGCAAGCGGAAGTTCATCCCGGTCGAGCTCAACGGTGTAGAAGTCAAGCTTCAGCACGAGTCGGTGTCCGACATCACCGACAGATCATCGTCGCAGCAAATGCATCGAAGGACGGTTTTGGCGCTGTCATTATGCATAGATTCCCGATCGGCGAGGTGAATCACTCAAGCCTCTCGTTTACTGACAACAGCAGAGATGAAATACAACCAAGTGGAAAAGGAAGCATTGGTTCTCTTCTTCGCGGTCCCTCTTTTCTACAAAATGCTATACCAACGCCACTTTCTCCTCCTGGTCGGTTTCATCAGCCACTCCTCAAAGTTTTTGGTTCAAAGAAGAGGATTCCGGTATACACCCGACTGATGTCAGCACAACGTAGACCAGATGAAGATTACGTGATAGCGGCCGTGCATGTCGAATCCGAAGCAAAAACAATTCTCGACGACACTATCAGCACCCTTCCAGTCACGCAACAGATCATAGTGGCTGAATCGCGAAAAGTTCCAGTTCTCGAGCAAGTGGTGAATTTCCTTCAAGATGGTTGGCCTGCCCATGTGAAGCAAATTGAAGATCCTGATGTCAAGAAGTACTTCGCTAGACGAGATGGACTTCAAATCGGCGACCACTGCGTCAAAAAAAAAAAAAAATAAAAAAAAAAATCGTGGACACCCAGAAATGGACCGGATGGAGTATCTGGCCCGCAGCTACATGTACTGGTCTAATGTGGATGACGATGTAGCACAATTTGTTCGTCAGTGCACCGCGTGCGTTGAAGCAGCAAAATCTCCGACGAAAGCAACCCTGGAATCGTGTCCCATCGCAGTGAAGCCGTGGCAACGTGTCTACATCGATTTTGCTGGCCCAATCGATGGGTACTACTATTTCGTCATCGTGGATGCCAACTCCAAGTGGCCGAAATTTTACGTACGCGATCCATATCACAACTGCGACTTGGATCTGCTGCGTGAGACGTTTTCCCAATTCGGAAACTTTGGTTTCGAACAACGGCACACAATTCATTAGCCTACAGTTTCAGCAGTTTTGCAGTGAAAATGATATTGCACACCTGCGTACCGCTCCTTACCCCCCGCAGTTCAACGGCCAAGCGGAGCGATTCGTCAATTCCCTCAAACGTGTCTCACGAAACTAAGTGAGGGAGAAGGCTCACCTACACTAGAGCATTCGTGTACCGTTCAACTTTAAACCGAAACACACCACAGTCGGTGTCTTCGACAGAAGCGTTCATTGTACGACCGGTACTTACTACGTTGAAACTTATGAAGAAGCCTGATCCTGTAGCCCCGGCAGTCAAAAATCGCAAGCAGAATGATCAGTTCAACCGTCGGCATGGAGCAGTCAAGCGCGACTTCAACGAAGATGGCCTGGTGTATGTTAAACAGCATTCCCGAAACACCAAGTCTTGGATGCCAGGTCGAGTCATCGAGCGGAAAGGTTCCATTCACTATATCGTGTATATCGTGTCTTTAGACACGAACAAGAGGTCGAAGCTGGTAAGATCGCACGTCAACCAACCCGCTACGATTCCGATGTGCTAGAGCCAGCAACACAGCAACTAGGGTATTCAAAGTATTTTGGACAGACCGTTATGCGTATATAATTTGTACATTTACGGCAAAATCAAATGGAAGTGGCCAAATTATATACCATAACGCTCTGTCCAAAATACATAAAACACCCTACCATGAGAAATCCTGATAGAGGAAGGGCAATCTTCTGTCGCAATCACCAGACCGGCTGAAGCAGCGCCACTGTCGGATGTTCCCAAATCTCCTATTTCCGCCGACCTTCTAAAGCCGGCCTTACTCGGAGTTGATTATCTTGACGAAGGTGCGTCGTGAACGAGCCCTGTGCCACCGATAAAAGAAATCCAGTTTGCATCAGCTACCGCGCCATTAAGGCGCCATTAAGGCTCCCCCAAATTTACGCGAACTTTTACAGCGACAGCGACAAAAAATCGTCGCGATTTCGTTGTTGTGTCGCTGCAAACACTCTACTATGAAACCATCTTGACTGACACGACGCGAATCATGGCGAAATCGCGTCGCTGTGGCTTAGATGCGCTCATCAAACAGTGCATCGAAATCGCTGTCGCCGTAAAAAGTCGCTTAGATCTGGGGGAGTGGTGAATTCCTTAGACGTTCCAGGCGTGAATCAAGACTTCACCGATGACTCTCTTCTTATGACTTCTTTTAAGAGGGGGAGATGTAGCAGGCCTAGCCTTATTTGGAATTAGTAGGCCCTGCCTGCAAATTAGAAATTAATTGTCATTAGTTAGCCAACCACCAGCCAAGTAAGTTCAATAAAACATTAGCTCGTACCAACATCGTCTTTTTCTTGGTAACGACTTTTGGCCTTGGTTACGGCTCTAATACAGCTCAAATTTCTTCCCGCCCTCTGTGCGACTTACTTCACCAGGTACTTATTTACACTAAGAAAAACCTTTGTACATCTTCAATTCATTCCAATCACACACCGAGATTTTAGGTTTGGGCTGTATTTTGATGGGATCAATGAATTTTAAGACAAATCCACATATTTCATCATACCATGGGAATGGAGAGGGATACCCGAATATCTAAATAATATAGTTAAACATTTTATTATAACGTTGTAGTGGTACTTTTGACCATACACTATATCACAGTGAGCAGTTAGTTGTGTGACGAATCAAAACTGACTTCGACCGATATGAAAATTGATATGACGAATGTAGGCAATGGTAAGTAAAAATTTCATTGCATTAGTTTTCATAAACGATCCAGATTTATCAAAATCTTATTGCATAAATTGTTTGGCATCGGTTTGTATCACCATCATCCACTGCAATACTGAAAAAATGCAGCTTCTCTCTGATCAACGCTTAATATGTTGGATATTAGCACATCACCTTATTTATGACTCGCATTTTACACCATGTGACTTTCCCATTTCGGAGACTTTCGGCATCAAACGCGGAACCAAAACAGTGATAAAGTTTTGCCCGTAAAAGAGCCATTTCAACACCCTCATTGTTTATGTTTCTAATCGTGACCGAATCGAGCTGGAAGTCTCTTTCATTTTTTTTTTGTTAGTTCACTCAACTACTGCAGTAGGCGTGGGGAAATGAGCGGAATAGAACTAGACGCCATTGCTAGACAACGATGGAAGAGGGCAAGGGGTGTCCGTTTAAAGTTATAAAGCCGAGAAATAAAAGATCTATAAAACTATTGTAAGGCATAGCAGTAAAATTTATTAAAGCTCAACCAAAGACGCCCCTCCTTTCGGCGGTGGGCAGTTGCTTCGGATTTCTGTGGAATTACGCATGCAGTTATCTGTGTATCAGATAAGCTAATTGTATTTTTTCAGCTCGTAAAAATTAAGAAATCATCCCAAATTTATCCTCTGTGCGAATGGCTTATGATAAACTGCGTTAGCGGCAGGGCAAAAAAAGAATAACTGACAGTTGGTCTAAGACTTTTTCCTGTGGATAAAATTAGCTAAAAACTAGAATTTAGTTTTTTCTTCTACGACAAGGTGGAGCCTCGCTGTCTACGATAGTAACAGTTCTTTGAAGGTCGTAAAAGCGTTTCCGAATTTACTTGATTCATAATTTTATTGCGAACCATCATTTTGTTTGATAGCCGCTTTTATGGTTACAGACCCCCTAATTCATGAATACTTGATTGACTTGGGTTTGGATCCCCAGAAATGGAACGGAGTGAGCTTAGTGTGTAGAATCAACCTGATACTGGATGTGATAGAATTTTTTCTTTGATTCTGCTGAATAATATTAGAATTACTTATTACTTATTAGGTCAACCATATTACCCAAAATAATAACTTATTTCGTCATTTTAAACCAAAGTTCATTTAGCTTTGTGTTTCAGTTGAAATAAAACTTGCTAAATATTCTGTCACAGTTGCCTGTTTGCCTTTTTAATGCAGTAGACAGCAAGTTTATTTGCTTCAAACTTATTTGCGGAAAACTATTCGCGATAAGTCATTTTTTTTGTCATTGGTGACTTAAATGCCAAACATCGCTCTTAGAACATTTTTTGAAGCAATTCAAACGGCAAAATACTATTTGATGAGTGCTCTTCAGACTATTCTTTCAATTCAATACCACAGTCAATATACAATGTAATTTTCCAAACATGTAGCGGTTCATTTGACCAAATGCCATTTTTTTTTTGACCCTATTATGAGTGGCGCCTAAACCTACCCTGTGCGCGATTGGACCTTCGACGGCGCCATCTATATCCCAAACATTAATGTTTGTCTCCCACGTCTGAGGAATCTAACACTGATCGAATGATCCATTCATCTTACGTCCACAAGACCCGAATAAAATAAAAAGAAGAAACCCTAAACGAGATTAACAAGATCTCGAAAGATTTGTCTCCTTCCGCCTTATCGTGCATTCCCAAGACGTAAGCCCTAGTCGTCTTCGGCGGTGGCGGCTTTACTTGAAAGAGTTGTAGCGTCAAGTTCTTTCTCCCTGTTTGTTTTATAGCGGCGTTCCCTGGGCGTTGTGGGTAAATACAGCTTCGGATCGGTGACAGTTTTTTTCTCCTGTGACGAAAAAAACAGACCACGATCTGGAACTGAAGAGGAGGAACTGCCATTAAACATTTCTCCGGTAATAAACTAGAGAAGTGGATGGGAAGGAAACCAAACTCTTTCTATTAGTCGGATTGACAAATTTATCCCATGGCTGGATGTCGTTTTTTGGGAGTCTGAAAGAGTCATACCGCGCTTAAAAGCCTTTTCCGCTTGTACTGCATTAAAGTTTTACGATTTCAATTATTCCAAAACCAGAACCTGAAGTGCCGAGTCAGTTCAACAGAAGCCACCTTGCTTTGAGTGATGGTCCATTTCACGGTAATGATCTTAACGGCCATTTTCCCAGCCTGATCAAACGATATCTAAATTGGGCGGCAGTTTGCGATTCTCGAAAACCTTGTTTTCAATGTAGAAACGGCACGAAATCATATGGTGACAGTTTCAGTCATTATGTGTTCCTATAAATGACCTTTTTTTTAATAGTAGTTGTAACTAATCGAAACTATGTAATTAAATTAATTTTTCCTAGTGTCTCTGGGTAATAAGAAGGGGCATATATCTAGTGTCAATCACTGGAAGAGCATGATTTTTGCGGCAGTTAAAATAGTTCTACGTAAAAATAAAAAAATAATATGAATTACGGCAGTCAATTGTACAAAATAAAAAGAAAAAAAGTTTTTTAGAATAAAACGGGGCTTATTGTTCAATAGCACAAATTTTAAATTTTTCATACAAAAGCTGTTACGTGGGGGAGGGAGGGGGTCTACAATTGGCAAATTTTGCATTACGCAATATTTTTTTTTCGAGAAATAAGGGACGGACTACTCTACATGTCAATGGTTTCTACTCCGTGATTGACCGGAACTGGTAAGATAATAATTGCACTACGATCCAAACGAATAAGGGATGAGAGCTTACTCTCGAAATGCAAGATCTTAATTTTGCGAAAAACTTCTTTTTTTGAGTGCATTATAATTCACTTTGTTTTGAGTAAATAAGGGACCCACATTTAGTGTGTATCTTTATGAAAACATCATTTTACGAAGAGGGTAAAAAGTATTCTTGACACAAAAGTATCGATATTTTGAGTTTCAGTCAGCGAATTTTTGCCCCCCACTTGATTCGTGCAAGACAATAAATTTTCAAACTGTTAAAACTAAAAGTTAATGAATATTATTAAACAAGTTGTGCGGTATTTATAACTTTTAAACTGTTATAGTTTTTCTGACAATATTGGGTTTACCACTAACGTTGAACGTTTGCCCCAACTTACTCGATTCAAAACAAATATTTCAAAATTGTAAAAGATGTTTTTATGAATTTCTTGTAGGGAAATTGAAGGATTGGGTACCTTAGCCTTGGAAAATTTAACGATCTTTGACACACGATTCATAATTTTATTCAATTTATCCGCCTGCATTCACACAACACGCATGACATTTATCCTTTGTGGAAGAAAACGAGCCAAGAAAAAAAAAGACAGATAGAGTAAGGTGGGGCAAAAGTTCGACCTTAGTGGTATAATCAAAGTTTCTAGGAAAACAATAGCAGTTAAAACAAAACAAATACCATACAGTTAACCTTCAACATATTGGCTATAATTTTGCTGAACAAACTTGTGTCCAAATATTTACCCATTTTTTGTTATAACAGTTTCAAAATGTATTGTCTTATTCGAACTTTTGCCCCACCGGTGGGGCAAGAGTTCGAATCTAGTGTGGGGCAAAAGTTCGATGGCTAAAAGACAAAATTTCGATCCTTTTATGACAGGCATACTTTACACCAGCCGTAAACTTAAGTTTGCCGAAAAATACACACTAAAATTTCATCAAAAAATTGCCCAAAACCGGGTTAATTGTAATATACTCAAAAATTGCAGTTTTTCGCAAAACTAAGAGGAAATGTAAAATTTTGGTGACAGTTTTCACACCATCAGACAAATTTAACTAAATTTGAAGATAATATGTGGATTTTAGGCAATTTGCAAATTTTTTCGTGAGTTTATAGATGGGTCGAACTTTTGCCCCGCTGATTCGAACTTTTGCCCCACTATGGGCCAAAAATTGTTTTCAAGCATTTATGCAAAATCTAATACACTTCAAAGCAACCTTATGATAGGCCTAGAAACGCCCTAATATAAAATATTGAAAAAGATTTTATCTTCAATAGGTTTCATGCAACGAAAGTTTGACCAAAAATTACAATATTCACGTCGAAAAACAACAAATAGCCATAACTTTTCCAAATCTCAGTCGATTTTTATGATATTTGGAGTTAAAGTCTCTTACTTGAATAGCATTCGAACTACAATGACATTTATAAGATTTGTTTTAAATTGAGCTAGAAATCTTAAAAAGAAACTCTTACCCCACTCGAACTTTTGCCCCACTTTACTCTACACACCACCCTCTGTTTGACGCCGATAACTGTGTGTCACCACGTGTAACATTCGCTGACACACTCTCATTCAGGGATGCCAAGTCATTTTTTCAAAAATCTGGAAGATTTTGAAAATTTGTCTGGAAAAGTCTGGATCTCCGATGTCGTACATGGAGAACCTTACAAATTATTCAGAAAACCTTACAAATTCATTACAACATTTTATCTGGATCTTCCAGACTTTTGTAAAATGGAACCTCAAAAATCTGGAATATTCCAGACAAATCTGGAAGGTTGGCAACGCTGCTCTCATTCTAATCAAGAAACAGAGGCGAATATTTTCCATTTTCTGAGTCATGTTTGCAACCAAAGGGGTGTTCGATGATCATTGGATTGCTATTCAGCTTATAATTAAGTTGATTAAGGTTGCATTACCTGAAAATGTGAACGTTATTGACAATTTTATGCAAAACATAAATTACCCGAATGATTTGATACCGTTGTAGTATGTGAGAATTGCTGCTCTTGAACGCTCTCTTGCCACTTACCAAAGCTGAGAGTGAATGATAACATTTAAAGGGCTCTCCGATTGAGATGTGCCACGAGCGGTTATGGTTGACGAACTTTTATACTCTCTGAATATGGTTCGGTCGGCTTATTCGAATCAAAATCCAAACGCTGAGATTATCTTTTCATTTTTGCTATTCGGTTTATCACTGCTTATTTTATTTTCTTTTGAAAGCAGGAAGAAAAGCTGAGTTTACCTGAATTTGCGGAAAAATGTCAACTTTTTTACGTTATGTTGCAGGTAAATATAAAAATTGGACTGGATTTTCAGTTTAGGATGGATGAAAAAGCGTCTTCAGGATTGTCAAACAATAATCCATATTTCCTGAAACTTGTTTCGATTTTTTCTGCAATAACAGGCGATATAAAATGAAATAATAACGAATTTGAAAGATAGGAAGCGAGCCGAAACTGTGTCGATGTTTGCAAAGATAGTTGGTTAATTGCTTTTATAAATCACTAGTCAGTTGATAATTTTAATATTTACCTATTGTCGTTACTAGAAGAGATATGTCGGATGTTTTGATGATAATAGAAATAAAATAAAGACGACAGATTTGTTGATCGAAATTATTACAGACGAACGCTTGCTAGATCGAATTAATACGATATACTCAATCATGGTCGAAATAAATTTATGCGCTCATTTGTCTCAATGTACATCGATATAAGTTACCTTAGGTCAAAATGTTGAAATTTATCAACTAAGTCATGATTTTCAAACTTTTTTTTTCAGAGTGATTTTTAATAATTTAGCTTATTTGTATCAAATTTAGCTAAAGCACGTTGTTATTTCTGATTTTACTGTTTTTTATTTGTGTAGGCAAGTCATTTTATATAAAAAAAAATGACTAAGTTATTTTACAAAAACGGCAAAAAAAAATATTTTTTTACGAAAATTACAAATTTTTCAACTTTTTCATTTAAACGTTAATACTTAACCTGAAATTGATCTTTATTATTTTTTAATCCTTCTGAAAGGTCTGAGCAACTTTTTTTTTCAATTTTAGAACAGACATATATTTTTATTTAAAAAAAAAAAATGCACTATTCAACTCGTAGTTATAACAAGATGTTTTATAAACTTCAATTCGATAGTAAAAATGTTGTTTCCGGTAAAAAACTTTAACAAACCAAAAAAATTGGATTTTTTTTATGAAAAAATCATATTTTTGGGTAGTTTTTGATGAATAACTAACCCAAAACATTTTTTTAAATTAAATGTGTACTATACTCAGTTTAAAAAAAAAAGATAACGTTCAGAAGTAATGAATAGATTTGAAATCGGTTGCGTATTTATGAGGATGTAATTTATTAGTAATATGAGGAAAATGTAGGAAAACTTCTTTTAGTCATAGCTTGTTTTGATTAAAGACAAATTTGATTTCCATAAATTTGATTTCGAAGAGAATGATCCTAAAAGCTTCAAAATTGGTAAAAAACAACCAATTTATGAAGAAGTTTTTATTTTCGATCTAAGAATCATTTTTCGCAGTCTAAAATCGATCTCAGCACGTTTTAGACAATGATTTATTTATTTTTATTTGCAAATAACTGAATATTGGTTTTGAAATTTTCTTACTTTTATTTTTGAACATTTCTATACTTTTACATTTGTTCTTGAAGCTTCTTCTGGTTACCGATTTTTGGCAATATAAAAAAATAAGTTTATGAGGTACTCTTGAAAATTTAAATTTACTTATTATTATTATTTTTTCTCTGGAACATATTTTATTTTTCTTGTAACTAACGGAAATATCGGTTTGAAATTATTTAAATTCCACCAGTCCCTTTTTCGATTGTACGTTCATTTTAGAGTAATATGAAATGTACAAAAATTTTGTATTACACGCTAAATTAGACTCATGTATTTGTTAGTTAAAAAAATACAATAAGACAACGAACTGGAAACCACCACGAAACTGCGTCTGTCTTCAAGACAATCGAGCGAAGAGAATGAAGGAACGCACACACGCAGCCCAGACCAAGAATCTGAAAAAATAGAAGGAAAACAGTCTCCCGATTCAATTCCGATTGAGGAATTCCGAAAAATATGAAAAAAAAATCATTGAGCTACTGGGTGTTTCGTGTTGGCCGTTGCCTAATGTTTGTAATTGTTTGGTATGTGCAGTAGGGTGCGACCTATTTTTCAAATGTTCTCAAAACCGAGACTTCGTGTGCTCTCCTGAAGGAAAACCTTGAAGTTTGAGCCAAAAATTTTAACATTTAGAGGTGCAACCGTAGCAGTAAACGCGCAGCTATTCGGCATGACCATGCTGAGGGTCGTAGGTTCGAATCCCGCTGGTCGAGGATCTTTTCGTAAAGGAAATTTTCTCGATTCCCAGGGAATAGAGTATCTTCGTACCTGCCACACGATATACGAATGCGAAAATGGCAACTTTGGCTTAGAAAGCTCTCAGTTAATAAAAGCTGAGAGGCAGGTTTTTTTCCAAGTTGGGACGTAACGCCAGAAAGAAGAAGAAGAAGAAGGTGCAAGCGCCTTGAAAGTGAGATTTCAAGTTATAAAAATTATTTTCAGTGATGTATACATAATTTTCTTGTTTTTGAACCAATTTAAAATCTCCTGGCAGCACTCTCTTTAAAACTCAATTTATGAAAACTCTGTAGAACATCAAATTAGTCGAAAATAACAACTAGTCTAAATAAAAAGTAGTTCACTCCAAGTTTTTCCTCATTTTACCAAAAAAACATCTTTGTTTGACCATGACTTCATAAAGACTCAACTGATTTTAAATCTTTTTACATATATTTGAAGCTACTCAAATTCTTTTCGAACAGTCCATACAGCACATTTTACTTAAAAATTGTTTTGACCAAGTTATTTAACAAAAACTGCACGAAAACATAATATCTTGACGATTCTACCCCATTACCCCGAATGCCATTTCCCCGATTGCCATCACCCCGAATTCCATTACCCCGAATGTACCATTACCCCGAATTCCATCACCTCGAATGCAATTTCCCCGAATTTACAATTATCATGACATGATGATATTGATGACATTTCCCCGCGATATTGGAATTCGGGGTAATGTCATTCGGGGTGATGGGACGTTCGGGGTTGTGGAATTCGGGGTAATGGCGTTCAGGTTAATGGCAATCGGGGTAATGGGATTCGGGGTAATGGGGTAGAATCTATCTTGACGAAGAATATTTTTTCCAAATTTATGACAGTTAAATTAGTTTTCTTATTTGTTAAATTTAAGGGAAGGTTTTGCAACAATTTTTAAACAACTTTGTAATGAAAATATTTTTGCATGTGTTAAACATTATCTGCAATTTTCAACTCGTATCTACAACCTGCTGCTTTATTGACTTTAGTTTGATAGTAAAAATGTAACACCTTAATGTGCAGCCTTGGGCTGAAGACGGTGTAAATTGTCCTTAAAATAATTATTTGAACTGTCGCAACCAGTTGTTAAAATGCTTGTGTATAAAGCAAATATTTTTTTTCCAGAAAAAAATGGAGCAAAACGGACTTTTCTGTTATTCTCATGGTACAAGAAAATACGAAAATAACGACAAAACGAGGTAAATTGTGTCTCTTCCGCCAAATACACTGAATTAGATATAGTATATCATATTTACCGATTGAATCTAGACAAAAAAAATATTGCCGTAATGTTTTATTTTTTAATGTGTGCGTGAACATTATATTTAAGAGCAACATGTGACAAAACAACTTTTTCATAATTGAAAGTGCATGTAAGGTGCCACTTAGTATTCTCCGGTTGAAAAAATATTTTGTTAGTCGTAAAACATTGTCAAAAATCTGGAATCAAAGTTTTTGTTCAAAATGAGCTCTATTAGATGCCACCTAGACCGATTTAAGTGTGATCCATTGCATACTCTAGAAAGAAGCAAAATGATTTCTTGCAGGGCGCCTCCCTTAGTGAACGGCTACAAAGCAAAGCCATGCTGACGGTGTCTGGGTTCGATTCCCGGTCGGTCCAGGATCTTTTCGTAATGGAATTTCCTTGACTTCCCTGGACATAGAGAGAGTATCATCGTACCTGCCACACGATATATAATGGGAAAATGGCAACTTTGGAAAAGAAAGCTCTCAGTTAATATCTTAGCTGAGAAGCAGGCTCTGTCCCAGTGAGAACGTAATGCCAGAAAGAAGAAGAGTTCTTTCAGTCTCTAGTTATTATTTAACATATAATAAAAATCAAAATGTCTGGTCTAAATTGAGCAAAACTAATTGAAATGTGCTTTTTTGTTAGGTTATATGCTAACGGTTAGATAACACCAGGGAAAATGTATTCTGTTAGCCGCAATAAGTTGTAGCTATTCTTTATTCCAGAAAAATAGCATTCTTAAATGAAAAATAGAGCAAAACGTATATTTCTACGTGATTTCGATTCCTAGACTTTATTTTCATGGAACATTGAGGCTCTCGAGAACCACAATCAGCCGTATGAATTGGGTGCTGTTTTGGATTCATATTTTCCCACTGTGGATCGGTGGAACATCAGAAGAACCGTTTTGAAGGAAGACGCACATTTACGAAATTAATTGAAAGAAATTAATCCAATTCTCGCTCATTTAGAGGTTTGCGACTCTGTCAACGGAGTTCACCAACCAATAATGGCGGCGCACCCCGTTTCCGGAGAGCTTTCAAGGGACAACACCAAAGTTCGATTCCATGTAGCCACTAATGGACCAAACGATCGCTCTGCTCTCCCGTAGATCGCCATTGGAAGAAATATTTGTGAACATTTTTCAAATTTGTCGGCGTGTTTTTTCTTTCCTCTCGAATGCAGCACCATCATCACTGTTCACGATTTGAAACCGGATTGTAGTTTGGACATGGGGAGTGCAATCTTCCGTCTGCCCAGAAGGGATGTATTCTGTTGGAGGAGCTGCTTGGAATTTTGGATCGGCGCTGCTGCAGACGCCACCACCAACGAGCAGAAAGTGAATATGGTTCTGAACGGAGGAGTTTTTCTTCTTTGCGACCGACTCCTCCGTAAATCGTAATATCGTAAATAATTTTTCAAACGCCATCTTGGTGGAGTGAGGGTCGTAAATTTTCCTCTTCTCTTTTAATTACTTTTATGCGACGATCATGGGAATGGCAAGAAAAAGTTGTGGGAAATTTGGAATGATAAAAATACGTATGGGGAAGAGGGTTGTTTCCATTTTCAGGCTTAAAACATTCGTGAGCGCAGTAGTTTTTTTATTAGTTATTGGGAAGGAAACCTTGATTCCCTTAATAAAATTCAAGATCTGCTGCCTAAATCTATCAAATTCGGAAATACTGCGTTGATTCCTTGCGAAAATTTTTCGTAGATTTTGCCATATAATATTCATAGCAAGATCGCGTGTACGTCGAAAATTGCCTTCTCCTCACATTTTTAAAACGGACGATAAGTTCAAGATCGACGTCTGTAATAACGGATTCAAATTTTACTTTACATTTTTAAATTGCAATGCTGTTTGCTTAAAAATTTGAGTTTGTTAAAGTTTCGATAACATTTTCAATATTAAACGTTTGCAAAGAAATGATAACTTGTCAATATTATTCCAGTCAGATAGAACAATTTAGAGATGAGCAAATAGGATTGAGAATCGCTTCTTGCAAAATTTGAGATGTAACATGCACAGGGTCAGAACCAAAGTCTGCCTGATTTACCAGCTGACTACAAAACCAACTAGAGTCGGATTCTAGAAGAATAAGTCAATCAGGCATTGAATTGAAAAATGTCCTGAAGAGCACTTATCAAATTAAATCCTGTCGAAATAATTGCTTTGAGAATTGTAGCACGAGCGATGATTGGCATCAAAGACAAAAAGGACAAAAAATAAACTTATTGCTAGTCATTTTCCACAGACCAATTTGGAGCAGATGATTTAAGCTCCACCGTCGGCATCTGCGATACTGAGTTCGGGAAATTACTTTTAGGCTTAAAATATTGTTATATTCCTTTTGTTCGTTGTAGCCACTATATTCCAAGAAGAATTTCCACTGCTTACAATTTTACTTTCGTGTCAACCGGTTGTCAAGTTTGATACCAATTTCAACCATTTGTTACGGGAGTATTTGAATCAGCAAGATAATTTTTAAAGTTGTCGATTTTTTTGCAGTGGCATCTAGGCAACATCTGTTCTCATAGTTTTTTTTTTCTTTCGTTACGCGTCATGCAATTATGTCAGCCTGTCTACCAACGGTCAGCAGTTGTTGAAACAGACGACTGGCTTATTAACCATCCTTTCTATTTTCACACCTACGCTATTTCGCCTCCCGTCCGTTCCGACCTTTACAACGCTGCTACTGTTTGGTTGCACAGATGGCTAAAACGACACCTCGAAGGCCTACAGACGGGTAGTAAACGACACAAGAAGATAATGGAATTATTAAGAGTTCACCTTGATAAGTGCATTCATTTAAAACTCAATTAGTTTTAATTGCATTCAACATCGCGCCGGAGACTGCACCGAGAACTGGGGTGCTGTATTTTGATGCATCAACAACACTCAATTGCCAAAATATAGGAATGATGTGTTTGCAGTTTTCCACCAGCAAGAAGCGTAACGAAAACAAGCTGCATACAAACTATCCAGACGAGGCTTTTAAAGTTCGCGGTTTATCTTTTGTCTTTCGTTCGGGTGTTAACAATTAGCAAGCTTTTACTTCCAGATGCATACACGAACAGACTTCTTATCGAACTTTTTGGTGCAGTTCAACGAACGCTTTGTATAAACTGATTGGTATATAACATTCTGACAGAATGTAAAAGATTTCATTTGATCTTCTAAAAATTGTAATTTATGCTGATGGGCTTATCAGATTCAGTTCTAATGTTCAATTTGATTTTTTTTTCAAGATTTTAAAACTCATATCCCATTTATCAAGTATTTTATCAGGAGAATATGGAGTATTTATTTATTTATTTTTTTGCAGAAATTTGAAATAAAATTGCATCATACTATACTGTCCATAAAAACTTAACTGCCCAAGATGGATTTTTGAGCCAATACCTTTTACACCGCAAATTTATGTTTTTATTTATACTGAATTACTTAGCATGTAAATGTTGTGGAAAATATGCATATGAAGCAATGCCATATTGGAAAATAAAGGCATAACAGTATCAATATAAACTTTCAACCAAATTTTAATATAAAGCAACTACAAAACGTGAATCTTGTTCAAATTTATATTTTTGCTGAGGAATAGAGGAAAATGAGCATTCAGTGCGGTTTGATAATACAAATATGGCTTGTAGAAATGTACTAGAAAATTATAAACATTTGTATGAGAAGAGAAATTTAAAAAGATGTGTACTATTTCCTCAATGTCTAATTTTTCCATATGGAACAGTATTGCTTTTATAGACAGTATACAATATGATTATTGAAACAGTATTCGGTGTAGCCAGGAGGAAGGTACTGAAAGAGTTTTTTTTATTGATGTATAATTAAAAATCATGAATTGAAACAAAAAGGGTAGAAGCACCAGTTTTGGCCGTTTTACATCAGCCAATAAGCATGACACTTTTTGTGTTCAGTAGTTCACATTCACTTGATAAAGCTACATTCTGATGCAAAACATAAGAAGAACAATTAATGTTCCTTATAATTTTAACTGTCATACACCTAATTTGGTCAGGGCACTCCTAATTTGGCCACTCTCATGAGAAATCATTGCGATTGGCCAATTAAGTAAGCGAAGATAAATCTCTGGCCGAAACTTGTTCCGTTGGCCTATATTGACCAACGGGCTTTTCAAAGCGAAAAAGTGGTTATAGCTCAGTTTTGATATTTTACACACTTCTCTTCTTTCTGGCGTTACGTCCTCACTGGGCCAGAGCCTGCTTCTCAGCTTAGTGTTCTTATGAGCACTTCCACAGTTATTAACTGAGAGCTTACTATGCCTATGACCATTTTTGCATGCGTATATCGTGTGGCAGGTACGAAGATACTCTATGCCCTGGGAAGTCGAGAAAATTTCCAACCCGAAAAGATCCTCGACTGGTGGGATTCGAACCCACGACCCTCAGCTTGGTCTTGCTGAATAGCTGCGCGTTTACCGCTACGGCTATCTGGGCCCCATATTTTACACACATAATATGGATTGAAAGCTTGTAGTGTAAATACGGCTTCCCATTTAATTTTTATTGACATTTTTTCTTAGGCTGGCCAAAACCACTGCTTTCACCCTATACACATTTTATTTTCATACAAGGTTTGATTATTTGAGGAAAAATAAACAAGATAAGAACAGAAAGAACTGTTCCATATGTATATACAATTCTCAACAATAATTAATTATTCAATGATCAACAATAATCGAAAATTTGAAGCTAGTTATTTCTCTCAAGTTTCAAGAAGCTTTTATGAAAATCATTTCACTACGCTCCATTTGTCAAGTGCACTACAATGACAGATTATTATTTGATTGCTCTGATTTTAAGAGAAAAATAATATTATGAATTGAAATTAAAGGGAAACATTCATAAATTATGTTTAGTCAAATTTATTCTCTTGCAATTTTTGAGCAAGAATATCAGAAATCTTAGCAAGAATATACAGAAAAGTCTACCACAGATTTTTTCTGAAACATATAAAGAATCACCCATCATTTAAAAAATCTATCAATAATATGCCCAGCAGCTCGTCAACATTTCTTAAAGACATTCGCCAAAGGTCAGAGAAGGAGTTTGATAAATATTTACTGCGAAATTCAGTAAAGCTCCTGTTCCAAATCTGTAAGAATTACCTTGTGGATTTTTCTAGATATACCAGTTTCTAAGATAGATTCCGCCTAGGATCACAATAAACATCTAAGAATATTCTTAGGAAAATCTCGTTCGACTTATGCTTGATATCTGTTAACGAATATGCAAACTTTAAAGCTTGGACTCTTGATCTTCTGCTAAGAAATAATCGTTAGACTACTGAAACTATTCCAACGCAATTTTGCCAGTACAATCATGCAGACAAGTTCACGAAGATCTTTGCTAATGGCTGTTCGAATATCTTAGGAGTCATACGATTTTTTCTGCCTAGAACCAATTTACCCAGGTATTAGGAATTGTATTATTTTATCAAGAAATTAACAAAGTTTTTTCATTGAAATTCATAAAAGATTCATTGCTCAGTGCTTATTAAAGATCTCACCAGACTTGTGCACAGAAATCCACCAAATATCTCGTAAAATATTTGCCAAAAGCCATGGAATATATGCGCTTTTAGATTTAAAATACGTTTGAACAGGTTACAATTGCAGTCTGCTTTCAACTCTAATGTAGTGTCAGTGATCCTGCTTGAATGACTGTAATTTGTGTGGTCGCTTGTGCTAAATTAATAAAAAAATAATAAAATAAAATCAATGATTATATGACGTTCATTACATTCCATAACAAATAACAATAATATAAAATTAACACAGCTGGTATTGTAGGTTAAGTTTGAACTAAGTATATTTTTTTTTATTTCAATTGCCGTTTTCCTATATAAATAATTTTTGACCAAACTTAATAGAGCAACAAAAAGTGTATATTATTTTCCATTAAACATTTATTTTTTTTGTGATAAAAAAAATTACTCCGGATAATCGAGTAAGACCTGTAATTTGTTCTTGAAAAAAATCAAACAAAACTGAACTATCGAATAAATAAAACGATTTTTCAAAGGTTTTAGCACCTCTTAAAAATGTAAACATTTCATGAATGTTCTTTCCTTTGATATGCACATTTACTAGCATGAGAAACAGATTTGGGGCAAGTATCGATTTTAAAACGTTGGAAATTAAAAATGAATCGAATTGGATTAGTATTGTATTATTATTGTTTAAATAATTATAGTGGCTTTTCGCCCTTGGCGAATTGAAAAATGCTATGAGTCTGATATTTATACGGTATTTTAAACAGGAGCGCCTGCTAATGCTACAGCATCAAATAAAAGTTGAATTTTTCATTATGAGATATATATTTTCAACTTCACATAGATTGCCCATATTTATTGTTTAACAATCTGGAAGAGCTCAAAAGAACACTTAGCAGAAATGTAAGCTCTGTCCCAGTTGGGACGTGACTCCTGACAAAAGAAGAAGAAGAGAAATAATGTTTGTATGAAATGTAACACTAGGAGGAACATCCACCCTATTCTTTCTTTTTCAGCTTAGCTTAGCTTAGCTTAGACTGACTACACATATCAATGGTTGCTATTCCGTGATTGACCGAAGTCAGTGAAAATGCACAAAGAATCAACTAGAAGTTCAGCTGGGATTGGCCATAATCTTCTTCAGTGTGCATAATTCAGTGCCTTTATTTATACTGGGTCAATAACGGCGCCGGCCACGTCCTTGCAGTCAGGTGGGATTGGGGGAAGGAATGTTAGTGTGTAACCTTTGCTATTTGGAGACCGTGTTTGCCTCTGCATCTCCACAAAGGTTACTGGGAGGGATGTTTGTTAATGGGGAGGATCGTTGGGTCAAAGGATTCACTTTGATAAGCGATTAGTGTTATTATATTTTACTCATTTGAAAAGAAACAAAAGACTCAATTGGTTGGGACATCATAGAACACTCTTATTCTTATGCCGACACTTACAGTGGCGAACCATCCAAAGTTTGTTGAATAAAGTGAACCTTTCGCAAGTCTACACTTGTAGTGTCGAACCATTCAAAGTTTTTTTAATTACAAAAATAAAGGTATATAAGGGGTGTTCTGATAAAAAAAATGTTAAACATAAATAAATCATGAATCAGAGTTTGTGTCGACACTCACAGTGACGAACCATCCATAGTTTGTTGAAACATCATATTTACATCCCACCATTGTAACGATTAAATGTGCAGTCATACATATTTTATAGATTAGAAATAGTAGCATGAAACGAGCTCACCAATTGATCCGTTATCCTTGACTGAGCAGCCACAATCCACTTTCAGCTTCACTCGTTTGCTCGGCTAGCACTCAGAAAAAAAAAATAGGCGCGCGACCCGAAAAAAAAAAACACGGATGACAGCTCGGGCTTTCTTGACGCACTGCCCAGGAGCAAGCGTCAAGGTCGTCGAAAGATCAAAAAGAACGAACTGATCGCGGCACTTTTTAACTTACTCCAACCGAACTCCCCGATCACGCCACTTTTTCACTTACGAGATCGACGCGCGACATGTTTGATCCTGCCCTCGTCGCTCGCTCCGGCAAAAGCAAGCGTCAAGGTCGAAAGATCAAACAGAACTCCATCCACCCTATTCTTTCTTTTTCAGTGGATAAAGTGCAGTCAAAAACACATCCATGTCTAATTTCTCAGATTGTGATTGTCGGGATTACAGACAAGACATTTTTGTCAGGTCAGCTCGAGTTTCAGTTATGAGCAATTCTCGCTGAAACCAGGCCACCATCGGCACCCATCGTTAGAATTACAATTTTATGTCACTGATCGCTAGTATGTGCTAAAACTTAAGTGTGGCCCTTTCGGTTTTCTCAAATTGGTGGACCCCTCGTACGCCAGCTAGCTAAACAGTTTGCGAAAAAGCCCATTTTTTGATAAATCTTAGGCATTTCTTCACGTGATATGTAACATTATTCCCTTGGAACACATAGCAAACTTAGTGGCATCGTATAGAGGGAAGATATAGCTTTCATCTGAGACTAAAAAGCTTTTGGCGGCCTTTTGGAATTTAGTTGAGAAAGCTGAGAAAAAACTGAGTAAGATAGGCTACAAAAACTAGGTGAGCAATGCAATTTACCCTAATTTTTAGTACAACAAAGAAACAAGTTTTCAATCGTTGGTGTTTTCTACGAGTCGAGTGGAAAAGAAAAGCTTTAATTTAAGTGAAAAAATCTGGTGGCCATCTTGGATGTTGACGCCATCTTGATTATAAGTAGTAGAATGAGGGGTTCACCAATTTGAGAAAACCAGAAGGACCACCCTTTAGTATATATACTAGCGATCAATGACATAAAATTGGAATTCTAACGATGGGTGCTGATTGCGGCCTGGTTTAAGCGAGAATTGCTCTTATGTAAGAATTTGTAACCTGTGGTTACAATTATCTCCTTGTGTGTAATTTTAATGTGGAGTGTATTTTACACCCCCATTTTATTTTCCGTGTGTTATTTACCCACATTTGAGTGTTTTTCACGTGGCGTGTTTTATGTCACCGTGTTGTGTTGTTTTGTTCTGAAGTATGAGTATGGACCAATGGAGTCACATAAACAACACGGCACCGCCCAAACGTCAAATAATGAACTCGTGCATTGGTCCATTGGTTGGTAACATAATCCACCACGTTTCCCAGGTATCTTGCACTACCTTTGAAAAAATGCCTTATTTTTGAAGGAGCTCTATGTTATGCACTTCTTGACATTCTCAAATGGTAAACATGTCAAAGATGGTTGGAAATATCTTCAAAACAAAGTCTAAGGTATATTCTTTCGAATGAGACCGGTTGAGAAAAATTTTTCATGATTCAATACAGAAACTGCAATTTCTATAAAACAACCTTCACGAAATTTGAAAAATTCAAAAGGGTCAATTTCAGCTGACATCTCTCCAGGTCACATGCTGTAAAAAAATCGAAATATACACCGATCGATGTGAAACTTTGGGGAATTGTTATTCAATACTGAAGAAATCAAGAAAAAATATTCGAGAAGGAATTTGTAAACTTCATTTTTTTTACTTTTGGCCAGCTGTGCAACGTCGCTCAACAGTGGCTCATGTGCAACGTCGCTAGGGGGGCCCGACAAAGGAGTCAATCTCCTCCTCCTAGCTAATAGTCAAGGATAGTTGCTTCGTCCAGCTTTATTGCCCAGTGAAGAATTGAAGAAGAAGAAGGAGCTTCGCACAGTCCGTGCGGAGCGAAAGAAGCGAACGACCACCGCTACCGTCGCAGTAAGGGCACCACCGAGTGTCAACGAGTCGACCAGTATACAGTGCCGTAGTAAGGGAGGAGACGGTAGTAAGGTCAGATTACTTAATAGAGTTTATAAATTGAAATGTTTTCCTCGTTTTTCACAATTAATTCCATCCGAAATCCAGATTAGTGAGGTACCCTGCTCCAGGCCGCCCTGCCGGGCTGTCGTTTCTTACAAATTGTATATGTTATATCCAAGATTTTAGTACGAAAACTTCCAGGAGAAGTTCTCACAGCTTTACTTATACGAACTCTAGATTTTTTTTGTTCATCTATGATATAAAATTGCCAAGGAATGCATCTCGGAATCGAGACAGATTGCTTAAAATATCTTTCCTCAGGTGCTTCTCTTGGAACTCTTCTAGAAATTATTCTAGAACTTCTTTGAGGTACACAATCAAAAAATAAGTTGAAAACTCATAAAATTATGTGTTTTTGTTGGAGAAATATGATTTTCCGTTTAAGAGTTCTACAAATACACAAATAATCAGGAACGAACTCACCAAATTAAATAAAGTGTCCAAAACAACTCCTTTAACAGCTGAAATGCTAGTTCACTTTTTCGCTGGCATCAGAATTTGTGATTCAAACAACTACCACGTATATCCCATATAATTGGGTACTTTTATTCTTGATTTGGGCTATCCCGGAACACTCGCATTTCACTTGTACAATTGCACAATCAAACTTAAAAGATTTTAAAATTACTTTGAAACATTTTGTATCTAATCATTTTTTCCAAGATTTTTCGGTGGTGAGTCACGAAGAATACGCTTCCGACTAGGTGGGTTACGTATGGAAAAAGTTTGGGAACCCATATGTGATATTCATTCATAAAATACATTGAAACTTTGTCATTCAAACAACCCCTCGCGGTATTTAGCGGAATTTGAGGCAAGTATGCCACCTTGAAAATTGTTCTCTCACTTTGTTCAAAGCTTATCAAACCCACCAATTCAGCTTTGTGATGTTAGTTTCTCATAATTTCATAAGTACTGTGACATTTAAAAACAAAATCACTCCAAAAAGTATTTATTTTGGAGATTCTCAAATAGCATCCGAAATAGAGTATTTTTCATCACTATGGAGGAAGATGACCACTGAATAAACATTGCATGTAGTTCTATGTGTAATGAAATTTTTCACAATTGTTCATAATAATTGGAAAGCATACGCTTATTGATAATTTCAAATATATTCTTTAGTTTATCGTCATGAGCTTTATAACGAGGTTAGACACTTGCCGAACTCTCTACTAGTTAATTCGAATAACTGAAATTGTTATTTTTGTCTCCATTCCATACGAAATATTTTTTAAGTTTTGAAGTTTACATGTACATGACGTAACACGTGTCAAATGTACATATTGAAATCGAAACTGTGAAAAGAAACCACGTGCTCTAGTGGAGATCGAGCCCACGAATTTTTATTCGATATATGGGCGCTCCAACCTACAAGCTGCGGAGTCCCTTGAGAGACCCCAACGCTCGGAGGCGAACTGAACTCGATTACCCCAAGGCACAAGGTATCATCATTTCGCAGTCTAAACTTCCTTCGGATGTATGAGTTGTGCATTGTACATTTATTCTGAGCATTGTATTGCGGACTGTAAGGGAACATATTGTTAAACCCAAAGAGAAAATATATTTTGTCGTTTTTATAGAAAGCAGGAATGACACACTTGCCCCAGAGTCCGCTAAACATTATTTTGCCATCTCTTATTATTTAACAAGGAGAATGCCATGCTATTAAATTCTACATGGCCACGCCATATAATTTCCCATGGGTAAAACTATGCATGAAAAAGGCGAAAATCAACACAGGAGGGTGGAAATAGATTCAAAAGAAGAATTTAATAAAAATAAGTTTCATAATTTACTAACAAAAATAAAACTTATTTGAGGAAAATTACGGTTTTGGTAATATATATTTTCTTTCGTATTATTGTTCCTTTCGTACGATATACGAATGCAAAATAACATCTATTTTGGCATATAAAGCTCTGAGTTGATTAGTGTTCAAGGAGATAAGAAGCAAGCTCTGTTCTAAGAGAGGCGTGATGCCGAGTAGAAGGACCATTTTTATAAATTTAAGCACTGAACACTATTCAGAACCAATTTAGCAAAAACGCATACCAGTGTAGTGTCAGACCGGACAGGAAATAGCTACTTAAGATTTCCTCGAACATTCCACTGTTTGCAAACAATAACGCCTCTCGCTTAAAATTGATGACGTCGGACAGCAGTGGTGACATTTACACCTAATATTCATTACCACACGATGATAAGTTCCGCCCATCACCAGGCAGCCCATTGAGTTCATTAATCACCTATCGATAAACGTTGAAATGTGGTAGCAGAGCCTAAGTATTGCTTTCCACTCTATCTCCGTAAGCCTATTACAAAAATCCATCATCGAACGAGAATAACGACACAACTGCAGAAAAGCTTCTGTCGGGCCTACAATCTACACCTCCAGGCGAGTAAAAGAGAGAGAGGACTAAGACTAAAAGCAAAGCAAATATCTTGCACTTCAGGCATCCTCTGGTCCACAGACTTACGCGTGACGCCTAACGTAATCAATCTTTGCCTTGTCAGAGTCAGCCCAGTCCTAAAGACTGATTGATTTCAACTACCTGTTGCTGAGTTTGGAAGAAATGCAGGGGAAAGTGGTTCAAAGTACTACAAATGAGTTCCACTATTTACGTATAAAAGGGAGAAGTGGTTTAACCATGAGCTCACAACCTATAATCCTAATAAATTTATCAAACCTGGTTCACTCATTCTTATTCACGAATAGTGCAGATTGAACAGTTCTTCTTCTTCTTCTTCTTCTTGTCATAACGTCCTCATTGGGACAATACCTGCTTCTCAGCAGTAATGAACTGAGAGCTTTCTTTGCCAAAGTTGCCATTTCCTGGACCGACCGGGAATTGAACCCAGACACCTTGGCTTTGCTTTGTAGCCGCGGACTCTAACCACCATTAGCGTAACTTGAAATCAATTCTAGAGAGGGCTTGTGCCATTCGAAAAAAAAAATCCCTTAATCAAGGTGAAAACTTAACATGAGAGTTCAAATTTTCTAGGGGGGCTTGAACTTTTCTAGGGAGGGCTAAGACCCCCCTAGCCCCCCACCGTTTTTACGCCAATGCTAACCACTCGGCTAAGGAAGGCCCCTTGAATTTAACAGTTCCTGTCCAATTAATAAATGCTATAAATAGATAAATGTAAACCCTAGAACGAACAATATGCTTATAAATAGAAATTTTGCCAAAATTGTATTCTATGCAAACCAAAATTAGGCCAGCTAAGGCCAAAATAGGGTCTGCACTCCTAAAACATGGTGAACGACACTGACCCTGACCAAAACTTGTAATAAGCGTAATTTGTCTAAGATTTCCTTAACCGAGACCACTGTGCGACGAATTCCTTGCTAAGCTGATTCATTCATTGATCCCGCAGTCATCACGAACAGCACAAGCTCATTATCAATAGTGGCACTAATAGCATTTCGGGTGCACACAGGCCAGCAACGAGATCGGCCCATTTTCGTCACTTTGCCAGCCAGCCAAGTTCGATGTTGGTAATCCCCATAATCCGATCGAAAACAACCACCTTCAATATTTGGCTGCACCTTTGGGTTCAGGAAAGGCGAAGTCATCGGAGGAGGATGGCGCGAAGGTGTAGGAATGTTGAGTTCGAAACGAAAATAAACTAGAGATCGATGTCTGAATCTTATCTCTGCTGAGCTTTTTTCAGATCTAGACATGAATGCTCGACTTCAAGAGTCACTACCTGTGTTACGGGACACTGCTGCGAAGGGTTTGTGTTGATGGCTTGCTTTTTTTCTAACACAATGTGATCATATTTGAGGAATGAGCGGAATATGGAAGAACAAACATGGGAGGAAGTTGTCGAGACAGGCATGCAATAAATCGTCTTACACCAACAAGGTCAGTAAATGGGAATCCCAATAAATTTCGATTTTATGGGTGTGTCATTAGGTAGTAATATTATTATGGTTTGTGTCAATTACATGCTTCAATGAAATATGTGCCGTCAGATCTTTCATTTCTTCTTGATCAAGATCTCCAACGATTGAACTTACACGGATAAGGTTTAGCTGGTAGCTCAGATTGTCTTATGGTTTAGTTTGACTCTTAGCTTAGTGATCAATGCTTTGGAATACCAATCTAGAGCCCACGCACAGGAGTCTTTAAAAAGGAAAGTTGTAACAGTCGAAAAAAAAAGGCGTTTAGTGTTCGTCAGAAAACGCCGAAATTCTATAAATCGATGAATTTTATAGCAAAAATAACTGTGTATACGGACAGCTCGAATGTATAACAGAAAGATTCATTCGAATGGGCTACATGTAGGCGTGAGGACTTTTGAATACTCAAAAATCTACCTTTGATCAATAATTAAGACTGGGCAGTAATGTATTGGGGTTTTGCGACGAGATTTGGACAAACAACTGAAATTTAAAACGAGACAGGCAATCGGGGACAGGTTTAATAGTATGTTGAAGGAATAAGGACAACTGTTGATAAAAAAGGAAAATGATGAACTTCCACCAACGATCGCCTTCGTATTACAGTCAACTCTCCATAACTCGGCATTGAAGAGACCTTCAAGTTAGGGAGGTATCGAGATACAGAACACAAAACCAGTGAAACTACGATCCAAGGGACCATCGAGTAAGAAATGCGAACCAACTTTCAATATGGTTCTCTAACTCGATATCGAGAAAGGGAGAGCTGCCTGTAGTATAATTTAATGGGCAGATGGATCAGATATGTCTCCAGATTCATAAACCTCGTCGATTTCGTCGATCAGCAATAAGTAGGTTCAAAGTAATTTCCTCAATAGGAAAGTAAGTTGACATCTTCGATACTTATACAAATAAGTTAAAAAGTATTGAAATGTTTAAAATCGAACACGAACCGCTTGGCTTTTTCATTTGTCTGGATTATTACAGGAATAGGATCCTCATCCACCGACGGGGTCGAATATCGCCTTTTATGGTCGAGATGCTTCTCACGGCGAGATTTGTGGACGACCCTCGAGCACGTGGTCGATCGTACTCGTCCTCGATAGTCGTGAGCAGTCTTGGGAACTGTGACCACAATTCATCACAGTTCATCGATTCTGCCATTCAACCAAAACACAAAGCAGCAGCAGCATCAATACCATCAGGCGTTGCGCTGCCAACGGTTCACACACTGCTTGACTTTTTTTTTTTTTTTTAATTTCTTTATTAGTATCATTTCAAACATTACATTCATTTCTTATATCTAGGTGTTCTGTGTTATTTGACAACACTATCATCCTAATTTGGTAAAACAAATTAAAGATTTAATCAACATTTTGTTAACAACATATTACATTTCATTTGCCGTAGCAGTTCAGTTTTTTTTTTACAGGTGAGTTGATTTCACCTGCTTATAAGAGAAAAAAAAATTAATAAACTTAACCTAACTTAACCTAAACATATAACGCATTAATCGTGGCAATAGAAGATTGTAACGATTTTTGCCTGAAATTATTAATGATTGTATTTGACATTTGTTCCAATGTTTCAACATTGGATATTCTATGTAACTCATTGGTACTATACCAGGGAGGAAGCCTCAGAATCATTTTCAAAATTTTATTTTGAATTCTCTGCAGAGCTTTCTTCCTGGTATTACAACAGCTAGTGCATATTGGTACAGCATACAACATGGCTGGCCTGAAAATTTGTTTGAATATCAAAAGCTTGTTCTTAAGACAAAGTTTAGATTTTCTATTAATAAGGGGATAGAGACATTTTACATATTTATTACATTTGGCTTGAATGCCCTCAATGTGATTTTTGAAAGTTAAATTCTTATCTAGCATGAGCCCTAGATACTTAACTTCATCTGACCAATTTATTGGAACCCCTCTCATCGTGACAACATGTCTACTTGAAGGTTTCAAATAAAGAGCTTTTGGTTTATGTGGGAATATTATTAGTTGAGTTTTGGAAGCATTAGGAGAAATCTTCCATTTTTGCAAGTATGAAGAAAAAATATCCAAACTTTTTTGCAATCGACTACAGATGACACGCAGGCTTCGTCCTTTGGCGGAGAGGCCTGTGTCATCCGCAAACAAAGATTTTTGACATCCCTGAGGTAACTCAGGTAAGTCAGATGTGAAAATATTGTATAATATTGGTCCCAAAATGCTGCCTTGAGGAACACCAGCTCTTACAGGAAGTCTTTCAGATCTAGAGTTCTGATAATTAACCTGAAGTGTACGATTTGACAGATAACTTTGAATTATTCTAACAATGTATGTTGGAAAATTAAAGTTTTTTAATTTTACAATCAAACCTTCATGCCAAACACTGTCGAATGCTTTTTCTATGTCTAGAAGAGCAAGACCAGTAGAATAGCCTTCAGATTTGTTGGAACGGATCAAATTTGTTACACGTAAAAGTTGATGAGTGGTCGAATGTCCATGGCGGAATCCGAACTGTTCATTGGCAAAAATTGAATTTTCGTTGATGTGGGCCATCATTCTGTTCAAAATAACCTTTTCAAAAAGTTTACTGATGGAAGAAAGCAAACTGATTGGACGATAGCTAGAAGCTTCTGCAGGATTTTTGTCTGGTTTTAAAATTGGAACTACCTTAGCATTTTTCCATTTGTCAGGAAAATATGCTAATTGAAAACATTTGTTAAATATATCAACTAAAAATGATAAGCTACTTTCTGGAAGTTTCTTGATGAGGATGTAGAAAATTCCATCATCGCCAGGAGCTTTCATGTTTTTGAATTTTTTAATAATAGTTCTCACTTCTTCCAAATCAGTCTCCCAGGCATTTTCGAAAACGTTCTCTTGATTGAGAATATTTTCGAACTCCTGAGTAACTTCATTTTCAATTGGACTAGTAAGTCCTAAATTAAAATTGTGCGCACTTTCAAACTGCATAGCAAGTTTTTGAGCTTTTTCGCAATTAGTTAGTAATAATTTGTTTTCCTCTTTCAATGCCGGTATTGGCTTCTGAGGTTTTTTCAAGATTTTAGATAATTTCCAAAAGGGCTTAGAGCCAGGGTCCAATTGAGAAATTTAATTTTCAAAATTTTTGTTTCTTAATTGAGCAAAACGTTTCTTGATTTCTTTCTGCAAATCCTGCCATATAATTTTCATAGCAGGATCGCGAGTGCGTTGAAATTGCCTTCTCCTCACGTTTATAAGACGAATCAAGAGTTTAAGATCATCGTCTATAATCACGGATTCAAATTTCGTCTATAATCACGGATTCATTTTGGAATTGCAATGCTCCGGGCTTCAACAATGGAATTTGTTAAAGTTTCAAGAGCATTGTCAATATCAAGTTTAGTTTCTAAAGGAATGTTAACATCAAGATTAGAGTCAACATACGTTTTATATATATTCCAGTCGGCTCGTAAATAATTGAAAGTGGAGCTGATAGGATTGAGAATCGCTTCTTGGGATATTTGAAATGTAACAGGGACATGATCAGAATCAAAATCAGCATGAGTAATCAGTTGGCTACAAAGATGACTAGAGTCGGTTAAGACCAAATCAATCGTAGATGGATTTCTAGAAGAGGAAAAACATGTGGGGCAATCAGGGTATTGAATTGAGAAATATTCTGAAGAGCACTCATCAAATAAAATTCTGCCGTTGGAATTACTTTGAGAATTATTCCATGACCGATGTTTGGCATTAAAGTCACCAATGACAAAAATTTTTGACTTATTGCGAGTCAATTTACGCAAGTCAGTTTGGAGCAAATTAACTTGCTGCCCAGAGCATTGAAAAGGCAAATAGGCAGCTATGAAAGTATATTTACCAAACTGTGTTTCAACAGAAACACCTAAAGTTTCAAAAACTTTAGTTTCAAATGATGAAAACAGTTGATGTTTTATACGCCTATGAATGATGATTGCAACTCCCCCACATGCCCCATCAAGTCGATCATTACGATAAACAAAAAAGTTAGGATCTCTTTTGAGTTTAGATCCAGGTTTTAAATACGTTTCGGTAATAACTGCTATATGTACGTTATTAACCGTAAGAAAATTAAACAGCTCGTCCTCTTTACCATTCAGAGAACGAGCATTCCAATTTAAAATATTTAAATTATTATTTGGATCCATTAGAAAAACGTAATCCAATAACAATTTGATTTGTAAATTTTACACCTACTTGGACTGCTTCAGTCATAGTGGTGGCTTTGAACATTGCATCAATCATTAGATTCAATTGTTCAGTTAGAAAATTAAAATCAGAGGCAGACATGTCATGTGATTTCCCATTGGAATTTCCGGTAGACAAAGAAGCGGAGTTACCTGTGGCGGTAGGGTTTTTTCCATTTGATTTGAAACAAGTAGAATGGGTACCCATGGATCGAACAGGGGAGGAGTTCAAATTTCCTGCTACGATATCGGCAAAGGATTTGCCGTGGGTAGATACATTCGAAATAGAAAGATTCGAACGGCTACTCGACGGATTAAAATTAGTTTGTGAATGAGCATGATTATGATCTTCCTGATGGGTATGATTCATGATCAAGCGATCGTTAACTGAAAAATGAGCATTGTTCGATACTCTACCAGGCAAATTCCGGAAACGACCGTTATCGTAACGGATATTATCTTTCATCTGCCTGGCACGAGCCTCAATGACCCTTTTGCGTGAAGGGCAATTCCAAAAATTGGACTTATGGTTAGCCCCGCAATTACAGCATATGAATTTGGTGGTATCTTCCTTCACTGGACAGAGGTCTTTGGCGTGAGAAGAACCTCCGCAAATCATGCATTTAGCATCCATGCGACAATTTTTTGTACCATGACCCCACTTTTGGCACCGACGGCACTGAGTGGGGTTCTGGTAATTTCCTCCAGGTTTCTGGAAATGTTCCCATGTCACACGGACATCAAACAAAAGTTTTGCTTTTTCTAAAGCTTTAATATTATTTAGTTCTTCTTTGTTAAAGTGAACTAAATAAAATTCTTGAGAAAGCCCTTTCCGAACAATGCCAGATTGGGTTCTCTTTTTCATAATGATTACTTGGACTGGGGAAAAACCAAGTATATCATTTATTCCATTTTTGATCTCTTCAGGTGATTTATAGTCACTTGAGAGACCTTTCAAGACAACTTTGAACAAACGTTCAGTTTTGTCGTCATAAGTAAAAAAATTGTGCTTCTTCTCTTCAAGATGTTTGAGAAGAAGTTCACGATCTTTAAGAGTTTCCGGCAAAACGCGACAGTCTCCTTTCTTTGCGATTTGGAAGGAAACCTTGATTCCCCTAATGGAGTTCAAGATCTCCTGAATAAAACCCCCAAATTCGGAACAACTGACCACGATAGGCGGCACTCTTTGCTTCCTCACTTGAATCAAAGAGCCTGGGCTAGAGGCTGCTTCGATTTGGTGTTCGGAAAATTTGTCTAGAGCATCAAACTGATTGCTCATTTCGATACAATTATTCATTTCACCCTTGGAAGAAACTTCGCATTCCGGGGAAGCGTCCTTTCTTCCATTCTTGCCACGTGTAGTGACAGTTTTAAAACCCACTTTTTTGGAAGGAAGTAGTGAATTCAGAGATTCACCCTTCCTTTTGTTAGTTGTTGATACCATGTTTAGTTAATAAACGAGAAAGACGTGACCTTCGAGAGGTTTTTTCCCTAGACGGTGTCCAAGAAGGATTACCACCGCTAGCTTTCGCCAACGGGTCCAACGAAAAATCGAAGGCACGGGTCCAAACAAGGATCGTAAAAGGATCAATAGTAGAAAAAATAGTACTGAAAAGTACTGTTTTAGTAGCACTGAAAAGTACCGTTTTAAATTTTAGCACTGAAAAGTACTGTTTGTGTAGCACTGAAAAGTACTGTTTTATTGCTTTAGGTAGTTTTTAAGAAAACTTCCAAGAGCAGAGAGAATTCGTGTACGCACAGCACGAAGGTACGATGCGCACTGACACTGCTTGACTGTTTTTGTCTCTCCACTATGACCGTTTTTGGGCAGCCATTCCAAGGTGAATGATTCAAAAAAGTGTTAAATCATTCAATCGCTAATATTTCACTAGTGTTTTCAACTAATTGAAATCTATTAGCTCTAACAGAAAGAGCACAATCATTCCGTTGCGATACATATAAACAAGTTCAATTTCATGCTACCTTTATCGAGCAAAAATGCAAAACCCCGAAAGCCGCAAAAATCGTGTCACCACTGTGCTCGAGTCATTTCGCATTCGGGGTTGAAAAACGTTAGGAAGAAGAAGATTACAGTTTTGAAAAGCCGTGACATTTTTTGGTTTTGAACGGTCATGGTTTGCTTTGGATTTTGATGGTCGTGTAGAAAGATGTAAATGTAGAGGCGGTAAATGTTTGCTCCAGTACTTTTCTCATCACTGGTCGTGAGCCTGTCCTGTCGGCGTAGCATACGGCGTCGCAGGCGATCTGACGTGAGAAAACGACTCCATCTACGGGTACGAGCCGATTCGATGAGATTGGTGTAGGCAGTACCTGAGACTCATCTTTACGAAGAGCGAACCCCATGATCTGGCGGTCAAGAGAAATGCCTAGTATTACCGATAGTATTGAGCCGCAAGCACACCCACCAACCCACACCACAGCAAAAAAGTTATATCACGTCATTTTAGCTGCACATCATTAAAACGTATAAAACCAGCCAGGTACTGCTGAAAATCAAGGTCTTGCAATCGATAGAATCGGTTGGACAAGTTAACAAAAAAGATGTTAAAGTCTGACCAGTATTCGAACCCTGGTCTAACGAGTGAGAGCTGTGTCCGATTCTTCTCAGTCATCTCACCACACTAAAAAAGGTGAGTTAAACTTGATACACATTTTGTGTTGAAACTCGAAATGGGTTTCTGGCAGTGCTGCTAAATGTCAAAATTTTGGAAAATTTAAGATGCTTATAGCAGCCCCCATGCGAAGTATCGCATCAGCAAGATTTGTCAACCGATAATAATTCGGAAAAGGTTACCGGTAAAAACATTTTCCGATGAATATTTCCACGGGGAAGAAATGATATTAGCAATATTCAATAATTCAATTGTGATATTAAACAGTACTGGTTTCTGGCCATTATCGCAGACCGAATGCGATTACGTTATGAGCGGAATATTGTTGTAAAATAGATGTAATCAAATTCAATTACATCCGATTCTTTATGCATAGTCAAAATTAATTTGCCCGTTATTAATAATTCTATTGCTGGGTAAGGAAATAGTAAGTCAATTAATGCCAAGGCAGTAAGATGATAATACATGCATGTAGGCCTAAAATACACATTGAACGTTTAGCGTTGTATTGAGTTACAATAGTAAGGAGAATTGGTCTTTTAGTCGTGATTGGTCGGAATCGGATTGAAAGAGATTCTATATTTCTACGGTTGAGTACTTTCGTTGGTGCAAGTTCTGATTGAGTTCAACTGGTATAAAGGGTTTGAATTTGCGAATCTAATAGGCTAGGGCTAGAAAACCTGCCCTGAGTGCTTCTCTCGGATTAGTCGAGCATCCAACTACAGTAGTGGAATCCTTGTTAAACTCAAGGTCGAAGCAAAAGTCAGTACCACAAAAAGATACTATTAGAAAACACCATCATTTTACAAAGTATTTTCATCAATTCGTTTAATTTTTTTTATCATATAGAGTGATCATACTTATTCAGCACTTAATTAAGTTTATGTTAAACATGTGGAAATAGCTGAAGTGCGAAGTAAGTAAATGTTAGTCGTCTTCTGAATATACCTTTGTACATATACGAGTAGTGTTTGATCCGTTGAATCTGTTGCATGCTTCTTTGAGGGCGAGCGACGGAATCCGGATCGTGTCCGGTTCGCATATTAACCGCACTGTCGGTATCGATCATCAGTGTTCACGTATTCATTTAAAATTATATTTTTATCGTTTACCAAAACGAATCCTTTCCCATATCCAAACTCCCAGTGTTTTCTTGTGGAAGTGCAGAGGACTCCTCGGCTTCTATAAAGCAAGTAACACGTCAACATTTACCTCCCATTCCTTAATTGACCTGCATTCGGACGCAGCCGGCGCACAGTGCGTTGCTCCATAGACAAAAATCAAAATTCAAGTTATTTTACCCGGTGATAATAAGTATTCACAAGTGTTTATAGACAGTATCCGTTCTTGAAACAAGTATTTATAAGTTATACAATGCACTAAAAATACTACAACAAGCGTCGAAAGCGACAGTTGACGGAGAAGCAGAAAAACTCAATTTTATCGCATGTTTCCAGCATTCATTTCAACTAGTACGGAGAGTGTTAAAACCAATCTTTTCAATCAAAATCTAAAACAGAACATGGTTGAAAGTTGATAAAGTATTTTTTAAAGTTGATAAAGTACAGTGGGATTCCGTTTTTGGCATGCTCCGTTTTTAGCATGCTCCGTTTTTGGCACCCCCCGATTTTGGCAACCAAATGGATCCGTTTTTGGCAACATTTTTCAATACCATTAAAATTTGTAAATTTTTGTAAATATTATCGTGTCTGTTGCTTTAGTTACTTGAAAAGCATGTCAACTCCACACCGATTACATTCCAGATCTCCATTTTCGTCGATGTTTCCCCAAATCTCACCAACTACTAAGGACTCGCGTACGCGCTTATTTACTTCAGAATGGTCATTGGTCATACATAGGCAACGTTTCATGACACCAATAATCTCCACCAGTATCTCAACTTAAGATCAACTTCTTTTCATAGGCATTCATATTAAGTGACCAGCCCACTTGAGTCTGCCAGTAGGTGATACAATAAAAAAAAACACTGTTCTTCAGATTTGGAACAGCTTGTTCGAACAAAGCACCAGCACCGACATAAGAGCAACGAAAAATCTATGACTCACACAGAGTTGCAATCATAAATTTTGTCCCGCTGTCTTTATTATTATGGATTTACATACATTGCGTATGTAATAACACACCGCAATAATAGATACAAATATGTACAGCAAAATGTCGTGTATCATAACTTTTTTTTTAAATTTCATTAAATAACTTGACAAATGCGAATACAGTCCAAACTACAATTTATTTCCAATAATACCATTGAAGCGTGCGATAAATACGATTGAGAATGTTTTTACTTTTTGTCTGTGGTATTGGTGTGTATATTGATCTTTCTGCGTCAACTATTTAAAGCTACGTTCTCTCTTTTCTATAGACTCTATAAGACGTTAGATTTGTTAATTCTGTACAAGATTGTTAATCAAGGATACGGGTCTCAACATCATTAAAATGTTCCTTACGAGCTGAGTCTATGAGTTTCCTAACTGTACCCTGGAGAATCCTAAAGGGATTCTTCGTTCTTGTGGCACTTTTCCGAAATTTCAACGAATTCATGAGGATATCTGCAGATTCCAAGTGGACACTGAGAGCTTCTTGAGGGATCTTTAGAGTGTATAACTGGTTATGGAGGATTATATCCAAAATCTGGTGATGCCTAATAAACTCTAGGGCGTCCTGTAAATTTTAAGCGGGATAATGTGAATTTCTAGTAGTATTTTTATTATTTTCGGCGAAAGCTTGAGGATTTTGAAAAGGTTCCCAGAGGAATTTGAGGTGTGCTAGTGGTAGCCTAATAATAACAAACTTTTAAATTTTTTCATCGGAGACTTGAGAATTTTCGGCAACATCGCAGCGGAATTCCAAGATGTTAACTCATAGCAAAGTCCTTAGCAAGATCCTGAGAACGCTCTGCGAGATCCTACGGATGCTTGGCAAGATGCTTTAGAGCTCAAGCGTTTTTTCTGTAGATTAATCTAAGAAATTTCTTATGAGAACCTAAAGATTCCTATAAGGTTCTTGAGGTTTCATAACAGGATCCTGTAAATTTCAATTGATTTCATAAGGCAGGTGTAAAACATATATCTAGCTGAATTAAAAATTATTTCAAGTAAAAATTAAGGTGAAGATGTTCGAAGCCAAACTTCAAATTTTCAAGAGTACGGATCTGAAGAACCAAACATCCGTTTAAGCTGAAAACTTAATCGATTGATCACTAACTGGTGGTAAGCATTCGATTAGGTTATCAGCTCAAACGGATGTTTGCTTCTCCAGATCCGTGCTCTAGAAAATTTGAACTATGGCTTCGATTCATCTTCACCTTAAATTCTACACAATTACAAGACATGCATGCATCTTCTCATGTTTATGTTTGCCTTTTTGATACTGTCAACCATACATTATAAAATGCTTCACTTTATTAGAAACATAAATTGAAGGAGCAATTCTAAACTCACCGAATTTTTCAAATTTTACGCTAAAGTCCAAAAGTTAAACTGATTTTAAATGTTCATTTAATTAGAAAAAAGGTCATGCCGTTTTGCAATACCCAGCGCTTTTGATTCGCAAATACGTCTTCAAAAAAAAAAACATTTTTTTTTTCGTTTTCTCTCATAGTTTTAAGAAAATGTCCAGTTCTTCAATAAAAATCACTTATGCGATTATTGGTTTTACAAGGCCCTCTTATACAAAAATTATGCATAAAGCTTCTAAAAAATTGAAGACGTTGAGGCGTAAAAATGCGACCAGAAAATCGTTTGCCAGATTTAATATTACGGAGCTATAGATTCATAGCATAGTATAACCCTCCGGGTAAATGCTTCGAAGTGAACCTTTTCGAAATCTTATGATTCCATAAAAATGATGTATTAACATTGTAATGATGCTTTCAAACCCAATATTTGAAAAATTAAATTTGAAATATGGGTTCCGATTTTATCACGGTTCCGTTTTTGGCAACTGAACATTTCAACTTTGTTGCCAAAAACGGAATCCCACTGTATATATACCAACTTTAACTTTGAATATGAGAAATCGGCACGTTGAGTTGGCTATGAAATCAAACTTATGAAATACTAACATGTAACTTTGATTATCGATTCGAAAAAAGTTCCACCGAGTTCCAGACATGTTTCTTAGAGTGTCCTCGGAGCGGTCTGAATGATACAGCTGCAACTTTCTGCAATTCTTCGAGATTTTTGACTATTTTTAGGTATACTCCTTGACCAACACAAGTATGAAAATGAGTTGTTTGTGATAAAAAGTCCGGAAATCTTGATACGCTATGTGGTCTCGGCTCACCAAACATGACACCAGACCAAGTTTATGCTTGAAATAATATATTTTAAATGTGGTTTCCAAGATTTTATTCAAATTTTATATAAAAAACTGAAAACATTGAATAATAAATCGAATTTTCTTTATGAAGGCGTATAAGCTACTTTTGCAGCTACGAGTGAGAAGAGACATATTTGCAAATAACTTCTTACATCATTATGGGCAATAAAAGTACAAATTGCATAGGTTTTCTTCGAAATAATAAAATTGGCGCTTGGGACATTTTTGCGACTATGTGTATATTATAAGTCATTAATGCAAATTGTAGCTCTTCTGACCAGAAACAACTTTCCCTTCCATACCAAGGTGCTCAAAAAGCTTGATCTTCCAGTTTTGATTATTGTCCCGCATCCCCATACATTCAACGCACTGTGCGGCGCCGGTATTGTTCATTATAATAATGAGAGCACCAGTACTTACACATTGAAGATGCTACTGATCCTGAGTAGCATCTGTTGGTTCCCTGTGTAAGTACAACTGTTCTTGCAATTTGTTTGGTGGAATATTGGAAGGCCTTTTCGCGACATCTTATAAGTGACATTTTGCACATACAGAGCCACCAGGTGATTTCGTTATGCGTACATTTTGGTTGTCTGGGTAATGTCCCGTATCCCCAAAAAAATGATGCAATTTGAAAAGCTGCAAAATGAAAAAAAAAAGGAACAAAAGGCTATCAAAAGAAGGAGATGTTTGGACGTTCTTGAAGAAACACACATTTCCAAAGACTAGAATCGACGATGCAATTGAACCGCCAATCAAATAAAGCAGGGTGTATGTCGAACGATTAGTACGTCCACCACTGACAATTATCATAATGAGTGCCAAAAACTTTTCGGGAAAATGGGGTATTCGGGAAAACCGTAATACGGAATTTGTGGGCCTCGTGGCCGTGCGGTTAGTGTCGTTAGGCATTTAAGCGCATCGTGTCATGGGGTGTAGGTTCGATTCCCGCTTCAGCCATTGAAACTTTTCGTCAGGAATGTTTTGAGGCTGTGCCACTGGAGCATGCTTGTCCGTTGTCTAGTGTTAAATTACAGTCTGTGCAGCTAAATGGCTGAAGACGGTGTCTTTGTCTTTTAAAAAGACACTGACAAGTTGATACTTCCAGTGGACGATTTGCACTTTGAAGAAAGCACCACACTAGACAACGGACTAGCATACAACGCCCAGTGGCACAGTCGAAAAACTTTCCTGTCGGAAAGTTTTAAATGCTTGGTAACACTAACCGCACGGCCACGAAGCCCGCAAATTACGAAATACCGAATTGTTCAGCTGTTGAGATTACGGCGAAATTCATGGATTCCGGTAAAATGAGCTTAGTGTGTACACAGAGTAGGGTAACGTTTATAACTTGGACATGCATATAATTTGGACAGGCTGGTCGTTCTATGTTTATTTCCATTCAGATGGTGAGGAATATATGTATGGGAAATCATGCATTGCATTATCAATACACTATGCTACTTATTAATGATGACCATTTTCATACCAATTCTAAATTATCTTCAAAAACATCAAAATTGTAAATTGTACCAACAAAACATCTGTGAAACCTACGAATGCAAGAGGATGTACATTTCATAAATATACATTGAATACAATAATAGCGCTCAGAATAGGCATTCAGAAAAAGTTTAAAAGTGGCAATATGAAAAAATATGTCTAAAATTTTAGCTAAGTTCATCTAAAACCTTAACATGAGTATATAGGGCATAAATCAGGTGATGTCCAAAATAGATTATGATTTTTGTTCTGTTGATATAACTTGGCCATCTGATTAAATACACTGGAATGTAGCATGCATGCATACTTGCAGGCGTTTTCTCGTGGATCTGATGATATTTGCATTAATTAAATGAAATTATTGATTATCACTAATTTACACATCCAATAAGCGAAAAAAATGCATAAGTCTCATGTAAACTCTTATAACTTCATGATATGACCGTCTTTTTAAGAAACAATTGTATGGATATTGAGATAACGCCCCTGTCCAAATTATATTTACATGAGGGTGTCCAAAATGTATATTTGATGTCCGAAATGTATAACAGACAGGCCGCTTAAAAACGCTATTTTGGAAGCTAATGCTACAGTTTGTAAACTTTTTCTCTTCAGAAACTCAAAGTACAATGAGACATTAAGCATATAAGTAACATAACGTAATAAAATATTAGTATCTAATGCAGTTAATCATTCGCCGTTTCCAGACATATCCTTAGCCTGTCCAAAATACATAATTTACCCTAGTACATACCTACCTATTTTTAGGAAAATTTTCTCTTCGTTGAAGCAGTTAAATCATCATACAATACGATACGAATGAATTGAAGAGAAAAAAAAACTCGTTTTGTCTATATGCAATTTTAGTTTCAATTGATATTAAAAGTAAAAACCACAACTCACCTACGAGAACTCGTTAAACGTAATCATATATCACAGCCTGAAAAGAGAAAAAGGAAAGCCTTAAGGCGAAGTAGGCCGTCATTGAAATTTGTAAGCGTCGTTGATGATTGTTACTTATTCATCTCAAGATTACGAATCAAAGAAAATCAGTTGGTTTCGTACTCACACTCCTGAAAAAGTATCAGCATACTTTATGCATGTTAGCGCATACAGTGATACTTTTTCAAGTCAATATAAACTATCAAGGCTGAGTTTTATCACTTTTGATTGCAAGCTGGAAAATCATCATCGTTGCCGAAACGAATGACGGGCTACTTAGCCAACTTGTTTTTGTAAACAATAATCGTCATATATCATTTGGGATTTTTTGTACGCATAAAAGTCCGTTTCAGAAGCCTGCTTATACCTAGAATACACCAAACACCATCAACCGCAGACCAGTCAGTCAGTGGACGGAACAGTAGTGAATTTCTCTGATGCTACAAGCGATGCACTTTAGATACTAACTGATATCTTTCGCTGAGAAGGCAACATGCAATGAAATACAAAAAAAAACAGTAACTACACGAGAAAGCCTGAATGGTGGCCAGTGGCCGATGAGGTGTGAGCTATGCAAAAAAAAAATACTTTCAACGTGACATGTGATTTATAAATGCAGGTCCAGTACATGTCTGCTTCGGCTGGCCCATGGGAACACGGATGAGTGTAAAACAAGATTTTTATGGTGCAATTTTTCACCCAAACACTCAGAGCTCGGGCTACCTTGCTGTGTGTAGATTTTCAAGAATGCGTCGCCATATGATTTCAGGTTGCTGGCTGGGATGAAACATGTTTTCTTTGTTGCGATGCATGGTTGAAGGCATTATTTTGCGTTTCATGCTTCATTACCTTTCGAAGATGCAACGCAACAATGGATTGGGCCATCATTGCACGTGTATGGCACCGAAAATTGGAAGGAAGCAAGGCAAAAATATCTACATTGAAGACGTTCCTGCTGCGATCAGCTCAGTACGAAGTTCAAAGATTGGCGCCAGTGCACTTTAAGGAACAGGTCTGGTGTCTGTCTGGCTTCGGTATTGCTCCGGATGGTTTATAGGTGTCGCTTGTTGGATTCTTTAGAATTTTCACTCCATTTTATCATGATTTCACTTCCTTGCATTTTCAGGACATCTGAGTGGAACTGATAGCCTTAGGTTTTTCGCAGACCAGCACTGCCCATAACTGCATAACAGTCACATTCGACATTTTTGGCAAATTGGAGTTAACACCATGGAGAGTCATCAAATGACAAATACTTTCGATCAACTTACTGAAATCTGTGAGATTCTAGAAAATTCGAAAAAAAATACCAAGTTGTTTTGTCACATTGGCAATTGTAACCGCATAACAGTCACATTGAGATTATACATGAGCCTCATAATGTAGTAGCAACGAAATTTCTATCAGAATTATTTTCTGACTATTCACCCAATATGCGATATGAGTTGTACAAAATTTCAGCCTCAAATAAGCTCTTTTGAATTCTTAATGATTTTTTGAAATTTTAGTTTCCTCCCATACTGCAGTAAAATGCAAACTTTGTATCCCATTTACTCAATGCCTACTTTTGTCGAATGTTACAAATATGCAGTTATGGGCAGAGCATTGGCTTTGCGTAATATCGACATGCCTCAATATATTCGAGTGATGCATTAAGGAAAAATAATAGTAGATCTAAGGACAAAGATCTTGATTCAACTGATGGTTTATGATTATTTAAATTAATGAGAGTTTTCTAGGCATTATGTCTTCACTGGGACATAGCCTGCTTCTCAACTTAGTAAGAGTTTTCTTTGCCAAAGTTGCAATTTCCGAATTCGTATCGCGTGGCTGGTACGATGATACGCTATGCCCGTGGAAGTCAAGAAAATTTCCATTACGAAAAGATCCTGCATCGACCGAGAATCGAACCCACATACCTTCAGCATGGGTTTGCTCTGTAGCCGCGGACTCTAACCACTCGGCTATGGAAGGCCCCATTATGCATAGTTATTTCAACAAAATTTCTTCATCCAGTAAGATACCATACCCGAACGCACCCCGAATTCAAGACAAATTTAAAATTAATTTCCCATGAAAACAAACATGTCTGTGCAAATCATGACCGGTGGCAGTCCATGAGGGGAAAATAACGTTACACGTTCGTTCGTTGCCACTCAGAAGAGTATGAGATTTCCGTGCCGTGGCCATGTGGACGACGGCAACTGCAACAAATCAACCAACCAGCCAACAACATCACCGTAAATCTTGGCCCGTGAAGGGAAAATATGTTAATTTATGAATTTGTACCGCGGTTGTTGTACTTGTGTGATGTTGTCCGTGTGCTACCCGTGCTATTGATGGCTAGGGTTACTATATTTGCTCTCGCTGGAGAGGGGACATTTTTTCAACATCACTGTTAAGTTTGTCTGGATGACACTATTCTTGATTTTCGTTATAGTTTTGATGAAATTGAATCTAAACTTCATTCGTGAATTCTGTAATATGCTTTCTTACTGTATATACTGGACATTGACTCAGATCTAATGGATTTCTCGATCCAATATTTTTACAAAAACGTATATTTAAAAGAAACTCGTACAATTTTTGTATTGTTCTTTACTAAATATAGAACAATAGGGTAAATGATCCATTAGTTGTGGGTGGTCCTATAGTTGCGGTAGTGCCATTTTCACTGATTTTATCACATTAGCCACAGAACCGACACTGCCGATCGACGTATTGGCTTGTTGATACACGGAATAGTTGAAAAGATCGTTCAAATTAAACTGATTAAATATTAGTAAAATTGCTAAAACTTTTCTTACTTGTACCAATAGTTGCGGTAAAGTGTTCCTATAGTGGCGGATCCCATAAGAAAACCACGGATACCGCAACTTTAGGAACACAAATTAAAAATATACCGCAACTAAAGGAACCGTGTACCAATAGTGGAGGTATTATTGTTCACTGACATGCCGTGGGTTACTGCGATAAACTCATTTTTCTCATTAAGTCAATGGTCGTTACTTGCCGTTACATCATCATTATGTACTTTATTTGCACTTCTTGAATTTAGGCGAATAAATAAAGTTCAATCGTGCTTAGTACCTCCACTATTGGTACATCTACCCTATTTGTTTATAAAAGAAGCCAGAAAAAAATGAAAGAAGGTAATTTATTAAACCTTGTATCTGAACAAAAAGCTCAAGCATTGTCTTTAATTTAACATTTGCTGAGGACTCATTAAAACATTGAATGAAATTTGTTCGATTTAAAAGTCTATTTTTGTATTATAAATTACATTGATAGCTGATCCCCTTAAAAGAGTGGAATCATAAAAAGGAAGTTCGAACATAATAGTACACAATCTTTAGACACATATGTACTCTAAAAAGAGCACGTCTAGTAACCCTATTGATGATGGCGGTAATGACGAGAAATGAGGATCAGTATGAAGGTGGTGAGTGAGGTTATAAATAAAATATGAAAGAAATATTGCTCGGCCAAGAAAAAAAGATGGTGCTTGCTGTCGATGAGACCAGCAGAAACCAGAATCCAGAAGCCCGTTCGGTAGTCCACCATTTTTTGACCGGGCAACGCGGCGGAATTGGTCTCTGGCTGAAGTGGCGTCTTGCTTGCAGTTGGTCGCCGGTTTTCCGCCTTTGTATGCCCAATTAAATCTCCATCATTCATATTGCTTCTCATCGTATTTTGTCTGCTGACAGAGGGTTTTGCTTTATTTTTTTTAGTAGAGCCGAATCCAAATTTCTAAGTCAGTTATGAATCAAGGTTAATGCATGGAAAATTTATTCACTAATCAGTTGGTAACATGACGTTGCGCGCATTCAAGCTAGTTATTGTTGAAGAGCACGCATTCGGTCAGTAGTTACAAGGTCAGATGCATGCATTTCTTTTCTAGAAATGTATTCCAACAGAGACACAGCTCAAATCCAATAGCAACTGGGTCAAAAACAGTGAGAAAACATGTCTTACTAGGGAAAGTGCTCTGGAATTTTTTTGAACCTAGAACATATTTCATGATGGCTGTAAGAGTTCATATGTTCCAATGAATATAGATAATATGAATATGGATATGAGTTAATCTTCAAATCGTCTTCGAATATCCCTACTGTGATATTTATCTGCCTTCACGAATCCCAAGTTACCAGTAAGCACGATAATGCGGCATTATAACAGCATTACATACGCAAATAGGATAGTCATTTGATGCCTGATAGCTTTATATACACACGTGATGCCATTAGAAAAGGCGAAATAGCGAGCTATAACAATTAGGCATTTCAAGGCGAAATTCTCTTTCTTTCGTTCTTCAACAAAACTTGAAAGCAATGGTGAGAGTACCCGTCAACTTTGACAGGTACTGACACCGTTGTTTTCAGGTTTCCCGATGGAGGGAAAGAGAGCGATTTTCTGATAACGTCATCGGGTAATGGACAATGCCTAGGGGCAAGACACTGGCTAATATCGGGATTAATCCTGCTAATATTTCTAATATTCACGCAATCAAATCTGCGTGTTAACAAGCATGCCATGAAATATGCGCAGTACTCGAAATAAACAATGTGTCACAAGTAGACCAAAGAAAGATACATGCTTTGTTTTCTCAATCCTTATATTTTATAGCTTCTGGAAGTCCTAATACTAGTTTTGAGGTTACGTGTGTTATTGTATTGGCTAGTTGTTGATCCGATTCAACCATATGAGGGACTCTATTTTCTATATATTTGGTTGAGAACAATACTAACCAGTCTGAAAAGCTGTCAACTTCCATTTTTTTATCTAAGAAAAATGGCTTACTTGGTTTAAAAGAATTGTCTGACTAATATTAATATCTCCTAATTCCACTAATATCTTTAATAATTATTAAAGGTGTTTTGCTCATAGAGCAAAGCAAAGATGTAACTTTGTTCACGTAAGCAGCCAGAGAGGATTTGCGTAAGCGGCCAATCATCTGGTACACGAAGTGAATGAATGAAGGAATGGAAATAGATATCTCATATAACAAGTGACAATTGAATGAAATAATGCAGAGTACTGCTTTGTATAATATTTATTACTTTAAACGTTTTACGTCTTTATTACGACGATTGACAAATATTGATCATTGTTATGTTGTAATGAAAATTCCTTATTTTCGCCTCAAACCTGCGACACCTGTAATATTAGATTGGTGAAGTTTCGCTTCAGTGTTCTTTCGGCCTTAAGAAGAGGAATATAGGGTAAGTGTACCAATTATGGATGCAATATGTCAACTGTATGGAATAAAATCAAATTTGAACCACGTATCAAAAACGTAAGCATTACTTGTTGATACTAATTACTAGTTTAAAGCCTTGCGAAACAGTTGAATTAAACAGTTTTAATACTAAGTTTACTTTAAGCTTCTAAAAATTGGTTTAAAAAGTGTTGTCTTCGTACCAATTATGGCAATAGCGTTCCTAGCATTCGACATAAAAGTGTACCAATTATGGACTACCGAATATTTGCACGAAATGAACTTAAACGACATCCAGAGCGAATGATAATGTAACGCTAATAAGTAATAAAGTGATTGCTGATATTTTTTTTTTTGTTTTTCAAAAAATAATTGTGTTAAATAGATGTTAAATCAATTTATTGTAATGGGTCCATGGGAGCAAATAAATTTTCGAAAAGGAGTCAAAATGTAGTGAAAATGCAAAATATGATACAAAACAGCATTAATGAGCTCACATTACCTTTCCAGTGCCTAAATTTAACGAAAAAAGAGCGAAAATTCAAAAATCGAATATCGCTGAAAACCCCTCTCTACCATGAAATTAGCATCTTCCGCTTGCGAACGTTTTCGAACGTGTGATTGAAAAATCTTAGTAATTGAGTACAAAACATGAAGATAATACCTTACCAAACCGTCTCGTCGAGGTAGTCACCTGTAAAATAGCTTAATTTTTTTATTTCACGGATCAAAAAATGTAAACAAACCGCCGCCAGAGTATCGCCATAATTGGGCTCTCATACACTCTTTGTACCAGTTATCGACATAGTTGAAATAACACGATATCTAACTTAAAACAGTAGATTTAGTTGCTCACCAGCTAAATTTGTTCATTTGTTCTCACTAGGCAATATACATTTATCGGTTGAAGCAGTTTTACCGGATGAAAACATACATTTCGTAACGGGTGTCCTTTAGCAAACTGCTAAGAAGGTGACATATGTGTTAGGCAAAATATTCAAATGTTCATTTTTTTTTTTTTAAGATTATTGCACGAATGTTCTTATCCAAGTTTAGTTACCATCAAAAACAAAAAGGTTTATCATTCCTGTGAATTTTAGCCGTTATAATCTAGTGAAACAATAGGAAAAATCTCTTTTTGTTCTCACTATTGCTATAATTGGTACAAACGTAGACTAGCATACGCTCGTCATACATAGTTTGTTTTTGTTTTCCTCAAAGAAACTTGCACACACTTTCCAGACTCATCAAAATGCATATGGAAATATTACCCAATTTAAAAAATTTACACCCGGTTTTTGGCTGTTTTTCTAGACTGAGTGCATATTGTTCTCCTCTAAGGTTCACTCATACCATTGGGCGTGATAACCACTATAAAGACCAGTTTATACCATCATTTTTTGAGCCTTAAAACCGTTTCTTAACTTCTTAGTTTTGTATCGTATGAATACATCTACCCTTGTAGTATGCTATAAAACATTCATAAGAGCTATTGTATAGCCTTATTGAGCTCAACTAGCGATGTTAAATCTTTTACGATATCCTAATACACGGAATAAAACCAATGTTAAGAGCTTATGATTGAACAAACATCAACTAATAATTTGCTTATAAACCATAACCTTTTTTGATATTGAAACCATCATGATGTCTGCCGACTCATAATAATCATTTTTTGCGTGGCAGAAAATTTACTGGTGGAATGACATAAAATTTTTCGATTTACAGCAACGCGCCACAATTACGACATCATTATTGGCTATCCAATATTTTACTCCATTTCATTTTCAGAATGATTTCATGCTCATCTCAATCATAAATTGAAATTTCCCACGCATATTGTAATTATCAATCCGAAACGGCAACAATAAAAATGGATTCCATCCAGTTAAATCTTGCTGGTCTTGTCTGGGATGGTTTAAAATCAATTGGTGATTATTCCGAACAATATAATCATTCATAAACGCTTTTGATCTTAAGAACCCGTGCGCAAAACCCTCACTGGCTAAAATATTCCTAAATCAGAATATTTTTCTGCACTAAGACAAATTGGTTTTTTGGAGCCTTGACTTAAACTTAATGCACTCAGGAAAGTTAGTGCTGTCAAAAAGGTAAACAAATCGGATGATTCAATTTTGTGGTGCAATTCATTTTATTAAATTTGTGTCGTTATGTATCTAACTGTTTTATTGGAATGAATTGTTATAATAAAGCCCGTCGTGCTTGATCGGTTGTATTGATGCAGAAAACGGTAAGTGATAAGTGCCTGAAAAATGAAAGCTTTTTTCGTGTAGCTCAGCTGTTGTGTCCAGCGTAGTTGTCCCACTAGAACGGGAAGCTCAGGCAAGTATGGGAAAAATATGCGATAGTCTGTTAATACTTCGAGAGGAATATTTGTCATTTCTATATTTGCGTTCTGATCCATAATCCACTACATGATTATCATTAGAGTGATTCCAAGCAACAGCACCAAAATTTGGTAAATTTTTTAATTAATTTTTTCTATTGAGCTGAAACTTTGCACAGTTTTCCAGTTCCATCTAAATCGTCATTTTCCGATATCAAATCTTCAAGTTGAGTCACGACTAACTTTTCAAAAGGGTGTATGTGAAAATGGTTCAAAAATATTCAAAAAGCTGCACAGCAAAAACGGTTCGTTCGATTGTTAGACAACTAAAGAAACAAAGTTAGACAACTAAATAAAGATTCCAAAAAAATACACACAGTAAAAAAAAATGTTTTTTTGCATTAAAAAACATAATTTTTGACACAAAAACTCAAATATCTCCAAACCCTATCGGAATACCAACGTAATTTTTTGAGGGAAAACGGTCCATTATATTTGCTATCTACCATAAAAATTTGGTGATGGTAAACCAATAAACAAAAAAGTTATGACATTTCAAACATGTCACAATTTTCACATTTAGTAGAAAAAAAAATTTTTTTTTCGGTGTAAATTATTACGGGAACCGCAGTTTGTTGCTGATTTTATTGTTAAGGGCCTTGCGTGAATTAAACAAGTCGTTTTCATGTATTCATTAGTATTATGTATATTATATGTATAAATATTATGTATATGTATAAATATTATGTGTATATGTATATATGTATAAATTAAAATGAATTAACAGATTACACGAAAATCATTTTTTTTTACCAGGATATTTTTTTTAGAGTATGATCGATGAGTTTCTAAATGTTATATATAAACTTTAAAAGTTTTGGATTTGGGTATGCGTTATGAGATCATGAAAACATTTTATTAATACTTATTTATTTATTTATTGTTATTCAATTTTTTTAAACATCGAACACTTTTGCATCATTATCAGTACAGTTCGAGTATAGTTTTGCTTTAATTTTATTTTCTGACAATGGAATGAAACAGTGAAATTTTTGGGTTCCTTGGATCGTTTTCGCGTTATTGTATTGCTCGCTGAGCTCTGATGCCGTTAATTCGTACTCTTCAGTAGTAGTAAAACAAAATGATAATTTTGTTAAATCTTCTTCTTTTCTGCGATTCGCCCAATCAAATAGTTCTTTTGCAGTTTTAATTGGATGCTCACGTTCTTTGGCTAAACTTGCTCTTGTGGCCATGCGCTTCATGGTTCCTCCAATAGCATCACAAGGACCTTTGCCATGTGACGTAGCAAAGAAATGCCATTCTGCATCAATTCCGTACTTTGATTTAAATTGACATAGGCTCGAAAAATTCTTACGGTTTTTGTACTGCGATGCTGCTCCATCAGACATGAAATATATCTTTCTGATTTCTTTATCCTTATCAACGCGTAAAAAGTTAATCATTTTGGCAATGAACAAATTTACAGATACTGAGTCGTGTCTTAAATCTTCGGAAATTACAATAAAACTAAAATGTTCAATTTGCGTATTTCCATTGAAATAAACAACGAATGGATGAATTGTAGCTTGTTGTACGTTCCAGTGATGGGACTGCACTTCATCTTGCAATACAAAGCTATAGTTTTCAGAAAAATCACAAATGACTAAAAATTCACCATCTTGTAATGTATTTTTCGTATTTTTTAAAAAGCGGGATTGCTCTGTTTTAATAAAGTCGTGAGGAATTAAACTTTCTAATTTCAAGCAAAAAAATGACACAAACTCATCTACAGGTTTTACAATAGTTTCTAGGTCACGCCTATCCGTGGTCACCCATTGCTCAAATGATAACTGATCAATATAATTTTCTTCAAACTCAGCGAATAAAGTATTTTCCAATGATGAAGAATCTGGACAATCCGAACAAGATCGTAGATAGCAATTTGATGTTGTATTTTCACACAAAACACCAGTAACCTGTTAACATTTTAATATCCTTTGATAAATTGATTCTTTTCAAACTATGTAAGATTAGGTTAATATTTTCGTGTGTTGTGCACACACAAACATTATGTGTTCCTGAATTGTAGAAGCTTGCATTGCCTTGGACGAAGGCTTGCAAATGAGGAAAAACCTACCTTAATATTTTCGTTAATTTCCTTGAAGCGTGTATACGCTTCTTTCAAAGTAGTCATCATTAATCGTTTTTGGATTGCTTGACGCTTTCCATCTTTTTTTACAGATACATAATCTTTTTGGCCAGGCATAGCTCTACTTACTTCATCGTCTTCAAAATATTGAATTATTTTTTCTTTTGTCTCATCTGTTAATGAAGTACTCGACCTAGCATTTTTGGTTGCAAGACAGTTATTTTTGAATTGTTTTGCCTCTTTTGCTGTATTTCTATTGGTTTTGAACTCATCAATGGCGTCTTGAATAGACCACGAGCTTGGCAGCATCGACAAAATCAATAATTTTTCTTTCCTTGTCGTGGCTAGATTCGAGAACCTTTCCTTCATATTCATAATTAGCTCATCGTAGTCTGTATTTTCCACATCCTCAGGTCCTAATTTGAAGAGGTTTCTTCGTACAGCTTCGTTGATTTCACGGTATTTTTTCTCGGGATAATTGACGTAACCCATCTTCGTCCATTTAATCGGAGTCACTTTTATTCCAGCTATCCCTTCGTTGAAGCGTTCGATGTTGACCTTCTGGATGCACTCATCTTCTGATTGATTTGTTGAAACAGATGTCGCTGATGGTATCGTGGCAAGACTATCTGCACTTGGTACTTCTGGTAACTCCTCAGTTGTTGTCGGTGCATCTAGTAATTCCTCAGTTGTTGTTGTTTTCGAACTTCCTGTAACCTGATCCACCGATGATGTACAGATTGCCCGTTTGTCAACGTTTAAACGGCAGGACGTACAAATGCGTAAATTTGTATTCAATGTAGACATTGGAGCATAACCAGCCGCTTTCAGTTTATCTATGGTGCTTTCGGTGAGATTTCGTAGCTCTTTCGAACACTTTTTTTCTGCAAACGGCCTGCAACAGTTGAGAAAGCGACTACTCATGTTGCTCGTTAGATTTTAATAAACAAAATCACTTTTAAGTTTTTACTGACTAGTTTGGTGTCGTTTGCTTGACTGAAGAAAAATTTTACAATTAAATCTTTTATAACCATAGTGGTAGTATATTTTTAGCTTTTTCGTGAGTATGTTCATGGTATGTACCTATCATGTTTTTGATGTTGTTGAAGTTACTCGCTTTCTCCCAAATATGATTAACAAAGTCTATTCTCTATCAAGGCGGGTCTATACCCAGGTGTAATCAGATTTTAACTTTGTGGAGAAAACCAGCGCCGAGAAAACCGACCTGCTTTACGTATACTAGATCACCTGGGTATAGACCCGCCTTGTTCTCTACGAGGTAAACTTTTTGCAGGTAAACTAGTCGTATACCTGTATAGAAAACTTTTTTTGTAGCTTTTGTCTTCAATATTAGATTTCTTATAGGTTTCTTTTATCAAAAGGTTTCAACACTATTGAGAGAATTTTTCTTCAGTTACGTACAATAAAAAATATGACACTATCAAGACTTTAGATCACAACACTGGATCGCGTCTAACTTTCTAATAGATGCTATAATAGTTATGAATAATTAAATAAAATATCAAGAAAACAACTTGTTAACCTCATGTGGTACCCTTAACAAAAAATTCAGCAGTCAAATTTGTGAAATATTTGAAATGTCATAACTTTTTTGTTTATTGGCTTACCATCACCAAATTTTTATGGTAGATAGCTAATATAATGGACCGTTTTCCCTCAAAAAATTACGTTGGTATTCCGATAGGGTTTTGAGATATTTGAGTTTTTGTGACAAAAATGATGTTTTTTAATGCAAAATACAATTTATTATCGAAAAATGTGGCCAGTAAATAAGTTTTAACGGGAGCTCTTGTAGATATCTACAAAGCATTTTAAAGTGGGTTTCATCGAAAAGAACGTTTAGCACTTTGCAATGCTTTATTAAATCTGTTAGGAATGATACATCTCTAATAAAACCTCCATAAATAACATCTAAGATCAAAAAGCACTGAAATTGTTACTTGGGTAATTTCATGGAAGCGTGAAAGAGAGGGACTGATTTTTGTGCAGAGCCCCATGGGACGACACTGGGGCAAGTTGCTGTTTCGACGCCATCTTCGATTGAACTGACAGCATTCGGGCGAAAAAAAAAACATGCCACCCATTTTTAGGGAGGCCAAAGAGCAATTCTCTTGCAGATAAATAAAAATAAGCTCTTTACTTTAATTACAAAAAGATATTTAAAGATGATAGATAAATAGTGGTCGTACGATAGTTTTCCCATTCCAGCTTGTCGTCTTTCTTATAAATTGGCCAAATTACACCTTCTTTCCACTCATCCGATAACTGTTCTGTGTTTCAAACGATGCAGAGCAGACAATAATCTAACTTGTTCACGTCTAATTCTGCCATCTTAGTGTTCATTATAAGGGTACTTCCACCTTTCAATCACTTCATGCTTAGTAAGATACGTTTTGCGTTTCCGTTTTTAGTAAATTTTGTGTGTCAACCGAGAGCGTTACAGCGGCTCTATTTATTCGCACTCCATCGCTTCTATATGCCGCTTCTTATCCTTATGTTGTCTCATCATCTTTTTGTATCGTTCCACGTTTTGACATGTTCTCTGCTGCATCAATGCCCGCGTCGGCTGTTGATGGCTGCTTTAACGCTTCTCAAACAGTGCTCAAGTGGGGTTCCCATAAACATTTCCTATTCTGGCAACACTGCTATGAAAAACTCTATTTTCGGGGCTGTTTGCTGTAAATTGAGATTCAAAGCTTTGACAGGTTTAAAAGATAAATTTTACGCAGTTTTTAGGTAAAATAAATTGTGAGTGCAATAAAGAATTTATATTTCATAGGCTCTGTTACATTTGGGACGTAATGATATAAAAAAGTAAAGAAAGTGGAGGAAATTAAGGGATTTTCAATACAAAGAGATCCTGGTCCGCACTGGAATCGAACCTTTACACCTGATCACATGGCTTAACTTGAAAAAGTTCTCATAGTCAAACATATTAAGGCTTTCTTGGTAAATTATTCAGGTTTTATCATCAGATCTCGAACAAATAGAATTTATTACGCAGACTCTCAATATCAACATCTGCAGCTTCTGTATTCACTTTGCAAACCGTTTAGATTACTTTCCCAACATGAAATGCACTTTTTCTTGATTTACGGTATTGCACCCAACCGGTCCGATGCACCTTACTTCCTTCTTGAACGCGTTCGTTATCGAAAGTGAGCACTCGAGCACTTTCATCATAAATCACTGTAACGAGCAATTAAACCCATAAAATTCCCATAGATTATCAGATGGAACGTCGCATTTTACGGTTTGATTGCCATCATTCACCACCGCGAGATTCCGCCGTTCGTTCACTGCGTTGTCGTCATCGCTCATCGGTCATCGGTCGTCTCTATGGGCAGTAGGGTGGTTCGAAATATCATTTTGCTTCACACAGCTTATTCGATTGTGGGTCGAATTCCGAGTCTCCTGCCAACACCTGGCTCTTCTTCTTCTTCTTTTTCTTGGCATAACATCCCCACTCGGACAGAGCCTGCTTCTTAGCTTAGTGTTCAATGAGCACTTCCACAGTTCTTATCTGTGCCAAAGTTTCCATTACTGCATTCGTATATCGTGTGGCAGGTACGATTATACTCTATGCCCAGGGAAGTCAAGGAAATTTCCATTACGAAAAGATCCTGGACCGACCCGGAATCGAACCCAGACACTTTCAGCATGGCTTCACTTTGTAGCCATGGACTTTAACCACTTGGCTAAGGAAGGCCCCTCATGCTCCACCTGGTTCGTTTGGAAGGAAACTGAAACTGCACAAGCGCTACAATGTTTATATTGGAATTACTGTGTGAAAAGCCAGTGTTTCGCATTGGCGTAGGAACAGGGGTGGCCAGGGGGCTAGCATCCCTCAAGAGTTTTGGATAACAATAAATATAAAATTAAAAAGAAAAAAATCTCCTAGCTCTAACGTAAACGGAAATCTTATGAAGCAATTTACATGACTTTTGTCTTCAAGCAATATCGGAGAGTGGCTTCAGACCTTTTGAAGCATCTCCTGGAAAATAGTCAAATACTATTGTGAGTTTTGCTCAAACATTCAACGTGAATTTCTCCTGGAGAACAACCATTCCTTAAATGTCTTCTTTTTATTCACAAATTCACAATTCCGGGGTTTGTTTGCGGATTCAACTAAAAACTTTACCTTAAAAAAGTTCTAAATTTTTCCTCGCAATCCCTCCAAAAAACATACTGTAAATTCTTCTGTGAAGTCCTTGAAATAGTATCTCAAATTCCTTTACCAAGCTCATCAAAAGTCCTTCAAAACATATTTAAAATACATCACAAATTGCGTCAGAATGTTTTTTTTTTTTAAACTGCTTCGAGTTCCAAGATTATACAACAATTATCTATGAAGGTGTTTTTGAATATATCTTGCCTTCGAATCTCCAGAAGAAGTTTATTGAAAAATGAAACAGGAACGATACGCTTTCAAAATTAGCACAGTGGCAAATAAATCTTCAAAGAAATGGTTAGCAAAATAACTGGGAAATGATTTAATAAAACATTCATAGATAAATTTGTAAGGATCGTCCTATAAATCTTACTTCAGAAATATTTTATCAATTATTGGTAGAATACATATCCTGGGGTCTAACTCTTACGCAATTCCATGGCGGAATCCATAGAGGCTTTTTGGCAGAATTGTGAGCAACCCAGAAAGCAAGTAAAGAACTCTGCTTGGTTTCAAGGATGATTCCTAAAGATGGAACTTTTTGAGAAATTTGCTTTTTTCAATTTATTAGAGAAGTTTTTATTACCATGTAACCATTTACCTATAAATAATCACTTATTTTTCGTCATTCCGTTGTCCATCTGTTGTTTTAACTCGCTTCTACAAGAAGAACGATCAGTGCAAGCGATGAAAATCATCTATAGCAGTCCATGATCGGCTATGTTTTGCAAGTTGTAACAAGCTTGATAAATAATGGCTGTGAACGAGATTCCTAAAGAGAAGGCGATGATAAACCAAATTTTCTTGTTTTTTTTTACCATGATAAACAATTCCCTAACATTCGACTGCAATAGTATCCCCCAAGCTTGGATCTTGTTGAGATGGGTTTTATCATGTATTGTTATACTCCCCGTCTAATTGTAGCAGTAGGGTAACTCGGTGTAATACGCACCAACGGAGCCCTCTTCATTTTTACGGGATTGAGGCTTCTTGCACACGTAAATATGATAACATATCTTTAATATTCGCGAAGAAATAATGTTGCGCATATATGTTCTTTGAAAAGTATAAACAATCAATAGATAATCTAAAAATATTTAAAATCAGCTTTTTGGTTTGAATTTTTGTAACAACATGGAAAGAGAAAGTTGCATGCAGAGCATGACAAACTTAATAAGCAATTCCTTGACATAAAAAACTTTAGAAGTAATGCTTTTGCTACTGCGATAGAGCAGTTTTTCCTTAAGGGGAGCGTATTACACCTTTTTACCTTAAATGGTAAACAGGTTCTAATGATATGCAGCGGATCGAGATTGTTACAGACAGCAATAATTGAGAACTACTCTCATTTTTCTTATAATTCAAGCCATGGCTTCAACAGTTTGTTGTTTCTCTTTCATTCACATGGTACTTGCTTGAACTTCGCACAAAAATCTTGTCATACTCCAGAAAGTAACACTTTAATAAATTTAAAGAAATCAGAAAAATTGCAGAATTTTTATACGCGTGATTCTTGATTTCTGAAGGTTCATTTCCTTCAAGATTAAAATTTAGTAAAATCTCACGTTACAAGTTTTACAATAAAATCATAAAAACCGCCAATACTTTCGCTTTAAACTTCCGCAGTTTTACTACAATAACTGAAACAAGTCTCTAAGAAAAGTTTGTTTGGAATTTCTGCAAGTAGGAAAAATGGTTTCTACGTCAATCAGTTTCATAGTATTATAAAACTTCGGGGCTTATGCAAAACAAAATAAGATGTTAAATACAAATACCTTCAGTGAAAATTTCAGCCGTTTCAACGCCAATCAATAGTCAATTATAAAAAGGAAGAGAAAAGAACAAGCTTTTTGTAGTTACTCCTTTAAAATCACTTAAACTTTACCGTGAAATATATCGCTAGAAATTTCGTCAAAAAATTTCAGAAATTCCACGGTGAATTATTGAAGTTTCCGACAAGAATTTAGTACATTGTCCAAATTAAAGTTAAGCTTAAATTAATCAACAAATCTATCAAAACTTTTTTGTATGTGTTACTCTAGAAATTTGAAGTAAATTAGATTTGGAATTATGTGTAGAATTCGTAAAAAAAAATCCTAAACAAATATTGAGGTTTTCCAGCAGTAGATTTTGAATCAAAAGTGGAGAGCGGATAGATTTCTAGATGTAATTATAATATACTATAATTTGCGGAAAAATTTATGGAGTAATTTCTAGAAACTGAAGGATACCTGATGTAATTTCTGGAGAAGTTTTTTTTAAAGTTCAAGAATGAACTGTGTGAATGCTTTAAAAAATGTATGTAAAAATTTCCCAGACGAATCGTTAGTGCTATTTAAAAAAAAATCTCCGAAAAATACTTAGATTAATCACTTCCCCTGGTGTTTTTTAATCATCCTATGACGATATCCCTAGGGAAACAATAATATAAATCTCTGAAGAAATCGCTGAACAAATTGCTCGGAAATTTTGTGAGTAATTTCTCAAAAGAGATTTTGAAAATACAGTTGAAGGTATTCAGTCTGAAACTTGATGGGAATGTTTCATGTTTTTCAAAATTTTCTCTTGAATTTTTGAAGAGACTACAACAAATCATTTCTTAGACCGTTTGGAAAGGATGCACGGGGCAACATCAAAATGGTTTTTAGTGAAATTAAGAATTTTCTGTGAAAAAAGCAGATAGATCTGCGAAGAACCTCTCTGAGAACATTTTCCCAATTAAATCCTGTCAAATTGCTTATGAAAATGTTGTGAAATATTAGAATGAACCCTATTGCTGCGAATATTCAAATCAATCTTGAAAAATTTCTGAGAGATTTGTTGGAGGAATTTGAAAAAAAAACTTTAGGAAGAACCTCATAAACAAAATTGAAAAAAAAAATGTTGATAAACTAATTGTAGAATATGTGTAATGAGTCCATACTTAGTGATCTTGAAGACAATGTTGGTGAGACTTCTTGATATTTTAGTACTATTTTTTGAGGAAATCCTCAGTAATTTCAGAAAATTGTAAACAAATATCGTAGATGGATGATGATTTAAACTAACAATTTGAATTTTTATGCAATAAGTGCATAGCGGACCTATCTGGATATAACTTAAAAAACCAGGCGGAATTCTTAAATGGATTTTCAAAGCAGTTTGAAGCGATGCTTCAAGATTTTTTTTGGTAAAAAATTGGGGTGGGTAATGTCTATTACATTACCGCGGGGTTGACGTAGAACTACGATGATTAATAATTTGATTTGTCATGTGTATGAATTTGTAAGTGTACTAGTTTTGTGTTGTTGTTGTTGTTGATCGGATGAAGTTTTCAGAAGATAACTCTTTTTGGACTCATTTTGGTAGTCCTGAAAAGAACCATTTGTCGTTCTGTGGTTTCGAGAACCAGTGTATGGTGTTCCAGGAATAATGCCAGATGATTGAATTTGTTTGTTTGGTCGTGGCTTCGTTGTGTTGCTTGGTTGGGTGATCGGTTTCTGGCTCCAGCTGTAGTTCGCCAAACTCCTCCAGTAGATTAGATGTTTGATGGCTCGGGTGCTTCGATCGTGATAATCGATTGAAACGGTCCAGTGCTTTGGTCTGTAGCAATATCCATTGCATCAGCATTTAGGCTCTGTACATTGATACTCATCAATATGCAGGTTGGGCCACTATGATCCAGTATTTCACGTCTCAAAGCGTCACTAATCGATGATTGCCTAAGCGCTGCAGCTCATTCCTCAAGTCAACCCTTGGAATTGCTGCGTGATGGAACTGGGAAGAATTGGTAGAGTTTGTCAAAAATAGTCCTTGCAGTGAAGTAACCCGCGACAAACCAACATATACCAATTGCTGATCCAGACTTTTGTCATAGTCATCCAGACTTTTGTTGCTTTCAATTCTCCGCTTCGATCGCATCTCAGCAGGCAACAGATCGTCTTGCTCTGACCGGGCGTGCTTCTCAGGCACAGACATCGATAGCGAGGGACCTCCCCGTTTGTCTTGCTTCGCTCAAATCAAACTGTCGAGCGAGCGAGAGAAGATGCCGTCCGAAGCCAAAGTCATCACCGCTGCCGCCGCCAAGAAGAAGAAGAGGAAGCAGTCCACAGGAGATTTTGCGGTCGAACTGTGAACATGGTCGGGCAAGTCATTCTCGCTTTGTGGTTCACCGCTTGTTTGCGTTCACCCAGCCATCGTCATCGCCGCCATCATCAGATTTTGACTTAAGCCCGGTGATCCACTACCTGTTACTGTTGTGCGCCATCCACGTCACGAAACTTTCGGTTCGTCGTTTAAGCAAATAACTTGCTCAAATTTATACATTTGAGTTGAGGATTCCCCGTTTGACCATGGCAATCAACTGATAACATCCCGCAGTGTTATTTATCTGTAAGAGCATCAAAGCTAACAAAGCCATCGGCCCTTTTCAAGGCCATCAAATTAGTGGAAAAGAGTTAAAAGAGAAATATATCCGACTTTATACATGACTGCTTATATTCCTAAATCAATTTCACAGCTTCATACAAAATTTCATTTGTCATAAATAATTTATGACTCAACAATTTGTGACTGTATTCGCGGGCGCTGCTGCAGTGCCGTCGGGGTGAGTGCTCAACATTTCACAACAATTGTAAAATAGAGTGGCATTTCCAACAGCGTCTTTGATGTTCCATATTTTGACGTAGAAGTACGTCTTTCTTCTCTATACAGGAGTGAAATTGGAATTTCAAAACCAAGAGCGTTACGCTGGCATGAAATATTTTAAACGTTTATAACTTTTCGCTGGCCTAACGAAATTTCTTGATTAGCACCTCAATCGAAAGATAAGACATCAAAGCTTCATGTCGTTTACTTACTGAATCCCACATACCTGTCCAAATAGTTTAATAACTGCTTTAAAATAGAACGTTGATTTCAAGCAAATCTATAAATAGGGGTGGCTAGAGAAAATTTGACGTCATTTGCTTTTCACTCTCCGATTGGCTCGCATCTCAGCAGGCGACAGATCGGCTTGCTCTGACCGTGCGTGCTTCTCAGGCACAGACATCGATAGCGAAGGACGCCCCCGTTTGTCTTGCTTCACTCAAATCAAACTGTCGAGCGAGCGAGAGAAGATGCCGTCCGAAGCCAAAGCCATCACCGCTGTCGCCGCCTAGAAGAAGAAGAGGAAGCAGTCCACAGGTGAATTTGCGGTCGAACTGTGAACACGGTCGGGCGAGTCATTCTCGCCTTGTGCTTCACCGCTTGTTTGCGTTCACCCAGCCATCGTCATCGCCGCCGCAAATTTCATCGGCCGAGGAGCTGTTGACCCGCGCTTCAAAATTTCGACTCGTGATGAAATCATCATTGGTGGTCAAGAAGCAAATCCCGTTAGAAACAAATACCAGAAGCCCCCTGAGTTTTGCTGGTCCGAGAAGTGTTATTTCCGTAACAACATCGAAGCTAACAAAGCCATCGGTTCTTTTCAGAGCCATCAAATTTGTGGAAAAGAGTTAAAAGAGAAATATTTCCGACTTTATTTATAACTTCTAATATTCCTAAATCAATTTCACGGCTTCATACAAAATTTCATTTGTCATGAATAATTTATGACTCAACCATTTGAGATTGTACTCGCGGACGCTGCTGCAGTGCCGTCGGGGTGAGTGTTCAATATTTCACAACAATTGTAAAATAGAGTGGCTTTTCCAACAGCGCATTTTTTGTTCCATATTTTATGGGAACACTTTAATTAGGAAAATTATCCCATGTGACAAAATTGCGACATATTAAGAATGCTTTTGAAAAGACATTCTCATTGAACAATTGTAATAATTTTGGCACCCATGGATCAGAAATTTACCGTCATAATAAAGAAAACTATTGATTATCAATAGCTCGTATTGAATATTTAGGGAATGCCAATCATTCCAACAATTCATGTTCGACCAATTTCTCACGTATTAGTATTCTCCACAATTTTTAAGTAATTTCAAGCCCAACACATTATTAGCACATACCCATTTCCCAGATTGGTCAATCAGAAAGCGAAGAGCACAAAAGGGAGGAGCATCTTCTGCTATTCCAAGGTTATAAAACATGCTGCCTTCGTTGGATTCAGTTTCATTCCATTTCCGCTTTCGAGCTGGTAAGAGCTCCTACGAACTTGCTTAGCGAGAAGTACCTCTAGAAGCCTGCTGAGCCGTTAATCCAGAATATGGTTTGTGAAATCGCTCAAGATTTCAAGATTGAGCTACGTTACCAGATTTCAACTTAATCCCTGTGATCCGCTACCCTGTTGCTGTTGTGCACTCATGAAATATTTAGCTATTTTGTCGAATAATCAGAGAACTTATTCATATCTTCTTATTCTTCTTCTTCTTGGCATTAACGTCCTCACTAGGACAGAGCACCAATCGATTGGAAATCTTTCGAATCTACTCCAACAATGAAAACTATTGATTATCATGACTAAACTTTTGAAAAATTGGGAAATATCGAAGCATGTCTTATTTTTCACAGAAAAGCACATTTTTCTTGTGTATTCCTGACACAGACAACATTGCGCGATATCTTAGCCATTTTCGTCATTCAAAAGGAAACGCCCCTTTCGGTCTTCTTCTTACTTCTCTTTATTATCTCGTGTTCAGTCGAAGCCAACCAAACTCGACTTCACGCGCGCATCAGTCAATCGTTGACCAGCAACCGGAGAAGGACTCATATCGGAATAAAATTTACACGTTCGTCGCTGCTGCTGCTGTTTATTCCCAAGCTAAAAGCTGCGGGTTCCATGTAATCGCTCATCATGGCCCTTGGCATCCAGCCAGCCCATCGAATTCGTGGAGAATGCGTCCAGAAACCTTGATAATTACCGTCGGAGGAGTGAGCAAACCATCGAATACAAGGACGGACAAGAAAGCACAAAATTACCGACCGCATTTTAATTTAATCGTTTTCGGTGATCTTTTGGTGTGTTTTTGTCTAACAATGGAATGAAACCCCAGTTTGATCGACGGTGACTACCACCAACCGTCCTTTTCAGGACGACAATTTCATTTAAAAGAGTTGTGAGAATTTTCCACCGTGAAGAGCGACATTTTGATGATTGGATGTGATTGATTCAGATTTTGGTCAGTCATTTGCACGCAACCATAAATGGGAAATAAATTTCCCATTGTGCGGGCGTGAGGCGATCCTCGACAGTGTGTGCATGAGTCGGATAAATTGCGAACGACGCTTGAACGAAGAATCCCTCCCGGTTTGTTTCGCATTTAGAGATGATCGCATAATGCCGTTGTCGCCGTCGCTACCTAAATGATACTAGAGCGATCTGTATCAACTCGTCGAACACAGAGCTAACACTAATAAGCAACAGCTTTGTTGATGTTTCGATTTGGTAAGACATTGTCGATCGAATGGAAATACGCACACAGAAAAGACTGCGAAAATGCTACCGCCGCCCGACCCCAACGATGGGAACCTATGTTAAACTTTGTTTGCCATTTATCTCCGTTGAAAACTAATCATCCGAAACTATAATTGATAACTAAATTAATTATTTAATCAATTGTGGCCCTGAAAAGGGCAGTTGTTTGAAATTGTGCTTCAATGCAATTTCAGCACGTTCGCCACGGATACGACGAGTATCGAAAGGCTTCGGAACCCACTTAAGCAATCAATCTTAGTGGATCATGCGTGGACCTTCAAGCGCAATATTTGTTTGTTGAGCAAACGTTATCGCTCATGCTTCTTCTTCCATCGACCGGTTGAAGAGTTAATCGAACCAACCAAATAATAACACAAAATGTTCATAATAGGTCAACAATGGCATGCAACAAATAGTGTGAAAATTGATTAGAAGAGCACTTATTTTCGACCTACAAGAATTCTGTGCCAATTTTCGGATTTTCATACAAAGTAGGCCAAAACTGTATCGAAAATCGGTCGAAAGTTAGTGTTGGGTCGAAAATTAGTGTTGGGTCGAAAATTGTTCTCTCAGAAACCTTTCATAAGTTCGTGACGGTCTCAAGCCAGGAAATAGAAGATGCTAATGTTATCCAACGTCACTTTGGCGGTCGTATCTCGGAAAGAACCTCTACCTTTTTAAGTTCCATCACGCCAAAGGCAGCAATTCTCCCAAGAGGGTTGACTTGAGGAATGAGCTGCAGCGCTTAGGCAATCATCGATTAGTGACGCTTTGAGACGAACTGCGTGAAATACTGGATCATAGCGGCCAAGCCTGCATATTGATGAGTATCAATGTACAGAGCCTAAATGCTCATGCAATGGATATTGCTACAGACCAAAGCATTGGACCGATTCTATCGATTCTAACGATCGAAGCACCCGAGCTATCAAACATCTAATCTACTGGAGGAGTTTGGCGAACTACAGCTTGAGCCAGAAACCGATCACCCAACCAAGCAACACAAGGAAGCAACGAACAAAAAACAAATTCAATCATCTGGCATTATTCCTGGAACACCAAACAATGGTTCTCGGAACCACAGAACGACAAATGGTTCTTTTCAGGACTACCAAAATGAGTCCAAAAAGAGTATACTTCTGAGAACTTCATCCGATCAATAACAACACAAAACTAGTACACTTACAAATTCATACACTTGACAAATCAAATTATTAATCATCGTAGTTCTACGTCAACCCCGCGGTAATGTAATAGACATTACCCACCCCAATTTTTTGTGGGAACACTTTGATTAGCAAAATTATCACATGTAACAAAATTGCGACATATTAAGAATGCTTTTGAAAAGACATTCTCATTGAACAATTATAATAATTCTGGCACCCATGGATCAGAAATTTACCGTCATAATAAAGAAAACTATTGATTATCATTATCTCGTATTGAATATTTAGTTAATGTCAACCCTTCCAGCAATTCATGTTCGACCAATTTCTCACGCATTAGCATTCTCCGCAATTTTCAAGTAATTCTAAGCCCAACACATTATTGGCACATACCCATTTCCCAGATTGGTTGATCAGCGAAGAGCACAAAAGGGAGGAGCATCATCTGCTATTCTGAGGTTATAAAACATGCTTCCTTCGTCGGATTCAGTTTCATTCTAATTCCGCTTTCGAGCTGGTAAGAGCTCCTCTGAACTTGCTCAGCGAGAAGTACCTCGCTGCTAGTTTATTGGATGATATTCACTGATTTATCTATAATGATCTAAATATCGCGGTATACTACAATTTGGTTCACATAATTTACCCCACATAATTACATGAATTTGAGAATTTACCACTGCAGCGCCGTCGGACCGTAATAACATCATGCTACTCAGCATTGTATGGTATTTCTAACAGCATCGTTGATTTATCATATAATGGGGGAACACTTCCTAAATTCTCGAGTATTAAATTGGAAAATGTATTAAAATTGCGACAGATTTTAAATACTGTTCAATAAACTGTTTCCTGACCAATTGTAATAAGCAACTATTGATCTGAAATTTTTCTACATGTTAGTCTATTGCGTTAATCTGAAAAATAGGCTATATGAAATTGATGTCTTGGCAAGGGATGTACAAGATGAGCATTATGTATTAATTTTCCAATTTCCGTACTCGAGAATTTTGGAAGCGGGGGCCGTGATGCTCGGGATGGATTGTCCTCCATGACTGGTCCTGGCTGGAAATATACGTGGGGAGAAACTCGACCCTTTGCTGCAGGAATTTCATTAATAACTCTTTGGTAAAGCAGAAATTTCTGATAAAAGTGAACTTTTTCAAAACAACTCTTATTGATTGGAATATTTACCAACAACTCTTTGTTAAGTAAAATCATCCTTAATAACTCTTTGCTCCATCGCCAAACCTAACCATTTCATTGAATTCATCAAGTACAAGAATATGAATGGTAAGGAGAGGCAGATGGTGTATATTTTGCTGGCGTTACTTTCCAACAGGTCGCCGGTTGGCGCTGACTACTAATCCGTCCACTGAATGATTTTCAGTTGTTGCTTTCGCTCTCTGGTTCCGTTCGCTACTCGCACACTGCTGTGGCTTTCACGCACTCTTCTTTGCTGCTCCGCTGCTTGATCCGTTCGTTATGCCGATCGATTTGTGAATGAGCTGGGAGCAGAACAACCAGTGGTTTTATTTGCTCGAGCTCCGTTCACCGATGGCGAGTGGTGGGGTTCTCGCTTGGTTGTTTCGTCACTCCGTTCGCTACTCGCACGCGATTGGTTATTGCTTTCGCGCTATTTTCGTTGATGGTGTGATTCTTCGCTGAGAAATAAAAACTGAAACTCTTTTGATTTTTCATGCAAAATGACCAACTTTGATAAACTATATCTCAGTTATTTATGGACAGATTTGAATGAAATTAGACAGAATATCAGACATAACTTAAATTTTAACATATGTTTTTGAGTGATTTTTCCAATCACACGTTGAAAAGCAGTAACGGTTTGACTTAAGTGATTTTTTGACGATTTTTTATGATTGACATAACTAAACAGCTTCATGGTATCTTCAGAAAAGTTGTAGATTTTGACGAGATGAATAAGTTTGCTGAAGACAGTTTTTGTGTAAGGCTATCAGATTTTAAGATAAAAAGTTTTGAATTTTTCGTCGAAAATTACAGTTTAGTCAAACCGTTATTACTTATAAACTTGTGATTGGAAAAATTTTCAAAAATATATGTTAAAATTCGAGTTACATCTGATGTTCTGTGAATGTTTCATTCGAAAATATTTCCATAAATAACTGAGATCTAACTTACCAAAGTTGGTCATTTTGTATGGAAAATCGAAAAAGTTGCAAATGCATGCGAATAAGTTGGGGCCTTCCTTAGCCGAGTGGTTAGAGTCCGCGGCTACAAAGCAAAGCCATGCTGAAGGTGTCTGGGTTCGATTCCCGGTCGGTCCAGGATCTTTTCGTAATGGAAATTTTCTTGACTTCCCTGGGCATAGAGTATAATCGTACCTGCCACACGATATACGAATGCAAAAATGGAAACTTTGGCAACAAAAGCTCTCAGTTAATAACTGTGGAAGTGTCATAAGAACACTAAGCTGAGAAGCAGGCTCTGTCCCAGTGAGGACGTTAATGCCAAGAAGAAGAAGAATAAGAAGATGTGAATAAGTTCTCTGTTTATTCGACAAACAAGCTTAATATTGGGTACACAACAGCAACAGAGTAGCGTACACAGGGATTTAGTTGAAATCTGGAAACGTAGCTCAATCTTGAAATCTTGAGCGATTTCACAAACCAGATTCTGGATTAACAGCTCAGCAGGCTCCTAGCAGCGAGGTACTTCTCGCTAAGCAAGTTCGGAGGAGCTCTTACCAGCTCGAAAGCGGAAATGGAATGAAACTGAATCCAACGAAGGCAGCATGTTTTATAACATTGGAATAGCAGATGATGCTCCTCCCTTTTGTGCTCTTCGCTTTCTGATCGACCAATCTGGGAAATGGGTATGTGCCAATAATGTGTTTTGCTTGGAATTACTTGAAAATTGCGGAGAATACTAATACGTGAGAAATTGGTCGAACATGAATTGTTGGAATTATTGGCATTCCCTAAATATTCAATACGAGCTATTGATAATTAATAGTTTTCTTTATTATGAAAATTCCTGATCCATGGGTGCCAAAATTATTACAATTGTTCAATGAGAATGTCTTTTCAAAAGCATTCTAAATATGTCGCAATTTTGTCACATGGGATAATTTTCCTAATCAAAGTGTTCCCATAAAATATGGAACATAAAAGGCGCTGTTGGAAAAGCCACTCTATTTTGCAATCGTTTTGAAATGTTGAGCACTCACCCGACGGCACTGCAGCAGCGTCCGCGAGTACAATCCCAAATGGTTGATTTATGATTCACGACAAATGAAATTTTGTATGAGGCCGTGAAATTGATTTAGGAATACTAGAAGTTATAAATAAAGTCGGAAATATTTCTCTTTTAACTCTTTTCCACAAATTTGATGGCTCTGAAAAGAACCGATGGCTTTGTTAGCTTCGATGTTGTTACGGATAAATAACACTGCTCGGACCAGCAAAACTCAGGGGGCTTCTGGTATTTGCTCCTAACGGGATTGCTTCTTGACCACCAATGATGATTTCATCACGAGTCGAAATTTTGAAGCGCGGGTCAACAGCTCCTCGGCCGATGAAATTTGCGGCGGCGATGACGATGGCTGGGTGAAAGCAAACAAGCGGTGAACCACAAAGCGAGAAAGACTCGCCCGACCGTGTTCACAGTTCGACCGCAATTTCTCCTGTGGACTGCTTCTCTTCTTCTTCTAGGCGGCGGCAGCGGTGATGGCTTTAGCTTCGGACGGCATCTTCTCTCGCTCGCTCGACAGTTTGATTTGAGCGAAGCAAGACAAACGGGGGCGTCCTTCACTATCGATGTCTGTGCCTGAGAAGCACGCCCGGTCAGAACAAGCCGATCTGTCGCCTGCTGAGATGCGAGCCAATCGGAGAGTGAAAAGCAAATGACGTCAAATTTTCTCTAGTCACCCCTATTTATAGATTTGCTTGAAATCAACGTTCTCTTTTAAAACAGTTATTAAACTATTTGGACAGGTATGTGGGATTCAGTAAGTAAACGACATGAAGCTTTGATGTCTTGGCTTTCGATTGAGATGCTAATAAAGAAATTTCGTTAAGCCAGCGAAAAGTTATAAACGTTTAAAATATTTCATGCCAACGTAACGCTCTTGGTTTTGAAATTCCAATTTCACTCCTGTATAGAGAAGAGAGACGTACTTCTACGTCAAAAGAACTACTATTCCTAGGCATGATTTTCCTTGGGATTCAAGAGGAACTCAATTAATCCAGGTAAAGGAATTATTGGAGAAAACATGAGCATGAGCAGTTGCTACTCCGATATTGCAAGAACAGCTGTGCTTACACAGGGAAGCACTATACATTATAAAAATGAAAAATAGAAATAAAAAAGTTCGAAGGTGTCAGACAATTTAAGAGTTTTCATTGGTTTTTGGAGCGTTCTTAAAGGAGACCCAGTAAGACTTCAGAGCTTCCTACTGGACCCCTAAAGGTTATCAGGGGCTTCCAAAAGATAAGTAAGGGTTTCAAAGAATATATTCTCAAGAAATTCCGAAGGGTTTGGAGAGGTTCCTAAAATTACCCAAGAAGTTCTTACATATTCTCTGGCATTCCAGAGAGCTTCTCACGGTCTCTTCCTTTATAATCCCTTTCAAATCAGATAACTCCTTTCAATGTACAGGAAAACTGTTGAAAGTAGTTTGAAACGCTGGATATCTTTTTTAATTCCCCTGATAACATCTTAAGAACTAGCATTATTGAAACCTGTGTGATGGATTCTCGGTTTTTGGGATTGAAAACCTCGTTTGGAAAACCAGGAAACTGCCACGAGCTTCATGGCGACCCCTGGGAAGCTTGGAAATCCCATGGAAATTCCCAAGAACGTTCGAAAACACATACTTAAAGCCCTCGGAACATCTCAGAAATTTCTTGGAAACCCGTAGGAAATTATGTACACACATTAAGAATCCCAAGAGTAACTATTGCTACGTCTTGAATAGCTCTCAGCAACTCCTGGGAGCCTCTGGTAACCTCTGAAATCACCGACAAACCTTTTGGGGTCCAATAGAAATGCTTTGGAAAACCCCCAGTGCTGTCGAATGAATTTGGCACTGCTGAAACGTCAAATTAGTGTATTCGTGCATGGTTTCACAACCGATTGCGTAAATTACTTGCTATTTCCCATAGTAATTCTCATTCAAACATTAAGTGGCTTGTGCGGTTCCAGTTTGCATCCGGATGAGTGGCTCGGTAGCTTAATTGGTATGGCACTCGTCCAGCATACAAAAGTCGTGAGTTCGAATACCACCTTAGCAGGTTTTTTTTTTCACTATTTCACTCATAATTTACCACGCGTAATGAGTTAATTATTTCAAATACAAATGTGTTCTAATTTTTGGAGGGGTCTCAGATTTCAACTTTAAATTGCATGCACGGTGTGGAGAAAGAACGATATTTTGGACCACCCTAATAGGCAGCGTAGCAGCATCATTCTTCAACGCAAGCTGAACGTTGCGTGACCGGTTCCCGTTCTTCACCCCGAGCCGGTACCATCAAAAAGCTCCGATTCCGAATGATTGATTCTTCACCTTATTCTTAGCCTCATCTCCATATCATCAAACCCCATTTAGACAACATTATACACTCACTCATTCACTCATTCGTTGGTTTTTGTTTTGCCTGCGGTTCCATGCTTCCCTAACGGTTAAGCCAGTGACATCTACCCCTCTGATTCTGAACAAAGCCGGCCAGCCGTCAAACCCCACGGAAGACCATAATTATCATTTTATTATGAAATAAAATTTCACTTAAAACATTATTATCGGGTTCCCTTTGATACGCAGCTGGGCACAATCTGGTAGCTCTCCAGTTCGACGGTTCCTGCTCCAAATTTTGCGACGGAAATTCCAGACTTACATGTGAAAAAGGCGATACAACATTTGACACTCTGCCCTAAAAGTTATTGGTAACCACGTGTGTAGTTTCTATTCCGTTTCTGAATGGAACCAGACAACCAGAAGTCGCATAACATGTCACGTGAAAACTCGCTTATTCATACAAATTACATCACATTCGAAAAGGGATCGTTCAAATATTACGTAACACAACAGGGGGAGGGAGGAGATCTTACATAGTGTTACGGTCCATACAAAAATTTAGAATTTTCCATACAAAAGCTGTTACGTGGGGGAGGGAGGGGGTCTAAAATTGTCAATTTTTGCGTTACGTAATATTTGTATGAACCCAAAACACGGAGGATGAAATCGTCTAATAGATGAGTTTCCTCGCATGAAACGCTATTTTCAGAGTTCATTTGTACATTTCGTTTCGTCCCGTATACTCGTATAAGCATTTGTTATCATAAATTAAGTCGCCAAAGATTAGTTCGCTAAACCGTTTCTCATCAATAAAATATTGTGTACTATTTTTACGACTTTTCGGGCACGACCGTGGATATTGTGGAAAAGAAACAATGGCAAACATCGACTTTGATCAGCTGAACGGACGACTGCGGAAGTTTTTGGATCCCACTTTGTGAATTGCGGCGGTTTACAGAGGAGCTTCGAGAGAGAAATTTGGTGAGTTTGTTCTAATCAGCAGCGCATGATCGTAATGCGTAAATATTACATTTGTCAGCCAGAACGTGCACCAAACGTATCCCATGGCACTACCCTTTCCATCAACATTCCACAACATCCCGTAACACCTATGAGAGGTCGTAGAGTTCTGTGCATCTTTCTTAAGTAGGTGTTCAATCAATCATTCTTTCCCATTCCCCTGCTTTCGCAAGGACGTGGCCAGGACAGCTCTTGACTGTTGAAGGATGCGTCAATCTTGTCTAAGAGTTAGGGTTCATTCAGAAATTTCATAACGCCGAAAAAAGCCTTTTTCGACACCCACCCACCCCCTCGTAACGCTTTTTGTATGAATTTTCTACGAATTTTGTGTGACCTGTAACATTTTGAGGACAGCCACCCACCCCCTTCAGCGTTATGAAATTTGTGAACAGGCCCTTAGAGGTTAGTCCCAAATTTCTGACTTTGGCAACGGACGGGAAGGAGGCAACCCTCATACAATGGTCTAGGACTGTATCACCTACGAATTCGTGCGAAATGCTTAATGTCAATGCTAATAGGCATTGTATAACGCAAAAGGTGTTTCGTTATATATACATTTTGGTTGACTGGGGATTAACACATTGTGAAGTTACATTGCAATAGTTAGAATGTCAATTAATTTATATATCTACTCAGAAACAACGAGCTACATACGTGGTTACCAATGGCATATAAGATCGTTATCTTAAGTTAAGCGAGAAGTAATAGTTTCAAGTGAATTATCTTAATATAAATATGCCTGTAGTGCACGCGAGATGCTTCTGTTCCCAAAAGTTGTTCCGCCCTCTTCACAAGTTAGTCTATAATTATTCGATCTACATTGAAATTCACCGGACTTGGACAACACTCTGCGACGCGACTGGACCCATTAGAATTCGAGAACATCTTTTCGTCCCATCCCCCAAAGTGGTCGGTATACGACTCTGAACAACACATCGTCGCATCACGTCGTTGTCGGATCGATCGGTAGCTTTTGAAATCGGAGGAAGAAAGTCGAACCGACAAGACGGCGATCGATCGGATGTTGTGGCTGCGGTTAAGGCTCGCCGCAAGATGTATGCAAATTTTATGCGACAGCAATTTGTTTTAATTGATCATTGATGGAAAATTTCAATTAAGACCACTCACGCCAAAATACGAACACACAGCCACACAAACATGCTTCTGAGCTTTTGGTGAATGCCCGCCGGCATGTTTGGCATTCCACCTGAAGCGAAATTATCATGTATATTGTACCAGTTTCGAAGGAAAATGTATCCGCAATACATTGTTGTTGTTTGGTGAGTTACTGTAGTGTCTAGAGGAATGCCTGATATCAAAATGATACTGTTAAAATAGGATCAGCTTTCATGGTAATACATGGCATGAGAAGGTTCGTGATCGGAGGTGGAAGATCAACGAGGTAATGTGCATCAATTCCGTGCTGTTACTTCAATAGGGCCTAGCTGGCATGAGCGATTTCTCTTCATCGATTCTCTTTTTCGCTTATAACATCGCTAAATTAGATAAATCTGTAATATGTCTTGTTGATGAAGCAAGATATAGTGATTCTTCATCCTACAGTAAAGAGAAATCGATGAATGCAGATAACTCCTTATGAAAAAAACAACAAAGAATTGCCAATTTTTCATTTTATGTCTTAAACGAAGTACCTTTTTGAGGCACATTTTTCTGAAACCCTCCTTGATGAAACTATGAAACAGGGACGTTCCTCTTAATCACACATCCTTCAATTCGCACATCTGCCATCAAACTCCACCTAAACTCGAGCATCTCCCAACCACCTGCACCTACACAATAGAAATATTAGTAGTAGAACGCTAATGGCGCTGTTCTCACAAAACTGAATTAGTTTATTATCACCTTTAACTGTATCTTTTCATTGTTTGTTCGATGCCATGTTGTAATGGATGATTTTAAAATTTATTTGACACTTTGAGGACCGGTACTCAAGCTGTCAGCGCGTGGCAAACTAGATGTTGGTAACACGAACGGTAGCGACATTAGCATTCTTAGGTTAATGCTTCTACTATCTACACCAACTGCCCCAACATCAAGCTACTACTGACTAACTCCCAGCATCTTCAAGCTCGTCCTTCAATCAGTCGGCTTCTGCATCTCTCTAGCCTTATTCTCCGCATCTTGGCCTCCGACTCTTAGTTCTTCGTCCTAGGTAGGTACCTCTTCCACATTGAACCTCATTGTCTAGGCTCTACCTCATCCAGGTTATGACTTCTCGTCCAGGTTCTACTTCCTCGTGGTCCCTCATTGAAATCGGCTACAGCATCCCCTCTGCGGCATCCCAGGGCTCATAAACCGTTGAAACCACAAAACAGGTATGCTTTCGTTTTTGCATAACACAGGCTGATGATAGGCTGATTGGCACGTCAAGAATTATTCATCAATATTAACCTCCTTTTCCCGATCAGCCTAGAGAGCCGCGTAGTGTCGGAAGCGATTATTTCAATTGGGGCCCATTCACAAATTTCATAACGCTTTAGGGGGTGATTGGGTGTCCTTAAGTTGTTACGGCACATACAAAAATTGTAGAGTATCAATACAAAAAGCGTCAAGAGGAGGTGGATGGGTATCCAAAATGGCCAATTTAAGCATTATGAAATATATGAACAAGCCCTTTTCTTAATTCTACACTACGTAGGGCCTGTTCCGGTGGTAAAAGTCCACCTCACAGGTTACCCCTAATTTATGGTGTGATGCGTACCGTGCCTAGAAATGAATGGTTAGGGGGTCTAAATGAAACCTAACCACTAACGGAGCCTGTGGGGTACGAGGGTGCCTTCCGCAGTATTGAACCCTTCTATGCTACCCAGAGCAATGGTGCAGGTGACCTTGTGTTTCTCCAAGACAATCTAAGTGATTTCGATGACGCCGTTGAAAATGAAACGTTCTACATTGTGGAAGCTTTTGAAGAAGCATGTCTTCTGCGGTGTGTGATGACTACAAAAGGTACTGCATGGTGGAATTCCGTTTTGAGTAGACTCAGGAAATTTTTTTTTCATTTCATTTATCCAGTTAATATCTAAACAGATAACACTGAATCAACAATCCCACGCCACAATACTCGGTTCGTGGCCGTATCTCTCCATCCTTGGTTCTACTCCACGCTCGCCAAATCGATACGCACTTGATCCGCCCACCTAGCTCGCTGTGCTTCACGCCTTCTTATTCCAATCGGATCCGAAGTGAACACCATCTTTACATGGTTGCTGTCCGGCATTCTTGCAACATGTCCTGCCCATCGTATCCTTCCAGTTTTGGTCACCTTCTGGATACTGGATTCGCCGTAGAGATGGGCGAGCTGGTGGTTCATCCTTCGCCGGAACACGCCGTTCTCCTGCACGCCGCCGAAGAATTTCCTTAACACTCGGCGTTCTAAAACCCCAAGAGCTCACAAGTCCTCCTCGAGCATGCCCGTAGAGGACTACCGGCCTTATGAGCGTTTTGTACATGGTACATTAAAAAGACACGGACACCGTCTTCAGCCATTAAGCTGCACAGACTGTAACTTAACACTAGACAACGGACAAGCATGCTCCAATGGTACAGCCGAGAAACATTCCTCACGAAAAGTTTCAATGGCTGCAGCGGGAATCGAACCCACACCCCATGACACGATACGCTCATTGCCTGACGACACTAACCGCACGGCCACGAAGCCCACAAGTGCGGGTGTGAATCGTTTTTGACCGCAGCTTCTTGTGGATGCCATAGTAGGCCCGACTTTCACTGATGATGCACCTCCGTATATCACGGCTAACGTTATTGTCAGCCGTCAGCAAGGATTCAAGGTAGGCGAACTCGTCGACCACCTCAAATGTATCCCCGTCTATAGTAACACTGCTACCTAGGCGAGCCCTGTCGCGCTCGGCCCCACCAACTAGCATTTGTCTTGGTCGCATTCACCACCAGTCCAACTTTTGCTGCCTCGCGTTTCAGGTTGAGCCCGGCTCTCCGCATAACACCTTCTAGCGCCTTATTGAACAACAGGCACGAACGTCCATCACCTTGTCGAAGTTCCCGGCGGAATCCAAACGAACTGAAGTGTTCTCCTGAAACCTTCACACAATTTTGCACACCTTCCATCGTCGCTCTTATCAGTCTTGTGACCTTCCCGGGAAAGCTGTTCTCGTCCATGATTTTCCCTAGCTCTACGCGGTCGATACCATCGTATGCCGCCTTGAAATCGATGAACAGGTGGTGCGCTGGGACCTGGTATTCACGACATTTTTGGAGGATTTGCCGTACAGTAAAGATCTGGTCCATTGTCGATCGGCCGTCAACGAAGCATGCTTGATAACTTCCCACGAACTCGCTTACCATAGGTGACAGACGATTGAAGATGATCTGGGATAATACTTTGTAGGCCGCATTTATAATGGTGATCGCTCGAAAGTTCTCACAATCTAATTTATCGCCTTTCTTGTAGATAGGGCATATTACCCCTTTCTTCCACTTCTCCGGTAGCTGTTCTGTTTCCCAGATTGTGCCTATCAGCCGGTGCAGACGAAAGGCCAGCCTCTCCGGGTCCATCTTTATGAGTTCAGCTCCAATACCATCCTTACCAGCAGCTTTATTGTTCTTGAGCTGATGAATGGCATCCTTAACCTTCCTCAAAGTCGGGGATGATTGGTTTCCACCCTCCGCAGTACCGACGAAGGCATTTTCTTCGTTGTCCTTACCTTCATTGTCTGTGCTCTCAGCGCCATTCAGATGTTCGTCGAAGTGCTGCTTCCACCTCACGCTCGTCCGTCAAAATTCTCCCATCCTTATCCCTGCACATCTCAGCACGCTCTCCACGTTCTGCCGGGTCCCTTGTTGCAGCATGACCGCCCGCGCTGTGGTCTTCTCCTCCATAATCTGCCTACATTCCTCGTCGAACTAATCTTTCCGTCGACTCCGTCCCACTCGATGTTGCTCTCAGCTGCATTGTTGATGGCTGTCTTCATTATTTTCCAGCAGTCCTCAAAAGGGGCTTCATCCAGCTCACTCTCATCCGGTAATGTAACCTCGAGGTGATGCGCGTATGCTGCTGCGATATCCGGTTGCTTGAGCCGCTCTAGATCGTACCGGGGCGGCCGTCGGTACCGTACGTTGTTATCGACGGAGAGTTATGGGCGCAGTTAAACCATCACCAGATAGTGGTCAGAGTTGATGTTAGCGCCACGATTGGTCCTGACGTCGATTATGTCGGAGAAGTGCCGTCCATCAATCAGAACGTGGTCCATTTGAGATTCTGTCTGCCGTGGTGATTTCCAGATGTATCGGTATGGAAGGCTGTGCTGGAAGTAGGTGCTACGAATGGCCATATTCTTGGAGGCGGCGAAATCAATTAGACGTAAGCCGTTTTTGTTCGTCAGCCGGTGGGCGCTGAACTTCCCAATCGTCGGTTTAAACTCCTCATCCTGGCCAACCTGAGCGTTTAAATCTCCTATGATGGCTTTGACGTCATGGCTTGGGCAGCTGTCGTACTCGCGTTCGAGCTGCGTGTAAAAAGCTTCTTTATCATAATCAGTGCTTTCGGAGTGAGGGCTGTGCACGTTTATTATGCTGATGTTGAAGAACCGGCCTTTAAGCCTCAACTTGCACATTTTCTCATTGATCGGCTACCTCCCGATCACGCGCCTCTGCATTTCACCCTTCCCTATAAAAGCTGTTCCCAGCTCGTGTGTGTTGCCGCAGCTCTGGTAGATGGTATGATTACCTCTAAACGTTTGTACCATTGATCCCTTCCAACACACTTCGTGCAACGATGCAATGCCGAATCCACGGTCCTTCAGCACGTCGGCGAGTATGCGTGTGCTCCCGATGAGTTGAGGGATTTACAGTTCCACGTAACGAGCTTCCAATCGCTAGTCCCTTTACGTCGCTGAGGTCTTCGCCAATTGTTCCGATTCGCATTTCTCTCGATGCTTGATTTTTTTACGGCTGGCTTGCAGGGCCTGACACTAACCCCCTAGATTTCCGGAGGACCATTAGTTCTAAATGTTCGGAGGACCATAGTGCGCAGTTTAGCTTAGAGTCCTTCTCTGGCACTCGGAAGATGACCAGCCGCCCCTGACATGGGGAACAGACGCTGTTGTGAGCCGCTCCTAGACTTACAGGAAAGCTCTTCGTTCTGCTGAACGATCCGGCTGCAAAAACTTTGGTACAAATGTTTCCAGTTTGGGTGAAGTCAGCTGGCTGAACAAAATCCTTGCAAAATCTAAGGATTTCTAAGTGAACGAAATTCGCTTACCTAATGGTGACTTGAGTTCTTCTGATGAAGAAGTTTTAGAATGTTTATTCAATGCACACTTCCCCGGTTGTGCGGACATAGCATCTACAGATGAAACAAATGTATTTTCATCTAATTATGAATCTCTGGCTTCGGCTCGCAGTACCGTAGCTACTAAGTAAGTACTGAATCGATTCAATGGGCTAAGCACTCAATAGTTTTGCTCCTTTTAAATTTCCAGTAGCAGATCTATCCTGTTGTGATCCAAAAGGTATTTGATTTTATCAAACATGTTTTGTAAAACCTACTTAAAAGCTGGGGGATGCGAACTGAATATAAACAAGTAGCCAGGCTGCTGTCAAACTAAGATTTTCGTAAAAATGATCGGAGTATGTCTGGTCATGATTTCGTCACGCTAAAAATTGGGTCCTAAAATGTTTAATGAAATCTTGTTTTTATTTAATGACACGAAAGAGCATGTTACTGCAACTATTTTACCATTTTTTTCCCGCTCAAATAACGGCTACATCATATTTAAACTTTAATTTTAAAATTGGGTCCATAAACGAACCTTGACACTTTTGATCGTGTTTGACGTTCGCTTAATCGACAAAAACACCACAGGGCTTTTAGTTTTAACACTGGGGTTGTTCCTATCTGACATTTCGGAAGGGACACGGAAAGCAAAATACACCCAAAATTTGAGTTTAAGCCAAGGATTGTGGCAAAGTCTAAAAAAAATGTTTTTTGGACACAAACCAAAGAAAAACATTTAAAAATTGAGTAAACATGTGTTTTTGGCCTAAACTTAAGCGTTTGGCATTAAAATTGGGAGAGGTCTTTAGGACCCTATTGTTATACTATTTATGTAACATAGAGACCGCCAACCGTTAAAGAAATGTTGAGATTGATCCAAATTATACATAAGTATTTTACGACTGGACTAAAATATGTTTCTAACTTGCATACAACCAGAAACTTTCTGATTTAGTTTATTTATTTGTTTTATTATCTGCATTGAACTGACGAACCTTTGTGTGAAATATGTTAAGTGTGCGCTTGGAATGTGGTTTCCTGCGAGACAAGCAAACACACAAGGGTAGGACTCGTGGCAAAAATTGTGTTCAATTTGAACGACCTAAATGTTCGAGTTCGCACCCCCTAGCTAGTAAGCAGTTTTGCTATCGGGTATATTCCCAGATCCTGGCTAGATACTACTGTAAAGTTTATTCCGAAATGAGGACGTGATTCGTATGAAAAAGCGAAGAGTTTTAAACCAATCAGTCTAACTTCGTTTCTTCTGAAATGTCTGGCACGCATTATCGATCATCACATCCCTTTTTTGGCAAACATGCCTCTTTAGGGGCTGTCGATTAACTATGTAAGGGTTTATGGGGGGAGGGGGGTTTGGGATTTCTTACGCATCATACAGTTTATTTCACACAAAGTTGTATACGATATCGAGAAAGCATTCGCTCAGAAACAAGCCTGCTTGGGTGTTTTGGATATTAAGGGTTGGATATTAAGAGTGCTTTTGATAACATGTCTTTCGATGCCATATTGGAAGCTGCACGAAACCATGGGATACCTACATTGATTACCAATTGGATTCATCAAATGCTCAGAAATCAATATCTCTTCTCGACATTGCTTCAAGCTGCGATTCGCAAATTGAGTGTTTGCGGATGTTCCCAAGGGGGAGTCTTGTCACCACTTTTGTGGAAACTTGTAATAAATACGCTATTGAGGCAACTCTTCTTCTTTTTCTTCTTCTTGGCTTTACGTTCTCACTTCGACAGAGCCTGCTTCTCAGCTTAGCGTACTTATAAGCACTTCCTCAGTTATTAACTGAGAGCTTTCTTTACAAATGTTTCCATTTTCGCATTCGTATATCGTGTGCCAGGTACGATGATACTCTATGCCAGGGAAGTTAAGGAAATTTCCTTTACGAAAAGATCCTGGACTAACCGGGAATCGGACCCAGACACCTTCAGCATGGCTTTTCTTTGTAGCAGCGGACTCTAAGCACTCGGCTAAGGAAGGTGAGAGGTATGTACCTTTTTTACTTCGAAGAGAACAACCCTAATATATGATTGTTAATTTTCGAGTTGCATACTTTGAGATTTTGACAAATCTTACAAGGAAGAATTTCTTCAAATGGCATGTCCATTTCATGGTTTATTTTATGTCTACATTGTATTTCGATCATAGTATCTCACTAGCTGTTTCATACACACATTCATGAAACGGCACTCCAATTCAAATGCCGTTCCATTGAAAGTACCTTTCATCGAAGGTTAAGTAGCGCTGTAAAGTTTTTACAACCATGCGCCGTTTAGTTTGAAAGCAACCAAAATAAGTACCTGTGCTCCCCAAAAAAAAAGCACTGCACCCTGCGCAATCACGAAGTTCAAAGTGAAGTGCTACCATGTTCCGAAACACGAAGCAACGAAACCAAAACAAAGGCTTCGTGAAACAGCAGAGAGTACACGGTCCGGGGCTAATTATGATCCAATGAAAGTTAATATTTTTATGGTGATGGCCATAGTGAACTTACGTTTTTACCACTGCATCTCGGGGCAACTCTAACTGGCAGACAGCAGAGCACCTAAAGGCAAAGATGTGAATGAATGCAGCTCCTCAGAGGATGAGAGCGAGAACGGAAGATTTATGTCATTCGTACTCTTCCAGATTATTTGCTAATGCTTGGCAGTGGAACCGTGTTTATTGGTTTTTCTGGATGAACTTTGGGGCATGCGGATTATACATGGCACTTTCAGTGCGGACGAGCAGAGGAATATTTTACTGTCTCATACCTGCTCGTTCCGGTGATGATTTATGGGTCCATTGAAGAGATACCGTTGTCGTAGATTTATGGCGTTCCGCCTACCTGCGAGCACATCTTTAGGACAGAGGAAAACTATTTGTACATCTAAAGGCGGGTAGCCACACTAATGGGGAGTAAAATCTAACACAATGGAAATTGTCAAACATAAATTGATGGGGTTCATTCGATATATGGTATTTTTTTTTTCATCAGCGGCATTCAAAAGGCCATACATAAGGTAATTTTTGGTGCAAAAACGTAATGTCATTTCAAAAATAGACTTCAAAAACTCGCAATTCGCCTGTAACTTACAAGATTTTAAAGTTATTGGCACGCTTTCTTTAGCAAAGTGGTAGGTTTTAGCGAAGATCTACGTTTTTTTTAATATGCAACTAAAAGAAAAAATTTATCGAACAAACTCCATGAGTTGTGGGCATCTACAGCTTTCATAGATTTTCACTTGAGTTTACTTATAACTTCAAAATCATCAGAATTACAAACTTGCTATGTCCAGAACTACAAAAATGCAAATGTGTATCATTACTTTTTCTACAACTCTCCTGAAGACCACATTCACGTAAAACTGGAAACAAAAAAATTTAGACCAAAATAACTGATTTTTCGTGTCCACCCTAAGTTAAAACTTTCAGAATCAATTTACTTAGCTCAAATGAAGAGTTAGATCACAAGTGCCTTCGACAAAGTTGTTCACAATAACATATTCTAAGAGCACAAGCGCAAATTTCATCAAATAAAATTCAAAATTTTAATGATAATAAATCTTTGAGCTGTTTGGTAGAATACCTATAAGTAAATGAAAAAAAAAAACGAATTTAGTACTATACCATTGAATTCCACTAGAGTTTGTATCCTTTATGACAGATACGCGTATTTCGACCCCAACTGTAAGGCCGTCTTCAGTGCCGTGTACTAGACTCGACTTAAGTGGTAGTACTAAATTCGTTTTTTTCATCTACTTCAAAATTTTAACTTAAACAAGGACAAAGTTGAATGGGGAACATTTTTTGAAGATGCAAATTAAGAATAACTTCTCTGGAGACATCGAACGTCTAAAATCAACGAAAACAGAGAAAACACGTTTTTTCCTGCTAAATTGTGGATTTGGACCATTGTGCAACTGAGAAGGATTATCCTTACAGGGTAGATCCTACGTTGTGAATTGTAATCGAGTAAGTAATTGAGAGCTCTGTTTGTCAATTCGGCATTCAAATTCACTATAATTCACCTAGTCAGTAAGGCTTTAGTTGAAGGGGCTTATCAAGTTCCAGTCGAAGAAGAAGTGAAACAGCCAAGAAATCCAAAGAAACCTTCTCTGAACAGACGGTCACTTACGATAAAAATGTAAACATCGTAAAACTTTACGACTATCAATCGGATGGTCACTAACTGGTTCCTACGCTCCGCTCCTCGTTAGGATCCATTAGGAAACAATTACTCACCAAAGTGAAAAGTCAATTGATTCGTCATCGAAAAAACATCGCATGTCTCCTAATTAATCTTTTCCTCCCTCGTCCCGTTGTTCAGAAGAAAAGTGAGCAATTGTCTTTGGAATGCAAAAAAAATCTTTACGACCCCAGTCCACTTAGGAACCGATCGACGGCAAGAAGGAGTACGATTCTGATCGATCGATTAGCCCCCAAAGAGCAAAGCAAAGAAAGAAGACCACATTTACGATTATGATCTGGTGATGTCAAGACATGCCGGCTCATAAAATGCTAAAAGGTTGTTCCCCAGTCTGGCGATGGAGGGCCCTCTCTTTCACTCGGCAGTCTATGGCTTATTGATCGTGATCGAGAGATGCGATCGAGATGGATCAAAGAGTCGCCTGCATCTGATGTCGGTATAAGCCGGTATGGATATCGATTAGGGTGACGCTTAGTTTTTTGAAACTTTTCAAAACCTAATGATCGTGTGTTCTTCTAATTTCAAACCACATTAGAAAAGAAATATATAATAGGCCTTCCTTAGCCGAGTGGTTAGAGTCCGCAGCTACGAAGCAAAGCCATGCTGAAGGAGTCTGGGTTCGATTCCCGGTCGGTCCAGGATTTTTTCGTAATGGAAATTTCATTGACTTCCCTGGGCATAGAGTATCATCGTACCTGCCACACGATATACGAATGCGAAAATGTCAACTTTTACAAAGAAAGCTCTCAGTTAATAACAGTGGAAGTGCTCGTAAGAACACTAAGCAAAGAAGCAGGCTCTGTTCCAGCGAGGACGTAATGCGAAGAGAAAGAAGAAAGATGTTTAGAGAAAAATTAGGCTTCAAGTCTAACACTTTGCATTTTTTTAACTAGTGAAAATTTTGGTTTAATTTTTCCAGCCATATTTATGTTACTTCCAGAAAATATAATGTGAAGTAATAATCATGAAAAAAAACATAATACTTAAACTGACACTTATATTGAGCTGTTCGGTTGTAACGTTTAGAATTTTGTTCTGTAATATGGCCAACTCAAAAGCAGCTTTAGCCTTAAGATAGTGAGAACAAAAATCAAAGCAGAATAAATGCTCCACAAGTAGCAAGCTGAGCACCCCTATCAAATGCCTTTTAACGCCACTGCCCATAAGCCACCAGCATTAATGCAAAGCGTAAACCATCGTACCACCGTCACCTACAAGCAACTACCTACACTGGTCGCGATGATGTCGTGGTCATCACTAGCGGGATGAGTATTGGGATCCCTCTCGTGTATGTTGCTTGTAGGTGACGGTGGTACGATGGTTTACGCTTTGCATTAATGCTGGTGGCTTATGGGCAGTGGCGTTAAAAGGCATTTGATAGGGGTGCTCAGCTTGCTACTTGCGGAGCATTTATTCTGCTTTGATTTTTGTTCTCACTATCTTAAGGATAAAGCTGCTTTTGAGTTGACCATATTACAGAACAAAATTCTAAACGTTACACGGTAATCCAATCCGCATGGTTATTAAATTAATTAACTCATTACGCGTGGTAAAGATGGACAAATTATGGGTGAAATTATGAAAAAAATCCACGTGCTCGGCTGGGACTTGAACCCAGGACTCTTGTATGCTAGAGCGCTTTACCAACTAAGCTACCGAGCCACTTGGTGACCCAATAACTGAGTTGGTTACAAGTTTAGAATTCAAATCCCTACAGACCACGCGGACCCCTTTCATAACCAATATCCATCCATCTCATGTTCCTACACACGCGGAGCGAGCGAGTGCGATTTATTTAGTGTTGAAACTGTTTGCCTATCGTACCTACATTAGTTGGTAAAGCGCTCGTCTAGCATACAAGAGTCCTGGGTTCAAGTCCCAGCCGAGCACGTGGATTTTTTTTTCATAATTTCACCCATAATTTGTCCATCTTTACCACGCGTAATGAGTTAATTAACATAATACTTACTTACTTTTGCTGGCTCTACGTCCTTCATGACATGACCTGCGTCACAATGTTACGCCAACTAACTCGGTCCATGGCTGCTAGCCTCCAATTTCTCAATCGCCCCACACTTCCCTGATCCTGCTACACTCGGTCAAACCACCTAGCTCGTAGCGCTCCCCTTCGTCTTGTACCGGGTGGATTTGAGGCGAACACCATTTTTGCGAGATTGTTTTCCGGCATTCTCACAACGTGTCCCGCCCATCGTACCCTTCCAGCTTTGGAGACTTTCTGGATACTGGGTTTACCGTAGAGCTGCGCAAGCTCGTGATTCATTCTTCTCCTCCATACGCCATACTCCGCCGAAGATCGTCCTAAGCACACGTCGTTCAAAAACTCCTTGCGCTTGCAGGTCCTCTTCGAGCATTGTCCACGTCTCATGTCCGTAGAGGACTTCCAGTCTTATCAGCATCTTGTACATGATGAACTGGCTGGATTTATTGAAGATCGTGCCCCGCATGTTGAAGCCCGCCCGTTTCATAAAACCGCAAAGCGCAATGATGAACAGGAGGCAGGAAGGACCATCGCCTTGTCGAAGTCCTTTGCGTGTTTCAAACGGGTCCGATAATGCACCCGATATCTTCACACAGCACTGTACACTATCCATCGTTGCTTTGATCAGTCTAGTCAGTTTCCCGGGAAAACCATTCTCGTCCATAATCTTCCATAGCTCTTCGCGGTTGATGGTATCATAGGCCGCTTTGAAATCGATGAATAGGTGGTGCGTAGGAACTTGATATTCGCGACACTTTTGGAGAACCTGCCGCAACATAAAGATTTGGTCTGTTGTCAATCGCCCGTCCACAAAACCGACTTGATAACTTCCCACAAATTTGCTTGCCAGTGGCGATAGACGGCGGAAGATCATATGGGAAAGCACTTTATAGGCTGCGTTAACCATTCGCTCGATAATTCTCACATTCTAACTTGTCACCCTTTTTGTATATTGGGTATATTATTCTCTCCTTCCACTCCTCCGGTAGCTGTTCTGTATCCCAGATCCTGGCTATCAATCGGTGCAGACAAGTGGCCAACCTGTCCGGGCCCATTTTAATAAGTTCCGCTCCAATACCATCCTTTCCAGCTGCTATGTTGTTCTTAAGCTATTTGATAGCATCCTTAACTTCACCTATTGTGGGAGTTGGCACGTCTCCTTCATCCGCCGTACTGATGAAGCCATTCCTCCTGCTGTCTTGATCTTCCTCCTCTGCACCGTTTAGGTGTTCATCGTAGTGCTGCTTCCACCTTTCAATCACCTCACGTTCGTCCGTTAAGATACATCCATCCTTATCCCGATACATTTCGGCTCGCGGCACATAAACTTTGCGGAATGCATTGAGTTTCTTGTACACGGATAAAAATCTGATCCCCACACCATGATTTACAAATCATGAAATTCATAAATTGATTAGGTCATAATATCAGGAGCACAAATCATGGTTCCTGGAGTCATAATCATGATTCCTCATAAGCGTAACTTCCAGTGTGAAAACACTAAGCGGCGCACTTTGCTTCATCACATTCGTTTCGATCACTCTTAATTCAATATGACGAAGCAGTTGAGTGGTAGAGTACGTGGCTCACAATCGGAAGGTTCTTGGCTCGAATCTCAATGCATGCTATTTTTAATTTTTTTTATTTTTTCGATCATAAACGGATGCGCGACTCAGCATTTTTGGCATTTGAATCATGATTCCGAGCAATCAGCTACAAAAATCTAACGCGTGTGTTGCGTTATGGCAATCTGACTCATGATATCATGAGTCCAAATCATGGTGTATTTTCATAAGACGAAAACACGCTGGAAGCATGATATCATGAGTCATAATCTAGTTTTTGGATTCTGATTTCTACCCGTGCAGAACTTACGTGTTTCTTGAAAACGATACAGCTGCTCTTTCTCTTCGCACTCCAACTCTTCCAGGCGGCGTTTTTTATCCCTGTATAGATGGGTTTGCTGTCTTCGCTTCTGTTTGTATCGTTCCACGTTTTGACGGGTGCCTTGCTGCAGCATCATCGCCCGCGCTGCATTCTTCTCGACCAAAACCGTCTGACACGAACCCAATGGCACCTTCCACTGCGTTGTTAATGGCTGCTTTGAGACTACTCCAGCAGTCCTCAAAAGGGGCTTCGATAAGTTCTCCCTCTTCCGGCATCGCTGCTTCAAGGCTTTGCGCGGAATCAGTTGCGACTTTAGGTAGCTTGAGTCGTTCCAGATTGTACCGTGGCGGGCGTCGGTACCGAATGTTGCTCACAATGGAGAGTCGTTGGCTACCACCCAATCACGCGCCTTTGCATTTCGCCCATCGCGATAAAACCTGTTCCCAGCTCATGTCTGTTGCCGCAGCTCTGGTAGACGGTATAACCATTCCTATACGTATGTACCGTCGACCCTTTCCAGCAAACCTCCTGCAGCGCTACGATGTCGACCTTGCGGACCCTCAATAATTCGGAAAGAATGCGGGTACTTCCCAAGAAATTGAGAAATTTACAGTTTCATAAGCCGAGTTTCCAATCGTTATTCCGTTTTCGATGCCTGGGTCTATGCCGATTGTTCCGGTAAGAATTTACATTGTATGCTTCCTGTACTGATGATTTTTACGGCTGGCTTGTAAGGCCTGCACCAACCCCCCTTTCTCGCCGGAGGATCATCGTGCACTGTTTAGAGTCCCACGCTGGCACTAGGACAATATCAGCCGCTCTTAACATGGAGAACAGACGCTGTTTTGAGCCACCCCCAACATGTAGAGCAGACGCTCTGATAAGCTCCACTCTCAGAAAAGAGGAGCCCCCCTTCCCTGTCACCATACGACCAAGGTACCACTAGGGTTGGTTACCCGATCTTCCCTACGGTTACTCGTACCCCAGGCGGCACCACGGGGATGTAGGGATAGGAGTTACTGGACAAGAGGCTAAGGACCACAAATGGGATCTTTTTTATACCTAGGTACGCGAAATATCAATGGTACCGTAAACCGGGGGCAAATTGATCACTGGGATGAATTTGATCAGATCGGTACCAAATTGCATTTTCTTTCAAGGATGCTTAATACTCCGTTGCCGTCACAGACATTCCATGTTTTCTAGTTTATAGATGTCTAATGATGGTTTTAAACTATTTCATTTTTATTTAGGTCAGTTTTGCATAGAAATATTCACAGTTTTTGAAGGTGTTAGCAATACTGTTGGAAATATCGGCACTAAACAATCCGCTGGTGCTAAGCCTGCAAGTAAACTTTGAGTGTTAAAAATGTCGTGTTAGCTTAAGTGTGAACTGCTGAACTCATTTTTGAAATCGTTCAGCATAACAAGAATAGTTTTTTGCACGTGAAACCGATTTTTGTTGAATAAAGTGCTTATTTCAAGGGAAATTGCATACATTTAGGCGTATTATGCAAATTTACAAAGTTTAATTTTGCAATAAAATGATGATATACACAAGTTGTAAGAATTTTGACATCATTTTCAGATTTAGGAGACCCAATTTTAGTAGATAGGGAAATTTTACTTTCTAAAATATGCTCTATTATATAGTGATCAATTTCGCCCCAATGTGTCATTTTCAATTTTTCGATTTGAAACTAATTTTATGAAATGTTAAATTTTATTTCATGAAAAATCGATTACATAAACTGATAGAGATCAATGAAGTACTGATTTTACCGAAATAAATTTGACAAGTTTTTAATTCCAAAGGAAATCATGACGAAAAGTTGTGTTAAAGTGATCAATTTGCCCCCGGATTACGGTACGCATTGTCCAGTCATTTACCACCCATAAAAAAAGATAACCCAAACCTCAAATAGAACGATGGGCTAAAAGCACTTGGTGCACTCTGTCTGAACAAAATAACAACGTTCAGTAATTTGGTTCACTCTGACTTAACAACTTCTTGGAAAATAGTAATTATTTAATGTTTGCATGGCCAAACTGGGTGCGTATATTTTTTAGATATACATTTGTCAAATCAATCGATTTTTTCATGTTTTACAAACATCTCAAATATTTAATTTTGAAGAGAATGGTGCAGGAAGATTAAAAATTGGAGGCGAAAATAACAAATTTATGTATGCTTCACTGCTATATATTATAACTTGAAAATTCCATTCCAAGTCACGTTCTCCATATCTAATTTTTAATATATTCAATGTAAACTTTGAGGTTCAACTTTCAATTCCGAAGAGCACACAATTTATTTGGATTTGAAAACTTTTGAAAAATAAGCCGCACCCAAATATCGGATGCGTTAATTTTCTAGCCCCTCGGGGATGTCGTCTATCCGCTAGTGGTAAAGTCTCACCGCCTGGTCCAAAAACAAAAGCCGCGCCAACCGTCACATCAGAGTTGTCACCACAATATTGAGAGCGGCAAACTCTAAAGGCATGCCGCCGTGGAGGTATTTCGAGATTTTAAATTTGCCTGTCCGATTGGCGGCTGGCCGTCGGCGGTGAATTCAGAAGCGATAGAAGTAAGGTGTTTCAAGTTGCTGCTGCTGCTGACCGATGATGGCTGGTATGCGCGGTATAGTGGATTGACTAATTTACTCTGAGCCTTCGGAACAAGCTTTTCGACTTAGAGGAGAGGGTGATTTATCGCAATGGGTGGTCGAGACACCGCCGGGAGGTTTTCAATCACGGGACGCCACGCAAAGTGTGATTGGGAGATCTTTGAAGAGGAATGATAACACGTTGAATATTGAAGCTTAAATATTGTTTGGGTTTTAATGTAAGTTCTTACTTTTAGGTGATTGCTGAAAGATGCTGACGAAATGAAAAACAATTTTTTGACGTTCCATTGTACAGTCAACACTCCCTTATTCGATAATCGGGATCTCGATATCGAGTTAGAGAACCACAGTAAAAGTTCTATGCGTTCTATAGTCCCTAAGAACGCATTTACACTGGATTTGTGTTCTATAACTCGATACCCCTTCAATATCGAGTAATAGAAAGTTGACTGTATAGAGACAACATGAACATTTTCTTGGAGATAAGTAAAACGAAAGACCTTGAAATTTTCAAAATAAAATTGATACTTACTTTTATAATGGTCAAAAATCAAAAATGCCGGGAGGTTTTCAATCACGGGACGCCACGCAAAGTGTGATTGGGAGATTTTTGAAGAGGAATGATACCACGTTGAATATTGAAGCTTAAATATTATTTGGGTTTTAATGTAAGTTCTTACTTTTAGGTGATTGCTGAAAGATGCTGGTGTTAATGAATAAAATAAAGCATGACGAAAAATATTACGGAAATTTTATTAAATCTTTCTATTTGTGAATGACGAAGAACAAGTTGTTAAATTGTTTGACGTTTCATTGTACAGTCAACACTCCCTTATTCGATAATCGGTATCTCGATATCGAGTTAGAGAACCACAGTAAAAGTTCTATGCGTTCTATAGTCCCTAAGAACGCATTTACACTGGATTTGTGTTCTATAACTCGATACCCCTTCAATATCGAGTAATAGAAAGTTGACTGTATAGAGACAACATGAACATTTTCTTGGAGATAAGTAAAACGAAAGACCTTGAAATTTTCAAAATAAAATTGATACTTACTTATATAATGTTCAAAAATCTATTGGTACTCAATGTTAGAAAATGCAACACTTTTTTACCAGAAGCAAAACATAGGCAATGAAGAGTCTTTTTTCCATCATTTTTTCATCTTCGCTTTTCTATCACCAGCATGCTGATGGTGACGATTTTCCACGGTAGGAAGATAGAATAATACGATCCGTGGGTATCTGCAGTGGGTTTGACCTCTTCTCGCAGCAAACTTTCACGAAATTAAGAATGATTCGAAAAAAGTACTAAGTCCAAACTGTAAACAACAGGACCAGTACCTATCAAAATTGATGCGTGACGTCACAGTGCAGTGTAGTGTTGCCGTGTTACCAAAGCGGAATGTAAAAAATAGGGTAACGGCCGTATTTTGGACGCTTTAAGGAAGTGACTTAGTTTTTTCCGTTTTTTTTCCCTAATGGATTACCCAAGATTTATTGAAGTGAAGGTTCAGCAATCTAGGCAGTCAGTGGGTGCGAAGTGAGGTCAGCTGCAGGGGAAGTGGAAGTGACAGCTGACAAGCTGGTTAGCTGGCAAGTTTGTGTACTCTGTTCTTCAATCTACCGTTTCTAGATGAGTGCTTTGTGAAGCCCAAGCAGAACAGTTCGGTTTTGCGTCGTCCGATTGATTTTGCTGACGGATTCGCGCGTATTTTCGTTGCCGGAGAATTTTTTTTCCCCAGTTTTGGAGCGCCTTGCTGGGTAGTGCTTTGTGAAGCCCCAGGACAGTTCGGTTTTGCGAGTTCTGTTTGATATATTGACCTTGACGCTTGCTCCTGTGGGAGCAGGTGACGAAGGCAGGATCAAACATGTCGCGCGTCGGTTGAGTGAAGTGAAAAAGTTCCGCGATCGGTTAGTTCTGTTTGATCTTCGACCTTGACGATTGCACCTTGGCAGTGCGTCAAGAAAGCCCGAGCAGTCGTCAGTTGTTTTCCCTCTCGGGTCGTGCGCCTATTTTCTCTGAGTGCTTTTATATAGCCGAGCAAACGAGCTAAGCTGAATGTGGATTGTTGCTGCTCAGTCAAGGATGACGGATCAATTGGTGAGCTCGTTTCATGCTACTATTTCTAATCTATAAAATATGTATACCTGCACATTTAATCGATACAACGGTAGGACGTAAATATGATTTTTCAACAAACTATGAAGGGTTCGTCACTGTGAGTGTCGACATAAATTCTAATTCATGAATTATTTATGTTTAACATTTTTTTTTGTTTTCAAAACGCCCCTTTCTTTTTATCTTTATTTTTGTAATTATAAAAAAACTTTGAAAGGTTCGACACTATAAGTGTAGACTTGCGAAAGGTTCACTTTATTCAACAAACTTTGGATGGTTCGCCACTGTAAGTGTCGGCATAAGAATAAGAGTGTTCTATGATGTTCCAGCCAATCGAGTTTTTGTTTCTTTTCAAATATGATTTTTCAACAAACTATGAATGGTTCGTCACTGTGAGTGTCGACATAAACTCTAATTCATGAATTATTTATGTTTGACATTTTTTTGTTTTCAAAACACCCCTTTTTTATCTTTATTTTTGTAATTATAAAAAAAACTTTGAATGGTTCGACACTACAAGTGTAGACTTGCGAAAGGTTCACTTTATTCAACAAACTTTGGATGGTTCGCCACTGTAAGTGTCGGCATAAGAATAAGAGTTTTCTATGATGTTCCAGCCAATCGAGTTTTTGTTTCTTTTCAAATAAGTAAAATATAATAACACATGCTTTCGTCCTGACAGCTGTAGTAATGTTACATTTAGATATTTGTTCAACAAACTTTGAATAGTTCGTCACCTCAAGTGTCGGCATAATTTTCCTCTACATAGAAATTTGGGTTAATTCTACGACTGGCGTGGGGTGACGGTTGTCGGTGTCGTGTGGCGAGGTGACGGTTGTCGACTCGAGTGAAGTGACTCGCCGTGTAAATCAAATGGAGAGTCACTTCACTCGAGTCGACAGTTGTCACCTCGCTATACGACACCGACAATTGTCACCTCACGCCAGTCGTAGAATTAACCCAATTGTTCATATCAAATGAAAATATTATATTTTCATAAAAACATATTTATATTTGACAAAAAACTATCATGGTCTAATCACTTATCAAAGTGAATCCTTTGATCCAACGATCCTCCCCATTAACAAACATCCTTCCCAGTAACCTTTGTGGAGATGCAGAGGCAAACACGGTCTCCAAATAGCAAAGGTTACACACTAACATTCCTTCCTCCAATCCCACCTGACTGCAAGGACGTGGCCGGCGCCGTTATTGACCCTGTATAAATAGAGGCACTGAATTATGCACACTGAAGAAGATTATGGCCAATCCCAGCCGAACTTCTAGTTGATTCTTTGTGCATTTTCACTGACTTCGGTCAATCACGGAATAGCAACCATTGATATGTGTAGTCAGTCTAAGCTAAGCTAAGCTAAGAAGCAAAACATAGGCAATGAAAGAATTGCCCTAGGTGATAAAACGTTAATAAATGCAATTAAATTAGAGATTTGGGCGTTATCCTTGTTTCTAAGTTTATTTACTCAACAGTACAATAACGTTATTTATAAAACTCAAAACATACTCGTATTCATCAAATAATTCAGTTCGCATTTCAAAGATGTTGTTCGTTACATATGTGAGACCACTCGATGAATAATTCAATATTGTTTTGGCCCTATTTCAAGTTATACATACGAACCGTCTTAAATCGGTTCAAAAACAATTCCTTTTATTACCTTTAAAAATGGTAGGCTGATCATATCAACCGCTTCTGTCTTATGAATCACGATGCATATTAATTAACTTAAAAGAACTCAAATAACGGAGATAGTTTACAATGATTGCCTTACGCTAATGAGTTAACTCTCCATAATTTCAAGGAAACCTAAACTTCTCTGCTCCCACTCGTTCACTAAGAAAAAGAAACAGTTTTAGAACAATCTAGGCTAAAAAATGAACGCTTAAATAGAATCATGTCATGTTATAACAACCATTACTTATGGGCCAGGGATGCAATCCGGCGAGACAATATTAATAACTCGGTAACGAAGCATTTCCGGCATTTGGTGTCTTCGGCAAAGTTTTTTTTTGTAAGAACAAGGAGCATCTACTGACATAAATGGATAGTTCGTAAATCGTCCGTATGGATGGCACCACAATCTACCTTTTCACTAAACACTTGGCATGTTCGTCGAAGTTGTTCATTTTGATGTAATAAGCATTTCTCTCGAAGACGTCGAAATTTCACAGCCTACTGTTTTCGAATTATTGGGAAAATAAGACCAAATCAGTAAACAAACGGTTTTTGTATTGGAGTATTATAAGTATTGTAAAAAATGGAAATGTCTCAATAACACCAAAATATACCTCCTTAAAATTTTGACATCCGTATCATCTAGTATTGTTCTATGTTGCCTGTTCAAGCTTGTAATTTATTGCGTTTTTAGAGATATAATTGCATGCTTTCAAAGATAATAAGGTTTAAAAATTGCACTATTTTTAGGGTTTTTTTTTTAAATTATTTATACAATTTATAATACGGCGCTCATTATTTTTTTCCTCTGAAGTTTGTGTGTGCTATATTATTTATCAGCAAAAATATTATATGACAAGGTTGTTAAGAAAAATGTCAAACTCGGTGTAAAACATCTATTTTTTTTTCACTGATCTGGACTTATTTTGTTAATAACTCGAAAACTCGAAGTATGCTGTGAAATTTTGACATCTTCAAGAGAGCTGTTTATTTTATAAAAATGAACAACTTTGACGAACATGTCAAGTTTTCAGAACGTCAGAGTAAAAAGTTAGATTGTGGCGACATCTATGCAGACGATTCACGAGCTTATCGTCAGTAGATGGTCCTCGTTGTTACAGAAAACTTTGGCGAAGACACCAAATGCCGGAAATGCTTCGTTACAGAGTTATTAATTTTGTTGATTTACGAATTTACGGATTATGGATTTTCGGTACCCTCAAATTTTCACACATCGTGCTCTCCATAAGTCGATATTTCCATGACTCAATGTTTCTTCTAGTCGATGTCTCGTGTAAGGTAAATTTCTGTCCATAACACGATATATTTCTAAAACATTTTCCCATTCAGTAAAACTTGTACTGCTTACCCGACCAGTGGACTACAACAAATTTGAACCACAATTATATCAAAGCTTGTTACAAATAACAAATTTATTCAGTTTTGTTTGAAACCATCTGAGTTAGTTGAGGAAGTCGTAACACACTAGAATAAAATCAGTTATAATAACAAAGGCTGCTTCAAATTTGTTTGAATTATAATCACAATTATTACACAATTTGTTACAAAGAATTTTCGAGTAACTAATTATTCATGGTCAGTTTCATTTCATGTTAATAAAATTACAAATTTTGTTATACGTCAGTTATGGAAGCTAGCACAATGGGTTATATCTCTGTTTAATTTATAGCATAATGAGTTATATATTTGTTTAACATATTTATAAATTCAATGAAGCCCCTTTTGAGGACTGGTGGAGTACAGTGAAAGCAGTCATCAGCAATACAGCTGAGAGCAACGTCGGGTACGTGGGACGGAGTTGACGGAACGATTGTTTCGACGAGAAATGTAGGCAGATTCTGGAGGAGAAGAATGCAGCGCTGGTGGTTATTCTGCATCAAGGGACTCAGCAGTATGTGGAACATTAGTGACATTAATGACGCCTCCTGGTGGCGAAGAAGTGTGAGAAGATAGAATAGCTATGCTGGTCTCAACAAACACGGAAGTTCTATCAGAAGCTCAACGCATCCCGCAACGGCTACGAACTGCGAGTCAAGATGTATAGGGTTAAGAATGGAAGCATATTGACGGACGAGCGTGAGATGATCGAAAGGTGGAAGCAGCACTACAACGAACTCCTGAATGGTACTGAGATAACAAGCAATGAAGGTCGAGACAACGGAGAAAATGCCTTCGTCAGTACTATGGACGATGGAAACCAATCAGCCTCCACTTTGAAGGAGGTTAAGGATTCCATTCTACAGCGCAAGAACAATAAAGCTGCTGGTGAGGGTGGTATCATAAAGATGAGCCCGAAGAGGCTGGCCAGTTGTCTGCACCGGCTGATAGGAACAATCTGGGAAACATAACAGCTACCGGAGAAGTGAAAGGAAGGGGTATGCCTCATCTACAAGAAGGACGACAAGTCGGATTGTGAAAATTCTCGATGTGCGTTGCAAATTCACCAGCAGTAAACGAGTTCGTGGGAAGTCATCAAACGGCTTCGTTGACGGCCAATCGAAAACGGAGCAGATCTTCAATTCTTCAAATCCTACGAATAAGTCGTGCATACCAGGCCCTTAGGCACCACCTTTTTATCGATATCAAGGCGGTATAAAAAAGTCTCGATCGAGTAGAACTGTGGAAAATCATTGACGAGAACAGCTTTCCCGGGAAGCTTACATGAGTGATAAAAGCAACGATGGGAGGTGTGCAAAATCGTGAGAAAGTTTCAGGCGAACACTCCAGTTCGTTTGAATCCTGCCGAGGACTACGATAAGGTGATGGACTTTCGTGCCTTTTGTGCAATGTGAAGGTGTGTGATATGAGCTTTGTCGGCCTAACATTTGATAAGGTGGCAAACCTGTACACCCGACTGAAACGCGAGGCAGTAAAAGTTCGACTGGTGAAGAATGCGTCCAAGACAAGAACATGCAAGTAGGTGGAGTCGAGCGCGACAGGGCTCAACTAGGAAGCCTTGTTACGATAGACGGGGATACGTTCAAGGTGGTCGACGAGCTTGTCTTCCTTGCCCTTGCTGACGGTTGATAATAACGTTAGCCGTGAAATACGGAAGCGCATCATCAGTGTAAGTAGGGCCTGCTATGGTCTCCACGAGAAGCTGCGGTCAAAAGATTTGCGCAAAATGTACCATATATACATAACACTCATAATACCAGTAGTCCTCTATGGGCATGAAACGAGGACAATGCTCGAGGAGGACCTGTAAGCACTTGGAGTCTTCGAACGCTGGGTGCTTAGGGTGATCTTTGGCGGTATGCAGGAAAACGGTGTGTGGCAGCGAATAATGAACCACGAGCTCGCCCAACTGCACGGTGAACTTAGTATTAAGAAGGCGGCTAAAGCTGGAAGGATACGATTTGCAGGACATGTTGCAAGAATGCCGGACAGAAACCCTGCAAAGATAGTGTTCGCTCCGGATCTGGTTGGTACAAGAAAGCGTAGAGCGCAGCGAGCTAGGTGGGTGGATTAAGTGCGCAAAGATTTGGCGAGCGTAGAGCAGAACCAGTCTTCTTCCTTGCTCTTGATTTACCATCTTTCTCTCCCTTGTAACGATCAACTTCAAAAGAGAAGCGATTTTACCCACACACAAACTGAGCGTCCGTACACTGCTGGATGATGAGTTTACGCGTTTGTGTTTGTTTATTTTCATTCCCACACCTCAAGCGTGTGCTAGAATGAGGATATATAATAATTCTCTTCATCGATCCTCTCTTCTGTGAATCAAGAAGACAAGATGCGGGTTTGTCAGCATTTTTTCATCTCAGGACGCAAGATTGCATCGCTGCCAGGCGACCTGAAGAGAAAAAATCCTAACAAACCCGCATCTTGTCACCTTTATTCGCAGAAAAGAAGATTGATTAAGAGAAATCGATCATGCGACTCAAGCCCTTATGCTAGCACACGTTTGAGTTGTGAAGAGTTTGTTTTGACAACATCAGTGCTCCAAATAGAAAGCGATTGTTTTTCCCCTTTCTCAGTACAGAGGAGAGTATTTTTTTCCATTTCTCAGTTCGCATTTTCAGCATTTTCAGGAAGCTTTTCGTTATCTCTTTGCAGCTCTTTGCCCATAAGGGCAAAGATGAAAGCGAAACCATGCTCTTGCGTTGACGGAGCAACCAATCTCAGTTCATCCCAAATGCAATGATGATGTGTTCGCAGAGCTTCGCAGTAGGCTTTGGAAAATTTAACGATCATTAAAACACGAGCCATAACTTCATCAAATTTATCCACCTGCATTCATACAACACGCATGACATTTATCGTTCGTGGAAGATTACGAGCCATGAACGAAAACAAGACAGACACACACCACCGTCTGTTTGGTGCCGATTACTGTGTGTCACCACTTGTAACATTCACTGACACACTGTCTTCTTCTTCTTTCTGGCGTTACGTCCCCACTGGGACAGAGCCTGCTTCTCAGCTTAGTGTTCTTATGAGCACTTCCGCAGTTATTAACTGAGAGCTTACTTTGCCAATGACCATTTTTGCATGCGTATATCGTGTGGCAGGTACGAAGATACTCTATGCCCTGGGAAGTCGAGAAAATTTCCAACCCGAAAAGATCCTCGACCGGTGGGATTCGAACCCACGACCCTCAGCTTGGTCTTGCTGAATAGTTGCGCGTTTACAGCTACGGCTATCTGGGCCCCACACTGTCATTCTGATCAAAAAACAGAGGCGAATATTTTCCATTTTCTATGCTATGTTTACATCCAAAGGGGTATTTGATGATCCAATAGATTAAAATTAGGTTGTTAAAGATTGTATTACCAGAAAATATGAAGGTCATTACCAATTTTATGCAAAACATAAATTACCCAAAGCGGCAAGCAAGAGTTATCAATGGAAAGATGTGCATTTGGATAAAGCAAACGTTCATCTTCACTCTCTCAGCATGGATTACCCAGACAACCCAGACAAATGTACGCATAACGAAATCACCTGGAGGCTTTGTACGTGCAAAATTTCACTTATAAAATGTCGCGAAAAGGCCTTCTACGTACAAAAGTGGAGGCGATATGCGTGCATATATTATGTGATGATTAATAACATACAATGCGAGTGTATAAATATTCTCCCGAACTAACCTGTTATCTTATGGGACTTAACTTTTGATAACAAATGTTGATTTGACAGCTGCTACGAATTGATTCGACTTACTTTGTACAAATGTACGGGACGAAACAAAATGTACAAATGAACTCAGAAAAAAGTGTTTTATGCGAGGAAACTCATCAATTTGACGAGTTTATCCACGGTGCTTTGCGGGTTTGATGTAATTAGTATGAATAAACGAGTTTTAACGTAAACTTTAATGCGATTTCTGGTTGTCTGGGTATACTATAAGAATGATGCAAATTTTAAAATGTTTGCTCCTCTATGCTTAAACAATTTTAATTATGGAAAATAGCATCCTCCCAAAGTTTGAAGTGATTCGAAAAAAAATTGACTGTGCACACGCCATTTGAAGTTTATATGGAGATTACTATGGAAAACGCCAATCTTTTGTGTTCATCCCTCTATCTCTGCGTCATAATATTTTATGGAAAAGTGAACAAATTCTTCTTATGTGAAATTCTCCCAGCTACAACTTTGCCGAAGACTACTTTTTGATTGGGCTTCAGGATAAATTGTTATTCATCATCATAAAGTTGGTTTGCATGTAGCATGCTTCACCAACTGTTCGGCAGGCAACAGTGGTGCTCCTGGCGGGAAGAATAGATCAAAGTAATCCAGGCTACTATGTTCTACAGCAAAAAAGCAGTGTTGCTCTGAAAGTAATTGAATGATCATCTCAGCATGATTTAGGCTTTGTTCCATCGAAATGTGGTCTTCGGCAAAGTTGTAGCTGGGAAGTTTTCACATGAGATGAGTGTGTTCACTTTTCCATAGATTATTATGACGAGCAGTTAGAGGACTGAATACAAAAGGTTTGCCTTTTCCATAGTAATTTCCATATAAACTTCAAATAGCGTGTGCACTAGGGTGCCAATGGAATGTATGGGAAAAATTTTGCCATCGAATTTCAAAAAATGGTAGGGCTCAAAAGTTTTGTCTCCTCGAAAAAAGTCCCCATGCAAAATTTGAGCTCAATCGGACTTCATTAAGTGGACCCCCAAAGCGGTCAAAGTTTGGCTTTTTTGACCCATGAAAAATCTCCAAAGGGGGGGGTACATGAAATTGCATTAAACGTCGAGATCTGGTGTTATTTGAAAAAAATTGTTTTTGAAAAAATCGACCTTTTGGGACTTAGTAAATTTTTGAGTTGGGGCAGTGAATTGAATTTGAAATGAACGATTTGAATTCAATTGCTGAGAAATTCAAGGCAATAGTATTGAAACATATCCTATATGATTGTTAGCCACTGAAAGCATATGATATGGGATATTTCATTAGGGTGGTTCATTTACTTTGCATTAGGGTGGTCCTTTTTGTTAAAAAATAAAAAAAATAAAAATTGAATGTTAATTGAATATTGAAGACAATAGTATTGGAACATCTCTCACATCATCGTAAGCCATTTTCTACATTTAATATGTGGTATTTTATTAGGGTGGTTCACTAATTTTCCATTACGGTGGGCCTTTCTGTCGAAAAATCATAATTTGAATGGGATATTAAAAACAATAGTATTTTATCACCTCTTCCATCATCGTAGGCCATTTCCTTCAATAGATTCGTGATATTTCATTGGAAAGGCTCACTTATATTCCATTACGGTGGTCCTTTAAAAAAATTGAGTATTTGAATGGAATAGTAAATACAAGAGTAATTAAACATCTCCTATGTCATCGTAGGCCACTGTGCACAACCAAATTTCTTCCAAATCATTTCAAATTTAGAGAGGATCATTTTCATCATAATTGACATCGTTTAAGCATAGGGGAGCAAAAACTTCAAAATTTGCATCAGTCTATTATACCATGCACATAAAATGTTGACTCACAATTGTTGTGAGCGTACGAATTCGCTCCATCTTTACGATCAAGATGAGCAAAACAAAGCCTAAGCAGAACCGAAGATTGTAGTGTGAAATTGTTGATTCAATATTATCTGTCTAGATGTTATTAAAATAAATTAATTAAATATTTGATCCACCCAATGAACACAAACTCGTAAACGATAACGCATAAGAGTACAAAAGTGGAGGCGATATTCGTATATCGCCTCATCATTTGTACTTTTGTATCCTATTATAAACGATCGTGATTTTACTGGGCAAAGTCTTGTATTCAAAAGAGTTCTTGAATAACACTACACAACTATTTGATTGGAAAACATATGTTTGTTCAAGCCTGCTTAAGTGTGAGTCTTTACCCTGGATTTCCGAGAAATCACTCGTTACGCATGTGCATTCGAAGACCTTTGCCGAAAAGAGTTTTCGGATTACCGTAAATAATCGTTGAACTTCTTCTTCTTCTTCTCTCTGGCATTACGTCCCAACTGGGACAAAGCCTGCTTCTCAGCTTAGTGTTCTTATGAGCACTTCCACAGTTATTAACTGAGAGCTTTCTTTGCCAATTGACCATTTTTGCATGTGTATATCGTGTGGCAGGTACGAAGATACTATATGCCCTGTGAAGTCGAGAAAATTTCCAACCCGAAAAGATCCTCGATCGGTGGGATTCGAACCCACGACCCTCAGCTTGGTCTTGCTGAATAGCTGCGCGTTTACCGCTACGGCTATCTGGGCTCCTCAAACTCAAAATATCATAATTGAGCCGGCTCGGGTATGTATCTTGTCCTGTTATCAATAGTGTTCTTGGATTATATATTATTTAGTCTCAAATATGCTTAGAATATCTTATTGAGCCTGTTTGCGTATAAACCGTACTCATTAACCTTCACGAGATCACTAGTTAGCTTGTAGATTTGAATGGCATTTATGGTTTTTAGTTTTCGATGAGTGCTGATTGAATGATGGATTCTTGAGCCTTAAAGGAGTTTAAGTCTAATCTGATTCAACATTATTGTATGAGTTCACATGAATGTTAACCTTGTTTATTTTCTTAATAAAAGAATACTGATTGCACTTGTTGATCCAAAGTCCTGTTCTTAACGGAGTACTTGTTCAACCCTAGTCAGCTGTTAGACTCAAAACTAGATATGTTATGTTTGTTTGAGCCTGCTTGAGGAAGATTTTAAACCTAGTAAAACTTAACATCTAAAAGACACACATAGTTTCATATCATATATCCTCCACATATACCCACAGCACAGTTTTTTCCAGCTAAATCTGAATTAACGCTGATCAACCACCAGAAGCTCAAGCGTAGCTTTGAAGGAAATAAAATTGTGCCACTTAGTGGGCCGATGCCATGTGCTGGAATCGTAAACCAATTTGTTGGCATCCGACCCTATGACTGCCATTCCGACCGTCAGTGAAAACAGAGAATTGCCTCAGCTCTAACAGCTCAAAGGAGAGAAGCCATGAGGTACTTATTTTTTTCGGATTAATGGTTGAGCTTATAACAAAAGAGAGGGGAGCGGTCAGCCAATCGTGAGCGCTATTGCCTTAATTTGGGGTTATTCGTTCTACAAATGGCTGCCATTCCAGAGAAATGTATGGATTGTGACGATGGTCAGTTGATTAAGATGTCTTCTGTGAGAAGCTTTGCATTGCAGTACCTAATTGAATTTCCAGCTGTTTCTGTTCTGAGTGATATTAATGGTTTTCTACAATGAGTTGACAAATGATCGTAAATGAATCTATTTCAAATTCATTGCGTATATGAACACGGTTAGCATTCCAGTGACATTCAAATTGTATCACGTCTTTTCGTTTCTGACATCGTAGCACGGGTCATTTAAAAACCCAACGATCTCGAGTATTATGATATGCGTCAGCTGATAAATGTTCAACTTCTGTGTTCTTGTGTCTCCGCATTAGTCACTTTTGCTCCGGTTCCAAGTTACCCTAGTTTGTCCTCAGTATACGAAAGATTAGTTTGTTCTTGTCAAGCTACCACCAGCACACAAGATTACAACTGGACCACCATCAGGCTTGCGGCGGTAATCGAAATGCACTCAACCCATTACTGCAATTCAGCGAGGACACTTAAACATTTGTTTCTGAGCGAATCACCTTGCCCCAGGAAAACGAAGGAAAAAAAACAACATAATTTATCCTCTTGAGTGAAGTACTTTCACTTAAAAAGGACTAATTTCCATAATCGTTTGTCAAACTGCATTTGCTCCGGAGCAACGGAACAGATGAACTCTTCAAACATTTTCCCCAACATGCTTCTCCTTCTCGATCTTTGTCGGTTGCGCCTTCCGAAGATGCTGCTGAAATGTGATACTTTTCCATTTGAATGAGAATGACATTCACGGTCGGTCTCGGCACGGGTGTTTACGTCGGAACCTATAAAACCAGCCGGTCGTTCCGGTGACAAAATAAAATTACTGAATGGAACTGGGCTTCAGGTGATGGCTTACTTTTCATACGTGAGCACACCAAATCTTGCTGATGGGTTTTGATTCTCGGCAAGAGATGCTTAAAATAATGAATGGAATACCGTTTGGCGGGGTTTATATTTTGAATGAAAGATGGGGAAGGTGCAGGGCACTAAGTTGAAAGGTTTTGACGGTTACGAAGCTTGTCGTAAAATGATAAATCATGAATTCCTCCGGCTATCTGATGTGGAAGAAACCCTCAAAAGGGTTTCAATGTTTTACTCTCTGTGACCAATTCTGAGATGGTAAAAGTGTCAAATTGTCTTCTCGCTTTTCTCGACAACATGCTTCTCGGTATTAAAAAAGTGAATCTACATTCTAACGTATAGAAAGATTAAGCAGTCAAAAGGTTTCATTACGATTTATTTCATCGATTATTTCGATTATCGATTTTTGGGTATCTTTGATAATAAAGATAAAAAACACCACACGAAAATTCACAGCCATACTATTGTTTGACATGATTGCAGTTGGAACTGGATTGGAGAATATTAATTGAGAACTTAGGTTAGATTTTATGCATTGAAGTTCTTATTTTACAGAAAAGATCACCTACAAATTTGATTTAACTTGAAACAAACATGACAAACATTATTATAATTGTACAAAAATTTGTATAAAACCATGTTCCTGAATAGGGCAATAGCTTCGGCACCATTCGAATATTATCGGCAATCGAGATTGGAACGATAAATTCACAGTATATTTCCGTTAAAACACTCCAATGAATACATTAATATAATACTTTGTTCTGTTAACATCACCCTGACACAATTTTAAGGATTGAACAAACAATTTTATCCGAGTTGTCATTAATGGAAATAAATACGGCTTAGAATGCGATTGATTTCGAGTTGACGATAATAGTCAGGGTTCTGAATTTTTCGTATCAATGATGCGAAATCAACGATTTTTCGCACGTTAGGAGAATCCTTTTTCGCTTACTCACGTGAACATCTTTTAACGCTCACACTTATTTTCCTTAAAGTTTCGATAGGGGATAACCGAAAAACATTCCACTCTGAAGATAATTACTATTTCACTCCATCATTCGCTCACCAACTTCTCCCGAGAATTATCACTATGTGGATAAACAAAAACTGGTGCCGGCTACGGGGTTTGATCCTCGAACATTGCTAAAAACAACCGCGATGCGTGCACGCTAACCAGGCTCCCATATTAACTTGATGAAATCAGCGTTTAATTTGGTGCTTAAAAATCCATTGCTCGTGGCGATGTATTCAGGAAAAGTTCTTCATGGGTAGGAGAAAGACAAAACAGCAAGATTCCTTAGGCAGAATTGCCTACAACTTGATCATAAATTAACTTCATTTGTTTTATGGAATATAAATAACTAGGGTAGGTGTACTAGTAGTGGACATATTTCGCCACACGTGATATTTTATCTGTTTCCACATTTTGAAAAATGATTTTGTGTTTTTGCGGTAAGATAAAGGATATACAGTAGTGACCCGATTTTGTCAGCCCCCGATTTTATCTACCTCCGATTTTAGCATCCTGTTTGCCCGATTTTGTCAGCCTAAAATTAATATTTATTTTAATCAGAGTAAACACGTCTATACTGGCAATATTGGGAGAATAAAGTCAATTATGACCTTGGCCACGTCTATACAATCATCTAAAGACCAAAATTTTTAATAATTATCCAAGAAATTGACCAATGTTACCTCTTAATAAGGTACATGAAGAATGGAAGTAAAACAACAATGTTTATATTGAAAAAAAAAAAACATAAAACTAAGTTCGTAAGTTAAAATAAAACTTGAAACCCATCGAAAAAAAATTTCCCGATTTTAATTCTTTTCCGATTTTGTCAACCTTAAGTGCGGCATGGGGCTGACAAAATCGGGACATTACTGTATCTTGATAAGGGTGAACCATTCCCCCCCCCCCTTCCCTTAATCAACAGTTTCCTTCTGATGTTCAAAAACATGCTGCCAATTATCAGCTCAAATCATTCAAATCTCAAGCATCGCAAAGAGTTTTTCGAAATTATACATATCTATCAAATCACCCATAAGATTGTATGCAATCCACTTGCATACAAGAAAATTTGTTCGTACCCAGGCAGCCATAAATCGCATAAAAGTTCACGTTATAACTCGTTTATTCATACTAATTATATCAAACCCACAAAACACCGTGGATAAACTCGTCATATTGATGAGTTTCCTCGCATAAAACATTTTTTTCTGAGTTTATTTGTACATTTTGTTTCGTCCCGTATACTCGTACAAAGTATGTCGAATCAATCCGTAGGAGCTGTCAAATCAACATTTGTTATCATAAGTTAAGTCGCATAAGATAACAGGTTAGTTCGGTAGAATATTTATACACTCGCATTGTATGTTATTAACCCCTCTACCGGCAGCTTCTTTTTTTACCGCAAGAAAAAAAAAATTCAAATCGCGATAACTTTTTTGTTTCTCGGTATTTTTGCACCATTTTTTCACAAGTTCTCAAAAAACTCTTCTAGTTTGAGGATCCGTGTCGATATTGATGATTGGTGATCTGGTTTTAAAGATATTCCAATGTTCCTTGGGGGACCGACATTTTCCATACAAAATGTCTTAGGGGGCCATTTTGTTTTACGTCAACTTATCGAAAAAGTAAAATGTGGGCTATACAATGCTATGTAATAAGGAGCTACTCTGAAAAAATCATACAAATTGGTTAAGAATTCTTAGAGATATTTGAAAATTACGATATGAGGTTTTTGAAGTTTTCAAGATCTTTATTTGGTCAGCTTGGTACCAGCAACATAAATGCTCATTACTCAAGGACGGCTGCTCCAAATTGCTTGATATTTTCACAAGATACTCTCATTAATATATTGTTTCAAAGAGTGAACATCTGAATACGTTAAAAAATCTGTGGGTTATGGTTAAGCATCGGTCCCCCAAGGAATTTCGGAATATCTCTGGATCCAGATGACCAATGATCAATATCGACACGGATCCTCAAACAAGAAGAGTTTTTTGAAAACTTGTGAAAAAATGGTGCAAAAATACCGAGAAACAAAAAAGTTATCGCGATTTGAATTTTTTTCCTGCGGTAAAAAATGAAGCTGCCGGTAGAGGGGTTAATCATCACATAATATATGCACGCATATCGCCTCCACTTTTGTACGTAGAAGGCTTTTCGCGACATCTTATGAGTGAAATTTTGTATGTACAAAGCCTCCAGGTGATTTAGTTATGCGTACATTTTGGTTGTCTGGGTAGTGGGTGGTGATTTTCAAATGAGGACGAATATCAACAGTTTTTGACAGCAGCTGTAATTAGCACTGCAATCAACGGCTTATGCAATGCTTTTTTTTTTAGTATAGCTGCACAAATTCAAACACAATTTGAAAAGGTGATTTACTCTCTTGTTCAATTCTACAATCTGTCTGGGAGATGTGCCCAATGCTGGGAATGGTAATAGTAGTAGGCTTGAGTTTTTGCGAAAATCACGTGGCTCTCCTAATACAGTAGTTCAAAATTGTGAATCTCATCAAGTAGCCATGAATTTTCTAAATCAGGAGTGTCATTGAAGGCTGCAAATGCGGGAAATGCAACCGGAAATAGAACATTTTTCTACAGTAGGTTTGGGTTGCCCTTAGCAACGGGTGTTTTGCTATTTTCAAGGCATTTTGCCTAAAGCGTGAGTTTTACTGGCTCCGGTGACTGTGATTCGCTACGCTTGCCTACTGTAGTGTGAATCTCAGAACTTTTTCCAACTCTGGATGTGCCCGCTAGCAAAGACGGAAATCTAGTGATCATGACAAAATCAATGATGCATCGAGATTGTTCTTTATCATGCGATCATAGCAACAACGATAAACCATTAGTCGTCAAGTCCTAACAACAAACTCCGCTCCGCGAATAAATGGTCAAACACAATGCAACGGCATTACGGCAAGAACGGCAAAACGGCAACACCGACTTGAATGACATTTCATTGATTTGATCAATGTCGACTCAATCTGTTTCAACATGAATTTAACAAGTAGAGTGTAGATCAAATTGGGCTTGCTTGAATCGCTCGGCATGTGTGCTAACGATCAATTGTTCGCAAACCAAAGTCATAAATTTTGGAGGATTTTTACATTTTTATAACGCGATCTGCCTTCTGGTATGCCATTTTTGATCCGAAAGTCAATCGGGCATGGTTTGGGCGAAGAATTATGCCGTAAACGCGTTTTGGTTCATGTTAATCGCAACATGTTACAACATCCGACAAACGGTTTGTCCCGCGACAAACAGTGCATCGGATGCTCCATATATCCTAACTATGCGCGCGTAGTAAGTTGTTCAAATCATGCTTCTGCAAGAGCAACGGCCCTCTTAGACCATTCAAATACCTACTATGTTGTTAATCGCTAGAGGCAACTTTTTTTCATCCTTGCCCGCTAGTGCTATACTAGGACAGGACTAGTCAGGTACTAGTGCAAATTTGAAACCATTTGCCTGTCAAAAAAGACCACTTCTGATTGGTCGTTTTGGCAAAGGCCTACTTTCACATCGTTGAGTTGGATTGCAACAGGACACTTTGTTGCAAGCCCGGCCGTGTTGCTAGTTCATAAGTTAGAGTTTTTACTGAAAGTTTGAAAATGTTTCATGAAATCTTTTTGCTACAAATCAATCTATATTCGATGTTTGGTTTACCGCATGTGCTCCTACAATACTAAAATAAATCAAAAATGGTTTATTGAGTGCAGTATAATAGAAATTGTATCAATTTTCTCTAAAAATAACGCCGGTTTTGAATCTAACCTACTTTAAAAAAGAAGCTAGCATTCGCTATTGTGCTAAATGAATGGAGCATGCAAGAAACAACCAAATTGTGAGCCTTGATACTTGAATTTGTTCAACTGATTTGCTTAAAAAGGATACTGGTAGCACTGGCTTTTGTATCGTCAAGGTTATCGATTGAAAAACAACGGGGCAGTCCTTGTTGAGCTGTCACGTCCTGTCCTAGGTGCTATAGTGTATCATATGCAATCCTGCTTTTAGTCAAGGATAAAGCACCGATACATACTAAGATTTCACACAGATCCAATGTCTACCCTATTTTTATTCGAATCACGACGCTAGTGCATTTGCGGAAATTGGCTTGATGATTCATATATTTCTCATACAGTAAAACAAAAAAACGAATAATGCTGAAGTTTAAATCACCCGGCATACGTCGTCACAAAGAGTTTGATCCAGCCCATAATATTTCAAATCTTTGTCAATCCTTGTAAAAAACCTGCATTCTGTTTCCTTTCCTTTGTGAAAAACCTAGAAAAATGTTAAAATTTATTGGCCATTCAATGATCACGACAATTGGACTGCTGATGCTGTCAAACCTCAATGATGTTTGTTTTCTTTAAAAATAGCAAGGCACACTAGGAGTATATTTCCTTGCATGCAAGCTGGTCGCACACATTATTATGAGCGACTCAATGAATATGCACAATTTCGAAAAATTCATTGCAATGCTTGAGATTTGAATGAATTGAGCTGAAATTTTGCAGGAAGTCTTTGAATATCAAAAGGAATCTGTTAATTTAGGGGGAGGCGACATCCGAGATGGTCGGGGAAAAATGGGACACCCTAATCTTGATGTTAGAACATCCAAAAAGATAAGTTCGATTTCAACACACATTTGAATTATTAGACGAAAAAATAAATTATATTTACATACGTCATTTCTGCCCGACATATTGAAGCAAGTAAAATGAGCAAATTTAAGTTACAAATGACGTAATATTCCGTCACATTGAACTGGATATTATTCGGATAACAAAACAAAATCAGTCAGTCACATCGGGCGTAATTTTACAAGAATGGCATATATTTAAGTTCAAATACCTTCGAACTTACATCCTTTCTTCGTTTATATCGTGTATTTTTGCTTACCATGAAATGAGTTGTGTTTGATCCTTCGACCTTGGCGCTTGCTCCTGCGGGGGCCGGCGATGAGGGCAGGATCAAACATGTCGCGCGTCGGTCGTGTAAAGTGAAAAAGCACCGCGTTCGATTAGTCCTTTTTGATCTTTCGACGTTGACGCTTGCTCCTGGGTAGTGCGTCAAGAAAGCCCGAGCAGTCGTCAGTTGTTTTCCCTCTCGGGCCGCGCGCCTATTTTCTCTGAGAGCTTTTATAAAGCCGAGCAAACGAGTGAAGCTGAAAGTGGATTGTTGCTGCTCAAGGATGACGGATCAATTGGTGAGCTCGTTTCATGCTACTAGTTCTAATCTATAAAATATGTATGACTGCACCTTTAATCGTTACAACGGTGAGACGTAAATTTGATTTTTCAACATTTGGCATTTGGTTCGTCACTGTGAGTGTCGACATAAACTCCGATTCATAAATTACTTATGTCTAATTTTTTTATTCAAAACACCTTCTTCTTTTTACCTTTATTTTTGTAATTAAAAAAAAAAACTTTGGACACTACAAGTGTAGACTAGCAATAGGTTCACTTTATACAACAAACTTTGAAAGGTTCGTCACCTCAAGTGTCGGCATAATTTTTCTCGACATAAATATTGTTCATATCAAATGAAAATATTATATTTATATATAAGCATGTTTGTATCTCACAAATAATTATTTATCATGGTCTAATCGCTTATCAAAGTGAATCCTGTGACCCAACGATCCTCCCCATTAACAAACATCTCTCCCAGTAACCTTTGTGAAGATGCAGAGGCAAACACGGTCTCCAAATAGCAAAGGTTACACACTAACATTCCTTCCCCCAATCCCACCTGACTGCAAGGACGTGGCCGGCGCCGTTATTGATCATGTATAAATAGAGGCACTGAATTATGCACACTGAAGAAGATTATGGCCAATCCCAGCCGAACTTCTAGTTGATTCTTTGTGCATCTTCACTGACTTCGGTCAATCACGGAATAACAACCATTGATATGTGTAGTCAGTCTAAGCTAAGCTAGTATTTTTGCTTATCACGAAATATACGTCATATTAGAGTTCCCAAAATGTACAGGCTGCTATGAAAGTGATCACGTGTTTACGCCAATTCATGCATATGGATAAATCAATCGTTCATCAAACTGACTAATAAAATATGTTTGTGACAAAAGTATGGCTTGAAACAAAGCTTGTTTCAAACCTCACAACCATAGGCGCACGCATCGTTTTATCTCCGTGTTTGTCGTTTCGCACTACCGCCATCTGCAGATCTTGTTGCACAGAACAGTAGTTCGTGCAGTATACTCACCAGATGATAATGGTGTGAACTACGCGATGGACTTTGAAGAAATATGTTTCAGCAGACGTAGCATGCTTGTCACTGGTGTCCGTGTCTTTTTATAAAGTATGAAGAGCGTTGCATACTTCGTAGCGTTCAACGTTATATAATTTTTTTACTTTGATTAGAAATATGTCTCCAATTTCTAAAAATGGTTTACGCTAAATGATTTACGACCAAATGCAAGCTCTGCTTATTCAATTCCTGGCATCACGTCCCTACTTGGACAGATCCTATAGTTCTGCTCAGTGTTCTCCGCAGTATAACATAAATGAGAGCTTTTTTTAGCAATAGGGCCTAAAGCCCTGTCCCAATTTTAGTACCAAACGCTTAAATTTAGGCCAAAAACACATGTTTAATTAATTTTTAAATGATAATCCAAAAAAACATTTTTTACGTTTTTGAGATTTTGTCACACTTACTCAATTTTTTTGTTTTCCGTGTCCCTTCCGAAATGTCATATAGGAAAAACCCCAGTGTTAAAACTAAAAGCCCTGTGGCATTTTTTTTCGACAAAGTGAACGTCAAACATGATCAAAAGTGTCAAGGTTATTGTAAATTTTGCACCTTATCGAACGCGATGATTCGTAATCGTCGCCGGTGAAACCGTCGCCAAAACCGTCGTCAGCCAACCAGCCACTGTGAATTTGACGATTCACCATCTTACCAACATAACGGCACATCACCTGCTTTGATTTGTTTGCTGGCGACGATTTGGTTGGTCTGTTTGAAATTTGGCGGCGCGTTTTGTTGCCCATGCAACAGACAATAATGTTTGGAACAATTTCTAAAATTGAAGTTTAAATATGATATAGCCGTTATTTGAGCTGGAAAAATTGCTAAAGCAGTTGCAAGAACATGATATTTCATCTTTTTTAAATAAAAAAAACAAGAACTCATTGAAAAATTTAGGACCAAATTGACCATTTTTGTATTTGTACTCGTGTGGCAAGTACGAAGATACTCTATGCCCTGCAAAGTCAATCATATTTTTAACCCAAAAATATCCTCAACCGACGTGATTTGAATCCACGACCTTCTACTTGGTTTTGGTGAATAGCTGAGCGTTTACCGCTACGCATTGGCGTAAATAAGAGGGAGCCAGGAGTAGCATTCCCCTCCCCAGTGGCGTAGCTAAAGTTTTCAGGGCCCGGTGCGGTGACAAATTTGGGGCTCCCCAAATAGAGAGATGCATCGCCGCGGTATCGTAAAAATTAACCACATAATAAAATAGAGTAGATTTACTGTACTAAAGTAAAGTGCCTGCGCTGAACAACCTGAACTTAATGAAAATGAATATATTTGTTTTAAATTAACATGTACCTTAGGTATTTTCTCGATAACGTTTTACATTTGGCCGACAAGTACTCACTCATACAAGAGCGTGGCCAGGATTTTCGTCGTAGAGTAATTTCTGGAGAGAAATTTTGTGAAATACAATAAAAAATATGTGAATCAACTTCTTCAGTCGCTTTTGTATGCATAGGGTAACAATAAACATTTATCGAAGTGTGTTAGCAATTCCTCGGTATACTCTAGGAAAAGTTGTAAAAAAATCTTAGAAAAATTCAAAGGAAAATTCAATTTGCTCGACAATTCCTGAAATTATAATTCACTGGAAAAAAAACATTATTGTGTTTTACGCAGTTCTACCAGGCAATCGAGATAAAATGCTTGGAGGAATAGTTGATTTTATTTTATGAAGCATCCCAGCGATATCCGTAGGAGGACTTCTAAAGTAAAATATTTGGAGGGGAAAACTGTTTGTAGGTTTACTCAGAGAGATTCTTAGTTCAACCTTTAAAAAGTTTTAAGATTATTTCCTGCAGAAATTATTGGAAAGTTCTCTTGGAAATTCTCAGTTTCCTATAAGCTATTTCAAATTTGTAATTACGATATATTCTTACCGCGATTTTGCAGCTTGGGCCCCGGTACGGACCGCACCCACCGTAAACATTCGAGGTTCATGAAAGTTTAATAATGATAGATATGGGCACTGTTTTTATAAGATTCGTTGAAACTGTGTTTCGTCATCCACCATAATATCGAAAATATCATAACGCGAAGATAAATTGAAACCACCTCTACATTTTTAAATTTGAAAACAAAACAGCGATCTCAAATGAAAATTCGATTGATTGGTCACAACCAACGAGTTACTAATCGATCAAATCTTCAGCGAAAATGGTTGTTTTCTTCATTACATTTATGCTCTTGAAAATTCCAGATATGGCTTAATTTGGTATAATTCAAAGCATATTTTAAAGCAAAAAGTTGAGCAATTTCAAGGCGGTGAAATAAATTTTCGAAACTGTCGCAGAGCACGGTATAAAAAACCACTGGACTGTATGCAATGCAGTTGGAAATGTCTGTGCTAAACAATCCACTGGTGCTATGCCTACTTTGAGTGTTAAAAATGTTGTGTACGCTCAAGTATGAACTACTGAACTTATTTTTGATACCATACACCATAGCAGATTTAGTTTTTTAGCTAGCTTTAAACTCGAATAATGTGCTTATTTCAAGGGAAATTGCCTACACTTAGACATAGTAGGCAGATTTTTAAAGTTTAATTTTGTAATTAACTGATTGAATACTTGAGATGTAAGAATTTTGACATAATTTTCAGATTCAGGAGACTGAAATTTAGTATAAAGGGAAATTTGTATTTCTAAAATCTACAAGTGTGTCATTTTAATTTTTTGGTATTCAAACTATTTTATGATATGTTGAATATTGTTACATAAAAAACAATTTCAAAAACTGATAAAGATTAATGGAGTAGTCGAAATTTATGTTACAATATTTGGATTCGGAAGGATAACACAACAAAAAGATGTAAAATAGTGATCAATTTGCCCCCAAATAACGGTACTAATAAACGAATAAGAATAGGCCGTAGCTCTCCACAAGTATGATGGCTATTTACACCTATGCCACTACGCCCATTTGAGTGTTTACCGCTACGTCTTATTACTTAGTAAATGGAATCCGAAATAACTCGAATATTTATTCATACTATAACTAAGTTATCAAGGAAAAGTGACAAACTCTTTAAAACTCCATGTAATAGTGATCGTAAAACAAATTGTATAGAAGTATGTTCTACCATTTGTTATCTTAAGAATAAAATGTTAGTTAAATACATAAATAAATACTGATGCATTGAGCTGTGAATCTCTTGATTTTGCACAGTGATCTATAATATGCAACAAATAGAAATGGATCCATAATAGTGTTTTCAGAAACTGATAGAACTTTTAATTTTTATGAAAGTGTAAGTAAATATTACACACAAAATAGTTTACTAACCGAAGTTCCAATTTAAAATGATTCGATTCATGCTTTAAAATTAAAATTCTATGTTTTCTATGTTGTTTAATTGAATTTCAAAGGTTGGCTTCTACACTAATTTAACCATAACTCTGAGATCATGGTACACAATTTTTCGATTTTCAGGCGAACTTTATCGTCAATTTTTCCTCAAACTTTCATAATAGCTTCTGGCGGTCCGAATGAACAAATTTGAAAGGTATAAGTTCCTTAGCCGAGTGGTTAGAGCCCGCGGCTACAAAGCAAAGTCATGCTGAAGGTGTCTGGGTTCGATTCCCGGTCGGTCCAGGAACTTTTTTTTTTTTGAGAAACAGGCTCTGGGGACGTAAATGCAAGAAGAAAAAGAAGTTCAAAAATTCATCTATAAAGACAATGCTTATGGAACAGTAAGCCGAAGATAATGCTTCGTAGGGTGTAGAGATACTTAAGCACATCCATGATTCACTTTGGCATTGGTTTTTTTCTCGGCCGAATCGTTTGATATTTTGCAATAAATAGCACTTCTGTAAGACGCATATTATTCACTTCGGCTGCCAAGAATAGAATTCGGCTCCCTACTGACAGAAGAAAGAAAACACGTAGGTCGGAGGAAAAATCGTTCCTTTTTTATTTTTGACTTATTTTATAGGATACAACAAAACCTTCAGAAATTCTTCACTTATACGAATTTGTTCGACATAATTCGTACAAATATTATAAAATTTACATTAAGGCTAACGATAGTATAGGAGGCGATCTCGATTATACTCAATGAAAAATGGCGTGAATTTGTAACAAGAAAACATTTGAGCGTCCGGTATCACCAGTATGTGAGTACAGTTTAATAAAACATGATCGAGTAAACTTGACTGGTGTCTTTTTTATGAGAAAACTTCAATATATAATTTCTAACATAGTATTACTCCATAGCCCGCAAATCCATTAGTGAAACATCAACTGGTTGAAGGAACTATAATAAAATGCGTACGGCACCGTAAATGTCCATTTATATTCCAACAAAGTTATGAATCGCAAAAGTGCTCCCACAGAAATTGCCGTGTGGAAGATCATTTAAACGGTCCCCCGAAGCTCATATCCAATAATCGTAAAACGTGTTCTGTGCGTTGGTCCAATGCAAATTGATTTATACAGTTAATGCGCCTACCAACTCTTCCAACAGCTCATAACCATAATCGTAAAAATCAATTAACTCACCTATATAAATTCAACCGAATGCTGACGCAGTTTTCACCTTTATGATGATTGGAATGGCTCCAGTTATTCGCTTTTCTGTTTGCAAGGAATTGTCCTTGTCCTTGTCATCAACGAATTCACTGAGAAACAGTTTTCTTCTTGGTGTTTTTGTCACTGAGTTCACCGTGAAATCCGGATCGTTTAGAGAGCCTTCAATTAAGCCGTAGATACATTTTGCCTTTCTCTGATAATGATGATCACATAAATACAGATCTATAAAAGCTACCACCCACACACGATCACTCGAATCCTGCTTTTTGCGAAACACGTTGTATAGACAAACAACACCACAAACAAAATCCACTAAACACTAGCCACCAGCATCGCTATCGTAAGTCGGTAATCTCGAGTGATTACTTTTGTATTAATAAAACCACAATATCTCACAATAGCAGAGATAAATTATTCATTAAACATGGTATAATCACTTCATCAACAGCTTCCTCTATCGGCTTCCGATATTCTGTTTTCATCAGCTCTATTTTCCGCTATCTGTCAACGAGGACCAATCAGTGAGCATTCAACCAACCGTAATCGGTAAGCAATCAGCACACTACAAGCTTATCTTGATAACACACCGTCGCCCCCCTGTTTATGAAGATCTTCAACCACCCACTTCCGAAAGCGTGCTTCAATACCGCAAAAAAACGAGCAACGACGGGCCCGCAGAAATATCCTACGCAAGAAAACCAGAGCGCGACAGAACCACACGAAAAATTATCATAAAAACGCCGTCTTATCCCCTTCGATAACTTGAATCAACTAAAAGACTGGAGTGGCGCAATTCCACTTCAAAGTCGCTGCCTCTTTTTCGATCTCTCCTCCATGCCCCCTTCTTGCTGGAGAGGATCGGAAAAGAAAAAACAGAGGACAGCAGCATAGCAGAAGCAGCACACAAAGAAATCCAGAAGCGAGCGGGCTGTTGTTGACTCATTCTGACTGACGCGAGCTGAAACCTGCTCTAAACCACCCCCGGTCTCAAGTCCCCGTGGCGACATACGGCAACGCAAGTCGAACCCAAATGACTTCGTGTAGCATGCGAAGTAAGGGTAAGTGATATGCCTTTTTATGTCGATACAAAACGAAAAGATAGAGTGATGTGCTAGTATCCATCGTATTAAGCATTGATCAGTGAGAACTGCAATTTTCCCAGTATTGCAGTGAATGATGGTGATACAAACCGATGCCAAACAATTCTTTCTCAAAACGACTTTAGCATTGTAAAATAACATTTTGATAAATATTGATCTCTTTTTGGAAATAATGCAAATAAAATGCATCTCACCGTTTTCTCAATCCGTCGTATCGTTTTCAACTCCGTCGCAATCAGTTTCCAGATTCGTCTCACAACTTACGGCTCACTGTGTGTATTGAGTGGTTAAAACAAAACATATCAACGCTTTAATAAAATGTTTTACTAGAATATATAGATCTACGGGCATCTCCCCATTCCTTCAGCATGATAGTACTAATACTAATTTCCTTTAAAATTAATTGTTCGTCATCAAAATTCAGCCCAAACATATGAACAGCAAGACCAAGCTGAGGGTCGTGGGTTCGAATCCCACCGGTCGAGGATCTTTTCGGGTTGGAAATTTTCTCGACTTCCCAGGGCATAGAGTATATTCGTACCTGCCACACGATATACGCATGCAAAAATGGTCATTGGCATAGTAAGCTCTCAGTTAATAACTGTGGAAGTGCTCATAAGAACACTAAGCTGAGAAGCAGGCTCTGTCCCAGTAGGGACGTAACGCCAGAAAGAAGAAGAAGAAGATATGAACACAATTCCTTTTGACCATACAATTATGGCATTTGCTCACAGTACAGCGAAAACAACACAATCGAAGGAACCGTAGTTTTACGTCGAGCGTTGCGCACATATTGATGCGCACTAGCTTTTTTTTTCTCAGTAGGGCAAACGCTCCCTTAGTGGAGGTAGTGTGTTTTGGCATGTTTCGCGCTAATAAATGATTATGTGATATTTTTGTATTATGCACGATGCGAAAATGACACAAGTAATCGAATAATATTCATGAAATTTAACCGTAAAACTGTTTAAAACAATTATTTTGCTTAATTTTTTTGCTCCTTTGCACCTATAGTGGTGCATCAGTACCCATAGTGGAGGGTCCCATAAGAAATCAATGGTTTGCGCCACTAAAGGAACCATCCTTAAAATATACCCCCACTAAAGGAACAGTGTTCCTATTATTGGTGCAAGGCTTTTTGCAGGGAAATTTCAAATGAATCGTGATTTTTATACATTTGAATGATAGAAGGATTTGAGATCTATCGAATGATACGTTAAAATCATATATTTCATGATCTTAACGCCGTGTTTTAGCAGTTTTCCCTTAGGTGCACCACTAATGGTACACTTGCCCTACGAATGATTGAACTTTGTTTACATTCTCAATTATACGCGGCGGTTGAGGAAATTCCGTAAAATTTGGTGATTTATAGAACTTTTACGGCGTGTGATTGGAATGAAATCCTTCAGTGATGAAGTACGAAGGTTTTCCATAGTGAAAATAAGTGCCCGGCGAAGTAAGTAAGTAAGTGTTGGAAAGTGGTGTGGCTCAGTCGATCGCTAAGCATTTCTCTCAAATCGTGTTCGTCCATGCGATTTCGGTGAAAAAGTGCAAAGTGGATAATTGAACTGAAGTTATTTACCGAAATACAGTAGTTTCATTGCATTTTTGGTGTACAAGTGTACAAACCATAATAGCTTTCACAAAATTACACTTGGATAATGGATCTATGTTGCAGGTAAGTTTCAATATCCGCCGTGGAGGAACATTTAAAGTTTGATACGACGAATTGTAGCGCTTACGACGAAGTAGAACAAAACCCTACATGGAATTTCTAGCACATAACACAGCGCAACATACAAAATATGCTTATGTGCGTAAGGGGTCATGCACAAATAACGTCACGCTCTAAGGGGGGGAGGGGGTCAAGCCAAGCGTGACAAGCCTTACAAAATTTTCGAAGGACTCATACAAAAAACGTGACAAAGGGGGGGGGTCGAAAAAGTCAAAATTTAGCGTGACATAATTTGTGTACCATCCCTAAGAATAGCCAGTGCTTACCGAACGATTCAATCAAAGATGTATAGAGCATGAAAGATGACAACAGGAATGGGATAACTCCACTGATAGTAGATGGATCCATCGGCCAACACCAAATGTGTTATATAGGTATACAAGAAATCCCAAAACATCATGTGTTATTTAAACTATCGATTGTCAAAAAAAAACATCTCTCACCGATGCGGTGCAATGTAAAAAATTAATAAAACATATCAATTCTCTTGAATAGTAAACAGAAAAAGGGAATATGTTACAAAATAGACAGTTAATATCAATAAGGATTTGTACATCAATAAAATAACTTAAATTTTCTGATTATTGCATATGCATTTTGAAAATATATGAAATAGTTCACCTTCGGTCAAAATCCTTTCTAAACAACTCTAAACAAGTTTAAATAAACATTATTATCGACACACTCAACAGCTAACATTTAGACTGTACGAAGAAATCAAAATTTTCACAAATATCAGCTAATTCAATCCCATCAGATGCATTTGGAGTGACTGTTGGCATTAAGTGTTTGGGATATGAATCAAAACGGTACTATTTCGGATAGACAACGATCGAACATGAAGAAATGTTTGTGACCGCGTGGAACACGATCCGGCCCTTCATAAAACATTACAGCACTATCTACGGCTATCTCTCATATTATGATGAATGCGTAGCGCCTATGGCGCGCCGACCAAAATTCGGTTGCAGAAGATTAGCCCTGCCGAAACTGGTTTCACAATGTTTATTAGGGTGCCAGAATGTATGGGAAAAATTTTGCCATCGAATTTCAAAAAATGGTATTGCTCAAAACTTTTGTCTCCTCGAAAAAAGTCCTCATGCAAAATTTAGGCTCAATCGGCCTTCGTTAAGTGGACTCCCAAAGCGGTCAAAGTTTGGCTTTTTTGACCCATGAAAAATCTCCCAAGGTGGGGGGGGGGGGTTAACATATTTCCGAAATCGAAATTTTTTTTGATGCCAGATGTCTTAGGAATGCATGAAACGAAAATCGACCTTTTGGGACTTAGTAAATTTTTAGGTTGGGGGAGTGAATTGAATTTGAAATGAACGATTTGAATTCAATTGCTGAGAAATTCAAGGCAATAGTATTGAAACGTATCCTATATCATTGTTGGCCACTGAAAGCATATTATATGTGACATTCTTAATTGAACTTTAATCGAATTTTAATTGAATATTAAAAAAAAAAAGAAAAAGACACTGACACGTTAATGCTTCCAGTGGGCATTTATGCCCTTTGAAGGAAGCACCACACTAGACAACGGACTAGCATGCAACGCCCAGTGGCACAGTCGGAAAACATTCCTCACGAAAAGTTTACCGGCCTGAGGCGGGAATCGAACCCACACTCCCTAGCACGATGCGGCTAAATGCCTGGTGACACTAACCACACGGCTACGAAGCCCACATATTGAAGACAATAGTATTGGAACATCTCTCACATTATCGTAAGCCATTTTCTACATTTAATATTTGGTATTTTGTTAGGGTGGTTCACTTATTTTTCATAAGGGTGGGCCTTGCTGTCGAAAAATCATAATTTGAATGGGATATTAAAAACAATAGTATTTTATCACCTTTTTCATCATCGTAGGCCATTTCCTTCATTAGATTCGTGATATTTCATTGGGAAGGCTCACTTATATTCCATTACGGTGGTCCTTTAAAAAAAATGAGAATTTGAATGGAATAGTAAATACAAGAGTAATTAAACATCTCCTATGTCATCGTAGGCCACTGTTAACATATAATATGTGATATTTCATTAGGGCTATTGTCCTCAGTTTTGCATAAGGGTGCTCATTTAATTTGTAAATTAAAAAAAATATTCTCAATAGATCTTACAAATCAACTTTGTTTGTATAGTTTTGAATCATGATTCTTTATTGGCATGCAACTCTTCGTTAAGATATTTTCATTAAGGTTTTCTTTTGAATAGTTAAAATAAAACGTTCCAATAACAATAATCAGTGAATTCAGTGAAGCACAACTCTAACTGCCATAATCAAAATACAGATAAAAAATGAATGAAATAATTTTTGACGTATTCAAATTATGACAATAGCTTGATGGGCTTGATCGTCATGAAGGGTAACAAAAGTGTTTAGTTTATATTTTCAAAAGAGATTCTCAGCCTTGGGCTCCTTCATTCCCGAAACAAAAGTACGTTGCCTTCTGCTTGCTATAGTACACGCGATTCGGTTGTGACAACGTAGGCAATTCCAGTTTTAACAATCAGTTCTCATTTATTCTTCAAAGATGTAGCTAAAAGCTCCTGCTTTTTCTACCTACATAGAATATAAGTTATACCTAAAGTGCAGAAAATCAAATCGGTACATTTTTGTCTATACCTAAACGTGTTCAAAATAGAAGCTCCAAATAAATTGTATTTCAGTGGTGAATAAGAAAAGCAATTCGTGTGTCAAAAAAAATTATCAATCATACATCAGGTAAATACTTTGTTTAATTTGTTGTACCGAGATTATTATTTTTCTAACACTACAGGTCGGACTCGATTATCCGGAGTATCGATTTTTTCTTCACTCCGGATAATCGAGTCCTCCGGATAATCAAATCACTAAGAAAAAAATTGAAATGTTTGATAAAAGAACTTAAATATTATCTTTTTTCGTTGTTTTATTTATATGATGCGGTGGCGTAGCCAGAAATTATTTCTAGCAACAGTAGGGGTGTTTACAAGAAAATAAAATTTTTGATCAGCATACACAAAAAACCACTTTTTCAAATCCCCCATTTCTTAAATACGTTCAAAACTGCAAAACCATTCGTATTGTATATTGCAATACCAAATTATCTGAGGTTCATGCAAAAAAATTGAAAAACAAACACATAAAAAAACAAATTCTGGATAATCGAGTCTAGAATTCCGATATAATCGAATCCCGGATAATCAAGTCTCTGGATAATCAAGTCTCCGGATAATCGAGTCCGACCTGTATTTTGATTTTCAGATACCCAAAAAAATGTACCTGCTAAATCCATAATCGAATCAAACGACGTTTCAACACTCGAGCTACACTCGTTTGTACAAGGATGTCAGGATACTAAAAAATTGTTCCATACTCTAGAGATTCCGGAATCCTTGTTGGAAACTGATATTACGCAGTGGAATTGCAAAAAAGAATATGAAGATGCCAAAAGACGTATTCAAAGTTTGGAAGTAGTAAATGACAATGCGGAACGAGGTATTGCATTAATTAAAACATATAATTCGAAATTGTCAACCGATGAATCAGTTCATTTTGCAATTAGTCTAAGTACATCGAAAAATGTATAAAAGTCCAAACAAATCAGATGTAATTTAGGAAATATATGCGATGTAATGTACCAAAAACAACCAACATGATATTTTTTTTAATATCTCAATTCCTTTCCTCTCCCTTTCGTTGCTTACCTTATTGCTACTACAACCATTGCAAAATCTAACAGTTCCCCATCTTAAGGGCCCCGGGGTTACAGTTCAGAGCCTTCTCACCAATCACTCTGATTTTTTTTTATCTGAGCTTGCACAGATGGTGCAAAACTGAATTGGAAAGGTCACTGAGGCTCAATATTTGATCTCTTAGATGAGTGCATCTGAAATCACGAAGTAGCAAGCGGATTTTGTATGAGATGAGGACTCCGAACTGGTTCAGATTAGTGAAGTGTTGCATTCCGAATGAAAATCACGCAAAACTTTTCAAAAGGACCTTTCTAACAATGAGAGGCTTTCTAGAAAACTCTTTTGTTGTTTACTAAGTTACCTTTACATTTTTCGTCGAACATTACGCAAATATTATGTAGTAGTCCACACCATAATCTTTCGGTCTGTAGATATTAAGGTTGAAATTTTTACAATGACACCATAATTAAGGAAAGTGGACGAGACTTTTGCGAGAAATCATGGTATCAAACTATACGAAAAATGATGCACCCAAATGGAAAATGAGAGAAACTCCCTAATGAAATATGTTAACAGTGTCCTACGATGATGTCGCATATCAAATGGAACTAGAGGCGCATGAATTCAGAGGAATTTAAACCCTCTCTAAACAAAAATGAAGACAATGGCCTACGATTATAAAAGAGGTGTTAAAATACTATTGTGCTAAAAAAAGGATCAAATTCATTTTTTTTTTTTAATTTTCGGCAAACACCAATGGAAAATAAGTGAGCCACCCTAATAAAATATCACGAATCTAATAAAGGAAATGCCCTACGATGATGAAAGAGGTGATAAAATACTATTGTTTTTAATATCCCATTCAAATTATGATGTTTCGACAGAAAGGCCCACCCTAATGGAAAATAGGTTCACATACCTTAATAAAATATCAAATATTAAATGTAGAAAATGGCTTACGATAATGTGAGAGATGTTCCAATACTATTGTCTTCAATATTCAATTAAAATTCTATTTTTGAACAAATTTCTTCTGAACACGTTCAATCCTCAACGTTTGCGTCACATGGTATAGTGACCACACGGGAGCTGCGTACTCTGGTATGCTCCGGACTAGTGCACAAAATAGGGATTTCAGCGCGTAGATGTCGGTGAAGTCCGAGGCGTGTCGTCTAACGAATCCCAACGCTGACCAAGCCAGTGATGCCACATATACAGATTTATCTGTAATTACACAGATTTTTTTCTGTTCTTGCCTACAGCTATCTGTGATCACAGATCACAGATTTTTTTTTAGATAAAAAAGATGTTTAAGATTTTAGGATATTTCACGAGTTTAGAGTAACATTTTTGAAGATTTAAATCAGAATTTCCATTACTCTGAGTAGTTTCTCTCAAAAACTAAAGTTTTTTTTTAATATTTTAGAAACTATTATGTACCTTTATATTACTTTTAGAAGAATAAGTTCAAAATACAAATTGTTGACATGCCAAAAAACAGTCATAATACGTTTTCAAAAACTCTTTTTGAATTCATAAATGAAAATTTTGGATATTTTTGCGACACAGATTTTTACCAAGATTTTTAGAGGTTGACTTAAGATAAAAAAGATTTTTTCAGTCGAAAACACAGATGAAAGTCGGAAAAAATCTGGCAACACTGGACCAAGCCTTAGCAGTGATAATTGCGACGTGTTCGTTAAACCTGATTTTTGAGTCGATTGTAACTCCGAGATCGCAGATTGATTGAACGCGTTAAATTACGGCAAATTATGAAGATCAGCGGACCGAAGACGCTTCCTTGCGGTACTCCCGAAGTTATTTCGAACGCGCAAGAGCTTGCGGAGTTGACGGTCACGTATGCTGTTCGATTGGAGCGATACAAAAACAGCCATCGAGTTGTCCATCCTGGAAATCCGAGGTGCGACATCTTTTCGACGGTTAAAAGATGCGGTACAGTGTCGAAAGCAACCTCCTGGCACCGCCTATACAACCCCATTGAAAAATAACGAGCAAACATCTCTGGTTCCCACTGGTAAGTGGTTCCCACTGACATCTCAATGTTTGTAAACAAATATCCGTTTGCGGAATAACAATCGATGATGGCGAAATCTTTTTCTCCAATGTACGTTGTTGCTCTTGAGTTTGATGCTGACCACGAAAACATGGCTGCCTAGCACCGGGTTGGTCGAAAGCCTTCGCAAAATCTATGTAGATTGAGTCTACCTGCTGTTTTGCTTCCACCTCGCGAGATAATGCGGTGACATAACACATGAGGTTCTTTGTAGTCGATCTACTCCTCATGAACCCGTGCTGACTGTTCGATATGATCGGCAATGCGGCGTTGTACAGGATGTTGTAGATGAGCTTCTCGAGCACCTTATACCACTGACAGACATGTGATACCAGTACAATGATTTTCATACCATGCTGTACGCGTACAGTGGGAGGGTGACACACGTATTTTGCTCTCGTACATTGTATTGCGTTTAACAGCTCTGACCTTAACAAACTGTAGTTCTGTTATTTGAGATAAACAAGCCAGATTATTTTTAAAAATGCTACTCAGAAATATCAAGATACTGAATATCATTCAGGAAAATAATCTAAAATTACAAATGTTGCTAAAAAGCGGAATAAAAGCAAAATAATGGCTATGCGCTTCAAAAGAAAATCAGATTTCTATGCTCAAATGGCAGCCTGTGGAGCACCAACAAAAACACGTAGAATTTGGTCAATGGTAAGTGTTTTTTTTATTATTTAAATTCATTCATCTACAGCGATGATTGGCACTTTCTTTATGTTCCAGGTTGAGAAATCGTCATATTGGGAGGTGGGAGTACCCAAATATGCCGGAGAGTGATAGAAAACGTCTTCGGTCATCTTAACCTTCCAGTCGTCGCGCGGTTTGCCACCGTCAGGACCACCGCATAGCAAGCAGCATAACAGCGTGATACCTCGGTAGTTTTCAACACGGTTACGGCTGCCAGATTTGTGGATTGGTACAATAATAGCATTTTTCCACGCGCAAGGAAATTTCCTCTCGACGAGAGATCCATTGATGACATCCGTGATTGGACCTGCGAGTGTGGACGCGCATCGTTGAAACAACAACGGGGGAAGGTTGTCGTCTCCAGAACCCTTCTTGACGTCGAGGTCGTTAAACTTTTTCTATTGAAAATTGAAGTAATGGGATGCTAATGTCGAACGAGGGTATGTTCTGGCACCGGAGAGACTCGAGTAAAGACGCTTTCAAAGAACGCTGCAAACAAGTCGGCTGCTTCAGAATTTGTGCTGGCTGAATGTCCTCAATACTCTACGTTTGTAGCAATGCAGTTCTTAGAGCGCTGGCGTTTGATGAAGTTCCAGAAGGACGAGGGGTTATGTTTTGCGTAGGATTGCACATTGGTCTCAAAGCCATATCTAGGAAGACAAAAATGATTGCGCCTAAACCGTCAATTTTAGATATATGGTGTCTTCGGCAAAGTTTCTCCATATTTTTCAGACATTTTTTTCAGTAATGTGAAATTAAGGTGGCCCACATGGTTTACGAGATCAGCACATAAACTTTTTTGCTGACGCATTTAGGACTACACAATGTTCTACAATGTTTTAGAACAACCGATTTGGAGCAACTTTGCCGAACAACTCAAATTTCTATCTCTTATGGTTTGCGAGTTATGATTTTTTTTAACAAAAAAGTTAAGGTGGCACTGAAAAATCAGTTTTTTCTTGATAACTTTTAATACGATAATTTCTCGCAAAAACTTTGTTCTGAGCACTTTTAGAACTTTTGATTGCGCAACTTTTTGCCGAAGAAACTACTGTTCTATCTCCTATGGTTACAGAGTTATCAGAAATTTTCTTCGAAAAAATGGTTGTTTTCAAATGCCGATATCTCCGAAAGGCGCAAACGGATTTTCAATCTTTTATCGGCATTAAAAAGATTATTTCTTTCTCTGTTAATGGTGAAAAAACTGTGAGGACGTTTTTTGTTTGAAAAGATTGACAAAATTTTGAAAATGATATGTTTTTAACCGAAAAATGTCCATAACTTGAAAAATATTCGAGATAGCTCTTTGGTGCCTTCAGCAAAAATGTGAAAAATTGAAAGTTCTGAAAGTGCTTCATACAAAGTATTCATAAAAAATCATTGTTTTATGATATATTCACCATAAACCGAATTTTGTATGGTAAAAAAAGCGAAAAAAGAGATATTTGCTGGAACAACCGGAATAACTGTATGTAAAGTCATTTTAAATTGAAACAATATGTAATGAAATAAGATCGATCTCAGTAAGGGAAATGTTTGGAGTTAGGGAAAGTTAGTTGCTGAAGCAGTTTTAACAGTGATCCATGGAACATTAATCCATAAACGGTGTCTTGTTATTTCACGCGACATAATGTTTGTCCAGCTAGCCTATGCCGTGGTTGGTTATAAATTGCTACCGCTTCGGCTCACTAAACAGAAGGTCATGCGTTCAATACCGGTTCCGTTTATTATATTATCAACCCCTAACGATAACAAAACGTATACTTTGAAGAATTCCTTCAAATTACCAAAACCTTCTTTCCCGTGATACTCAAGTAACCACAAGCATTATACCATTGCATTAATTTGGTCGAAAATCAACATTTTTTGCATTAATAATGTTATCATGCATTTATTCAATAACTGTCAAGCAATGATGCATTTGATTAACATTGTAAATGCTTTGTAGCATTATTTTAATATAGCATTATGCTAAGCGTTTAGAGTGAATATACAGTTATGCTGTCATACAAGATTACATAACCTCATTAAACGCACTCGAATCTGTAATAAATAAGTAAGACGATCGAGCACTCGCTCATGACGTTTTGTGAGATATGGGAGAATAATGAAATGACTTTCTTTCATCTCGAACCCCCATTTCATGATCTAAAGATATGTGTATTCATTCAAAATTGTTGTATTTTATCTATGAGACTCTTTTATTCATAAGGAGCGAGAGGAAATGTCGATCAATTTCTCTCCCCTGAAATCTGTTTAATGCACCAGGGCTTTGTTTTGTGGGTTAAGTTCTGTCATTTCCTCTACGAGAAAGAATGGTGATCAAATTATTTCTATTGATGTTTCATTTGGTGAGGAAAGGAAATCAATCGCCGAAGAGAATTCTTTCTATTCGTAATAATTGGGCAAATAGTAATGTTAACACACACAGTGGCTTCGTTTATAAGGAACTTTTATCCTACCTTATTACATCAGCAGCTTTAGCACAGGACACCAACGCGCCAGGCATCCAGCACACCATCATCCTAGTTGTGAGTTCGAATCCTAATTCCAACAAAAAAAAACATTAAGCTGGTAAAAAAAACCATTGAAAGGTAGTCAATGGATTCATTGTTTTGTTTATGTTTAACGCAAGCCCTAAAAATACATTATTTTAAGCTAATATACATCATGAACCCTAAATATACAAACATAAATGCTTTAGTAGGGCTTGTGCACTAAAACTGCTTTACCAAGTATTGTATTAATTTGGTTGTTGTGGGGCCCTTTCCTACTTTAATTATGCTTTATAAAGCTCTCAAATGTCACTTTAAAACAAAATCTTATAGCATACTATAGAGCAAATATAAAGTATTCATATATAGCTTCGTGGTTACTTGGGTATCTTCCCATAGATATATAGAAGTATCTGCAATTCTTCTATCGGGGCATCCAACTTATCCCATTCAATTCAATCAAACCCAATAAATCTGCCACAACGAAGTAGTCAGGGCAGCATTCGCCTGTTGAAGAATGCATGAATCTTGAACAAGAGCCATATATAAACAGAGTTGCTTAATATCAATCATATCAGCTGATGGCTGATGCTCTAAAACTATCAATATCATTTGCGAGCTATCAATATCACTTTGATTTGACAACCAACAGCAGTGATGCGACCAGCGCACTCTAGATCATAATCAGTGCAGAATGAGTGATCACGTAGTTATAATCCATGCTATTATTGTTTTTCAGTGACCAACATATAGATTCAATCTATCTGAAGCATTGTTAAAAATATTGTACTGATAAATTGTCATTTTATGTGCTTAATTTAAGATTAAACTTAACCCATCACCCATAGTCTATCGCCATCAATGCACTGGTGATGGAATAACCAGAATGACGGTGATGGGATACAAAATGATCCGAATTGTATCGCAGTCGGCCTGTCGGAATCGGCAAATTTTGAGCGTTGATAGTGACAGCGAGAAACTCTGGATATAAATCCCAAATATCTGTCTAAGGTAACGAACCAGAAGGTGGGCCTTGATCACTTGAAAACTTCTTCAGCTAATAATTTTACTTTTTTCAACTCCTTAGATTCCGCTTACTATGATTGATATCAATACATATGTATTCGATTTTAAATGACATACATACAGTTATTTCGATTGTTCTAGCAAATATCTCTTTTTTCGCTTTCTTTACCATATAAAATTTGGTTTATGGTGAATATATGTGTAAGCGTTGATTTTTTATGAATACCTTGTATGAAGCACAATCAGAACTTTCAATTTTGCACATTTTTGCTGAAGGCACCAAAGAGCTATCTCGAATATTTTTCAAGTTGTAGACAATTTTCGGTTAAAAACATATCATTTTCAAAATTTTGTCAATCTTTTCAAACAAAAAACGTCCTCACAGTTTTTTCACCATAAACAGAGAAAGAAATAATACTTCTAATGCCGACAAAAGATTGAAAATCCGTTTGCGCCTTTCTGAGACATCGGCATTTGAAAACAAACATTTTTTCGAAGAAAATTTCTGATAACTCTGTAACCATAAGAGATAGAACAGTAGTTTCTTCGGCAAAAAGTTGCGCAATCAAAAGTTCTAAAAGTGCTCGCAACAAAGTTTTTGCGAGAAATGATGGTATAAAAAGTTATCAAGAAAAAACTGATTTTTCAGTACCACCTTAACTTTTTTGTTAAAAAAAATCATAACTCGCGAACCATAAGAGATAGAAATTTGGGTTCTTCGGCAAAGTTGCTCCAAATCGGTTGTTCTAAAACATTGTAGAACAATGTGTAGTCCTAAATGCGTCAGCAAAAAAGTTTATGTGCTGATCTCGTAAACCATGTGGGCCACCTTAATTTCAGATCTCTGAAAAAAATGTCTGAAAATTATGGAGAAACTTTGCCGAAGACACCATATATCTAAAATTGACGGTTTAGGCGCAATCATTTTTGTCTTCCTAGATATGGCTCTGGGACCAATGTGGATTGGATTCGAGCGATATTGTGGGTGGCAAGAAGCAGTGCACAGTGGTCCAGGAATCAGTTTTACGCGGAAAGATGCATTTTGAGCCTTAGAATGAAACATTAGACGAAAACGGTCTTCTACAAAGTTGTTTGTATTAGTAAGGCCCTTTGTTTGGTGTTATTGAAAATTAGGGTGGTCCACGTTTTCATTGAAATGGTGTAACTAACTTTCTTATTCGTAGAAATTTTATTATACTTACTTCAGCAAAGTTATAGACCATTCAATTTCAAACAACTTTTCTGAAAAAAAGTTTTTTTGTATCTCTTAAGTTAATCGATTTAGAGCTTTTTTTCTACGGTGACATAGGGTGGTCCGAGCAAAATTGGTTTTCTGGCTCTAGCGTTTTCAATTCTAATATCTCATCAAAGTAGTCTATGAAACACTTTTAGAGCTTAGAAAAATGCATAATTTTATGAGTGAAGAAACTCGCTATCTTCTCGGATTGCAGGTTCTCAAATTCTCTAAATAAAATACCCCTTGGCCAGATGGATGGATCCAGAGCAGCATCTTTCAGGTCTTTGTTAATGCCAACTTTCAACGAGATGAACGCAAATTGTTTCAAATCGGCCGAGCTTTCGAACAACAACCTCGTCTTTGATCTGTAGACAGGTTTTGACTAGTGCTGAAATATCCGCTTCAGTTACATGGCGAGCAATCCTAGACAAGTATATCCAGAATTTCTCAGCTGGTTTCGCAATGGTCTCGACAATAATATTATCCGCCTCAACTGACTTCGTGCCAATGAGCAGCTTGACATCTGGACGAGATTTTGGTGTATCCCGTGTAGCAGCCTCACGAGTTCGTTTTATACTTGGCCATGGTCGGTTTCGATAGAACCCAGAAGATTCAACAGGTTGTTTTTCCTCAGCAAGTGACTTGGTTAGTTCCTTGGTTTCACGAAATTCAGTCTAGTGTCAATTCGTCTAGTGAGACCTTGATTGAATCGGAAATTTCACTGACGACATCAGCAGTCGACTTTATGGGATTGTCCTTTACATGTTGCAGAACCATATCACATTTTTGTGATCGTTCACAAATTCCATATCCTGCCTTTTGAGACCGATGCATTTGATGTGAACTGCTTGGTCGCAAAGACCGCATTGTAAAAACTCGATTGTTTTCACCTGCTTGGCGCAATGATAACATTTTGAATCCATACTGCTGGTGTTAGATGATAGAGGGACGGGATCCGAAAAGAAAGCTTTGCTGGATATTTGTCACCGACCAATAAATTGCGCTGGATTCAATTCAGATGATGATGACGTCACGTGAGGAGAAGATCAACACTTTCTTTAGGACAAACGATTCACTAGCGATATAGTTTTTGGCACTAAATAAGCACTTTACACGAGAAACATCCACTCGCAGGTAGTTGAACTAAGGAAAATCTCTTCCGAAAATTTAAGCAAGTAAAATGCAAATAATTATTATGTCAGTGTAACTACAAAGAACTGCCGATGATCTAAAGAAGGTAAAATTCCCAATTAAAATATGAGCTTTATTATTGCCAATCGTTATAGAACCAGTACGAATCGAAATAATAGGCTTTGTTTAAAAGAAGGAAAAATTTATGATGAAAATCACTCCAAACCTTAGTAACCACTCCAAACGTTGGTAACCTAGAAACAAACCATCCTTCAGCTTAGAGTCTTTATGCGAGTTCACACTTTCGTGCTGAATCAACGGATCGTTTTAAATATTATCTTGTAACACTAATTTAGCGACAAACATGACGTTCAACTATATTATATAAATCAACAATCTATTTAGCTAATTGGGCCACAGTTATGAATCCTACTCTTCAGCGTTGAAGCAATTTGATTATTGTTTCTTTTATTCGTAATTCGGCCAAACGGCATTCGGCCAAACGACTTGTTCGGCCAAATGGCGTTTGACCAAACGGCATTCAGTCAAGCGGCATTCGGCCAAATGACCGGATACCAAAAAATAGTAATATTTCATTTTTATTTTGTTAAATGTAATGAAAATTGGACCGAAAACTACAGATTTCTTGCCTAAAATCAACAAATCGTTTTAACATTCTCAAATTTAATCGATTTCTATGACATTTAGAGTGAAAGTTTCTTACAATATCGCATACCCTTAACGCGAAGGGAGCTCAAACACAAGCACAACGTCTTGAAAGGCAAGTTGTAAAAAAATCTCGCGTCGATCGATGTACCGACGGACCGACGGGTTGTAGGACTTTCAATGAGGCGCATTCGAATTGTTGACTGTCTGGATGATTAAAAAATGGTGAGTGGAAAGAAAGAAGCTCTCCACTAACTCAAATACAAGAATAAGCTGGAAGCAAACCTTCTCAAGCCGGGGCCTTAGTCACGATTTGATTCGCATTGGTGTGCGACTGAGATAGAGATGAAGTAAACCAAATGGGGGAGAGAAAAACAAACGGCGGCAGTAAAAAATAAACTGGTTGGCCAAGACGCTTCGCAGTATCGCGAGTACTGGTGGCAGACAGTCAGTGGGTAAGGTACCGAACGTAGTGCGAACCGCACACTCTATTGACCCTTTCAGTCTGTAGTGCACATTCTAGTCTTATGAGCAGTTTATAATAACACAGTGATGATTATGAAACCTCATTTTTGGACTTTATGGACCCTGAATATCGTAACCAGTAAACATGCAGCTACTCAACAAGCCATACTAAAAGTCGTGAGTTCTAATCATGCCGGTACTAAACCGAATTTAGTACTATACCATTTAATTCAACTAGAGTTTGTATCCTTTGACAGATACGCGTATTTCGAACTCAACTGTAAGGCCGTCTTCAGTGTCTTCAGTGTAATAGACTCGACTTGAAGAAAACCATCGTAAGCACACATTATATATTTAAACTAGGTATAGTCATAATTCCCTAATCTTTTTTTTTTTTGGAAGAATCATAAAATTTAAGAGCTACAGGGTGTCCGCAAATTATCCGTACAAACTTTGAAGACATGGCTCTATACAATCAAGCATAATAAATTCAATATTCTTGCATGGTTTTAAACATTGGCTTATTATATTCTTAAGAAGTAAGTTAGACACATTTCCGATTTCAAATAATTGCACAACCAACCCAAATGTATTTAAGTGTCTTAAAGGGAGCTGTTTTCCGAGCTTTATGATGTAAGAGAATTTTCCATACATCTCACTGGATTTAAACCGTAAAATTTTCTATTTCCAGTCTAACTTGAAGCCACTATCCTGTAGATTACTTCAAATAATAATAGGACATTTGGATTCATCTCTTTTAGGTTTTAGGGATAACACATCTACAGTATGACTAGCGGCCCTCAGGAAAAATGTCTCCGAAAAATTTAAATTTGCCTATCTCAGTAACAAGCAATTATTTCGAAATTTTTTAAAGTTGTATTTTGTGTTAACATATAGATATATTATAAAAGGTACATGGACATTGATTTTTCATTGTTTTCATTGCGAGATGATCTTTCCAATATTTTGCTGTTCGGATAATTTGCGGACACCCTGTATATGCCACTTTTGTACCATCCCTCTTTTGTTGAAACTTGTTTCTTCTCCTTGGAAATTGGTGTGGTGGAGAGTCTGGAAATTTGCGAACAGGTACCTACGACACTACTCAACAGAGACCAAGGCAACGGCAATACATGGCTTTTCAAGTTGATACCTCCTAATCGTTCCCGTGATGTACCTTTCAGCTCTTAAATTTAAAGTTTCAACAAAAGAGGGATGAGATGTGCCTAATAGCTCTTAAATTTTAAGATTCTTCCAAAAAAAGAAATAAATAAAATTGATTGACAAATCACTTCGAAAATTGATTTATATTTTTCGAATCGGTGACAGGAATTTTATTCCTTCCCAAAATTTCAAATGAAATTCATCTGTTAACTATGCATTTCCAAAACACCCAGTCTCGAACGGGCGATGCTCGCGTATCGCCGGGGATGCCACGATAATTATAGATTCACGGGCGAAGGCGGAGCTATTTTCATGGGCACCGGAGCACACGCCCTCTCAAATCTCCCGCTGATATCAATTTCAGCAGCGAGCGATATTTCCTCCTTCTTTGCTCACTTCGCACACCGCTTCTCTCTGGCCACCACGAATGGTCTCTATCTCTCGTTATGTGTCGGCGGTCGACAACAGAAGTGTGCACGCGTTCCGCAGTCGGTAGTAGTGGGTATACGTGCTTGCTCACACACAATCAGCCAGCTGTAATTCGTTTTGCTTCTATTTCAGTACCCGATTGTATTTATAATTCACAGTTTTGCTATTTTCATATTCGGTCTTATCTATGTTTGCTCGGAATGTGATTGTTATCGTTATTAGAATATGATGTGTTTATTATTGTTCAGTGAACTTAAACGACTTATAATTGGTTCATGTTTGCCACTGTTTGCTACCCATATCATTCTGTGGAAGCAAACTTATGGATATTTAGCGAGTGGAATTAGTTCGATGCATTACTTATTTAGATAAGTATACGGTTTCAAGTTCTAATAACTTAAATAAAATAAAATGAATAATTTCCATTATTCAATATTATAAACGAGTTTTGTTGATCTTCGATATTCAACATGTTTGTGGATCTTATCTGCCCCTCTACAAATAGAGCGTTTCATTAAAACATTCATTCATTTATTTTTTATTATTATCATTCCAAACATTATATTAATTTCTTATATCTAGGCGTTTTGTGTTAGAAAACACTATAGTCATTACACAGCGTAAAATCATGCACATGAAGGGAATGCCAGATATGTCGCAATTTTACACGTCACATCGTGTAAAATTACAATAAAATCTTGTAAGTTTCCGCTATACATCGTGTAATCTAGCATGGACTCTAACCGATTACGCGACAATTGGCATAAATTTACATGATGTTGATGTAATTTTACACGATGTGTCATGTAAATTTTCGACAAATCTGGCATTCCCTTTATGTGCACAATTTAACGCTGAAATTTACATGGATTTTTCTTAAGCATTTATTTATATTTTGTTAACAACATATGATACTCCATTTGCCGTAGCAGTTCAGAATTTTTACAGGTGAATTGACTTCACCTGCTTAGAAGAAAAAAAAAAAACTTTCAATTTACTTAACCTAACTTAACCTAGATATATACGTATTTATCGTTACAATACAAGATTGCAACGATTTTTGTGTAAAATTACCGATTATTTTATTCGACATTTGTTCCAATGTTTCAACATTTAATATTCTATGTAACTCAATACAGGCTTGTGCCCCCAACGTACAAACGAAACCTGTAAAATTATAGCGAATTGAATGTAACAAAAGGACTCCATCATATTTGATAGATAATTATGTGCGATCTTAATTTTTTTTTTTTTTTAAAGACACCGACACGTTAATGCTTCCAGTGGGCGATTTGCCCTTTGAGGGAAGCACCACACTAGACAACGGACTAGCATGCAACGCCCAGTGGCACAGTCGAAAAACCTTCCTGACGAAAAGTTTTCCAGACTGAAGCGGGAATCGAACCCACACCCCTTGACTCGATGCGGCTAAATGCTTGGTAACACTAATCGCACGGCCATGAAGCCCACAAAAAAAATTACATTGCTGCTGGTTTGAAAATGAGTTATAAACAGCTGGAGCGATAGCTACGCGCCCGAGCTCTCTCGGCTGTTTTACCATCTTAGCAAGTGGCTGGCGAAAGTTGAATAGGGAGTCGATGCCGGTTATGGACCCTTTGCGTATTATGGACCCTCTACAGAAAAACATAAAATTAGCACTCAAAGCAACCTTATTCCTATGAAAATTCACAGGGGGAACTTCAATTGTATTATTAGTCAGCAGTTTCAGGCAAAATATTTGGTTTGAGGCGCATAATTACAGATATTTGAACAGTTTTGTTAATGAAACCACATAAGAGGGTCCATAATACACATTTCCAGGTGGGTCCATAATAGGCACGTCGGCAGCGAGCCGGATTACATGGGAATCAAATGGAGGGTCCATAATACGCAACGTCAAATTTGTAAACAATCCTATTATGGACCCCAGGAGGGTCCATAATAGGCATTCGGACATCTGTTTTCCAAATGTATATTTCTCTGGGAAAATCATATGATTTTGTATGTTGCATGGGTGTACTGTGAAGTAAAGACATTGAACTTGTTATTAGACTCCACAAAACGTATACCTGCCTGAGATATAATTGCGGAAAGACGTCGAGAATGAATTTCAGCTACTAAGGGGTCCATTACTAGCACTGACACCCTACGTTCTGCGTAAAATGAGTGTATCCCAGAATCGCTTCGACGGTTGGCGATTTCATCGTGAAGTGATTGAAAGAGCAGTCAACAATGCGGAGCGTTCTCTCGGTCGCGTGATTATTGAGCGTGGCTGGGTTTGTTTTGTGGCACATTCATGTAAATTTCTAGCAGATTTAAGTGAAATATAGTTGGAAGCTTGTAATTATCAAATGCCAGCCACAATTTTCTGTCGATGTCCAAATTGCGTGCTGCTTAATATTCACAAATTTTTGCTGTGTAGGTGCTATTGCAGGAGGTTGCTAAGTATGCCAGTACAACATGATGGAGTGCAAGAAATCTGCATTGGTGTACTGGTATTTCTCCAACAATCGTCAAGCCTCAAATATGCGACGACCAATATTTTAGGACTCAGTTGATCATGCTTCTGCTTTTGCTTCTGCAAACCTGGAGCGTCTGTACTCCATATTAGGAGCGGCTCACAACAACGTTTGTTCCCCATGTCAGGGGCGGCTAATCTTCGTCCGAGTGCCAGAGAAGGACTCAGTTAAACTGCGCACTATGGTCCTCCGAACATTTTGGAAAAAAGATCAAGCAATGAATAATCAACGAGAGAATACGAACCGGAACAATTGACGAAGAGCACAGCAACGTAAATGGACTAGCGATTGGAAGCTCGGTACGTGGAACTGTAAATTTCTCAACTTCATCGGGAGCACACGCATACTGACCGACGTGCTGAACGACCGTGCATTTGAAATCGTAGCGTTGCAGGAAGTGTGTTGGAAGGGATCAATGGTGCGAACGTTTAGAGGTACCAGAGCTGCGGCAACACATAGCTTTTATAGTGATGAGTGAAATGCAGAGGCGCGTGATCGAGTGGAGGCCGACCAATGACAGAATGTGCAAGTTGAGGCTCAAAGGCCGGTTTTTCAACTTCAGCATAATAAACGTGCACAGCCCTCACTCCAGAAGCACTGATGACGATAAAGACGATTTTTACGCGCAGCTCAAACGCGAGTACGACAGCTGCCCAAGCCGCGACGTCCAAATCGTCATATGATATCAATGGTTCAATCGCCGCGACTTGATGTGTCAGTGAATCATCGATTTGTTTTCGGCGAGAATTAACGTACAAATAAATTGCCAGATTGTCCGGACGTTTCGGTCGTTTTACTGGCCTACGACCATCTTCTGCGGACTCTAAAATATATTTTTTAACATTTAGAACACATCAAAAACATAAAATTAACACCTTACAATCTTCTAGCCGTTTGTTTACAGTTGGACGGCCATAACATTTACAAACATCATAATACATAAATTTCTACATACAACATACATACAAATATTTTCTGGTCATGTGTTGGTAATAGATTTAAGCTTAGTTATAACAGAGTTGTACGCCGTCTTAAAATTGGCAGAGTCTTTCTGTTTGTTTACAACATTATCATCGCCTCGTATCTTAATGTGAAAAGTTTCTGTTATTAATCTAGTGTAGCTATTTGTAACTTTGTCAAGTATTTTTGTCTTGTCAAAGTCGAAAATATGTCCTTCTTCTATAGTGTGTTGTGACAATCCTGTACCAGATATGTTTTTTGTTTTTACATTATACTTATGTTGACTTAGACGTTTACACAGAAATTGACTTGTTTCACCAACGTACGATTTTTCACATGCACCACAAGGAATCTCATATACTACATTTATGTTTTTGTCTTTAGATATTTTGTCTTTAGTTTTTGTAAATAGTACATCTTTAATTTTGTCAACTGGTTTATAAGCCACCTTAAAGTCGTGTTGTCTTAGATATCTAGATAGCTTTTCACCTAGTCCTTCAATATATGGTATCGTTATAAAATTGTTCGTAGCGTTTTCCTTGTCTTGTAGTGTATTGTACATTTTGTGTAGTCTTTCCCTAATAACATTTTCTACAAGGAAACACGGGTAGTTGTTTCCTGTGAGAATTTGTTTAATCGTTTTCAACGTGTTTACCCGATACTTAGCATGAGTTAACTTTAAGGCTCTATCTACTAGTGCTATTATTGTATTGTTTTTGTGTATGAAAGGACTAACAGAGGTAAAATCTAAATATCTACCGTCTGCATCTTTCGGGAACCACTCCGTTGTGATCGTGTTGTCTTCGCGCCGCAGAATCATGTCCAGAAATTTCAGTTTTCCTTCTATTTCTAATTCAACAGTGAACTGCAGCCGTTGATGGAAGCCATTGAATACGTTCAAAATTGCCTCCACTTCCTCCTTTCGCGCACACAACGAACAATCATCCACGTACCGCTTGAAGAAACGAGGTACAATTCCCCGAGTACGCAGCTTCTCCAACGCATCTTTCTCTATTCGCTCTAGTACGATGTTTGCTACCACCGGTGATATTGGCGAACCCATCGGGATGCCAAATTTCTGCTTATAAAATTTCCCCTTGTACTGGAAATAGGTAGAGTCCAGTACAATCTTTACCATCTCGGTGAAACTTTCCTCATCCAGCTTGGTGTGTTCTTCTATTTCTTCCCACCTCAGGCGTATCGATACGAGTGCGAAGTCGACCGGTACATTGGTGAAAAGAGAAACCACGTCTAGAGAGAACAGAACATCCTGGTTGGTTATTTGCTGTTCACGCATCTCTTCACGCATCTCTTCAGCAAACTGAAAACTGTTCACTATATGATGTTCAGTTTTTCCAGTGACATGGTTGAGGATTTTGGACAAAAACTTAGCCATCTTATAGGTCGCTGTCCCGATTGCGGAATTTATAATTCTCAGTGGTCTGCCGTCTTTGTGGGTTTTGGGCAGACCGTAGTGATGAAACGTGATGAGTATGAGGAAAAAATGCAAGCTTTGGTCAACGACAGCGAAACGTATGAGCCTCTTGCAAGCGATCCTACCAAGAAGACGTTGAAGAAGATCAACACGCTCATTGATCATTGGCATGAGAATGGTCTCATTGAGTATTCTGAGAGAACCAAGTTGAAAGTTTTCAACTGTAATCCACCCCGTGTTTACGGTCTGCCCAAAACCCACAAAGACGGCAGACCACTGAGAATTATAAATTCCGCAATCGGGACAGCGACCTATAAGATGGCTAAGTTTTTGTCCAAAATCCTCAACCATGTCACTGGAAAAACTGAACATCATATAGTGAACAGTTTTCAGTTTGCTGAAGAGATGCGTGAAGAGATGCGTGAACAGCAAATAACCAACCAGGATGTTCTGTTCTCTCTAGACGTGGTTTCTCTTTTCACCAATAGGCCAGGGGAAGTGGTTCACCTAGAGTGAATTTCTGTCAAAGAAAAAGTAGATTTTGTATGAGATTTGACAGAAAAATGAATGACAAGTTCATCCACTTCTCCTGGCCTATGTACCGGTCGACTTCGCACTCGAATCGATACGCCTGAGGTGGGAAGAAATAGAAGAACACACCAAGCTGGATGAGGAAAGTTTCACCGAGATGGTAAAGATTGTACTGGACTCTACCTATTTCCAGTACAAGGGGAAATTTTATAAGCAGAAATTTGGCATCCCGATGGGTTCGCCAATATCACCGGTGGTAGCAAACATCGTACTAGAGCGAATAGAGAAAGATGCGTTGGAGAAGCTGCGTACTCGGGGAATTGTACCTCGTTTCTTCAAGCGGTACGTGGATGATTGTTTGTTGTGTGCGCGAAAGGAGGAAGTGGAGGCAATTTTGAACGTATTCAATGGCTTCCATCAACGGCTGCAGTTCACTGTTGAATTAGAAATAGAAGGAAAACTGAAATTTCTGGACATGATTCTGCGGCGCGAAGACAACACGATCACAACGGAGTGGTTCCCGAAAGATGCAGACGGTAGATATTTAGATTTTACCTCTGTTAGTCCTTTCATACACAAAAACAATACAATAATAGCACTAGTAGATAGAGCCTTAAAGTTAACTCATGCTAAGTATCGGGTAAACACGTTGAAAACGATTAAACAAATTCTCACAGGAAACAACTACCCGTGTTTCCTTGTAGAAAAAGTTATTAGGGAAAGACTACACAAAATGTACAATACACTACAAGACAAGGAAAACGCTACGAACAATTTTATAACGATACCATATATTGAGGGACTAGGTGAAAAGCTATCTAGATATCTAAGACAACACGACTTTAAGGTGGCTTATAAACCAGTTGACAAAATTAAAGATGTACTATTTACAAAAACTAAAGACAAAATATCTAAAGACAAAAACATAAATGTAGTATATGAGATTCCTTGTGGTGCATGTGAAAAATCGTACGTTGGTGAAACAAGTCAATTTCTGTGTAAACGTCTAAGTCAACATAAGTATAATGTAAAAACAAAAAACATATCTGGTACAGGATTGTCACAACACACTATAGAAGAAGGACATATTTTCGACTTTGACAAGACAAAAATACTTGACAAAGTTACAAATAGCTACACTAGATTAATAACAGAAACTTTTCACATTAAGATACGAGGCGATGATAATGTTGTAAACAAACAGAAAGACTCTGCCAATTTTAAGACGGCGTACAACTCTGTTATAACTAAGCTTAAATCTATTACCAACACATGACCAGAAAATATTTGTATGTATGTTGTATGTAGAAATTTATGTATTATGATGTTTGTAAATGTTATGGCCGTCCAACTGTAAACAAACGGCTAGAAGATTGTAAGGTGTTAATTTTATGTTTTTGATGTGTTCTAAATGTTAAAAAATATATTTTAGAGTCCGCAGAAGATGGTCGTAGGCCAGTAAAACGACCGAAACGTCCGGACAATCTGGCAATTTATTTGTACGTTAATTCTCGCCGAAAACAAATCGATGATTCACTGACACACAAATCGTCATAGGAGATCTAAATGCTCAGGTTGGTCAGGAGGAAGAATTCAAACCGGCGATTGGAAAGTTCAGCGCCACCGGCTGACGAACGATAACGGCTTACGGCTAATTAATTTCGCCACCTCCAAGAATATGGCCATTCGTAGCACTTACTTCCAGCACTGCCTTCCATACCGATACTCCTGGAGATCACCACAGCAGACAGAATCTCAAATTGACCACGTTCTGATTGATGGACGGCACTTCTCTGACATTATCGACGTCAGGACCTATCGTGGCACTAACATCGACTCTGACCACTATCTAGTTATGGTGAAAATGCGCCCAAAACTATCCGTCGTAAAAGCGTACAGTACCGACGGCCGCCCCGATATGTCCTAGAGCGGCTTAAGTAACCGGATGTCGCAACTGCTTACGCGCAGCACCTCGAGGCTAAACTACTAGAAGAGGGTGAGCTGGATGACGTCCCTCTTGAGGACTGCTGGAGAACAGTAAAACCAGCCATCAACAATGCAGCAGAGAGTTACGTCGGGTACGTGGGCCGGAGTCGACGGAACGATTGGTTCGACAAGGAATGTAGGCAAATTCTGGAAGAGAAGAATGCAGCGCGGGCGGTCAGGACGCGACAGAACATGGAACGTTATAGACGGAAACGGCAACAGCAGACCCGCCTCTATCGGGAGAAAAAAAAACGCCGCCTGGAGGAGACGAATTGCGAGGAGATGGAACAGCTGTGCCGGTTTCAAGAAACACGTAAGTTCTATCAGAAGCTCAACGCATCCCGCAACGGCTTCGTGCCTCGTAATGCCTTCGTCAGTATTGTGGTTGATGGAATCCAACCAGCCCCAACTTTGAGGGAGGTTAAGGATGCCATTTACCAGCTCAAGAACAATAAAGCTGCTGGTAAGGATGGTATCGGAGCAGAACTCAAAAAGATGGGCCCGGAGAGGCTGGCCATTTGTCTGCACCGGCTGATAGGCACAATCTGGGAAACAGAACAGCTACCGGAGGAGTGGAAGGAAGGGGTAATACGCCCCATCTACAAGAAAGGCGACAAGTAAGATTGTGAGAACTTTCAAGCCATCACCATTCTAAATGCGACCTACAAAGTATTATCCCAGATCATCTTCCGTCGTCTGTCACCTATAGAAAACGAGTTCGTGAGATGTTATAAAGTCGGCTTCGTTGATAGCCGATCGACAACGGACCAGATCTTCACTGTACGACAAATCCTCCAAAAATGTCGTGAATACCAGGTCCTAACGCTTCACCTTCTCGTCGATTTCAAGGCGGCAGACGATAGTATCTACCGCGTAGAGCTATGGAAAATCATGGACGAGAACAGCTTTCCCGGGAAGCTCACTAGACTGATAAGACCGACGATGGAAGGTGTGCAAAATTGTGTGAAGGTTTCAGGAGAACACTTCAGTTCGTTAGGATCCCGCCTGGGACTACGACAAGGTGATGGACTTTCGTGCCTGTTGTTCAATATTGCGCTAGGTGTTATGCGGAGAGCCGGGCTTAACAGCCGGGGTACGATTTTTACGAGATGCAATTTGTTTGCTTCGCGGATGATATGGACATAGTCGGTCGAACATTTGAAAAGGTGGCAGACCAGTACACCCGCCTGAAAAGCGAGGCAGCAAAAGTTGGACTGGTGGTGAATGCGACCAAGACAAAGTACATGCTAGTAGGTGGGGCCGAGTGCGATAGGGCTCGCCAAGGAAGCAGTGTTACGATAGACGTTCGAGGTGGTCGACGAGTTCGTCTACCTTGGATCCTTGCTGACGGCTGACAATAACGTTAGCCGTGAAATACAAAGGCGCATCATCAGAGAAAATCGGGCCTACTATGGCCCCTACAAGAAGCTATGGTCAAACAAGATTCACCCTCGCACCAAATGTACCATATTCAAAACGCCCATAAGGCCGGTAGTCCTCTACGGGCATGAAACGTGGGCGATGCTCGAGGAGGACTTGCAAGCATTTGGACTCTTGGAACGTCGGGTGCTTAGGACCAGTGGTTTAGCTAGGGTTTTCGGGGCCCGGTGCGGAGTCAAATTTGGGGGCCCTTCCAAATAGAGGTGTGTGCCAATTTACTAGTCAATTGATCGAAACAACAATATACTTTGAATCAAAATTAATATTTGGGTTTAAAAATAATGGATCTACTAAAATGTCAATCAATGAAGAGTAATAGTGTCTAAAAGGCTAGCTAATGAAGCTAAAAGGCTAGATCTCAAATGGAAGATATCTTGGAACATATACAAAAACAGGACCAGAGGATTGTGGTTTGTGTGTAGAAATAATTTTATTTTGGCACTGTCTACGGTTCAATCATCACGTGGTAGTGGGTAACTTCGTTTGCACAAATTGTTTCAAAGGCTTGAATAAATTTAGACGTTGTATCGAGGTGATTGAAATAAAGGTAAATCACACGTTAAATCTGAAATAAAATATTTATTTTCGCCGGACAAAAGTTAAAATGCACCGAATTTTTCGGTAAAATAAGCATTATATTTTCTGTAAATCACAGTAAATTTTGTAGAACAACAAAACCACAAAAAATCTGTGAGAAACCACTGAACCTGTCGGTACTTTTGATAGATGATCATTTTCAATCTTTACAGATCGTTCGGTGAATTGAAAATCATAGAACGGTTTACAGAAAAATCTGCTGTTGATATTTCGGTGATATTTCTCAGAATTCTGTGGTTTATTCCATGTGTGAATCCAGAAAAAAAATTAGTATCGTAAAAACTTGAATTTTTATTATTGTCAAAAATCAGTAACCAGAAGAGGCTTGAGGAAAAAATGAAAAAGGATAGGGATGTTCAAAAATAAAAACTATAGAAATCAAGAACCGAAATAAATCATTGCCAAAAAAGTGTTGAGAACGATTTTTTTTTAAAGGTTTTGGAAATTTCTCAACAGTTTCGTGGAACAATTCTTGAAGGAATCTTAAAACAATCTCGAACGACAACTTTGTGGAAAATTCCTGGATATAATACTGTTTGAATTATTACAAATGTTCTAAATTAGAATCTTGGAGGAAATTCTAGAATAAAAGATGGTTGAATCAATGAATTAATTCTTGGATGATCTTCTTGAACAAGAATGTTTGGAGGAAATTTTGATGAAATATCTGAGGTAATTACTGTAGCCTTGTTTAGTAGATTTCCTTATTTCTTCATTTGGGCAAATACTTCTACTTGAATCAATTCCTGGATGAAATGATGTAGAAATTCATAAAGAAATACGAGCAGTAATACTTGACGTAATGTCATGAAAAAAATCCCAAAAAGTACCTTTTAAATATTCTTAGAGAAATGTCTGGTAAGAATAACAATCTTATCTCCAGGTTCTTATTAGGTTTATTTTTGTTATATTGGTCCCTTTTTGATCTCTTTTCGATTCATGTTTGGTCTCTTTTTTCAGGCAGGTTGTCTCTAAAGTTTCTATTTTCAAGACACTTAGTCGTTATTTGAAGGTATGTTGAAAACTGATATCAACTTAATTTGATTTGCGATTCACAGCAAGGATGTTAATTGGGTATCACCGAATCTAGAAACTTTCGAGCTATAATTGTTACTCTACTTTACAATTTAAATTTTATTGGTAAAAGGTTCAACGTGTAGAAACTCCATCCAATATTTTTTAGGAATTTCTCCAACGATTCTGCAAACATTTTTAATGTTTCCGTCAAAAATTCTTTCAAAAATTTTCCAAAATATTCTCTCTTTTTAGGGGCCTAGGTAGCAGAAGCGGTACACACGCAGCTACTCAGCAGTACCAAGCTGAGTTCCATAGGTTCGAATACCGCCGGTTGTGGATCTTTTCGAAAAGAACATTTTCTCGACTGCCTTGGGCATAGAGTCTTCGTACCTTTCATACGACAGACACATGCAAAACTGGACAATTGGCAAAACAAGCTCTCGATTAATAACTGGCAAAGTGCGCTTAAGAACAGATGAGAAGTAGAATTTGTCATATTTTGGATATAACGCCAGAAAGAAGAATAGATGAAAAAATACGCTAGTTATAAGGAATCATGGAAAATATAATCTCATCATTTTCTAAGAATTCATCAAGGAATATTTTGCAGAAATTCAGATAATTTCTATGAAGTGTGCTTCTGGAGTTCTGTAGGAATTGCTCAACAGATCGTCAACAGCTTCTTCCTTAAGAATTCCTTGAGAAATCAACAGCATCGTCAGTCATAGCTAACAGTACTACAGTAGTGCTGTGTATAACAACCCGAGGAGGAATAAATAAATCACAATGATCTATGCATACCATATGTTGGTATCATACCATAAATAGGTATTGTTCAATTGTCAATACCACATTTTGGTACTATAATGATATTGAATTTTTTTTTTATTCGATAGCTATTGATGACTGCTGGAGGTATTGAAATACTATTGAAAAATTTCACTTTTATATGAAAATCCATCATGTATTTTTTAGGTATTACAATACCTGATCTAGTTATTAGGTGGGTATTTGTAAAATATGTATGAGATGTTATTTGAGGTATTTTACCTCTTATGCAGGGCTCATAAATACATCATTCAGGTTGTAAGTATTGAAAATAATCTGGTATGGAATACCTTAGTTACATTGGGAATGCTAATATAAACACTGAGGCTCAACTTCTTTTGTAACGTAATGTCCGGAAGAAGAAGAACAATGTTAAAACGCATGCTGCAACAGCGCCCAGTAACCAAAAAAACACAATGAAGAATAGTTCAAGCATTCTTGAATTGTGCTTCAGCGTTCCTTTCCATCACTGCAGAATACGATTAATTACACATAAAACTACAACTACCAAGTGCATGTAAATCATTCATACTCCTATCTTATCGTTGATTAACAAAATCGTATAAATAATACATCTCTATTAAGAGCAGCGAATTTCACCCGCCGTTCGTTGGTGGGTAAATGTGCGGCAGTCCCGCATTCAATCAACCGCCATTCATTACGCGAAGAGAGTGTCCCAAGTGGCGAAGCGTCGCACCGTCCAAAACCGCCATTAATATTTATGTTACTTTTATTTGACTAGTTTTATTGCCCCCATTCGGACCATAAATATTAATCGAAACATTTAAAACACCATATAATGGTACCCGACCGTTGGGGGGAGAATTCGGATTCCCTTCGGTGTGTATGCCAATGCCATTGTGATGGTTATATTTTTTGGCTTTTGTATCACGCATGTTGGAATAGCCATTAGGGAATGCTGAACAAAAGAATTTTGCTATTTGAACTGCGTAGCTCAGAAGTTTTCAACTATGGCACAAAGAAAATCGTAATCTGAACGAGAATCGGAATCCAATTTTCAAATGTCATGTGTTCATAAGAAAACACACAATAGAAGAAATCAGCAGAAACACATAGGGTATTGTCCATAAACATCTTGTTTTTTGTTTTGGTTTGTTGTCCATACAAAAACTTAATACCGTTTTGACTCATATTCCGAACACTTAAGGCCAAGCATGTCTTCAAATGCATCTCATGGACATAAATTACATGATATCTGTAAAAATTTCTATTCATTCGTCAAGTCTGATTGTTAGCTGTTGGGTGTGTTGGTAAAAATGTTTATTTTAACGAGTTTAGTATTGTTTTTATGCAAAAGTATGGAACAACAGTTTGATTCAAATGCCGAACACTGTGTTCATTCTGTCTCATATTCCGAACACCTTGATTCAAATTCCGAACAGTACGATTAAAACGTATTCAAATCAATAATTTGTAACGGTTGGTAGACTGCAGAGGCGGAAATGGTGGAAAGTAGAGGGTAAATACGCTAAGCCATAGCTATTTTTACAGCCAAATATTTTCAAACTATTTCCGCAAAACCGGCAAGTTCTTCAACGAACTACCCTTTTGGAAACCCTTTCGCTTAAGCGCCAGTACGACGAATCGTACTGCGAAAGGGCGTGTTCAAAATACCGTACCCGGCTAGTTCTTCTCAGGGCAGGTCAGGTAAGAACTACCATTGGCAAATATGCCCGAACAAAACCGTATCAAACTATACCGAAACCTGATAGAAACTAAAATTCTTTCACTGTATGGTTGATATACACTACGAGGGAGAAATATAAATGTTGCTCCAAGTTCATTCTCCTAGCTTTCAACCTAAGCCCCTAAACGTGCACGTTTGTTATAAATGGCTTGATCTAACCTGCGTGTTATGCTGCTGAACTTTGTCTCGCTGATCCTAGCGGTGGCTCGTGGAATCTGGAAGGCAGTTGCTCGTGGTTGTTGAGGGGGGAGGGCACACGTGGGCCTAGCTACGACTTGATCCTCCAAGGAGCTACTCGAAGCACCACGTGTGGAAACGCCGATAAGGCGCTTTCGTGCTGGCGCTGGTAGTACGATGGTACCTGATCCCATAAAAAAAACCTTCGCCTGAAGGTTCTTCAGACGAAAACGAGCAACTTCAGTAAAATACTGTCAGCTAAACACTAGCAAGTATAATTACCTTAAATGCAGGCTCTTGGCCGCTAATTTTAAATCCACCGTTCTGTAGAACTACTCACGATCGCCTAAATACATTCAATGGTTTTCGTATTTGTTTAAGCAATATTACATTTTATGCTGAACTCACTTTTGTAATACAAAGTAAGGATACACGCTCCACTTCACAGGCAAAAACTTTGCTCTCACTATCGTTCTAGAGGAATTTAATATTAATTAACTTCTAAACTAGAAAAGTATTAGGATGACTTACAAATTGTCTTATAATTTGCTCACACGGTATCTTAAAATTCTGTACTGATTTGTAGTCCACTTCTGCAGCGATCTCGAAAGCGAATATGAACTGGTCACTTTCACTGGCTAAACGGGAATGAATCTTTGTTCATATCAGGTCATATTGGGGACCGATTGTCCCACATCGCGTATTGAAACCCGAAGCAATTTCTAACGTGTCCTGCTCTGATTGGACCACAAAATATCGTATGATTTTCTAATACTTAAATATGGACAAGAAATCGTGGTGAGTTTATCGGAGACATAAACCTCCAAAAAAGTAGTGCGATCCAAACCCAATCTACGGGAGTTCTCAAATTTGGCTATAGTTGTTTTTACAGCGTTAGTTTCAATACCCGCCACTCCAGCTGGTGGCGCTGCAATCATATAGTGGTTACATTTACTCCCAACCTCGGGAAAGAAAATTTTAATTTACACCGTAAATTGAAATTTTCGTTACAAACATTTTAAAATGGTTTTGATTTTATAAGCATATTTATTTAGTTTATTTTTGATTTTACTTACGAGATATTTAAATTTATACAAAATCGTTACATTAGACACTTGAGTAGATGAAGGAAGAGTGATAGAAGAAAAATAGTAGATAGAAGGAAATATCAAAATGGCTGACAAAGGACGATGATGAAAATTAGATAATGATTTTTCGGAAAACTGGGCTATTGCGTATTGGAGATACATTACAGTTCACCGTAGTTCCATCACACACTTTATGTTGCTACATTCATTCAATTTAATAATTCCAAATGTTTCACTCACCCTTAAATGATACATCCCCAGAAACGTCTGGAGTGGTTGAAATTTTCCATTTCCGTTTATGTCGGTATCGGTAGAAAAATCTCATGAAATCATGAGTATTCATTAGGGTGCCAATGAAAATCCATTTTTCGAATTTCAAAAAAAGGTAGGGCTCAAAAGTTTTGTCTCCTCGAAAAAAGTCCCCATACAAAATTTGAGCTCAATCGGACTTCATTAAGTGGACCCCCAAAGCGGTCAAAGTTTGGCTTTTTTGACCCATGAAAAATCTCCAAAGGAAGAAATTTCCGAAATCGAAATTTTTTTTTTGATGCCAGATGTCTTAGAAATGCATGAAACGTCGAGATCTGGTGTTATTTGGAAATTTTTTTTTTGAAAAAATCGACCTTTTGGGACTTAGTAAATTTTTGAGTTGGGGGAGTGAATTGAATTTGAAATGAACGATTTGAATTCAATTGCTGAGAAATTCAAGGCAATAGTATTGAAACATATCCTATATGATTGTTGGCCACTGAAAGCATATGATATGTGATATTTCATTAGGGTGGTTCATTTACTTTACATTAGAGTGGTCCTTTTTGTTAAAAAATAAAAAAAAATAATAAATAGAATTTTAATTGAATATTGAAGACAATAGTATTGGAACATCTCTCACATTATCGTCAGCCATTTTCTACATTTAATATGTGGTATTTTATTAGGGTGGTTCACTTATTTTCCATTCGGGTGGGCTTTTCTGTCGAAAAATCATAATTTGAATGGGATATTAAAAACAATAGTATTTTATCACCTCTTTCATCATCGTATGGCATTTCCTTCATTAGATTCGTGATATTTTTGTTTAGAGAGGCTTTAAATTCCTCTGAATTCATGCGCCTCTAGTTCCATTTGATATGCGACATCATCGTAGGATACTGTTAACATATTTCATTAGGGAGTTTCTCTTATTTTCCATTAGGGTGCATCCTTAATTATGGTATCATTGTAAAAATTTCAACCCTAATATCTACAGACCGAAAGATTATGGTGTGGACTACTACATAATATTTGCGTAATGTTCGACGAAAAATGTAAAGGTAACTTAGTTAACAACAAAAGAGTTTTCTAGAAAGCCTCTCATTGTTAGAAAGGTCTTTTGAAAAGTTTTGCGTGATTTTCATTCGGAATGCAACACTTCACTAAGCTGAACCAGTTTGGAGTCCTCGTCTCATACAAAATCCGCTTGCTACTTCGTGATTTCAGATGCACTCATCTCAGAGATCAAGCATTGAGCCTCGTGACCTTTCCAATTTAGTTTTGCGAATTCCAAAGGAAATTCTACAGAAAATTCTGAAGGAAATTCTAGAGGAAATACTGAAGGAAATTCCAAAGGAAATTCCAACGGAAATTCCAGAGGGAATTACGAAGGAAATTCCAGTGGAAATTCCGAAGGAAATTCCAGTGGAAATTCCGAAAGAAATTCCAGAGAAAGTTCCGAAGGAAATTCCAGACGAAATTTCTCAGGAAATTCCAGAAGAAATTTCGCAGGAAATTCTAGAGGAAATTCCGAAGGAAATTCCAGAGGAAATTCTGAAAGAAATTCTAGAGAAAATTCTGAAGGAAATTCCAGAGAAAATCCCGAAAGAAATTCCAGAGATAATTTCGAAGAATATTCTAGGGGAAATACGGAAGGAAATTCCAAAGTAATTTCCGAATGAAATTCCAGAGGAAATTGCGAAGGAAATTCCAAAGGAAATTCCGAAGGAAATTCCAGAGGATATTCCGAAGGAAATTGCAGAGAAAATTCCGAAGGAAATTCCAGAGAAAATTCCGAAGGATATACCGAAGAAAATTCCAGAGGAAACGAAAATTATAGAGGTACTTCCGAAGAAAATTCCGAAATAATTTCAAAGCTTCAAAAGAAATTCCAAATCAAATTTAGCATGAAACTCCAAAAGGAATTCCGAAGAAAACTCTAGAAGAAATTCCGAAGCAAATTGCAAAGTAAATTTCGACGAAAATAACGTAGAAAATTCCAAATCAAATCCCGAAGGTAGCTCCAAATGAAATACCAAAGCAAATCCCGAAAGAAATTCCAAAGCAAATTCAAAAGGAAATTCCAGAAAAATAAATCCGAATGGATTTTTGAAGGATGTTCCGAAGCAAATTCCAAAGAAAACTCGGACGAAAATTGCGCAGAAAATTCCAAATGAAATTCCGAAGCCAGCTCTAAAAGGAATTGCAAAGGAAATTCCATAAAAAATTTCAAAGGAACTTCCGAAGCGAATTCCAAAGGAAATTCCGAAGGCAATTCCAGAAGAAATTCCAAAGGAAACGCCGAAGAAAATTTTGAAGAACTGAAGAAGGGAATTCCGAAAGTAATTCCAAAGAAATCCAAAATAACTTCCTGAAGCAACTTACTGAAAGAAATTCATGTAGAAATTCCAAAGGAAATTCTGAAGTAAATGAGATATGAAGTTCCGAAGAATACAAAGAAATTTTAAAGGATACTCCTAAGAAAATTCCGAAAAAACAATACGAAGGAAATTCCAAAGTAAATTCCGCGAAAATTCAACGGAAAACAGTCCAAAGGAAAAAATTCCAATCAATACTTCTAAATAAAATTTCGAAATCTCCATAGGAAATTCAAAAGGTTATTCCAAAGGAAATTCCGAGGAAACTCTATAACAAATTTGGAAGTAAACTTCAAACGAAATTCCGAAAGAAATTTCAAAGAGAATTTTGAAGGAAGTAATAAAGGAATTCCTAAGAAAATTCTGAAGAAAATTTGATAAGTAGCCCCAAAGAAAACTGCAAAGGAATTTTAAAGAATACTCCTAAGGGAATTTCGACGGAAATTCCAAAGTTAATTCCGAAGGAAACTAAAAAAATCCAACGGAATTTCCGAAGCAAATTTCAGAAGAAATTCTGACGAAAATTGCGTAGAAAATTCCAAAGGAAATTCTGAAAAAAACCCAAGGGAATTCCGAAGAAAAATCCGTGGAAAATTCCAAAGGAATTTCCGAAAACTCCATAGGAAATTCCATAAAAAAATTCAAAGCAAATTCCGAATGAAATTCAAAAAGGAATTTCTAAGGAAATTTCTAAGAAAAGGTCACAGCTCCAAAAGAAATTCCAAAGGAAACTTCGATGGAATCTTTCGAAAATACAAGGGAAATCCCAAAAAAAATTAAAAAAAAAAATGAATAAAATTGCAAAAGAAATTCTGAAGCACATTCCAAAGGACATTCCGACGACAATTCTGAAAAATATCCAAAGCATATTCAAAAGGGAATTTCTAAGGAAATTCCAAAGCAAATCCCGAAGCAAATTGCAATGAAAAAAGGAAGTTAAAAGGAAATTTCGTAGAAAATTTCTAAGGAATTTTCTATGGAATATCCAAAGCAAATTTGTAAGGAAATTCTCAAGAAAACTCTGTGGAAATTCCAAAGAAAATTGTAAAGGAAATTTCTAAGAATATTCCGCAGTAAATTTCAAAGGTCCAAAAGAAATCCCAAATGAAATTCCGAAGAAAGCTCCAAAGAAAATTTCGAAGGAATTTCCAAAGTAAATTCCAATGCTTCGAAAGAAATTCCAAATAATATTTCGAATACAATTCTGAAGGAAGCTCCAAAGATAATAACACAGGAAATTCCGAAACAAACTCTAGAAGAAATTCGGAAGGAAACTCCAAAGCAAATTTCGAAGGAAACTCAAAAAGAAACTCCGAAGTAAATTTCGAAGAAAATTCCAATGAAAAGTTCAGAATGAAATTCCGGAGGACACTTCATAGGAAATTTCGAAGGAAATACCTCAGAAAAGGGCACTTCTAAAGATACCGAAGAAAATTCCACAGGATATTCCGAAGCAAATTCAGGATAAATTTCCGATTTTGATAAAAATTCCGTAGAAAAAAAGGAAATTTCGTAGAAAAGTCAAATAAAAATTTTTAAAAGGAATTTCGAAGGAAATTCCGATTAAAATTCAAAAGGAAACTCCAAAGAAAATTCGGTTGAAAACTCCAACGAAAAAATCCATATGAAATTCCGACGAAATTTCTTGAAGGAACTTTGTTACATCTTTGAAGAATAAACGAGAACTGATTGTCAAAACTTGAATTACCTACGTTGTCACAACCGAATCGCGTGTACTATAGCAAGCAGAAGGCAACGTACTTTTGTTTCGGGAATGAAGGAGCCCAAGGCTGAGAATCTCTTTTGAAAATATAAACTAAACACTTTTGTTGCCCTTCATCGTCGCCCATCAAGCTATTGTCATAATTTGTATACGTCAAAAATTATTTCATTCCTTTTTTATCTGTATTTTGATTATGGCAGTTAGAGTTGTGCTTCACTGAATTCACTGATGATTGGAACGTTTTATTTTAACTATTCAAAAGAAACCCTTAATGAAAATAGCTTAACGAAGAGTTGCATGCCAATGAAGAATCATGATTCAAAACTATACAAACAAAGTTGATTTGTTAGATCTATTGAGAATATTTTACAAATTAAATGATCACCCTTATGCAAAACTGAGGACAATAGCCCCAATGAAATATCACATATTATACATTAACAGTGGCCTACGATGACATAGGAGATGTTTAATTACTCTTGTATTTACTATTCCATTCAAATACTCAATTTTTTTTAAAGAATCACCGTAATTGAATATAAGTGAGCCTTCCCAATGAAATATCACGAATCTAATGAAGGAAATGGCCTACGATGATGAAAAAGGTGATAAAATACTATTGTTTTTAATATCCCATTCAAATTATGATTTTTCGACAGAAAGGCCCACCGTAATGGAAAATAAGTGAACCACCCTAATAAAATACCACATATTGAATGTAGAAAATGGCTGACGATAATGTGAGAGATGTTCCAATACTATTGTCTTCAATATTCAATTAAAATTCTATTTATTATTTTTTTTTATTTTTTAACAAAAAGGACCACCCTAATGGAAAGTAAATGAACCACCCTAATGAAATATCACATATCATATGCTTTCAGTGGCCAACAATCATATAGGATATGTTTCAATACTATTGCCTTGAATTTCTCAGCAATTGAATTCAAATCGTTCATTTCAAATTCAATTCTCTCCCCCAACTCAAAAATTTACTAAGTCCCAAAAGGTCGATTTTTTCAAAAAAAAAAAATTTTCCAAATAACACCAGATCTCGACGTTTCATGCATTTCTAAGACATCTGGCATCAAAAAAAAAATTTCGATTTCGGAAATTTCATGTACCCCCCCCCCTTTGGATATTTTTCATGGGTCGAAAAAGCCAAACTTTGACCGCTTTGGGGGTCCACTTAATGAAGTCCGATTGAGCTCAAATTTTGCATGGGGACTTTTTTCGAGGAGACAAAACTTTTGAGCCCTACTTTTTTTTGAAATTCGATAGCAAAATTTTTCCCATACATTCCATTGGCACCCTAGTATTCATGCGATGAATCATCACTTCTTTAATTGGCGGTAGCGGTAATCTCCCGATAATGATCGGCAAACGAGTCACTAAGTCTCAGCTTAAACTCTTCTACTTAAACTATGTTCATGCACACGCGGCGACCGATGGCGACCGATTCTCTTGCACTCTACAACATAACTGATTCGAATTTCTCACACACTCGACCCCATGCATTCAATATCACCTATATACACTTTTGAACAATTAACTATTGAGCTACAGTGCTCCAACGTTGTGTTTGATCACGACACATCAATCTATTGTACCTACATGTGTACTCGAAAACTCAGTTCAACACGGGATCTTTACCACGATGAAAGTTCGCGCGTTAAAGTGAAAATTGAAAAGTGAAGATCGTCAAGAAACTGCTTGAAAAAAAAAAACAGTTCTTAAGTGAAAATAAGTGAAAAGAAAGCTGAATCTAAATTTAATGGGATGTAAAAGAATTTAAACATATCTATCGTTTAACGTATCATGTTCCGAGCTATTTCAAAAGATGTGAAATTGATGGCCATTTTGTGGAAGGTAAAAAAAAATATCAACTGTGGTAAAATTGTCGCAATACCACCACAGCAGAGAAGCAATACCTAATAGGCAAATTGCTTGGAAGATGTAGAAAGAAACAAGCAATCGATGAAAGTGAAAGTTACCTATACCTAGAAGTTCTGGTTAAAACGTACAGCTAAGTTCAATTTGAAATCATTGGTTCATCCATGTATTGAAGGACACGCGCAGATGTCTACGCTTGTTGCCTATTGATTTTGAATGTTAAGTTCTATTTTGGTATTGTTTATATGCAGCTTGTGTTGTGAAGCTATTTTTAGCTGCGTTATTGTGAGTTATGCCTATCGAAGCCTTGCACTGAGGATCGAAGTGTTTATATTTTGATGTTATCGTAGATCGTAAGCTATTGTTTTGATTTTTGAATGAACCTAGATCGTCATAGCTGGTTACACAACGGTGTATGGATGTCCCTGCAACTCACTTTGGATGAGGAGGTATGTTTTAATTTAATTCCCTTCTACTCAATCCGAAACGAGGAGGTGTTTTTTTTTAGGTGGTTAGCTTACTAGCTTCTTCAGCGGACATAGCTTGTTTTTAATACGCTTATCACATTGGGTGAGAAAATATCACTGTATTTTCTTCAAGACCGAAGAATGAAAAACTCCCAGTCTCTTCTTCATATCTCTGTCCCATAGTTCATAAGTATTTGAGCCCATCTGTCTTTTGATCATCGCTTCACTAAACTTAGGTGCTAATTTGGCATTAAAATTTGCCGATTTATCTGATAAGAAGAAGTTTTTCTTCAAAACGATTTCTCCTTCTTTAAAAGAAACATTTCGTGTTGATCGAAGGTTGTAATTTGCAGAATATCGTTTGTATGCTCGCTGCAAGTTAACGCGAACCGCTTCGAACAAATGTTTCATATCTTTTGGTAAATGTTTTTGAGATATACAGATATCGCCATTTGTATCTCTTAAGTGCTCGTATTCTTTCCCTGAGCTTATAATATTACGGCCAAAGTTTATAAAATATGGGGAATAACCGGTTGAGTCATGCACACTGTTACGTATTGCAGACGCAATGAATTGGATTCCTTGATCCCAATCCTTCTGAGTTTTCCCTTCCAACGAGGCCCTTATTGCAGCAACAATAACTCTGTTCACCCTTTCTGTAGGGTTGGGATTTGGTCGGTAAGATGCTAAATGCCAGTGTTCAACATTGTACCTATCCAAAAAACTTTTAAATGCCCGTGCCTCAAATTGCGGCCCATTGTCCGAAATGAGGATGCTGGGTACTCCAAACAATAAAAAGACGTTATTTTCCAAAAACTGTATAACATATGGTTTTGTAGCTTTACGCATGACTGGATTAAGGTGAATTTAGAAAAATAGTCTGTAATCACCAGAGCGTATGTATTGCCTGATTTTGATCTGGGATAAGGGCCTAAAAAGTCGATTGAGATCATCTCCCATGGACGATGGCAAACTTTCTCTCGTCCACAGGGAGGGTTTGGATTAATATTATCGACTTTAGAACGTTTACAAGTGATACAATTCTTACAGTGTCTTAGAATGTCGGCGCTTATAAGTGACCAAAAGTATTTTTGCTGTATTACACTCAATGTTTTTTCAAAACCTAAGTGCGCCCTGGCATGTGTTTCGCGGATAATTGCGGGCCTTTCAGCAATTGTAGGAACGTATTTCCACCGAAAAGATGCGTCATCATGCTTTGCAGCATTTGTTACAAATTTATAAATTTTTCCATCAACTAATTTGAAATCCTTAAATTTTTCTGGATGTTTTTTGATAGAGTCTCGCAGTTCTTCGTAAGGAACATCTGATAAGTCTACCTTAATGTGGTTCAGGGATCTTGATAAGGCGTCTGCTGTAATATTCTCCTTGCCTTTCTTGTAGATGAAAGTTATGTCCATATCCTGAATCTTCATCGCCCAGCGAGCGATTCTTGGTGATCTACTGTTGATAGACATGGTCTTCAAAAATGTGAGACTCATAGCGTCTGTCATTATTGTAAATCGAGTGCCTTCTATAAATGGCCTAAAATGATCAATTGCCATGAGCACACCCAGACATTCTCGTTCCGTTGCTGCGTACTTTTTTTGAGTTGAGGATAATTTCTTTGAAAAGTACGCTATACAGCGTCTGTGGCCATCTAGATGTTGTGTTAATACTGCTCCTACGGCATTATCGGAACTGTCAGTTTCAATCGTGAATGGTTTTTTGAAGTCGGGATTGGCTAGTATGGGTGGGGAAGTTAAAACTGATTTCAGGGCTAACAGTGACGTGTCAGCTTCTTCTGTCCACTTAAATTTACCTCTGGACTTTTTCAGTAAATCTGAAATTGGAGTGACTATTGCACTGTAGTTTTCTATAAATCGGTGATAAAAGCCGGCTAAACCGAGAAGCCTGCGTATGTCTTTTGTGCATTTGGGAACGGGGTAATCCAGAATTGGTTGGATTTTCGCGGCATCTACCGAAATTCCATTTTCACTGAGAACAAATCCTAAATATCTCACTGATTTTTGGCAAAATCTCGATTTTTCAATAGTAAGATTTGCATTGCGAAGCCTTTCAGCGACAATTTCTAATAGCTTTAAGTGTTCCTCTAAGGTATCACTAGTAATGATTATATCATCAAGGTACACCCAAACTTTGGGACTCAAATCGTATCCAATTACCCTTGTCATTAAGCGTGAGAGAGTGGCTCCGCTATTCAATAAGCCAAAAGGCATGGTTTTGTAGCGGTATAGTCCTTTGGCTGTCCTGAATGCGGTAAGATTTCGAGAATCTGGATGTAATAGGACCTGATGATATGCATCCTTCATATCTATTGTGGTAAAATATTTAGATTTCTGAATTCGAAACAAAATTTGAGACATATTAGGGAATGGATATTCATCTCGTTTTGTTAGTGAATTGAGCCTTCTGGCATCTAAACACAAGCGCCATTTGTTCTCACCTTTCTTTACTGGTAAAAGTTTTTTTTTTTTTTTTTTTTTTTTTTTTTTTTTTTTTTTTTTTTTTTTTTTTTTTTTTTTTTTTTTTTTTTTTTTTTTTTTTTTTTTTTAATTTCTTTATTAGTATCATTCTAAACATTACATTCATTATTTCTTATATCTAGGTGTTCTGTGTTATTAGACAACACTATCATCCTAATTTGGTAAAACAAATCTAAGATTTTATTAACATTTTGTTAACAACATATTACATTTCATTTGCCGTAGCAGTTCAGATTTTTTACAGGTGAGTTGATTTCACCTGCTTATAAGAGAAAAAAAAAAAGTTTTTAATATACTTAACCTAACTTAACCTAAACATATAACGCATTAATCGTGGCAATAGAAGATTGAAACGATTTTTGCCTGAAATTATTGATTATTTTATTTGACATTTGTTCCAATGTTTCAACATTGGATATCCTATGTAACTCATTGGTACTATACCAGGGAGGAAGCCTCAGAATCATTTTCAAAATTTTATTTTGAATTCTCTGCAGAGCTTTCTTCCTGGTATTACAACAGCTAGTCCATATTGGTATAGCATACAACATGGCTGGCCTGAAAATTTGTTTGAATATCAAAAGCTTGTTCTTAAGACAAAGTTTTGATTTTCTATTAATAAGGGGATAGAGACATTTTACATATTTGTTACATTTGGCTTGAATGCCCTCAATGTGATTTTTGAAAGTTAAATTCTTATCTAGCATGAGTCCTAGATACTTAACTTCATCTGACCAATTTATTGGAACCCCTCTCATCGTGACAACATGTCTACTTGAAGGTTTCAAATAAAGAGCTTTTGGTTTATGTGGGAATATTATTAGTTGAGTTTTGGAAGCATTAGGAGAAATCTTCCATTTTTGCAAGTATGAAGAAAAAATATCCAAACTTTTTTGCAATCGACTACAGATGACACGCAGGCTTCGCCCTTTGGCGGAGAGGCCTGTGTCATCCGCAAACAAAGATTTTTGACATCCCTGAGGTAACTCAGGTAAGTCAGATGTGAAAATATTGTATAATATTGGTCCCAAAATGCTGCCTTGGGGAACACCAGCTCTTACAGGAAGTCTTTCAGATCTGGAGTTCTGATAATTAACCTGAAGTGTACGATTTGACAGATAACTTTGAATTATTCTAACAATGTATGTTGGAAAATTAAAATTTTTCAATTTTACAATCAAACCTTCATGCCAAACACTGTCGAATGCTTTTTCTATGTCTAGAAGAGCAAGACCAGTAGAGTAGCCTTCAGATTTGTTGGAACGGATCAAATTTGTTACACGTAAAAGTTGATGAGTGGTCGAATGTCCATGGCGGAATCCGAACTGTTCATTGGCAAAAATTGAATTTTCGTTGATGTGGGCCATCATTCTGTTCAAAATAACCTTTTCAAAAAGTTTACTGATGGAGGAAAGCAAACTGATTGGACGATAGCTAGAAGCTTCTGCAGGATTTTTGTCTGGTTTTAAAATTGGAACAACCTTAGCATTTTTCCATTTGTCAGGAAAATATGCTAATTGAAAACATTTGTTAAATATATCAACTAAAAATGATAAGCTACTTTCTGGAAGTTTCTTGATGAGGATGTAGAAAATTCCATCATCGCCAGGAGCTTTCATGTTTTTGATTTTTTTAATAATAGTTCTCACTTCTTCCAAATCAGTCTCCCAGGCATTTTCGAAAAAGTTCTCTTGGTTGAGAATATTTTCGAACTCTTGAGTAACTTCATTTTCAATTGGACTAGTAAGTCCTAAATTAAAATTGTGCGCACTTTCAAACTGCATAGCAAGTTTTTGAGCTTTTTCGCAATTAGTTAGTAATAATTTGTTTTCCTCTTTCAATGCCGGTATTGGCTTCTGAGGTTTTTTCAAGATTTTCGATAATTTCCAAAAGGGCTTAGAGCCGGGGTCCAATTGAGAAATTTTATTTTCAAAATTTTTGTTTCTTAAATCTGCAAAACGTTTCTTGATTTCTTTCTGCAAATCCTGCCATATAATTTTCATAGCAGGATCACGAGTGCGTTGAAATTGCCTTCTCCTCACGTTTTTAAGACGGATCAAGAGTTTAAGATCATCGTCTATAATCACGGATTCAAATTTTACTTCACATTTTGGAATTGCAATGTTTCTGGCTTCAACAATGGAATTTGTTAAAGTTTCAAGAGCATTGTCAATATCAATTTTAGTTTCTAAAGAAATGTTAACATCAAGATTAGAGTCAACATACGTTTCATATATATTCCAGTCGGCTCGTAAATAATTGAAAGTGGAGCTGATAGGATTGAGAATCGCTTCATGCGATATTTGAAATGTAACAGGGACATGATCAGAATCAAAATCAGCATGAGTAACTAATTGGCTACAAAGATGACTAGAGTCGGTTAAGACCAAGTCAATCGTGGATGGATTTCTAGAAGAGGAAAAACATGTAGGGCTATCAGGGTATTGAATTGAGAAATATCCTGAAGAGCACTCATCAAATAAAATTCTGCCGTTGGAATTACTTTGAGAATTATTCCATGACCGATGTTTGGCATTAAAGTCACCAATGACAAAAAATTTAGACTTATTGCGAGTTAATTTTCGCAAGTCAGTTTGAAGCCAATTAACTTGCTGTCCAGAGCATTGAAAAGGCAAATAGGCAGCTATGAAAGTATATTTACCAAACTGTGTTTCAACAGAAACACCTAAAGTTTCAAAAACTTTAGTTTCAAATGACGAAAACAGTTGATGTTTTATACGCCTATGAATGATGATTGCAACTCCCCCACATGCCCCATCAAGTCGATCATTACGATAAACAAAAAAGTTAGGATCTCTTTTGAGTTTAGATCCAGGTTTTAAATACGTTTCGGTAATAACTGCTATATGCACGTTATAAGCTGTAAGAAAATTAAACAGCTCGTCCTCTTTACCATTCAGAGAACGAGCATTCCAATTTAAAATATTTAAATTATTATTTGGATCCATTAGAAAAACGTAATCCAATAACAATTTTATTTGTAAATTTTACACCTACTTGGACTGCTTCAGTCATAGTGGTGGCTTTGAACATTGCATCAATCATTAGATTCAATTGTTCAGTTAGAAAATTAAAATCAGAGGCAGACATATCATCTGATGATTTCCCATTGGAATTTTCGGTAGACGAAGAAGCGGGGTAGGAGTTACCTGTGGCGGTAGGGTTTTTTCCATTTGATTTGAAACAAGTAGAATGGGTACTCATGGAACGAACAGGGGAAGAGTTCAAATTACCTGCTACGATATCGGCAAAGGATTTACCGTGGGTAGATACATTCGAAATTGAAAGATTCGAACGGCTACCCGACGGATTAAAATTTGTTTGTGAATGAGCATGATTATGATCTTCCTGGTGGGTATGATTCCTAATCAAGCGATCGTTAACTGAAAAATGAGCATTGTTCGATACTCTACCAGGCAAATTCCGGAAACGACCGTTATCGTAACGGATATTATCCTTCATCTGCTTGGCACGAGCCTCAACGACTCTTTTGCGTGAAATGCATTCCCAAAAGTTAGCTTTGTGAGGGCCCTTGCAATTGGCGCATTGAAATTTTCTGGTATCTTCTTTCACAGGACAGTCGTCCTTAGCGTGAGAAGAACCTCCGCAAATCATGCATTTAGCATCCATGCGACAATTTTTTGTACCATGACCCTACTTTTGGCACCGACGGCACTGAGTGGGGTTCTGGTAATTTCCTCCAGGTTTCTGGAAATGTTCCCACGTCACACGGACATCGAACATAAGTTTAGCTTTTTCTAAAGCTTTAATATTATTTAGTTCTTTTTTGTTAAAGTGAACTAAATAATATTCTTGAGAAAGCCCTTTCCGAACAATGCCAGATTGGGTTCTCTTTTTCATAATGATTACTTGGACTGGGGAAAATCCAAGTAAATCATTTATTCCATTTTTGATCTCTTCAGGTGACTTATAGTCACTTGAGAGACCTTTCAAGACGACTTTGAACAAACGTTCAGTTTTGTCGTCATAAGTAAAAAAATTGTGCTTCTTCTCTTCAAGATATCTGAGAAGAAGTTCGCGATCTTTAAGAGTTTCCGGCAAAACGCGACAGTCTCCTTTCTTTGCGATTTGGAAGGAAACCTTGATTCCCCTAATGGAGTTCAAGATCTCCTGCCTAAATCCCCCAAATTCGGAACAACTGACCACGATAGGCGGCACTCTTTGCTTCCTCACTTGAATCAAAGAGCCTGGGCTAGAGGCTGCTTCGATTTGGTGTTCGGAAAATTTGTCTAGAGCATCGAACTGATTGCTCATTTCAATACAATTATTCATTTCACCCTTGGAAGAAACTTCGCATTCCGGGGAAGCGTCCTTTCTTCCATTCTTGCCACGTGTAGTGACAGTTTTAAAACCCACTTTTTTGGAAGGAAGTAGTGAATTCAGAGATTCACCTTTCCTTTTGTTAGTTGTTGATACCATGTTTAGTTAATAAACGAGAAAGACGTGACCTTCGAGAGGTTTTTTCCCTAGACGGTGTCCAAGAAGGATTACCACCGCTAGCTTTCGCCAACGGGTCCAACGAAAAATCGAAGGCACGGGTCCAAACAAGGATCGTAAAGGGATCAATAGTAGAAAAAATAGTACTGAAAAGTACTGTTTAAGTAGCACTGAAAAGTACCGTTTTTAATTTTAGCACTGAAAAGTACTGTTTGTGTAGCACTGAAAAGTACTGTTTTATTGCTTTAGGTAGTTTTTAAGAAAACTTCCAAGAGCAGAGAGAATTCGTGTACGCACAGCACGAAGGTACGATGCGCACTGATTACTGGTAAAAGTGGATTAATGAAATCACTGTCACATTCTTCAATTAAATCTAGGCTTTTCAGCCTATCAATTTCTTTGTCAACTTCAGCTTCGACTTTTGGGGAAATGGGATAGATCGGTACTTTCTTATGCTTGATGTCGTTGATGTTCTGGTTGAGCACTATTTTATGTTGCATCAAATGTGTTCGTCCGATTTTACCATTTTGCGTCCTCGGAAAGGTTTTAACCACATTAAATAATTTTGACTTTTCAGGTTCGGTTAGCACATGTTCTGTCGCAATCTCGTCTGAATGTGTCAGCTCATTATTGGGGATTTCAATCGAAGGAATATCTAAGCTACTGTCTATGACCGTTACGTCTTCTGGTCCGCGGAAATCTGAATCTATTTGCAAGATGCAGCATACATTTTCTTCTCCGTACTCGACGACGTGGAAGAGCGAGTTGTCACCGGCGACATTCTCGAAGACGTCTCTATTGAACGTTGGTTTTCCTGCGACCGATAATTGTATTTCGAACGCCCGCCAGAAATCGGTTCCCAAAATAAGGCTTTTGGAAATTTCTGGTATTACCGCGGTTGGGATTACTTTGGTTTGATTGTTAAACGTAAATGGAATATACGCGAAACCGAGACAGGTAAGAGGTGCGCCATTGGCTGTTTGAACCCGCATTTGACTCGGAGTCTTCACTATTTTTAGGTTGAGGCGATTGAGAAGGTCTAAAACACCTATAACTGAAACGCTCGCTCCGGAGTCGAGTAATCCTGTGACCTTCTCTCCGAGAATTTCTACGGTTGCGTGGGGACATTTCATCGGACATGTGTTAACTTGAAGGATTCGATCGAAATAATTGTAGTCACGATGGGACGACTGCAAGCAACTCTGGGCCGTCCCAGAATCTAGTTTTTTGGAGAGTCTGATCGCATGAGGAGTTTTTTTGGGCAAGTTTTCACGGTGTACGAGGGCTCACCGCAAACGTAGCAGAACACCGATCGAGATTTTGGACAGTTCGTGTACCAGTGACCAACCTCTCTACAGTTCCAGCATATATGTGCATCTTTGTCGCCCTGTGGATTTTTAGGTGAGTTCTTTACATCTTCCTTATTTTTGACATTTGATGTCTTAAATTTCCTGGCTTTGAAGACTGCATTAATTTCATCGTCTGATGCACTATCGCATTCATCCTGTTCCAAGTTTTCTATTTGGTTCACTGGGTGAACCCTTTGCACACTTGGAACAAAAAGACTGGGCTCCAAACTATCGAAACTGTAGCAAAATTCCGTTAGTTGGCTCAATGAATAAACTGGCGTTAGAGCTAATCGTCTTTTATACGACATTTTCATGTTTTCAAACACATATTTTAATATTTGTTGACCATCGAGTCTGTAGGACAAACTTTGAAATAATCTTTCCATTTCTGCCAAATATGAGCTGAAACGTTCATTACCTCGTTGTTTACGCTCTCTTATCATATCTTCGATTGATTTGTCTTTATTTGGATTCTCGAAATTCAAATTCAAGTAGTAAACCAAATGATCCCATGTTTGAAATTTCTCATAGTACGTAAAATACCATTTCCTTGCTTCTCCTGTGAAAAACAGGTATGATTGCTGGAGCAATTCTTCTTTTGATACTCGATTCGCGTTGGCCAAAATTGTGATTTGCCTTACAAAATCGGAAACTGACAATGATCGCAAATCTCCACTGAAAAACACCTGCCATTTTTCAATTTTAGTTCTCAATCCCGCATTGAACTGATGGTTTTGCATTTGATTGATTGACGGTACTTGGGGAACGTTAGGTATGTTTGGAAAATTGCTATTCAATTGTGGAAGTTGCCTGTTAATAGGAACACTACTTGAGGGAGCGTTATTGAAAATTTCCGAAGTTCTAGGAGCATTACGATTTGTAGACTGTCGTGGTGGAAGTGTTGGAGTTGGCATTAGATCAATCTCATCGAAATATTCTCGAATGGACTGTCTTATTAAAGTGTGGACAAGATTCTTGATTTCGCTAGTCATACTATCTTGCTGCGTAGATCCATGATTATTTCGCTCCCGATGTAAGTTTGGAGGAGCGGGCGAAGTATTCGAAAACTGAATTTCATCCAATGCCCGACGGAATGAATTCATATTTAGCGGAGTACTAATTGGTTCGCGATTTGGGGTGTTTGAATTTTGTTCCGTGGGTTGTATTCTATTATTAGGATTAGTTCCTGATTCAGCCGATATCTGGTTATCAAAAGTCATTGGTACCGGAAACTCAAACTCAGGAATTCGTGCAACATTAGCAAAAATTTGGTTCCTGTTATTCGAGTTCGGGAAAGTGGGAAATTTGATGGATTGACCTTGAAAAAAGAATCCAATTGATGGCCTGTTTATTGCTCTTAACGTAGGGTTAATTGTAGTAGATTGATCATCAACGTTGAGAGTCTGATAGTTCATATTTGTTAATTGTTGAAATGGGAGTTCTTGAACTGCATCAAACACCGTATTCGTCTGAATAACGTTAGTTTGTTCACGATTGCTCGAAAGGTGAGCGTATTCAGTGCTAATCCCTGTATAGGGTAAGCGTTCCCTTAGTTGTGGGTGTTCCTATAGTTGCGGTAGTGCCGTTTACACTGATTTTATTACATTAGCCGCAGAACCGACACTGCCAATCGACGTATTGGCCTGTTGATACACGGAATAGTTGAAAAGAGCGTTCAAATTGCCTTAAAACTGATGAAATATCACTTAAATTACTAAAACTTTCAATACCTGTTCCAATAGTTGCGGTAAAGTGTTCCCATAGTGGAGGATCCCATAAGAAAACAACGGATACCGCAACTATAGGAACACAAATTAAAAATATACCGCAACTAAAGGAACAGTGTACCAACAGTGGAGGTATTATTTTTCACTGACATGCCGTGGATTACTGCGATGAAATATTTTTTTCTCATTAAGTCAATGGTCGTTACTACCCGTTACAACATTAACATGTACATTAATTGCACTTCTTGAATTTAGGCGGTTAATTGAAGTTCAATCGTGCTTAGTACCTCCACTATTGGTACATCTACCCTATTCATGGCCAGCCTTTTCTGCAGCTGCGTTATCCAAGTTAAGGAGATTTGCAGTGGCATTTGCCTCCTGCGAATTTATTTGATTGCTTGGATTTCGAAATGAATTTCCTTTGTCAACTGTACCGGATTCCATAACCTGAGCTGCAAAATCTCTGTTACTAACTTCCTTATTCGTTATTGGTTGGCTAATAACTTGCTCAGAGACTGACGCTGAGTCTGTTTGCGTATTAATTGCGAAAAACTGATTAAGAAGCATTTCTACGTCAGTCACTAGTCTCGATTTAGCGACCAAATTTATTGCTTTAGCTCGGAGAATACAATTTTTAAGGTGAATCAACCTTGAACGAGATTTTGTGGTTGGTTGGATTAAAAGAGATTTCTTGATTTCAGAAATTTTGTCTGAAATTGTTGGAAATTCTTCTTCAATGGTCAAACTTGTAACATACATAGGTGTGTTGGCCCTGTCGTGTTTCAACCAATGACGCAAATCTCGCCGAAGTTGTCCAAAAGGTGCCCCTTGGTGCACAGTTTGACCTCTTAATTCCAATTCATAAACTACCTCATCATCCTCTAAATCGTCCGCTCGGTAATCATACATATTGTAAATTTGTTCAGAAAACGTCAAAATGTAATTCAGTGTTATTAAATACTCAAAATAAGAAAGAAAAAATGTTAGAAAAAAGATAAAGAAATTCAGAGTGCCTTATGTAACTAAGAGGGAGAAAAGAAATAGTAATAATAATAATATAAATTAAACAACAAATCGAAATAACTTCTCTGTATGAGAGAAAATATATGAAATTCGGAAAAAAATCAAATGAATTCAAAAATACATCCTTAATTTGAGAGCAGAAAAATAACTATATCCAAATCTAAACAATAATTGCAAATAATAAATAAAAATAAATCAAGTTTTCAATCCAGTTGTTGGGCGCCAAATGTAACGGTTGGTAGACTGCAGAGGCGGAAATGGTGGAAAGTAGAGGGTAAATACGCTAAGCCATAGCTATTTTTACAGCCAAATATTTTCAAACTATTTCCGCAAAACCGGCAAGTTCTTCAACGAACTACCCTTTTGGAAACCCTTTCGCTTAAGCGCCAGTACGACGAATCGTACTGCGAAAGGGCGTGTTCAAAATACCGTACCCGGCTAGTTCTTCTCAGGGCAGGTCAGGTAAGAACTACCATTGGCAAATATGCCCGAACAAAACCGTATCAAACTATACCGAAACCTGATAGAAACTAAAATTCTTTCACTGTATGGTTGATATACACTACGAGGGAGAAATATAAATGTTGCTCCAAGTTTATTCTCCTAGCTTTCAACCTAAGGCCCTAAACGTGCACGTTTGTTATAAATGGCTTGATCTAACCTGCGTGTTATGCTGCTGAACTTTGTCTCGCTGATCCTAGCGGTGGCTCGTGGAATCTGGAAGGCAGTTGCTCGTGGTTGTTGAGGGGGGAGGGCACACGTGGGCCTAGCTACGACTTGATCCTCCAAGGAGCTACTCGAAGCACCACGTGTGGAAACGCCGATAGGGCGCTTTCGTGCTGGCGCTGGTAGTACGATGGTACCTGATCCCAAAAAAAAAAACCTTCGCCTGAAGGTTCTTCAGACGAAAACGAGCAACTTCAGTAAAATACTGTCAGCTAAACACTAGCAAGTATAATTACCTTAAATGCAGGCTCTTGGCCGCTAATTTTAAATCCACCGTTCTGTAGAACTACTCACGATCGCCTAAATACATTCAATGGTTTTCGTATTTGTTTAAGCAATATTACATTTTATGCTGAACTCACTTTTGTAATACAAAGTAAGGATACACGCTCCACTTCACAGGTAAAAACTCTGCTCTCACTATCGTTCTAGAGGAATTTAATATTAATTAACTTCTAAACTAGAAAAGTATTAGCATGACTTACAAATTGTCTTATAATTTGCTCACACGGTATCTTAAAATTCTGTACTGATTTGTAGTCCACTTCTGCAGCGATCTCGAAAGCGAATATGAACTGGTCACTTTCACTGGCTAAACGGGAATGAATCTTTGTTCATATCAGGTCATATTGGGGACCGATTGTCCCACATCGCGTATTGAAACCCGAAGCAATTTCTAACGTGTCCTGCTCTGATTGGACCACAAAATATCGTATGATTTTCTAATACTTAAATATGGACAAGAAATCGTGGTGAGTTAATCGGAGACATAAACCTCCAAAAAAGTAGTGCGATCCAAACCCAATCTACGGGAGTTCTCAAATTTGGCTATAGTTGTTTTTACAGCGTTAGTTTCAATACCCGCCACTCCAGCTGGTGGCGCTGCAATCATATAGTGGTTACAAATTTCGCAAATAAATTTATCTGAGCTGGTTTTACTAGCCTCGAACAATAGAATCATCACTACTCCCGAGGTCTAAAATAGATTGGAATATGTTAAATTTGTATTTCAATTGACTGCCATTTCCTAGTAATTTGATGACATATTTCAGTGAAACATTTCAACCAAATCGCTATACAAAAAACGGGTGGTCGGAATATGAGTCTGTTCGGAATTTGAGACAAAACGGTAATTTAAATTAGAAGCAAAAATGTCATCATCGGTTTGAGAGCCACTAAATTTGTGCATTAGAATTCAATAACAGATAGGAATGATGAACTACTGCGTGCGGAATAGACGATTTAAATAATGGAGATTAGCATAAAGCTGCTTGAATTATTGCTTAGTCTTTTCGTTCAAGAAAAAAAAAATAAAAAAAGATATATTCTGCTGTGAGCATACAATGATCAACTCTATTTGTTTTGAAAAATCTATATGTACTGTCGCAAAAAAACGTTTGGAATGAACTTCTTTTTCTACATAATAGAAATACACAAAACAGGCATGTACACCTGGTCACGTCCTAACAATCGCTAGGGGAAGGGAAGGAATGTTAGTTCAACGTCTGCTTAAGAAGATACAGAGAACCCAAACTATCTTCATATACGTCACAAGAGAGGGAGATTGTGTTACTAGGGTAGGGTGCATATAAGGATCAGCTCAATTCAACAATTGAGAGCATTTTTGGTAATGGAGATAATAATATGTATTGATTTTGGATTTACTTGATTTTAGATTTACTTGATCATTTCTGAAAAAGAACTTGTAATTAATACAATAGAAGCAACACAAGCGACTCTACCGAAGGGTCATTCATTACTCAAAAGGTACGATTTTTTATATTACACGTTAAAAGAACCCCAGGCATTTGTAGGTTATATGAGAATACAATATTTTAAACAATTTCCAAAAATACAAAAAAGATCAAAAGTCATAAAAAACTTTTCTTATGTGCATGTTATGAGTAAAGGTGTAAGCCAAAATAAAATCATTTTGATTTCCGCCTAAAGGCGGGGTTGGGTTCCGCCTAAAGGAGGGTTAAATTTCAGGGCATCTCCAGGAAAGTGTCATGATTTTTTTCAGAAATTAATAGATTTCTTTATATAACTCGGGATGAATTCCAAATATTAATCCTTAAGTAATATCTGATGATCCCGGATTGAGTTCTTGAGTTACCCTTGAATATCTTCCACAAGGTTGGGTGTAAGAACATCTAGACTCTCGAGGAAATCTTGGAGGAATTCTTAAACAAATTGCTAGTTGCTATCCTACAGGAATTCCTTAAAAACTATCGGACGGATTTCCTAGAGAAATTTGTGTAGGACAGAGAGGAGGAATTATTGGAATGATTACAGAAGTATTATCTGGTGTGAAATCCTCAATTAATAAATTTTACTAAATATTCAGTGAGATTTTACATAAGAAATTATTTGGAAGCTATGCAGGATAAAACTTTCAATTACTACAGCAATTCCTGTGTGAATATTGATGAATTATTGTACGAAATCAAACTTAAAGGCCAGGAACAATAACTAGAGAAACTGGCGTTGGAATTCGTGTAGATTTGTCTGGAAAAAAAATTAATACTTCAAATACTCTGGAATGAACCTTTCTGGATTTTCTTGAAAAAGCTTTTGCAGGAATCTTTGGAAAATTTCCCAAAGTAACAACTGGTACAACCCATGAAAGAGTTAGTTGACAAATATCTGGCGGCATTACTGAGAATTACTTTCACCATAATCCACAAATTTCTCAAGCATCGTATAGGCCTGAGTGAAAGCAAAAATACTGAAATCCTCATCGCTCAGAGAATTCTTAATGGATTCAAATGATTTTTTGTCAGTTCACTGGCCCACATATCTAGTTTCTATAAATGGCCAGAGGAACTCGGAAATATTCCTGTGGCCGGAGTTATTCCGGTGGGTCACTGGGTCAAGTCGAGTTAAAAAGGGCTATTTTTTGGAATATGCTAAGTAACCTTTATTCATTTGCCATGACAATCATTTAGATTTGCAAAAATCATTAAGATCTGGTATTCAACATTATAAATGAAGAGTTTTGCACCGTTTAAAATATACCGGATGTTGCCATTCGGACGTAATGCCCGGAAGAACCAGCTATAGATTTGATGACACTAAACCATTTCAATTCTCGAAAAGTAGAAATCAAACATAATTGTGCACTAGACTGCGTTTCCATGGGCTTGGCACAGATGTTCAGATACAAATTGGCCACTTTATCATAAGTTTGAGGCGTCCCGAGGCCCGAAAATGGTCATTTGTAGGATAAATCAAATGCAAAACTCATAGATATCCAATTCAATCGTTTCTCAAATGGTTCACACTGATGTAATTTTCTTAAAATTCTGTCATGTAGTGGCCACATTATAATCGATTCCGGAAATTATTTGTAATTTGAATTTTGCCTACCTCCAGGAGCACAAAAGCACAGTACCCTTCGTACCCGACCTGACCCAGTGATCCACCGGATGACTCCGGCCACATGAATATTTCCGCGTTCCTCTGTCCACTTCTAAAAACTAGATATGTGTGCCAATATACTGACAAAAAATCATTTGAATCCATTAAGAATTCGCTGAGCGGTGTGGGTTTTGGAATTTTTGTTTTCACTCAGGCCTATACGGGTTAATGATTCCATGTAGTAAACTATTAAGTAATTCCTCTAAGCATTTCTTAAAACACCGATGGAAGATTTCCTTGTTGAATAAGTAAAGGAATATGAAGGGGAATTTCTGGAGGGATCTCTGAAGAAGCCGTTGCAGGTGTGCAAGAAGAAATCTCTAAAGAAAACAGCTCTTTCTCGAGGAACCTTAGAAAAAAATCTAAAAAATCTGTGAAATACACGCGTAACAGTCTCTGAAGCTTTTTTTTCTACACCTGTTAAATTTAGCAGCAAAATTCACTGCAAGCAAAATAAGGAAAAAGTTACTTGAGCGACCATTTTTGTTAAAATACTGACTTAAGAGACCTACCGTCAAAAATGGAGATTTATTAGGGGCTTGCATTAAAAAAAGTATAAGTCTTTTAGAAGAGATCTGCTACCAGTTCAGCTGCTAGCTCTGTTAATAAACCTCTCGAATATTTATTTCAAAACTCTGCGAAGAATACAAAGGAAAAGAAACAGATCAACTGCATTTTCATGTTTTCACAGGGAAATTATAGAGCAAATGCTGATATTTATCAGCTGTTGAGATTCGCAGTTTGTTCAAGTTTTTGTCAAGTCTGTCAAAAGTCAACTGGTTTGAAAAAGGATATAAATTTTGATTATATAATAAATCACTAATGAAGTTGATCACACCAATAATCTTAAAGCTTTCTCAGTCTTGTGGTAATGACTGATATGGAAACAGTCACATTAAATTTTCCGTCAAGGATTCAATAAATTTGGAAATTTTGTGGACTTCCTTGGACATGAAGATTTTTCTAACGTTTGTCCTACCCATGGTTTTGGATATGGACGCGCCTCTGTTTCATATTATAGATCAAATTGTGACATATTATGAGATCGGTGTGCAAAATCAAGGAATTTTCAATTCAATGCATTATGAGTATTGCAGTGATTTGGCATGCAAAGAGTATTCAATAGGATGGCAACTGATTTTGATTTTAATGTGTCCCGTGATTTGTTATGCTATAGGTTTTCTAGCTCTTTAAGGTAGACAGAAAGATTGAGTTTTTTTTTTATTTATTTTTTTTTATTGTTTTAATGTTAACGACAACAATTAATACATCATTGGGGCTAGGAGCCTGTTGATGTTCAAATAAATAAATAAATAAATACAAAGGTATCGACCGTGATAATTTTTATTTTGAATTTATTTATCGGCATATCGGTCTATTTTGCTCGAAGTAAGAGGGAGCATGGAGAAGAAAGCAATGAATACTAGATGGATAGGTACCGTAAGGGAACGGCGAGAGAAATTGGATTAGATGTTGAAGAGGGCATACCATATGAAACAGTATTACTTGAAACGTCACTTCCTTGTGGCTAACGTAATACTGTTTCATATGGTATGCCCTCTTCAACATCTAATCCAATTTCTCTCGCCGTTCCCTTACGGTACCTATCCATCTAGTATTCATTGCTTTCTTCTCCATGCTCCCTCTTACTTCGAGCAAAATAGACCGATATGCCGATAAATAAATTCAAAATAAATAAATAAATAAATAAATAAATAAATAAATAAAAGTTATTATTGCGTCACGTTAGAGTCACAGAAAACAGGAATGGGCTAATAAATAATACATGGAGGCGTTTTTCATTCCCAACATTTTTGAAAACCCCGCTTTGACCATTCAATCATGATAATTGTCATTGATTCCAGGATTATTATCAGAATCTTTCTCAACAGAATACTTCCAGGATTCCCAACTGAATCCTTACAGGATTCTCAACAGAATCCTTCCAGGAAGCTGTTACATTTCTAATGTACCATAAAATTACAAAACAAAAATTATATATATTCACAATCCAATAAAAACTAAATTTATTTTGAAAAACTCGCCTATCAACACGCCGTCGGAAAAACGTCTCAAGCTCAGTATCCCCCGCTGTTCTAAAACCCCACTCGCGATACGAATGGGCGAATATGCCCAAGTAACAAATTCACAGCAATTTGGCTTTCGAGTGGATTTATTAATGTTTTAAGACAGTTACGTGAATGCTATGATAGCTAGAGGCGACATTTAACGTTGCTAGAAGATGATATTTTGTAAGTCAGCTCTTGGTTGTTTTCAAAACCTTTTAGAGACAAACTATAAAGTTAAAATTTTGTGGCTACAAAAACAGCTTTATTGCAGCATAGAATACCTCATTTAAATTGCTATTGGTGGCTGAGTGACACTTATTTGTGACGGCTATGATAAAAGCTTGATATAATACACCTTGTTGCCATAAAAGCTGCTTTTAAACTGATTGACTTGCACTTTAATCTTGATAACTTACCTTATTTATACCTCTCAAATCGATATTTGGACTCTTCAGATGCATTACGAATGCATTGCAATGCATTGCGAACACTTATTCCCGACGAACTAATGCCCGTTTGCATTTTTTGCGTATATTCTTCATAATAGCGTACGCAAACTGCAAACTTTGTTGAATGCTGCTTGGTTGCCATAAAAAGCGAAAAAAAGCTGAATCATCTTCAATCAGCATTTGTTGAAGCAATTTTACATCTGCAAATGCCGAATCATAACAGTGTGCCCTTATTTGTGTATTTATGATGACAAAACAGCATTTGTTGATGACACTCTATCAATTATGATTCCGCCATATTAATTTCACTCAGGTTGCCACAATTTCACTTTTTCAAATAATATTATCTCCATGAATTCACTTATCAGATGCTATGGTGTGATGATTAAACTAATTGAATATAATTTAAAGCACAATTACTGCCCAATCAAACCAAGAAATGTTCAATTTTTCACCTAGCGGTTTATTTTATCAAATACTAAATAACTAGAAATATGCCACTTTCAGAGGGGACACAGGCAAATTTACTTCTTTCTTATCACATTTTACAGTAAATCTCACTCGGCACTAAAGATTTGGGCACTATATTCAAATAAATCACTTCAAATAATTAGAACTAAGAAATAAACTATCACAGCCATGTTTTCAATCTTATTTTCTTTTGTTTACGTTGGAAAAAAAACCGGCAAGCTCAACGTTATGATAAAATCATTTTCAAGATGAAGCGACATTCATCTAGAACAGGTGGCCTCAAAATAGCTACCATAAATGCTATTTTGCTTTATTCGTGTGACATAATTATACACTTCATAGCCTCTTTCAGAGTGGGCCAACTAGTCACGTTCTAATCTACAAGAGGTTTTGGGGGATGCGATGAAGACAACAGTGCCTTGACCATGGTTTTATGGTCGTTTATTTATAGCACCCTGGAAGTAATTCGTAAAACTAAAATTGTTACTTGGGTGGGAAGGTCAAAAAGTTTAGACCATGCGACGCTGTTTCCGACTCGATCGGAGGGATAGAAGATCGCTCTCTTGGTACTTGTGGCTCGTGGAATACGGACGTGTTTGGCGAGATTAAAGGATACCCGATATTCAGTGTGCGTAGCCGAAAGTGAATACCAAAATATCATTTAAAACCCTAATAGCCTAATTTGGCCGCGAAGAAGATTAGTGGAACGGAGTGGAGTGAATAGTTACCCGGGAGTGCCCAGCGCAGTCGAGAAGTGTCAGGGACCAGGTGAAAAGGCCCTGAGGTGTGACCGCGTGTTTCTGGCGTGCCCCGAAAGTAGCCAGTGTGGTGTACCGGTGGAGGAAGAAACGAAACCTCTAAACGAGATCCCAAACCCGAAATTAGTGTGGGAATAGTGCGGTGAGGCAATTTTGCTGGCCCGCTGAATTGAAGTGTCCGCGGTGAAGTGGTGTGAGCGAAAGGCGTCCAGCATCCGGCGGCATAGGCCGTCGTACCGTTAGAGAACGTAGGCTAGGCAGCCCCTGGGGATAAAAAGGTAAGTCTGCATGCTCTCTTTGGCCTTTGGCAAACCCTTAACTTATAAAACTCAACAGAATCCATTCAGGAATATCAACAGAATCTTTCCAGGATTATCAACAGAATCCTTCCAGGATTCTCAACATAATCCTTCCAGGATTCTCAACAAAATCTTTCCAGGATTCTTAACAGAATCCTACAAAGTTCTCAACAGAATCTATCCAGGATTCTTCACAGAATCCATTCACGATTCTCAACAGAAACCATCCAGGATTCTCGAGAAAATGCTTCCAAGATTCTCAACAGAATATTTCCAGGAGTCTCAACAGATTCTTTCCAGGATTCTTAAAAGAATTCTCAACGTTATCCTTCCAGGATGCTCAACAGAATCCTTCTAGAGTTCTCAACAAAATCTATCCAGGATTCTTAACAGAATGCATCCACAATTCTCAACAGAATCCTTTCAGATTTCTCAAAAGAATCTTTCCAGAATTCTCCACAGAATCCATCCACGGTCTCAACAGAATCCTTTCAGGATCCTCAACAGAATACTTCCAAGCTTCTCAACAGAGCCCTTCCAGGATTCTCAACTGAATACATCCAGGAATGACAAAATAATCCTTTCAGGATACTTGACAGAATCTTTATCAAAAGAATTATCATCAGCATCCTTCCAGGTTTCTCAACATAATCGTTTCAGGATTCTCAACAGTATCCTTCCAGGGTGCTCAAAGGAATTCTAATAGGATTCTCAACAGAATCCATCCAGGATTCTTAACAGAATTCTTCCAGATTTCTCAACATAATCTTTCCAGAATTCTCCACAGAACCTTTTCAGGATCTCAACAAAATTCTTCCAGGGTCTTAAATAGAATGCTTCCAGGATCCTCAACTGAATCCTTCCAAGCTTCTCAACAGATTACCTCCAGGATTCTCAACAGAACCTTTCAGGAATCTGAATAGAATCCTGTCAGGATTCTCAACAGAATCTTTTCAGGATTCTCAACTAAATCCATCTAGGATTTAGTTCTGAATCCATCTGGGATTTTCAACTGAATCCATCCAGGATTTGCAACAGAGTCATGCCAGGATTCCCAAATGAATCCATCCAGGATTCTCTACTGATCCTCCAGATTGTCAACAGAATCCTTCCAGGGTGCTCTGCAGAATCCTTCCAGGATTCTCATCAGAACTCTTCCAGGATTCTCATCAGAACTCATCCAGGATTCTCAAAAGAATCCTTCTAGATTTCTAAACATAATCATTTTAGAATTCTCCGAAGAGTCCATCCAGGATTTTTAACAGAATCCTTCCAGGGTACTCAACAAATCCTTTCAAGATCCTCATAAGAATCCATCCAGGATTCTCAACAGAACCCTTCCAGGATACTCAATAGAAACCATCCATAACACCCAACAGGATCCTTCCAGGATACTCAACTGATTCCATTCCGGACTCTCAACAGAATCCTTCCAGAATTCTCAACAGAATCCTTCCAGATTTTTCTACAGAATTTTTCCTGATTTCTCCCCAGAATTCATCCAGGTTTCTCAACAGAATCCTTCAAGGTTCCCAAACATAATATTTTCAGGGTGCTCAACAGAATCCATCCAGGATTCTGAATAGAATCCATCCAGTATTCTCAACAAAACCTTTCCAGGATTCTCAGCAGAATCCTTCCATGATACTTGACTTGTTTTGGGCCTATTTTGTAAATCGAGCAGATTCATGTGACTCGTCTGTAATCACTGTCGATCAAAGTAAGCATGCATATTTCAGATGTCACCCGTCGACTCCCATAGTAATCCAGTCACATAGAGTGACAACTGTCGAGAAACTCGAGTGACAGAACCGAGTCGAGCGATTTTTTTGGTCGACAGTGACTCCAGTCGAGTCATTTCAATCGACTCGACTTATTAAATAGACCCCATAATCTTTACAGTATTCTCAACAATATTCTCAACGGAATCATTCCAGGATTCCCAAAAGAATGCTTCCAGGATTCTCAACAGAATCTTTCCAGAATTCCCGTCAGATCCTTTCCAGGGTTCTCAAAAGATTTTCAACAGAATCTATCCAGGATTTTCCACTAAATCTGCCCAAGAATTTCAATATAAACCCTTCAGAATCTTCATCAGAGTCCCCATTTCACATTCAAATTCTCCTTAAAGTCCATCCTTCATAAATTAAGACAGAAATATTAGAGTGGATATCGTTTGCTTTAAAAAAAATGTAGTTATTCATATTCAGAATTCATGAAACAACAAATCATTTTTGCATAACTCTTTTGTTTTGAAACTTTTATTATCGTAACGCGACTAGGAACACTGTTCAAAAGATCCGTCTTCATCACTTAGAAGTACAGTTAGCATGACAGTTACGCCATTCAGTCCCAACTAAAAATCCAACGGTGGTCGTTTGACTCCGTTCAAGTTCTATTTAACTTCAAGCCACACCATCGCTTGTAATCAGCCTCGTTTAGATAGTCCCCATTGCCGTTGGCTGCCATTTACGCATGCCGTATAGTTTGAGGCAAAAAAAAATGTGCGATACAATCAGCAGCATATCACCGTGGGCACACACCAAAACGAGCAAATTTTTATTTCCTAAGAAAAATGAGCCAACAATTATGATTAGATCGATCCGGTTGACAGCTCACTTCTGTACAGGCAGGTCGCTTAATGAAATGTTTTATTCGTTCTCAGTGGAGTAGAAGTGTGTGGCTTAATGCGAAATCATTTCGTTTTTACGCTAACTGAGCAAAGGCGAATTTTCAGCGACACGTGTGTAGTTTCTGGTGTTCGGTTATAAATTTAGAGTTCGCCTAGGAGTTCGCAGTATGTTGTTTGCCCTTTGAAGCTAGCTGGACACTGGATAACGGACTAGCATGCAATGCCCAGTGGCACAGACGGAATACATTCCTCACGAAAAGTTTACCGGACTGAAGCGGGAATTGAACCCACATTCCTTGAAACGATGCCTAAATGTCCGATGACACAAACTGCACGTTCACGAAACCTGCAAAACATGAATGTTTGGGAAGCAATTACAAATTGTATTGTCACTATGCTCAAATCATCACTTCATAAGGCTTTTTACCTCCAGCATTTTGAAATTCTTGAATGGATACTCGTCCAAAACATTATTCATCACGACAAATAGCGCACTATCAACAGATATGTATTTTATCGAAGAAAACACTTGTAACCGAAAACTATTTCAACCAAGAAAAAATGGAAAGAACCACACAGGGCAGTGATTTCTTGACGCCAGGTTGGAATTCCTTGAAACCAGTTGAAAATTTCCAGAATTCGGGGTGCGACATCCACTCATACAAACACACCCCCGAAGAAGGCATCCGACTGGCCGATGTCACCAGAGCGATCACTTTGTCGGAGCCATCGAATGCCGCCAAGGTGATTGAATTAATTTATCACTTTCTTAGTGCCAGACACCCATTCGGAAATCCATCCACCCAGAAAACATTCGGAAATTACGCAATGAAGCAAGGAATGCACCACGAAAGGTAGGTATACCGTGAAACGGGGTATCTTTGATAATGCGGGTAACTTTGGTAGTGCCGGACCCACAACATACTAAACGAAATAATATGAGTTCTGTTAATCAGTTGAACATGCAAAACTGAAAATAGTAGTATAACATCGACTACAAACTATGTGTTTCAATGCATAACATCTAATCGACGTTCTCTATCAACATTCTCTAATCCACCGTCGTCTGCAATGACACCAAATAGTAGCTTGGTTGTGGATTCCCATGTGTTTACATATGCATTATCATTTAAAAAGACTCCATTGTAAGAAAAAAAAAATATAGATGCATTAAAAATTAATCGTTATGCAATCTTTCAAATACAATTAACTAAGGTACCAGTACTTCTTTTAAAAATTTAAAATAAAATCCCTTGACAAAGGGTAAACAACATATCAGATTTTCTGCCATGTAACTATCACAGTTACCCCGTTTTACGGTTCCTTAACAGCCAATAAAGTCTCTAAAAAGGGAACCAGTGCGAGTCTGGTGTCCAGGGATGAATGAAGACAGATTTTGTCATTCTTCGGCGTCTGGTGAGGTGTGCGGCAGACGGGAGACACATAAAACATAACGTAGTAGAGAGACGAGCCAATTATTGGGTCCATTCTATTCTTTGTCTTTTCTCTACTATATACCTGTGCTGTATTGTCATGTGTTGAGTAATCGAAAATTATCTAGCTTCCAGAACGGAGAAGCGACAGCTCATGGTGAAAGAATTTGGATTTTGTTTTATTAAGGGGAAGACGACTCAAAAACGCCACTGCGGGAACACATTTCACATGGGCACTAATCGTTTATTCTAATATGCTACAATCATTGTTGAAAAACTTGGGTTTGGACATTTGCTATCGATTGAATCTAGCCATCAGTGATGCTTTTGAAGAATATAATTCAAAAAAATTAGCTTGAAATAAAGTTTTGTTCGAAGAACTTGTTACGTAAAAACAAAACTTAAATCTGATAACACTGCGGAACACGTTTTTGTCTCCAGCACCAAAATACCACTATTCACTTAATTAAGGGTTGCTGAATCCATTTTTCAGAAATATCATAGCACGTCTAGTTTTTGAGATACTGACTGTTGAAAATGCAAAAAATGACTATTTCAGCCAACTTGCATGCAAGTTTGCCAGCTTGTAAGGTAATATATTGGCTTAATTTGCCACAGAATTAAAACTTTATGTGTATAACAATACTTATCATCAAAGTTTGTATTACTTTCGATACGGAAAAGTTTTTTTTGATGGTTTAGAGAATTGTTGTATTTTGCCATATAGAAGAAACGAAGAATTTTGTATGGAGACTGCAAGCATGTTGAAAAAATCGGTTTAATCGAAATTTATTCGCGCAATTCAATCAAATTATGTCTGAAATGAAAGTTTAAGTTCTATTTTGCATGTTTGTGGATTAGATTACAAAAAAGTATGATAAATTGTACTTTAAATTTCATGTAAACATTAATAAAATCAGTGTTTTATACAACTTTGGCGACCTGTAGCTAAAATTTGTGACGTGCTGGAACATTTCTGAAAATGGCACCAGATTCAGCAACTTCAAATCTACTAGAGACACATAATTTGATCCTTGAGACACGCAAAAATGTCATTTTTGTTGCGCTGTGTAATTTGCCATCCGTTAAGCATTTTGATGAAAATGTGGGTGTAAACACAATGAAAAACTGCAATCTATACATTATTTTTTTTTTTCCAAGAAATCTACACAGCATTTTTGGAAGAGGATCGTGATCGCAATTATTTTGCGTGTTATCCGAAATTTTCTAGAGATATTGGTGTTAATCAAACCACTTTGCGGGAAATTTTAGACGTTTTTATGAATTTCGATGCTTTAAAAGGTCAAGGACACGATTCCACCAATATTTATAAAAATTTAGCAAAACAAATAACAGCTCCATTGTTATGACTTTTTAATAAATTAGTTGAATCGGTTTTGTCTCAAATTTCGAGCAGACTCACATTCCGAATACTCAGTTTTTGTATGGCGATTTGGTTGAAATGTTTCCCTGAAATATTATTGAGATGTGAGTAAATTGTAGTAACCTACGACCGGCTCATTATAGCCATACCTACCTTATCAACGATTGTTTAGTTGTACAAACAAGCAAATAAATTTTCATTCGTTCTTCAAACTACACCTAACCTGGGAGGGAGAAACCGATACAAAATATATGTACGTCATAGTGTGCTGAGATTCTGCCGTCACGAACTGTCACTGTGAGCCCAGATCTTGAAGAATGGACAAACTTGATAAAAGCGCGATCAAAACATTTTTTTGCATTCCAACAAAGCTGACAACAGTCGGTTGAAAATCAACTCCTGGAACACCCAAAAGCAATGCCACGATAGTACCTTTTAATTTAATCGAATATAAAGTAATGAAACACGCATCTTTTTACCGTTTTCCAATCATCATTAAAATTGAATGCACATAAAACTATGGCCCTTTTTCCAAGTTTGTCCAGAAAGATCGAAGGTACACAATAAAAGAAAACTAGCGATTTTACCCAAGCCTGCCTTGATTGTCGTTGGTGAGCGGGAGTTATCTTGCAATTTGGAAAAGTGTTGTGTCATATTTCGTGTGTAGTATCGGTGCCTCCCTCCCAGAGCCTAACCACACGTATTTTATTAACACTCTCTCAAGAGGTTATGGGCCCAGAGCGTAGGCCATAGCTGAAGAATAGTAAATCAAAAGGAAGTTTTTCTGGTGTGCCCAACATGGTTCTTCCGAGGGGCGATTCAAGTTCTCAGGGCGGTAGGAGTACTGGTGGCGGATCGAGAGGAATCGGCGAACCGGCCGTGGAGAAATTGAAAGGACGCCAGAATTACGCCTCCTGGTCCTTTGCAATGAAGATGATCCTCATACGCGAAGGGACGTCGCGTGCAGTGAAACCGGCTGAAAACCAGGACGTGGATCCGGAGATGTGCGAGCGGGCGTTGGCGACCATTTGTTTAAGTTTGGAGAAGCAGAATTACAGTCGGGTCAAGACCGCGAAGACATCAAAAGAAGCATGGGACAAGCTACAGCAAGCGTTCCAGGACAACGGACTCATCCGAAGATTCGGACTTCTGGACAAGCTGACATCCATCAAACTCGGAGAATGTGAATCGGTCGAGGATTACGTGGATCAGCTGGTGACGACGGCGAAAGATTTGAGTGAAATAGGATTCGAAGTCAACGATCAGTGGCTTGCTTCCTTGCTGCGGTCGGGAGCGCCAACCCACAGGCAAGTATTCAAATTTTGTGTATTTTAGTTCGGTTACTGTTCCCGACGATTTTACAGAACTCAGCCCGGTGAATGCTGATCCGGAGCGAACTGGTTCAACTGATGATCCTACGAACTATGCGGAGGTTGTACAGCGACCAGATCGAGATTGGTGGATGAAGGCCATGCTAGAATAGTTGGATGCTCTGAATAAAAACGATACCTGGGAACTGACGGACTTACCGAAGGGCAAGAAGGCGATTCGCAATAAGTAGGTGTTTAAAACGAAGTACGGCCCCAACGGAGAAGTGGATCGATTCAAGGCACGGCTGGTCATCAAACGCTGCTCCCCACGTTATGGTGTCGATTATGACGAGGTTTATGCTCCTGTGGTGCGTTATTCGACGATCAGATATCTCATGGCAGTCGCAGTGGAACACAATCTGGAGATAGAACAAATGGACGCTGTGAGTGCTTTCTCCAAGGAAAATTGACAGGCGAGACGATTTACATGGAACAACCAGACGGTTTTGTCGAAGATCCTATTAAAGTTTGTCGACTGAAGAGAGCCCTCTATGGGTTGAAGCAATCAAGTCGCGTTTGGAATCTTCAGCTAGACAAGACATTGAAGGAATTTGGATTGGAGCAATCGGCAATAGATCCCTGTTTGTATTTCATGATAGAAGGTCGGCGGATGATTTTTGTAACTATTTACGTGGACGATTTTCTCCTGTTTTCAAATGATCAAGCACTGAAGAAGAAACTGAAGGAATTTTTGAATTACTATTTCAAGATGAAGGATTTAGGAGAAGCGAAGCTGTGTCTCGGACTCCGGATAACGCGAGATCGTTCCAATGGAAGGCTTTACCTAGATCAGCGGCAGTATCTGGAAGACATCCTGGACCGGTTCAACATGGTGAACTGTAATTCGGTTTCGACTCCTGCGGACCCTTCAGCGAAGCTAGACAAGACGATGTGCCCAACCAAACCGGAAGAAATTGAAGAGATGCGGACGGTTCCATACAAAGAAGCGGTAGGCTGCTTGATGTACTCTGCGTGCACAACAAGGCCGGATATAGCGTTTGCCGTGAACATGGTCAGCAAGTTCAGTAACAACCCTGGACGTCGTCATTGGGAAGCGGTAAAACGTATATTGCGATATCTAAAAGGCACGCTGAACCACCGTTTACAATTTTCAAAAAGCGACAATCCTACTCTAACGGCATATTCCGATTCGGATTGGGGAGGAGATGCAGAAGAGTGAAAATCTACAACGGGGTACGTTTTTACCAAGATGGGAGAAGCGGTATCCTGGAACTCCAAGCGGCAGGACGTTATGGCTTTATCAACGTGTGAAGCCGAATATATTGCGCTATCAAGAACAGCCCAAGAAGCTCTCTGGTGGCAGCAATTAATCAAGCAATTCGACGAACAGCAAGTGATCCCGATCATGTGCGATAACCAGTCGGCGATCTGCGTGGCCAAAAATCAAGGTTTCAATCCGAGGACAAAGCACATGGATATTCGTTACCATTTTGTACGGGAGACGCTCAACCGAGGAAATGTTACCCTGGACTACGTTTCCACGAAGCAGCAACCGGCAGACGGATTAACAAAACCTCTAACCAAGCAGAATCATGAACATTTCAAGAAAATGCTTGGGATCGTAGGTTAAGGGGGAGTATTGAGATGTGAGTAAATTGTAGTAACCTACGACCGGCTCATTATAGCCATACCTACCTTAGCAACGATTGTTTAGTTGTACAAACAAGCAAATAAATTTCCATTCGTTCTTCAGACTACAGCCTAACCACACGTATTTTATTAACACTCTCTCAAGAAATATGTCATCAAATTACTATGAAATGGCAGTCAATTGCAATTCAATTTTAACGTATTCCGATCTATTTTATACCTCGGGAGTAGTGACGAGTCTCTAGTTGCGAAGAAACTAAAATATCATATAATTTATGCCTATCAGGTTAATTTAAAGTCACTGTTGGCCTTAAGTGTTCGGAATATGAGTCAAAACGGTACGTAAACGACATTTCCTTCATTTTAAAAAATCTTAGTGTTGATTTGTTCCGATGGCATGAAGCTCTATCTGGAAATAAAAAATGAAGAAGACATCAATGTATTCCGCAATGAAATGAAACGTTTCTGCTACAACTTTCATGACCCATACACAAATAAATATCTTTATATTGCATAAGTGAGATCAATCATTGAATACTGCAGCCGCAGACAGACGTTCAAGTTAGACTCATCAACTTGTGTAAATACATGGCCGCCACATATCGCCAAGTGGCAATAAGCTAACAGATGGCGTCATTGGCATATGCGTTCCGCCACCACCCGTCTACATTTCGTTGACAGTACGAAACACAAGCGCTCCCACAGCCGAAGTGCTCAACACTATAAACGAAGCACTTTTTTGCGCTGGGTGAGGGATGTTGTCATTGGTACAGAGAGCCTTCACTCTGTTAGCAACGACAACAGCCTAGGTTTAGTGAACTCTGCTGCCACCAGGGGGATGGCCATCAGTAGCACCTACTTTGCACGCAAGGATATCCGCAAGCACACCTGGCAACATCCAAATAGCGAACTTTGCAACCAAATCGACCATGTTCTGGTAGACGGCCGACATTTTTCCGATGTCATCGATGTTAGAACTTTCAGGGGCCCTGATATCTACCCCGACCACTATTCGTTGTAAGCGAAATTCGAGCGCGATTATCAACCGTTTCGAGTTCTAGGAATCGACAATCGTTGCGTTTCAATATCCAACGCCTGTCAGCAGATGGTGTAGCAGCGGACTACCATCAAAAGCTCAACGAGCGGATTAGCGAAATCAAAGAAAGCGAAATCAACCTCAGCGATCTGTGGGAGTCAGTCCACGGAGCGGTGAGCACAGTAGCGCGAGAAGTGGTAGGTACTGCTCAACGAAGACCAAAGAACGGTTGGTTCGACAAGGAGTGCCAGAGAATGACGAACGAGAAGAACTTGTTTAGAAGCCGGATGCTGATGTCTGGTACCCGTCAGAGCAAAGAGCGGTACAAGGAAGCAAGGGCAGCCGAAAAACGGATTCATCGCAGAAAGAAAAAGGAGCATGAAGAGGCAGTAATTGCTCAGGCGCAAGAAGCTATGGCACAGAACGACATGCGACGGTTCTACGAATCCGTCAATGGTGTGCAGAGAAAAACAGCGCCGTCTGTGCAACGACCGCGAAGTAAACTGGCTGACGGATAAAACTGTGGTGGCCGCCAAGTGGAAAGAATACTTCGAGTCATTATTAAACGGAGATTACGGAAGTGGATCTGGTAGCAGAATCCAAATCGATGACGATAGACAGGCTGTGGAACCTCCAACGCTAGATAAGGTGAAGAAAGCTATTAATGGACTGAAGAACAACAAGACTGCTGGGAAGGACGAGCTTCCGGTCAAACTTCTCAAACACGGAAGTGAGCAGCTGCACGAACTCCTTCATCGTATAATTTTGATAATATGGGAGGAAGAACAAATGCCTACTAAATGGTTGGAAGCTCTCGTTTGCCCTTTGTACAAGAAAGGGCATCGAACGAGTTGTGGCAAATTATGTCCGAACTTTCCGGCGAAGCTGATTAGAGTGATTCGTGCAACGCTTGATGGTTCGAAATCAAGTGTGCGGGTGGTGGACGAGATTTCGTCATCGTTCGTAACCTTAAATGGACTGAAACAGGGTGACGCTCTTTCTAACTTGCTGTTTAACATAGCGCTCGAAGGTGTTATCAGGAAAGCCGATTCTCACGTTCTCACGTTCTCATATGCTCTTTGGCTTTGCGGACTATATCGACATCATCGGGATTGACCGTCGGGCAGTGGAAAAGGCGTTCGTGCCTTTCAAGAGGGAGACAGCGAGGATCGGGCTCACGATCAACACCACAAAACCGAAGTACATGATAGCTGGTGGTCAACGTGGGTCCGGACGGTGCTAGATGGTGAAAAGTTTGAAGTGGTGGAAAAATGTGTGTATCTTGGAACACTACCCAAGTAACACCAAGCATTAGAACATTGCACGTATTCTACTACATGCCGACAATACTGATGCGACATTGCTTTTATTCGACAAATTACAAGAGCTGTCAAGCAAAAGAGCGTTAACGCTACATTACAAATGTATCAATGCACTAACATTACTTTATGAATTGCTTCCCAGGCAACCAAAATGTACGTATAACGAAATCACCTGGAGGCTTTGTATGTGCATCATTTCACTTATAAGATGTCGCGAAAAGGCCTTCTACGTACAAAAGTGGAGGCGATATGCGTGCATATATTATGTGATGAATAATAACATACAATGCGAGTGGATAAATATTCCACCGAACTAACCTGTGATCTTATGCGACTTAACTTATGATAACAAATGTCGATTTGACAGCTGCTACGGATTGATTCGATGTAATTAGTATGAATAAACGAGTTGTAACATGAACTTTCATGCGATTTCTGGTTGTCTGGGTTGGTTGCTTTATAAACATTCTTGCATTAGTTCGACTATATCAGGGCCTTTTTCCACTTTTGAACTAATTTAATGGTAGGCTTACGGCAGTGCAGCTGCTTTACATAAGCAATGATATAATGCTCCATGGTTACTTGGGTAGTGACATGCGATAATGATGTTATCCGCGAGGTGAAAAGACGTATTGCAGCTACGAGTCGGGCTTTCTACGGGCTCCGCAACCAGCTGAAGTCCCGTAGCCTGCAAATGAAAATAAAAATCGCGTTATACAAGACACTGATCCTTCCGGTTGTCCTATATGGCCATTGGCGTAGCTTGGATTTTTTCTGGAGGGGGCCTAGGGGGGCCTAGCAAATACTTGTTTTACAGAAGCAATGTCGGTCGCAATAATCACGATTTTAACAAATTTCGTAGTTTTTACAGATTTGTATCGATTTCATTTATTTCTTATTTTGTCTCATTTCGCGGCATATCAGTGATATTTGTAAATTTCAATAATCGCTACGAAAAAGATTCATTCTTGTCGTATCCAGTCAAAAATCTTTAAAGAATTCTAGCAAAAAGTTCACAAGGATTGTCTTTTGTGTTTCTTTTTTTATCTTTTTAGGTATTTAATCATGTGCTTTGAAGAGTTTCCTCTGAGAATTCCTACAGGAATTTATTCATGAATTATGTTCGTACTTTTCAGCGCTTTTTTCATGAACTCCTTACTAGTTTTCATTTAGATCGTCCTGGGATTCCCCAAGAGAATCATTCTCAGACTTTTTGATCTCATCAGAAAATTTCTCGACGAATCTCTATCGAACTGCTTAAAAAATCGGATTCCTAGTAATATTCCACAAAAATTTCATGAGCAATTAATTGAAGAAATTTTTCATCAGTTTCACTAAGCACTTGCAATTTATTCTTAAACTTCTAAAAAAATCTCCAGAAGTTCCACCAAGTATTCTTTCAGGTTCTCGAAATAATTCATTTTTTTTTTTCGAATATTAATCTCAGGACTCTTCCATAAAAAAAAAACATATAAAAATTTAAACACTCTCCATTTTTTGGTTCAAAAACTATTCCTGGATTAACTTAATATTTTTTAGGGCCTGCTTTATGAATTCCTCTATGAAGCACTCCACATCAGATTTCTAAAGAAACGAAAGGTTTGAGATAACTATGTTGTAAGTTTTGAAATAATTGCAGTTTAAATATAATTTGGAAAAAATCATTCAATTCCTGCCGTAAAATTTAAGAATTTCTGAAACATGTTAACAATGTACCTCACAGAAAAGCTTAGGGACGATTCAAATATGACGTCCATCGTTTTTTGAGATTTCTAGACCCCCCCTCCCCCCTCTGTCACGCTTTTTCCAATACCTTCTACACGTACTGTCACACTTTCGTAGACCCCCCCCCCCCTCCCCCTAATGATGGACGTCATTTTTGGATGATCCCTTAAGTGGTTCTTATAGGAAATTACTACATAAAATCGTGTTCTTTTTCGACGTCTTTTATAATAGAAAATCTTCTTCTTTCTGGCGTTACGTCCCAACTGGGACAAAGCCTGCTTCTCAGATCTTCTTTCTGGCGTTACGTCCCAACTGGGACAAAGCCTGCTTCTCAGATTAGTGTTCTTATGAGCACTTCCACAGTTATTAACTGAGAGCTTTCTTTGCAGATTGACCATTTTTGCCTGCGTATATCGTGTGGCAGGTACGAAGATACTCTATGCCCTGGGAATCGAGAAAGTTTTCAACCCAAAAAGATCCTCGACCAGCGGGATTCGAACCCACGACCCTCAGCATGGTCATGCTGAATAGCTGCGCGTTTACCGCTACGGCTATCTGGGCCCTAATAGAATAGAAAATGATCCGTGTTAAAACGTATGGAATTTTTACTGAGAGTGTTTGTAACTAGAATTTTATATAATATTTAGTATGAACTTTAAAGATTCATGATACTATGTTGAACATATTGATGTAGAAACCATTTTTTCCTACCTCTATAATTTCCAAACAAACTATTTTGAAGGTTTTATTATCGACTATTTTTTAGTACTGTACAAATTCAATGCGAAAATGTGAGATTCTTATTTAAATATTAGTGGAAACTTTTGCATTACTTTTATAATTTGTTGAGGAATTCCTGATTTTCAGGAACCATACGCATAAAAATTCTGTAATTTTTCAAAACTTGTATAATTTACTTTTTGGATTCTTAAAAACATTGCTTTTTGGAGTATGGACAGATTTTTGTATGAGGTTCCTCAAAGCGTTATGCGAAGGATGGAGAAACAACAAAATGTTGAAGCAAGTCGAACAATAGGTGGACAATGGAACAATGAAAGATAGTTTATAATATGTTTTCTACAGGTAAATTACATGATAGTAAAAAGTTCTATAATGAATTAACGAATAAAACAAAATTCTAAAGGTCCATCAGAATCTTCTTTAGAAATTATACTTAAAAGTTATCCTTCCTTGATTTCTGGTTTTCTAGAATTCTGCCAGAAAGCCTTTAGAAATTCAGCTTTCTTATCGCACAAAAATTCAAACCAAGAACCAATTTCGTAAGAAATAGTTTAAGGAAAATCAATAAAAATTTGTTTATGAATATCTTCATAAATTTTCCCCTTCCCAGTTATTTTGCCACAGACTCTTCTACCGCTATGCTAATTTCGGAAGCAAAATTTTCCTGGGGGTTTTCAACAAATTTCCTCAAAATATTCGAGGGCAACACAATTTTTTTTTCAATTCTTGAATTATCCTGGGATTTGAACCAAAATTTCTAAAAAAGGAAAAGGAAAAGAAGACATTTTGACGCAATATGTGCAATATTTTGGAAATATTTCTTAAGAACTTTTGATGAAATTTGCGGAAGAATTTGTTATAAAATTTTTGGGAAAACTATTTAAAGCAATTCAAAGAAGAATTTGTAATAGAACTTTCAGCGAAATATCTCTGTAATAGATTTGACAGAATTAATTATTTTTTAAGGGAATTGCGAGCGAAAACTGAACTTTTGAAAGAATAAGTAACATTTTTAGGGTAAATCCGGGAACATTTTCCGAAATCAATTTGATAATAAAAAATAGACATAGGAGTGGATGTCCACCAGGATGAATGCATTGAAAGTATGAACAAATCCCACAATATTGACTAATTTCGAAAAGATTTGCAAAAGTTCTTAAGCCACCCTTAAATATTCCTTGAGGTGTTTGATTATACTAAAATTAAGGTACACCGGGGCAAGTTGAAATGGCTGGTGTAAGATCAAATGGAAATATATCGTAGTGAAATGGTAGTATGATAAGAAATATTAACACAAAAACATTAAGGTAATAAATGGTCTATACGTTTAGGGTAGAAAAATCTGCCGATATTTTTTGGCATCATATTCAAAACTTGGCATTTCATATTACCCCACCCGTTTCAACTTGCCTCGGTGTACCTTAATGCATATCGAAAAGCTTTTTGAAAAATTGTGCTACAAATCTATTCAATATTATTAAAATAATTTTTGAAATGATAATCTTTCTTTAAAAAATATAATTCAAGCAATAAATTTATTCGTGCAAAACTACTTAAAAAATTGAATCAAAATCAAAGAAAGCTATGGTCAATTTTGTTACATTTTTTTCACGTCATGTTAAATTTCTACCATTCATTTCAAGAAAACTTGGCCATGCCGAAATTCCTTGAAAGTAAAGCCTTATTTTTCGACAAGAATTCCTGCTATGTATAGCCTGAGAAATTCCTATAGTAACTTTGTCTATTTTTTCAATTATTTTTTTCGGACATTTTACGAGTTGAAGTTAATGTATGGATTTATTTAGTGGATTCTCATAAGGGTAATCATCATCACCACACACCTCGAGCAGGGTATCCTCCAAAAACATGAGAAATCAGAATGCAGTACTGCTCTATGCTGAAACAGAATAATTTTTTGGAATCAAACTTCCATTTTTTTATACCACGGTATTTTTTACAATGGATATGTCGAAAAAATGCGCTTACCACATACAACAAGAAGCTAGTTCTAACAGTAACCAATCGATCGACAGCCGGACAGATAAGCTTTCGGATATCGCGTGATTCACCAAAGTCAGAACCACCACGCTGATGCTGTATATGACAAGCGAGGTTTTCTCGCTATAGTGTTCTACAACATAAAATAATGTATCTACTGAAGAAATGTTTGTCTATAACAAGAGTCTTGTACATTGGATTCATAAGATTTTGCTGCATGTTAAATTGTTTGTTTGTTTTTATTTTTTTAATTTTATTATCATCAAAAATTCTGGGGGGGCCTGGATGGTTCTGGAGGGGGCCAGGCCCCCCTGGCCCCCCCTGTTCCTACGCCAATGTATATGGCCAAGAATCATGAACAATGAAAGAAGTCGACCGGAGAGCTTTCGGGGTATTTGAACGTAAAGTGCTGCGAACAATACTCGGCGGTCAACTAGAAACCGGCATCTGGCGGCGTCGCATGAATCACGAGTTGTACCAAGTTTATAAAGAGGTGGATATTGTCAAGCGCATAAAACACGGCAGGCTGCGTTGTGCTGGTCACGTTGCTCATATGCCGGAAGAACGACAGGCAAAGTAATATTCAACAGAGAACCCGGACGAGGTCGCCGACTTCGTGGTGCACCGCGCACACGATGGCTTTTTGCAGTTGAGGAGAACATAAGAACACCTAACGTTCACGACACCTGGAAGGGATTGGCCCAGGAGTGGAGAAGACGCAACCATACGGCACAATTCATCGTAGCAAATTGTAGCCCATCAAATAAGTAAGAAGGATGTTACCTTTTGGATCTAATTTCTCATGTAAAAAGTTAACAAAATTCATTATAATTTTTACAACATAATGGAATTTGATTTACTCACAGATTCATGCTAGTATAAATGCCCCTGAGTTCCTGATTGTTCCTCATGTAATATAAATTGGCGTGGAAATATTACAATTCTGTGAATCATTTTTAAAGTGATTGTTTTGATATTTTTGTTCCGTGAATAGTGGACTCGGGTGGTGTGCGAGAAGTCGAAGCCACGTGGTTTTACAAACTGTCACTGTACTGTAGCAATTTGCTCCATAAATGGTATCACGGTAGCTTTTAAACAGGAAATTTGTATAGATTTGTTCCTGCTTAAAAACGTATGTCTGCGCAGCAGCATTGCATGGTCTCCTTTCTCAATCACGCACGAAGAAAGACTAGAATCTGTACAAAAAAAAATCTACTATACGCTTCACGTAATTTAGGTTGGACATCATTTCCACTTACACCCTACAAAGTACGCTGCATGCTTATTGACATACACACTTTGAAAGAGCGGCGTAAAATCGCAAGAATTTTATTTTCAAATGATATCCTTTCGCAACGTATTGATTCTACAGCAATCTTATCAAAATTTAATTGTCATCCTTCTAGGCAACTACGAAATCTCATTCTTGACAAATCATCATCGAACTAATTATGGCAAAATGATTTTCTAAATCAAACGATGGTCATGGTCAACTATTGACATTACCATGTCTCGGCAAAATCTGATAACACATTTCAAATCCATTCAAAATCGAAACACAAAATAACACAAAATGAAGTTGACGTTACTACACTTTTTTCAATACTTTTTTTATATATTTCATAATCTAAACTGGCATTAACAAAAATAAAAAATAGGTATACAGCCATTCCATGAAAAACCGATCTAGTGGGTCTCCAAATTCCGTGCAAATTTGCTATTTTGTTCCTTATCCGAAATAAGGATACACGTATTTTTGGATTTTTTGATTAGGGTGACCATTTCCGAAATAGGGTGACCAGAAAAATCGCGATTTTGCAAAAAAAAATATTAAAAAAAATATAACTTTTGAACCGTTTGACCGATTTTCAATCTTTTTGGACGAAATGAAAGCTAAAAATTTTAACTTTTCGGGAAGAATATAAAATTTCACAAAAATTCATTTCGTCCAAAAAGATTGAAAATCGGTCAAACGGTTCACAAGTTATAATATTTTTAAAAATAAAATTTTTGCAAAATCGCGATTTTTCTGGTCACCCTATTTCGGAAATGGTCACCCTAATCAAAAAATCCAAAAATACGTGTATCCTTATTTCGGATAAGGAACAAAATAGTAAATTTTCACGGAATTCGGAGACCCACTAGATCGGTTTTTCATGGAATGGCTGTATACATATTTTTTATTTTTGTTAATGCCAGTTTAGATTATGAAATATATAAAAAAGTATTGAAATTTTGTGTTATTTTATTTGTTTCGATTTTGAATGGATTTGAAATATCACTCTTCGTTGTTTTCTACGAACAGAGTGATCTTTCAACGATGATGTAAGGCCAAGAAAAAGAAGAAGTGATCTTTCAACGCAATGAGGCTGCAACAAATCTTAAATTATTCTTTTATCACCTAAGGTAAATTATCTTCCATCAAAATATGTCGAGCGGGGGTGGTGGGTGGCAGACAATAAAAATAAAATGAATAAGTAGATGAAAATACCGAATTTAGTACTATACCATTTAATTCCACTATAGTTTATATCTTTCGACATATATGCGTATTTCGACCTCAACTGTAAGGCCATCTTCAGTGTCGTGTACTAGCGTCGACTTGAAGAAAGCCATCGTCAACACACATTATATATTTAAACTAGGTATAGTCATAATTCCCTAATCGTTTTTGGAAGAATCTTAAAATTTAAGAGCTGAAGGGTACATCACGGGAACGATTAGTAGGTATTAAGTTGAAAAGCCATGTATTGTCGTCGCCGTTGTCTCTGTTGAGTAGCGTCGTAGGTACCTGTTTGCAAATTTCCAGACTCCCCACCACACCCAGTTTCCAAGGAGAAGAAACATTTCGCAAAATTTTGATATCGGCCGTCGGCCACTTTAGATTGGAAATCGTATGTCATGTGTAGCGGTTCTTTTTCCCAGCGTTCCAGTAAAGGATTCCCTAAATCTTCTCGAGGACTGGTTATTACCCCAAAGGACGGATGCAGCATGGAAAGGAAATGTCAGGACATATATGAGGATGGCAAGATTGTGCATGGACGAGAACTACTTTCAATTTCGAGAAAATTTCTACAAGCAGACGAAAGGAACCCCCATGGGAAACCCTCTCTCCCTGTTTTTGTGCGAACTATTCATGGCGAATTTTGAGGAAAATTTAAAGAAACAAGGAGTGTTACCGGATAAATGGTGGAGATACGTCGCCGACATTTTCAGCGTTATCAAGCGAATCGATCAAGCTAGAATTTTGGATACAATCAACAGCATACACAAGGATATCAAGTTCACCCACTAGGAGGAGAGGTATAGAAAACTACCGGTTTTGGATCAACTTGTCACCAGGGAAGATAGTTCATCTTACAACTTCGAAATCTTTAGGAAGCCTACAAGCACCCAGCGAGTCATCCCCTACACATCGAATCATTCGTTCCAGCATAAGATGGCAGCATTTCACCACATGATCCACAGGATGCAAACTCTACCCCTCAGCGAAGATGGAATCCCCAAGGAACTGGAATGCATCTACGAGACGGCAAGAATAAACGGATACAAGGAAAGGACGATAAAAGCCAAAAAAGGTTAAAAAGGTCAAAAATTTCCAATTATAGCGTTACGTAATAAATGGACGCTGCCTAATGTGAGACACAATTTAAATAAAATGAACATTGCAAAACTTCTTCCAGATGCTTCCTAACTTTTGTCTCATATATCGGACACTTTGATTTGAATTCCGGACAGCTCATGAAAATCATAGAAAGATAAGTCAAATCTTCAATTGAATTCGTGAATCCACTCACAGACCATCACAGACATCTCATTGTCTAATGCAGTTGAGAATTATCTACATAACTATGAAAAAAGCTTATTAAAACGAACCTTGAAAGTTAGAACTTTAGAACGGAAAACATTGAAGCATTTCATGTAAAATGTTTCTCATATAGAGAAGAGTGACCGGAATTTGAAGCTGTTTGTAGTACGAATCAAAATGGTACTAAGCTTTTAGTTGAAGTTGTGGCGTTTTTAAAACATTACACTGAAAAACATGGCAAGTTTTCGTAACATTGAATCGATTTTTTTTAATGGTATGGCATTAGCACCACCATCTCATAATCTTTAAAAACAGTTAAAGAACAGTTGCATAATTTTGGCGGAAAATTTGGAAAAATTTCCATTAAAACAGTGTTCAAAATATCATTTTTGCTACATATCGCTCCTTTGATTCTAATTTATATTCTGAGTATCATCCCAAAATTTTAGCTCGTTTGGATAAAAACTGAAACTGCACCAACCCTTCAAAGTTTGTTTTGGAATAACTGTGGAAAAAGCAAACATTTCGTTCAATCGTATCGTCATAGCGTTTACTCATGTATCCGTCAGGTTAAGTATTGTACTTATTTAGTTAAATACATTCATCAGCTACAACTTTATCGAAGACCGTATTCAAATTGATCACAAATCGAACAAAAATATGTGATCTTTTATGTGTTCCAATTGATATCTATCATTGATTTTGTACCATTTATGACTGAAAAACAAACGGCTACCATTGGAATACCCTCCCAGATATCACTCTGAACATTATTAGCATTTTATTACGCACTCATATCAACCAATTAAATGTCGTCTCATTCTGATAAGTGCACGTTTTTCGGTGGCATTGTGTGCGTTTCGAGTCGTATTTTCCATTTTGGTTTTCACTTTCGACCCATGCCACTTCGGTGCGAGCTGCTCTGTTTGGTTAAGGTGGGTAGCCTACCCAAGCGATAGCTTAATTTTACGATTCCACACCGTATCGGCTCGCATTGTTGTAACACTCGATCCGCAGAAAAGGCTTCCCCATTTTCCGATAGCTGCCCCAGCATTTCATTGCTTTAATCGAAATTTATTCATCAACTTCGGAAGATGAGGTGATGAACATTTGAATATCTTGAATGGCTGCCAATAAGAATGGGATTTGGGTTTCGTCGGTGTGCCAATCCGAAACGCTATCGAAACGTTTGTTGTTCGGAGATAGCTTTGTTAGTTATTGTTGTTCAGAGGGGTTCATAAAGATTGTACAACATTTACGAGGTTGATTTACGCGGGCTTCAACCTCCGCGGTACCATACTTGATATTTACTACATGGATTTATTTCCAAGCTATTACATTTAAAATCTTTACAAAACGACTGGCTCTTATAGGAAAAAAAAGTTCATTTAATTAATTCATAAGAATTATGAACTACTGAACAAGAGGTTTATTGAATGGGGGCCCCATACACTGTTAGGAATTATGAAGAATACACGTTATGTAAACTTCAAACCTGCGATGTAAACATGACGTCATGTTAAAAATCTTAAAATGATGTAAATTTATGTTATATGTCGCGTCATTTCACAGACTCCTGCTGATTTATATGAAATATAAAAGTACATGACAAATCATATTAATATCCATCATGCTAAAATTATAATAATAATATGTCAGAGGAGTTTACACGTTTTGTTCGAACCATGTAGCCATTACAAAAAAAAGCACAGCTAATCAGCAAAACAAGTTGAAAGTTACGTGTTCGAATCCTATCTTTCGATGTTATTTTAGTAATATAGTTTTTTTTAACTCTCGATTCGAACGAGATATGCAATCGTGGCATATCATGCATATATACATTCAAATTAATTTGTTTCAAATGTCTTGTAATCTGCCACATTTTTACATGATTTCAGACTTAATTTTGCATGACTTCATGTTTACATCGCATAAATGAAGTTTACATGACGTGTAATTTATAGACAAATATAGAATCCTACAAACCTACTATTCATTTAAAAGACAATCTTTGACAAATAACGCTAGCATTTGAAAAAAGAAAAGCGCTCAAAAGAACACTTAGCTGAGAAGCATTCTTTTTCTGAGTTGGAAAGTAATGCCAAAGATAAGAAGAATATGAAAAAACATCACGAAAGAGCTACTTTATGAATGGCTCGTTAATGTTTTTTTCTGCACAAGAAAACAAAAACAAAATGGAAGGCTATAATTTTCAAACAATATTCAGTCCAATCTCCTTGAAAAGCGCCACGATGTTCAGGGTGAAAAGGCAATAAAATGCCAAAAAGTACTAAACTACAGTAGTAAATTCTTTCCCGAAGAAATAAATGCACTGGATGCACGAATACAGTTGCCGAAAGCGACCGCCACAGATATGGAGTCGCAATGTGTGTAGGATGGCAATGAGAAATGGAATGACTTTCTTCCAATTTCAGTATGGCTTTCGGTCGTTAGGATTGTACGGCGGAGAGCACACTTCGCCTTTGTGTCAGTCGATGGGTTAATGGGAGCAGTAAAATAGGTTCTTATCGCGCGCGGCACCCCTCTGTAGAGAAATTTATGATGGGAGAATAGGAAAACCACTTCGTTTTGGGACTTTCACGTATTTTCACAGTTGAAACGGACAAAGGAATGGCACAGGGGCTAAACTAGGCTTAGTTTGGCTCTGAAGCAGAACTCTGACTTGGATTGCGATGAACAATAGAAAGCACAAAAAATACAATTCACTACAGTCTTGATCAACACTACAGTTTACGTCGGCGACGAAAGTTAGTTATCAAATACTGTTTTAACATACAAAATGCCAATTTTTGGGTCCTACCTCTATACTTCTTTAAATCTAATCCAGCCAGAGTTGAGCAAAATAAAACAAATTATCTGAAATCAAATCTACAGTTAATCTTTTTAAATACAGGAACTTATTTGAAAAGTTTCCAAAAGCTGTTTAGAAACAAGAGCGTGTAAAATTTCTGTTTTCTTTTTTATTTGGAAACTTAAGACTAAAGGTAGTTTATTTCCGCACACACTAAATTTAGATCATCGACTTTAGTGGCATTTTAACGAAATTGAAAAAGCTTTTCACAACGAAGTTTGACAGTTGTACTACTGTGTGCTACATCAACAACTATAATACTAATAAATGAAAATGTATTAGTGATAGCATATCTACGACCAAAATATTTCCGGTGGAATCATTATCTAGGAATTTCTGATCCATGATAGAAACTCGGCTAAACGAATTCAGAGTTGTGCAATATCACTCAGATTAACTAATGGCTGATGGACTTAAACTATCAATATCACTCTCGAACTATCAATATCATTTTGATTTGACAACCAACAGCAGTGAAGCGATACTGCCCTCTAGATCATAATCACTGCAGAATGAGTGATCACGTGATAATTTTCCAAGCTATTAATGTTTTTCGGGGTGACTAATAAATAGTTACCATTCATCCATAGTACTGTCGAAAATATCATACTGATAAGTTGCCGTTTAATTAACTTAGTTTAAGATCCAACTTAACCTTTCAGTGATATCCATATTCTATCATCATCAGTGCACTGCACAGTGGTCCAGGAATCAGTTTTACGCGGAAAGATGCATTTTTAGCTTTAGAATGAAACATTAGACAAAAACGGTCTTCTACAAAGTTGTTTGTATTAGTTAAGCCCTTTGTTTGATTTTATTGAAAATTAGGGTGGACCACATTTTCATAAAAATTGTGTAACTAAGACGTTTTATTAGAGTTACAAAAATAACACATCTGTAATTTTTTGATATAATATACAATTTTATTTTGTCTTTTGAACGCCGTCAAAAGATATTTTTTATGTTCGCCCCAATCAGAGATATTCACAATCAAAGTAGGCATGTTTTTGAGAGAAAAACAACAATAAATCCTAAACGGAAGGAGATAGCGAGTTTCTTCACTCACCAAATTACGCATTTTTAAAGCTCTAAAAGTGTTTCATAGACTACTTTGATGAGAAATTTGAATTGAAAACTCTAGAGCCAGAAAACCAGTTTTGTTCGGACTACCCTATGTCACAGTAGGAAAAAAGCTCTAAATCGGTCAATCTAAGAGATAAAAAACATTTTTTTTGGCAAAGTTGCTTGAAATTAAATGGTCTACAACTTTGCTGAAGCATGTACAGTTATCTCTCCCTTACTCGATATTCTGTATCTCGATATTTCCCCTAACTCGATGAAATGCGTGGTCCCTTCAATCTAGCATGCTTTGATACCTCTGTAAGTCGATACCTCTCTAACTCGATGTTCCCTAACTCGTTGCAATCTGTTTCAGTTTCCCAAGTGAGTTTACCTCTCTAACTCGATATTTTCAAGAAAAGTTCCAAATGTCCTCCAAATGTTAATAAATTTCATAAATTTGAATATTATAATTGAATTGATTGTAAAATTAAGGTTTACTGTCCATTTCTGGATGATAAAATTTTCAATATTTGCAGGTCGGTGAAAAAGTGTCACATAGGTAAATGTGGTAAAATTTCATTATTTTTTACAGGAAAATCACTGTTTTGAATGTATTTTGTTAAAATAATGAAAAGTTTAAAATTTGAAAAATATGTGTTCTGTATCTAGATACCTCTCTAACTCGATGGTCCCTTCAATATCGAGTAAGGGAGAGTTAACTGTATTATATAATTTCTACAAATAAGAAAGTTAGTTACACAATTTCTATGAAAATGTGGTCCACCCTAATTTTGAATAAAACCAAACAAAGGGCTCAACTAATACAAACAACTTTGTAGAATACCAACTACAAACAACTTTGTAGAAGACCGTTCCAACCATAGTTTTTGTCTAATGTTTCATTCTAAAGCTCAAAATGCATCTTTCCGCGTAAAACTGATTCCTGGACCATAGTGCACTGGTGATGGAATAACCAGCATGATGTTGATGGTATACAGAATGATCTGAGTTGTAACGCAGTCGGCCAGTCAAAATCAGCAAATTTTAAGCCTTGATAGCGACAGCGAGCAACTCTGAACGATTGTCGGCCATTGTACATAACTGCTTAATTAAGTTTTACCAAACAAGGATGAATGATAGTATTGACTAACACAGAACATCTAGACATAAGAAACGAATGCAGTGTTTGAAAGACACTATGATTAAAAAATCAGTTCATCCAAATCTCTATATTTCGTGTTTCTTAACCAATAGACTTTTGGATTGTTGATAGATGGATTGATAGAAACATCTTCATGACTAACGAGGGAATTTCATAAATCTAGTTGGAATAGTTTTTTCATACATTTTGTCCACTTAACCCTAAATATATTCAGGCTCGCATAGCTTCCCCTGAGTTGACGGATTTTACTCAAACTTTCTTAGTAGCTTCTGGGAGTCCGAATGAAAAATTTTGGAGGCATAACTTAAGATTTTTCCAGTTTGCTTTTATTTCACACTTTAAAAATTTTGAATAACTGGTATTTTATTTGGACAAGTGAGACCTAAATTAAAATTCCAGTCTAGTTGTCTAGTTTTTTTTCTTTTTTTCTTATGTTACGCTCCAACAAGTTCGGCGCTTTCATCTCAGCTTAGTATTCCTATGAGAATTTGTGGTTCTCTAAATATTTAAGATCTTTGACCGGCAAGATTCGAACCCGCGAACCTCAGCATGATTTTGCGTTTACCGCTATAGCTATCGGATCCTCACTTTAGATTAGCAAGTTAGATGAAAATCTTATGAATTACGCGGGATCAAATACTGTTATTCGTCCAAACTAACAATTTTGAACTATTTCCAAAAACTGCCATTATGAAACAGCAATCTAAAACTCAGCTTCAGAAATAGTCAACCATAGGGTGCTTGTGTAATTTTCAGAATACCGTTTTTGGGGGTGAGAATGGGTTAAAAAGGCATATGTACGATTTGTTTATTGAAGAACACCCGGCACCGTAGAATGTCAAAAAGTGCTCTTGCAATTTCATTTACTACCGTTCTTGCTTGACCAAATCTCACCCCCATTTTTAACATTCTACTAATACAACAATAGAGATTAAAGTACAAGCGTCATACTTTGTACAGGAGAAATTTAATGTTGTGAATGTTATCTAGTTTCAACATACAAGTTTATTGATAAAGTAAAAAAAAATACTGATTCTAAAAATGTATATTGTGATTAATTATGTGTAATAATATGTTCCCTAACATATGAATTATTATTTCTAGTGATATCAGCGTGATATTAGCTAAAATATTTCATAAATCATAATTTTCCGTTTTGGCCCAATCTCACCCCCTAGACCCATTTCGGAATGGAAGTTTTTTTTTCGGTTTTCGAGCAGTGCAGTTTGAGAAGCCCAACAAGTGGATTTGATTTTCGTATCGCTTTATCGGAGGAGTGGATATTTGTTTTTTTTTCTCGGTTTTTGAACAGTTTCGAATAAATGATACTTTATAGCTAACGGTGAAATAGTTCGACGACATCGTTGCGACGACCAGCTTCAAAATACAACAACGATAAAAAAACCGGTGAGATCTTTCCATGATGACTTGTGTTATTTGATTATATTTCCAATGTTATATGCATTTTGGGTTGGGTAGGACCATCAGGGCACCCGATTGAAGCGAGATGGATAGGAAGAGTGAAACTGTCAACTTCCTATCGCTAACATTTCGTGGAAAAAGGGCGGGCTCTTCTTCCCATCTATTGGGTCTTTCTGACAAGCAAGGGCTTGATTGTACGACTGTTCGTGTGAACTTACTTTTGGAAGGAGATTCTTTTTCCTTGCGGGTTTCGCGTAAGTGTCTCTGCTTACGGGTCCGCCATTCGTTTTTGGCCCTTCAGACAGGAGTATGATTGAATACGAATAGTCATACAATCTTGAACAAATTGTTTTGTTAGAATAGGCCATTGCTACCGGTGGATACCTTGCTACAATAGATGGCAGCCTATATCATCATCATCATCATCATCATCACCCTCTAGACCCATTGTCATCCCCATCAACGTACCTTTAGTTTGTAGCACAATAAAATTAATAAATATTTCTCTAGCAATTTTTTGGTTTGTTTGCGGAATGACAACATGGAAAAATCAATACAGAAACAAATGGACAATAGAAGTGCATCCTTTGATTCCAGTGTGGATCCTAGCACTGTACAGTCAGTTCTCCCATACTCGAGATATCGTATCTTGATATTAAGTTAGAGAACCACAGTAAAAGTTCCTTTTCATGGCTACTTCGAGGGATGTCATTCGTACTGGTTTTGTGTTCTATAACTCCATACTTTCTAATTCTATGATCCTGTTAATATCGAGTTATGGAGAGTTGACTGTAGTTAAATTGTAGCTTTTTATTGTGGATTCTTGTATTTAAGTGTGGATTCTTGGATTCCCTTGTGGATATTGGGATTGTAGCGTAATTTGTAGGATTGCAATGTGGATCCTAGGACTGCACTAAGTGTGCATTAATGTGGAACTTGGGATTCCAATATGGATCCTGGGATTGTAGTATGAATCGCATGATTTCATATTGGATCTTGGAATATCAGTATTAAATCCAGAACTCCAGTGTGAATTCTGGTGTTTAAGTATGAATCCCTTCAATCAAATATGAATCCTGGGATTTAAATCGTATGATTTCAGAGGGGGTCCTGGGAATGTGATGTGGATTGTAGGGTGGCAGTATGGATCTTGGTATTCCAGTGCGGATAAGGTACCGCGGGGCAAGTGAGAATCCGGGGTAAGTGGGACGTTCCGTCATAGCTCACTTTGGAAAAGTTTTTCATGGGGGTATTCGTCTAGAAAGTTGAAGATACAATGACAAGGTATGTATTGAGTACAAAAATACTCTTATTTTTATTACCATGTCGTTCATGTAACAGTTGTCAATTCAGCGCCATTTTCAACTTGCTTGATAAATTGTGACACGTTTCACGTTTTGCATTGGCTCGCAAAAAATAAATGTGTTATAAATCGAATATCCATCAGTAAGCTACAATTTTGAGTATTATTACAAGCTGCTAACGATAAACCGGTATTTTGTTTTCATTTCATATGAAATGTTTGATGGTCTAACTTACCCTAAAATATGTTCATACCTGGGGTAAGTGGGACCTATCAAAACAAGCACCATAATCAAAACTTTTCCTACATGTTTCAAACATTTTCTCATAGAGTAGCATTAAAACATTCAAACAAATGATTTTTATCAAATAAGATCAATCTCAACTTACGTTATTGCATTAGAGGGAGAAGAAATGTATAATTCTTCTATATATTTTTTTATTTATTTTTTAATGTTTGAAATACGAATTCAAAATTGAACACAGACTGGGATGAAATTTGGAATGCATCATGATAACGATTACTTTTTTGTTTTTAATTGAACTTTATTAGTTATTTCTACCAAATTTAGTAGTTACGGAAAACAATTCCACCCCATTAAGTGGTTTTCTGCCATGCATATAAATAATAACAGAACATATTACAATTTCGTAAATTATTGAAAGTTTATGTGCTACTTTTAACTAATAACTAATAAATGATATATTTTGAACGAGTTTTATTCGATTTTACACTTTTATTGAGGATTTTTCAGTTAATATGACGTGACATACTATTAAACACACGTTTTCTTCCTAAAGCGTTACGTATTTTGTGATTGATCCATTATGTACATCAAAAATGTACTCAAAATTATATATCTATGATTTATCAATCCTATTATTGTAATGGTTGACTTACTGATGTGGATTGACGCATGAAACTGGATGTGTCCCACTTGCCCCGTTTGGCGAGGTAACTGCGTCTAATGGCTCATTCTAAAACTTTCTTCTAAAGTTTTCACAATTTCGAAATTATTCGAACAAATTCATGCACACACCAGCAAATATGTTGCCAAAATGTGATGGTGTTGTTGGATTTGAGAAATATTGATATTTCAAAATTTTATTGAACAATTTGTTTGAACTATCGTTTTTTTATGTCCCACTTGCCCCGGGGTACCTTACTTAGATTTCAGTGCGGATGTTAGGATTCCAGTGTGGATCCCTGCATTCCAGTATGGCTCCTGGGTTTTCATGGCTTAAAGGTTTCGCTTGGGCACGTCAGGAGTTAATCATCAATATTAACCTCCTTTTCCCGAAAAGCCTAGATAGCCGCGTAGTGTCGGTAGCGGTTGTTTCAACTGGCTAAGAATTAACACTACGGACTGCCTTTTCCGGTGGTAAAAGTCCACCTCACAGATGACCCCTAATTCATTTCGCACGAGTTGTCGTACACTGCGTAACAAAAGGCCTTCCGTTGATTGTGGGCAGTGATGCCTATGCTCATCACATCATCTAGGGCAGCTCAGATATCAATTTGAGAGGCTTCAGTCTGATGGAATACTTAAGTAGTACAGACCTTGGATTAATTAACATAGGCAATCGCCCAACCTTTATGGTATCTAATAGAGAAGAAGTGTTAGACATAATGCTCTGCTCGAATAAAATTAGTCACGAGTTGACGAATTGGCATGTATCAGATGATGAATCATTATCTGATCCTCGCTACATCTCCTTTGAACTTTCAAATGTAACTGCGCAGACTTTGCGTTTTAGAAATCCCCAGTCTACAAACTAAGAACTCTATATTGCATTGGTTGCGACCAAATTTCATGGATATTCTCCGTCCATTGAAAATCCGAGTGATTTGAATGATGCCGTTGATACTACAACATCCTACATTATGGAAGCTTTTGAAGAAGCATGTCCTCTGCGGTCTGTAAAAACTACAAGAGGGACCCCATGGTGGAATTCCGATCCATGGATCAAAGTCGTTCATGTCGGCTCGCAAGACTAACAAGAAGGCTCTTCGTTCTGCTAAACGATGCTGCTGGAAAAATCTTTGTACAAATGTTTCCAGTTTGAGTGAAGTCAGTCGGCTGAACAAAATCCTTGCAAAATTTAAGGATTTCCAAGTGAACGAAGATGAAGAAGTTTTAGAATGTTTATTTAATACACACTTCCCCGGTTTTGTGGACATAGCATCTACGGATGAACCAAATGTCTTTTCGTGTAGATACGAGTCTCTGGCCTCGACTCGCAGTATCGTAACTACTGAATCGATTCAATAGGCACTTAATAGTTTTGCTCCTTTCAAATCTCCAGGAGCAGATGGGATTTATCCTGTTCTGCTCCAAAAGGTATTTGAGTTTATCAAACATGTTTTGAAAAAACTACTTGTAAGCAGTTTTGGTACCGGATACATTCCCAGATCCTGGCGAGATATTACTGTGAAGTTTATCCCGAAAGGAGGACGTGCGTCGTAGGAAAAAGCGAAGAGTTTTAGACCAATCGGTCCGACCTCTTTTCTTCTGAAATGTCTGGAACGCATTATCGATCATCACATGTGAATCAACATGCTTACCAATCTGCTCAGAAGCAATCCTGCTTGGGTGTTTTCTTGGATATGAGAGTGCCTTTGATAACGTGTCTTTCGATGCCATATTGAAAGCCGCACGAAACCATGAGCTGCCTACAATGATTACCAATTGGTTTCATCAAATGCTCAAAAACCGACATCTCTTCTCGACATTGCGTCAAGCAGCGATTCAAAAATTGAGTGTTTGCGGATGCCCCAAAGGGGGAGTCTTGTCACCACTTTTGTGGAATCTCGTAGCAGATACGCTTTTGAGGCAACTCAATCTAGCTTTGATAGTTGGTATGTGCATAAGCAGCCTATTCGACCTGGTGCAAAGTGCTCTTCAGGTAGTCGAGAGTTAGTGTCGCCAATATGGCCTTTCGATTAATCCGAATAAAACATCTATTGTTCTTTTTACGGAATGACGAAACCACGATGGAATTCAACCTTTACGTCTTTTTGGCACTAAGATTAATGTAACTGATCAGGTAAAGTATGTCAGAGTCGTTCTAGATTGTAAAGTATGTCGGAGTCGTTCTAGATTTCAAACTTTCATGGACACCTCACATTGATGTCAAAAGTCAAAAAAGCTTGCATGGCCTTCGGTCAATGCCGGCGAACCTTTAGTAAAACTTGGGGCCTCAAACCCAAATATATCAAATGGATTTACACAACAGTTGTTCGACCAATATTGGCATATGGATGTAGTGGCAAAAGGGCGAAGTGAGAACAATCCAATCAAAATTGGGCCATCTCCAAAGAATGTGCTTGATGGCGATGTCTGGTGCGTTCTCTACAACTCCCACGACAGCACTCGAGGCCCTTTTCGACGTTGCGCCACTACACATATATCTTAAACAAGAAGCACTTTCTTGCTCTTACCGTTTATGGGTACTGGATCTACTGGATCCAGTGAGTCGTAGAGTCTACACACACTTCGTTGTTTCCACTTATGGTGAATTGGGACAAAATTGTCCTTGCTCCAAGTGATCTCACAATTGCTTGTCACATTCCTTACAGGACATTTATTACACAATTCCCTTCACGGGAAGAGTGGACGTCTGGCTATTTGGAAAGAAGTATATCAATCAATATAGTATGTTACACTGATGGCTCCCTTCTTGATGGTAGAGCTGGTGCAGGTGTATATTCTCGTGAGCTAAGGCTGAACCAGTTTTACTTACTTGGTAGAAACTGCACCGTTTTTCAGGCGGAAATATTTGCTCTTATGTGTGGAGTGCAATCAGCACTTCAATAGCGCGTAATGGGTAAAGTTATATACTTCTGTTCAGACAGTCAGGCTGCTATAAAAGCCCTTTCTTCGGCCAACTCAAGGTCAAAGCTTGTAATTGCATGTCGAACTCAAATTGAGGAACTGAATTCAGTCAACTCTATAAACCTTGTATGGGTACCTGGCCATTCTTCCATCGCTGGAAATGAATTGGCTGATGAGCTAGCTCGCGATGGAGCATCGCATGACTTCATTGGCCCTGAGCCAGCTATTCCAATTCCGAAGTGCTGGGCGAAGCTTCAGATAAATTCTTGGGCGGCAACTCAGCACAAGCAATATTGGAAGGGTTTGGAGTCGTGTCGTCAAACAAAATTGTACATTACTGAGCCATCTCCAAGGGTGGCGAAGTATTTAACAAATCTGTCAAAGCAGAATTGCAGTCTCTTGGTCAGAGCGTTGACAAGCCACTGCCGCATGGCAAATATTCAGCGTGCTGACTCATTTGTGTGTGATAGTTGTGACTCCGATTATAGAACTTCGTATCACCTGATAACTGTCCAGTTTTTGCGCAAATGCGATTCCAATTACTTGGTAAACACTTATAAAGTGAAACTGAATTCAGAAGCCTGAATCTTCAGGACATTTTGTTATTCTTAACTCGTTGTGGTAATGATCTATAGGCTCTCTTTACGCTCATGTGTTTTGCAGTGTCCTTTTCAGGGCGCTGTTTGAACCCATTGTGGTATAGAGCTACATGCTCTCATTTCGCTTATGCGATCTTCCCTTTTCAAGGGACCCCTCCCCAATATTTCCTCCCATCTTTCCCTTCCATTTCCTCTTCCATCGGGTAGATGATGAAAAAGGCTCAAATATGGCGATGGCACAAATCTCCCAAATGGCGGGGAACGTGCCTTTGGAGCCGGCCTTCTGATACCTGATACCGATTGGACATTTTGGGAACAGGGTTGACAGAATGTCCACGCTTGTCTACAGAGAGGGGGAGGGAGTCCAAACCCGAGATTTCTGTGTTTACGTAGTATGTTACAAATATTTTTTTCTATATTTATTTACGAGATTTTTAACCATGGGTTATTTATTTCCCTTCCTATGGAATTCGTCATTATAACCTTTGTGTCATGAGTGACTATCTCGGGGATGGATTTCAATCCCAAGTCTTTGGTGTGAGAGGCGTGAGTTCTTATCACTACACCAGGCTCGTCCTCTGTTACAATTATATGTCGGGTATAGGTGGCGCTCTAAAATAAAAGAAAAACAAAAAAAAATCAGAAAGTTTAAAAACTCAAAAAAACACGGTTTTCTTGAGAGTTGCCCATTCCACCCGAATAAACCAACATTTTAGTTTCCCTTATTAAAACTTTTTTGTTTCGAAATAATAAGACGATGTACGGTGATTCCGAGATAAGGGGGATAAGTCCCACCAACCCAATATCTTTATTCCTTGATAACTGTGAAGAAGCACATGTTTTTTCGGTCTCAAGTAACAATGAAGATATTCATCAACTACAGTGCCACTCATGGCCAAATAAACAATTGAAACAGCCTTTTTGCAATTTCTCATCATAATAGGCTGTTTTTCATCACGCCAATCTGTCATGAAACAACCTACTTTTCTGCATTGAGTTAGGCAGTGCGGTAATAGTCAATACGTAATTGAAGTAAGTTGCGTAATAAATATTACGTAGCGCCTTCACATCACGCAACTGTTTTGAGTTGCGTAATGAACCATTACATAATAATTTTCATAAATTGCAAAATAATGGTATATGTATTCTGATATGGTGATCTATTTCGAAATAGCAAAAAATGTTGTACGCAACTCTTTGTAAAACTCGATTTCTACAGCACTCGTTGTAATTATGCAAATCGGCGAGCCTTGTTGGTTAAATGTTCAGCTCGTGATATAAAAATCATCATTCTGCAACTTGTTGCGTAAACAACAATTCCCACACAGTTGATCGGTTTCCAACTTCATGTTCATTGGGTTCTCCCTTCGACTAGATGAATTTAACTGAAACTTTTAAATTAGCTTCTATTCCCATTTTTTGCACCTGTGATAAAATTTGGGGATGTAAAAATTAGAGATGCTCGGGTTTCATATTTTCCAAACCCGAACCCGACTTATTTTATTTTTTCAAACCCGGACCCGACCCGAAGCCGAAAAATTTTCGCTGTTCAAACCCGAACCCGACCCGAAACCCGAGAATTTTTTGAAAGAGGAACCCGAATCAAACCCGAGCTCAAAAAGATGATGCATTCATCGTTTCTGATGCATTGGAAAACTGTCACGTTGTTGCTCTGTTTACAATTCTAACCAAACCCGACCCAAATCCTACTAAACCCAATTTTTTTCAAACCCGAGTCCGACCCGATAATTCTGCAACCTACAAACCCGACCCGAAGCCGAACAATTTTAAATTATCAAACCCGAACCCGACCATCTCTAGTAAAAATTACCAATAATACTTCGGATGTATTCTCATTACCATTTCAAACCATTTTTGTCAAAATTAATTGTCTCTGGGTGGAAAAAAAAACAACTAAATGGACGATCTCTTTCTTTTTAATTTTATAGTTTAAAAAATCGAATTCCTTGAATGATGATTCATTCCATCTTCAACTCCTTCATCATAAAGTCACTGCACCGCGAACGTAAACCGCCAACAACTCGTCGGAACATCCTTTGATGCTGTACGTTCCCACTTATCTCTTGCTGCGAGAAAGGCATTTCTCAACCTCCAATTCTGATTGGCCCCAGACCGAAGGAGCAAAGTGTGACAAAAAGAAAAGATGCCTCGGTGCTGCGGTTTGTGCGGTGCAAATGAATGCACCCATAAGCACGAGGCGCCACTCGGGCGCACGATTCGTTCGGTTCTCCGCCACGATAAATCTGTGGGTGTAAAATGCGCTGTCGGAGTAAAACGTGCTACCACCATATCTCCCAAATAAAAAGAATTTTACGAATACGATATTTCTATCAAATTTAAGACCTCTCGCTGAAAAACATTTCACAATTTCCACATAAAAAATTAAAAAAATCAAAAACGATTTTGACAACTTTGGAAGTTAATGACATAGAGTAAAAGGTGCCATACTCAATTGTTTTCTCAGAAACCTTCAGTAAAATTCATTTAAGCAACTCGGCGTTGAAACAAAGCTAAAATTGAGGTTTTCCATAGGGGACGCGTATCACCCCATCTTCCCTTACGTTGCTTGCCGTTGTCTGGTAGAAGATTTGCATGGCTGCTGAAATGGGCTTATTTGATTTACGTTTTTATAAGAGAGAAAAATTAATCTGATAGGAGGCCCGCGAAGAAGCCCCAAGGAGAATCGCGATATGGCCACGAGATGAGGACTGCTGAGCGCAAGGATGGCGCTCAGCAACGCGGGCGGTGCGTCGCGACAGGCTTTTAGACCACAACATAGAATAGCTTTTATGTTCAATTTTTTTTTTTGGAGCTGCTGAATGCACTGTGGCAACAACAGAATGCCAGCGTTGTAAGATGTCGGCGAGAGTCTTGCATTTTATTTTTGGTTAAATTACTTCATGTGTTTCATTTCATAACTAAGGATATTTGTGACTTTGCAGACTTGGTGTAGATTACCGTGGTAGGTAGGGAGTTGTACAATTTGAAGCAGCTGAGCAAACTCGAGCATCTTTGTGATTTCCATACGATGTGCAAATGCAAAAATGATTAATTAGTTAAGTGTCATTGTCGACTTTAATTTCAAAAATCGCTAGTGAAGCTACTCGCAGAACAATTCATACGGCAGGATTTCATTTTATGAGTGCTCTTCAGAATATTTATCAATTCAATACCCTGATAGCCCTACTTGTTATTTCTCTTCTAGAAACCCTACTACAATTGATTTGGTCTTAACCGACTCTAGCCAATTTTGTAACCAACTGGTTACTCACGCTGATTTTGTTTCTGATCATGTCCCTGTTTACATTTCAAATATCCCTTGAAGCGATTCTCAATCCTATCAGCTCCACTATCAATTATTTTCGAGCCGACTGGAATATATATGATATCGATAGCCATCTTGATGTTAACATTTCTTTTAAACAAAACGTAATATTGGCAATGCTCTCGAAACTTCATCAAATTCCATTGTTGAAGCAAGGGGCATTGCAATTCCAAAATGTGAAGCAAAATTTGAATCCGTGATTATAGATCACTTGATCCGTGTTAAAAACATGAGGAAGGGGCAATTTCAACGCACTTGCGATCCTGCTATGAAAATTATATGACAGGAACTGCAAAAAGAAATTAAAAAACAATTTTCACAATTATTAAACAAAAAATTTTAAAATAAATTTTCTCAATTGGATCCTAGCTCTGAGCCCTTTTAAAAAACAATCTTAAATTTAAATTAAACCTCAGAAGTCAATACCGGCTTTGAAAGAGGAAAACAAATAATAACTAACTCAAAAGCTCGTTTTAGCACAGTTTTAATTAAGGACATACCAGTCCAAAAGAAAATGAAATTACTCAGGACTTCGAAAACATTCTCAATCAAGAGAACGTTTTCGATAATTCAAAACAGTCTGATTTGAAAGAAGTGAGAACTATTATTAAAAAAATCAAAAATATGAAAGTCCCAGGCAATGACGGGTTTCTTTACATCCTCATCAAAAAACTTCCAGGAAGTAGCTTATCATTCTTACTGGATATATATTAAATTTTTTTAAAGTTGGCATATTTTGCTGACAAATGGACAAAAGGCAAAGATGTAGATATTTTAAAACCAGACTAAAATCTTGCAGAAACTTCTAGCTATCGTCCAATCACTTTGCTTTCCTCCATCAGTAAACTTTTTGAAAAGGTCATTTTGACCAGAATGATGATCCAAATCAATGAAAATTCAATTTTTGCCAATGAACAGTTTGGATTCTTGTTTTTTATTATGAATCGTGGTTTACGGCTAACCAGCCGAGTGGAAGTTTAACAACTACCGAAAAGTTAAACATTACATATACTTTGCAATTGGATTAAATGGACAAATTGATGTGATGTTTTGCGAAAAAGTTACACGTTTGGATTCCGTCATGGACATTCGACCACTCATCCACTTTTACGTGTAACAAATGTGATACGTTCCAACAAATCTGAAGGCATTGAAACATTGGAACAAATGTAAAAAAAAAATTATAGTTTCAGCCAAAAATCTTTACAATCTTCTATTGCCACGATTAATGCGTTATTAATGTAAGTTTAGTAAATTGAAAACATGTATGTAGGTGAAATCAACTCACCTGTTAAAAATCTGAACTGGTACGGCAAATGAAATGTAATAGAGTAAAGTGGCGCAAAAGTTCGAATGGGGCAAGAGTTTCTTTTCAAGATTTCTAACTCAATTCAAAACAAAACATATTAATGTTATGGTGGTTCGAGACTTTCACTCCAAACGTCATAAAAATCGATTGAAATTTGGAAACGTTATGGTTGTTTGTTGTTTTTTGACGATAATATTGTAATTTTTCGTCAAATTTTCGTTGCATGGAACCAAATAAAGATAAAATCTGTTTCAGTATTTTATGTAAGGGCCTTTCTAGACCTATCATAAGGTGCTTTAAGGTGTATAAGTGTTTGCATAAATGCATGGAAACAATTTTTCGCCCATAATGAGGCAAAAGTTCGAATCAGCGGGGCAAAAGTTCGACCCATGTATGAACGCTTGGAAATATTTGCAAATTGCCTAAAATGCACATCTTCTTTCTGGCATTACGTCCCAACTGGGACAAAGCCTGCTTCTCAGATTAGTGTTCTTATGAGCACTTCCACAGTTATTAACTGAGAGCTTTATTTGCCGATTGACCATTTTTGCATGTGTATATCGTGTGGCAGGTACGAAGATACTCTATGCCCTCGGAATCGAGAAAATTTCCTTCACGCAAAGATCCTCGACCAGCGGGATTCGAACCCACGACCCTCAGCATGGTCATGCTGAATAGCTGCGCGTCTACCGCTACGGCTATCTGGACCCCGTACTAAAATGCACATATTATTTTTAAATTTAGTGAAATTTGTACGATTGTGCAAAAAATACCTCCCAAATTTCACATTTTCACTTAGTTTTGCGAAAAACTGCTTTTTCTGGGTATTTTATAATAAATCATGTTTTGGGCAATTTCTTGATGAAAATTTAGTGTGTATTTTTCAGCAAACATAAGTTTACGGTTGATATAAAGTATGCCAGTCATAAAAGTATAAATATTTAGTGTTTTAGCCAACGAACTTTTGCCCCACACTAGAAACGAACTCTTACCCCGCCGATGGGGCAAAAGTTCGTTTAAGACAATAAATTTTGAAACTGTTATACCGTCAAGCTACCATTCACCGTGCATATAAGACAAATTTGCACTTCAAAAAATTATATATTTTTTCCAAATAATTTGAAGCGTACTAGAATACCGTAGCGTGCAATTATATAATAATTCAGGGAAAAATCTAAAACTAGTGATGAATAACAAAAAAATACTCAAAAATTATGTTCGGAAATATCATGTTAAGGTCGCCTCGTACCGTTCTATGTCACCATTTACCGTGCACACTAGTGCTCCATTCACCGTGCGTATAGTTTTTGTCATGATTTAATTTTATATCTTGAAGAAACGTTGTTGATAGAGCAATTATATTGCTAGTAGTGTGTGCACTCATTTTAAGAGTATTTAAATCTTCATTTACAATAAAAACCATACAAAAGTTTAAACATTGGCTAAATAATTATTTTTTCATTAAAATCGTTATAAGAGGTTTGACTGTATTGTCCAAACCATTCCATGTTCACTCAAAAACTAAATATGAAGTAGTTTAATGACGACATAACAATAAATCTAATATTACCGAATAATTTCATGCCTTTTACACTAATGCACGGTAATAGGAACCATATATATTGAAAAGGATCCATTCACCGTGCATTTGGGTTTCGACTGAAACACAATAAAAAATCTAATTTGCATAAAATCTTATTGCTCATATAATGAAATACATCTTACTAATGGTATCCACAGTGAAAACTTGTTGAAATTTTGAAAAATTTCATACTCTATCGTTAAAATGAAAAATGTGAATATTTAGCGTTTCTACTAAGAGTGTTGAAAAATCTCATTACCAAACAGAATTCACATGATTATGACTACATAAACTAAGTTTTTCAAATTGCTTTGTGACACAAACTACTTCATTTAATCAGTTTTATGTTATTTCGCTGACAAAAGAATAATTTGTGAAAATTGTATGAATATTCTGTAGGAATTTGTATATGTGCACGGTGAATGGAGGCCGCACGGTGACTGGTGACTTAACGGTAACTGAAAATTGGTAAATATTTTGACACAAGTTGGTTCAGAAAAATTATAGCCAATATGTTTGATGTTGACTGTATGGTATTTATTTTGTTCAACTGCTATTGTTTTTCTGGAAACTTTAATTATACCACTAAGGTCGAACTTTTGCCCCACATTACTTTATTAGTTTGAAATGATTGGAAACAATTGTTGGCTCATAGTGGGGCAAAAGTTTGAATTAGCGGGGTAAAGTTTGACTCATGTATAAACTCACGGAAAAATTTGCAAATTGCCAAATATTATCTTCTAATTTAACGAAATTTGCCTGATCGTGCGAAAAAATTACCCAAAATTTTACATTTTCACTCAGTTTTGCGAAAAACTGCTATTTTTGAGTATTTTGCAATTAACCCTGTTTTGGCCAAATTTTTGATGGAAATTTAGTTTGTACTTTTCGGCAAACATAAGCTTAAGGCTAGTATAAAGTATGCCTGTCATGACAGTATCAATATTTTGTGTTTTTGCCAAGGAACTTTTGTCCCACACTGGATTCGAAATCTTTAGTTTGTTTAAGACAAACAATTCTAGATCAATTTAAGACAAACATCGCTAGCGCATGACGGCTCACCATAGTAGCATGTCCGAAAGAACTTGAAACTATTGAGAACCAAAGCTACAGGTCCAAAGCCCTGATAAAGGTGGATGGTTATGATGGCTATGACCGTGGTCATCATGTAAAGAACAAACGGACAATGCAGTATCGTGTCAGCACCGAGGAGGCTGCCCCTCTAGCACGATGTACCCTGGTTAGGTGGCCTATCGAAAACTCTTCACCAACCAAGAAAGGCAAAAGAAGAGCAAACGAATTGATTTTACGGCAACAGACCCGGCAACGAATAAAGGACAACGATTAGAAAGTTGGATCTTGGAACGTGAGAACTTTGAATGAACCTGCGCGTATTGGGCCCCTGGCTCGTGCATCTGTGTGTTGAGAATGAAGGGAAAGTTCTTCAACTACAGCTGGATCAGCATATATGCGCCAGCGAACGATGAGCCCGATGGCATGAAGAATGAGTTCTATGAGAGCCTGAAAAAGGCCTACGGAGAGTGCCCAAAACAAGACGTCAAGATAGTCATCGGCGACGCAAATGCGCAGATCGGGAAAGAAGATTGGCTGCACAGTACTGACAGCAACTAGACGAGTAGTTGGGAAGAATAAACGTTGCTGGAGATATCGACAGCCTGTGGGATCCAATCCACGAAGCTGTGACAACAACGACGCGGGAAGTGATTGGCACTGGTCAACGACGAAGACAAAACGACTGGTTCGATGAAGAGTGCCAGAGAGGGACAGACATGAAGAATGTCGCCAGAAGCCGTATGCTTGTGACTGGTAGCCGACAAAACAGCGAGCGAGACAGGGCAGCGAGAGCCGAAGAAAAGGGAATCCACCGCAGGAAGAAAAGGCAGCACGAAGAAAGTGTCGTAGCTGAAGCTCAAGAAAGCATGAACCGGAATGATATGCAGGTTCTATGCAACGGTCAATAGTGCGCGGCACAATACTGTACCAGTGCCCACCATGTGCAATGATCGAGAAGGGAATTTGCTGACCGATAAAACGACGGTGGCTGCCAGGTGGGAGGAGCACATTCAGCAATTGTTGAACGGTGAAAAGGGAAATGTCGCGAGGAACAGGATGAACATAGATGATGACGATCAAGCTGTGGACCCACCGACCATAGGAGAAGTTAAAAGGCTATCAGCGAGCTGAAGAACTGTAAGGCTACAGGGAAGGACGAGATCCCGGTCGAGCATCTCAAGCACGGAAGTGAGCAGCTTTACCAGTCGATCCACCGATTACTTCTAAGGTATGGGAGGACGAAGAATTGCCCACCGGCTGGTTGAATGGCCTCATCCGCCCTATCTACAAAAAAGGGCACAGACTAGAGTGAGCCAATCACAGAGGAATTACCCTGCTATTTTCGGCGTACAAAATTCTGTCGCGCATCCTGTTTAACAGACTGAGACCGCGTGCAGAAAAATGGTACTATCATCACAGGGTCGCACATGCTCCTTGGCTTTGCGGACGATATAGACCTAATTGGAATCGATCGCAGGTCAGTGGAAGAGTCCTTCGTGCCTCTGAAGAGGGAGACAGCGAGGATAGGCCTGACCATTAATTCAACCAAAACGAAGTACATGGTTGCAGGTAAAGATAGAGTCAGGCATGGTGGTGTAGGTGCTGAGGTAGTGTTTGATGGGGATGTGTATGAAGTTGTTGAAAAGACGTGTTGCGGCTGCAAATAGGGTCTTTTCCGGACTACGTAACCAGCTAAGGTCCCGCATGTTGACCCATAACGCGGGTAGATCACCTTTTCGTGGTGCGTTATAGGGTAAAGATCTACCAGTGAACCCTAGTCCTAACTGCTTCAAACGAAGAGAACAGGATGTTATAGTAATCAAAGGAACACTTTTAGTCCTTGTTACATTTTAAACCTTGTTGAAAGTGACAAGTCTCGGTTTTCCCAGTTGCCGAGAATGATCTTGAGGCAAGGAAAAAAATGAGTCGAATTAAACAATTTGTTTTCTAATCTTTTATTTATTTCGTTCTCTAGTTTGAAGAAGTAAGGACTAGGATTCTGATGCATGGACAATATTGGTGTAATTTCTTGGCTTTATCGAGGGATCCGATTTTGCCTGATAAAGGGGCGCGCCTGTGGAGAGTGCATGCACCACACTCTTCGAAGGGTAGGAACCTTTCAGTTAGAATCCTTTCCTGTGATCAAGTTAGGAATTACAACTGTAAGAAAACCGAATGCTTTATCACTTATCGATAGTGACAAAGTCAAACGACATGCACTACACAAAGGACACGGGATATACTACAATAGATCAAATATTGGTCACAGTGGTTTATGTTCCGAACAGAAAAAAAAGGTCCCGCAACTTGCAAACGGAAACAAAATTCGCGCTGTATAAAACGTTGATTCTTCCGGTGGCTCTCTACGTGCACGAAACGTGGACGTTGAAAGAGTCAGACCGGAAAGCTCTCGGTGTTTTCGAACGTAAAGTGCTGCAGACAATACTCGGTGGGAAACTCGAAAATGGTGTGTGGCGCAGACGCATGAATCACGAGTTGTATCAAGTGTAGAAAGTTGCGAATATTATCAAGCGTGTAAAATACGACAGACTTCAGTGGGCAGGTCACTTAGTGCGAATGTGCGTGACGCTACGCTGTAGCCATCAAGGTATCAAGGTAAAAACTGTAACAACTAAAAGTGGGTAAATATTTTGACAGAAGTTTGTTCAGCAAACTAATACTCAATATGTTGAAGGTATACTGTTTATTTTTTTTTTTTTTTTTAATTTCTTTATTAGTATCATTCCAAACATTACATTCATTTCTTATATCTAGGTGTTCTGTGTTATTGGACAACACTATCATCCTAATTTGGTAAAACAAATTTAAGATTTAATTAACATTTTGTTAACAACATATTACATTTCATTTGCCGTAGCAGTTCAGTTTTTTTTACAGGTGAGTTGATTTCACCTGCTTATAAGAGAAAAAAAAAAGTTTTTAATATACTTAACCTAACTTAACTTAAACATATAACGCATTAATCGTGGCAATAGAAGATTGTAACGATTTTTGCCTGAAATTATTAATGATTGTATTTGACATTTGTTCCAATGTTTCAACATTGGATATTCTATGTAACTCATTGGTACTATACCAGGGAGGAAGCCTCAGAATCATTTTCAAAATTTTATTTTGAATTCTCTGTAGAGCTTTCTTCCTGGTTTTACAACAGCTAGTCCATATTGGTACAGCATACAACATGGCTGGCCTGAAAATTTGTTTGAATATCAAAAGCTTGTTCTTAAGACAAAGTTTTGATTTTCTATTAATAAGGGGATAGAGACATTTTACATATTTATTACATTTGGCTTGAATGCCCTCAATGTGATTTTTGAAAGTTAAATTCTTATCTAGCATGAGCCCTAGATACTTAACTTCATCTGACCAATTTATTGGAACCCCTCTCATCGTGACAACATGTCTACTTGAAGGTTTCAAATAAAGAGCTTTTGATTTATGTGGGAATATTATTAGTTGAGTTTTGGAAGCATTAGGAGAAATCTTCCATTTTTGCAAGTATGAAGAAAAAATATCCAAACTTTTTTGCAATCGACTACAGATGACACGCAGGCTTCGTCCTTTGGCGGAGAGGCCTGTGTCATCCGCAAATAAAGATTTTTGACATCCCTGAGGTAACTCAGGTAAGTCAGATGTGAAAATATTGTATAATATTGGTCCCAAAATGCTGCCTTGGGGAACACCAGCTCTTACAGGAAGTCTTTCAGATCTGGAGTTCTGATAATTAACCTGAAGTGTACGATTTGACAGATAACTTTGAATTATTCTAACAATGTATGTTGGAAAATTAAAGTTTTTTAATTTTACAATCAAACCTTCATGCCAAACACTGTCGAATGCTTTTTCTATGTCTAGAAGAGCAAGACCAGTAGAATAGCCTTCAGATTTGTTGGAACGGATTAAATTTGTTACACGTAAAAGTTGATGAGTGGTCGAATGTCCATGGCGGAATCCGAACTGTTCATCGGCAAAAATTGAATTTTCGTTGATGTGGGCCATCATTCTGTTCAAAATAACCTTTTCAAAAAGTTTACTGATGGAGGAAAGCAAACTGATTGGACGATAGCTAGAAGCTTCTGCAGGATTTTTTTCTGGTTTTAAAAATTGGAACAACCTTAGCATTTTTCCATTTGTCAGGAAAATATGCTAATTGAAAACATTTGTTAAATATATCAACTAAAAATGATAAGCTACTTTCTGGAAGTTTCTTGATGAGGATGTAGAAAATTCCATCATCGCCAGGAGCTTTCATGTTTTTGAATTTTTTAATAATAGTTCTCACTTCTTCCAAATCAGTCTCCCAGGCATTTTCGAAAACGTTCTCTTGATTGAGAATATTTTCGAACTCATGAGTAACTTCATTTTCAATTGGACTAGTAAGTACTAAATTGAAATTGTGCGCACTTTCAAACTGCATAGCAAGTTTTTGAGCTTTTTCGCAATTAGTTAGTAATAATTTGTTTTCCTCTTTCAATGCTGGTATTGGCTTCTGAGGTTTTTTCAAGATTTTAGATAATTTCCAAAAGGGCTTAGAGCCAGGGTCCAATTGAGAAATTTTATTTTCAAAATTTTTGTTTCTTAATTGAGCAAAACGTTTCTTGATTTCTTTCTGCAAATCCTGCCATTTAATTTTCATAGCAGGATCGCGAGTGCGTTGAAATTGCCTTCTCCTCACGTTTTTAAGACGGATCAAGAGTTTAAGATCATCGTCTATAATCACGGATTCAAATTTTACTTCACATTTTGGAATTGCAATGCTCCGGGCTTCAACAATGGAATTTGTTAAAGTTTCAAGAGCATTGTCAATATCAAGTTTAGTTTCTAAAGAAATGTTAACATCAAGATTGGAGTCAACATACGTTTTATATATATTCCAGTCGGCTCGTAAATAATTGAAAGTGGAGCTGATAGGATTGAGAATCGCTTCTTGGGATATTTGAAATGTAACAGGGACATGATCAGAATCAAAATCAGCATGAGTAATCAGTTGGCTACAAAGATGGCTAGAGTCGGTTAAGACCAAATCAATCGTAGATGGATTTCTAGAAGAGGAAAAACATATGGGGCTATCAGGGTATTGAATTGAGAAATATCCTGAAGAGCACTCATCAAATAAAATTCTGCCGTTGGAATTACTTTGAGAATTATTCCATGACCGATGTTTGGCATTAAAGTCACCAATGACAAAAAATTTTGACTTATTGCGAGTCAATTTACGCAAGTCAGTTTGGAGCAAATTAACTTGCTGCCCAGAGCATTGAAAAGGCAAATAGGCAGCTATGAAAGTATATTTACCAAACTGTGTTTCAACAGAAACACCTAAAGTTTCAAAAACTTTAGTTTCAAATGATGAAAACAGTTGATGTTTTATACGCCTATGAATGATGATTGCAACTCCCCCACATGCCCCATCAAGTCGATCTTTACGATAAACGAAAAAGTTAGGATCTCTTTTTAGTTTAGATCCAGGTTTTAAATACGTTTCGGTAATAACTGCTATATGCACGTTATTAACCGTAAGAAAATTAAACAGCTCGTCCTCTTTACCATTCAGAGAACGAGCATTCCAATTATAAATATTTAAATTATTATTTGGATCCATTAGAAAAACGTAATCCAATAACAATTTGATTGGTAAATTTTACACCTACTTGGACTGCTTTAGTCATAGTGGTGGCCTTGAACATTGCATCAATCATTAGATTCAATTGTTCAGTTAGAAAATTAAAATCAGAGGCAGACATGTCATGTGATTTCCCATTGGAATTTCCGGTAGACGAAGAAGCGGAGTTACCTGTGGCGGTAGGGTTTTTTTCCATTTGATTTGAAACAAGTAGAATCGGTACCCATGGATCGAACAGGGGAGGAGTTCAAATTTCCTGCTACGATATCGGCAAAGGATTTACCGTGGGTAGATACATTCGAAATTGAAAGATTCGAACGGCTACCCGACGGATTAAAATTAGTTTGTGAATGAGCATGATTATGATCTTCCTGATGGGTATGATTCATGATCAAGCGATCGTTAACTGAAAAATGAGCATTGTTCGATACTCTACCAGACAAATTCCGGAAACGACCGTTATCGTAACGGATATTATCTTTCATCTGCCTGGCACGAGCCTCAATGACCCTTTTGCGTGAAGGACAATTCCAAAAATTGGACTTATGGTTAGCCCCGCAATTACAGCATATGAATTTTGTGGTATCTTCCTTCACTGGACAGACGTCTTTGGCGTGAGAAGAACCTCCGCAAATCATGCATTTAGCATCCATGCGACAATTTTTTGTACCATGACCCCACTTTTGGCACCGACGGCACTGAGTGGGATTCTGGTAATTTCCTCCAGGTTTCTGGAAATGTTCCCATGTCACACGGACATCAAACAAAAGTTTTGCTTTTTCTAAAGCTTTAATATTATTTAGTTCTTTTTTGTTAAAGTGAACTAAATAAAATTCTTGAGAAAGCCCTTTCCGAACAATGCCAGATTGGGTTCTCTTTTTCATAATGATTACTTGGACTGGGGAAAATCCAAGTAAATCATTTATTCCATTTTTGATCTCTTCAGGTGATTTATAGTCACTTGAGAGACCTTTCAAGACAACTTTGAACAAACGTTCAGTTTTGTCGTCATAAGTAAAAAATTTATGCTTCTTCTCTTCAAGATGTTTGAGAAGAAGTTCACGATCTTTAAGAGTTTCCGGCAAAACGCGACAGTCTCCTTTCTTTGCGATTTGGAAGGAAACCTTGATTCCCCTAATGGAGTTCAAGATCTCCTGCCTAAATCCCGCAAATTCGGAACAACTGACCACGATAGGCGGCACTCTTTGCTTCCTCACTTGAATCAAAGAGCCTGGGCTAGAGGCTGCTTCGATTTGGTGTTCGGAAAATTTGTCTAGAGCATCGAACTGATTGCTCATTTCGATACAATTATTCATTTCACCCTTGGAAGAAAGTTCGCATTCCGGGGAAGCGTCCTTTCTTCCATTCTTGCCACGTGTAGTGACAGTTTTAAAACCCACTTTTTTGGAAGTAAGTAGTGAATTCAGAGATTCACCCTTCCTTTTGTTTGTTGTTGATACCATGTTTAGTTAATAAACGAAAGAAGACGTGACCTTCGAGAGGTTTTTTCCCAAGACGGTGTCCAAGAAGGATTACCACCGCTAGCTTTCGCCAACGGGTCCAACGAAAAATCGAAGGCACGGGTCCAAACAAGGATCGTAAAGGGATCAATAGTAGAAAAAATAGTACTGAAAAGTACTGTTTTAGTAGCACTGAAAAGTACCGTTTTTAATTTTAGCACTGAAAAGTACTGTTTTTGTAGCACTGAAAAGTACTGTTTTATTGCTTTAGGTAGTTTTTAAGAAAACTTCCAAGAGCAGAGAGAATTCGTGTACGCACAGCACGAAGGTACGATGCGCACTGAATATACTGTTTAGTATTTATTTTGTTTCAACTGCTATTGTTTGCCTGAAAACTTAGATTATACTACTAAGGTCGAACTTTTACCCCATCTTACTCTATGTTGTTAACAAAATGTTAATAAAATCTTAAATTTGTTATAGCAATTTAGGATGATAGCGTTGTCTAATATAAAAAATGAATATATTGTTTGGAATGATACTTATGAATTATTTTTGTTATGAATACAACGGTTATGCGACTCAAAGGTAAAAGGAGCCTATAGTAGATTTTTGCAAATAGCGTCACAAGGGAGCGACAAGCTCAAAATTTTATTAGGTGGTGAAAATTGAGCAAGCCATTTCAAAGTTAGTAAGCATCGAAGCGCCCTGTATTCTACCTAGCTTCTCTACTGGAGAAGGGTTGGCTCAAAGCTTTAAGCTTTGCTACCAACACAGGCGCTAGTGGGCATGAAAATTTTGTTTTGTGGATATCTCAGGAATCTGAAAACTTGGAACGATGGCGTTTTTGGCCAAAGTTTTTTAGTAACACAAGGGCTATCATTATTCTAGTCGAAAGATTATAAATTTTTCCACCAAGTGGCGTTAGAAAGTATCAAACTTTTGTTTTGCAAATTAGAAAGATGGCGCCAGCTTTAGCAAATTTAGAAAATTTAGCAAATTTGAGATTCCACCACCATGTAGCGCCAGTGAACAAGAAACTTGGAAATATGGCGTCCTCGGCAAAATTTTTCAGTAACTTAAGGTCTATCATTATTCTAGTCAAGAGTTTCGAGATTCTGCCACCAGGCGGCGCTAGTTGTTCTGCGAATATCTCAGGATCCTGATAACTTAGACAAAAAGGCGTCTTCGGTAAAGTAGCTTACATTGGCTTGAGACGCTTAAGACGACACAAATGTTTGAACTCTAATATGAGTGTGTTGTTTTAGGACATTCTTAATGTAATATTGTTTAATACATTGTTTCAAGCCAGATCTTCACGAAAGTGATAAACTTTTTGGTAAAAACCATGATTTTAATATGAAAATCATTCAAATACCGTGGTGAATCAAAATCCGGACGGTACCGATATCCGGACACTCTAATTAAATTGATTAATTAGAATTGAAATTAAGTTGTTATATGTTTGGTTTTTATTTTATCCCTTTATTTTTGACTATGCTGATAATTTTACATTCATTTTTAATCTAGTAGCCACTGTAAAATAATTAATTAAAATGAAAACAAATAATTCGTTCATGCTGGACGTCATTTCGTCGCGGTCCAACCCAAACTCAAGTTCAACGATCGATGAACGCGCGAACAATTTTTGGTTGAAGAAAAAGTTTGTGAACTATTTTCCTCTTGAAAGTTTTATCCATAAGTGTTTAGGAAGTTATATTTGAAGGTTCCGTAACTCCAATGTTGTTTTATATGTTTGAAATGTGATTTCATTGGTGCGTAAAGAGACTGTCCGGGATTAGGAGCCAGTGTTTTAAGATCCGGACATCGTTGAAAAGATCCACGTTTGACTAGTGTAAAAAAGCTTCGAGGAGGAAAAAACATGAGAAAACTTAAAAATAAAAATGTAAAGTGTAGTGAATTATCAGAATTCAAAAGAGTGTTAAATAAATTGAGTATACCTTCCGTAATGACAGATCGAGCCGCATCAACTGCAATTCAAATCACATGAACTTCAGCTCAGGTAATCAAATCACTTATACTGCAAACCTGCTATTATTTTTGATATTGTATGGTGAACCCAGACATCATATTTATTAAAGAGTGATATTTAATTGTGTGTTGATATGATATTCATTAAAATTAAACAAAAAAATACATGCTTTTGAACAGTTGTCCGGATTGCGATCCAAAAGTGTCCGGATTTAAAGACATCACTTGCATCAGGTGTCCGGATTTATAGGCAAGACATGCTTTAATATTTGAATGATTTTCTAGTTAAAATCATGGTTTTTACCAAAAAGTTCATCACTCTCGAAAAGATCTGGGTTCAAACAATGTTCAAAACACTATAACGTTAAGGATTTTCTGAAACAACACATTCGTATTGGAATTAGAACATTTGTGTCGACTTAAGCGTCCGGGTATTGATGCACCACGGTATTAGAGCATGTCTTGTCTATAAATCCGGACACCTGATGGAAACGATGTCTTTAAATCCGGACACTTTTGAATCGATATCCGGACATCGGTATAATTTAGTATGTAATATTCGTTCAATTCAAATAAAATCATATCAACACACAATGAAATATCAATGTTTAGTAAATTTGATTTCCACGTTTGCCCTACAATTTGAAAAAGAATGGCACGTTTGTAATATAAGTGGTTTGATTACCTGAAACGAAGTACATGTTGCATGAACTGCACTCGATGTGACTCGAAAAGTTATCATGAACGTTGTGCACAATTTATTTCACATTAAATTGAATTCTGATAACTCACTATGCTTCCCCTTAGTAATTTTTCAAGTTTTCTCTTACTTGTCTTTCTAAAAACTCACTTACACTAGTTGTACGTTGGTCTTCTAGACGATGTCCGGATCTTAAAACAATGGATCGTAATCCCGGACAGTCTTTTAAAACACTGATACAGTGACTCAATTTCATTTTCGTACGGGGCACTGCTTTCACATCAAGTAGGTATAAAACTATTAAATGGTACATGTACTTCAATATACTTTATCAATAACGAAGGTCATAGGTGTCATCTTTTGTTTGGCAATGACAAACTATATTCATTTGCTTAAATCTTTGGAATAATGGAAAAGTTTTGAATTTGTGTCTATAATTGACCCAATTCCACATTCGTACGCTTATCAGAAAAGAAATATAGAACACTCGAAACTAATTTTTAATGGACTAGACGATTGCTTAAGTTCTTTGTTGCATTGTTCAGATGTAGTAGATTACATTTAGAAAATATATAAGCGGACTTATTTAAAATTTAAATAAATTCAAGAAAAAATACCACTTAACCCATGTTTTTTGCTAAAATATTCGGTAAGTCGAACAATAACTTACTTTTTTCAGCATCACTTCCTTTAGAATGATTTCTGCGAATATTGCACAAGTTTCAAAAATTTATAACCAATTTTTGAGTAGCTAGGAATGGATATCGACAACTTATATTTTTGGATCTTAGGTAAATAACATTTAAAACAAATCCAAAATCAAAAATTTTAGTCAATTTCTCTCAGTTTGGCTCCTAAATAGATATACATAATCCAAAGTTAATGTTCCTATCAAAACATTGCGTAATTATTTGTTTTAATTTACATTTTAGTACCAAACATATAGAGATTTACAGAATAGATATTGTAGCCGTAACCGCAACACAAACGTTTATAAAATGATGAGAACAATATGATATTCTCTAGTAAAATGTAGTAAGTAGTAACGCTCTCTGCTCATTCAAGTAATTTTGTATTTTTCTTATAAAATCAATAATTTGCAAAATAGGGCACTGTTATGAATATTATTTTAGTATTAATTCAAAGATAATTGAATATTGTGATAACATCAATTATGTGGAGGTATGTACAGCGTAGTTTAGGGTACTTTTTTGTAAAACGAAGTTCGTAGTTCAAATTCTTTTTACAGACAAATTCAAAATTAACCTTTTCCCTGTTGTTTAGAATGAAGATTTGGTTAACATTGATTAAGAATATAATTTTAGAAGTGTTTTGAAATTACGGCACTACAATTTTTTGAACTCAAAAGAGATAAAACTTGTTTATTACTTCTGTAAACTGTTACATTTAAACTAAATTTCTATCAGAGCTCACGAATATAATTAATAAATTGGATCCAATGACAAAAATGAATGGAATTGTTCGAATTATTGAATTTTATAGAAAAAATCTTTGTAAAACTGGCATTTCTCATAATTTTACCTAAATTTCATATATGTCCGCTAACAAATTGTCCAAATGTACTTCACTACATCTGAATATCATAATAAAGCACTTCAGCAATCAAATAGAGCTCACTTAATTATAACAAATATTATCACTTAATTATAACTTTTATTTATCAATAGCACCAGACTGTCCGGATATTGGTACCGTCCGGATTTTGATTCGTTGCAAAACTCGATTTTTTCGACGAACCTCGTTGGATAAATGTACCGTGATGAACCAAAATCCGGACGGTACCAATATCCGGACACTCTAACAATATTAATAAATTAAAGCTAGTTTTTGACGCTTATATATTTGAATATATCTCATATTCTTTACTTTCAATATTTTAGATCATTGTACTAGTTTCTTAAATCTAGTTACCATTACCAAATAATTGATACAAATAATAATAAACTAGTTGCACCTGTTGAACGTCATTTCGTCGCGGTCTACGTAAAGACAAGTTCGAACATCTATGGATGCACAAGCCAAATCACGAACAACGTTTTGTTGAAGAAAAAAATTGTGAAACATTTTTTATGCAGTGTTTTGAACATAATGGTTTACAGATAGCTTCATTGAATGTTCGATAACCTCACTGTTGAAGAGTATTGTGGAAATTTGTGTTTTACGGTGTGTAATTAAACTGTCCGGGTTTACGATTCAGTGGTTTTAAATCCGGACGCTAATTGGAAGGCGAGATTTTGACTAGTGAAAGTGATTTTTTTAATGGAAAAATAAGAGAAGATTTGAGGAATAACTTATGAAAAGCGGTGTGAGTAATCAGGCTTAGATTTACTGCAAGATTAATCGCATACCGTTTTGATTCATATTACGGACAGCTTCAAATTCTGGACACTCTCGTTTGTATGAGAAACATTTCACACGAAATGTTTCAATTTTCGCCGTCCAAAAGTTCTCATTTTCGAGGCTCGTTTTATTAGGTTTTTTCCATAAATATCATTGCAAATTTATAATGCCCAACTACCTTAGACGTCTCTCAAGTGGTTGAATGATTTCAATTGATGATTTGACTGTTCCATTAATGATTATCATGAGCTGTCCGTAATTCGAATCAAAGCGTCCGGAATATGAGGCAAAAGTGAGGGAGCGTCCGGAATAAGAATCATGAAAAGGTCACACGTTTTGATTTATTTAAAATTATTCAAGTTGCGGACGCGTATTCTTCCAAAAGTTAAGGGCTCCCGACGCTCGATAACGCTAAAAAATCATACAGAATGATTTATTTTGTATGGTTCAAGCTGGGTTATACTTCACTGAGGCCTTAAGTGTCCGTGATATGAATCAAAACGGTATATCTTTCGTTATTGACACTCAAGCCACATGCACTTCAGTTCGAGCTACACATGATCCAGTTCAGGTAATCAAAGCATTATTATTACTTACTTGCTATTATTTGCAATACGTAAAGGAAATACGTACATTGATTTGGTTGAAGAGTAATATTTAATTGAGTTTGACATGATTTTCATGAGCTATATTCAAATATTTCATGCTTTAACACGGATGTCCGGATTTCGATCCAACAGTGTCCGGATTTAAAAGCATCTTATGCATCCGGTGTCCGGATTTAAGAACAAGGTAAGCACCAATATTTGATCAATTTTCTAGTAAATCATGTTTAATACTGGAAAATTTATCACTTTAATGAAGTTCTGGTTTGTAAAAATGTGCTGAACAATAAATTTTCAAGAAAATTCAAACAAAACATATCTAGAAAAGAGTTTGAAAATTCGAAACGCCTTAAGCGTCCGTGTATTTATTCATCACGGTACAACTCGTGCTGAAAAAAATCATCATTTTGCAACTTGTTGCATAAATAACTATTAATAAATAGCTCATGTGTGTTTCAATAAATATGTATTAGTCAGACGTACCTTCCTCATTTTAGGCTTATTGATTTTCTCTTTCGATATTCGGAAGCTATTAAGATGGTTATTATTAAATTCATGAAAAATTACCGTCCACCTTACTTATTTCAAACAGCTGTTACCGCGCGAACAATTTAAGGTCGCCAGCTTTACTTGAAAAAGATCTTCAATTTGACAATAGTTAGTTGTTATGTTAAAATTCAAGGACAAATTCTATTTGTTGGTTGTTAAGAGGGTAGATAATTGAGTTAATTGCTGCTGAAATGCTGAGTAAACAATATTCAATATTTTCAAACGTACAGCAAATTTGCTTACTCAGTTCAAGTTGGTTCAAGTGGCATGAATAATACCGAAAAGCTTAACATTACATATATTTTGCAATTGGATTAAATGAACAAATTGATGGATTAAATGAACAAATTGATGTGTTTTGCGAAAAAGCTACACGTCTTCTCAGTGAGAATCGAACTCACGACTCCCTGATCTCTAGCTGGGGCGCGTTACCCCTACGCCATGAGAGGACTCATTGATGCAGAAGTTCTCACTGAGAAGACAAAAACAAGTATGAATAATACATTTATTTTGCTTTTAAATTCAACCAACACAACATAGTAAACTGCATCCGGTACTATTATTATGTTGACATTCTAGAACTCACAGAATTAAAAAGATGAACTTGTCTCTCCGATTTTAGTTTCATTGCAAACCTTTGTATTCAATTGAGTTCTTTGTCATTTCATCTGATTGGGTAACAAGTATACTTGCTAAGGTACCGTAATCCGGGGTAACATTGATCATTTTTTGAATATTTCTTCAATATTTCGGTTTGAAAATGCAAATGTTGACAATTTTATATTTTTAAAACAAGTACTGCCACCCATAGCTTGTGACTGTATAGTACTGTTTGTTTTTTTGAAATATTTAAGCATGTTTAAAGAAATGTTTTGAGCGACTTTTTGATTTAGCTGATATGGGGTAACATTGATCACCTATGTAAACAACGTTCGGTAATATTGAAAATGTCGTAACTTACTTAAATCATGGCCCCTGAAGCCGAATATGAAAGCCAAACGCTTACAAGTCATTTACTTTTTGAGTTATTTTAATGTTAAAAACACTTCGAACCACGGAATACGCCTAAATATAGGCAATTGCCTAAGGGAATTCTACATTCTTAACAGTAATTCGTTAATGTTGCCTAATTGAGCATACTAATATTAGTTTTGACAACGGCATCGTTTTTGGCGATGTTATTTTTAGTGAGAACCGCATTTTTTTTGTTGATATCGTTTGCAGAACTTATGTGAGACATGAATCTTCGGTAGTGTAATCCCTAACCATTGAAATCATTGTTTCGAAAAGTTGATAAATTTTCGCATAAGGTAAACGCAATTCTTGCAAAAATCTTCACTTTCATTAGCTCATGAATATGAGAAAGCGAAGCACCATTCATGATTTGGAAATGTTCCACCAATAAATGATGTTACGAATTTTTTACGAGATGAGTCATTCCGATTAATGTTACCCCGCTGATCAATGATACCCCGGATTACGGTACACAGAAAAGATAGATTTTGTATATTTTTGATTCCCTAAAAGTGACATAAGTAATAAATTGATTTGAGACATTTTTAAAGTTTTGACTGAGCTAAAGATATCGTGGTAGTTCGACTGTAGTTCCTTGTTGATGATAGATTAGCTCTTATATTTCTTCGAAACAGCATACATAAATATTGACGTTTTATTCGAAAAAACTATCAAAGTTACCTCATTTTACAGTACTTAATATTTGTGAACTTACAGTGGCGTATCTTTTGCTCATTGATGATAGATTGGCTTTTCAGTCTTGACAAAATTAAAAACTGTTATTTTATAACTGTTATTGTGTTTTGGACAAAATAAAATAACAGTTTTTAATTTTGTCAAGACTGAAAAGCCAATCCCTCATCAATGAGCAAAAGATACGCCACTGTAAGTTCACAAATATTAAGTACTGTAAAATGAGGTAACTTTGATAGTTTTTTCGAATAAAACTTCAATATTTATGCATGCTGTTTCGAAGAAAATAATTTATATTTTTAAAACAAGTACTGGTATCCTAACTATCGATTGCAGTTGTTAGATTGCCAAAAGGTTTATTCTGCATAGATATATAATTTTTCATATAATCGAAATTCGGTTTTCTGTTTTGAGGTAACTTTGATAATGGAGTATAAATCGAACAAAATTAAATGAATTACGAAACATTTGTAGGGCGTTGCATACCTCTAGGCGTTTAACGCTACATGGAAATTTCTGACTTAGATTTCAAAAATGATCCAAATTTGTAAAAATAGTTTTTGCTAAGAGATTTGAGACTGATTTCATGTTCTACTATAACAAGGCTGTTAAGGGGCAAGGATAAGTGACGAACTCATTATGACTTTATCAAATAGTGATCATAGACAATATTGTTTGTAAGCATTTCAAACATGCTAAAATCTTATAAATTTTTAATATATGCGTATAAATCTTCAAATATACTTGATTGCAGCGAAAATAGCTTTGTCATAAAGTGCCATACTAATACTCTTTACTTTTGCATTCGTTGTGCTTAACTGATTAACAGAAACTTTGGTATTTCGTTTAGTATGTTATGGGTCTCGCACTATCAAAGTTACCCCGTTTCACGATATCGAAACAAACATTGAAAAATTATGAAAATTCTTGAAGAGCTACCACCTAAAACGCAAAGGGGCTTCCCTCTTTTTTCTTGGTCTGATGGCTATTGACGCCTATGCCATTATCTGGCAACTTAAAGATAATACATCCAAAATTTTCAAAATCATAACTAATTTGTCCCAGGTTTACACCTTTCACGGTTTTGTATGTTGAAATTGATAAAACTAACAAAAACAGAAATAAAATAAAAGATTTTTTATTTTTTCATCACAAACACTCACGTTTTATTTACAATTCTCAACAAAATGCACTAAGTTAATCAACATGATTACTATCCCAAACCTTAAAGTCTAGATTTTTGGCTTTACTTAGACATACACCTAACATCTTAAGAGGAAAAATATTTCAATTACTGGCCCGCTCTGCTACCGCAGTGCTAGTAATAACACTGGTGATTTCTCCGTTTGGTGCTCGACTTGTATCAATAGATGGTACACTGAAATTGAAAGAAAACATGATGAATTTTCACACAAACTAACAAATATGAGTGCTTATATCTCATTAGGTTTTAGAACATAAGGTTGAAAGACAACACGTCGGCCTTTTATCTTTCGATCAACTGTTCTTTCAAAGTTGTCTTATTCGAACTTTTAGCATTGTTTTTCTCATTAATATGCAATAATGAGTATCCTAATAAATCCTTTTAAAATCAATATATCAGCATAGATCAATTTATCAATCACATTTACCTGGTAGGCACATGTCGCGACAAATTGCCGCTATTCGACAGGTGGGGTGGCATGCTGTTGGCGGTCGAGGTGCTGTCGACGAATCTTTGGTCTTGGGCGGATCCACTGGCCGAGGAGGTGATGGCGTGGCTGGTGTGGATCTCCATCGCTGGCGATGATACCACGGTCATGTGCCCATGCGCTGGCATAAGCAGTTTTTGGCCGCCGGGACCGGCCGGATGGATTTGCGGTGGTATCATTGAGGGAAGAAGTTTTTCTGAAAACAATGAAGTGTATAATAGATAAATTATAGTACTTTTTTTAATGTATTCTGCTTATTTGGTGGGCTAAGGTGACATAGAGCATAACAGCCGATAAAATTCCTTTTTCACATTATTTTGTATTTACCTTAAAACAATGGTAGTTTGGGAAACCAAAGTATTGGAAGTTGAATGGAGCTCAGCAATTTTATACAATTAAAACGGATAGAAATTTTTGGTATTTCAATATTGAAACTCAAACCTTAATTCGAACACCAATATGTTTCAAAAACAAATCGATCAAATTAATATCTTTAATCAATGCCTGCCAACAACTTCATGGCAGGTTTCTATTGCTTTGCTTGAGCTCGGAGTATTTCAATCAAGTCAGATTCAATGATGCGATGGATTCAGAATAAAAGCTGAGCAACCAGTGAAAAATGTGTACCCATACATTGTAGTGAGAAAATGTGAAGAGACTTTATGTGAGTTAAGTGACGAACCCGATAATGTGAAACAACCATCTTAATCTTTGGGTCCCTGACCAACCGTTTTGATTCATACTACGAACACTTAAGGAATCAGTGATGTGTAAGTGTAAAGCTGCTGGTAAGGCTAGTATCGGAGCTGAACTCATCAAGATGGGCCCAGAGAGGCTGGCCTTTTGTCGGCACCGGCTGATAGGCACAATATGGGAAACAGAACAAGAGGAGAGGAAGGAAAGGATAATATGCCCCATCTACAAGAAAAGCGACAAGTTAGATTGTGAGAAAATTCTAGCGATCACCATTCTAAATGTGGCCTACAAAGTATTATCCCAGATCATCCTCCGTCGTCTGTCACCTGTAGTAAACGAGTTCGTGGGAAGCTATCAGGCCGGTTTTGTTGATGGCCGATCGACAACGGACCAGATCTTCACTGTACGGCAAATCCTTCAAAAATGTCGTGAATACCAGGTCCCAACGCATCACCATACGACAGTATCGACCACGTAGAGCTATGGAAATTCATGGATGAGAACAGCATTCCCGGGAAGCTCACGAGACTGATAAGAGCGACGATGAAAAATTGTGTGAAGGTTTCAGGCGAACATTCCAGTTCATTTGGATCCTACCGGGGACTTCGACAGGATGATGGACTTTCCTCCCTGTTGTTCAATATTGCGTTAGAAGATGCAGTGTTACGATAGACGGGGTCAATGAGTTCGTCTACCTTGGATCGTTGCTGACGACTGACAATAACGTTAGCCGTGAAATACGGAGGCGCATCATCAGTGGAAGTTGGGCTTCCTATGGCCTCCAGAAGAAGCTGTGGTCAAAAAAGATTCATCCGCACAAAATATACCATGTACAAAACGCTCATAAGGCCGGTAGTCCTCTACGGTAGACTGGCCCTTAAACAAAAAAGTTGTAAAACTTAACGGGGCACCCCCTAGATATGAACCTTAGGGTAAGAAAAACGCTCTCTCAAAATTTCAACTGAATTGGTTGCTCCACCAGCTGGCGCAATCGTTATGAAGTTTGTATGGGATATTCGTCTCAAATATATTGAAAATTGACCCTATGTCACTGCTTCGTTCCGTATACTAATTTTTCGCGTTCAAATAAGCCCAGAATGACAAATACACTAGTTGATACCCTAATGAACATAATTGCAGAAGGTTGTATCTGGATTTAATCTCATTTTTATTACTTTTTCAGTTGTTGAAAGTTAGGCTTAGACCAGCACCCCCGTACAGTCACTTATATGCATGCGACATGTGCCTCAGCTCGCCCAGCGTCATAGGTGGCTATGATGCGCTTAGTGATAACCTCCAAGCTATGTTGAAGAAACACAAGCAGTATTGCATGATATACTTCAGATGGTTAAAACAACAACTTTATTAATTTTGATCGTGGTACAATCTTCTACAATATTCTTCGCTATTATATCAAGTAGTTTTTTTGACAATCTGAGTCCAATTGAACGCGAGCATCAATTTTCCTGAACCAAACAGTAGATGATGTGCTGTTACTCAAATGCGCCAGCTCATGGAACGACCAAATGAGCTGAATTTTTCAGAAAGGCTTCCTCTAACCCCAAAAAATAATCCTGGGGGGTGCCCCGTGGAATCATACAACTTTATTTTTCTCCCATACTGAGCTGGGCCAGTCTACTCTACGGGTATAAAACGTGGACAATGCTCGAGGAGGATTTGCAAGCACTTGGAGTCATCAAACGCCGGGTGCTTAGGGCGATCTTTGGTGGTGGGCAGGATAACGGTGTGTGAATTGTGAGTTGAAGAAACGTTGGAACAATTCATGGATTACTCCAAGATCAGTAACATGGTGCACTTCGGTGATATCCAACTTGCTCCACTGCTATGGATCGCACGTCAATCTGAGTTGATAGCAATTTTCAACATATCTTCCAATGATCTTTCAGTTTCTCTAACGAAACAGCACAACTTTTTCTGTTTAATTAGCTTAAACTGTTTAATTTCTTAATGCTTACTTTTTACATATGGGACTGACTTGCGGTTCGCGACAGTCCAGACATTATTTGTTTCTTCCAGTGAGCTCAATTAAGCTACCTAAAAAAAGGCCAATATGGCCTTTCGGTTAACCCGAATAAAACATCTATTGTTCTTTTTACGGAAAGACGAAACCGCGATGGAATTCGACTTTTACGTCTTTTTGGCACTGAGATTAATGTGACTGATCAAGTAAAGTATGTCGGAGTCATTCTAGATTCCAAACTTTTATGGACAGCTCACATTGATTTCAGAGTCAAAAAAGCTTGTATGGCCTTCGGTCAATGCCGGCGAACCTTTGGTAAAACTTGGGGCCTCAAACCCAAATATATCAAATGGATTTACACAACAGTTGTTCGACCAATATTGGCATATGGATGTCTTGTGTGGTGGCAAAAGGGCGAAGTGAGAACAATCCAATCAAAATTGGGCCATCTCCAAAGGATGTGCTTGATGGCGATGTCTGGTGCGTTCTCTACAACTCCCACAGCAGCGCTCGAGGCCCTTTTCGACGTTGCGCCACTACACATAAATCTTAAACAAGAAGCACTTTCTTGCTCTTACCGTTTATGGGTACTGGATCTACTGGAGAAAAATCCAGTGAATCGTAGATCTACACACACTTCGTTGTTTCCAGTTTTGGTGAATTGGGACAAAATTGTCCTTGCTCCAAGTGATCTCACAATTGCTTGTAACTTTCCTTACAGGACATTTACCACACAATTCCCTTCACGGGAAGAGTGGACGTCTGGCTATTTGGAAAGAAGTATATCAAACAATATAGTATGTTACAGTGATGGCTCCCTTCTTGAAGGTAGAGCTGGTGCAGGAGTATATTCTCGTGAGCTAAGGCTGAATCAGTTTTACTCACTTGGTAGAAACTGCACCGTTTTTCAGGCGGAAATATTTGCTCTTATGTGTGGAGTGCAATCAGCACTTCAACAGCGCGTAATGGGTAAAGTCATATACTTCTGTTCAGATAGTCAGGCTGCTATAAAAGCTCTCGCTTCGGCCAACTCAAGGTCGAAGCTTGTTATCGCATGTCGAACTCAAATTGAGGAACTGAATTCAGTCAACTCTGTAAACCTTGTATGGGTACCTGGCCATTCTTCCATCGCTGGAAATGAATTGGCTGATGAGCTAGCTCGCGATGGAGCATCGCATGACTTCATTGGTCCTGAGCCGGCTATTCCAATTTCGAAGTGCTGGGTGAAGCTTCAGATAAACTCTTGGGCGGCAACTCAGCACAAGCAATATTGGAATAGTTTGGAGTCGTGTCGTCAAACAAAATTGTACGTTACTGAGCCATCTCCAAGGATGGCGAAGTATTTAACAAATCTGTCAAAGCAGAATTGTAGTCTCTTGGTCAGAGCGTTGACAGGCCACTGCCGACTCAACTATCACATGGCAAATATTCAGCGTGCTGACTCATTTGTGTGTGATAGTTGTGACTCCGATTATGGAACTTCGTATCACCTGATATGTAACTGTCCAGTTTTTGCGCAAATGCGATTCCAATTACTTGGTAAACACTTATTAAGTGAAACTGAATACAGAAGCCTGAATCTTCAGGACATCCTGTTATTCTTAACCCGCTGTGGTAATGAGCTATAGGCTCTCTTTAGGCTCATGCGTTTTGCAGTGCCCTTTTTGGGGCGCTGTTCGAACCCATTGTGGTATGGAGCTACATGCTCTCATTTCGCTTATGCGATTTTCCCTCTTCAAGGGACCCCACTCCTATTTCCTCCCATCTTTCCCTTTCCTTTCCTCTCCCATCGGGTAGATGATGAAATAGGCTCAAATATGGCGATGGCACAAATCTCCCAACTGGTGGGGAACGTGCCTTTGGAGCCGGCCTTCTGATACCTGATAGATGATGTGCTGTTACTCAAATGCGCCAGCTCATGGAACGACCAAATGAGCTGAATTTTTCAGAAAGGCTTCCTCTAACCCCAAAAAATAATCCTGGGGGGTGCCCCGTGGAATCATACAACTTTATTTTTCTCCCATACTGAGCTGGGCCAGTCTACTCTACGGGTATAAAACGTGGACAATGCTCGAGGAGGATTTGCAAGCACTTGGAGTCATCAAACGCCGGGTGCTTAGGACGATCTTTGGTGGTGGGCAGGATAACGGTGTGTGAATTGTGAGTTGAAGAAACGTTGGAACAATTCATGGATTACTCCAAGATCAGTAACATGGTGCACTTCGGTGATATCCAACTTGCTCCACTGCTATGGATCGCACGTCAATCTGAGTTGATAGCAATTTTCAACATATCTTCCAATGATCTTTCAGTTTCTCTAACGAAACAGCACAACTTTTTCTGTTTAATTAGCTTAAACTGTTTAATTTCTTAATGCTTACTTTTTACATATGGGACTGACTTGCGGTTCGCGACAGTCCAGACATTATTTGTTTCTTCCAGTGAGCTCAATTAAGCTACCTAAAAAATATTTATTTCACAATTCTACAAAGAAAAACCAAATAAACAAATTCACAGCATTTTGATGTTTTAATAAAAATAAAGAACAATATAACTATATAGAACAATAAGTTTCACTGTTTGTTCTAGTTTTTGGCAAATTTGTCTTAGCGAATTGGTCCGAAGAAGGATATTAATTTTGGTAAAATAGTAAATCACTGACGAAGTTGATCTAACCAATGATCTTGAAGCTTTCTCAGTCTTATATCAATGACCAGTATGAAAACAGTCACTATCAATTTGTTGTCTAGGATTCCATAAATTTGATTTTTTTTCTGGATTTCCTTGGATATAAGGATTTTGTCAACGTTTGTCCTACCCATGGTTTTGAATGTCAACGCGCCTCTGTGTACAAGAGAAAGATGTAACGAGTCGATATACTGTACCGCTGGATCAAAATGTTCAATTAACGTTCTCCAAAGTACCATGACTTGGCAGAGAAGCTGAATAATATATGGCATCTAGGACGTCTATATAATTCCAATATCCAGGTTACATTGCACATTGGTCCCAAAGCCATATCTAGGAAGACAAAAATGATTGTGCCTAAACCGTTAATTTTAGACCTATGGTGTCTTCGGCAAAGTTTCTCCATATTTTTCAGACATTTTTTTCAGAGATGTGAAATTAGGGTGGCCCACATGGTTTACGAGACCAGCACATAAACTTTTTTGCTGACGCATTTAGGACTACACAATGTTGTACAATGTTTTAGAACAACCGATTTGGAGCAACTTTGCCGAAGAACTCAAATTTCTATCTCCTATGGTTCGCGAGTTATGATTTTTTTTAACAAAAAAGTTAGGGTGGTACTGAAAAATTGTTTTTTTCTTGATAACTTTTTATACGATAATTTCTCGCAAAAACTTTGTTCCGAGCACTTTTAGAACTTTTGATTGCGCAACTTTTTGCCGAAGAAACTTTTGTTCTATCTCTTATGGTTACAGAGTTATCAGAAATTTTCTTCGAAAAAAATGTTGTTTTCAAATGCCGATATCTCCGAAAGGCGCAAACGGATTTTCAATCTTTTGTCGGCATTAGAAAGATTATCTTTTGCTCTGTTTATGGTGAAAAAACTGTGAGGACGTTTTTTGTTTGAAAAGATTGACAAAATTTTGAAAATAATATGTTTTTTAACCGAAAATTGTCCATAACATGAAAAATATTCGAGATAGCTCTTTGGTGCCTTTAGCAAAAATGTGCAAAATTGAAAGTTCTGAAAGTGCTTCATACAAAATATTCATAAAAAATCAACGCATTAAGATATATTCACCATAAACCAAATTTTATATGGTGAAGAAAGCGAACAAAGAGATATTTGCTAGAACAATCGAAATAACTGTATGTAAAGTCATTTAAAATTGAATTATCATGTATTGATACCGATCATAGCAAGCGGAATCTGAGGAGTTGAAAAGAGGAAAATTATTTGCTGATACAGTTTTCGAGTGATCAAGACCCACCTTCTGGTTCGTTACCTTAGACAAGTATTTGGAATTTATATCTGGTTCAAATTCAAGATTCATACATTCTTCAACAGGCGAATGCTGCCCTGACTAATTCGTTGAGGCAGATTTATTGGATTTGATTGAATTGAATGGGATAAGTTGGATGCCCAGATAGAACAATTGCAGATACTTCTATATATGACGGGAAGTAAGGTTTTGGTAATTTAAAGGAATTCTTCAAAGTATACGTTTTGTTATCCTTTAGGGTTAATAATATAATAAACGGGACCGGTATTGAACGCATGACCTTCTGCTTAGTAAGCCGAAGCGATAGCAATTTATAACCAACCACGGCATAGGTTAGCGGGACAAACATTATGTCGCGAGAAATAACAAGACTTCGTTTATGGATTAATGTTCCTTGGGTCACTGTTAACGTTCAACGCGCCGTCATCGTAATCATCGTCATCATTGAAACTTCAAAAGCAGTTTTTCTGTTCGAAAACAAAAATTATTCGATAAAAATGTGTTCACTGTGTTTCGATTTGAGAATAGAATACAGTGAACACATTTTCCTAAAACCAATTTCTTGAATTTGAACGAAAAAACTGCTTTCGAAAATTCTGAAATCAATGACGGATCCTGCCCCCTTAAAACTGCTTCAGCAACTAACTTTTCCTAACGCCTATGATTTCGCTTACTGTGATCGATCTTATTTCATTACATATATTTTCAACTTTAAATGATTTTACATACAGTTATTCCGGTTGTTCCAGCAAATATCTCTTTTTTCGCTTTCTTTATCATATAAAATTCGGTTTATGGTGAATATATCTTAAAGCGTTGATTTTTTTAGAATAGTTTGTATGAAGCACTTTCAGAACTTTCAATTTTGTACATTTTTGCTGAAGGCACCAAAGAGCTATCTCGAATATTTTTCATGTTATGGACAATTTTCGGTTAAAAAACATATTATTTTCAAAATTTTGTCAATCGTTTCAAACAAAAACGTCCTCACGGTTTTTTCACCATTAACAGAGCAAAAAATAATCTTTCTAATGCTGACAAAAGATTGAAAATCCGTTTGCGCCTTTCGGAGATATCGGCGTTTGAAAACAACAATTTCTGATAACTCTGTAACCATAAGAGATAGAACAAAAGTTTCTTCGGCAAAAAGTTGCGCAATCAAAAGTTCTAAAAGTGCTCGGAACAAAGTTTTTGCGAGAAATTATCGTATAAAAAGTTATCAAGAAAAAAACGATTTTTCAGTACCACCCTAACTTTTTTGTTAAAAAAAATCATAACTCACGAACCATAGGAGATAGAAATTTGGGTTCTTCGGCAAAGTTGCTCCAAATCGGTTGTTCTAAAACACTGTAGAACATTGTGTAGTCCTAAATGCGTCAGCAAAAAAGTTTATGTGCTGATCTCGTAAACTATGTGGGCCACCCTAATTTCACATCTCTGAAAAAAATGTCTGAATAATATGGAGAAACTTTGCCGAAGACACCATATATCTAAAATTGACGGTTTAGGCGCAATCATTTTTGTCTTCCTAGATATGGCTTTGGGACCAATGTGCATTGGTAGCTGAACAACAGCTTATTCAGCTGTGTTCGATTACGAAATCGTCATCTGCTCACACATCTCATCAAAGCTTCAATTCAACTTGCGCTCTTCATTCAGCCGACTAAAGTCAAGCCAACAGCAAGCGTATAACCGAGCAAAGCAATAGCGCAAACGGCGTTCACACTGGCTGTGTGAAGCCAATACCAAACAGCGCAACGTTTAGTTTAAAAAAAAAGACTATTATCAAACAAAAACCATCGCCCAATCTACTTTTCATATCATTCCAACCAATGGACTAATTTATGCAGTCAACCCTCCCTTACTCGATATTCCGTATTTCGATATCGAGATATAGAATCATAGTAACAGTTGGTTGTCATGGCTACCTCGATGGTCCCCTCAATTTCGAATTATGGAGAGTTGGCAGTATTTTGATATTGATTTATTGTTTTTCGTAATCATATAGTTGTTGATAAAATGGATGTCATTTTGACGATATGATTTTCCAAGAAAAAAATTAAGCTGTACAAATATATTACATTATATTTCCATGAATTGAGAAGGCTCATACAATTTTTATGTATTATTATTATTATTATTTATTCATTCAAATTAGTAACTTAAGACTTCCGGTCTTATATATGTTACATTGTTAATATTGCAGAAGCAGTGCCACATTTCTAATAATTTTTAATATTGATGTTTTGTTGGATAACATATTATTACTTCTTACAATTAAATATATTATTCCTTTAATTAAGGTGCTCAATACATCTCGTTCTGAATCTCATTCTTGATAACTCATTTGTCAGTTCATTGGGAAGGGAGTTCCAAAAGGCAACACCTCTGACAAAAAATGAATTTCCGTATTTAGAAGTACGATGTCGTGGAAGAATAAATTTTTTAGATCGATAATTTCTACATAAAGTTAACTCCCTGTATAAGTAACGACAGAAAATGTCCTGTTAGTCTTTAAGTTCTCAATTTCGAATAAATTTTACCGCATTGTTGTAGAATGTAGTCATCCCATTCAAAGTTATTTCTAATAGTAAAGCCTAGACTCGTAGCTTTCTCTACATAAACCAAATTATACCCATTTACCGAAAGCAAAGGAAGTTCTCCAGAATAAGGACTGTAAGTTAAAAACATAGCATGGCTTTTTTCAATGTTGATCGACAGCATATTCCTTGATGACCAATCAAAAATCCTTAACAAATCCTCATTGATGAATCTGGAAATCGATTCAATGTCGTGCATAGAACAATCGAAATAAATCTGCACATCATCTGCATATATATGTATTTTACAGTACTTTAAAACGTTCGGTAGGTCATTTATGTACATTGTGAAGAAAAGAGGCCCCAAAATAGATCCCTGTGGGACGCCTGACGTAATAGGCAAGAAATTAGAAAAATATCCATTATAAAATACACTCTGGAATCTAGCGCTAAGGTATGAATACACCAATTTAACTGTGTTGGAAGAAAAACATTCACAATTTTAACGTAAGACTCTGATTGGATTTTATTCTAGTGTTTGAAAGGATTGTTTCAATGTTGGTAAATATTGTTTGAACTTCATACAATTTGTCAAGAATAACCTTCACATGGACTTTTGCTCAATATTATGAAATTCCTAGTTTTGAAATCTTTCGTTCTAAAGCGTTAACGCCAACAGATTGTTTAAAAAAAAAACATAAATAAATTACTCACAAAAAAGGAAATAGAAAAAAACTATACAAGTTTATTGGTATAGAATAAACATATAATAAATGTATTATTAAAAAAAATCCGTCAAATTTGCTTTATTTCCACGATTTTGAGAATTTCCCTGGAATTCCCGGGAAATGGTAAATTTATTTCCCGTTTCTCGAGAAATACTTGGGTTGTTCTCTCAACGACCAGAATTGTATCAAAATGTATGGTGCAAAAGTATAAAAGTGGAGGTGATACGCGTACATTTTACATGCAGCCTAATTACGTATGTACATATATCGCCTCCACTTTTGAACTCTAATTCGCTACCATGTTAACAAGGAAAGGTCGTACACAGCATCCAAGGATTTTTGAAACCTAAAATAAAGCAAGACGGTTCCTGAACGACTATAACTAAGAAGTTCATTTAAGGCTAAGTAGTCCGTCATTCGCTTTGGCAATGATGATGACTTTTCAGCTTGCATTTTGAAGTGATAAAACCCAGTCTTGATAGTATATATTGACTTGAAATAGTATCACTGTACGCGCTAACATGCATTTAGTATGCTGATACTTTTTCAGCTATGTCAGTGCAAAACCAACTGATTTGCTTTGATTCGAAATCGTGAGATGAATTAGCAACAATCATCAACGACGCGTACAAATTTAAATGACGGCCTACTTCGCCTAAACAACAGGCTCACTAGAATGATGAAACCAATGGATCAATGCACGAGTTCACTAATTTGACGTTTAAGCGGTGCCGAATTCACACGTTGCCATGGTCACGTAAATAACACGGCACCGCTCAAACGTCAGAGAGTGAACTCGTGCATCGGTCCATTAATAATATCCACAAAATTGTATTTCCCCAGGAAAACTGATTTTTCATGTTTAACAAAAGCTTCTATTTTTCTGCTCAGAATAAGTTATAACGCTTCAATAATAATTACACAAATAAATATTTAGACATTCAAAACAAAAATTAACATTTTTAAATGCTAGTCGCAGTGGCACAGCTAATCATCTCACAGTACGACTGAAGTCATAAGGATTACTCACCGCTGCCGATTCCATTAATTGACGGAATCGATTGACTAGATTTGGGCTTCCGCTTCCGCGTCTGTATGCCGTCCTTCTTCATCGTCAACGGCCGATCGACGTTGTGCAGTTTGTGGTACAGCCCGCATGCATTGCAAACTGGTTCACCCCGGTTATTCCGACGCCAAAGTGTCGTAGTGGTCGTTGAACAGTTTGCGCAAACTACTCCCGTCCGCCGGTTTCCGGGCACTGGTGTTTTCTGAGAGAGAATCATAACAACACTGTTGAAAATGTACGAACTCCATACCAACTGTTCAATCTTACTGGAGGATTTTTCGCCTTATGGCTTCTGTTGGGTGGTCGGTTGGTTCCGGGATTTTGACGATTGTACAAAGCGCAGGCGTTACACAGGGTATGACCAACGTTGTCCCTTCGCCATAATGGCGTATCCGAGCTACCACAATTCACACACTCCCTAGGCTCTGACGATAGCATATTGGATGCTTCGTATGCTTCAGATATGCCACTGATTTGCCACGATTGCCCATTATTCACGTACTCGGTTGCACCTGAAGGTGTTTGATCCATGACAACGGCGCTGCTGAAAGTCTGGAGTTGATGAAAAGAATGTAAGAAATGTAGCGAACGTTATGTATGTTGTTTAACACTCACCGAGCCATAGTCTATGCTTCCATTCCAATATGGATAAAGTTGCTGTGCTCCAGGCGATGCACTGTTGTGTGATGGAGCACTTTCGTACAAATTTTGTGAATTGTAGTGAATCTGTTTTGCTGCTATGATTGATGACGATGTGAGCGTTGGATCACTGCTTTTGTACAGAACTGTATTTGGACTAGCTGGATAGTACACTGTATCCTTGGATGAAATGTACGGGTAGTTAGTCGTTGCTTGGTATCCTTCGGAAGCTATGTAGTAATTCTGCGGGGATGGTATCGTGTTGACCGGTTCCAGATTGGTGTAGTGTGTCTTAACTTCACTAGTGGTTGCCTCGGATGAGGGTTGTACTTCAGACTGTTGGGTTGCATCTTGAGCCTCGTAAACCTGAATGGCATGTGGATGGTGCTGATGCTGTTGTGAATGGATTGTTGTTTGATGTTGCTGATGCATTTGCGCATGGGAATGTTGTTGCTGATGCTGCTGTTGCTGTTGTTGTTGTTGATGATGATGGTGATGCTGTTCCAGTTGTTCCGATTTGATTGAGGGATCTACTTCATGGTGTGATGGATGCTGTTGTTGCTGGTGTTGTACTGATTGAACATGTACTGGATGGTGCGATGGATGATGTGGATGATGCGGATGTGGAGGTAACGGTAAACCTGGATGAGGTTGTTGATAATGAACGTAGCGAGGATGGTACTTCAACTCTTCGTAACGCACAAGGGGAGGTACACCATAACGTGCTGTTTCATCGACATCATTTTTATATTCGATGAAAACTGTCTGTTGTATTGGAAGCTGAGTTTCAGCACTGACTAGCCTTTCCTTTTCTATGCTCGATTCACGTTTGACGAATTGAGAGACTGGTGACGACACACTGTTACTCTGACTTGTTGGAGACTGTTCGTAGGTGAATGAATGTCCAGGAGCTGCCGCCACGGTTGCTACAGATTGATGGTATTCAACGGTTTCGTAATCGTTAGGATCCTGATGCACTTCGTGTGCTTCAGTGATCTCTCCGCTGGTAGTTATCATGCGATGTTTGTGATTGATGATCACAGCCGTGGGAAGAGCAGGTGACTGCTGATCATTGATAGTCATCTCGTTCGGTACAATCAGCTCCTGGACTTCAGTCTCTTGAATCTGGGGCTGCTGATGCTGTGGATGTTGATGCTGGTGCTGTGATGCTTGAGGCGTATGCGCTTGAGGCGGGTGCGACGAATGCTCTGGTGATCCCGATTCGTTTCTCGACGTGTTGTCGTGCGAGTCTCTGCCTTCCATCTGAAACAAAAAGCAAAAGGCAAACATGAGAGGTGTGAAGTCCCGACTAAGTCCGTGATTCATTTTTTACGGCTTGATGGTTTGCAAACAATCGGCACGCGTCATGACCAGACGCAGTCGACTATTGCTGCAAATCTACAACCGTGATAGTGCCATCATTGGCTCTAGATTTTTACGATACAATTTGGCCATCATTTGAACCACACACCTCTCGCAGTGAATGACGTTCGTTTTAAAGTGAGTCAGCATTTCCCGTGCAGGGTCAATGGAAGTGAATAAGTAAAGTGTACGGAACGCGACAGTGATCTACAATTTGACATCCGGAGGTGTTTGTTTCCGCGCAAACATGTCCCATCCGGTGCAGTCGGTGCCAAATGGAACGATATGCAACGATTTGAGCTAAATTTTAATTGAATAACTGTTTCTAAAAACTGTATCACATGGAAGATCTTTCAATATCAGACTCTTGCAACAATTGATTCATAACTTCGCTACTATTGATTTTACGCGATATTGTTATTATATTGATTGTTTTCTTCTTTCTTACTTCCTCCCTCCCCTAAAGCGTTACGTAATTTGCTTTAGAGACAACTTGTCGTATTTATATTGTTCTTTCGTCTTTCTTTCTCACATTTGCTGCGTTGCACAGTGGCGTCCATCCATCCAGCATTCACAAACTGGCGGGGGTTCCTTCTTTAACAAAAAAGTGTGCGTAAACCGCGTATAGCCGAATCTCAGTTGCTCAACATACCGCCGTGCACACACATGCAGTGGTACCGCCCATAGGTCAAAAATCGAAAAATAAGTTGTCTTCTATTTCACTGCCTTATTTTTTCATGGCTCAATTATTTTCACAAAAGTGTTAGAACATAAATTTAATACATATCCATCACATAATGGAGTAGATTTTTCACGTTCAAGAAAATTTTAAAAGATTTAGCGATTTCTACATTTTTTTATCGTCTTTGTGAATCACAATCAATTGAATTTCCAAACTATTTGAACTATAAAACCATAGTATAGACGTACCGTGACCTGCTCTAATTCCGTGTATCGCCTAATACCGTGCTTTTCATGAAAATGTACAAATATTCATATATCACTAGTTCCTTGCACTAACTTTTCTTTACAATGTTGAAATGCAATAAAAACAATGTTGACACTTGATTGTATTGACATTTTATGCTCACACATCACGAAAAACAAAACAAAAACAAAAGCACATGCTATGAACTGTCAAACGTAAGCTTCCATTACTGCAGAGGCTAAGATTGTGCGTGAAATTAAATTTGCAACTTTCGCTGATTTTCATACAAATTAATTGAAACTTTTGCACTCACTCCTCTTCTATTGGTATGTATTTTAATCAGGTAATAAATTATCTAGAACAAGTGTTCATTTTAACACTTATTTTCTAGGAATTTGTTGCCACGGAATTCGGACTTCATCATTCACAGTAGTTCCTAATACCGCGGAACGATTGTCATTCAAACATGACACCAAAAAAACGCATGTTGTACTCTCTGGACCAAATGAACAATGCCTTGGATAGAGTGAGAAACGGTGGAACTATCCGCGGTGCATCCCGTTTGTATGGAATTCCAGAGATCACCATACACGACAAAATTATCCAGCGATATACACTCAGAATCCGATCAAATCGTCGATAGTTTAAATGATAATCTTTTTTGCCATTCTTCAAGTTCACACGTAGTCTAGTTTTGAAGTTATACATTCTCTACATAATAAGTTAAACTATGCAAGTTTTGCACCCACGAAATTTGACCAGTGCATAACTTCCACCGCTAACCACCATCATTGTTTTTTTCACGTTGTTGGTGTCAATTTCGTCGAGGTGAAATTGTAATTATTTGCGGCTAAAATACGTGTGTGCCTCACGCAAGAAGTTGGATTTGAAACATAATTTGTTCCTAGACGATATGGAAAAATAAAAGGTAAGTCATTCTCAATATTTATTGCTCTAAAGCCATCGACTTGTAAGAGGCGTTTTGGCCGAACTAATTCCAGCATATCTGTTTGATTTTAATGGATTGGTTTTTTGTTCTAGACACTTCCGAAGTGATGAACGGCAAGGAATCATTGTTGCAGCTATTCCGGGCAACATTCCGAGACAATTGTGCAAAATGCTGATCGACAGAAGAGCGAAGTGGAAGGCGGAAAGAGATCCTGAAGCACCTTGACCGGAACATTTTAGTGATATTGATTAAAATATGCGAATGTACTCTTTCAACATTGTGATACGTAGATTCTTCATAATAAATAAATGTGTCCGTTCCGTCCGTTTACTGGTCTTTCATAGGAAGCTACTTACCTATTTCAACTTTAGATAGGTTGTCAAAAATCCAGAAGCCCTGAATCTGTTAAACTAAACACAAATATATTTAAGTTAGACATGGTTTCCTAAATGTTCAACTTATACTAGATTCGATTAACCGACCCTTAAACGAGACTTGGGGTCAACCAGGCGAAACGTCATTTAGTGTGACTTTTAAACTAGTTTGTGTAGATTATTTTCAGAGTGTACAAATCCAACACCCGGAGCGCCGCCTATAATTCGACTTCAGAACGAGGGACGTATTGACTTCGCAGCACCAATCTGGAGTTCGTCGGTTAGACTTCCGAAGCAAAGTTTTGAACGAATTAACTGTCATTGCTCTGCTGGCTCGGCTTTTATCTCGACTGTTTTTGAAAACAGTCCAACACCACGTCGACGGAAGAAGTTTCACCACAACGGAGGATTTGTCAGTTCGAGCGCGCCAAAATCCATTCGATTGAAAATGTGTTGGCGGTGCTTAAGGTGCAACTGTTTGCTATCCATTTATCGGGATGCACAATATAGTCGAGTGGCTAATTGATATGGCGAAAGCTGGCCTTCCCATAAACACGCAGCGTCTTAGAGTGTTTGTAGTTAAGTACGTAAAATTAGCCAAGATCAAACATCCTTTCAAAAAAGATACACCTGGACCCAGGTGGGTTGCTGGATTTTTGAAACGTCATTCCAATATTTCGCGTAGAGTTGCAAGCTCCTTAGCAAAGTCTAGAGCCTGTGTAACACCCGGTACCATAAAGAACTGGTTTGAAGAAATAACATCATATCTAGAGGAAAAACATTTGGTGGAGACAATGAAAAATCCCATTCAAATCTTCAACATGGATGAAACTGCTGTCCGCACTATTCCTACACGGGACGTGGTACTGGCGGAATCAAACGGGAAGCAAGTTCATACGCGGATCGGTAATTCAGATAAAGAGACATATACGACTCTTTTTGCCGGGAATGCTGCAGGTATGCTTGCACCAACAATGATGTTGTTTCCTTATAAACAAAGAGTCCCCGGTGAAATATATCGGAGACTTCCAAAAGGTTGGGCCGCCGGAAAAACGGATTCTGGGTGGATGACTCGAGATACGTTGTATCTTTACCTGCGAGATGTATTCTACCCATGGTTGCTGCGTGAAAAAATTCCCTTCCCCGTTATTATATTTGTAGACGGCCATTCATCTCACGTATCTGCAGATTCCATCGCTTTATGTAAGGAAAAGAATATGACCCTTATTTGTTTGCCACCTAACACTACTCAAATCACACAACCGTTGGATGTCAGTTTCTTCCGACCGCTTAAGGTGAAACTCCGTTGAATCCGTAAATTTCTGTGTGCAAGTAGTAGTACACAACAAATAGTCTCGTAACTGCTAGTAATAGTGAAGTGATAATTAATAATACGTCGTTGCCAGTAATCATTGCATCAGTTTGAGTCTTTTTCACTTCAACTGAATAATATTGCTTGATGCCGTACCCAAACATCAACATTCCTGGCAGCACTGCAAGCGATCAGCCGACCCAAAATTAGAAAAATAGAAAAAGCGAAAAGTTGTAATCGGGTGATTGTTTTGAGCACGGTTTCGCAAAGTTTTAAGTTGGTTACTTCAGAAATCAACTATAAAGTGTTCTTTAATAAACAAGTAATGAAAGTAAACTAAATACGATGGCCTATGTTTGACGAAAATGATAAAATTGTGCAAAGTGTCCTCCGTTCGCGGGTGAATAAGTGTAAACAAACGTAGCAACGTTCGCCGCTCGTGTTGAAAATGAGCACGATTCGTGAAAATTTGACTAGTTACTAGTAACTAAACCATGAAAATTGTAAGGTAGCAGTGTTCGGATGTCCCTTTAGCAATTTGGGAGTAATTAATTATAGGTAAGTGAAATAATTTGAGAAAAAATGTGGAACACCGTCAAATGTATTTGTATATGTAAGGAAGCCATTTTTCCTGCCATGACAGGGATTCCTTCCTATATGTCCTTAAAGAATACTGGAATCAACTTATAATAGATTGGAGGATTGATCACGTAGGAGACCAACTACCACGCAGTGGAATTGCTCCGTTACTCCACAAAGCCGTCGAAAAAATGAACAACCTTAAATCAGTTTTGAGTAACGGATTTAGACGATGTGGTATACATCCGTGGGATACAAATGCAGTCAACTGTGCAGCGCTTCTACATCTACTCAACCCTTTAGAGACCAATCAAGAGAACAATGAAAATGATCCCGCTCCGAGTGCGCCGTAAACAACAGCTGATCAGGAAAATCTACTAACGGAAATCCAAAATTACATGACACAGCAACAAATTGATGTATTCAATCGCAGTATATTCTCTGGCAAGTGGTTCGGCACCAGAGAGGAAATTTCCCTTTTTGAAGTCTGGAAGAAAATTAAATACGGCCAAATAAGTTTGCCGTTGGCATCGATGTCGGGTTTTCCGGTACAGATACCAGTGAGGTCATCTCTAGACGCGGAACCTCCTTTTGAAGGGTTTACCGAAGATCGAAGTAATTTATTTTCATATAGATTTTTGCAACCTTTTCAAACATTTTCTATGTAGGTTCCCCTGTACAGGACATGCCATTGGATCTATCGTTTCGTTCAACTGTGCACCCAGCCGAGCGTCCAAGTGATGTTTTGGGAGAGATTTTCAGCACCCCCAATATTCAGAAGAAAGATAAACCAAAACCAAAAATGATGCCGCATCCTCCTTCGGTTGCAACTAGTGAGGCATACGATCAATACCTGGAAAATATCGAGAATATCAAAATTACTGCCTTGAGGGCAAAAAAAGAACGAAAGAAAGAAAGAAAATTGAACGTCAAACGAAAAGAGACATCAAGCTGAAGAAAAAGTTAAGCGACGATCAAAGAAAAATATAAAAACACATTAGATGAATGCGACATTTATCGTTCATCATCAAGTACTTTCAAAAGATGTACTGTGAATTGAACAATAAAACAGCAAACCAGTGGTCCACTGCATTTTAAACCATTTTATTTTTAATATCCGTTGTTTGCACTGTCATTTTAGCACATTGGATGGGGCACGGAATTTGGATTTTTTATGCACGGTATTTGGAATCACATCATCGAGGCACACGGTATTTGGAATATTGATGTGTTTGATATTATTGCTATTTTTCATGTAACTATCTATTAAAAAAATCTAAGACTATTTTTCCTCAAAAATACATATAATATTAAGTATTTTATCGTTGTTGAAAGGCAACTAAAACCTGTATATTTTTTTAATGGGTTTAATACTTGACGAATAATTAACCTCACGGTAATAGAGCATGTCACGGTATATCTATCATTTGCGATACATTTAATGGTACTATATTGAATCGTGTGGATAATGTTAAAGATTTGGGTGTTTTACTAGACCATCAATTGACATTCAAAATGCACTATTCAGAAACAGTCGACAAAGCCAATCGTCAACTTGGATCTTCAAAATAGCAAGTGAATTCGATGATCCTCTGTGCCTAAAATGATTGTACTGCTCGTTAGTCAGATCAATTCTAAAATTTGCTTCTGTAATCTGGTGTGGATTGCTTGAATCAAATCGATTCAGGGTAGATTCCTGAGATGCGCATTGCGAAGCATACCATGGTCTACGGCTACCGCCTTACGAGCATTGATGCGCACTGCTCGGTATCGAAACGCTAGAGGAGAGGCGAAAGATGAACCAAGCTGTCTTTGGTACTAAACTTCTTCGCTCCAAAATAGACAGCCCAGCATTGCTTCGCCAGCTTAATATATACGCTCCTCAACGTGTGCTCCCTTCTAGACAACTACTGTATTTCAAAGTTTTCCGAGTCATAAATCATCAAGCACGTAGTTGCTTGTCATTCATTTTGTAGTATCATGAGTCATTCTGTGTTGATGGGTATCACGTCTTTCTATTGATTTTTGGAAGCGATCCATAAAGCCTTGCTTCTTCTTTCTTCTTCTATCTGACGTAACGTTAAACTGGGACTGAGCGTGCTTTTCATTTTAGTGTTCTTATGAGCACTTTCACAGTTATTAACCGAGGGCTTTCTTTGTCAATCGACCAATTTTGCATGTGCAGTATATCGAGTAGTAGGTCCCTGGGAAGTCGTAAAAAAATCCAATCTAGAAAGGTCCTCGACCGGTAGGATTTGAACCCTCGACCCTCAGTTTAGTCATGTTGAATAGCTGCACGATTAAACCGCTACGGTTATCTGGGTTCATTGCTTATATCTCTTGATTTGAAATCATGAATCTAACAATTTTAAAATTACCAATTAAGAATCTTAATCTTATATTATTTGAAGAGACCCCACGAAATTATGGAGGAAAAATCTGGAAAGTATTCAAAATCAATGAAACAGTCAGTCAAGTCATCGTGCAAAAGTTTGGGTTCACCCTTCAGTATGATGTATCGTGCAAAAGTTTGAGTACACTGAACTTACTTAAATCTGTGAAATCTCAAACCAATCATGTACGCGTCATTATTTGTGCTCAAAAAAGCTTTAAACTATTAAATTGGTTGAAAATGGCAGAGATATTGCCAAAAATGATGTTCGTGCGACTCAGGTGAAGTGTTCGTATGAGCATTTCCACAGTTATTAACCAACAGCTTTCCTTGACAATTGGCCATTTTTTCATGTGTATATCGATACTCTATGCCCTGGGAAGTTGAGAAAATGTCATTTACGAAAAGATCCTCGGCCGGCGAAATTTAAACCTACGACACTCAGTTTAGTCTTGAAGAATATCTGCAATTTAACTGCTACTTGCTTATCACTTTGATTTTGAATCATCATTCTAACAATTTTAAGAATGTCAATTTCGTTTGTTCATGAATTGGTAAATTTGAAAAATTAGTAGTATTAGCAATACAGCATTCAATGTTCAATTCAATATATTGAGTGAAATCTGAAATTCGCTTTTTTCTTAACTCACCGTAATTTTTCAGCTGTTTTTTTATGGGATCAGGCTGATTTTTACTGAGACATCATATGAACTTATTAAAAAAAAAATGTTTATTTAAATCGATTGGACTACAGCTGAATAGTTGCAGTGTGCGTAAAGTAGGTAGCAGGATAGCTGACCTGACTGTATTGAATATTGCGTGATGTTTCTTGATTGTATTAGCAAGTTTACTGAAAATACAACAAAAAATCTCGCTGCTAAGTTTTGATTGTGTGTGCTTGCGTTAGAACCAACGCACTTTTCATAAATCCATCCGATGGCGACAATTTGTCCTGAGCACGCGGAATAAATAATAGCCGCACAAAAAAAAAACAGGCGTGCTTAATTACTGCTCGGCCTTTCTTAGCAAAGGTATTCTGCTGGTTTATCAGTTCCTTTTATTTTCGTTTTTATGGCACAAAAGCTAGATAAGCGGCCCATTTTATGATACACGCCACTGACATTTATGGTGGAAGCTCAAGAACGTAGCACTGTGACCTACGATGGCCAATGGGCAAATCCTGTGTTGGTCCAGTAGCAAAATAAGGAGCTTTGAAGTTGTAAGTCACAACAGAGGAACAACAATACGTGGAAAAAACAACTGGGTAATTGGAAGCGACCTTTTGGCTTAAAAATGTCTAACTTTGTCAACAGATGTTTCGTGCCTTATGTCTATCATTGTGCAGATCAACGGTCATGACTTGCATCAATTCATTCAGTTCGTAGCGGTCCTAGATCAGTTTATCATCTGATGTGACACAAATCGAAAAGAAAGGCAGGTCGGGGTCGGATAAGATATATTCCGGCGAAGAATGAATGATTGGTTCTAATCGTTAATGGCGTTATCAGAGTTGTACACTATATACAGATATCATTCGACCCGATAGCACAATCATTTCAATATGAGATATAGAACCGTTCAATGAATTGTTGGCAAAATTAATCGAAGCCTGTTACGTACTGTAAAATGGGGTGACGTTAAATACGTATCTCAGGGAAAAAAAACAAAGGAAAGAATTTTTCATTGCACATCGTACACTCGTTCTTTTTGTTGACGGATGTTTTGATACTATCTAAAGCAAAAAATGTTCTACTTTGCCACAAAAAAGTACTTTTTGGGGCTACTTTTTTATATATCGATTCCTTCACCGTCCCTGTAAAGAATCATGCCTGCGATTTTTCGTTGGACCCGTTGGCGAAAGTAAAACTTCTGAATATTCACTGAATACGATTGCTATCACGAACAAACGATAGTGTGAATCTTTGAATCGACTCGCTCTCAGGGAAGTCTCACCCGGGAAATTCGAAATTGGGCGCGTGGTCTCCCTAGTGGAGTGGCGCTTAAGCCACGTGTTTATGAAGCGCATCACCCTGTTGATTACAACATGTCAACAAGCAAAATACAACATATCGTATTTCAACAGGTTCTGAACCCAACGGGAATCGGAATATCTCCGGAATCATTAAGTGAGCCGGTCCCATAATGTGATCCTAGCAAATTGAGACGAATCAAATATTGATAGAATGCCATTTATTAAAAAATGAATTCCTTAAATCCTTAAAACTAGTCGTGAAGAAGCGTGTTTAATGTAATTAAAGTAATTACATCGAAACTGGTATGGTAACCAGGCAGACAATGTTACAGTACTTGATATTAATACAACAAACATGAAAACGATAACGCACCAACTATTAACTAAAAGTGTGTAATACAATGAGCGAATGACGTTCATTGAATAACCTTCAGCAAAACCCATGTAAAGATTCTGCTAGATTTGGTTTGTCAATGGTTCAACGCCCACTCTCGACTAAATTCTATAAATCACCCGCAATTAGCAGCCAGCGAAAGGAACAGAATTGCACTTTAACAGCCAATTTCTTCTTTTCATCGTAGGTATATTTCCTTGCTATCTACATGGTTTGACATTGAATCTTACGAGCGTGTGATTTCCGGCCAACCTTTTAGCCATGCCTCCCCAGGAGGTACGACGGATCGACCAAAATCAATTTGAACGTCGTGTGAGCCAGTCTCTGCAGTGTACCCAAATGCAATAGATGCAATATATGACTTTACCCTTGGTTTGAGGCGCCGTTAAATGTCCACAGAAAAGGATGACCTGTCCTGTTTTAGTGCCGTTTTCATTTATTTTACTTTTCTGTTTCCAATTCTTTTGAGGAGTCCGATACTGTGAAATATTTCTGAGGCGCCAGTGTTACGTTTTTCTTCTTCCCTTCACTAAGTTGTGCAATGTCCTCATCGCCGGAGAAGCGTAAATAATTCAATTAACTTGTAGCCACAAAGCTTCTATTTAATTTATAAGTAGGCTCGTGTCCTAGATTCACCTGTAACAGGGGGAAACCGGCAGGTGGCCCACTGGACAGAACCTTTCGTATACGATAATCGATCTAATTGGAGCGGGGTTGCGTTACGCTTGAAACCTATGTAAAATTGGTCAGATAACGTCCGTTTTATGTCTAGCGTGCATTCCACCATTGCTGCTTTTCGGACGCAGACGACCCGTTTCGGTGTTAACCAGCCACGCTGCTATCGATGGAAAAATCAGACGATCAAAATGAGACATTTTTATATTTATTACCTCTTGATAGAGCAATTTCATGTTCGAAGATGGAGCACGACACCTAGGCGCTACAATGACGAATGGTTGGCGTTTCGTTCGGTTTTTACAACGCAAGTTATGTCGGAACACAACCCATTGAACAAGAACTATTTGAAAAACAAAATTCATTGGTTTCAGCATGGGGCTGGATTCCATTAGGCATAATGCCATCTAGCCGGAAGGGTCAATTGGCGGTATGGAAATAAAAGCAGTAGTAGTTATCATTATCATTGTCTTTTGAAGCTAAATATTTGGGAACAACTTTTTCTATAATGAGGATTACTTATCATAGATATTCAATCAACTATAAATTCGTTGTAAGTTTAGGAAACACACTAAGCTCATTTTATCGAAAACTGGTGAATTTCAGCGTAATCTCAACATCTGAACAGTTTGGTGAAATAAAACACCGTAATTTAGTCGGAATTTTATGGATTCCGGTGAATTGTTACCGAATACTGTAAAAAATTACCGTATTTCGTTAATTTATTTTGCCAAACTGTTCAACTGTTGAGATTTCACAGGAATCCGTAAAATAATTTAAGTGTGAATAGTCAGTACTGAAACAAATAGTTATTCTACCTGAAACCAGGACACCATTGGCATATAAACTCAAATTTTCTGTCGTTGTTCGCTAGAATATGCGATAAATCCAAAATTTGGCGTCATTGTGGCGGATCCATAGTTTTGACCAAATCTTTAGCAGATGAATAAAACTGGACTGATGTTTGTATGTCACGAGTTGGCTTCAGAACGCGACAACCGATTCGAACTATTCTTTCAATACTGTTTTCCTCATGGGGCACCGACATCTTCTTCTTCTTTTCTGGCGTTACGTCCCCACTGGGACAGAGCCTGCTTCTCAGCTTAGTGATCTTATGAGCACTTCCACAGTTATTAACTGAGAGCTTACTATGCCAATGACCATTTTTTGCATGCGTATATCGTGTGGCAGGTACGAAGATACTCTATGCCCTGGGAAGTCGAGAAAATTTCCAACCCGGAAAGATCCTCGACCGGTGGGATTCGAACCCACGACCCTCAGCTTGGTCTTGCTGAATAGCTGCGCGTTTACCGCTACGGCTATTTGGGCCCCCTCCAGGGCACCGACATGTTTTTATATAATACTGAGAAAGTTTAAATGTGTAGATTTCACGGAATTTTGTTTAATTTTACAAATTAGGATGATAAATTTGATACTCTATTGTCAAAGCAGCAAGCCAGAACGAGATTCAACTTGAAACTAAATGATAAGGACTATAGTTTTCAATCCCGGGAAGTATTTTACGGAATTCAAGTTTCCCGGGAAACAATTCTCTGATTCCCGGGATTCCCATATTTTCCCGGAAATTCTATTTAAATAACGAATTGATCATTTATATTAAAACATTAAACATCATACAATTAACTTCAATGTAATTCAACTAATGTCCTCACAAGATCCACAAATATTATACATATCGATACTTATTTTCATTTTTTTAAGAATAAATATAATAAAGATATGATACGGGTGTTTTAAAAAATCATCGAATTGCCGAGAAATTACAATTTTATTTGCTGTTTCCTGGGAAATCAATTCCGGGAAAATCGAAAACATAAATTAGGATATTGTTGATGGAACCTAGTCTCAAAACATATAAACCTTTACAATAAGATTACCGCGACTGTCATAAAAAATCTTCAAGTTTAACTAATTTCGCGGCAATTCGCGGGATTGTCTAAATTTTGCACCGAAGGGCAAATTTCTCGGCTTCCACAAAATTGCGAATTTCCCTAGTTTTGTTTTTCCTTAATAAGTTTTGATGACTTTCCAAATGTCTGAAGCAAATTTCTTCAATATTGCGACTTAGATGTATCTATGACGAAAGGTTGAAAGACAAATGGTCGAAAAGATATAAGGTCGAAGAACAAAAAAGAAGAAGGGAATAAAGGTTGAACTTTTTTTCAAAGAAGGAAAAATTCCCACCCAATCAAATCATTTTTGCCTTTTGTCCAGGAGCCGACTTATATTTTACCATACTTCCGTTTATAGCAAAGATAATTCGAAAAAAAATCCGTGATTAGTCAGGGTAAGCTTAGATTCTTCATCAGTTTAAAACAAATACGTTGTTATTAACTTTTAATGTTTAAATAATTCTTCCCCTTGATACTTCATTGCAGAAATGTTTTATTATTTGAATTTCACTTACATTTCAACAAAAAAAAACGAAATTCTGGGATTTCCCGGGACTAGCATCAGTTTTTGTTCCGTATCCAGTGACAAAAAAACGGCAGGAAACTTAACACTACACTGAAGCACAATTCTGGAGAACCAAACATCCATTTCAGCTGAAAACTTAATCGATTGGTCACTATTTCCCGTAACGCAGGTAGATACCATTTTCGAAGTGCGTTACGTGGTATGATCTACCATATTTTACTCTTGTTGTATGTGTTCTTGTTAATACTTAAAAGTTATGATCGGAAGAGTATAAGGAAGTAACAAGCCACTAAAACCCACCTATTTGTCCTAGATGTGAAGGAGGTTGAAGTAGAAAAATGTTTCAATTCTTGAGACAAGTGATTCGATTCCGAATCAGTGGAGTAGCAGATCTCCTACATTCTAAAATAAGCTTTTTGTTTCAAGGCATACAAATGTCTTATGCGATAAAACCTGTTCACAGTAACAAATAACGACTTTGAACCTTATAAGTAGAACCAATAACACTGCGGAACACGTTTTTGTCTCCAGCATCAAAATACCTCTATTTACTTAATTAAGGGTTGCTGAATCCATTGCCGTTTACATAAATATCATATCATATCTAGTTTTTGAGATATTGATTGTTGAAAATGCAAAAAATGACTATTTCAGCCAACTTGCATGCAAGTTTGCCAGCTTGTATGGTAATTTATTTGCTTAATTTGCCACAGAAATCAAACTCAATGTGTATAACAATACTTATCATTAAAGATTATAAACTTTTGATGCGGAAAAGTTATTTTTTTAAGGTTTAGAAAAGTATTGTATTTTGCCATATAAGAGAAACGAAGAATTTTGTATGGAGACTGCAAGCATGTTACAAAAATCTATTAAATCTAAATTTAATCGTAAAATTTCAACCAAAATATATCTAAAACGAAAGTTTACAACTTTGGCGATGTGTAGCTAAAAATTGTGACGTGCTGGGAAATTTCTGAGAACGGCATCAGATTCAGCAATCCCAAATCTACTAGAGACACATAATTTGATCCTTGAGACACGTGAAAATGTCATTTTTGTTGCGCTGTGTAATTTGATACACTAGAGTACCGATGCATGATTAAAATCAGTATCGTTCAACCAGCTTAGTGGTCGAACCTGAATGAGGGGCGCGCTTTCGAGACTTTAATGGTGACAAACTGTTTTCTCCAAAAGGTATAAATAGTGGTATCTCTTTCTAAAGAGACTCTTTGCAAATTGGTAAAGAATGAAAATTGCATAAAAACGACCACTTCACTTTAACACGGGTATACCACAAAAGATCGATGAAAATTAGTCGCAGTGGTTCATCCCGAACAGAAACAAAAAAAATCAGCTCAAACGGGTGTTCGGTTTTACAGATTTGTGCCCTTGAAAATTTGAAGTTTGTCTTTGTTTCATCTTCACCTTAAACCAAACATTGGTTTTAATTTTTGAACACGTATCAATAGATCAATAGATTATATTGCTTTAAAAATACACTTTCTAGAGCAAGACAGAGAATCTTCTTTTTTTCATGGATCTACATTCTTGTATCAATAAATTGAAGTTTGCAGCTAATTCATAAGTTTCAAAATAAATTTAAACAAAATCTTTCGATCATACACCAGACACGCATCTATTCTTGATCTGTTCAAGTTCATGTTCTTAGCCATTTAACGCATGAGCATGAGCAAAGTTCACATTGGCTGTAGTTCATTGCACGGTTAGCAGAAATCGCAACAATGTGGAAACACGTGACCAATTAAGCAAATCCAGCATGCTTGAAAGTAAGGCGCCGTTCATAAATTAGGCAACGCTCTAGGGGGAGGGGGAGGAGGCTCAAGCGTTACGGCTTTTACAATTTTTCGTACCAAATGCGTTACGGAGGGAGGCGGGGGTCAACAATTGACAATTTATTTTAATTTATTTATTTATTTTGAATCGAGATATCATTGATATCGAAATTTTTCAACTCACTGCTCATTTTCTCACACCGCAAACTGTGTTCTGTTCAAGAGCCAAGCTTATGTTCTGTTCAAAATGCATCTTTGTCATACAAATTACAAAACGTTTCAGACAGTCTTAATTTGGGGCTGAAAACGCCATCAAAGAATGTGTGGATCCTGATGTCCTAAAAATTTGCGAAAAATGCGTGAATATATTAAAAACCAGCTTTAGTGGATTAATCATACTGAAATCTGTCAGAGGAAGACGGAATATCGACGGAAATCAGTGTTTTAAAATAGTTTTATACATTTTAACAATTGACAATAAATCGAAAGAAAAGGTGTTAACACTAGAAATGGGTCTTGTTGAGAATGTATAAGTGTATACGTGATGCCTCCCTCGAGCTGAGAAGATGATAATGATGGTGTCTATACATAATAGGGTACGAAAAGGGCAGTGAATGAATAAGTGAATCGTAATGAGCGATTATGAAATTTTGCGATTCGAAACTGAAAAAGATGCATTGCATACAAGATAGGGTAAATCGGGATAATGCGCACCAACCGGGCCATACGCCTCATTTCACTTTCAAGGGATTGAGGCTTCTTTAACACGTAAATATGATTACATATGTTAAATATTATTTACTATTTATTATAAAGCATTCGAACCACCATGGAATTTTTAAAATTTGTTTTGAGTTGAGCTAGACATCTAGAAAAGAAACTTTTGTCCCAATTTACTCTATCTTCGATCATTTCTAATATATCCTTAGCTATAGCTGTATAGGCTTAAGGTGAAGATGAATCGAAGCCAAACCTCAAATTTTCAAGAGCAAAAATCTGGAGAACCGAACACCCGATTGAGCTGAAAACCTTATCGATTGGTCACTAGCTGGTGGTTAAGTTTTCAGCTTAAACGGATGTTTGGTTCTCCAGATTTGTGCTTTTGAAAATTTGAGGTTTGGCTTCGATTCATCTTTACCTTAAATACAAGAGACTGATAAGGCGAAGTAGCCTGTCATTCGTTTTGGCAGCAATGATGACTTTGTAGCATGCAATTTCAAAGTGATAAAACTCATTCTTGATAAATTATATTGACTTGAAAAAGTATCACTGTACATACAGAATGTATGCTGATACTTTTTCAGCTGTGTCAGTGCAAAACCAATTGATTTTCTTTGATTCGAAATCATGAGATGAATAAGCAACAATCATCAACAACGCGTACAAATTTCAATGACGGCCTACTTCGCCATAAAATGTTCTTGAATAAATTTAACGGTATTTGGACTCAAAACTTGTAATGTATGGGTCTTTTTTCACAAGCCATCAAAAGATCACTTTTTACTCAAAACTGGATATAGCCTGAAATGAGTCTGTATGGATTTCAACCTTATTCATAATCTTCCATTAGATTACAAGGTACTGAGTGTCTTCCTTAGCCAATCAGAAGGGATGGAAGTTTGCGGCAAAATACTTAAAATCGTGAATTCCCATTATCCTTTCCTATGATGAACAATTTAGTAACAGTACAGTTTTTCACCGTCATTTTTTGGCTAAAGACACTTTTTTTGTAAAATTGTCCATTTTGCTGTCCCAGTGATGTTTCTCTTACCTTGCCCAGTGATGTTAAGGTGAAACAGTTTGGAATCAACTTTTGAGATTGCACTAAAACTTCAAAGGCACAAATCTCACGAAGAAACCATTCAACAGCAGTGCACTTTTTATTTTGGCTTTGTGCACTAGCAGACAGCTTAAATAAGAAGATCAGAAAAGTTTGTCAACTATTTCTCCAGTTTAGTGCCTTTGAAAACGTGAGTAGGGACACAAGTCGGCCATTGTGCAGGCCATCTTAGGATTCCGAGATGTTTCACCTTAACCTTACATTCTACACTGTAAAATAATTGGTCTGGGATTTGCAAATCTAATAAGTTTCTGGTTATGACAACTGTCATAATAATCAAACAGAAACGGCCAGATACTAAGTAGAAGTTTTCTTAGAACAGTAATCTGAAAAGTAGACTCTGCCCAAGCAGAGACGTTATGTCAAGAATCACTTATGACGATTATAAACCAATGGATAGGACAAACATTGGATATTTTCTCAATATAGACCCCCAATTTAACATATAAAATCTGCTTATCCAAATTATTCTAAGATTTCCATAGTTCAAAGGTTTTTTTTTGTACAGTTTTCAAACTATGAACTATTGGGAACTAAGTTGAGAACAAAGTAGAACATGATTACAAACCTTTGATAAACACTCTTCGAGCAGCCCTTATTTGTGCGTTTACTTCTAAATTGATATTTCAAAATAATTCAAATATGTAATGCAACTTAGGTAATATCTAAATGCCCCACCATTTTATTGAACAGCATCCATAAATGGAATGTGCAAAACTCAAATTGTGATTCTCTCGTTTTTACCTAAGGTTTGACCAAAATGTATTCATCTCGCTAATCTGTATCCCAACGATTTCTATCAAACGATTATTCATCATTTTGTGAAATGTTGTGAATCAATTATCGAGCAACACACAACAGCACAGACATTGTTGCAAAAATCGTTATCTGCAACAACAAATAATCAGCACAATAGTTTATTATTGCAGGCACCCAACATTCCGATTTTAGCTTAATTTTGGGATACCGAATTTAATGTCATTTCCAGAATTATCATAAGCACGTCAGGGTTTTAAGATATTGGAAATGGATAATGTTGACTTAATAGTGGTATTGGGGGCCGTACGAATACTCTCTGTATCTTTGCCTACGTGGATAATTTTAAACTTAAGATTCAAACAATATTTGGTTATCAGTCAAAACCGTCCCCTAAAAAACATTAAAAAAGTTACATAAAAATATTGTCTCCTGTTCGGGCAAAATGGACACCGGTTGACAGAGTAAAACACTATTAAATGAAAGAAACATAACATAAAATACAAATTTAATATAAAATGAATACGAATCAAAACAGTTTGTAATAAATGATATATTATAAAACAACTTTTCGATATTCTAGAGAAGTATTGTAATCAGCCATATAAAAAAATCGGCGAGTTACACTCGGTGACAAAAGTTAGTATCCAAATGCTGTTTTTACATGTTTGAGAATCTGTATTTCAGCTTCTAGTACAGCGAATTGGCTGAAACTTTGATGACGAACTATGAATAACCTGAAATTTTTGCTTTCTTTTTACCGTTTTGACTCATATTCCGAACACTTAAGGCCAACAGTTACTTCAAATGCATCTGATAGGCATAAATCAGCTGATATTTGTGAAAATTTTAATTTCTCTACAAAGGCCAACTGTTAGCTGTTGGGTGTGCCGATAAAATTGTTTGCTTAAACTTGTTTAGTATTGTTTTTACGTAAAAGAGTGGAACAACATTTTGATTCAAATGCCGAACACTGTGTGCAATCTGTCTCATATTCCGAACACCTTGATTAAAATTCCGAACAGCACGAATAAATCGTATTTAAACGAATAATTTCGCAAATAAATTTATCTGAGCTGGTTCTACTGGTCTCCAACTAGAGAATCAAAACTACTCCCGAGGTACAAAATAGTTTGGAAGACGTTAAAATTGAATTACAATTGACTGCTATTTCCTTGTAAATTGATGACATATTTCAGCGAAACATTTCAATCAAACCGCCATACAAAAACCGAGTGTTCGGAATATGAGTCTGTTCGGAATTTGAGACAAAACGGTACATAGAGCAATTCTCGCCGAGACCGGCCCACTATTAACGCTTGGTCTTTCAAAATGTTTAAATTCATGCTTATTCGAAAGCTCCTGTCGAGTAACTAAAGGAACTGCATTCGATTGGTCAAATTGATGGACTCCTCGTTAGTTATAATCGAAACAATTTTTGAGGACCCCTCGATTTTTGACAATTCTTGCCTCACTAAAACTGCCATACCGTTTTGTCTCAAATTCCGAACAGACTCATATTCCGAACACTCGGTTTTTGTATGGCGATTTGGTTGAAATGTTTCGCTGAAATATGTCACCAAATAACAAGGAAATGGCAGTCAATTGCAATTCAATTTTAACGTCTCCAATATAATTTATACCGCGGGAGTAGTAATGATTCTCTAGTTTGAGACCAGTAGAATCAGCACAGATAAATTTATTTGACAAATTATTCATTTGAATACGGTTTATTCGTGCTGTTCGGAATTTGAATCAAGGTGTTCGGAATATGAGACAGAATCAACACAGTGTTCGGCATTTGAATCAAAATGTTGTTCCATACTTCTAAGTAAAAATAATACTTAAACTAATTAAATCAACATTATAATCGGTACACCCACCAGCTAACAGTTAGGTTTTGCGAAGAAATTATAATTTACGCAAATATCAGCTAATTTATGCCAATCAGATGCATTTGAAGTCACTGTTGGCCTTAAGTGTTCGGAATATGAGTCAAAACGGTAACTCGAAAATTTCTTCAACAATTCCTTCACAATAACATGGTTTTGGAAAGAGAAAACATTGGAAAAATAAAAATATTTGGTGGCCATATTGAATTTGGCTGCCATATTGGATTTTATCAAAAAAATGAATTTTCATAGTGTTCGCAACCACCGATTCTAGAAATTTTTACATGAAACGTCTTTTATAAAAGACTTCCGAAGATGTTTTAAGCTTTTCACACTCTGTCTGACCTTCATCATCCCTTGAAGAGTGGCATGATTTGCGTGTGATTCCTATGAAGTATCTAGACTGTGCCCTATACCGAATCGAATGATCATTGCAAGAGATAATTATATTTCAATACTAGGGGGGGTTTCTATATAAACACCCTTCCTCTCTTTGTACCTCATGTCATGTATCTCATGTCACACTGTACTTTGTATGGGAAACATTTCACATGAACTCTTTAGTGGTTTGCTGATCTCAATTAATTATTTGACTTTTCTATTGATGATTTTCAATAGCTGGCCGGAATTCGAATCGAAGTGTCCGGAATATGAGGCAAAAGGAAGGAATAAGAATTATGAAAAGTCCACACATTTCTCTTTATTTAAAATTATTCATGTTGCGGAATCAAAACCTTTATCCACCATTCAGAAATTAATTGTTTTGGAGACGCGATAACGCGGAGGAATCATACAGAACGATTAATTTAATATGCTTTCTGTTGTGTTATACTTCACTGAGGTCTTAAGTGTCCGTAATATGAATCAAAACGGTACATCACAGCGAGCGTAAATCGCTACCGCACTGTTATATGCATGAAAATTACACCAACATGATAAGAAATGGTCTACAAAATCGCACATAACTTTTGATCAAAAAACATACACCTCTGATTTTTTTCATATTTTATGTAAAATAAGCTCAGCTTTCTAATGATACTAAAATTTCTAAAATGCGGTGGTTGCAAACACTATGAAAATTCATTTTTATGATAAAATCCAATATTGCGGTCAAGTTTGATATGGCCGCCAAATATTTTTATTTTTCCAAATGAAGCTTCTATGTTTGCTCTTTCCAAAACCATGTTATTGTGAAGGAATTGTTAAAGAAATTTTCGAGTTATGGCAGTTCGAGTGAAGGAAGCATTGTCAAAAATCGAGGGGTCCTCAATAACTGTTAATAACATTTTAACAGACCAAGTGTAAATAGTGGGCCGGTCTCAGCGAGAATTACTCAACAGTTATTTTTGAAGAGTTTCAGAGGGTTGTTCAAAGACAAAGGTACCGTTTTGATTCATATTACGGACAGATTCCAATTCCGGACAGTCTACTTTGTATGGGAAACATTTCACACGAAATGTTTCAATTTTTTGCGTTCAAAAGTTCTCACTTTCGAGGATCGTTTTAATATGCATTTTCCATAGATATCTATGCAAATTGATAACGTTCAACTGGCTTAGACCTTTCTTTAGTGGCTTAGCGATTTCAATTGATGATTTGACTTTTCTAATTATGATTTTCATGAGCTGTCCGTAATACGAACCACATTGTCCAGAAAATGAGTAAAAAGTAAGGAAGCGTCCGGAATTAGAACCATTTACCCACCATTCAAAAGTTAAGCGTTTCGTGAGCTCGATAACGAGAAGGAATCATGCAGAATGATTTATTTTATATGGTTTCTGATTAGTTATACTTCAATGAGGCCTTAAGTGTCCGTAATATGAATCAAAACGGTAAGTAACCAAGAAATGTTTTAGTTTAATTTAAAATCGGTAAGTTGTTAGATAGTAGTGTGTGTTCTGCAAATTTGCGTAACTCTGAAAGTCAACAACTTTTCCGAACAAACCAACTGCTCACAACTTTCCGTTATTGAATCAAATGAAAAAATCTCACGGTTACTTACTTTTGTATTTGAACGACCTTCTGGAACTCTTTGAAAAATGAATGAAATTGAATGAATTTACCATATACAAAACTTCAGGGTATTTTAGTTCATCATCTAAATGTCAGCCAATTCGGATTACCAGAAGCTGAGATCCTTAAACTCAAACATTAGGTATGGAAAAAAATAATTTTTGATCAATAACTTTTGTCACTGTTGTATGTATTAAGATGGTTCGATAAACCGTTTTTGCTCCACACCGCTCATTCGATTCTAGATCAAGTGATGAGTGTCCTCCTAAAATTTGAGCTCATTTGGATGAAAACTGAGACTGCACAAGCCCTTCAAAATTTGTATGGGAATTACTATGGGAACAGTAGGCAAATCGTCCAATCGATCATAGTGTCTGCCCACGTGCTTTTGAGGGATAGAGCACTGCTGATGCTGTTGAATATATTTGTCAGCTACAACTTTGCCGAAGACCGTTTTCAAATCAGTCACCACAGTAATTAGTTATTGTTTTTTTTTATGAATTGAAAATCTTTGGCTATAATTATTGAGCTGCTCTGAATGCATCAGTGATATATGCAGTGAAACATAGTAGTCATGATTTTTGTATACCGTTTTGACTCGAAATCCGGACACCTAAGAACAAAGGTAACATGAAAGTAAGATTTCACTTACACATTCATGGATGAATGTAAAATAAATTAATGAGGTTTAAAGTGTGTCGTTTCTAATTGATGATTTATCACATGAAATAGGAATTTATAACATAAAAATTGAAAAAATAAGTAAAATTTATACATATCTCTTGCTTCGATATCCGGACACTGATTTAAGTTTGCTTCAAATTCCGGATACTTTTGCTTCGAATTTCTGGACACTTCAGTATTCTTGAATTTTATGTTATTCTCTATGTAACAATGTCTAGAACTAACTAAACCTAAAACATATGATATTCTCTTAGTTAAGAACTATACAAATTCTTCAAATCCACGATACTGATGCAACTAGCGAGCAAATTTTTACCCACCTGCTCAACAAGTACTACGTCACATTCCAGTTTCCTTTTTTTCTGGAATCGACACCCAGGCATAACATGATTTTTTATTATCAGATCCGAGCAAGTGTATTCGTGAATACAAATAGTAGATACGATTTGCTAAGTATTGACACCAAAAGGATTGATTTTTTTCCGATTTTGTTGGAGATTTCTATTCACAGATTGGTAGTCGAACAAGCCCGTCTCACAATAGAACAACACATTATTAAGATAATCATATTGCTTTCAAATGTTCTTATCAACACTGGAAACGATGAAACAGTTCAGCCTGGATGTTATGAAACCGTAAAATATAAAATAGAAGAACTACCGGGAGAGTTTTACGTCGAATTAAGCTTAAGCTTTTGCAAGTGTCCGGCTTATGAATCAACCAATTTGTATGCCTCAAAATCCGTTCAAAAGTTTGAACTGGAACGCACACTGAACGCGTTCAAATGCAACACTGATTGGAAATGTGTCCGAAGACCCAAAAATAATGTCTTCAAACAATGTTATTGGCAAACTAACAAAGTTACACAATGAATACAAATCAAAAGAAACTTTCGTAATTTTCTTAACCTGTATAGGCCTGAGGGAAAGCAAAAATACTAGAACTCTCACCGCTCAGCGAACACTTGACGGTTTCAAATGTTTATTTTTCAGTAAACTCGTACACATATCTAGTTTCCAAAATTGGTCAGAAGACCTCGGAATGTTCCTGTAGCCGAAGTTATTCCGGTGAGTCACTGGGTCAGGTTGGGTAAAAAGGGCAATTTTTTGGGACATGCAAAGCTATCTTAATTTAATTGCATTGAAAATCATTTTTATTTGCGTAAACCATTAAAATCTGATATTCAACAATAAAAATGGAGAGTTTTGGACCGCTTCGATTCCATTTGGGCTTAATGCCCTGAAGAACCGGCTGAAGATTTGAAGAATACTAAACCGCTTAAATTATCCAAAAGTAGAAATCAAACATAATAGTTCACAAAAAAAGCGTTCCGATAAGCTTGGCACAGGTGTTTAGATACAAATTGACCACAAATGTACGAAACATGGTTATCCATTTCAACAGTTTCTCAAATGGTTCACACTGATGCGTTTCTCTTAAAATTCCTTGATATAGTAGCCACATTACTGCCTATAACTGCATAACAGTCACATTCGACATTTCTGACAAATTGTAGTTAATACCATGGAGAGTCATCAAATGATAAATACTTTCGATCAACTTACTGAAATCTGTGAGATTGTTCTAGCAAATTTGGAAAAAAAACACCAAGTTGTTTTGTCACATTGGTAATTATAACCGCATAATAGTCACATTGAGATTATATATGAGAATCGTAATGTAATAGCAATGAAATTTATATCAGATTTTTTTTCTGACTATTCACCTAGTATGCGATATGAATTGTACAAAACATCAGCCTCAAATTAGCACTTTAAAGTTCCTGGTAATTTTTAGAAATTTTAGTTTCCTCCAATACTGCCATAAAATTCACACTTGGTATGCCTTTTACTCAATGCCTACTTTTGTCGAATGTTGCAAATATGCAGTTATGGGCAGATTATAACCCATTACGAATACTATCTAAAACTTGAAATTTGCCTATTTCCAGGAGTACAAAAGCACGGCACCCGTCCTGACCCAGTGACCCTCCGGAATAACTCCGGCCACAGGAACATTACCGAGATCCTTTGGCTACTTTTAAAAACTAGATATGTGTACGAGTATACTGAAAAATAAATATTGAAATCCGTTTAGTATTTGCTGAGCGGTAAGAGTTTAAGTTTGTTTTTTTTTTTCACTCAGGCCTATACGGGTGAACTATAACGGTTAACCAAATTCCAGGCTTCAAATCGTTTCGCAGTCTTTGACAATCCTTTTCTACGCATCGTTTCTAAAGGCATCTGTAATCATCTTTTTTGTAGAGTAGATCGAATAATCCTGATGATTCGTCATATTACTCAAATCCGTATAATATTAGTCGCTGATTCTTCTTTACTTTTCCACAATCACTTAGTTTATGTAGGTCAGAATGTAAACGCTGGTTTTCTCACCACAATACGTATTAAAAAACAGCAATCGTTACAATCTCGACCACAACAAACGTAATCTGCCAGACAAACTGCACTTCCCGATAAAACTTTATCTCCAGCGTTCACAGCCGTATCATTCGCTATCTCTCATTCAGATTGCCGGTTTTCCAATCAGTCTTTTAGCTTCCACCACACAATCTACGTACTGACCATTTTTGGAGGGAAATCACAGTTTAACAGAGATATCACACGTAAAATTACCTTCTGCAAATCTACTTCGGAATTTCCACTTGAACCCGAAGGAACGCTAGTACTGATGCTAACTGTAGTGGCGTTAGCACCGTTCACCGTTAAACTGTTGTTGTTGGAATCGGAAGGATCATTCATAGTCACTGAATTGACGGCCATTTTCATTTCGGAATGTAATCACTTGAGCCACTTGGACAAACCACGGAACACAAAACCACAACTCACTGTTCAATGTTGAGATCGTTGAACTAAGCGCTTGCACGGTCGAATCTCAGGTCGAACTTCAAGCTTCGCCTAGACACTTTGTTCGAGTCACGGAGAACATCTCACTGCGACTAAGAAGCGAACTGGAGAGCTACCGAGTCACACAAACAAGACACGTATCGAACGAAATTGATGGGAAAAATTATAAAAAATATATTATGTATCAAACACTGAACCACAACCCCTCCCGAGTTGGTACCATTCTTTGCTTATCTTATCAGTTGTACCGTTATAGTAAAATCACTCATCAACTGCAGGTAACTTATACCAAAAAAATGACACTGGAAATCGAAGTCATATATCGACCGCACGGCACCTATATCACAACAATCCCAATCCCGTCCCAATCTACAGAGGTGTGTTTTGATACCACGGATCAGCTATACTTTGTCAGATTTATTGCACTCCACAGAATTCCCGAAAACTGAGACATATCGAGAATTACTTGATTCGCGCGAACTCCACGATCGTTGCACGCCTCGGAACCGCCAAAACTCTTATGACTCGACTGGGTAGACTCTGCCAACAACCCACAAAAAAAATCATTCAACCTGGAGAGGAAACCGCGTGTACGAACTTTTCTGTTTGCACTGTACAGTGCGAGCCAAAGTTCTATGAACACGCACCATATAGACGCTGCAAGCTTGTTACAGAAAAAGAAACCACTTCAACAGTGCTTTGCAAACAACAAATTATCCGCACTCGGTTTCGTCCGTCCGGCTGTGGAATTATGCGTTTCCTCACTTTTTAAGGTGTTTGATGTTTGTTTGCACTAAATTCTCTCTACGTCCGTTGCTTCATTGGCTGCTCCGAACAGACTCTGTAGACTCTACAACCCACAGAGTAAACAGAGACGGAGTCGTCGGAAAGGCAGACTTTGGTATTAAAGGTAGATGACGGCTCGTCATATGGCTATAAACACGCCACACGCTGCCATACAGGACCAACCATCCAAAGATTGGCGGTTAGGCGAGATTTGCTCTTTATCTTCCGATACATTTTCAGTGTTTGTTCAGGACTGATCACGAAACGCACATGAGCTGCAACGAATTGGACTGCTGATATAGGCAAATGACGCTTTTGGATTCATTGAACTCAAAGTGTGGCTTTGGAGGTGATGTTTTTGATAATCGGAATTGAATTGACGCTTATATTGAGCTGTTCGGTAATCCAATCCGCATGGTTATTAAATAAATTAATCTCAGCCGAGCACGTGGATTTTTTCATAATTTCACCCATAATTTGTACATCGGAATTAGTTTTCCTGATCTAGGGTAGAAGTACCAATTATGGCTATAGTACCAATTATGGCAGTAGTGGGAACAAAAAGAGATTTTTCTTATTGTTCCACTAGACTATAATGGCTTATATTCACAGGAATGATTAATCTATTTGTTTTTGATGGTAACTAAACCATGAAAAGAACATTCGTGCAATAAACTTCGAAAAATGAACATTTGAAAATTTTGCCTCATATATATGTTACCTTCTTAGCAGTTGGCTAAGGGACCTCCGTTACGAAATGTATGTTTTAATCCTGATAAACTGTTTCAACCGATGAATGTATGTTGCCTAGTGAGAACAAATGAATAAATTTAGCTGGTATGCAATCAATTCTACTGTTTAAAGTTGAAAATCGTGTTATTTCCACTATGTCGATAACTGGTACAAAGAGTGTATGAGAGCCCAATTATGGCATACTCTGGAGGCGGTTTGTTTACATTTTTTGATCAGTGAAATAAAAGAAGTAAAGCTATTTTACGGGTGACTTCCACGACGGGACGGTTCGGTAAGGCATTATCTTCATGTTTTGTACTCAATTACTAAGATTTTTCAATCACACGTTCGAAAACGTTCGCGAGCGGAAGATGCTAATTTCATGGTAGAGAGGGGTTTTCAGCGTCACTCGATTTTTGAATTTTCCCTCTTTTTTCGTTAAAAATTGGCACAGGAAAGGTAATGTGAGATCATTAATGCTGTTTTGTATCATAATTTGCATTTACACTACATTTTGACTTTTTTTTCGAAAATTAATTTTCTCCCATGAACCCATTGCAATAAATTGATTTAACATCTATTTAACCCAAAATGTTTGGAAAATTTTATGAGCGATATCTTCATTACATATTAGCGTTGCATTATCATTCGCTCTTCATGGCGTTTGAGTTCATTTCGTGCAAATATTCGATAGTCCATAATTGGCACACTTTTATGTCGAATGCTAGAAACGCTATTGCCATAATTGGTACAAAGACAACGCTTTTTAAAATCCATTTTTAGAAGCTTAAAGTCAATTTAGTACTAAAACTGTTTAAATCAAAAGATTCGCAAGGCTTTAAACTAGTAATTGACACCAACAAGTCATGCTTGCGTTTTAGAAACGCGTTTACAACTTGATTTTTATCACTACTGTTGACATATTGCATCCATAATTGGTACACCTACCCTAGTGGAACTTCAGTCCCTAGTCAATATAACGTTATCTTAATAGTGAGAGCGCAATTTCGACTAGTAATATACTGGTCTGGTGCGATATTGAAGAATGTATAAATTTTTCTTTGTGATACATAGTGACAACTTTCATCTTTATAGATAATGTCAACTTGCATCGATCGATCTATAAGTGTCAAAGTAACAAGATGAACAACCCTCGTCTAAAGAACTGAACAATGAAAATTAATCATCCATCAGGGGTGGTGGCGTGTCACCTTTCGAGCCAGCTGCTAAAATATTTAATTCTTGGAACATTTCATTAAGGTCATATTTCCTGTTTTGAAATGTTTTTTTTTTTGGGGGATTTCGATGCTGCATGTGCCAATTTTAAAAGTCTGCGTCGCCACCATCTTTTCGAAACCAACATGTTCTAAGTAACCGTTGGATACTCGGATGTATCTTAATGTGAATACTCAATTGACCTTGTCAAATCCATTAGGTGGGATTCGGGTTCTTATATACGTGGATAATTTTGTTTGGTAAAATATTTACCATTTATTTTACATTGATTTTTTTTTCATTTTAAACGATCAAATCTTATCAAGCCAGCCTTACTTTTGAAAACATATAGAATTTATTTGTTTAATAATTTCCATTAACCTTCCGTCTGCGCGAAAAAAAAGTAAGGTTGTCTGTGTTTTGGAGTCTCCAAAATTCATATCGCGATAACTTCGCCAAATTTGAACAGATTTTCATTTTTTCTGCAGTTTTGGAAAGAAAATGTAAATAAGTTTTACTAAAATACATAATAAAATTCAAAGTTGGGATGATTTAACGCGGGGAGGAGTTATTGTGACAAAAGGTCTAAAAACAGCGAATTTTTGAAACTTTGGGCTCTTATATCTCAGAAGGACTTCTGCATAAAATTATACTATATTACATACTTCCACGTTTCATCCGGGGTACCACAAGGAAGTCATCTAGGACCGTTGATATTTCTCGTGCATCTCAATGACGTTAATCTTCTACTTAAATTTTTCAAACTTTCTTTTGCCGACGACTTCAAACTGTATTGGATTGTAAATAATGTAGATGATGCATTATTTTTGCAATCTCAGTTCGGGATATTTACCTGTAACGTTCCGTTCTGTTACGCTAAGCAAACGGCTTACGCGCCACCTTCCAATAAGAAGGACCGTTAGCTCTTTCTAATTACCCGGCATGAAACTACCCTCTCAGGGCAGGTCACCTAGTTAATGAGAACCGATGTCGCACTAAAACAACCCAAACGTCTCCAAAAACTAACCAGAACCAATTCCAGAATCTTCAAAACAACCGAAACCGAAAATAAATTCAGAAATTAACCAATGGGGGAAATGCTTATTCACTAAAAGAACCCAAACACCAATCTTAAATCTAGCCAAAAACCAATTCGTGACGTAATAAACTAGTGGAGTAATCTAACTAATCTAGAAGTAAGTTTATTTAAATCAAACATTCAATCCGAAGTTACTTTATTTGATAAAAATTTAAATTTATCGAGTTCAAATCGATTGCCTTAACTTTAAATTAACAAACAAACAAATTAATCAATGATCTGAATATTCTTCTATTACCTACGTATTTCCGAAACTGAGCTAACCGAATACTTCAGAATAATCTGAAACCAATATCCTAATTTCCTAAACTAAACCAATTTTCCGATTACATCAGACCGAATCTGATACAAATTTCTAACCTAATTATCCGATCACCTCAGTAACAACTGAGAAAGATTTCCGAATGTCGGTCCGATTTGCTTCAACATACTTGAAAATTAATCGAACCGATTTCATACACCGATAAACATCAGAACTAATCTGATAAGCTACTGAAACTAAATCTAACCGAATACTGCAAACAAAATTGCAAATTCTTGATTTTATAACCCTATTGAACTTACTTACAGCATATCCGAAATGACCTAACACTAATACTACTACACATCTGAACACTGGTTACCAATGACGAAACAACGTACAACTGTCAAAACTCACTAAAACAAAACAAACAACGAACGAAATTATTGATCCGAAAGGTAATTTATGCTAAAATTTAATATTTTACAACGTTACAAACTCTATTTTAGGTCTAAGATTAAACAAATTGAAGTGGGTTTTCGTAATACTATGGAAAACATGCAGAACTGCGTGACACTACTAGTGATTCTACAATTTTTCTGCTGATCCATGTTCGCATTCTCAACTTCGCTTCTCATGCGTCATCGAGCATGATGCAAGTTGGATGTGTGAATATTCCAATTAGAATTTGCCCATTTAATGCTAGCTATCAATGCAAATAGCTGCATCAGAGCACTTCTGAGCGAAATCATTTCTCGACAACGTGAGGAAACAGCTGATGTGACATCTCGAACGTAGCACCTCCAGGAGTATTTTAGTGGAAAGGATTGTTGCTGTGCCTCCGGTTTAAGGACACAGTCATAGCTGGGTTTTTTATTCGGTAACATAAGCTCAAGATTTTGTCAACGATCGAGGAAACACGAGGACATCTCGGATCGGACTAACGTTGCACCACATAAGTGTATTTTTGTTATTTTGAATGGTGTATGCACTACGCGACCGTAGTGCAGTCATAGCTTGACCTTTTATGCTCGTTTGAGGAACGAACCGTGGAAAGTGCCGGGTATACGGTGCCCATCCTCCGATTCAAGGATGTAAGTGTTGGTACCGAGCACTCCCTTAATTCGTGCCTTAGTGAATTTCGATCCAAATTTGCCCACAAAATTGGCACTTTTGTCAGAAAGGTGAACATTACGTTTATATACGATGTCGCCTTTCTTGAACGTATGTTTTTGGTTCGATCGAAGATTGTAAGGTCGCGAATATTTCTGGTAGGCCTTATAGAGATTAGAGCGAACTAGTTCGTAGAGTTTCGTAAGCTCTTCTTTTCGTTTTGTGACATCGTAGTCCTGACCATCCCCGAGTTCTTGAAGATTTTCGTACTCTTGGCCGTGACTGATCATGTCACGTCCAAAGTTCACGAAATAGGGTGTATGTCCAGTGCTTTCATGCACACTAGTCCGAATGGCACGAGCTATCGTTTGCACCGAATCATCCCAGTTTTTATGATCGGCTTGTTTGTTCAAAGCACAGCGGATTGCAGTGACTATCACTCGATTTACTCTTTCAGCTGGATTAGGGGCCGGGTGATAGACAGCTAGATTCCATTGAGTAACTCCGTACTCCTTCAACAACTTCTTAAAGGAATCGGAAACGAAAACCTTAGCGTTGTCGGTTATACAAATTGACGGTGCACCGAAGAGATTGAAGACTAGATTCTCCAATACAGTACATACCGCAGGAGCAGTGGCTGTCTTCATACACTGTGCCAAAACGAATTTCGAAAAGAAATCGCAAATGACCAGAATCCACACATTTCCTTTGCGTGACCGAGGGTATGGCCCAAGAAAATCTATGGAGATCATCTCCCAAGGTCTTGAACACACTTTGGGTTTACCACATGGGGGTTGAACGTTTTGGTTGGGAACTTTTGACTCCTTACACACTTCGCAACTGAAGCAGTACCGTTTAATGTCGCTAGCCATTCTTGGCCAATAATAGCGTTCACGAATCTTGGTCAGTGTTTTCAGGAAACCGAGATGAGCTTCACAGTGAACATTTTTAATAATTTCTCTTCGATCAGGTCCTGGAACTACTTGCTTCCATCTATGGGCAGGGTCTTCAATCAAAGTCGAATTCGTAATAAACTTAAAGACGTTCCCGTTGACTACTTTAAAGTCGGGATATTTCTGTGGATTATGCTCAATCTGATACTTGAGTCCATCAATATATGGATCTGACAGATGAATGTCCACCGTATAGATGCTTCTACTGAGGCAGTCAGCTGGGATGTTCTCGCAGCCCTTTTTATATCGCAGCTCAATGTCATACTTTGATAACTTCAAAGCCCACCGAGCGATACGCGGACTCCGAGACTCAATAGACATGGTTTGGAGAAAAGTAAGGCTCATTGCATCTGTTTGCACAATAAAGCGACTTCCTTCGACAAAATGTCGGAAGTGCTCAATACTTAATAGTACGGCCAGGCATTCCCTTTCGGTTGCACTGTACCGACGTTGTGTGCTGGATAACTTTTTGGAAAAGTAAGCGATGCATTTCCTCTCACCTTTCTGCAATTGCACCAAAACTGCACCAACCGCAAGGTCGGAACTATCAGTTTCGATGATGAATTGCTCTGAGAAGTCTGGATTTGCTAACGCAGGAGCAGATACCAACGCTTCTTTCAGCTTGTTGAGAGCTTCATCCGCTTCAGCAGTCCATTCAAACTTTTTCCGTCCCTTCTTTAACAAGTTGGTCAATGGAGTCGTGATTTCAGAATATTTGCTGATAAATTTCTGATAGAAACCAGCCAGACCTAGTAGACGACGTACTTCTTTAACCGACCTAGGCGCAGGATAATCGAGGATTGGTTGTACCTTTGCAACATCCGTCGATAATCCGGCTTCAGAGATGACGTACCCCAAATATCGTATGCTGGTTTGACAGAATTTGGATTTTGTAAGGTTAATGGTCAAACCCGCGTTTCGTAACCTTTCGGCAACACATTTTATGAGTCGTACATGTTCTTCAAAAGTCTCAGCTGCTATGATGATGTCATCCAAGTATACATACACGAATGGCTCCAAATCATGGCCAATAACTTGGGTCATGAGCCTAGACATCGTCGCTGGGGCGTTGATTAAGCCAAAAGGCATAGTCTTGAACCTGAAAAGGCCTTTGTTGGTCCTGAAGGCAGTTTTATTTTTGGCATTTTCGTCCAGCTCAACTTGATAATACGACTCGGTCAAATCGATGACTGAGAAGTATCGAGCTTTATTGATACGATGCAAGATCTGAGACATGTTTGGTATGGGAAACTCATCTTTCTTCGTGACAGAATTCAATCGTCGCGAGTCCAGACATATTCTCCACTTTCCGTTGGGTTTCCTAATAGGTAATAATGGATTTAAGAAGTCTGCGGAGGTCAGACATTTTTCAATTACGTCAAGCCTACGTAATCGCTCCATTTCTTCATCGATCACCTTTTCTACAGTCGGTGACCACTTATAAAGTGGTATTTTCTTGGGGGTCGCGCCTACAATCAAATCTATCGAATGTTTTATGAGATTAGTGCGTCCTAAGTGACCTTCACGTGTTGCTGGAAGTTCCTGGATAGCCCTAAATAAAAGTTCTCTCTGCTCAGTGCTCAATTTATGTTCCGTAACAATATCGTTCGAGGTTGTTATAGGATTGGATGGCAGTTCTATGGTTGGCATCTCTAATGAATCATCGTCTTCCTTCGGATCTAGAGATTGATTGGTGTCAAGATCAGGGACTAAATGAAAACAAACTTTGCCTTCATCTTCACTAAAATAACTTTCTGCCAGTAATAAGGTATGATTCTTTGACGGATCTGCAATCATTGGCCTTTGATTCGGGTTAATCGTTAACTGAAAGTTGAATGCTTTCAGGAAATCGATTCCGAGAATCAAGGTTTTGCAAACTTCCGGTACGATAACGGTAGGAATAATCTTGGTGATTTTCTGAAACTCGAACGGAATATTGACATATCCCAGGCAGCTATATGAAGTTCGATCAGCTGTCGAAACCTTAAGACGACAAGGCAGAATCTTAAGTCCGAGACGGTCTATTAATTTCTGCGAGCTCATGATTGTCACACTAGCTCCAGTGTCAATAAGACCTTCAACTTCTATGCCCAAAACATTAACTATAATTGTGGGACAACGATTAAACTGAGTATGGATAGTATACGTGGTATTGAAGTATTCGAACCTACGATTGGAGACCTCTTGATCGTTAAGGTTCAGAGAGGGGTCCCCATATCTCTCTTTACCTAATCGTTTTTTGATTTCACCTCAGATAATGGTCGAATATTGTGCTGTTGAGGACACCGGAAAGCCGTAGTGTCCGGATGCCCGCAAACATGGCAAAAAATTGTCTTCTGGCGGTCACACTCCTTCCAAGTATGACCAACCTTCCTACAATTCCAGCACAAAGGTTGTCGTTGGCCATTGTTGAAAGAGCTTCGAGCATTATCAGCTGGAGATAGACGAGCTTTGTTTGAAGTTACCTTCTCCGCTTGGAGAACAGCTATTTCTTCTTCATCATCAGCTTGAACCACAAACTCGTCCTCTTCCTCAAAAAGAACTTCGTTTACCAGATGAGGTTTTGTTTGGACACGTTGGCCATACAAAGTCCCTTCCAAGGTATCGAATTTGTAGCAAAGCTGAGCCAAGTGTTCAACGGAGTAAATCTTTTCCAAAGCAAGTCTTCTTTTGTAAGAAAGTTTCATATTTTCAATAATGAGCTCAAATTTTTCTCCTTCTGTCAATGGTTTGATCAAGCGCTGTGCCATGGTCTCTATATCGGTAAGGAAAGCGCTAAATAGTTCATTAGGGCGTTGTTTCCTATTGCGCATTTCTTCCTTTACGAACCTGTCGCGATTTGGATTGTCGTACCTCATTTGCAAGTAGTACAGCAAGGTATCCCACGAGTTAAACTTGGGTTCATAAGCTGTATACCAAACGTACGCATCATCTCGGAACAGGAGGTGAGCGTGTGTTCGCAATTCTTCCTTGCTCACTTGGTACGAACGACAAAGGAGATCAATCTGTCTCAAAAAGTCGATCACCGGGACCGGATTTGAGTCTCCTGCAAACTTAGGCCACTTTTCAATAATATTGCAGGTCTGGTGTGGCAATCTTCGCTGTCCTAATGTACCGTTATTTCCTGAAGACAACGAGGCCGGAAATTGTATCGGACTCTGGGTATTCCCTGCAAATTGAGGCATCTGAGTCGAGTTAAGCTGAGATTGGAATGGCATTGAATTTCTTTCTGTGCCGATTCCTAACAAAGGAGTAAACGGAATATTGTTACTCGAGGATTGAGGTCCTGGGGCGTTCTGTAACTGTAATGGTGGCGATAATCTCGGTACACTTTCGTTACGTTCGCCTGTAGATGTTATTCCAAAATTATCAAACTGTTCCCTCACGTTATTTACAACAGTCTCACGCACCAATGGACGATCTGATCGTTCATTCAACAAAGTTCTCACGCATGATTGTACGTAATTTTCTATTTCGGAAATATGCACGTACTCCCTAAGATTCAGTTGCTGATTCGCGTTTGTATTTGCAGGTTGAACAGAAACGGTTTCTCGTGGCTCTGGTACTGAATTTCCAGTATTAAAGGGTTGGCGAACTCTTTCATCTAACCAAGGACGATATTGGCCCTCTTGTGGGTTGGAAGATGGTTCCCCTTGGGATACCGGCGGTCCCATTGACCAAAAATCAGTTCGTGATCCACGAGAAGGTTTCGGAACGGTTCCTGCAACAGAGTTCCTTTCTTCATTAAAGCCAATCACATTAAGGGGCTGAGGAACACTACCTCCAGAGGCTTCTGGGTCAACCGATGACGAATTCTGTCTAGGAGGATTCAAGCATGACAAATCTTCTCCGGAACGGAATCGAACATTACGAAAAGGCAGAGGATTTCCTTCAGCGGACATTCTACCGAGCGAAGCTTGCTGCATTTCACTCTGCAGATTCCCTGGGGCTGGGAAACGGCTGTCCAACGAATGTCGATTTTCGACAATGAACGGATTCAAAACATTCTCTGACATCTGGAGTGGATCTTCAACCGCGTCGTTGCGAGTTTCGCTGCCAACAGCTCCTTCAGCTGAAGATTGCATCTCTGGATTAACCATCGGGGGTGTAGCTAGCCGCATCTGACCACCCACACTCTGATTCGGAGGCGAGACTACTCCGGTAGGCTCCGAAGAAACTCCGGCATTCGAAACAGCTCCTAGCTGGTTCAAATCGAGCTGAAAATAACGTCCTGCTAATCCAAAAACAAATTTCATCAGCGCCAGACGAGTCTGCTCTCCAGACGCTGTAGTCGCGTGGCATCTACGAAGACGCCGATAGTGGTGAATCAGCCTAGATCGACACCCAATCGGTCTGCCAGCCAGCAGAGAATCTTCAATCTGCTTCACAGCTGCAGCAACGGTTACGTATTCGTCGTTGATGGTGTTCGACGTTGGAAACTCCTGGTTTTCCTCACGACGAATCAAATAGCGAAGGACACGACGATTATCTGTGCTGCGACCGATGGCCGAATTCCGCAATTTCAGCTCATAGGCCACTTCTTCGTCATTTAAATCATCCGCATTCATATAGTAATTCTCCATTTTGAAGAAATTTCTTTCCACACCAAAACAATCACTTCAATTCACTATTATTGAATTCAATTTAGAAGAAAATCTTACTTTAAATTCACTTTATAACCAAACAAATTCGAAATGAATGACAGTTGTACGAATGTTCTACTTTATAAGCAATTATCGAAAAAAAAAACAAAATTTCACCGAAAAATTATCGAACCTAAACCGATATTCAACTAATCGACTTCAAACGAACCGAAATTCAATAATTTATTATTCTAAACCGATAGCCGATTGCATTTGCAATCAAAATTCAAAATTTGTTATCCTATTTTCAATTCAGATCGAATAATCAATCAATTTTAAAAAGATCCTAGTCAATTTTCCAATTACCAACTTTCAAATTACTAATCAGCAATGCCAAGCTTAAAAAGCCAGGCCCCACGTTGGGCGCCAAAATGTAACGTTCCGTTCTGTTACGCTAAGCAAACGGCTTACGCGCCACCTTCCAATAAGAAGGACCGTTAGCTCTTTCTAATTACCCGGCATGAAACTACCCTCTCAGGGCAGGTCACCTAGTTAATGAGAACCGATGTCGCACTAAAACAACCCAAACGTCTCCAAAAACTAACCAGAACCAATTCCAAAATCTTCAAAACAACCGAAACCGAAAATAAATTCAGAAATTAACCAATGGGGGAAATGCTTATTCACTAAAAGAACCCAAACACCAATCTTAAATCTAGCCAAAATATCAATTCGTGACGTAATAAAAAACTAGTGAAGTAATCTAACTAATCTAGAAGTAAGTTTATTTGAATCAAAAATTCAATCCGAAGTTACTTTATTTGCTAAAAATTTAAATTTATCGAGTTCAAATCGATTTCCTTAAATTTAACGTTTATTTAATTTATTCAAATTCAAACAAGCCTAATCCCTAATGTGACGTCACGATTTAAATCAAGTTTTGATTTATCTTTGAGCAAATTCTTATTTTCTATTGTCAGATCTGACCTTTTCTTCTCGGCGACAATCCCTCGTCGGTTGTCCCACGCAGTTCACCGATAGTAAAACTTCACGTACGTACTCACCAATTGCTGTGGGTCAAACTTACTCCATCGACCGGTAAAGCCAACATGTGATTCGCGCGTCGGCGTCGCTTAAGGGGTAAAGGCGTCCCCTTGTTGTGGAGTGAAGAGCTTCTTATAAGAACGATGCTCACGCCGGACGAATTGGCGAGCGAAATGTCACACGAGCGTTGGTAGCCGATGTTGCACAGCAATTTCAGGGACCGGTGCCGTTCTCGGGAACTTACAGCCTCTTGGCGACGGCCGATCGTAGTCCCAGCCGTAGCCGAGGGAGGGCTTCTAGTTGATCCCAGCCCAGATTAGCCGCCCACGTTGATTGGGCAAGGAGGGCCTATTCAACGCGGATTCTCACTTAATTTGCTCACTAAATAATCAAGTTAGGCTTACCTGAATTCTTATTCACCAAATCTCACAATATCTCAGGCACTTTTTCAAAATATTACAATTCGACTCGACAAATTCAAAATTCTAAACGATGAACATAAAAGACACATAAACTGAAATTAATACACTAAGTAAATCTAAAACTCCCGAAACTTACTTCGAGTTTAGTTTAAACCGAAATACAAAGTCACAATTAGACTTAGGTTAAATTCAAACACTTTCGAAATCACTCCGACTAAAAACGATCTTATCGCTTTGACGCACTCCACGTTAATAAATGAACAATCGCGACCCAGACTTAAAAAAGGGTTGAGCTAATTTAGAAGAACGCAATTTCCACCCGAATGCGTACAATGGTTGTACTATCTTTTGTTTTCTTTTAATTGGCTAATTTGGGAATTTTCATATTAGCTCATCGGCGCAATTTAGTAGGAGCGACGAGAGAAATTCTGGTCAATTCTCTAAGACGCAATAGATTTGAATTTACGAAATATTTCTTTAGTTCTTGTTAATGTGCATAGGTGGCGTCTTGTTTGGTTGGTGTTCAGACTAAACTTGAAGTTATGCTGTCAGTTTGCGACATTCACGACGAACTCTAGTATACATAACAAATACAAACAATTTTTATCAATGAGAACGAAAACTACGAATAGGGTTCTAAATGACGTTACATACCAATTGGTGTGAAACTAATCGCATGCACCTAAACGCTTTGAAATGCTCTGTAATGTCGTTCTCCCGAAAACGCATTTTGATAGATTACGCTTAGCTTAGACTGACTACACATATCAATGGTTGCTATTCCGTGATTGACCGAAGTTAGTGAAAATGCACAAAGAATCAACTAGAAGATCGGCTGGGATTGGCCATAGTCTTCTTCAGTGTGCATAATTCAGTACCTCTATTTATACATGGTCAATAACGGCGCCGACCACGTCCTTGCAGTCAGGTGGGATTGGGGGAAGGAATGTTAGTGTGTAACCTTTGCTATTTGGAGACCGTGTTTGCCTCTGCATCTCCACAAAGGCTACTGGGAGGGATGTTTGTTAATGGGGAGGATCGTTGGGTCATAGGATTCACTTGATAAGCGATTAGACCATGATAAATAATTATTGGTGAGATATAAACATGCTTATATGTAAATATAATATTTTCATTTGATATAAACAATATCTATGTTGAGAAAAATTATGCCGACACTTGACGTGACGAACCTTTCAAAGTTTGTTGTATAAAGTGAACCTTTCGCAAGTCTACACTCGTAGTGTCGAACCATTCAAAGTTTTTTTTAATTACAAAAATAAAGGTAAAAAAAGGGGTGTTCTGAAAATAAAAAAATGTTAAACATAAATAATTAATAAATCAGAGCTTGTGTCGACACTCACAGTGACGAACTATTCGTAGTTTGTTGAAAAATCATATTTACGTCCCACCATTGTAACGATTAAATGTGCAGTCATACATATTTTATAGATTAGAAATCATGAAACGAGCTCACCAATTGATCCCTGACTGAGCACCAAGTTATCCTTGAATGAGCAGCCACAATCCACTCTCAGCTTCACTCGTTTGCTCGGCTATATAAAAGCACTCAGAAAAAAATTCACTTACTCTAACTGAACTAACCGATCGCGGCACTTTTTCACTTACTAGACCGACGCGCGACATGTTTGATCCTGCCCTCGTCGCTCGCTCTCGCAGAAGCAAGCGTCAAGGTCGAAGGATCAAACAGAACTCATTCTCCCGAAAACGCATTTTGATAGATTACGACTATAAAATTCGATCCACATCTCTCAAAAGAGAGTCTGTCATTAAGGACCTTGGTGTGTTACTAGACCCAAAACTGACGTTTAAGGAGCATATCGATTTCATTGCCTCTAAAGCCTCTAAAACTCTTGGTTTTATTTTCCACGTCACTAAAAACTTTAGAAATATTCAATGCTTAAAATCATTGTACTGTTCTTTGGTTAGGTCTATTCTTGAATATTCGTCAGTTGTTTGGGCACCGTACTATCAAATTAACATATTTCGTATTGAAGCAATTCAACGGAAATTTCTGCGCTTTGCTCTGCGACATCTCCCATGGAACGATCCAATTAACTTGCCCAGTTATGAAGATCGTTGCAAATTAATCGGCTTAGAGGAGTTGTGTGTTCGCCGTGAAGTTTCAAAATGTCTCTTTGTTTCCGACCTTCTCCAATCGAGAAAAGATTGCGCTCAACTATTATCTCTCCTCAATATAAATGTTCCATACCATCAACTTCGATCGAACTCCTTCCTATTTTTGCACGGTGCTCGCACAAACTACGGGCATCACGAACCATTTAAAAGTATGTGCCGATCGTTCAACCGTTGTTTCAATGAATTTGATTTTCATCATTCCCGTTCAACTCTTCGTAAAAAAATTCATCTGGTTCTGGCAAGCTAGGTTGAAATTAGTCATAGTTATTAAGTAGATTTATGTAATCTTTGTATCAGTTGGAAACAAATGTAATAGTCTGTTGATACGAAAAGAAGAGGAGGTTTGGCGCCCATTTGAGAAGGAGCTCAATATTGCTCAGCTCAAATGGGCTTTTCCCTGCTCCAAATAAACAAATAAACAATTATTGTTTAGTTGAGAATTTCACGGCATGATGGCGCCAGTTAACAAAACATGGTTCTCTGATTCTCCTAAGCGACTATGATGTTCTGTAACCAGATCTCAGGATGGTTCTGAATTCTGATGGTTTCATATATTGATGTCGTCGGCAAAGCTGATCATTAGTCTAAAAGCTTTACACTATATGCTTGCTAAGTTCGACTTTCTACCACTAGGAGGCGCTAGTGAGGTACACATATATCAAACTCGCATATCTTACGCTGCAGAAACAAAGTTGTTCGTAAGGTCATAGTCCTAATATGTGCTGCATGCTTGGATAGTTCGACATTCTATAACTAGGAAGCGCTAGTCATTAAAAAATTAAATATTGGCCAATGTAGTTTCGATGGAAGGCTGTTGTTTTCGGTAAAGTTGTACGTTAAATCAAAGGCTATATACTGCCCATAAAAGCATAACTGTCCCATATGGAATTAGTAGGCATTGAGAAAATAGCGCAAAAAAATTGAATTTTGTCTTCTCATACAAATTTTCATAATTTTCTAGTACATTTCTGCATGTCATATTTATTTGGCATCAGCGCACAGATAACTCATTATGCTTCTATTAAACAGCAAAAAATATAAATTGGCCACAATTCACGTTATTCAGTTGCTATTTGGACTTGTAGTTCATATGGAGACTGTTATGCCTTTATTTTTCAATATGGGACTACACCAATATCATATTGTTCCACAACATTTTCAAACAAAATGTGTAAATTTTCATATGCGGCGTAAAGTATATGTTAAAACATGGATTTTGCGATGAAAAAAGGTGTTGGTTCGAAAATCCATATGGGACAGTTATGCTTTTATGGGCAGTATACTGCATGTATAACATTTTAAACATTTTACCGCTAGGAGTTGCTATTGAACATCAAATATTTGCATCTCATATCACAAAAGTCTTTGTTAGGTTTAGAACTATGTGTTATTACAATAAACAACAAACAAAAAAATACAACAAGCACGACTCATGTATGCGTCTTTAATGTAAGCTGGTAACCAACGAAGCGTAAAATACGTTATAAAATTTTCTTCTCATCCATGTATAAGCTGTTTATTATTATTTTCATCAGAGATTTTATTTTCTTTTGAATATAGGCAGACCTATTGGATTTGTTAGAGTGATAGATGACATCATAGCTGCAAGCATTTCATCTGAGAAAAATCCCTTCTTTCAAAAACAGGTTGTTTTTTAGAGTTATTACAGGAAGAGCCAGACACTAATATTTTCAAAAGACACTGTTAAGGCGAAGATGAATCGAAGCCAAACCTTAAATTTTCAAGATTACAAATCTGGAGAACTTAAAACCCTTTTGAGCTGGAAACTTAATCGTTAGGTCATCACCAGCTAGTGACCAATCGAGTTAGTTTTCAGCTTAAATGGGTGTTTGGTTCTCCAGATTCGTGCTCTTGAAAATAAGAGATTTAGCTTCGATTCACCTTCACCTTAATTATGATAAAAAAACACATTATTGTAAAGAAGTAATGCTGTTGTAACGGTAATTGATCGAAGATAAATGTAGAAAGTCTTGGTCTGAGTAAGTGAAATAACGCCCAAAATCTTTTCAAATCGATTTATTTATTAACATTTACATAGCGATAGAAAATGACACACGGTGCAAGCTATCTCGTCAAACTAAAACTGCTCATAGCGGAGCTGGTAAAACCACAGTAAAAAGTGTTTCTTCATTTCGGGGGACGGGAATAATTCGTTTGCCCCACATAAATGCTGCTCTTTCATGACCAGTGATGCTTAAAAGGCTATGTTTATTTCTCATATTTTATTTCTTTTAAACATAAAGTTCAGAGTTCTTCTTATAAGTTTTATGTTGTAATATTAAGATCCCTTATAGTACCACTTTTTCAGAACAGAGTTTTTTTTTCATTACAGTTTCTCAATCTCTCAGAGTTAATTTCCTGTTTAGGCTGTAATCGGAATTCAGCTAACGAATTCTCAAATGGGCATAAAACCTCCTCTTCTTTTCGCATCAACAGAATACAAATTCCCAATGATACAATATTCTTAACGCTCAAGTACACTATAAAACAATACGGATCTTAAAGCTAATCGTTTACATCTACTAACTTTGTTATAATATTACAACAAAATTTAACGGAACTAGTTGTTGGAGTTACGGGACAAATGAAAATCGAACGCATGAAAGCATTGATTTAAAACGCGACACATACCACTTATAGGCTCTTTATAGCCATAGTTTGTACAAAATATTGGAAAACGGAAGAACTGATGAGAACGAAGATCACGACGACGAGTATCAACATTTAACATAACTGGGCTAGTTGTGCGGATCGGTCTAAGGAAGACGACGAAGAGCATAACGAACAAATTTATGCTGAACTGCTTTGATTAGTTGAATGCCAGAATCGTAGTATGGAGCCCACACTACAATACCATACTCCAGAACAGAGCGGACAAGAGAACAGTAGAGAGTTTCCATGCAGTATATGTCATCGAAGTGCTTGGCGGGCCAATACTATACAACATTTTCACATCTGACTCACTTGGATTAACTCCAGAATGTTTAAAATCTTTGTTTGTGGATGACATAGGACTATCCGCCAACGGACGAGGCTTGCATGTCATCTATAGTAGATTAATTGTTATTTCTTTCTTGCAATAATTGGTAGATTTTTCCTGTTGCTTCCAAAACTCTCCTTAGGCGGCATCCACAAATTACGTAACGCTCTAGGGGGAGGGGGAAGTAGGCTCAAGCGTTACGGCTCACACAAAAATTTAAAAATTTTCATACAAAAAGCGTTACGGAGGGAGTCAAAAAATTTAAATTTTAGCGTTACGTAATAAATGGATGCTGCCTTATAATATTCCCACATATACCAAAGGTCGTAATTTGAAACCACAGAGTAGACATGTTATCACGATAAGAGGGGTTCCAATAAATTGGTCAGATGATGTTAAGTATTAAGGGCTCAATTCAACTTTCAAAAATCACATTGAGGGCTTTCAAGCCAAATGTAACAAATAAATAAAATGTTTTCATTCACTTATTAACAGAAAATCGAAACCAGAAGGACAAGCTTTTGATCTTCAAACAAATTTTCAGATCAGCCATGTAGTATGCTTATCCAATATTAACTAGCTATTGTAAAGCCAGCTGTCTTGGTAGTGTCATTCTCAAAACACACCCAAGCCGTTCCCATAGGGGACGTTAGCCACAAGGAAGTGACGTTTCAAGTAATACTGTTTCATATGGTATGCCCTCTTCAACATCTAATCCAATTTCTCTCGCCGTTCCCTTACGGTACCTATCCATCTAGTATTCATTGCTTTCTTCTCCATGCTCCCTCTTACTTCGAGCAAAATAGACCGATATGCCGATAAACGGTCGATATATATGTCATCTAAAATGCTCGATTTGTTCGGTGGATTGTGAACTGTATTATGTAATAGGAGCTGTCTATTAATATGAAGTATTGTGGTTTCTAGAAATTGAAAACGTTTCAAAACATTTTTGTTCGAATTTAATGAGCTAAATACATTTATCTACCAATCCATGAAATATATTTCAGAAAAATTTGCGGGTTACGTAGAAGATAAGTAAATTTGAATGAGATCATAGTACAGAAAAAAACTTCTTAAAATTATATCTGGGTTTCAATTTTGAGAAACTTTTTTTTTTTCGTTTTAAAAAGAAGTGGGGTGTTAAGGAATAATCAATTCTAACTTTTCTAAGTTACTAAACTCGTTCGATTCATGCCGTTATATATTTAAATACAGCTTTAAGTTGTTCCGTGAAGTTCACCTGTAATGTAAAGTTAAGGGATCTATTTCGTAAGTCACTGAATATTACCAAAAATGACTCATCTCAAATTTTGATAAAATTGGTAGGAAAATGTAGATAAAAACTGATCAATGTAAATATAGAATTTTCGTAATAATATTTTCAAAAGTTGTTCTATCACATTGATAAAAAGTTTGGAAATAGGAATGATTATCTTAATTGAGATGGTTTTGGAGCTATTGATTGAAATAATAATAATATAAGGTTATTTTCGAGGTCTTTTGGAAAACATTCTAGGCTTTGTGGGCATGTGTTAAGTGTTGTAGAGCATTGAGTACATTGTGATATAGTGTGTGTGTGATTTCCGCTGTATCCAGCATTTTACGCTTGCATGCCATAAACTTTGAATCACCCCCTTCTGACTTGTCTTGCCTCCACTATAATTTTTTATAGTTCAATCGAAGCAAGCTTCGTGGAAGCAAAAAAAAATTGTTGATGTCAGATTTTGTCGCCTTTGATTTCAATAACTTGTTACTCATTTTTCTAGTGAAATGCTAATCCTTTTTGGTAAATGAATTATGTTGGTATAATTTCGATTGTCGTTTAAAGATGTTACAGCCTTTAGACTATCGAGCACTGCTCACCAATCCAAAAGAGTGTCATTCTTTTCCTCAAAATGGGCAGTGTTGAATCGCCCCTGTTTGCATGTTTACAACTGCATTAAATAGTTCGTTATAACTTATATGTGATGGATGATTTGGTATTACCATTTAAAAACAATCGACCTAGAAGTTCGATGAATAACTTAACAAGAAAATACTCAACACAAAGTCAATGAATGTAGTACTTCTTCTTGACCTGTGTTGAAACTGTTGTGATCCTAGACAAATAAGTATTACAACTTCCACTCACTACGGCTGCAAATTTTAAACCTAGATTCAAAATTGTTGAAGTATGTAAAACAGCATCTTTCCATATAAGAAAAACAATGTTAACGCTTTTGAGGGTTTTTTTTTTTTCATTGTATCGGAGATACATGAGAAATAATGACACAGTGAATAGCTGCACAGATAATCCATTTCCTATATGAGTAATCATGAAACGATTGATTTTTTGATCCAAATCTAGAGATTTTAAAAGCATCACCAAATGTTTCTCTTAAATCGACTAACGGTTAATGATGAGCATGATTCCTTCAATAGAATACCTAAAATTATATAATAAAATGCAATTATCAAAATATTTAAAATACATGTAAAATAATTTGAATACTACGAAATCCATAACAACCTGATAATTTTTTGACAAATGAATCAACAAACATAATTTCTTGCCTACTAAGATCAAACCATAAAAACAGTTGCAAGATATGTCAAAACCAATTCTCCCCCCTTTGTTTTATGGCTAGCGTAAAAAGCTGGCTATTGGAAACTTTTCGTTAAGATTTTTTCCGATCATGCACCTGGGTGTTACATGCACATCCGTTATTCGGTGTGGTGCTTTATTTAAAAGGCAAATTGGACACTTTAAAAAAGAAACCGACACGATAATGTTTCTAGTGCACAATGGTCGGAAAAAAATAAGTTTGGCCAAAACTAGTTTTATCGCCCTAATCGATGAAATATGCAATCTGAATATGTTATTTGGCGTTTTTATTGTTTCAGAAGGGGTTATTCACATATTACGTAACCTTTTGAAAAAAGTTTTTATTATTAAAAATGTTATCAAACTGGGCTGAAAGCACAAATTTTGTTTGTATTGATCGAGTTTGTATGACTTTGTATGAAAAATATCGTCACTCTAACTTGCAAATCAGCAAATTTGTGCAAAAAATTTAAACGTTTTTTGTAAGATCTAAGGATGCTTTTTGATGTGCAATATTCGAAATGGCGGCGACAAGACGCGACAAGAGTTGTTTTTCATGTTTAAAATCAACAAAAATAGTAAAGTGTAATATTGAATAGTATTAAATTTTCAACCAATTTTTTGTTTTCATACTCATGCTCGAGAAAAATCTGCCATAGGATCGTCTTCATTGTAATTGGTTTTTGATATACACGATAGGAAAAAAGGTAGGACTGTATTTTGTTCAATTATTGGTATACTGGAAGTTGCTCGAAATTTAGGTAGTTTTTTTTTCATACCTTAACACCCCATTTTACGGTATTCAAAATAAAATATTGACAATTATTCTGAAGCTTCCTCTCTGGTATAGTATTAATGGGATACATACAATATCCAATTTTAAAGCATTGGGACAAGTGTCAAATAAAAGTATTAATAATTTTGAATAAAACATCGTTGCAATCTTCAATTGCCAATGTCAATACCAATGTCAATTCAATTGTCAATGCGTAATATTTTTAGGTTAAGTTAATTGAGTATTATTTTGTTGTCTTATAAACAGGTGAAATCATCTCACCTGTAAAAATTCAAAACTGCTATGTAATATATTTTTAACAATATGTTGTTAAAAGCCTAATTTTGTTTACCAAATTAGGATGATATTGTTGCCTAATATAGAACACATAGATATAAGAAAATGCTTGAAATGATACTAATTAAATAATTTAAAAACAGCATCAGTAAACCATTAGACTGGCCCAGCTTAGTATGGGAGAAAAATAAAGTTGTATAATTCCACGGGGCACCCACCAGGATTATTCTTTAGGGTTAGAGGAAGACTCCCTGAAAGTTTCAGCTTATTTGGTCGTTCCATGAGCTGTTTGAGTCAAAAAAATTGTTGATCGCGTTCAATTGAGCCCAGAATGTCAAAAACACTACTTGATACTATAGCAAACAATATTGTAGAAGGTTGTATGATGATTAAAATTGATAAAGTTGGTGTTTTAACTATCTGAAGTAGATTTGCAATATTGCTTAGTTTTCCTTCAGCTTAGCTGGGTGGTAGCCAACTAAGCGCATCATAGCCACCTATGACGCTGGGCGAGCTGCGGCACAAGGTCAATGCACATGTGTGATTGTACAGGCGTGCTGATCTAAGCCTAACTTTCAACAACTGAAAGCTTAATGAAAATGAGTTTCTATCCAGATACAACCTTCGGCAATTATGTTCATTAGCATATCAACTAGTGAATTTGTCATTCTGGGCTCAATTGAACGCGATTAACTAGTGTACGAGACGAAACAGTGACATAGGGTCAATTTTCAATATATTTGAGACGAATATTCCATACAAACTTTGAATTGAATGCGCCAGCTGGGGGAGCAACCAAATGAGTTGAAATTTTGAGAGAGCTTTTTTCTTACCCTATGGCACATATCTAGGGCCCCGCTGAATTTTACAACTTTTTTGTTTAAGGGCCAGTCTAGTAAACCATGCTTCATTACTAAGCAATCGGGCAATCTGTTAGCTGAATCTTGGTTAAACTAAAAGAAATAAATTTCGCACAGCCACACATAGTGAGAATATGTAAAATATGCAAAAAAAACACACGAAATTTCAATAACTGATGTGTCTATCAGATGTCAAGACCAAATTGAGTTCAATCGTACCTTATGTTATATTGGGCCCATTTTGGGATGACATCGGGTGCAGATCGAGTTGGTGCTGAACCAATAATCAAAATCATTCTAGATCGATGATGATGTTCGATCAACCCGTCAACGTTTCCACTATTGAATGAAGCCATAGGATACATAACACCACTTGAATGGCTTGTTGGCTGTGACTCATCCGAATGAGTCACAGGAATCATACTTTTTTATGATAAGGGACATCTTCATAAGGTTGCCACAAACTTTCATTAATTTAGAAGAATGGTGTCTACAGCGCATAGATCACAAATAAATTATTGCATGTTGAATATAACAATTTTTTAAACTTTTAGGAAAACGTCATTATACTATTAATACTTACAAGAATCATTTAACTTCCGTAAAAATCAAAATGTTTCAGTTTTCTACAAATCCAAAAATGTATGAGTAAACACTGAATCTGAGTCACTTATAGAAATGTGTACCTATGCCAGTTTTACCATTTATTTGCGATGGTTTCAGAAAAAAAAATCGTGTAATTGAACTGACTGCCATATTTGTCACATGAGACCGCCACCATATTGCCAAACGGTTTAATGCGCCCGGTCGGCAAACAAAAGCGACTCAACGTTTCCTACTCGAGAAACCCGCTATCAATCAACCTGCAGTCAACCTGGCAAAGTCTAGTATTAAAGTCTCACAACACAACATTTTCATTTGCTCAACGCCTCGACGTTATCGTCGTACGGGACGCGATTGCAACACAACACAAACGTACGCAGGACTCATTAGTACCAGGTAAATACGTGATAATAAAAACAGCACCCTGATAACGGGTACCACATGATACCACTTGCACTTATCGCCCGGGGACCTATTTACTGTTTTTCCAGTTCTATCTGCTAAGGACTGTGACGAACTAAACATGAAAATTTAACACTTCGCTTCACTTCTGCATGTCAAAAAAAAAGAAAATACTAAAAATTACTAGTAAGGTGAGAAACTGTCGTTAAACTCTATCATGTAGCTGATCTTGTGACAGATAGGCCAGAGGTATACTCGGTCTTTAGTAACAATGGATGTCTCACTAATATTCTTTCCCTTCCCAGGCCACCGTAAGGACTTTGCCGGCGCCGTTGTTGGCTTTATAATTTTTGAATTCTCGAAATTATATACTGAAGATAGTAAACTCCGTCTGTTGATTCCTTATGCCATTACGGTTGTGATGGTCAATCAGGGAGTAGCAACTTAAATTTGTACGAACACCAATGCTCATGCTCAAAATTAGCAAACTATTGAACCATTTTTCGGACACAGACAATCAAAACTAGTGAGAGTGTTAAATACTTTGACATATTTTTAAGAGTAATATTTATAAAACGTATGAGTGCTTTGGAAAGCCCAAGCTAGGCGGTTCGCTTTCGAGACGCCGAGAAGTTTTTCGGTTCACGTTGTGTGAGTGCGAAAAGATATTCGTGTTTAGTCTGAGGATAGATTGCCAACTGGTGAGCTCGTTTCATGTTTATGATAACACATTTTATCGTGCCAGCGTTTCTTTTATGTAATATTCAAACAAGCTGTATGTAGTTCGTCACTACAAGCGTCGGCATTATGCCTGGTTTATACAATTTCAATTCACATATATTTTACTCCTTTTGACATCATGTTCATCTTTTTAATTGCTCAACATTACGAATGTTGAAGTATTTTTTAAATCTTTTACCATAAATTTCTTGAAACAAAAATACAAAACTAGCTTTAAGTATTTTTCCTCATTGTCCATGGATCGCATCACCGACCAAAGTTGACTCCCAGATCTTTTCCTTCCTCGCTAATAAAAACCCTTCCCATGGTCATTATAGAGACGCAGAGGGCGATCTCTAGAAGCAACAATCATTACACCCTAACATTCCTTCCCCATCCTAACTGACTGTAAGGACTTAGCCGGCGCCGTTTATGATCAATAATATTGAATCTGCTAAAATTTCACTTCGAGAGTAAGTGGAAACTCCCATCCCTTATTCATTTGGATCGTAGTGTAATTCTTACCAGTCCCGATCAATCACGGAGTACCAACTATTGCCACGTACAGTCAGTATATGCTTTATAAGAACAATGCTTATGAAACGTAATAAACCAGAGGTGTACAGATGCAATGCATTGATTTTTAAACTATCATTGTTTTAATTTTAGAACATAAGTTCGTCACAGTCCTTATGTAGGTCTCAGAAAACACCTCGCAGCCGCAAGCCGGACGAAAGACGAGTCCACGTCAATGCAGGAGCTTTTCGCTGCTCTATTCAATTCGAACAACGCCCCTGACAGCCTGACAACCACACAAAAAATATCGATCGATCTGAGTAAATTTATATTATACCGCAATAAATTTTTACCGCACTTGAAGAAAAATATCAAATTTGACCATCTTGACAAGCTTATGAATTACATATTCTTCGTACACGAAGCAAACCCAATCACACCAAGAAAACAGTTGGACAAACAACCCGGGAAGCCATTTGCACTCGCACAGAGATAAATATCTTTCATTCTTTGACCATTTCGATTTCATCACTCACAAAATATGAACTAGGTACAATAATAGCAGTCAATAAAAAAACTGAAATTGATTGACGACGACAGATCACGTTGCCTCCTCGCAGTGACTAATTACAGCACACTCACTTTTCATTTTCGGTACTCTGCATTGTCGTGTCGTCGATATTGAACACAGCATCTTCCTGCCACATTCCTTCAAAGATAACAGATGCAACATCTAAGAAAAACAAATCTCGCGCCCGAAACTACGACTAAGAACAAGTGCAATTTGCCGTAGAGCACCGCTACAACCTTACTGCCGGAATGAGATGCCTGAAATATGGTGATAATATAATATATTATTAAATTTAACTTTTTCAAAAGTTATATCTTGCCATAGATAGTGAAGTGTGATGATAAGTTAACATATCAATTCGTTGTAGCTGATTTCCTATACTCTTACTGTTGGACGACCCGCCGAAATGTGAAAGTTTCTTCGCTGATTCTTAGAGATAAATTTTAAACTAGCTTGACTTTTGAGCATAAAATCAACAAAGCATTACAATAACTTCGTTTTGTATGCATGCCACGCTAATTCTGATAATCCCTCTGAACAAAGTGCACCAAACAGCACCGCACCCGCAATGAGAGAGTCACTCGAAATCGGTACCGTTGCTCAACAGTTATCTCCGTATCATTCTAGGCTGATTATTACGAACATATATAGCAAGGGGATGATAATTCCGTATCTCTAACAACAATTTTATCAATTTATATCTCCTGCCGACAAACGTTTAGCGATAGAGAGTGCCTTTCGGTTTTGCCCGTGCAATTGTCGTACTCGAAGACCGGATGGCAAGTGCTTTTCGTCTCCGACAGTTTCAATTATGTGGAGCAAAGCTGCCATTGTTCTGTAACAGAGCGAAACTAATCAGTATGGTTTAATTGAAGCGGACTAATTATCGTAGACTAGTTATTCTTTGGTGTCAAATGTGAACGTCATATTGTATCAAGTGACCTCAAGGATAAAACATTGTGAGTCTGATGAACAAATCTGCTACGTGGAATGAGAATATACCGTCAACTCTCTCTTACTTGATATTCTGTATCTCGATATTTCCATTAACTCGATGGAATACACGGTCCCTTCAATCTATCATGTTTTGATACCTCTATCTAACACGATGATCCCTAACTCGATGCTATCTGTTTAAGTTTCCCATGTGAGTTTACCTCTTTAAGTCGATATTTTCATTAACAGTATTTTGTAAAAAAAAAACTTCAAAATTTGAAAAACATGTGTCCTTTAGCTCGATACCTTCCTAACTCGATGGTCCCTTCAATATCGAGTTGTCTGTATGAATTATTTTGCAGTCTGTATTGAGAATCGTTACAAAAATACAGCTATGTCTCTATCCATGACGTAAAGTATTTACGCATTTTAAAGGTACCCATATAGGACGGAATCGCGTAGTTTGAGACTCACGACAAAGAAAAACAAGTCATTTAACGGTTTAAGATGGTTCTGATATTCAACGGCATTTATTTGAATTCCAAAATGGCGGAAAAATAGACTGATGGCTACTTCTGGTGTTATAATTTTGCAATCCTTTGCAATATGGGTGTTTTTAAGGCGATCTTGATGAGTAGATGTCGGAAATCGATGTTTGAAGCCATCATTCACCTTTTCAAACCTAAGCAATATGGATATTTCCGGAACGAACTTGACAAACAATTGTCAAAAATCAATGTTCGACGCCATTCTGTGATCAAATTTAATGGATCATAGAACAATACGGCAACTTTTGATTGCTAAAAATCAATGGAAATCTTAAAGTATGAATATTGTTGTAACTTGCTTGACGAAAAGATACCGGAAATCGATAATTGATGCCATCTTGGAATCCGCCATGGTTAACCAGAGAGCCGGATGGCAAAAACATATACATTGTCCTCTACTATTCTTGTTGCAACAATCTTATTCCGTATTGAAAGCTTATCACAACTTGAACAGAATAAGACAATGTTTGCTCAATGCTATAACGAATTCAAGCGTGTGCTAGAATAAGGGCGTAAATCGTATGATCGATTTTTCTTCATCGATCCTGTTTTCTTTGAATAAAGGTAACAAGATGCAAATTTGTTATCATTTTTTCACTTCAGGCCGCTTGGCAGTGATGCAATCTTGCGTCATGAGATGAAAAAATGCTGACAAACTTGCAACTTGTCACCTTTATTCACAGAAGAGAGGATCGATGAAACGAAATCGATCATGCGACTTACACCCTTATTCCAGCACACGATAATTGTCGAGAACTTTCTCTATGTTGGTAAACATCACCAAATTATCGAATAACAACCATAAAGCAAATTTGTTTTGTTTTTGAAATAACCGATTAATCGCAGGTCGAATAGGTTGCAACAATGTTGCCCCTTGGTTGGTAAATGCTGGGCATTGCGTACCATTGGTACTTTAGGTACCTGCAGGAATAAAATCGATTCCTTCATGTGGTTCTTAGCCTCCTGTCCAGCAACTCATATCCCCGGATCCTCGTGGTACTGGCCAGGGTTATGAGCAACCTCAGGTAAGATCGGGTAACCAACCCCGGTAGGAACTTTGGTCGTATGTTGCCAGGGAAGGGGGTCTGCTTTTGCAAACCTGGAGCGTCTGTTTCCCATGTCAGGGCGACTGATTGTCGTCTGAGTGCCAGAGAAAGACTCTAAACTAAACTGTGCACTATGGCCCTCAAAACATTTAGGGGGAATGGTACTCCGGAAATCTAGGGGGTTGGTGTCAGGCCCTGCAAGCCAACCGTAAAAAATAACATGCACAGTAACGTCAACACGATAATACGAACCGAAACATTCGGCATAGACCCATGCGACGAAAAAGGACTAACTATTGAAAACTCGGTCCGTGGAACTGCAAATCTCTCAACTTCATCGGAAGCACCCGCATACTTTCCGTTACATTAAAGGACTGCAAGCTCGACATCGTAGCGCTGCAGGAGGTTTGTTGGAATGGATCAATGGTGCGAACGTTTAGTGGTTTAGGTAATAAAACAATGTATCAGAGTTGTGGCAACACATACGAGCTGAGAACTGCTTCCATCGTGATGAGTGACATGCAAAAGCACGTTACCCGGTGGTGGCCGATCAATGAGAAAACGTGCAGGTTGAGGATCAATGGCCGATTCTTCAACATTAGCATAATTAACGTGCATAGTGCGCATCGGTTATTTATCAATCATGCTAAATTTAGATTTATTTATCAATCATGCTAAATTTGGATATAGATAACTAAAATTGCCATCATTTTGATCTACTCGTAGCTTATTTAGTTATTGCTGTGTGCATTTGAGGTGCAAATCTTCACTAAATTGTCGGCATTAAGTCAGAGTGGACCATGGACCAAGTGACATTTTGAATATTTTGAGAAAAATGAGCTTAAAGTCTAACGCTTTGTAATATTTTACCTCGTTGAAATTTCGGTTCAATATTTCTACACATCTTTGTGTTACTTTCGAACTATAGAACGTGAAGTGATAATCATGAAAAAACCATAATCCAAACTTCTGATACAACGAGTTTTTGATGGACTATGTGTACTTGGTCCACTCTGACTGAACTAAATACCACCGTTCAGTGAGTTGGTTCTCTCTGTCTGAACAATTCCTAGGAAAATAACAATCATTTGATGGTCAAACTGGGTCAAACTGGGCGCGTATCTCTCAGATAAACAGGTTACCAAGATCCTTCGACACCAGTATAGTTATTTCTTCAATAATCCATATCAATAATCCATATCATCAATTCCCTGGGCTTGGGATTATATTTTCCAGGGAGCGATGAATTTTGATAAGTGATCGCTGTTGTTAGTAGTTTTGATTAGATGTCGGGTGAATTTCAAAGCAATGGCAACCTTTTTATTACAAAATTTAGATTTTATCTTATGACCTTAACATTCTGGTTAAACTACTGTACTATGCAGTTGAGCTGCACTAGGCTATCACTCATCAAAATAACTTTCACTTCGGGAAAATATAATTTCAAACTGGCGAGAAGATTACGAACTGATGGTGAGTTAGGAGCACAATCAGACCCTTGAATGTGCAATGTGGGGTAGTAATTGGGAATGCCATTGACGTTTTGTAATCTTCTACGAGGTTTTCGAAAACCAACAGGGCGCGTGCAGCGGGTTGCGGATAGGAGCAAAGGGAGATCAATAGCATCTACCTAAAATAATAGAGCAAAAAGCCGTTCCATGATTAGGTAATGTTTAGCGATCTTCTATGGTGTTCTAGTACTATAAAATTCTTCACCCACTGGGAATTCTGGCCTTGATAATATCAATAGTGATAAAAAACAAAATAATACCTAATACTTAATAAGTACAATTTAGCTTCAATGTAGTAATAAATAAAATAAAATCAATTTTCTATACATGACAAGGTTTTGAAGACAATCAATGAGTGAAAGAATTACCTATTAGAAAAGCCACATCAGCTAAGGCTATACATATACAAATGTTGGTCATAGGGTCATGGCGAGCATTCGGTATGTATGTCTATGACTGATTCTTATCTAATAGGGGCACTAGAAGACCACGCGGACAATTTCGAAACAAATTATTTTTATACATCGGTCTTAAGATCCGAAAGGCTCAGCTGTGCTGCAAAATCATTTTATAAGCTATTCATTACTACTGTTTAATTGTTTATAATTCTAACAAAACTACATACCGTCAACGTACCAGTATCCGCTCATGTTCCAGTAGCCCGCTCATGAGCTTAAAAAGTAAGGTAATTTGAGTAAATACACAAAAAAATGTCCACAGTATGATTCAATTTGACGATTTGAACCGTGTAGCGGCTACAGTTTTCAAATTTACTTTGAGTAAACTTAATTTTTTTCAGTGTGAGCGGGCTACTGGAGCATGAGCGGATACTGGTGCACTGATGGTAATTAACTCATCACTAATCACTTTTCCTATATTCTCTCTTTCTCTCCTTCTTATCTGTTGCATGATTATGAGCATCACTAATATAATGCATGAGCATGCACAATAAGAATAATTTCAGGATTGAAAGCAGTACATGGATACCTGGATAGAATAGCTTCGAAAAGAGTGCTCAAAATAGAATATTTCTGGTCAGGGAAGTATAATCATCAAGGGTATGTAAAATTTCTCCTTCATTAACTCATAGATCACACAAACAAATGAACTAATAATATCAAAAATTTTTATATAAATCAGCATCGTCAATCAGTGCAAAAACAGATAAAGTTTGTTAAGTTATCATCATCAATTGAATTGCGCTCTTTATAGTAATGTTCAATCAGTATCAAAATCTCCTAAAGCGTCGCATCGTGCCATCAGCAGCCCTTAGCATCAATCTCATATTGTTATTATTTTGTTGTTTTTAAAATTTCTAGAAAGCGATCAGCTTATTCTTATTTACTTGTACAATGGCCGGTCTATTTGGAATTTCATTAAGTCAAATCAAACTTCAAAACTCAAATTAAATTGCTTTCAGCACATTTACATTTTGCAGCATTAATTGCATTACTGTGTCAAGTCTTCTCCATTCCCTATACCCTACCCCAACCCTTCTTATCCTTTCCGATGGTGTTCAAGTGGTCCGCATAGACTATTACGGCCATTACCTATCCCTTCCCCCGGCTTTGGACTGACTTGCGCTCTCATTGCCCCACCAAACGCTGCAAAATGAAAATGAAAATGAAATAATCCATATCATCAATTCCGAAATCAGTGGCATTACGATAGCTTTAAAATTTGGGTTTTGCAGGGTCAGAGCATTGGAAACCATAAATATTCAAATATGCGTTCAGTCAGAGTGGACCAAGTGAAAATCTTGAGTACCGGTCAAAGTATATTGGTCCAATAAGCGGGTTCTAGTACATTCCATACATACACCATAGAACTACCATAAACTTCTATCGGACTCTGAAATCGTCTCAAAAAATGCAATAATCAATCAGTTTTTTGCTTTTCAACACTTGCTCTGTCTGCACATAAATTGTTGCAATTTCTGACCACCCATCCAAATATGGTGAACGGTCAAAATCAAAATCAAATGCATCGAATTTAGTAATTATTATGAATTTCTATTGATGGATGAGTAGAAAAATCATTCAATGTCAAAAAATCTGACAAATTTCTTGAAAAGCTTTTCATTTCTTCGCATTCCTTAGTGCGCTGATAATTTTCGCTGTTATGGAAATAAGCACATGGTCCACTCTGACTGCATACTTTTATCGTTTTTTATTGATCATCCAAAGTAAATTTATTACATATCTCTCGAAGTTTACAGCATTAATCAAATCTGATCAAAGCGAAATGGAGGTAAGGTAATCTCGCATTCAATGGAAGAATAATCCAATTTTCCCAAGTTTTCTACTTGGTCCACTCTGACTTAACGCCGACCAAATGTCCTTCAAATGCGGTAAGACAAAACAATCAAAAGACACCTAGCAACAATTACACACATCACCGCCAACCTAGCATAGAAAAGCTTACTTTGACATCGGATTGCTTGTAGAAAATCTTACCGCGTTTGGTGTTCCCGCATTTCGTCCCATTGATGCTACAACTAGATAACTCGAAATTTGAAATTTTTGACTTCAATTTGTCAAAACAGTTTTCTTAATTGGATCTGCAAAATATCCACAGGTCTTAAGCGTGTGATTCAAAATATACAAGTTAAAGATTATTTTTCAATCATAATCTCTGCGATTAACCATCACCTTGTTAAACGGTCATACTTTCAAAGTTGCACATCTCAAAATTTTGATTTTCGAGTTATCTAGTTGTAGCATTAAGGGGACGATTTGATATTTGCGTTTCAAACGCTCACAGCAATATTATTTTGTTATCAATATCTAAATAATAACATATATTGTTATTTAAGGTTGCCTATATATTTTTTTGCATTTCCGTTGTAAATCAGCCAATTTTTTATCAAGAAAATGCACAACATAACGGCCTACATTTCTTACTGAAAACAACAGTGCTGAAAAGTGCTACTTTTCAGCACTGAAATCGAAAAGTAGCACTTTTCAGTACTCTTTTGTGAATTATCCAAATGACGTCGGATTGCATCCATACGTCATTTATTCAATTGTTCTGAATTTCTCAATGACTTAGTCAACTAGGTTCTGATTCTACATCCGTTTGACGAACCGAATTGACTTTTAGTTAGTTGACTGTGAGGGATTGAGTGAGGGAGGCAGTAGAATATGAAAGTTTACTACAAAAAAGATGGAAGCTTTATGGGGCGATTAGCGTTCACGTAGACAATTTTGTGTGTTTATAGACAATTCAGCACTTGAATGACTTACACAGCTAAAAATATGTTGTAAATTTAAGTTTATTTTCATGCACATATTTGGAGCATCAAAATAAACCTAAATTTCAACGACCAATCCATTATTTTTCAATCGAATTCACTTTGAATTTACACGATCATGTAATATTCAACCATTTCTAGTTGAAAATTGAATGTATATTCATTTAAATTTACATGATGCTGTAACAACACACGAATTTGAATTATTTTTACAGTAGACTTCAGTTTACATTACATTGAAAATTAAATATTTTTTTCTGTGTTATAATATGGCTGAAAATTGTACATAGGTTCTGATTCTCCCACGAATTGAGCCGGGTTTTGAGAGTGCAACGGATAGAAAATCGGAAGCCAGTTGACTGTGAGGTATTCTATGTTGGAGCACGATCATCTTGCGGACATAGAGGAGACAGTAGAGTTTGTTGTTTCATTCTCAATAAAGTCGGGAGGTTTATGCGGCCGTTCGTGTAGGCAATCCAGCACATGAAAAATAGCTTTCTTATTATTAGAAAATTATAAGCGGCATCTTACCTGATCAGCCTAAAAATATAGTCAGCAACGGAAAAAAATTACGATGTTCACGCACAACGCGAACGGTGAGCAACGTTTCCACCCTGGCTTATGCAGTCGTCGTTTTCATCCTGTTGTAATCCTATCTATGTAATCCCATTCCCACCTATTCCCATTCATGTAAAGCAGCGGTTTTCATATCGTGCTCCGCGAAGACTTGTCGAATTGGTTTTTGAGCCTAGGTTGGAATTGGGGAAACCCATTCTGAATCACAGTTCCAACCCCAACCCGATTCAGGTTCGACTGAGCTACAACTTGCTTGAAGTTGATTTGTTTATGTGTTGGTCACCGGCCCAGTTCCGAAAAACAAAAACATAAGTGTGGATCAATCAAATTTTCATTTGGGATCGTTGTTCTGTGCTCTTGAAAAATTGAAGGTGGTTTTATTTATATTCGCCTTATGATGTTTTCGACGTGGATGACGAAACTTAGTTTTTACGAGTCTTATACGCACAGTGTCAAAATCTCTATCATTATTAAACTTCCATGTACAGTGGACAAAATTATTATCAAACTTAGCACAAAACATCATAGAATCATTTTTACTGATAAGCAACACATAGTGTTCAGCCATTTCACGGCTTTTTATCTCAGTAACACAGCTCTTGATCGCGGTATGAACCAACAATACTACTAAATTCTTTTTGTAGCTATTTGGGCTGCATTTATTCCGACTTTGTAAGCCGTATGCCTATTGACGCCAAGCTAGAAATGACGTTTTATAGTTTGTTTCAAAGATTTTTTGTGAGAGAATGAGCCCCAGACAACATTTATATATTCAATAAACATAGCTATGAGAGATAAATGCGTATTTATACGGATTTGGTTGAGATTTTTGAGTAGAATACTTGATTAATAAATTGTGGGAAATATACACACCAGTCACAATTTATGAGTCAGCATTCAAACTGCTAGTACTTAAAATTTTTTTAAATGATTTCTAGTTTCAAATAATTTCCAATGTAAAGTTTTGTTACGGGAGAACAAAAGTGGTTTGGGACCGTTCATAAACTACGCAAATTTATTTTATTTTGTGGACAAGGAATCTGAACATACCGTAATCCGGGGTAACATTGATCAGCGGGGTAACATTGATAGGAACGACTCCTCTTAGGAAAGGTTCGATTCAACATTTATTGATGGAATATTTTCAAAACATGAATGGTGCTTCGTTCTTTTAAATTCATAGGGTAATAACAATTATGGTTTTTGCAAAAATTAAGGGTTATTCACACGAAATTTTTTTTAACTTTTCGAAACAATGATGTCTATCAAATTCTATGCTACCAAAGATTCGTGTCTCACATGAGATCTGCAAACAACACGGTCAAAGAAATTGCGGTTTTAACTCAAAATAGCATCGCCGTAGTCAAAACTACGTATATGTATATGTTCAACTATGCTAAATTAATGAATTACTATAATGAATGCTGAATTTCTTTAGGAAATTGCCTTCCTTTAGGCGTATTTCCCATCTCAAGGAGTTTTTAATTTAAAAATTACTAAAAAAATAAAGGACTTGCAAGAGTTTGGACTTCATATTCGGCTTTACGGGCCATGATTTCAGTAAGATACAACATTTTGAAAATTACCGATCATTATTTAGATGGGTGATTAATGTTACCCCATATCAGCAAAAACAAAAACACGTGCTTTAAATGTTTCAAAGAACAAAATACAGTATACTTTTACGAAAAATTGGTGCCAGTACTTGTTTTAAAAATATAAAATTTAATACATCTGCATTTTCAAATGAAATATTTGAGAAATATTCAAAAAACTGATCAATGTTTCACCGGGATACAGTGTTTATGAATTTCCATGATTTTGGAAATAAACAAATTCATATATCAATATCAATTGTTTGTCAGTTTTTATGATAACTTATGTTGCACGTTGTTTCTTTAAATTAACTCGCAGGCTGAACTGTTGTCTCTTCTAACAGATACATGGAGAAATAAAAGGTATTCACACTTTTGAAAATCAAAAAATTAGAGCTCATGGAGTATCGTTTTTTTGTTTACGTGCGTAATGTGCCACCATAGCATCGCCATATAACATAAGAAACCTCAGTGAAGGCAGTCGAAGAGTCAAGCATTTACAAGTTCTGTCATCTAGATCTAATGATTGTCTAATTACACTACTACATTACATCTTCCTCCAAATAAACTTGCGTCAGAATAAATCCACAAATTCAATATTTACAAGGCCCGCTCAGTAGCAAAACAAAAAATCAAGCAATATCATGCAGATTCTTGAAATACTTGCTTCCGGTTCAACCCCGGATGTAATTAATGTTGTCCAAAGAGGTGTTCTTGTAAACATATGAACTACATATTGCATTTAATTGCAACATAATTGAAAGTAAACAACTGATTCATAAATCGTGTTCATATTGATTCATATTTGTGGACAACTTTTTAGCCGATTCATAAATTGTGGTTTCAGACCATGTTCAAATAAATGACAATTTGAATTGTTTTCAACAATTTTAATGACAACATTGTGCATGAACTGCAAGTATATATCCTACTTTACCATTCGGCATTGATTTCATAAAAAAATATTTCGCTCTCTATAATTTTTCAAATTTAAGCAGAACCTTAAATGATTCATATCTGTGGGACCAGTGTACCTCGGATTTTTACGAAAGCGTTCAACATTTGTGCATTGTAGCTGGAATGTTAAAAATGTTCTTTTGGTGAAAGTTTTCTCATTCATTTCGTATGGGACAGTTTTATTGAGTTTTCTTGAATTTCATATGGAAGGAAAACAATCATTAAAGTAGAAAAATTCCAATTTTAACCAGCAAAACGTTTTGAAACTTTCAGGGTGTGTAAGTTTTGTTGAGATATTCATCTTCGTCGGAATGAATTTGAGGCACATAACGCTTCGATTAAAATCGAAATTTTGACACCGTGATACAAACTTGGGGGTACTTCACGAGTTTCATCAAAATTATGAATATTTCCGAAAGTGCTGAACTTGTGGTCAAGCATGGGATACATTCACTCAGTTATTGCATTTCCCTCACTCGCTTCCAAGCACAGTCGTGAACGCGACTGCCGGGAGGGGGGCTTCACGAATTTGTGACGATATTTGACGAGGCTGAGGGAGATCTCCTTGCTAGTGGACGTAGCATTTTGAATCAAGCCGGTAAAAAGCACTTTTTTGTATGACTTATAAATTTGGGTTATAAAATGATGATTCAGCTTCAAGACATTCATATGACAAGATTGCAAAAATTCTAAGAAATTTTGGATTTCCTTGATAAATGCAATCAAATAGATTGTTTTAAGTAAATGAAAACCCGAACTTAATTCGACTAGAATTTGTATCCTTTGGCAGATATGCGTATTTCGACCTCAACTATAAGGCCGTCTTCAGTGTCGTGTACTTGACTGGACTTTCGTTTTTTTTTTTAATAATTATGTGAATATTATATAATTAAAAATCAATGCTTGAACGACTTGGAGAACATTCCCAAGCAGCCAAAGGTTCTGATATGACTTAACAATCGAACTCAGAAGTTCAAATTTAGTGCAGATCTAGTTCCATAGAGCTTTATTGCTGATTAATAATATTGCATGTATGTCAACGGTACTCGATGCTCAAAGAAGTACCAATTATAATTCAAATAAATTTCTAACTGAACTTGAATCGAACCTCCAACACAAAGTTCGTTTAAAGTACAAACCGAACTTGATGTGAACTTTTTTGTAACTTGAGAGAAAATAGCTCAAACTTGTTGATAAATCTATTAAAAACCATCGTTAGTCTTCTAATCTATTGTCGGTAATTGAATTAAAGCACATCACAATAAATTTACCATTTTGATCGCAGCAAGCCATGCGCGCGGGCGGCTGCGTTTTGAGTTATGTGTCACGTTTACCTCGTCCGCGTTCTTTCGCTTTTTTTTTCATTTCGCTGTTGAAAATTAGATTTGGCGGATGGTGCTACGCCACGTGCAAATGATCTGTGGGAACATGTTTTTCAAAGTGATAGATAGATTTTTTATCGGAGATTAAAACCGAAGATGTTTTGTGAAGTTTTATTTGCGTTTTGCTCGAGAGTGCTCTGTGATGGCACCATCAATTGAATTCGTTTCGCGTGACTCGTTTTTTATCCCACGTGTGTGTTGATTCAAAAATTGAATTTGATTCGTAAATGCTCCGTTCGGGATGGATTAGGAATTGCAGTGCGTGCATTTTGATGGGCAGTGCTAAGTTACGGCTCAAGCTATTGTTCATTATTAGAGAAGCGATAGACTGCGGAAGATTTTCGAAAATGGAATTTGGTGAGTTTGTTCTGATCAGCAGCGCATAATCACAATGCGTAAATACTAACCATTTGTCGGCCAGAACGTCTACCGAACGTATCCTTTGGCACTACCCTTTCCATCAACATTCCACAACATCCCGTAACATCTATGAGAGGTCGTAGAGTTCTCTGCATCTTACTTAAGTAGGTGTTCAACTTGGTGTTCAATCAATCATCCTTTCCCATTTCCCAGCTTTCGCAAGGACGTGGCCAGGACAGCTCTCGGTTATTGGAGGATGCGTCAATCTTGTCTAAGAGTTAGAGGTTAGTCCCAAATCTCTGACTTTGGTAACGAACGGGAGGGAGGCTGCCCTCATACAATTGTCTAGGACTGTACCACCTACGAACTTATGCGAAATGCTTGATGCTAATGCTAATGCTAATCACAATAACTCTACCATTTTATGACTTGGCCGTAACTGTCTTTGAAAAACACTGGATCCACTTTATATAACAGCCGTACACCAAGGAAATTCAACACCTTCATTAATATCCACCTTCCAATATAAACAATAAATAAGTAGCTCTGTTGAAAACTATTTAGTGTCCATTTATAATTTTTCACTGCGACTAGCTTTATTTTTTAATTAAAAATTAATGAAATTTATAGCACCTCTGGGAATCAAAACAAACTGAGTAATGTCAAATTGTGAAGTTCACAAACAGTTCCACGTGAACTTTTTCAAACTTTCAAGTTCTGTTTAGGGTATAAGTGAACTCTTAATAGTACTTCAAGTTCAGAATAAATTCCAAAGGGGAAAAGATAAAGCCTAGATCCATGAAATCAGCATTTAGAGTAAAATAATGTGTCATTTCGCTACGCGTACATGCAGCAGTGGTATGCACTCTGGTTTCAACGCAAGGAACTCGAGTACGATCCTGCCCTCGTCGCTCTTCCCCGCAGGAGCAAGCAACCAGGTCGAAGGATCAAACACTACTCGTAAGTATCAACACAAGAATATAAATTAAAAACAATATATATATATATGTATATATATAAATATATATATGTATATATAATAATATATATTGCTGCTTAGAAAGCTCTTCATTGACTTTCAAACAGCTGATTAAGCCAAAGTATGCCATTTTATCCATACTTTTGGTCGCTGGGGATAGCACCTTTTTGATATTACTGAAGTTTGAGTACGTGCTTCAAAATTGTTGTACCATGAGTGAAAGTTATTTGCACTTACTATTCTATTTTTGACTAAACGTCGTAAAAACCTCTGCCATGAAAATCTCAAGATGATTTTGGGCCTATTCATAAATTTTATAACGCTGAAGAGTGTGGGTGGGTGTTCTTGTGATGTTACAGCTCATACAAAATTTGTGGAATTCCCATACAAAAAGCGCTACAGTAAGGTGGGTGGGTGCCCAAAATGGCCATTTTTGGCGTTATGACATTTGTTACTCCAAAATATGAAAAGATGACGCTTCCTGTTAGTTAAAATCATTTCAAATTATTGGTTTAAATGAAAATTAACAACGATTTTTTACAATGTTTCCATTTTTTTTCTCTCTGAAACCTTGTGGATGCTTGAAATTTTCTGTCAATTTAACGACATATTTTTTTTAAAGCTCTTTACATCTACGAAGATGTGCAATCACGGGTATCGCAAGAATAATGGTTTAAAATGATTATGCCAATAGATAAAAGTTCAATAATCGATTTATAATTACTTAGTTCTTGGGTTGAAAAATTGAATTATAGACGTAAAAGAATATTTTCAGCGGCATTTCTCTCGTTAGCCCCTAGCAAACTTTTTTTGTGCGGAACAGCATTCTTGATTCAAATGTTTATTTTTAAGTATCGAGAAAGTAGCACATAATGATAGTATCTGATGACTTTATTTTATATTAGTAATTTGAACATTAAAATGCATTCGAAATTCAACACCAATATCGGATATTGTCCATTTTTTGTAAATTTGGCTATAGTGTGACCTCTTTTGTAATGCTTATTTATTGACAATGTAAATTAAATCGTTATTTTGACTTCTTATGGATATTTCGATACCGATGTTCAGCTATGATTTTATTAAATACATATTCAGCTCTTAATAATTTTTATGTTACCCATTTGGAAATAGCTGAAGTGCGAAACAAGTAAAACATTAGTTTTCCTTCTAAATATCCCTTTACACATAAAGCCAAACAGTGACTCATGTTTGTATTTGAAGAACATCTTTTCAGATCCCTGTAAAGCAAAATTTTTATCCAGCGGTCATTACCATAATTAAACAATATTTAAACATGCATTTTTTGTGACTCTGAATTGTTAGTTGGGTTAAAAAAAATAATATGGGATCATGTGTTTATAAATAGCCAGCGCATACAGAACGGTTTTTTAAGATGTGTGATTAGCAGAGCCTATAAGGCCAGTTATATAACTATGGTGAAACCACCAGAAAATAACCAGTCCAAACAAACTACACTAAACTAAGCTAAAGGACCACTCTGGTCAAGCTCTGAAAATGTAAGTATAATTTTCTTTAACTTAAAGCAAAATAAACATGAGTTTAATGCAAAAAAAAAATATGTGTGAATCATACCCGTGAATGACGCTCATCGGCCTCATCATCAGGGAAAATGTTCAATGCTTCAATCAAAGATGTACCAAAGGATTCCGCAATGGAATGGTATAGCTCCACTAAAGCTATATGGACCTATCGCCAATACCAAAAGTGTCCAAACCAACTGCCGAAGTGAATCGAAAGTGCAAAGAATAGGATCCGGTTCCCTATTTTGTTTGGGACAGTTTTAGCTGCAAAATTGGGTTAAATTAAATGAATTAAATGTGCAAAACAACCCTTAAAGTTGAAGAAACCCATTTGTATTTTCAATAGAACATTCCTCTCTTAATTTATGATCGCACCCTAAAAGCCATTGCACTATAGTTCAGAAAGCAGTTTAACGCGGAAAGATGCATTTGAGCATTATAATGAAATAGTAGAAGAAAACGGTCTTCTACAAAGTTGTTTGTATTATTTCAGATTTATCGTCAAAGTAGTCTATGAACTATTATAAGAACTCAAGAACTCAGAGCTATTCACAATCAAAGAAGGCACAACTAGAACTCCGAAACAGAAAGAGATAGAGAGTTTTTCACCAAATTACGCTTTTATTCAAAATTCCGAGAAGTGTTTCGTAGACAACTTTGATGATATATTTGAATTGAATACGCTAGAGCCAGAAAACAAGTTTTGGACCACCCTATGGCACCATAATAGCTCAAAATTGGAAAATTTAAGATATACAAAAAAAACTTTTCAGGTAAAGTTGCTTTGAATTGAATGATCTGCATTTTTGCTGAGGCATGTATACTATAATTTCTACAAAAAAGAAAGTTAGTTACACCATTTCTATGAAATTGTGGACACTCTGATTTTCAGTAACACCAAACAAATGGCCTAACTAATACAAACAACTTTGTAGAAGGGGACTGTCCATTAATTACGTAAAACAATTTTCGAAAACCAACAACTTTTTTTTAATTACAATTAAAATTTGAGAATAAAATCAAAATTGAAGAAGTGTGATCACCATAAAGCTTAATTCATGATTTTCGTAGGAATTATATGGTAGATTCAAGCGCTACAATTTTATTTCAAACAGTGCTCTGAGATCTAAAAAGGCAGAAACCCCCTGTCCTAGAGCTTAAATGAGATTCAAACTGCTTTCGAAACTTTTAGAAAAAAAAAAAACTAAGAAAGAGTAAACGAATCAAATCAAATAAGAAATGTACATTTTCTCAACACCAATGAACATCCTTGTTTGGCAATGCTTTCGAAAAGTGCGCTTCTCTTAGTCCCGATATAGTAGTTTACGCAACAAATTTCAGAATGATGAATATGACGAGTGCTGTAAAAACCGAGTTCGGCAACGAGTTGCGTTCAACTGTTTTTTTTTTTGTAAGTTCCGGGAAGGACTTGAGGGCATCAGAAATCATATCGGGATGCATTCCCCATTATTTAAAAATTTCTGTAAATGGCTGTGCAATGATTCATTGCAGAACTCAAAACAATTGCGTAATGAAAAAGCGGTGGGTAATAGTCATTACGCAACTGATTTCAGTCAATTGAGTGCAGGAAAGAAGGCCGTTTCATGACAGATTGGCGTAATGAAAAACAGCCTATTACGATGAGATATTGCAAAAAAGACATTTCAATTGGCAAGCCTTTATATTCTCATCTAGAAAGTGATCCCTTAGTAATTTCATTTTAAGTGTGAGACGATTGTTAATGTGAGTTTATTTGCATTCTGACGAATGGCTCTATGGTATTCAATTTCTTGGGAAATCCCTAATATTCCTCACCTTTCATTTTTATGAATGGATTCATTGTAGTAAAAAACCTAGTTCCACTCCAAGTTGCAGAGCGCATATGCCTTACCTGCCTAGCCGTTAAGGGTCGCTTCTGCTTGAATTCGAAGTATGCGTGATTTAAGTTATCAGTTGTAGGAACAGCCCCTTCTTACTCCTCGTGGCCGTTTCTATTTTGCTTCCTTGTGACTATATTCCGAGATATAGACAATCAGTGTGATTATATATAGATAAATGAGGCATTTTATCTCCCCGGGTTTTCACCTTAACAAACAGATAAAGATGGCTGGCCGCCACGATTTAGTTACTGTAAATAACATTATCAAACTTATTATCTTATAATATTATCGTAGATATTCATTACAATATTTCCAGTCTTCCTTTTTTGCCCGTACCGGTGAAATTCATTTTCAATTTCAGCAGATATGGCCAGTCGTAGAACGGAACGGGACGCGATTAGAAGTTACTCAACGGTTGCTGGCAGTGAAACTACTTTAAACTGTGACAATGTATGAAATGAATCATCCTCCATTCAGGTGTGTCGAATGTGATTGATCGAACCGCGAACAAAGTGATAGACTTACCGTGAGTTTTAACGGCGTTCGCAGCTCCTTATTAGATCACGTGGGTCACTCTACGAAAATCGGATTTAGTGTTTTAGTGTTTTTCTGAATAACAATGTAATCCACACCAAACTCATCAATTATAACTCGGATTATAAAAAAATCCAAGCTTAATCTGATTCAGAAAAATAATTATATATGATAAGTTTCTTCACAAATATAAAAAAAAATCTACCCTACTTCGGGCTTGATAAAACGCGGAACCACGAAAAGTAAAAATTCAAGTACGTGTGTTATCTATATCACGCCCAATCTTCAACTGTTGTGATAGCGTTACGTGGCTGTGAACTGATAAAAAAGGAGTTTACTCAGTTACTCAAACATCGTCTCACTCATACTAGCCCATCATTCTGCCGGATAGGGAGACGATGATTCTACTGGAAAACGCCGGAATCAGATACACTTATAAACATAATGGGTACCGAGCGCATCTCCGCCAACGGAATTGTGGCAGAGCTTTCGTAATTTGAGGTGAGTTGGCACTGGAAATACTGAAAAACAAACTATGGTTTGAAATCCTCACCAGCACTGGGTAATGATGGAATGTTTACGGATCACAGTACGGATTGTAATTAGTCTGCAAACATTTTATTGGTCAAATAGATTGCAGCGTGTTCTGCGGTGATTTTCCGCTGTTTTCTTGCTCAAAGCTACATCACGCCGCAAAGCAATTAACCTTCTCCAACCGCAGGTTCTTTTGGAAATACCTATACGACTTTTGTAGAAGTTGTAGCTGGCAGCAAGAATTCGTAGTAAAATCGTTTCTCACATTGATGCGTTTTTCTTAAAATTCTTTGATATACACTCAGAAACACGGGTATTGCTAAATTTTAGTAATTTATGACTATTTTCTATCTGCCTCTCTTTTATTGTGCAGCGAATTTCATACCTATTTGTCAATTCACCTGGGTTGAAGCATCGCTAAGTTTCAACCCAGTCGAAATGACAGTAGGTGTAAAAATTCACGGCAGAATGAAAGAGAGGCAGATAGAAAATTAGCATTAGCATTAAGAGCCAGTTCGCGAGAGCCGCAACCCCTTCTTGTATTGATGTTCTTCGATCAGGCTGAAATTTTCAGGGATTGTTTTTCTATATAAAAGATGATGTTTTGCAAAATATTAGATTTTTATATTAGGGGGAAGTGGGACAAAATGACCCCCAATGTTTTCATGTCACTAAACATGCAAAATCACAAAAAATGATATAACTATAGTAAAACTGCACAGATTACGTTGAAATTTGTCTTGATTTCTCTACTTTATATAAACTTTGAGATTAGCATGGTATATGAATTTTAAAAGTACTTCAAATCGAAAAAAATGAGTTTTTCATAAAAAAATAGTGATTTTCAAATCGGTTTTTTTCTTACCAACCGAACTAGGTCAAAAAACTAAATATGACGTTTTGTAGGGTAACTTATGGGCTTTCATTTGAGGTGTAATTCAAATATGCCGTTTCAAAAAATTTCGAAAAAAAATTTTTTTTCGGGGTAGTGTTTGAACTTGAGCCATTTTGCGAGTCACCGAAACCGCCTTGTCTAGAGAGGTTGTATTGATGTTCTCCGATCGAGCTGAAATGTACAGGAGTTGTTTTCCTATATAAAAGAATGTTTTCCTCAAAATTTCAGATTTTTATATTAGGGAGAAGTGGTACAAAATGACCACTAATGATTTAAAATACAAAACCATACAAAATCAATTAAAGTGCTATAATAGCAATAGAAAAAATGCACGAATTTTCATGAAATTTGGCATGTTTACCTAACGTTACATGAACTTCAAAATAAACATGGTATTTGGATTAGAAAAATGTTTCAAATTGATAAAAAATCTGTTTAATTTTTTTTTAACAATATTAGTTTTTTTTTTCAAATCGACTTATATTTTTGTCAACCGAACTAGGTCAAAAAACTAAATATGAAGTTTTGTAGGGAAACTCAGGAGCTTTCATTCGCAGTGTACCGTACTGCCGTGAATCGCAAGTCAGTCCCATCTACATTTTCGTCAAAATTGAGTTGAGTTCAGTTTTCAATATATCTTCTAATGCTCTTTCAGCTTCCCTAATGAGATAATAAGATTTGTTCGGAAATAGTAGGAAAAAACAGGCAAGTCAAATTGTCCCATAATGAAAAGTAATCGCATAGCAGTCCCACTACAGATTTCCGCTTCGTGTAACGCAAAAATGAACCGTAATTTGACCATCATTATATTTTTCTCAAAAATATATAGTAGTGAAAAGCAAATTGTGAAAGTTTCATAAGGATTTGAACATGTTCCAATCCTCTGTAATTTTTTTAAATATTCGTATGGAAAACGAGTTAAAAAACTTCACACCCCGTTTTCTCAATGCCTACTTTTTACAGATGGGACTGACTTGCGATTCACGGCAGCGTAGTGAATCGAAATTTGGACGGTACCTATACCCGGACACTCAGATAATATTTACCAATAAAATGCTAAATTGAAAACATTTATACAATTATATTGAATGAAAAAATAGCTGTTTTTGTAGTTATTACGACGTGTTGGCCTTTCGGAGGTCTGTTCAACAAACTCATCAATGTCCCCGATGAGATCAGCTCAAAGGTATAAATTTATTGGTTAGAGATAATCGTATAGCATATTTTTATTACTTACATTTGGTCTCTTACTAGGCAAACAAATTCAAATTTTTAAATTTAATATAAGATAATTCAGGGCTCTATCTGTAATTATTTAGTTTTAATAAGCATATAGTAATCATATATAAATAATAATTCACTTAATAAACGATTTTGCATTCACATCGATCAATCAACAATGAGAAGGTATTTTTTCAATTCTCATTACCCCACTTGACATTTCCCCCACTCATTCGCATGGATGGTATCTACGCGTTCGAGGAGGGCTTAGATGGAGGCAATCGTCGCAGCAGTAGTGATTGTAACATAAAGTTATAGTTTAAAAGTTTAGTGACACCATATTGAAAAAAAAAATGCTGTAAATATAGTTTAAAATAGTAAAAAGAGGCTGTCCGGAATTGGAGCCCAATGTTTTTGAATCCGGACATTGTATTGGAATTGTATGTTTCGATGCCATAAGTACACAATTTTCAAATAAAACTGGAATAATACTTTGAACATCATCAACACATGAGTAATATGTAATAAGAACAATACTGTGCGTCGTGCATTGAACCAATCAGTGATGATGGCAGTTTAAACCACCAACATGTCTGTCCAAACAACTAAATCACAAACATTGCTTACACAATATGTGTTCATTACTATTCAAAAAGAAACCCATTTGGCACTTTTTATAAGGGAAAAGTGGGTCAAAATGACCCCCAATATTTTTGTGTCGAAAAACACACAAAATCACAAGATTTACAGTAACGTTCAAACGGATTGTACTGAAAAATATGTTTTTTTTTTGTAAAAACACACATTTTTCCGTGGAAAAATGCAATTTTTAACAATCTTCGTCTCTCTTTTACTCATTCGAGAAATTTGCAAACATCAAGGCTAGTAAAAGTCAAAATTCCATTCAAGATATAAACAGTACAGTGTCTCATAGCAGCCATATGTGCAGTCAGTCTAAACTAAGCTAAACTCAATTATTTACAAATTGATCTCTAGCAAACATACCATCATACCCAATACATGCGACCCTCCTAATCAAACCCATCAAACATTATCCAAATTAAAAAAAAATGCGGTAGTTGATTCACATCCAAACAGCGTGAGAAGAAACAACGCTTACTACTGAACCGCCGAAGCTGCTAACGAAAACATTGGTGCAATGACTTATTGTTATCCACATCATCACTTTTGCATCACTGGCGTTACGTCCCAACTGGGACAAAAACTGCTTCTCAGCTGTTCTTATGAGCACTTCCAAAGTTATTAACTGAGAGCTTTCTATGCCAATGACCATTTTTGCATATGTATATCGTGTGGCAGGTACGTAGATAAAAATTTCTAACCCGAAAAGATCCTCGACCGGTGGGATTCGAACCCACGACTCTCAGCTTGGTCTTGCTGAATAGCTGCGCGTTTACCGCTACGGCTATCTGGGCCCCTACTCTCGCTCTTATAGCAGTTTAATTAATTTTGTATTATTTTACATATTAAATCATTAGTGGTTATTTTGCACCACTTCTCCCCAATATAAAAATCTGAAATTTTGCGAAATATCTTCATTTATATAGGAAAACAACTCCTGTACATTTCAGCTCGATCGGAGAACATCAATACAACTTCTCTAGACAAGGCGGTTGCGGTGACTCGCAAAATGGCTCAAGTTCAAAAACGACCCCGAAAAAAATTTTTTTTTTGAAAATTTTTGAAACGGCATATCTGGATTAGACCTTAAATGAAAGCCCATGAGTTACCCTACAAAACGTCATATTTAGTTTTTAGACCTAGTTCGGTTGGTAAGAAAAAAATCGATTTGAAAATCGCTAAATTTTGTATGAAAAACTCATTTTTCTCGATTTGAAGTACTTTCAAAATCCATATACTATGCCAACCTCAAAGTTTATATAACGTAGAGTATTCATGCCAAATTTCAACATAATCCGTGCAGTTTTACTATAGTTATATCAATTTTTGTGATTTTGCATGTTTAGTGACATGAAATCATTGGGGGTCATTTTGTCCCACTTCCCCCTAATATAAAAGTCTAATATTTTGCAAAACATCATCTTTTATATAAAAGAACAATCCCTGAAAATTTCAGCCTGATCGGAGAACATCAATACAACTTCCCTTGGAAAGGGGGTTGCGGTTCTCGCGAACTGGCTCTTAAGCAATTCGCACAAATTCGTAGGTTATACAGACCTAAACCATTGTATGAGGGTTGCCTCTTCCCCGTCCGTTACCAAAGTCAAAGATTTGGGACTAACCAGTGAATCAAATTGTCATCAAAGGAGATGAAAGACAAACAACAAAACAAATCGCTCACAACCCGTTGATCCATACTTTTGCGGATTGGGATACAATCAGAAGCAAAATTGTCATGACAATCACAGGGCACAACATTGGTGCAACCTTTTCAACTCGCGATTAATCAGTTATTTTGAACACAAAACCAAATTTGTTTATGCATGCTGTTCGATATTGTGCCAATGTTTACCAATACAGAGAAAGTTCTCGAAAATTGCAATGCGAAGCCCAGAAAATCACTGCGCATGTAGTGATCGATCTTTGTCATATTCTGTTCAAGTGATGATAAACTGATGTTGCGAAATAACATTGTTGCAACAAGAATAGTAGATGACAATGTCTTTGTTGCTGCGTGTAGGGTGACAATTTATTCACTGGGACTAACCCTTGATTCTTAGACAAGATTAACGCATCCTCCAACAGTTGAGAGCTGTTTTGGCCACGTCCTTTCGAATGTTGAAGAATGGGAAGGAATGAGTAATTGAACACCTACTTAAGAAAGATGCAGAGAACTCTACGACCTTCCATAGATGTTACGGGATATTGTGGAATATAAGGCTCCCCCAGATCTAAGCGACTTTTTACGGCGACAGCGACAAAAAACCGTCGCGATTTCGCTGCATGCACTGTTTGATGAGTGCATCTAAGCCCGAGCGACGTGATTTAGCAGCGATTCACGTCGTGTCAGTCAAGATGGTTTCATAGACGCTCACTCTGAAAGAGAGTCAGATAGAAAATAGTCATTGAGGTGATTATAAAACAAAGCCAAACTTTGAATTTTCAAGAGCACAAGACTGGAGAATCTGTCAACAGTTCGCGTTGAAGATCAATCAAACTACTTGCTTGCTGGTGGTGACCAATGGGATACATTTTCAACGCGGAATACTGTTTGGTTCTCATGTCTTGTGCACTTGAAAATTTGAGACGTGGCTTCGTTCTATAATCACCTTAATGCATAAACTTTAATAATTCCAGACTATTTTATTTCTGAGTGTAGATGCCACATTATGACCCGTTCCGAAAACAATTTGTGATTTAAAATTTGCTTCCTTACAGAGGCAAAAAAGCAGAGTCCCTTTCACCAAACTTAATCCAGTGACTCCGGTCACAGGAGCATTGTACAAATATACTGACAAAAAATATTGAAATAAGTTCAGGATTCGCTGAGCGGTGAGAGTTTTATTTTTTGTTCCACCCAGGCCTGTACGTGTTAAAAGGTTAACTCCTAAATTTAAAAAAAATGGTAAAATTTCTTATTGAAACCTCGAGAATTGTTAGGAAACATTTCAGCAGGAACCGCTGTTGGAATTTTTACGATGTAATGCCTGGAGTAACTCTTAGAAAAATCTGAGAAGGAATGCTCGCAAGAATTTTCAGGGAAAATTCCTTTTAATTATCCGTAGTCTTTATACCAACCTTCGAAGAACTGGAGGGCATTCCTGGAGATAATTCTAAGATAGTTTAAAAAAATACTTTGGGGAAATTACTGGAAGAATCTTTAAAGACATTTTAAGATAAATTCTAGAAGGAAAGCTTGACATTTTTTTAAACAAATTTCTTGGTGAATGCATACTCAGGATAACACTTTTAGGTGTTCATGGAAAAAATCCTGAGAATATTCCTTCGACAATATTTGCAATTCTTGGTGAGTTTTCTTAGTAAGATTAGAATAATATAAATTTGGAATTAATTCTGTATAAAGTGTTCCTGAAGTAGCTCTCAGTGGTATCTCTTGACACATTGGTAATAAATTTCAGGCTACATTTCGTCAATAATCTTAAAACGTCCTCGGTTTTTCAATCCTAGTAGTAGTTTATGGAGATATTCGTGACGTAATCTCAAGGAGAAATGTTAAAAGATTATCTTGAGAGATTATCTTATATTTAGGGCTGTTTGGGCACGTCAGGAGTAAATCATCAATGTTAACTTCCTTTTCCCGATCAGCCTAGATAGCCGTGTAGTGCTGGTAGCGGTTGTTTCAATTGGCTAAGAATTAACACTACGGACTGCCTGTTCCGGTGGTAAAAGTCCACCTCACAGGTGACCCCTAATTCATGTGGCTTTAAGCTTACCGTGCCTAAGAATAAATGGTTAGGGGGGTCTAAATAAAACCTAACCGCAAACGGAGCCTGTGGAGTACCAGGGCGCCCTCTACAGTATTATGCCCTTCCTGTGCTACCCGGAGCAATGGTGCAGGTGACCTTGTGTTTCTCCGAGATAATCGGCTGCCCTTCTTCAGTCTCAAGCCTGAGGCTAAATAAGGGTGGGATTATTAATACGTTGTAATTTAGTTTAAATTTTCACCTCTATGGTTTCGCATTATGCGTATTACACAGTGTAGTCTGTGCTTTTCGCCTTTGGCGACTTTTAAGAGATACCGATCTGGTTTTTTTCGCTGCTGGTCTTTTTCATTCTGAGATTGCGAAAAGCTTAATCCTGCCTAGTTTGGGTAGTGGCTACGGTTAGGATAGCTTAGTTAAACCAATCTTCAGCATAGAATATTAGCAACGATCAATCTTTGTAGGCTCATGCAAATGGTACAGTTCAAATGGCAAAAACCTTCCTTTTGTGAACTTTTATATAGGTAACCTTGTGGACCCAGTTTTTGTTACTTTCAGAAACTTGAAATGGCAAACTCGCGTGCCATACCTCGTGCATCGTAAATAGCGCTGACGTTGCTACACTCATTTCTGAGTTAACAACCAGAGATGTATGTGCTGTCACAATTGATATTTCTGTTGGTGACCTCAATAGGAAATACGTCTTTCGTTTTGTGGTGTATTTACCACATGATGAACCATCCCCAATGGATGATTTCAAACGAGTTGTTGTTCACTGCCTATGAAAAGGTCGTCTGCTGATTGTGGGCAGTGATGCTGATATTCATCGCATTACCTGGAGCAGCTCAAATATCAATTTGAGAAGCTCCAGTCTGATGGAATGCTTAAGTAGTTCAAATCTTGGATTACTTATTTCAGGGAATCGCCCAACCTTCATGGTATCCGATAGAGAAGAAGTGTTAGACATAATGCTCTACTTGAACAGAATCAGTCATGAGTTGACGAATTGACATGTATCAGATGATGAATCATTATCTGATCATCGCTACATCTCTATATGAACATATGAATGTAAATTCGCAGACTTTGCATTTGTTATACTCCACAAACTGGGAATTGGTTGTGACCAAATTCTATGAATTCTCTCCGTCCATTGTAAATCCTAGTGATTTGAATGTTTCCACTTCCGGTGAATTGGGACACACTTGTCCTTGCTTCAAGTGAATCCCACAATTGCTTGTCACTTTGTTCCTCACAACTCCCTTCGCGGGACGAGTTGACGTCTGGCTATTTGTAAAGATAGTCAGGCTGCTTTTAAAGTTCTTGCTCCGGCCAACTCAAGGTCTAAGCTCGTTATCGCACATCGAACTCAATTTGAGGAACTGAATTCAGTGAACTCTGTAAAACTTATATGGGTCCTTGCTATTCTTCCATTGCTGGGAATGAATTGGCTTATGAATTAGCTCGCATTATCACCTGATATGTAACTATCCAATCTTCGCGTAATTGCGATTCTAATTACTTGGTTAACACTTATTAAGTGAAACTGATTTCAGAAACCTGAATCTTCAGGACATTCTGTTATTCTTAACCCGCTGTGGTAATGAGCTATAGGCTCTCTTTACGCTCATGCGTTTTGCAGTGTCCTTTTTAGGGCGCTGTTCGAACCCATTGGGGTATGGAGCTACATGCTCTCAATTCGCTTATGCGATTTTCCCTCTTCCAGGGACCCCACTCCTATTTCCTCCCATCTTTCCCTTCCCCTTCCTCTCCCATCGGGTAGATGATGAAATAGGCTCAAATATGGCGATGGCACAAATCTCCCAAATGGCGGGGAACGTGCCTCTGGAGCCGGCCTTCTGATACCTGAGTAATAATTGAAGATATCTTAACCTACCGGATGACGCACAATGTTTTCCGTCAAAAAAAAATAATTTAGGTGCTTTAGATTGTGTTTTTTATTGTTTCTGTTTGGGATGAACCACTACTGCGACCATTTTTCTTTGATCTCTTGTAGAATACCCGTGGCCTCTGTTTAGTCTGTCTGTCGCGGGCCACACGTGATGGCTGTATCTCTTAAGACTGATAATTTCCGCATTTTTTTTTTCTTCGGGATGCTGTTCTACTCCCAAAGTTATCAAGAACACAAAACTAAATTATTACGAGAACAATCCGCTATCAGTAATGAAAATGGTTGAAAAAACCAGGCCTGAGGATCAGTGCATGTCGTTCTACTCCATTACTATTGAGAAATTGAGAAGTAGTCGTTCTTCATACAGTTATCCATCTTCTATTTTGCAAAGAGGCTGTCTTGGTAGTGTTATTCTAACAACACGCCAAGCCATTCCCATAGGGGACGTTAGCCACAAGGAAGAACGTTTTATGTAATACTGTTTCATGCCCTCTTCAACATCTAATCCAATTTCTCTCGTCGTTCCCTTACGGTACATATCCATCTATTATTCATTGCTTTCTTCTCCTTTTTACTTTAAGCGAAATAGACCGATATGCCGGTAAACAAATTAAATGTAATTATCACGGTTGATACCTTTGTATGTAAAATAACAAAACGGCTATCCATACCTTTTGAAGAATATAGTTCGTTACCATTAAACTTTCAAAAGCGCGTCCCTAATTCAGGTTTAGCCACTAAGCAGGTTGAATGATACAGATTTTGACCATCGGCACTCTAGTTCTGATACACTATTATTGCTTCTACTTTTAATGTTCAAATTAATTTTTCTCAATGTGAACAGATTTCATCGAATCAGACATTTTGATTTCTTATATAATTCCAAAAACAAAAGCTTATTTCTGAAGGTAGGACATCTACTATTCTTTTGATTCAGAATGGATCAGGGAGTTAGATTAGATCAAAACGGAAGAATATGATTTATGAAATATTCCAGCCAATAACGCTGATATTACTAACATTTAAAATGCATATGCTAAGGAACATTTAATTGCACAGCATATATCAAAATAAACACGTGTTAAAATAATTCTGTTTTTGAATATATCACTTGTCTACTTGTGGATTCCATGTATTAAATATCAATGCAACGCATTTTGACAGCTTCTCGAACCAACTGTTTATCGTGCGCAGCAACATCGTAAAATTATCAAATGGTTTCAAATTTAATTATTTATTAGTTTTTTCATATTATAGAGACATTTTGTGGACGTACAAGAGCGTTATTGGATCTCGGATTATGACGTCAAAAACTTCCTGTAATCTATTGGTCACAGAATAACGCACCGAAATTAAAATATTTGCGAAGGTTTAACCCCTCTACTAGCAGCTTAAATTGTTACCACAAAAATAATATCCAAATCGTAATAACATTAATGTTTCTCGATTAGCACCATTTTTTCACAAGTTTTCAAAAAACTCTTCTAGTTTTAAAACCTGTGTCGATATTGATCATTGGTCATCTGGATCCGGAGATACCACGCGGGCCAAATAAAAATTTCGAAAACTTAAAAAAAAACATCATATTTAAATTACAATTTAATTTGTCTTGAATAATTGATGGCACGACAATTTGAGACTATTCGTGGACGCTGCTGCAGTGCCGTCGGGGTGAGAGTGCTCAATATTTCACGACTATTGTAAAATAGAGTGACATTTCCAACAGCGTCTTTGATTTCCTATATTTTAAGGGAACACTTCGATTACAAAAATTATCACATGTAACAAAATTGCGACATATTTCGAACGCTTTTGAAACCAATTCTCATCGATCCATTTTGATAAGTTTGGCATTTATATATATGAAGTTTATCTTCATAATAAAGAAAACTAATGATTATCAATAGTTAACCATTCAATATTTAGCAAATGTCAATCCTTACAACAATTCATGTTCGACCATTTTCTCACGCATAAGGCTGATACATATATTGATTTTCTTTTATGTCAACCCCCCAAAAATCCGAAAATCCGAAAATTTTGAAGGGGAGAAAAAAAGAAATTCATCATTTTTTTGACATTAGTTAGGTTTTTTCAATTTACAAAGTAAAAAACAAGTAAAATAAAGATCCAGAGGACGATTAAAAACAGTTAAACAACTATCATTAAAAATAAAAATTCGAAAAAATAACTTTTTTTTCATTTATATTTTTTGTTCCTTATTTTTTTATCCCCCCCCCCCCCCCCCCTTGTACCTTCCAAGTGGTCTCGGACATAAAAGAAATTTAATATTTGCATCAGCCTTATCATATTCCAAAATTTTCAAGTAATTCTAAGCCCAACTCATTATTGACACATTCCCATTCCCCGTTGCTCGACTAGAAAGAGAAGAGCACGAAAGGGAGGAGCATCATCTGCTAATCTAAGGGTTTAAAACATGCTTCCTTCGCCAGATTCGGTTTCATTCCATTTTCGCTTTCGAGCTGGTAAGAACTCCTGCGAACCTGCTTAGCGGGGAGCACCTCGCTGCCAGAAGCCTGCTGAGCTGTTGATCAGCGACTGGTTTGTGAAATCACTCAAGATTTCTGGATTGACCTGCGCTTACAGATTTCGACTCGTGATAAACTCATCATCTCGGTGCAGTCAAGAATCAAGGCCGTTTTTAAGAGACGAATGACCTTCGGGTTAAAGTCCCTCACAAACAACAACAACAACAACAACATCAAGGCCGTTAGTCATCATTACTACTATTATTAGGCAAATCGAGCGTCCGGTTTGTGGTATCGCTCAAGATTTCAAACTAAAACTACGTTTCCAGATTTTGACTTCAGCCGTGTGATCCAATACCTGTTGCTGATGGGTGCCATCCACACCACGAAACATTCAGCTTGTTCGTATTATAAGCAGAGAACTTATTCAAATGTATACACTTGCGTTGAGGATTTTTCGTTTAACTATGGCAATCAACTGATAACATCCTGTAGTGCGATTCATCTATGACAGCATCCGAGCTAACAAAGCCTTTGGCTCTTTTCAGGGCCACCAAATGTGCTTAAAAGAGTTAACAGAATAATATTTCCGACTTTATTTATCACATTAATGAAATAATATTTCTCTAAAACCATAAGATCAAAAAAGCGATGACTGAAGCTTCTTTAATTTGAATAACATAGATTTTACTTCAGCATGCTGAACAAGCCTCAATCACTACTGTTCTTTCCAATGCTACCATCTATTTCATAGGAGGTTATTAATATAATTTCAAAAAAGTTTTCAAAAGAAAGTAAAATCGCAATTTCTAAATCTCTAAAATTCTTGCATCACATTCATTCATTCACATCAAAAATAATACCAGCAATTTCCAAAAACCCATCGGTTGGAGTTTCGCAAAAAATTCTTCCTTATCCTACCGCTGGAAATTTCATAAAAAATCTTGAAATATTTCGACTGTAATTTTGCAAAATGAGTTTTTTTTACTCCTATCGCTACATACTTTTCTCGTTGTTCGGTAATATTTTTTACCGGATATGTACGGTAAATAAATAGAAGTTTCGGTATTACAAACGAGATTTACCGAACACCCGTTAATAAATAAAAAAAAATCAAAACAGTATTTGACTACTTTTACCGAAATTGTCGTTTTATTTACCAAAAAACTGTAAATCGTTTAGATTTGCCGTAGACTGTAATTCTTTACCGTACTTCAGTTCATAGTGCTTCAATGCTTTACCGAACAAATAGTAACTTGAAATTTCAGTAATCGCCATATTTGTTTCGAAACTCTAATCTACACGATCGTTTCGCATACGGTACTGTCTAATATTGTGATTGTGGCACGGTTTTTGAAAAAAAAAAACTAAACAACTACAGCAGGATGATCGCCCGGTATAACCTATCCGTAAATATGATCTTAGAAATTTCATTAAAAAGCTAATTCTTAAGATGAAATGAAATGTTTTTGTTTTAGACAAATTACGTTTTCGGATGACATCGTCGCATCGTCGGTAACCCACGACGGAATCGGTGGTGGTTTTGCTCATAAGTGGGGAACAGCTGCCAAGAAGCCAGGATTGGCATAACTGGGTTGGTTTATTCCTGTAGTGCTATATTTGAGGCGCGCATTCGAGTTGCTGGTGATGTCCTTGATGGTGTTCAACGTCCCACCTTCATCAACAGACAAACATAATAATGCAAACATGTCCAAACGATTAAGAAATGACAACACGAAATATATCAAACCAAACATTTGATATTAATATGGAATTCATAGTTTTTCTATTTTCGATCATCCTGTTCCGACTGTGTGCTGTTACGAACAATGTGTTCGGTAATCTGTTTTACAATTCGCTCGGTAATATTTCACGAGCGTATTGTAATTTTTTGACAGCTGTGTGTTGATTAATACTACAGATTGTTCGGTAATTCTTAACTTTACCGGAAGCATTATCAAGCGCTCAGCGGTTTATATTTCGGTAAAAAAATTACCGGAGTCGGTGATATTTTCTAAGTGTGTATGTTCAAAAGTTATTTAAGCAATTTACATTACATCAGAAATTGCTCAAGCAATTAAATTAATACTTCTCAAAACATCCCAGACAACCGGAATTTACGTAAAATTAAATCACCATTTGCTTTATGCGATGCTTTAATGTGGAATCAAATTCTCAGTTAATGAGTAACCGAAGAACTCTTATCTGACAAAAGAGATTGTGAGAAGCTGACTTTGTCTCAATAGGGGTGTAAATCCAGACAGAAGAAAACGAAAATTCATCATTTCTAACCATGAAAAGAAAAAAATTATACACTAGAATCAAAAACACACTTAACTCAGAATGCCGGTTTCAGCTGTGCAAATTTCGGTTAAATATAGTTTGCTGACATCTTAGTAAAAGTGACGTTTGATGTCATCGGCACCCAAAAGTGCTGTTTTAAGTAAACTTGAATTTTTGCTGACATATCAGTTATAATTAATTTGCTAACCGCTCAGTTGTGCGGTAAAAAAATTAAAATAAGTTGAACTCAACTGAGTGCGTCCTCACTGAACCAATAAGTGTCCTATGGTATATTAAATCCACAAGATCACATAGGACAGTTATGTCCATTACAACATATAATCTTATATACAGTTAACTCTCCCTTACTCGATATTCCGTATCTCGATATCGAGTTAGAGAACCATAGTAAAAGTTGGATGTCATGGCCAACTCGATGATCCCTTGAAACGCAGTTGCACTGCTTTTGTGTTCTGTAACTCAATACCTCCCTAACTCGATGGTCCCTTCAATATCGAGTAAGGGAGAGATGACTGTATCTTTGTTATATCAATTGCCATTTAAAAATTGGGCTACCATCGAGCTTGAGAGAAAAAAAAAACTGACTTTTATCATGATTATATTTGAAAATAATGTACTTCAAGGAACAAAAATATGAAATAGAAAAATATGTTTGGGATTCCTCGGTTGATTTTATTGAGGCATACGTCAAATGAAAGCTAAAACCTATATTTTCAAATGGTGAACGATTAAGCGATTTCTATTTTTGTGTGATAATATTGTTCTACCAGACACGCCGAAGAACGAAGAACATTCAACTCACAAACGTTTAATGTATTTTAAATTTAAAATATTTCCACAGAATTCACAAAAAGTAAAATAAATAAAAAACACAATAATTATGAAATTATAGAAATTATCATCATTACTGCGACGGATTTTATGCCCCCTTAATCAGAAGACGCTTGCTCCCCGTAGGCCAATAGAAATCTCGAAGAATTTCTAGAATAAATCTTTACAGAAATCTCTCGATAACGCCTAATTAAACTGTATAAAGAAAAAAAAACGTATTAATGAAGGTGTTGAAATAATTCGTGAGTTTATGGATAATTTTGGCAACGGGTTTATCCATAGCAAAGATAGAGATGTTTTTTAAGATATTTCTGAAAGAATGAATTATCAAACAACAGAAAATGTCAGAATCATTTTGATAAATCCCTTAAGGAACTCCAAGAACATCCCCAAAATTACTGAAAGAATCTCTAAAAAGATATTTGGCAGATGTTTTGGGAATCATTTTGTAAGGAATTTTAGTGAAAAAAAATTGGAATATTTTTTTTCTGGAAATCTAAACAGAAACAGAGAGCTTTATATAATTTCCCATTGAGTTCCACTAACTATATGACTGATTTTCTGTGGGTATTCCAGAAGAAAATTGGGGTCGTTTACCTTAATATTCTGCAACATGAAAAATCAAACATATGATTTGCGCTTAAAAGGGAGTGCTTTATTTGGCTAGTCTTAAACCTACTTTTTAACAAATAACGGATGTAAAACAAAAATTTGGTATTCTGCTGAATTCGTGATAAAAATAGCGATTCTATCTGTTGAGAGATATACAGCGTAACAGATCAGAAATCACTAACTAAGCCATGGAAAGTATACGAAGTATTGTCGTGAGTTAGAGAGCTTGCTTATGATTACAACAACAACTAGTCCTAATCCTATGATTCATCCACATTCATTTCAAAGGTTTTTTGGTTCATAAACAGAGTCTTTAAACTTATTTACAACAAGCAAACTTTACAAACACATCAGTTCATTTTACTCTAAAGCAGCTGATTAGATGACACACTCGTTCATATGCTATGGTTTTATAACGCAGTTTACAACACATTTTTCCTAACATTAAGTGATTGGTTTTTATAAAAGTGAATAGACTCTCTCGGTCCGCTACTAGCGTACGATAAATTCTGGTTTCTAATTGCAGTCCTTATCTCTTGTTGAAATGCTTCTAAATTCTGGAGCTTTTACGGAAGAAGATAAGCTCCATTTTGATGCAGAGCCCTGCCCTGCCGTCTGGGGATTCACTCTCGAACGAGGGGGTCTTGATGAATCATCATACGTGTTGTGCACGTGATCGTGATTTCCTTCTATTCTGTCAAGTCTTTTCGATTCTTCCTACATTTGGTTTTGAGCATGAGATTCTTAAATTGCATTTTTTTTTCTCTTGTTTTCTAGCTTTGTTGGCGCTTAGCTCGACATGGAAACCACAGTTGGGCGAGTGATGTTGTGCTTGCAGTCTAGACCTTCCGACGATTGGTGGCTCTGATCGTTTTCATCCGAGATTGAGGGACTCCTGCTATGGCTGTGCATTTGCTGAACATGCTGCTGATGTTGTTGCATTTGTTGATGGTGTTGCTGCACAACCTGTTGATGGATAGCCTGGTGGTAGGACGTGTAGGCAACTGACATCGGTTCCATCTTTACGATGGATCCCAACCCGTGCTGATCGACACCGTTCACTTCCGATGCCATCATATCGTAGTACATGCTGTTTGGAGACTCCGGAGGACTGTGGTGGTATTTTGGGCTCATCATCGAACCGTTCGAGGAGTTATTGTTGTTCAAATGGTAACCCATCGGGCTGAGCGATTGGTGACCAGCCATAACGTTGGCATTGGTCAATGGAGCACCTAGCGGAGGCATCATGAAGACACTTTTCTGATGGCCATATTTTCCCATTCCGTTGTTATTATTCATGCTGCTGGTATTGTTGTTAACGATGGTACTCGTGGGTGTTCCGGTGATCGGAGATGGGATCTGTTGGGTATACGAGATTGGCGACAGCTGGTTGTGATGTGACGGAGAAGCCGATTGATGCGTTGGGGACATGTTGCTCCCAACGCTGGATGGCGTCGACGTGGACTGAATGATGCTTGAGTGGCCCACCGATGACTTCAGAGATTTCAATTCTGGAATAAATGAACAGAAACATTGTTTAATTAAATGTTATAAAAACGATTTGTGACTTGTCTAACAATTATTTAATCCACTCCCAGTATCACTTTCTACAGTAGTGTTATTCTTTGTATTTTTGCACTATTTTTTCACTAACTCGAAAAACGCTTCCAGTTTTGGTTTGATTTTGAATATTTTCAGATGCTCCTTGAGGGACCAACATATTTTTTTTTTTCTAATCGCCATTCTGTTTTTAATAAATATACTACATAAAACAAAAATATGGATCATATAATAAACGTTATTATGAAGCTTCTCTTACAAAAAAATCATCAGTTATCTCCAATAAGTACGAAAACTACAAAATTATGCTTCTCGAAGTTAACAAGATCTATGTTTTCCCCATAAACTTTCATTAAGCTTTTGTTTTGAAAAGCGAATAATTAAATATGAGAACAATTTTGTAGCTTGGGATATTTTCATGGCTTAAGGCAACGCATCGATCTCCCAAGGATTTGTTTAAATATCTCCGGAATCAGATGGCCAATGATCAAAACCGACAAGGATGCCGTTTTGATTCATATTATGGACACTTAAGCCCTCATCAAGAAGCATATTAAATAAATCATTCTGTATTATAGAATTATATTCTATATTATAGCATTATAGAATTCCCAAACCATTTTTGAATAATGAGTTAAAATTTTGATTCCGCAAAGTGTAAAATTTAAATTAAATATCTAAAAATATGTGGACTTATCGGGAAGTAGTAGAGTTTCTCTGGCCACTTCTAGAAACTAGATATAACTGCTTCAGGGGCCATTATGTAAGTGAAGACATTTTCAATATTACCGATCATTGTTTACATGGGTGATCAATGTTACCCCATATCAGCTTAATAAAAAATCCCATAAAACATGTTTTTAAACATGCACCAGAAAACAAAATACAATATATAGGTAGCTATACCTCTATTCTCATTTACAGCGGATCTAACTTTCGATGGAATCCACGGCCCAGTTGGTTTTGCTGGCGTAAACTGTTTTCCATCGAAAAAGCATTCGGACGAATAGGATTCGATGGCCAACTAAATCAAATGGGTCATAGATTCGAATGAATAGGATTCGATCGAAAGTTGGATCCGCCGTAAACAAGAAAAGGGGTGCTGGCTTAATGCTCTCTTTCTCACGGTTTTCAAGGGATTGAGGCTTCTTTAGCACGTAAATATGATTACATTTTTCGCGAAAAAATGATGTTGCGCATTTATGATCTTTGAGAAGTATAAACAATAAATAAAAATACCAAAAATATTGAAAATCAGCTCTTTGACGTAAAATTTTGGATCCGATTGGCAAGCCTCGTTGTAAATGTAGCCTATCCTTTACTATTGTACTTATTACAAAAACGTTTACCGGAAAACGACTGCTAATGGGCCCTTTTAAGCTTAGCAAGTGGTGGAATTTTGCTTCGAAACATTTTTATAACGCTGCGGAACTTTTTCTACGGGAGGGACATATTGCCCGGTTTGTTTTGAAACGCCAAGATTTGGACCGTTCACAGAAAACGTCTTGCACTTTTTTTTAAACTTCCTGGCATGAGAAAATTACATGCAGAGCATGACCAACTAAGTAAATAACACTTCGACCGACACCAAAAACTTAGAAGTAATGCATTTGCCACTGCGATAGAGCAGTTTTTCCATAAGGGGGGGGGGGGGGTATTATTCCTGTTTACCCTATATTAAAAGTGCTGAACAAACAATGTTGAATATGATGTGAATTTTTCTAAATTGGTTAAAAAAAATTGAATGCTTTTCAACAGCAACAGCAGTTTAGGTATTGAAACAGTAAGTTAACGTTTGGATAAATCTGACGAGTATAGAATCAAACTCTAGTAACTATGCAGAATTACATTCTAGTAACTACTACATAGTATTCATATGGTTCGGTTTATCTCAAGTTCGTCGAAAATCAATGCAGCTCTGAAGCTAACATGGGAAAGAGTTTTGTAAGTTTTAGTTTAGTTAATTTAGTTTTATCAAATTAGGATGATATTTTAAATTTTTCACCTTATCAAACGCGACGATTATCGTCGCCGGTGAAACACATAATATCTAGGTATAAGAAAGAAATGAATGTAATGTTTGAAATGATAATTAAAGATGCATCGAGACCACACATAAAAATTTTAAGAGCACAAACCAATCGTTCAAACTTTTAGCTTGAACCACTTTTCTAGTTCTCTACATTTGTGCACTTGAAGTTTTGAGGTATGGCTTCGTTTTATCTTCACTTAAAAAAAATTAAAAAAAAATCAAACACCGAACAGACCTGCATTTCAAACTATTGGACGACAACGGATCATCATATGCTACTATAAACCTACATGTGTTCATATTCACCGTGAGAACGGGAGTAGCCGAGTGAACGAGTGCCACAAAAGCAACCAATGAAAGTCACGAAGCAGTATAAATTGGTAAGTGTCGGCATAAGTCGTCGAAAAAATATGCTCCGGAATATAGGCAACAAAGTGGCCTACAATCTTGCACGCAATAGTAGACGCAAGTTTCCAAGCGCAACCAAGGGTTCATTCAAATATTACGTAACGTAAAATTTGTCAATTTTATACCCCCTTCCACCCCCACGTAACAGCTTTTGTATGGAAAATTTTAAATTCTTGTATGAATCGTAACACTATGTAAGACCCCCTCCCTCCCCCTGTTGCGTTACGTAATATTTGAACGGCCCCCAACACGTGTTGCACTAACATTCAGTTAATCTATGTTTGAATGCATCGTCAATCGAGTACTGGTATTATTTATTAAAATTGCAAGTGTTGAGCATATTTGGTGGTTTTAAAAGTCATAGTTGAATTTGAGAAACAATCCATTTTATTTCCAGACTCGTTGGCACCCCGACATTAAAGTGAAACAGTTTGGAATCGAACTTCTAAAATTGCACCAAAACTTCAAAGGCACTAATCTTGCGAAAGAAGCATCCAACAACAGTGCACTTTTTGTTTTAGCTTTGTGCACTAGCAGAAACCTTAAAATAGCAAGATCAGACACGTTTGCCTACTATTTCTCCAGTTTAGTGCCTTTGAAAACACGAGCAGGATCACAAGCCGGCCATCTTTGGATTCTGATTCACCTTAAGGTTTTTTTCATAGCTGAACATGTTTCCAATTTTGCCCAACAAATAGCATTTCTGGATAGTTTTAATCACTATTGAAACAATTTTATATTTTAAAAAATAATAACGTTCTGTCTGTGCCGAAAAAAATAACGTTGGCTTTTTCTTGTGGCTGTATTGAGCCCTAACAGTAAACAGCGTATTAAAAATATGCGTCCAAAATCACATATCCGTACGTCAAAAATCAAAATCTTACAATATGCCAAATAAATCGTAATGAATGTCAACACATCTTGTATATCATTGCCCACTACGATTCATTACTGCTTAAAAATGTCGTAAATAGTGCAATCTAGAATTGTATCAAATAGTATAAACTAACAGATCATATATAAATCCAGAATAGCATCAAATAAAATCGCAGTTGCCTTGATATCTTCCAATAATGATAACATACAGAATAACAAAGCATATTTATTAGGCAGTTTAGGGCATTGCACGACGCGGTTCGTAAGGTAAAAATTTCTAAGTGTAGGGTCGGTGTTCCCTTAGTGGACGGTCCCCTATAGTCGCACTAGTGGCTTTTTACGGCCGTTTCGCTGGTAATCGTAGCAAAATAATTTTTGACATGAAGATCAGTAGCTATTTATCTAAGTACCATTGACAAACAGCTCGATTTTGTTCAAAAAATGATCGAAATAAATAGTTTTGCTTAAAATTTTAGCTCCCTTTCACCTATAGTTAACCTATTGTTCCTATAGTAGCACTACTAAGAGAAACTATTTTGTTTATTAACAAAATAGTTGATAAATTAGGAACTTTTTACATCAATCAAAAGCTTTTGATCCACACTTCAAAGGAAAAATATAAAAGTTTTGTAAAAATACGGTTTTGATTTGTTTTTTGCCTATTCCGTGAGGCTAGTGCTACTATAGGAACAGAAATTAGGAATAGTGCTACTATAGGCACATGTATTCCTATAGTGGCACAAGCGATAATAAATATTAAACCACGAGTTTTCATATGTTTCATAATTTTTCCACAAAGCCAAGATAAAAAGCTTTCAGATGATCTAAAAATAATTCCGAAGGCTTTATTTTTCGATTTTATACGAATATTTGTTCTAAGCTATGCGGCTATTGGTACATCGACCCTATAACGTTTTTGGGCCTTGTTGTTTACGTTTCCGACCTAGGCATGGTACACTAATTACATAACGCTAAAAAATAGATTTGTGATCCCCTCTGTACGTGCCATAAATGTTCTTGGTCACAGACCATGGAAGGAAGTCAATTATTTAAAGCTGAAATTTATAAATATTGATTTTGCAGAAAACGTGACCATGAGAAATGGTAAACAATAGAATCATCAATGGGCACGGACCTGGTGTAGTGGTTAGAACACATGCCTCTCACGCAGAGCACATGGGATCGAATCCCATCCCCAACATTGTCACTAAAACTTTTACTGACGACTTCTTTCAGGAGGGAAGTAAAACCTTTGGTCCCGAGATGAACTAGCCCAGGGCTGAAAATCTCGTTAATAAAAAAAGAAAAAAAAAGAATCACCAACTGATTGAAAACTAATCGCTCTTATCATATTCAAAAACCTTTGCGAAAATATTATGAGCCATTTTATATCAACGCAACTGTACATAAAATTTCGTTATATGTCGAGACATGCGCTCTAAGTTTTGTAACTGCTTTACTGAATTCCACAACAAATGTGAAATATTATGTGAATTTTACTGAATATCAGCGGTGGTTTGCTAAAATTTCAAACCCAGCCAATTTATCAAAATATTGCTAATAACAAAAGAGGATAAATGTGTCATATCCTTACAAAAGTGGTGATCCTACGTATTGCCCATGTTCGCACTGGCGTTTGCGGTATATTTTTGTTATTTGAAAGACAAGTAAGTGCTTTAAGATTTTTTTCATGCAGGTATCTAGAAGAGGGGTGGAACAAACGCCTCATAGATATCAAATCGAGATATATCATCGACAAAGGGAAAGATATCAAGATATAGACATCGACATGTGGAGAGTAATAATGTAACGTTTTGTCTCAACTTCCGAACAGACTTATGTTCCGAACATTCGATTTTTGTGTCCAAAACCAAATCGGCGGTTGAAATGTTTCGCTGAAATATGTCATCAACGTACCAGGAAATGGCAGTCAATTGCAATTCAATTTGAACGGCTTCAGATAAATTTTATATCTCGGGAGTAGTGATGATTCTCTAGTTCGAAATTATTAAAACTAGCTAAAGTAAATTTATGGGGCCTTCCTTAGCTGAGCAGTCAATTGCAATTCAATTTTAACGGCTTCAGATAAATTTTATATCTCGGGAGTAGTGATGATTCTCTAGTTCGAAATTATTAAAACTAGCTAAAGTAAATTTATGGGGCCTTCCTTAGCTGAGTTAGAGCCATGCTGAAGGTGTCTGGGTTCGATTCCCGGTCGGTCCAGGATCTTTTCGTAATGGAAATTTTCTTGACTTCGCTGAGCATAGAGTATCATCGTATCGGCCACATGATATGCGAATGCGAAAATGGCAACTTTGGCGAAAAATAGGTCTCAGTTACTATCTGAGTAGTGTTCGATCTTTCGACATTGAAGCTTGCTCCTGCGGGGGCGGGCGATGAGGGCAGGATCGAACATGTCACGCGTCGTTTGTTGCTGCTCAGTCAAGGATGACGGATCAATTGGTGAGCCTGTTTCATGCTACTATTTCTAATCTATAAAATATGTATGACTGCACATTTAATCGTTACAACGGAGGACGTAAATATGATTTTCAAAAAACTATGAATGGTTCGTCACTGTGAGTGTCGACATAAACTTTGATTCATGAATTATTTATGTTTAACATTTTTTTTCTTTGAAAACACCCCTTTCTTTTTACCTTTATTTGTGTAATTTAAAAAAAAAAACTTTGCATGGTTCGACACTACAAGTGTAGACTTGCGAAAGGTTCACTTTATTCAACAAACTTTGGATGGTCCGCCGCTGTAAGAGTGTTAGGAATGTTAAATTTAGGTATTTGTTCAACAAACTTTGAATAGTTTGTCACCTCAAGTGTCGGCATAATTGTCCTCTACGTAGAAATTGTTCATATCAAATGAAAATATTATATTTACATATAAGCATGTTTATTAGAGTGATGCAAATTTTGAAATTTCGGCTCCCCTATGCTTAAAGGATTTTTATTATGATAAATAGCAGCCTCCCAAAGTAAGTGATACTGAAGAAATTTGACTGTGCACACGCCATTTGAAGTTTATATTGAGCTTACTATGGAAAACGTCAACCTTTAGTGTTCAGCCCTCTATCTCATCGTCATAATATTTTATGGAAAAGTGAACAAACTCTACTCATGTGAAAGCCTTTCAGCTACAACTTTGCCGAAGATCACATTTCGATTGGACGTCAGGAATAATGGCTATTCATAAGCATAAAGTGGGTTTGCATTTTGCATGCTCAACCAACTGCTCGGCAGGCAACAGTGGTGCTCCTGGCGGGTAAAATAGATCAAAGTAATCCAGGCTACTATGTTCTACAGCAAAAAAGCAGTGTTGCTCTGAAAGTAGTTAAGGTGAAGATGAATCGAAGCCAAAGCTCAAATTTTCAAGAGCATGGATCTGGAGAACCAAACATCCGTTTGAACTGAAAACCTAATCGATTGGTCACCACCAGCTAGTAACCAATCGATTAAGTTTTCAGCTTGAACGGGTGTTTGGTTCTCCAGATCCGTGCTCTTGAAAATTTGAACTTTGGTTTCGATTCATCTTCACCTTAAATGATCATTACGTCCAATCAAAATGCGGTCCTCGGCAAAGTTGTAGCCGGGGAGAATTCACATGAGAAGAGTATATTAACTTTTCCATAGATTATTATTACGAGCAGCTAGAGGACTGAACACAAAAGGTTTGCCTTTTCCATAGTAATTTCCATACAAACTTCAAATGGCGTGTGCACAGCCTAATTTCTTCCAAATCACTTCAAATTTTGGAAGAATTATTTTTATCATAATTCGTCCCCTTAATGCTACAACTAGATAACTCGCAAATCAAAATTTTGAGATGTGCAACTTTGAAAGTATGACCGTTTAACAAGGTGATGGTTAATCGCAGTGATTATGATTTAAAAATAATCTTTAACTTGTGTATTTTGAATCACACGCTTAAGACCTGTGGATATTTTGCAGATCTAATTAAGAAAAATGTTTTGACATATTGAAGTCAAAAATTTCAAATTTCGAGTTATCTAGTTGTAGCATCAAGGGGACGAATTGACATTGTTCATTATCGATAAAATATAATAATATATCATCGTTTAACTTCAAAATTTGCATCAGTCTAATGTTTATATCTCACAAATATTTTTTTATCATGGCATAATCGCTTATCAAAGTGAATCCTGTGACCCAACGATCTTCCCCATTAACAAACATCCCTCCCAGTAACCTTTGTGGAGATGCAGAGGCAAACACGGTCTCCAAATAGCAAAAGTTACACACTAACATTTCTTCCCTCAATCCCACCTGACTGCAAGGACGTGGCCGGCGCCGTTTTTGACCCTGTATAAATAGAGGCACTGAATTATGCACACTGAAGAAGATTATGGCCAATCCCAGCCGAGCTTCTGATTGATTCTTTGTGCATCTTCACTGACTTCGGTCAATCACGGAATAGCAACCATTGATACGTGTAGTCAGTCTAAGCTAAGCTAAAAAGGTCTCAGTTAATAGCTGTAGAAGTGCTCATTGAACACTAAGCTGTGAAGCAGGCTCTGTCTCAGTTGGGACATAATGCCCAGAAGAAGAAGAGGAATATCCGACAATTTTTTTTTCAGATGGATGGCAGAAACCTGGTGTGGAAATGTATACCAAAATCGACCACACTTTTTTACAACAACAATAAAATATTTCTTAGATTTACCTTCATTTTTTTAAAGTTGTTTCCCTGAATAAACATATTACTTAAATTCTAAACAACACTTTTCTAAGGACACTTATTATGTTTTAATAACTTGTAAAAAATTCAAAAAAAAATTTGATTAATTTCCAACAGATTTCTAGCAACGTTTTTGAAGCCATCCTGAAGAGTTTTGGCATAATCAAATTTCTCATGGAATATCGAAGGGTGGCTTCAGAATTTTTGCTACAAATCTCTAGGCAATTAGACAATATTGTCAGAATTGTTCATACTTTTTCTTCACAAAACCATCATCATTGATTCTGTCAAATCTAATGCTGAAAGTTCTACTAGATATTTCTCTGTGAATTCCTTGAAAAAGTTTTCACACAAATTTTTTTAAAAATTCTTTCGTGAAGTTCAAGTTCATGAAAGACTTTTTTTCTTGTTTGCTGGAAATTCTGCTTCAGACCTCATGATTATACAACTATTACCTACAAAAAAAGTTTTTTTGAAATGATTTTTGCCTTCGAACATTCAGAGGAAATTATGTAAAAAAAATCAGGTATTTTTTTTTATTTTTGAAATAAGAACAGCAGTAAAGAAATTTGTGGAGAAGCATTAAGGTATTTGCAGCAAATGTCAAAAAATAAAAAGCAGTTTTCACCCTTGAAATCAACAAACCAGAAAAAATAAAAACACACAGCCTTTTTATTTTGCAAATAAAACAGCTGTGTTTTTTTATTTTTTTCGATTTGGCGATTTTAACGGTGAAAACTGCTTTTTCACTTTTGACATTTGCTCCATTTTTACTTGGGCCTTAAGCAAAATAATTGAGAAGGGGTTAGGGATTTATTAAGATATTTATATAGAAATTTGCATGGGTCTTCTTAAAATATTTCTTTAAAAATGATTATAAATAGAACTCCGGGCAATTCAAGAATCAAGAAAGAAATGTTGGTAGATCTCAAGGATAATATTGAAAGCAGATTCTGGTGGAGCTTCTTGAGAAATTTGTTTTTTTTTTTTTATTTATTAGAGAGCTTCAAATTGTCCTGTAATAATTCACTTCTAGAGACAAGTTTTATGAATAATCACATATATTTTGCTGTTCATCTCTTCCAACATTTTGTTATTTATCCTTCACTTGAACATTCTTGGTGTACTCCGTACATTTTTTTTTCATACTCCTAAAAGCAACATTTTGAAGAATCTGAAGAAAAAATGATATTGCAAAAGTCTTATACGTACGGTTGAAAGACCATCGGGAATTCCTCAAAAAAAATCATGGTAACGTAAACATTTCCTCCAAAATTTATATTTAGTGAAATCTCTTACATTACGGAAATATTCATAAAAAATACTGCCAATAATTTCGTGTAAAACTTTTAAAGCTCTAACACAATAATTTAAAATAGTCCCCCCAAAAAGTTTGTATGGAATTTATGCAAATAAGAGAAAATGGTTTTTACATTAATCTGTTCGCCATATTATCATGAAACTTCGGAATTCATGCAAAACCGTCTAAGATTTTAGATACATTGTAAAAGACGAAGAGAAGGAAAAATATTTTTGTAGTAAATCCCACAAGAAACCTCTTGAGCTTTTCTGTGAGATTTTTTACGATATATTTTCGCTAAAAAGTTTCAGAAATTCTACGGAGAATTCTTGAATTTCTTGTAGTAAATTTCTAGAATTCAATTTAAGCTTAAATTATCCAACGAATTTCGTTAGAAATTCTACCAACTTTATTTTTTATCCATTACTCGTGAAATCTGATGTAAATTGGATATGGAGTTATTTGAAAAGAAATCCGTAGAAAAAATATTGGGGTATTCCTGGACCAATTTTTGAGCAAGCAATGAAGAGTGGATAGATTTCTAGAAGTTATTTTTAAAAAAATCAGGAATTAGCATTCAGAAAAAATTGTTTAGTGTTTTCTAAAAGCTAAAGCAATAGCTGATACAATTTTTGGACAAATTTTTCGAAAAGTTCAAGAATGAAAATAAAATTTTCAACATTTTGTTTTTTAAGAATAATAATATTGCTGAAAAATGTCTTTAAAAAATCCCAGAAAAGTCGCTAGTGCTGTTTATGGAAAAAAAACGGGATAACAACAAAATAATTCTTTGAAAAAATCCCTAAACAAATTGCTCAGAAAAAAAATGTGAGTATTTCCATGACAGACCTTTTGAAAACAGTTGAACGTATTCCGCTAGAAACTTTATCGGAATTGTTGAGTATTTTATTTTTTTAGAGAGGTATTTTTCAAGAAATTTTAAAATATTATTTTCGTGAGAGTTTGGATTTATAGAGAAATATTTGCTCTTGTAGAATTTTCTGTGAAAAAATATGCAAAAAGATCTGTGGAGAACTTTTCTGATAAATCGCAAAGAACATTATCCAAAGTGAGTCCTGTTTAACTGCTCTTGAAAATCTTGTGTAATATTCCACAATCTTTAGATTATCACCTGTAAGAATCATTTATATTTTTTTTTGTAAGAAGTCCAAGATTAATTTTACTGTAATTCTTTTCTAGCAATCCTTGAAGAATTTCCGAGAAATTTTCTGAAAAATGTGTTGAAGGTGTCTGAAGAAAAATTTGAGAAAGAATCTCACAAAAGTAGGTAAAACTGTTGGCGAGCTCTTTGAAGAATTTGTGAAAAAATCCTTGCTTGGTGATCTTGAAGACAATTTTGGTGAGATAGAATTTCTTGTGCTTTTTTTTGAGAAATCCTCGATTGATATTCACAAACTAAAAAATGTAATATGTACGTAGAAAACCTCCCTGGATCAATGTTCAAAAGAATTTATGAAGCATTCTCTCTCTTTAGATTTTCTAGGTTATTTGAGAGAGATTTTTTGAGAAATTTTCTGATAAGAGCAAAGAGCCTTAAGAAACTTCAGGAAAAAAATGTTGAGTAAAAACTAATCTGAGAAATAATTTTCCGAGAAACTTAAAACCGGAAAAGAAAAAACACTGAAAAAGTACGGAAATAACTAATGAAAAATCCCCGTGGCAATTCTCAGAGGAATCTATTAAAAACACATGGTTGAATACCTGAAAGTTCGTTGAAGAATCACAAGGGATATTCCTCGTGAGTTCTTTGGAATAATTCTTGACGGTTTTTTTTAACTATTTTAAATTTTGAATTTACAAGTATCAAGGATGATCAATGATATGAGACAAATCAGAAACAAAAAAAAAAATCAATACAAATCCTTGCAAATTATGAAATTTGTGAAAATCGACCACCTCTCCTATGCCCTCTCCAGAAATCTAGCTACATCAATGATGCGACTTGACTTGAATAAAATTTCTATATTCCTTTTTTAACTTCTACCTTTATAATCAATGTGCAGTTCATAGAAACTTGTTTTTTCGTCTTTATGGAGAGGTTTTCAGCCGAACGCTAATTCATCTCTCTAATGAAAAAGTAAAGCATTTGAGCTTCATCAATAACTACAATATCAGCCAGGACCATATATATTGTGAAGGATCAAAAATCTGTGCGCTTCAAATTGAATGGATATTCTAGTTGCAAACGATATGCGTCAAATTCCTACAAAAACACTTATTTAATATGTGCGTTGTTTGTAGACTTTGGAAACTTTGAATAAGGCTTAGCTTTAACATAAATACATGTGTACAATACATAAATACATGTGTACAATACACAGTATTTTAATTTCACTACACTGCGGAACACGTTTTTGTCTCAAGCTTCAAAATACCGTTAATTACTCAATTAATGGTTACTGAATCCATTATCGATTTCAAAAATATCATAGTACGTCTAGTTTTTGAGATATTTACTGTTGAAAGTTATTTTTTGATGGTTTAGAAAAGTGTAGGTGTTTTGTCATACAAGATAAACGAAAAATTTTGTATGGAGACTGCAAGCATGTTTAAAAAACGATTCAATCTAAATCTTTTCGTGCAATTTCAAACAATTTATAGCCTAAATGAAAGTTGAAGTTCTATTTCGCATGCTTGGTGGATTAGATTACTAAAAATTTTGATAAATCATACTTTAAATTTCATGCAAACAACATTGAAACCAGTGTTTCATGCATCTGTGGCGCGACCTGTAGCTTAAATTTGTGACATGCTGGAACATTTCTGAGAACGGCATCAGATTCAGCGATTCCAAATATACAAGAGACACACAATTTGATCCTTAAGACACGAAAAAATGTTATTTTTGTTCCGCTGTATTATCAGAAACACTAATTCCATAATAGTGATTCTCGAACAAATTCAGAAGAAAGCTCATCAATTGCACGTGATTGATGCGTCAAAACCAGTAATTACTCTAGATTCCACTCACCATGCACAGAGTTTCCTAGCACGGACGAATTCAGCGAGCTGGTTGAGTTGTGGTTATTGCTGCTGCTGTTGCTAGTACTACTCGGATTATTGCTACTGCTGTTGCTGCTGCCATTATTATTGCTGTTGCTGCTGTTATTGTTGTTGCTATTGCTGCTGCCGCTCTTCGAGCTGGACGTTCCATCGGCATTTTTGCTGCCCTTTGGTTTGCGTTTGCGTGACTAAAACGAAAATTAGAGTTGTAGTAATTGAGCCGTATCTAAGTCGGAAGGCGAAATAACTAGCAGCAATCCCCTCCCATGGGTACATACTTGAATGTTGTCCTTCTTCATGGCCAACGGTCGGTTGACGTTGTGCAACTTGTAGTACAAACCGCAGGCATTGCACACCGGTTCTCCGACCTGGTTGCGTCTCCAGAGCGAAGTGTTCATGGTGTTACAGTTGGAACATTGCAGTCCGACGCGTCGCGCTGAACTCTACCGAAAGGAGGCGGAATGATTTGGAGGAAAATGCACATTAATATGAGAGCTTGTCAGTTTGGGAGCATAGGAAAGTGTAGTGATGAGGGTGAGTAATGAGAGTTGTTAGATGCAGGGGTAGAGAAAAAGAATCAGCCGTTGCCGTTTTCAGTCAACCTACCAGTCTTCGGCTTTGCTTCTCCTCGGTGGTGCGAGTTGTCAAGGAATTGTAGCCATAGTTCTTATAGAGATCCCCGCCCTGTTCAGCGGCCACTGGAATAACAATTTTCATAACAAAACGGGATTAGTTTCTTTTCGCACCAGTGAGCACGTGATTTTCTAGAGTTTGGAAACGTCTAAAGCATCTACGGAACAGTTTCAACGGAAATGTATGGAAAAACGTTTGGATCTTTTATTTTTGGTCAAGAAACGCAAAACGATTGTGCGGAAAGTTCGGCCGGGCGGGGTTCATAGCAAAAAAACGAAATCATCATTAACAAAAAAAAAAGCTTTTTCTTTTCCTCTCAAAGCAAGCAATTTCCAATTTAGCAAAACGAAATGAGGATGAGTTTTGGTAAAGGGGTAGGTAGATAAAATGTAGCAGATGTTTACAGGTTCTTTTACCAGGCGTCTGGGCTGCTTAACTAGCGGCCGATTCATTCCATTCATCTTGTGATAGAGACCGCACGCATTGCACAAATAGTGTCCAGTTCCGTCCCGGCGCCACAGTGGAGTCTGAATCGCTCCACAATTGACACATTCTCGTCCCTCGGTAAACAAGTCCGCCTCTATGCCCACTTTTGAAAGGAAAGACACAAACAATGATGATAAGAGAATGATTTGTTCAATTTAAGTTCTTTGTACATTATGAGAGAGAGCCGTTTTATTTACAATTTACATACGAAACAATGGCTAAATAGTTACAGTTACTTTTTTCCGTTTAATTACATAGTATATGAAACCACCCGGCCCGACTTTCTTTTTGCGTTTTGTTCTACTTCACGCATAAGCGCCTTCACGGTTCAAATACCTGCCAGTGGCCTATTTGCATGCATTGTATCCTGCCTGCATGTACCTCTACGCCACGGCAGGGTTTTGCTATTTTCAACCAACCGACCATAAAGCACCAACGAAGTACCCTCATCAAATGACGAAACTGGTTCTACCCATTGGACATAGAGAACACAAGACGCTTAAGTCATGAGGAATGAAACGAATGGATTGGGATATATTACAAAAATGAAGATCATAATAGCAGTGTCAGCTTATATATAAGTATTGTTCCATAAATCGGTCAGCAAAAAACTGAAAGGCTTATGAACACACAATATCGATTCTATTATTTATTTATATTAACTAACTTATTACGCGAGGTAATTATGCATAAATTATGAGTGGAATTATGAAAAAAATCCACGTGCTCAGTCAGAATTCAAACCGACGTATCTTGTTGGGATTTGAATTCGAAAGTTGTAATCTTCTGAGTCATAGGGTCACCAATTGTCTCGTTAGCTTATTTGGTAAAATACTCGTCTAACATACAAGAGTCGTGGGTTCGAATCCCATCTGATCACGTGATTTTTTTCTAATATATTAACAAATATATATATATATATATATATATATATATATATATACAGCCATTCCATGAAAAATCTAGTGGGTCTCCGAATTCCGTGAAAATTTGCTATTTTGTTCCATCCGAAATAAGGATACACGTTTTATTGGATTTTTTTTTAAAGGGTGACCATTTCCGAAATAGAGTGACCAGAAAAATCGCGATTTCGCAAAATTTTTATTTAAAAAAATTTATAACTTTTGAACCGTTCGACCGATTTTCAATCTTTTTGGACAAAATGAAGGCTAAAGATTTTGACTTTTCAGGAAAATTTCACAAAAATTGTGTTTTTTACATGAAAAACTCAATAGTTCCCATTTTTTCGTGTTTTGAAGGCCTCGGGACCAGAGGGGCTATCGCTTTCTCATTTTTTCTTGAAAGTTCAGAAAATTTTACGTATACTGTCAAATTTTCAGCGATGTATGTTTTTTAGTTTTTGAGATATTTTTTTTTGAAAATAAAAAATCAGTCATTTTTTATGGGCACATACTGTAGGTCTCAGCGCATTAGATTTGTAATGTTTAACAAAATATAACTTTTGAACAGCTTAACCGATTTCCAATCTTTTTGTATTTATATATATATATATATATATATATATATATATATATATATATATATATATATATATATATATATATATATATATATATATATATATATATATATATATATATATATATATATATATATATATATATATATATATATATATATATATATATATATATATATATGTATTTATTTATATACAGGGTGTTTGGTTCCATGTTTTTAATAATTGGAGGGTAGATAGGTCTCCATGAGATATGAAAAAGTGCCCATGGAACATAGGGTCGCAAATCACTGCTAAGTGAGTTATTCACGATTTTAAGATTTTCAACTTGTTCATCTTTGGAACCACATATCTAATTAACTATGCGTCATACATTTGATCTCAGCGCATGAATCGAAAGCTTATGATCTAATCTATCTTAGTTTCTTGGACGTAATTTTTGTAGAAAATGATTCAAAGGCTCAAATTACGAAAAGTTTGCAAAAAGTGACGGAAAAATCAGCATTTTTCGACGTATTTTTATGAATTTTATTAAAATTATCGTAATTAATGTTAAAAAAATTCTTCTACAAAATATGCATTAACTTGTTAGCTACCAAAGTGTCTTTGAGAGCAAAAGTGTATCTCTTGTAGATTCGTCACAATATCATGTTGAAAGTTGTGCTTCAAAGAGCAAAAAAATCAAAATAAATATCGGCTGATAACTCTATTCGTTCGTCCGTTCGTGTGTTGATGCCTCCGCGTGTGGATGAAGTGCTCGGAAACGACAGATGTCGGTCGTGCCGAAGCGAAGGGGAAATGAAATCGCTTCGCAACATGCGCCATTTATTTCTTCTCTTCGCGGCGTTTGGTTTGCAAACAGACGCATAAATAGATTTAGTGCGGTCGCCGCACGACCACCGCAGTAGCGAAAGTGTGTTCATAAAGACTGATCCCTTTAAATTCCTCGCACTAGTAGCTGAGCTACGGTGCAGAGCAGATGGGGGGTGCGCTTGCGCGTGTAGCGAGGACTCAATTTATGCATTTCTCGCCTATGACGTGGAACTTTTGATGCATTTTGAAGGGTTTTAGGTCGTCTATTAATTACATAGAGGTGGACAAGTGAGAGTAGAATTTATGACGTGCCATTCACGCCGTTGTAAAAGTACAACACTACCAAGTAAACCTCGCCCGTGATACACAGCACGAGCGAGGTGAATTCTTAGGTTCAATAAAGTAATTTAGGTATCGCACTAATGCTCAGCGTGAACTGTTGGAGCAGCAGGATGAAATATCTCACAAAATTAGTGACCGTCTATCCTACTACAGCTTGGTTTTCTGTATAAGGTTGCTTACAAATTATGTTCAATAGATCAATAATCTCTCAGTTAACTATTTTTATAAAATCAAATAATAGACCTACATGTAATATTTCATAGAATTTTCAGTTTCGTATCCAGAAAATTGCTCAGGGGAGACGAACGACGCAAAAAAGTGGATATTTTTACAAAAATTGGGATGGCTTAAGACGGTTCAACCACATCATTTTGTTTTTCTTTTATCCAGCAAAATAATAGAATAACTGCATAAAATTAAGAATTTCTTTTGAAATTGAGACTTTGGCAGTTTAATAGGTTCTATGTGCAGTCACAACAATTAAAAGTCACAATTTGTAGATCAGCACTTTTCTTAAAAAAAAAGCCTGAAGCCTTGCAATGTTTGTAATATGAAATCAAATATTTTGAAAAAAAAAATCAAATAATTCATCAAATTCCAACATTTTTACTTCATTATTGAAACAATTTATGATAGATTGAACGAAAACGACACAATTTTATCAAGCAGGTTGATGAGGTTCTTGTACAAGAATAATAAAATATAAATAAACCTTTTGTTATGCTCTTAATCAAATAGTAATCAGATCAGTACCCAAATATTTGTAGTTCAAAATTTCATTTTTTTCTCTCTCTCTCTCTCTCTCTCTCTCTGTTGAGTTACTGAGTTCTATTTTTTTTTTAATTTGAATTAAAAACCAAGAGAAGTGTTAATTTTGAACGATAACATTTGAAATATTTGCAGTTTGCTCTAATAGATGGAAAATTAGAAATCAAATTGAATATAATTTAACAATTAAATGTATTGAAATGAACTTAAAACAGTCACAGTCACAATTAGAAATTGAAGCTCTTTCCAAACTTTAGTCAAGTTTTAATCATCAAGTTAACTGTAACTCTAGCGATGGCAAAATCATTTGAAATTTGACTCATAAACATATTCAAGGCATAAATGTGTATGATTTTACACGAATTAAATTAAAAAAATACCTGCTGGAAACCCACCAAAACCCGGAAATATGAGAATATGTCATTTTTCAAACAAAACTAGTTTCATGTTATTTAAAGCTCCCACAGCAATTTACGGATGCTAATGGTTGTCACTATGGCAAGCCTGTAAAATTTCGTGAAGGGAAATATCCTTCATCATTTTAGTAACAGAACCTCCGAAATGTCAAGAAGGCGAAAGTGTAAACACGACACGTAGCAAAACCAATATGGGATGAACAATATTTCATTAATAGTATCAAGAACTTTGGTGATCACTAAAGCCTCTCACTAATTTGAATTTCAAATCCAAATGTTTAATTTTAAAATTAAAATTCAATTCAAATTTTCAAAACTAAATAAGCCAAACATGCTTTTAAGAGCGTTTTTCGTATTTCAAGTGGTTTCACACCAAAAACTTACTCCAAAATCCACTAAGGTGGAGAGGGAGTGAGGGTTGACCCTCAAACACACCCCCTCCCACTGATCACTTGTTTCTGTTTTGTAGACAATATGATCTTAATTTTATTTCTGGCGTTATGTCCCAACTGAGACAGAGCCCTGCTCCTCAGCTTAGTGTACTTATGAGCACTTACATAGTTGTTAACTGAAAGGTTTTCTCAGCCAAAGTTGCTGTTTTGTATGTGTATATGGGCAGAGGCATATACGTTTTAAATAATTTATATGGGACAAAGTCCACGAGACCCCTCCCAGCTCTGAAATTCTTTGGAAATGAGCATGTAGCTTAAGGACAGCCAAAAAAGCACTGCAATATTAAATAAATGAAAAAAAAACCCCAGGGGAATTAAATGGTATAGTACTAGATTCGGGTTTTCTTTTATTTATAGGCATTCCACTAAACAGCTCGAAGATTTAATACACAATATTCTTAATTTTTCTCATGATCTCAATTAAATGCTTTTCACACAAAACAAAAGCATGATTACTGCATTCACATGAAAATATTAATTTAGAAAATATTCAAGATCTATCCTGCAATTTCCAAGTTGTTCCAATAATTTCTCCACAAATTCCTTCAGGAATTCTTTCAGTTAATGTTCTCAGGAGTTTCCCAGGGATACCTTCAGACTGAGACCACTTGAGGAATCCTTTGTCGGCCAATACCAGGCTGGTTTTTGGGAGGGCCGATCCGACAACGAATCAGATATTACCAGATACATCTTGCAAATGAACTTAGATAAATTCTTGGAGTATAACTAGCAGACTCACCATCTGTTTGGATTGGAGCCGAGGTGTCAATGTCGTGTGTGAATTTAGATGGAAGTAAGGAGACGCACTTTGGAATTCATTGTTCAACATTGCACTCCAGGGTGATATTAGGAGACCAGCGAGCAAAGAAATGACACTATCATGACACGGTCACATCTTCTTCTTCTTGACATTACGTCCTCACTGGGACAGAGCCTGATTCTCAGCTTAGTGTTCTTATGAGCACTACCACAGTAGTTAACTGAGAGCTTTCTTTGCCAAAGTTATCATTTTCGCATTCGTATATCGGGTAGCAGGTACGATGATACTTTATGCGCAGAGAAGTCAAGGAAATTTCCATTACGAAAAGATGCTGGACCAACCGGGAATCGAACCGAGACACCTTCAGCATGGCCTTACTTTGCAGCCGCGGACTCTAACCACTCGGCTAAGGAAGGCCTACGGTCACATATGGCCCTTGGTCTTGTGGACGATATCGGCCTCATTTAAATCGATCGCAGGTCAGTGGAGGAGGTTTTCGAGGCTCTGAAGGAACTGTATTTTTAGGGATTACCCCTAATACTCCTTCAAGAATTATTTTATGAATTTCTCTAGGGTTTTCTCCAGAAATTGTTTGGTAAATTCTGGCAATTTTTTTTCAGGGATTTCCTATGAGAAACATCAAAGGATTCCTCTAGGAACTCTAAAATTTCTTCGGGGATTTCGCGGATTTCACCTAGCACTCCTTCTCTTAGGAATTCCACTAGGGATTTGTTCAGAATTTCTTCCAAAGATTTTAACAGGAATTCTTCCAAAGATTCCATCAGGAATACCTCTTTGAATGCCTCCAGAAATATTTACAAGGATTTCTCGTAAAATACTTCCAGAGCTCCCTCCAGGAATTCCTTAAATTACATTCCTTCAGCATTTTCTCCAGAAATACCACTAAGAATACCTCCAAGAGTTTCTCTGAGGATTCCTCTAAAAATACGTCCAAGGTTTCCTCCACGATCTACACAAGAAATAACTTTAAAATTCTACTAAGAATAGCTCCAGGGATTCTTTAGGATTAACTTCATGATTTCTTCCAGGAATACCTTCAGGTAGAGGAATATCTTTCAGGATTCGTCCATAAATTACTGCTAACTGGAATATCTCTGATGAATTGTTAGGAATACCGTCAGGGTTTTCTCTAGCAATCAATAATATATCCATTGATTTTTTTCAAGAGTACCACTAGGGTTTTCTCTAGGATTCCGTCAGTTATAACCCGATGAATCCTCTAAAGCAGTGATTCCTAAAGTGGGCGAATTCGCCCCCCTAGGGGCGATTTTCAGGTCCAAGGGGGCGAAAATTTGTAAAACAGAAATTGGGGAGCGAAAATCTAGAAAAAGCTGACATGGGAGCAGTTGAAAATTGTTACTTAGAACCTTTGAAGAACACACCCAAGTACAACTATACAACAAGAAACTATTACTAATGCATCTGAAGGAGAATCATTTCTAAACTAAACCATTTTCATGATTTCCTTTATCTTAGACTGCTTAGAACTCTAAGCATGTTCCGTTTAAAATTATGTTAGAAAACACTGAATGATTGTCAAAAACAAAATATTTGTAATATGCATTCATTTTTTCCATATCATGTGAATGATCGGTATTTGAGATTTTCTCTGAATCGAAAAGATAAATCACTGATATCATTGAGAACACAGATAACATGTTTTGAAAGTTCAAAACATTTATCTGAGAATTTTAAGTAATTATCCCAATGTTCAATATTGAATACCAGGAACTTTTTTGCATGGAACTTTGAAATTAAGGACTGTTCATTTTATAAAATGGACACTTTGTGCATGCTGTAACTTTTAAATTTATTAATTAAATTTCAATCGGGTTTCTGTACATCGTTCGACTAGTACCGTAAAACGGGGTAACTTTGATAATGCGGGTAACTTTGATAATGCGAGACTCTTAACATACTAAACGACATAACAAAGTTCCTGTTAATCAAAACGAATGCAAAAGTAAAGAGTATTAGTATGACACTTCATGTTAAAGCTATTTCCGTTGGAATCAAGTACATTTGAGGATTTATATGCATATATGAAAAATTTATAAGATTTTAGCAATTTTGAAATGCTCCCAAACAATCTGTTCTACGATCACTATTTGATGAAGTCATAATGAATTCGTCACTTATACTTGATAGCCTAGTTATAGTAGACCTCGAATTCGGTCTCAAAACTCTTAGCGAATAATATTTTTATAAACTGGGACCATTTTTGTAATCTAAGTCAGAAATTTCCATATAGCGTTAAACGCCTAAAGATATGCAACGCCCTACAAATGTTCTGTAATTCATTCAATTTTGTTCGAGTGATGCTCCATTATCAAAGTTACCCCAAAACAGAAAACCGACTTTCGATTATATGAAAAATTATATATCCATTAAGAATAAATCTTTTGGAAATCTATCAACTGGAATCGATAGTTAGGATACCAGTACTTGTTTTAAAAATATGAACTAAAATTCTTTGCAACAGCATGCATAAATATTAAAGTTTTCTTCGGAAAAACTATCAAAGTTACCCCGTTTTACGGTATTTTACAATGTTGTGATAATAAAAAATCTCCAAAATAATTAAATTTCACACGAATATAGAACAACGATTAGAACGGTCGATTTTTGGAGGTTATCAAAACCAATGATTGCTCAAATTGGCTGAAAAATTCGACAATTTATATTTTTTATTTTCATAAAAGGCTTGTTCTTAGAAAACATCATCAATCAGAAGCCTGATGGTGAAAATCGAATTATTTTTGGAGCAACAATTTTACAGATATCATAAAATCATTTTTTCCCTATATTTTTTAGAGAAATATATTTTAAATTTGAAAGGAACTGATATGATTACATTTTTTTGGATAAAAGTACGCCCTGACGGAAGTGCTAATATAGTATTAATATGAAAAACAACTTACGCCTTCACAGAGTTACTTACTAAGTCCCAATGTCACATTTAAATCACAATAGAAACACAATTGCTTCATTCTTAGAAGACCATTCAAAGTACATTGACAATCATCAAAATTGGCAACACTGCTGCAATGAAATGGATTCTATTTTTCACATATTGTTTTCATAACATGTTATTCTGAGATTACCTATCGAAGTATTCGAAGAAAATCGTTAACAATTTGCTGTAGATCGATAAATATGCGTACAAAACAGAGTTGTTAATGTTAATCAACGATTAACGTCGTTTCGTTAATTCGTTGACGTTAACCTTAAACAGTTTACCAAGCATGCGTTGATTGCGTGGAAATACGAAGGAAAATAAGCAAAATAATTAACAAGCAGACGTCATCTTATGCACCTATATTATTTTGAATCACGAAAATTTGAACTAGTATCCTTTGATAATGGGCATAGCGACGTACGGAAAGAAAATCAGGAATGAAAAAAACTACAAGACTAAACTATCCATATCTGCATATTTGTAACATTCGACAAAAGTAGGCATTTAGTAAATGATATACCTAGTTTGCATTTCATTGCAGTATTGAAGGAAACTAAAATTTCAAAAAAATCACAATGAATCCATAATTGCTTATTTGAGGCTGAAATTTTGTACAACTCATGTTGCATATAGGAAGAGAAGTCAAAAAATAATTCTAATAGAAATTTTGTTGCTACTACATTATGAGGCTCATGTATAATCTCAATGTGACTGTTATGCGGTTACAATTGCCAATGTGACAAAACAACTATGCATTTTTTTTTTCTAGAACAATCTCATAGATTTCGGTAAGTTGATCGAAAGTATTTGTTATTTGATAACTCTTCCCGGTACAAACTCGAAATTTTCAAAAATGTCGATTTTGACAAATATGCAGTTATGAGCAGTACATCGATCGACGAAGATATCGACACATGGAGATGATAATTATATGCACAATAAAAGGACCGAAGAATTCATCGACATAGGGTGAGATATCGAGATGTGGATAGTCGACTGTATAAAATACTGTTCAGTTATTCGTTTTTAATCATTGTCCGATAACCGACAATATTAAGGGATATGCAAATCGAAGACAAATTTTGGCATACATATGTGTTTCATAAATTAAAGTAGCGATTCCAAAAAATATTAGCCTAAAGGGGGCGAAAGTTAATAAAGTTTGGGAAACACTGCTCTAAGAAGTTGCTCCAAGAATTCCTTTAGGATTTCATCCAACAATTCCCATAGGAATCTCTCCGATGATTCCGTCCGGAGCTTCTTCATTGGTTTCTCCAGGAATTCTTCCAGAGTTTCTCCCTGTTTTTAAGAATGGATTGATTCCTGAAGGGGTCACTGTAGAAATCTCCATAAGAATTCTTGAAAAGATCATGAAAAATATCCTGAAATTATTCTAAGAAGGATTCTTTGAAATTCCAAGAGAAAATCCAAATCGTTATTCTTAAAAACAGGGAGAAACTCTGGAAGAATTCCTGAAGAAACCAATGGAGAAGCTCCGGATGGAATCCTTGGAGAGATTCCTAAGGAAATCGTTGGATGAAACCCTAAAGGAATTCTTGGAGGAACTCTTTAGAGGAATGCCTGCAGGAGTCACCGAAGAAAAGTTTAAACAGAATTCCAGAAAGACTCCCTGAAGAAAATCTTCATAGTTTACTTAGAGCAATCTTTTGAGATATTCATGGAGGTAGGATATTTCTGAAGAAATCTTTGAATGTTTTCCAGTAGGGATTCATGGGTTTATAACTGACGGAATCCTTGGAAGTATTCCTAGAGAAAAACCTAGTGGTACTCTTGAAAAAAATCAATGGATATGTTATTGATTGCTAGAGAAAACCCTGACGGTTTTCCTAACAAATCATTGGAGATATTCCTGGAGGAAAAAATGAAAGTATTTCTGGAGGAATTTGTGCAGGAATCTCCGGAGGAGTTACAGGATGTTACTAGACAGCTCCTATACAAATGATGGAGAAATTGATAAAAATATCCTGAAGGAGGAACCCATGGTCAAATTTCAGGAGGAATCTTAGAAGCTATTGCTAGCGGAATCTAAGCAGAAATTTATGGTCGAATCCTGAAAGATATTCCTCTACCTGAAGGTATTCCTGGAAGAAACCATGAAATTAATCCTAAAGAATCCCTGGAGCTATTCTTAGTAGAATTTTAAAGTTATTTCTTGTGTAGTTCGTGGAGGAAACCTTGGACGTATTTTTAGAGGAATCCTTAGAGAAACTCTTGGAGGTATTCTTGGTGGTATTTCTGGAGAAAATGCTGAAGGAATGTAATTTAAGGAATTCCTGGAGGGAGCTCTGGATGTATTTTACGAGAAATCCTTTTAAATATTTTTCTGTATGAGTGAAGAACTAGCCATATGTGTTAAAATTCACATTAATAAAGAAAAAAAATGTAAATATTTCTGGAGACATTCAAAGAGGTATTCCTGATAGAATCTTTGGAAGAATTCCTGTTAAAATCTTTGGAGGAAATTCTGAACAAATCCCTAGTGGAATTCCTAAGAGAAGGAGTGCTAGGTGAAATCCGCGAAATCCCCGAAGAAATTTTAGAGGAGTTCCTAGAGGAATCCTTTGATGTATCTCATAGGAAATCCCTGAAAAAAAAATTTGCCACAATTTACCAAACAATTTCTGTAGAAAATCCTGGAGAAATTCATAAAATAATTCTTGAAGGAGTATCAGGGGTGATCCCTAAAAATATGGCTGAAAGATGTTTTGCAGATATTCCTCAACGAATTCTTGGAGATATTCAGATTCTTCAGAGCCTCGAAAACCTCCTCCACTGACCTGCGATCGATTTAAATGAGGCCGATATCGTCCACAAGACCAAGGACCATATGTGACCGTAGGCCTTCCTTAGCCGAGTGGTTAGAGTCCGCGGCTGCAAAGTAAGGCTATGCTGAAGGTGTCTCGGTTCGATTCCCGGTTGGTCCAGCATCTTTTCGTAATGGAAATTTCCTTGACTTCTCTGCGCATAAAGTATCATCGTACCTGCTACCCGATATACGAATGCGAAAATGATAACTTTGGCAAAGAAAGCTCTCAGTTAACTACTGTGGTAGTGCTCATAAGAACACTAAGCTGAGAATCAGGCTCTGTCCCAGTGAGGACGTAATGTCAAGAAGAAGAAGATGTGACCGTGTCATGATAGTGTCATTTCTTTGCTCGCTGGTCTCCTAATATCACCCTGGAGTGCAATGTTGAACAATGAATTCCAAAGTGCGTCTCCTTACTTCCATCTAAATTCACACACGACATTGACACCTCGTCTCCAATCCAAACAGATGGTGAGTCTGCTAGTTATACTCCAAGAATTTATCTAAGTTCATTTGCAAGATGTATCTGGTAATATCTGATTCGTTGTCGGATCGGCCCTCCCAAAAACCAGCCTGGTATTGGCCGACAAAGGATTCCTCAAGTGGTCTCAGTCTGAAGGTATCCCTGGGAAACTCCTGAGAACATTAACTGAAAGAATTCCTGAAGGAATTTGTGGAGAAATTATTGGAACAACTTGGAAATTGCAGGATAGATCTTGAATATTTTCTAAATTAATATTTTCATGTGAATGCAGTAATCATGCTTTTGTTTTGTGTGAAAAGCATTTAATTGAGATCATGAGAAAAATTAAGAATATTGTGTATTAAATCTTCGAGCTGTTTAGTGGAATGCCTATAAATAAAAGAAAACCCGAATCTAGTACTATACCATTTAATTCCCCTGGGGTTTTTTTTTTCATTTATTTAATATTGCAGTGCTTTTTTGGCTGTCCTTAAGCTACATGCTCATTTCCAAAGAATTTCAGAGCTGGGAGGGGTCTCGTGGACTTTGTCCCATATAAATTATTTAAAACGTATATGCCTCTGCCCATATACACATACAAAACAGCAACTTTGGCTGAGAAAACCTTTCAGTTAACAACTATGTAAGTGCTCATAAGTACACTAAGCTGAGGAGCAGGGCTCTGTCTCAGTTGGGACATAACGCCAGAAATAAAATTAAGATCATATTGTCTACAAAACAGAAACAAGTGATCAGTGGGAGGGGGTGTGTTTGAGGGTCAACCCTCACTCCCTCTCCACCTTAGTGGATTTTGGAGTAAGTTTTTGGTGTGAAACCACTTGAAATACGAAAAACGCTCTTAAAAGCATGTTTGGCTTATTTAGTTTTGAAAATTTGAATTGAATTTTAATTTTAAAATTAAACATTTGGATTTGAAATTCAAATTAGTGAGAGGCTTTAGTGATCACCAAAGTTCTTGATACTATTAATGAAATATTGTTCATCCCAAAAAATGTTTTGCTACGTGTCGTGTTTACACTTTCGCCTTCTTGACATTTCGGAGGTTCTGTTACTAAAATGATGAAGGATATTTCCCTTCACGAAATTTTACAGGCTTGCCATAGTGACAACCATTAGCATCCGTAAATTGCTGTGGGAGCTTTAAATAACATGAAACTAGTTTTGTTTGAAAAATGACATATTCTCATATTTCCGGGTTTTGGTGGGTTTCCAGCAGGTATTTTTTTAATTTAATTCGTGTAAAATCATACACATTTATGCCTTGAATATGTTTATGAGTCAAATTTCAAATGATTTTGCCATCGCTAGAGTTACAGTTAACTTGATGATTAAAACTTGCCTAAAGTTTGGAAAGAGCTTCAATTTCTAATTCTGACTGTGACTGTTTTAAGTTCATTTCAATACATTTAATTGTTAAATTATATTCAATTTGATTTCTAATTTTCCATCTATTAGAGCAAACTGCAAATATTTCAAATGTTATCGTTCAAAATTAACACTTCTCTTGGTTTTTAATTCAAATTAAAAAAAAATAGAACTCAGTAACTCAACAGAGAGAGAGAGAGAGAGAGAGAGAGAAAAAAAATGAAATTTTGAACTACAAATATTTGGGTACTGATCTGATTACTATTTGATTAAGAGCATAACAAAAGGTTTATTTATATTTTATTATTCTTGTACAAGAACCTCATCAACCTGCTTGATAAAATTGTGTCGTTTTCGTTCAATCTATCATAAATTGTTTCAATAATGAAGTAAAAATGTTGGAATTTGATGAATTATTTGATTTTTTTTTTCAAAATATTTGATTTCATATTACAAACATTGCAAGGCTTCAGGCTTTTTTTTTTAAGAAAAGTGCTGATCTACAAATTGTGACTTTTAATTGTTGTGACTGCACATAGAACCTATTAAACTGCCAAAGTCTCAATTTCAAAAGAAATTCTTAATTTTATGCAGTTATTCTATTATTTTGCTGGATAAAAGAAAAACAAAATGATGTGGTTGAACCGTCTTAAGCCATCCCAATTTTTGTAAAAATATCCACTTTTTTGCGTCGTTCGTCTCCCCTGAGCAATTTTCTGGATACGAAACTGAAAATTCTATGAAATATTACATGTAGGTCTATTATTTGATTTTATAAAAATAGTTAACTGAGAGATTATTGATCTATTGAACATAATTTGTAAGCAACCTTATACAGAAAACCAAGCTGTAGTAGGATAGACGGTCACTAATTTTGTGAGATATTTCATCCTGCTGCTCCAACAGTTCACGCTGAGCATTAGTGCGATACCTAAATTACTTTATTGAACCTAAGAATTCACCTCGCTCGTGCTGTGTATCACGGGCGAGGTTTACTTGGTAGTGTTGTACTTTTACAACGGCGTGAATGGCACGTCATAAATTCTACTCTCACTTGTCCACCTCTATGTAATTAATAGACGACCTAAAACCCTTCAAAATGCATCAAAAGTTCCACGTCATAGGCGAGAAATGCATAAATTGAGTCCTCGCTACACGCGCAAGCGCACCCCCCATCTGCTCTGCACCGTAGCTCAGCTACTAGTGCGAGGAATTTAAAGGGATCAGTCTTTATGAACACACTTTCGCTACTGCGGTGGTCGTGCGGCGACCGCACTAAATCTATTTATGCGTCTGTTTGCAAACCAAACGCCGCGAAGAGAAGAAATAAATGGCGCATGTTGCGAAGCGATTTCATTTCCCCTTCGCTTCGGCACGACCGACATCTGTCGTTTCCGAGCACTTCATCCACACGCGGAGGCATCAACACACGAACGGACGAACGAATAGAGTTATCAGCCGATATTTATTTTGATTTTTTTGCTCTTTGAAGCACAACTTTCAACATGATATTGTGACGAATCTACAAGAGATACACTTTTGCTCTCAAAGACACTTTGGTAGCTAACAAGTTAATGCATATTTTGTAGAAGAATTTATTTAACATTAATTACGATAATTTTAATAAAATTCATAAAAATACGTCGAAAAATGCTGATTTTTCCGTCACTTTTTGCAAACTTTTCGTAATTTGAGCCTTTTAATCATTTTCTACAAAAATTACGTCCAAGAAACTAAGATAGATTAGATCATAAGCTTTCGATTCATGCGCTGAGATTAAATGCATGGCGCATAGTTAATTAGATATGTGGTTCCAAAGATGAACAAGTTGAAAATCTTAAAATCGTGAATAACTCACTTAGCAGTGATTTGCGACCCTATGTTCCATGGGCACTTTTTCATATCTCATGGAGACCTATCTACCCTCCAATTATTAAAAACATGGAACCAAACACCCTGTATATTATATATATAATATATATATATAATATATATATATATATATATATATATATTAATGTTTTAAGTAAAAAGAAACTTGATACGAAATGTATGAAAAGTCTTGAAAACTGATTTTCAATAAAAAGATTAGCCAAGGCATGGCTATGAACACAGATACAAAAAAGGTTGAAAATTGTTCCAGAAACAACATTCTAGGATTCTAATAGATATTTTCTTTCAAATCTTTCCAAGAATTATAATCGGGATTCATCTCTAGAAACCGCTAATGTTTTTATGAATCAATTTAAACATTTTTCAAGAATATGTATCAAAACTCATCATCTTGAGATATCCGTAGGGTGTTTCCTTAGACATTAAGTACGTATGATATTTTTTTAGATTCCGCCAAAAACAAATCCTCGAGTCTTTTTCCCGACGAATATTCATCTGGAAATCGGAAAGAAATATTTTGAAGAATTTATTTTTTATCTATTCTTGATTTATCCTCAGAGCAATCCTGATTGATTTATTTGCGGTATCAAAAAATATATATTCCTATATATATATATATATATATAATATAATATATATTCTTGTTGAAATCCCTACGTCAAATGTTGGAAAATGTTGGCATAAATTCAATAAATAAAGACAAACCACTTCAAGAAATACTCAAAATGGAGCTTCTGAACCATTTCCTTGTTTATTTTCTGTTATACTATGTTATTTTATGTTAATGTTATGAATTCCTCACTAGCACATTCTATATTTAATTTAATCTCTTTTAAAAACTTCTGGTAGAATCTTTGACAATTCCCAGAAAAAAATCCTGCCAAAAACAACTGTAGCAATTATTTTATGGTATGCCTCGACATGATTCTGTATTGTTCCGAAAAAAAAATATGTCTGGAAAGTTATCCAAGAAATACTCCTGTAAAAATTAAAACCTTGATAAGAAGCTCTGAAAGAAAAATAGGTGAGATTTTAACAGCAATATATAAAAAATATTCTTAGCGAATTAAAGAAGCACATGAGAAAATTCGTACTGATATTTATTAGAGAATCTCTGTCTAACAAAATGTTTAGAGGTGTTCTAGTCCTTGTAAGTTATATCAAATATCACTCGGTCCTTGAAGAGAGGAGAAATCTGAACGGTCCACACAATTTATATTGTTTTTGGTTTGAAAATCCACACGAGAGAGAGAGAGAGCTAGGGCTTAAAATAGAAAATACGAGACCAACGTTGATGTTATGACGAGAATTTTTCAGACTCGTGCGCATAGATTAGATTTGCCTTCTGTTACACTTTTCGCTGCAAATGTTATACCAGAACTGACAAAGCATATCTTATTTTAGTGAATGAAGTAATCTTCGTGAAGGTGTTGGACCAGGGCTGGCCCGATAACCGTTCGACCATCTGCTTCAATTTTAATGATTCTTTTCATTCTTAAAATTTACTTGATTAGAATCATTAGAAACCTTTTGAAAATACCTTGAGCTATATATTGGGCAATCTCGTTCAGAATTCTAATAATCATTAAAACAAATTTTTACTCATAAACCTAGCTTGAGGCTATTAATATGAACAAGTGTTTTTATTCATTGAATTTCAATTTCTCTTTGCATTATTCGATAGACACATTGAAATAAGAAAAAATGTTTAGAAACGTTCAAATTGAGCAAATACAATTACAACCACAACAGAACCTTATACAATACTGAGAATTATTTACAGAAAATCCCGGGATTCTGTTCCATTGCTCCATCATTGACGGAATTTAAATCAAATCATATGATTAAATCACAAACAAATGCATTATTTTTGCTCATACACAGTGAAAATTGAAATATTGCTGGGTTTGCTGTACGGAATCCGTTAAAAAATGTTTGTGTTACCCCGTTATTTAAAAACTCGAAATTTTTAAGAATTATTGAAAAAAAAACATCTCTCGCGTTCAGTATCATAAGGGCGTAACTGCAGTGATAGATTTCTCTTCATCGATTTTCTCTTTGGCTTACAATTTGTCCGGACGACTGTTATCAACTGTTATTTTTGCCTCAGTAGAAAGTATTCATCACCCTTCATCGCAATAATCGTAAAATGTTTCGAAAATCGTTTGAATTTCTTGAAAAAATTCAAAGAGAAATCGGTGAAGAGAAATCGATCACTGCAGATACGCCTGTATGATACTCAACGCAAGATCTTAAGTAATTTTGACTGCTCGAATCCCATCAATTTTCAACGTATTAATTACTTTATCTATGGAACCTCACTGTAAACTATCATGCAACTTTCTACGTGAATTGAGATTTCTATATACAAAAAAATCGTCTTCCTCTAATGTAGTATAGTATGTATGACACTTTCTTAATACTGTTCATTCAAACACTTGTGGAATAGCTGCAATACAAATGTGAATTGATGAATTCATCTGGCAAACAAAACAAATAACATATTTTTAGAAAAATCACGACAAAACTAGAAACCGTTTCAAGATCGTAAATAAATTCAAAAGTATTGATACTTATATTAAAATGTATATTTTAACTGCGGGTCTTGCCCGGGATTTCCCGGAGAAAAGTATATGTTTACGAAGATCCCGGGAATTCCCAAAATATTAATATAATTTATGCATTCTTCGGCAATCAAGATCTGCTTTGACATTTTTAACGGTTTCAGTTGAGCATGAATTTTTTACTGTATTTTCATACATAGGTGTTTATTTTTTTCAAGAAAATTTGACCTTGTTAACATTGCTGTACACCGAGTTACAAACATCACACAAATTTGTTTTTTGTGTTTGATATAACTGATTAGGTTGAAACATTGTTGCCCGCTGTGTTTGTCATGAAAATTTTTCTAGAGATTGTATCCCAATACGCAAAAGTTGGGACGAACGATTGTGAGCGCACTTGCTTTGTTTTGTGTTTTGCGACTGTTCCAATGATAATTTGATTCATTGGTCTACTTGGATAGTTTGTATGTTCACAAAGTGTCTGGGTTCGATTCTCGGTCTCTGCAGGATATTTTCGTAATGGAAATTTCCTTGACTTCCTTGGGCATAGTGTATCATCGTCCGCCACGCGATATACAATTGCAAAAATGACAACGTTGGCAAAAAAATCAAACTTTCAGGTAATAACTGTGGAAGTGATCATTGATCACTAAGCTGAGAAGCAGGCTTTGTCACAGTGAGGACGTTAATGACAAGAAGAAAAAGAATAGTTTACTTAGTTAAACATGTACTTTTAAATGTGTTTCAAATTAATCGTCACCAGCCATAAGGGGCTGTCCATTAATTACGTAAGGGTTTATGGGGGGAGGGGGGGTCTGAGAATTCTTACGCGCCATACAATTTATTTTTAACTTTCATACAAAAAATCTCACCATGGGGGGAGGGGGGTTTGAAAAACCCCGAAATTTGTCTTACGTAATTAATGGACCGCCCCTAAGTATGCATTTCGCTTCACTGTACCTATACGGGTCATCGTGACATCAGTCATTAAACCATAAGCGTCATAATTATTCAAAACCCATCATTCGCTACGCATTCTAGTTGCAACGACAACACCAGAACCGCATATTTCACCCAGCACCGGAAATACCAACATACCTCGAACTGTGCTCGCAACTAATGCGCACTCCCCAGGGATCGGAAGGACTTCCCGTTCCCCTTGTCTTTGGGTTTGTTTTTCTTGCGGGCAGTAGCTTTCTGTAGCATTTGAGCTTTGCCAGAAAGAAAAAAAAACGGGAACGTAAAACAAATATGTACAATTAGCTTGTCCCGCTTAGGTCCCATGTAGACGACCTAGCTCGGTGACGGTTCGTTTCCACGGACAATGGAAACATAAGTGCTTTATGGTATGCCTGCTTTCACGATACACGATGGATTCAGATCGACCAGCATTGTGGGGTGTGCTGTTTTTTTTTTATTACTTGCGAAGGAAAGGTTTGATTTAGTTTGCTCTTATCAGTATATGAACTGCTAGGATGGAGAAGTAAAAGAAGAAAAAGAGGTTGAAATACAAATGACAGTTTCATGAGTAAATTAAGACTTCTCACAACTGACTTTTGTCGCTACACAGTAGTGTAGCAAAAAGTCATATTCAATCGATCCGATCTTGACTGAAATAGCTTTGTTGGAAAAAAGATTTATATTTCTCCAAAAAGAACAAGATGCTTTTTTACAGGACCTTAAGATTGAATCGAATATCGAGTTCCAAAACTGATAACAAAAAAAATAGAATCCATGTATTTGGGTAAATTGGTATAATGCGCCCCAACCGGGCAATACGCCCCACTTCATTTTCAAGGCATTGAGGCTTCTTTAACACGTGAATATTATTACACATCTTAAATATCCGCGAAAAAATGATGATGCACATATAAGATCTTTGGGAAGTATAAACAACCAATAGAAATACCAAAAATATCGAAAATCAGCATTTAAGTGTAAAATTTTGGGTCCGATAGGCAAGCCTCGTTGTAAATGAAGCCCATCTTTTACTTTTGTACGTATTACAAAAACTTTTACCGGAAGACGACTGCTAATGGACCCTTTTAAGCTCAGCAAGTGGTGGAACTCTCCTTGGAAACATTTCTACAACGCTACGGAACATTTTCTACGGGAGGGGCATATTGCCCGGTTTGTTTTGAAACGTCAAGATTTGGACCATTTAAAGAAAACGGCTTGTACTCTTTCAAGAAGCTGCTTGACAAGAGAAAGTGGCATGCAGAGCATGACCCACTAAGTTAATAAAACGTTGATACCAAAAACTATAGATGTAACGCATTTGCCACTGCGATAGAGCAGTTTTTCCTTAGGAGGGGCGTATTATACCTGTTTACCCTATATGTATTGTGTATCATAATACTACACATGTAAAATATTCCCACATTACAACAAAATTGTGTCTTAATTATATCGAAAGTTGATACAAACGACGATTGGTTTTTTTTTTTTTTATAAAAGCACTCCGATGAGAACGAGGGAATGAAAACACAATTAAAACAAAAACGGTTATTACTACAAAGACTGATAAAAATGTATTTTACAAAACTTATTAATCAAAAGCTAAATTATTATTTTTTGCTGCGGATTTTGCTGATTGGAACGCATACTTGGACTGACTAAAACTGTTGGGGATTTTTTTTTTCATTTCCGTACAAAGTGGGCCGAAGGGTCTCAGATTTTCATGAAACTTTTGTCCACAGGCAGGGCTCATCAATATATGAATAAAAATATATTGTGAAAAATTCAAGGTCGCTTATTTTTTTTTTTTTTTTGTCCTCTGACTCTACTTACTTTGAAAAATCATAACTCAAGAACGAAGCATCGTAGAAACAAAGTTTTTTTTTTATGAAAATGAAAGCAAATTGACCCTTGATATGGTCATTTTCCACAAAATTGGCCATAACTTAAAAACGAAAAAAAAAATACATTTCAAAATTTTCAGCGATTGAAGCTTATGGAAATACCTTCTCAAAAATATATTTTTGAAAGTTTTGCTCTAATTGGAGCATAGTTTTTCCGGCTTTTCTTTACAAATTTTCAAATTTGTGTGGAAAACTGTTCTCAGTTATTTTTTTTTATTCCTGAGAAAATTTGCTTTCATTTTCATAAAAAAAACTTTGTTTCTGCGATGCTTCTTTCTTGAGTTAAGATTTTTCAAAGAAAAGGCTCAAAATGGCACATTTTCACATATTTTACAAAATTGGCCATAACACAAAAACGAAAAAAATACCATTTCAAAAATTTCAGTAATTGAAATTTATAAAATTCTGTTCTCAAAAATATTTCTTTGAAAATCTTACACGAGTTGGAACATAGGTTTCCCGGCTTTTCTTTACGAATGTTCTCAACGGTGGAAAATTTCGTGGAAAACTTTTACCAGTTATCATTTTTTTCTATTCCTTAGCAAATTTGCTTTCATTTTCATAAAAAAAAACTTTGTTTCTACGATGCTTCTTTCGTGAGCTATGATTTTTCAAAGAAAAGGCTCAAAATGGCACAATTGCACATTTTTTACAAAATTGGTCATAACTCAAAAACGAAAAAAATACCATTTCAAAAATTTCAGCGAATAAAGCTTATGAAATTACCTTCTCAAAAATATATTTTTAAAAGTTTTCCACTAATTGGAACATAGTTTTTCCGGCTTTTCTTTACGAATTTTCTCAACGGTGGATATTTTTTTTTTTTTATTCCTGAGAAAATTTGGTTTCATTTTCATAAAAAAAAACTTTGTTTCTAAGTTGTTTCTTTCCTGAGTTATGATTTTTCAAAGAAAAGGCTCAAAATGATCATAATTATTATAGAAAGCGATAAGTGAAAGATATTATCAATTTTCTCAGAATTCAACCCCTGATTACAACGTGTGCTATAAAAACTGAGCTCTGCAACGAGCTGTGTACAACATTTTTGTATTTTTTAGCAATTTCTGAAGATTGTTGTGTAATAATTCATTACGCAACTAAAAACAATTGTGTAGTGAAAATTCGTCATGTGAGAGGCATCACGCGACACTGCATACTTCAGGTCAGGAAAGTAGGCTGTTTCATTACCGATTGGCGTAATTGAAAACAGCCTATTATAATGAGAAATTGCAAAACCATAGTATAATCTGGACAAATTGTAAATGTGGTACTCCATATACTTTCAAACTTAAATATATTTTGTTTAACTTAATGGAAACATGTTTTGTGAACTTTAAGTTTAATAAAGAAAAAAAATCGTTATAATCTTATATTTTTTTTTTTTCACTTTTAACAACCTTACCTTACAAACAAATAACAAAATAACAACCTTGTTAGATAAAATCGTCCTAACATCGAGACACAATTATTCAGAATCATGTTGAAATTCGCTGGTTGGGTTACGATCAATACAATAAATTCATCTTGTTATTTAAACATTGAAATTTTTAGTGGTTTTGATAAAAAAATGTCTAGAAAACACGAAAAAATGTATCATTTCAAATTAAGTTATAATCATTTGGAGAAAAAATGTTTTTTTCTTTTGTTATAGAATTATAAATTACATCCTCCCCATAAACATTGTTTTGGGATTCATTAAACTTCTCCTTAGAAACTCAGCAATTAAAAAAAAATATGTGGACCTGAAATTCTATCAGTTTTCCAAAACTGGAGTGAGGTCCCATTTGGAAAGAGATGATTCAATTGGCACAAAAGTTCCTACGAAATGTTTTAGTGATCACTAAGGTTAGTAAGTTTTGTTTCATAAACCATAGGAAAAACATAATATCATACAGTATATTTTTTCCAGTAACAATAAGTGATAACGTTTAAAATACTTTATTCAAATTTTATAAATATTCCGTCTTTAAAACACAGGTCGTCGTTCTATATTTTACTGGTCTAATAATTGAAGGCATCAAAATAATTGATAATTTTAAAATTTATCTGACTTTTTTATAATCGTAGGCAGTTTATGGAAGCTTTGTTGTGTTTAAGTTTAAAACTGATTGTCTTAAACGAACTTTTGACTACTCGATAAGTTTATTAGATACGTTTATCTTTTTTCATATTGGCATTCAATCCCAAATGTGTTAAAGCCTGCAACTTAGCTTGATGGTCCCATCCTAGCATTGACTATTAGTATAAAAATATTCAGCTTTGGTAGACCATCATCAATGTATCAGGGATGAAATTATTATTAATTCACATTATTTTCGAAATTCCCCGTTCTTTTAATGCCTTTGAACAATATTAAAAAAATTGAAATTTAGCCAATTAAACCCCACGAATATATGTGAAACGCCAAGCCCCATTACTATGTTGCAAGGTGCCACAATCGCCATTTGCAGAACCGACAATGGCATCCCATGCAAAACAATCGCCCGATAACAGCAAATTTCACAACCAGTTTCCAGGCGAATCAGAATGCCCCCACACTGTTAATTGAGACGCCACCTTACCCGGCTTCTTATCAAATTCGCCGTGGTCGCCCTTCTGTCTTGTAATGCAACGTGCAGTTCTGGGTCACGTCTATCATTGGCCTTTTCCTCCAGCTCAGAAGGTAAGCTTGACTGGAACCTGTTTCTATATTCGTCCCGAATATCATTTGCATTTAACAACATTTGTTTCACAAATTTCTACGCGAAAAGAATGGAAAAACTGCGATATGAACCCGGGCGAGATTTCGTTGGTGCTTTGGTACGGTTGACTTCTTTTGGTGTTTTCGAAAAAGAAACGCTAAAGTGACTTACTTGCAGTCAGTGAGGCGGCTGCCGAGAATGGTGTCGTCGAAGGTACACTTGTGGAAGGCCGTCGACCCGATGAGCTATTATTGCTGGATGCAGTGCTGTAAGCGATCGCACTCGCCTCGTAGTGTGATGGCCATGCTGGTTCTGACTATATGGAAAAGAAGAAAATGAATTTACTAGCTATTGCAGCAATGTTTTGCATTACAATTCAAACCTCAATCGTTATAAACGAAAATAAAAATGACCGCCATCCGAACGATCTGGTATCCTAACATACTCTTCGTGAATTTGAAATTTCTTTATTGAGGAAAATGGAGCTAACAGTTGTTTGAATAATTTAAGGCATTACATTTTTTTAAAGTGCGTTGCATCAATCGCAACACATAAACAAATCAAATATCTATCAGGTTCACATTCAGCATTCAAAAGAAATGATATCTAAGCATTTTCAATATGAATTTCATTGCATTTCGTTGAGGATATCACAATTTACAATGGATTTTGATTTCAACATAATTTCCATGAGCTTTATTTAAACGATAATACTAAATCAAAGCATTCTCATTCAAAAGTGATAGCATTCGAGCAACTTATACTTAACAATATTTTATCGAAGGAAAGTAAAATTACAATATTCCTTGAAGAGGCCTAACATCTTTAAATCACTGAAACTTCCATTTCCCTCGATGACATATTTTCTCATTCACGTAGAGGATGCTACAATGCCATATCTTTCGATTGGTGGATGCAGAATTCATGGTCATTTTTATGATTAATAACGATTTTAGACACACCGTGACAATGTAACGTAACAAAACCTACCTGTTGTGAATAGCCGGAACCATAGTGATTGGCTCGGGCAGCATTCGTACTGGGAGCTATCCTCTGGAACCCCGGTAGACTGCCCTTGATGTACTCGTTCTCACTGAGTCCTACCCCTGGAGACCACATGTGAACCGGCTCGTGCGTGGGACTGCCTCCGAAGTATTGCATTGATGCCGCCGTCGCGAAACCGCACCGACTGTACGATGGACTGAAACGAAAACCGGAAGCAGATCGGAGACCACCATTAGCGATTTTAGTTACATCTCTCGAAGCGTCAGGAGACAAATAGATGTTTAGCATTCATCTTCTCCTCCAAACAACAAAACAAAATTATTGCTGAATGGGTATCAAATGAATGGATTGTTTCTGTTTGGGCACCACCACCGTCGTCGCCAGCGTCGATACTGTTCTTTCACCATTCTTCCCAATCCAATTCCACTTTTCTTTCCACCCACCCATCTGTACCATACAGGGCCGGATTCACAGCTCCCTTATCCGCACTAGGGCAGTTTTACTATAAATCTTTGCAAAATATTTTTTGACATAAACTGCCGTGAATCGCAAGTCAGTCCCATCTTTAAAAAGTAGGCATTGAGAAAATTTGAAACTAGTTTTCCATGGGAATATTCAAAAAAAAATTCCAGAGGAATGGAACATGTTCAGAACTTAATGAAACTTTCACAACTTGCTTTTCACTACGATAGCTTTCCGAGAAAAATATAGAGATGATCAAAACAGTTTCATTTTTGTGTTACACTATGCTGAAATCTGTAGTGGGACTGGTATGCGGTTGCTTTTCATAATGGGACAATTTGACTAGCTGTTTTTTTTTCTATTTTTTCTGAACAGATCATATTATTTCATTAGTGCAGCTGAACTCAATTTTGACGACAATGCAGATGGGACTGACTTGCGATTCACGGCAGTAAAGGTTATGAACAATTTATCGAAGTAGTGATTCATAGATAGATTTCAATAAAAAAATCTTTCATATAATGGAAAAACTATGTTGGTGGCTCAATTTTCGATTTTGAATATTTGTTCTTAACTGTGCTGCTATATTGTCATAGGGGCCATTTTTGTACATTTTACTCATGATTTGTGGGGGCCTCTAAAATGTGTGGCCCAGGCTCATACTCCCTCGGCCCTCGTAAATACAATCCTGATTCCAAATACCTAAGCTTCTGAATCGTCAACTTCTTTTTCGCGCGTGATCTTCAAGTCGCGCATTCCCCAACTACAGCTGGACGCCGCCGTTGCAGTGCGCATCAAATGCTTCGCAGTCAATTCGTCGGGTGCTGACCATCAGTCAGTCAGCCAGTTGATGATTTTGTTTGTGGTTGCGCGAGTAGGTGGTAATATTCATAAACAAAAACATCCTCTGTTCGGAGCAAATGCTGTCACCAAAACTGTAAAACTGTCTGCCATCAGGATTCACAACCATTTGACAACGGCAGCTGCTTTGAAGCAGAGATCAAGTGTATTCGAACCAGGAAGTTGACCATCTGGGCGGGTGTGGGCAAGGCAGTTGATCAAAACATGATGATGGAAGAATTCATTGCAGTTTGCAATATTACCTGGTGGCATTCTTCGATTGTTACGAGAAACTATTTACATCAATTTAATTTCAATTTACTTCAAATTAAACAAAACCTTTGAAGTTTAGATCGTCATAAAACTATACAGCTATCTATTAGGGAAAAATAAAATGAAATTTCTATCTCCCACATCTCTTTTTACAATGTCTATGATGAGTTGTAGCAAGTTTAACCCGTATAGGCCTGAGTCAAAGCAAAAATTTTAAAACCCTTACCACTCAGCGAATTCTTAATGGATTCAAAAGATTTTTTGTCAGTATACTGGTACACATATCTAGTTTCTAGAAGGGGACAGAGGAACGCGTAAATATTCCTGTGGTCGGAGTTATTCCGGTGAATCACTGGGTCAGGTCGGGTGAGAAGGGTACTGTGCGTTTGTGCCCCTGGAGGTAGGCAAATTTCAAGTCACAGATAATTTCCGGAATCGGCTATAATGTGGCCACTACATGACGGAATTTTGAGAATATTGCATCAGTGTAAACCTTTTGAGAAACGATTGAATTGGATAAGTATGAGTTTTGCATTTGATAAATGCTACAAATGACCATTTTCGGGTCCCGGGACGCCTAAAACTTATGATAAAGTGGCCAATTTGTATCTGAACATCTGTTCCAAGCTAATGAGAATGCATTTTAGTTTACAAATATGTTTGATTTCTCCTTTTCGAGAATAGAAACGGTTTAGTATTCAACAAATCTATAGCCAGTCCCGGATTTGGGGGGGTGCCAACTGGGCAAATGCCCCGGGCCCCCCGATTTAAGGGCCCCCCGAGGAATCAAAATTAAGAACTAAAAACATTTTGAAATACCTTACAAAATTTTCCCTTTAGGCATTTGGACATATAGTTCTAACATTAAAGTCAACTTTCGAAAATTTGAGTTGATTTTCCTTCTCTACCTAATATCTGAACCTCACAGCATGGTTTGGTCAATTATTATCCTCTAATATATTACAAAAAATTATGAACATGAAGCCAAAATCTTCAAAATTCTTCTCTAGTTAGTTTTGAACAAATATTTGAAGTGAAAATGCGCTTAACGATTTCTTCAGGATCTTAAAAAAATACGGCTACACCTGTTAACTTGCCGGATGAGTTAAAATTCAAACAAATAAAGTCTAAAAAAATCTGATTCGTATCAGATCTTTAAATTTTAAACATATCTGCAATTCTATCAGCAACTGCAAGCATAAGCGTATTTTTTTTTTGTGACGCGGTGTTCATTATTTTTTGACACTTTCTATTTTGTGTTCCGTCGTTGATGATGTTTTAATACTTCTACTTATCTAAACTTTGAATATAATTCATAGAATATACAGTACTGACAAGAATAAAGTACATGAAGGCCGGTTCTCATACAAAATGGTTAAGTTTAGGGAACTATATAACAGCTTCTATCGAACCGATTGACCTGCATTTCCAACTACATCTCAGGAGCAACTCGAAATCTGATTTATTACAAATTAATAAATTTCTATTCAACAGTTTGGAAGCTATTAAAAAAAACTAATTTAAGAAAAATGCCAAAATCAAATGAGAATATTTTTGACATGTGAATATTCTGCAAATTTATTCATTTATATCAAATACAAAACTTCGCAGAAGATAATACTTACCCTAAATTGTTTGTTTTCAAAATATCTAAGCATCAAATTTTGAACATTTTTTACAAAATGGGCGGATTTTAAGAACTTAGACACTTTTGCATAGAATGTGATGATTCATTTACAAATCCAATTTGAAGCTATTTCCAACATGCAGTTCAAATTTCAGTTTCAGGTCAATCGGCCTTGTGTACTTTATTCTTCCCAGTATTGTACATACTTTGTTATTCCAGAGAATGCTTCTACCAGAGAAAAAACGGCTGTTAAGATTTTCAGCAATTTTTATATATCAATAATTGGTTCTATAACCAAAAAAGGAGCAAATATCCTACGAATTGTTATATTTTACCATGGAAAGCTTAAAAACGGACTTCAAGTTTTCAATGTATAAAGCTCCCAACCAAAAATGTCACTTGTTTTTTGTTTAATTTAAGCTCCTCATATGTTTGGACCGATCATCTCGTTCAAAACTCAAATTCAATACGTTAGTTTGTGGTATCTCAAAACGTGCTGTATTTTGTACATAGGGGTCCCCTTTACGATATTTGACCCGGGCCCCCCGAAGCCGAAATCCGGCCCTGTCTATAGCCGGTTCTTCCGGGCATTACGTTCGAATGGCCACATCCGGTATATTTTAAACGGTGCAAAACTCTTCATTTATAATGTTGGAAATCAGATCTTATTGATTTATGCAAATTAAAATGATTGGCGTCGCAAATAAATAAAGGTTACTTGGCATGTCCCAAAAAATAGCCCTTTTTCACCCGACTTGACTCAGTAACCCAACAGAGAACTCCAGCCACAGGAATATTTCCGAGTTCCTCTGGCCACTTATAGAAACTAGATATGTGGGCCAGTAAACTGACAAAAAATCATTTGAATCCGTTAAGAATTCTCTGAGCGGTGAGGGTTTCAGTATGTTTGCTTTCACTCAGGCCTATACGGGTTAAAGTCATTAGGGTGATGATTTAAAGGAGGCCCAAAGACATTGAGTCTATATATTTACAATCCAGAATGATACCTGAACTATCAAATACATGTTGTTTATGCACGCGCTTCCAAAAATCATGTGATTTTACGTTATTTGGATGCACATAAAAAGGCGATTCAGCTCGCTATACGTAAATTTGCGTCAAATTTTAAATACGTTAATGACAAGTTCGGTAAATGTCAGTCACAATGTAATCGTTTTTGTGCCCTTTAACGTGAACAATTACATTTTTGTTCAATACACGAACAAGAACACGTTTTTGTGTCGTTCTGTAGTTGATGAAACAGTCATAACATGAATAACGTCCACAGTAATTTTCATTATTTTTAAGAGTGTGAGAATGAATAATTACACCTTAGATAATGATTTCCAAGGAAGGAAGTTGCTAAGCAAACAAAACAACTAAAGCACATCTTGTTTGGAATTTTTGCAGAAGTTTTAAGCTAGTGTGTCAGATTGGAATGCTTTCTTCAGCAACTTTTTTCATTAGGGTTTGGAGAAATAGTTTTTAATTTAACATAACAACTGTCTGTACTTTAATGAATGTACTAACGTGTTTGAAACTCTTTTCTGAAATTTTCCATGGTAATTTCCATATATACCTATGTTGCCTTTGAGCCATTTTTAAATTAGCACCGAAAACACTTAAAGTTTGTTATATTCACCACTTGCATTGCCAACCCGAGCATACAAACTAAACAACATGATTTTGTTATTCAGCCATGCCATGAAAAACCGATTTAGTGGGTCTCCGAATTCCGTGAGAATTTGCTATTTTGTTCCTTATCCGAAGTAAGGATACACGTATTTTTGGATTTTTGATTAGGGTGACCATTTCCGAAATAGGGTGACCAGAAAAATCGTGATTTTGCAAAATTTGTATTTTTAAAAAAATTATAACTTTCGAACCGTTCGACCGATTTTCAATCTTTTTGGACGAAATGAAGGCTAAAGATTTTGACTTTTCAGGAAAAATATAAAAAATTTAACAAAATTTGTGTTTTTTACATGAAAAAACTCAATAGTTTCCGTTTTTTCGTGTTTTGAATGAGAGCAGCAATAGTCCCTTTGGTCCCGAGGCCTTCAAAACACGAAAAAACGGAAGCTATTGAGTTTTTTCATGTAAAAAAACACAATTTTTGTGAAATTTTATATTTTTCCCAAAAAGCCAAAATCTTTAGCCTTCATTTCGTCCAAAATGATTGAAAATCGGTCGAACGGTTCAAAAGTTATATTTTTTTTTAATATTATTTTTGCAAAATCGCGATTTTTCTGGTCACCCTATTTCGGAAATGGTCACCCTAATCAAAAAATCCAAAAATACGTGTATCCTCATTTCGGATAAGGAACAAAATAGCAAATTTGCACGGAATTCAGAGACCCACTAGATCGGTTTTTCATGGAATGGCTGTATTATGTTCTTAGGTAAAGATAATTTGGTTTGATGCTATTCTTATCGAGTTCATAACAATCACATCATAAATTGAGATCAAAATCTAATATGAGAATCATAGAAACGCTAAAATATGTTGATATTATTGTTAACTAAGTATGTAAATTTTTGTTTATCCTAATAGAATTGATTTGTTCTTCGAAAATTCCCACTGCCCAAAGAGCACCGCATCCGCGGAATATACCAGGTGGTAACCAATATCGCCAAAAGTAATAGATATGCCTTCTAACGAGCTTGTTTTGAAAAACAATGAAATTTTGTACATCGGAAATAAGGTTTCAGAATTTGAGCATGAGCATGATTTATTGCCCGCAGTTGCTATTCCGTTATTGCAAGAACAAATATAGGTACTTGCACAAGGAATCAACGGACGCTGCTAGGGATTAGTTGCACCTTTAGGTGGGGAAGAATGATGACGTGTTACTCGCTTTAAGTAAGCCGTTGCACTTCCACGAGAAAAACTGTGAGATTTAAAAATAGGAATGGGTTGAATTATTGATGATGATGATGATGATGATGAATTACAGGATTCGTCTTGGTAAACGATACGCTTAATTGTAAGAGTCCTAAGGTTTATCCAGAAATAACGCATCAATTTAACATAATAAAATCAATAATAATGCCTTATATGAAAAAAAATGAAAAAGAAATAACTAAACGCACAATATGTCGAAACTTTTGATGACGCTTTATTCAATGACTTAGCATGATGATAATCAGGTAACATCAATCCATCCAGTCATCTATCGTCTCTAGGGAAAAAGTCAACATTTCTAGTGTTAAATTAAATAATAAGCTGTTGTATTATTTAAATATATGAAATAAAATAAACAAAACTAGAAAGAAGGTTTATTCAGACAATAATCGACTATTTAGTGTTTGCTGAACCGATACAAATGGTATCCCTTTTTTAACACCTGTACTACCAACCCCCTCAGAGAGTCGGAAGTGAAACTTTGATCATGCATATCTTTATCATTTTCGAAGCGATTTTCAAAAAATTTCGGCAATGGAACCGGACACTATTTAAGATTGATGTTCGTTTTGACGTTTTTGAAATAGATGCCTCTACCCAAAATTATTAACCAAAAGGCACTTCCTAGTTTTTTTGAAAAACGCGTTTTTTTCACAAACTCAACGATAAAACAACATTTAAAGCGGTGACATGTAGTTTTTTCGACATTTATTTGCTTGTTGGAGTGTAGTGACAGGTTTGAGCAGAAATCGAAATGTTTGGTTGCACTCAAAATTTCTTTCACTTAAAACATTACAGAAAACCTTATTTTTGGACCCGTTTGCCTGTAACTCAAAATTCACAGCTATGACATGTAGTTTTTTTATTGATTGTGAAAGTCAAGTGAACATGTTTGAGTAAAATCATGAATTTCCGATAACACTTAAAATTTATTTTACCAAAAAAAAACACACAAAAAACGTATTTCCTGAGCTTTTTTTACTGTAAATCAAAATTAAAGGCTATGACGTGTAGTTTTTTCGGCATGAATTTATTTGCAGAGGTCAAGTGAATATTTTACAGTCAACAATTTTTTTTTGACTACACACAAAACTGTTTTTACCTAAAAAAAACAACATAAACAACTTATTTCCAGAGTTTGTTCGACTGTAAAAAAAAATTCATTGCTATGACATGTAGTTTTTTCGGCATGAATTTACTTGTAGGAGTTGAGTGAACATATTTGAGCGGAAATAGAAATTTTTGATAACACTCAAAATTCCTTTTACCGAAAATAGTAGGAAAACCCTTAGTTTTTGGACCCGTTTGCCTGTAACTAAAAATTCAATGCGTTAACATGTAGTTTTTTCGCCATGAAATTGATTGTGAAAGTCAAGTAAACATGTTTTAGTAAAAATGAATTTCCGATAACACTTAAAATTAATTTTACCAAAAAAAACACACAAAAAACGTATTTCCTAAGCCTCAAACAAACAAATTAATGTCGATAAAACTACATGTCCTCGCTTTAAATTTTGTTTTGTGGTGTGGAGCAAAAACGATTTTTTGAACCACTCTACTGCCCATACTTACATAACAGTTCATATATATAGGAAATCCGATAGAATATGGGACTTTTATGCAAGTTTAGGGTGAAATGCTGATATTAGTGTCAAAAATCATCTCCAAATTAAAAATCGAAGACGGGGTGAAATTGATCACTTATGTCGTTTTGATATGTTTTGTTTGTTTTCAAAATAACTTTACTTACTTACTTTGTAGGCAAATTTCTAAATTTCTTAATATCTAACAGAAATACAACTATTTTTTTACAAAATGAGCAATTTGATACAAATTTTGATGACGAAATCTGTTTTGAAGGTATATTTAGAGCATCCTCGCAAATTTCTAGGTTGACATCATGTTCAAATCCTTGTTTTGAATCACAAGTTAATGGATGTCTGTTTGCATCACACCGAAGATGATTCTAAAATTTTACATCATTTTCAAAGAAATAAACATTTTTTAACACGAAAAACATCACAACATACATACGGCAATGTTCAAGATAAACTACCTGCATTTAATCAATTAGTATGAAATGAAATCGTGTAATACGGTGATCATTTTCACTTGAATTTACGGTACTGATGATCGCACCTTTTTTTCTGAAACGAACTTTTAAACTGCCAGAAAAACTGTTTGAAGTAAAACATGGTGATTTAACACGTTCGTTTGGAACACTTATATGTAGTTGAAAACTGTACTCCACGGGTTACATCATTTCTAATGATGCATTGCTTTATCTATACTCTGTTCTTACTCTGAATGAATTCCAGTACTCTGTATACTCTGGATAAAGTCCTCAATTGAACAGCAAAGATGAATAGCAATTATACCCTCTGATTCAACTCACATTTTGAGATTCATCCAACTCGATGCAAGATTCCGTCGAAACACTGTTATCCTTCAATCATCACTCAATAGCCAGGTCAGATAATTTCGCTCGGAAAGTCACACCAACTCCAATCTTCAACACCGTATCACTTCACTAGAACCGATCCAATGCACGCCACCATCAGCAACGATAGTCAATTTATCACTGCCCAGCAAATCAGAACCACCCCTTAACTCAATTCTACACCAGAGGGACAATCCAAACCAAACACTCGTCCCGATAAAAGTTAACCACCTCCAACGAACACGAACTGCTGGAAACTACGATTTTGTGTGACGAGTCGCTCGATTCTAGTCATACATAATACCCTCAGGTATTGTGTATCTACAGTGCATTGTGAGCTCTCTAGTTGTTTCATTCAAAGTTCCATCTGCACGTGACTTTCAGCTTGTTATTCGTGCTTCGGCATCATAAGGTTCGCAAAACACACATACAAATACCGCATATGCATAAAGTGTGTTACAAGTCGCGTATTATGTTACGACAAATTCGACGCCTGGGTTAGAAAACGAACAAAGCTTGTCCCACTTGGGAACCCCCCGCGACCAAGAATGCCAACCCAAACTTCAGTTGTTTTGTCACACTTTTTACCATCTCATCGGAGAACACCACCTTTCTCTGTGTTTTGATTCGCCATTATGCAATAATCTGGGCCCTTTTGCTTGAGCACCCGATAAAGAACAGCACCAAATGGCACGTGCAAGTTCAGTCACATATTAGTACATGCCTGCCAGTTTGGGGCGCTAAGTGTTTGCTCTATTTTGTGGTGGATCTCCAAAAACAAACGAAATGTTTGCCAGCGAAAGTATGCCGCGCATGGCAAACAAACAGGCGGGATCCCTTCGCGGGCGATTCGACAAAAAGGGGAGTAAACCGAAAAGCTAATTGCCTAATAATGGGAACATATGGGAAGTATCTATTTGGTATTGTGAAAATTGACACTTTCGGAAAACTTTTTCAAGATAATAGCAAAGGGGCCATTCTAAGCTGAGTGGTTAGAGTACGCGGCTACAAAGCAAAGCCATGCTAAAGGTGTCTAGGTTCGATTCCCGGTCGGTCCAGGATCTTTTCGTAATGGAAATTTACTGGACTTCCCTGGGTATAAAGTATCATCGTACCTGCCACACGATATACAAATTCGAACATGTCAAGTTTGGCAAAGCAAAGCTCTCAGTTATTAACTGTAGTAGTGCTTTTGAACACTAAGCTGTGGAGCAGGCTCTGTCCCAGAGAGGACGTAATGTCAAGAAGAAGAAGCAAAGGCTGTTTTAAATTTATGTCAATTCAAAACTCAATAATAACACAATTTGTTAATGAAAATTTCAAAAAAAAAAATGTTTACGCATGTGCGCTTTTATTCATTTGAAAAAATCTAATTCAGTTATGGAAAATAACAATATGAGTTATATTTTTGTTTGATTTGTAAAATTAGGAGTTATATTTTTGTTCAAATTGAAACATATTTTGTTTCGATTTTATTGAGTGTATAAGAAAACGTGAAAATTTTCTTACTATTCTATTAGGGCTCATTCACCAAATTTCATAACGCTGAAGGGGGTGGGTGGGTGTCTGTAAGTTGTTACAAGTCATACAAAAATTGAATAATATTCATACAAAAAGTGTTACGAGGGGGTGAGTAGGTGTCCAATATGAATATTTGTTGCGTTATAAAATTTATGAACAAACCCTTACTCAAAGTTGACACAAGAACACTGTCTGTAACCACTATTAACCAAAGCCGATTTGTTTTGAATTAGATAGAAAAATAGATAAAATTATTAAACAAACCCTTTGCTTTGTGCTTGTCACATACACCATGATGATACGTCGATATCAAACCTTGATAATTACAAACACTTCGCTTAATACGTCAGTTTAGCAATTCGTTTCGCACTGGCGTCACATCAGATACACCGGCATTTGTTTTAAAGTTACATATACGTCTGTTTGTAGACACTCGTAACAACTTGACAAAGTAGCTTAATTCATCATCTGCTATGTTCAACTACAACGAATATTGGTTATTTATTTTAAATGTTTCCAATTTCAACTCGACAAACAGATACAGCAGACGGAGCCGTGTATAACAAAAACTGAATGGAAAACGAACATAGATGAGTAAAATTGCCTCATCCATAATACAAATGATGATCCTCTTCAGCTGTGTGAAATCCGCAAATCATTGTATTGAAAATTTATGCTTGAAATAACTTGACAATGAGCCTATGCATGCTATAAAATGTTTGACTTTTACTGTGCGCTCTGTTTTCAAGTTGCCCGTGAGAGAGAGCGAGACAGCACCAACACACGGCGCACAGTAAAAGTCATGAGAACAAAAGAATTTATGGCACGTACAGAGGCTCATAGATACATATATCCAATTGCCTGTGTATTAGCGCAATGTTGACAAAATTTTCTCTGTTTGCAGTGACAGCTGACACAATATTGCTTTTGTTTTCTTGGAAGAAGTAAACACAAATAGAACATTCAGAGAAATGGAATTCGTGGTAATGGGGTAGAATCGCCATCAGATAGCGCTTCACCTCCTGAACAACTTTACTAAAGACCCCAAGTTTGGAAATTACCTGGATTTTGAGATAAGGTACCGCGGGGCAAGTGGGTAAATGGGATAAGTGAAAATAATTTGTGTATTTTACTGAATATGTGAATTAACGATTTAAATTTATACGTAAACGTAAGGTTATTCATAACATTACAATAGGTATGAGATTCCTGAAAATTTTCAAACATTATTGCATAATAGAGCGAAAGATTGTTGATTTGTCAACTATAACTCCGTAACAAGTTGGTGCCGTACCATCTCATTTTGAAATTTTAAGTGGAAAAAAGTTGCGGAAAATAATTTTTTGTACCACTTCTAAGTTGTCCTCTCTGACAGTTTCAAACAGAAATAAAAAAAGTTTTAGAATTAATTCGACGTAGCCCTAAAAATAACTAAATTAAAACACCGCCAATTTTGTAAGCATGTGGGGCAAGTGAAAAGTTTCTCATTAGAGATTGAATTTGTGTTTGCTCTTTAGGTTGCGATAAGTAAACAAGGTTCGTAATTATCGTAGACAAACAGAACGCTGCTGATAATTCAAGAAACACTTAACTCAAAGCGTTAAAAGCTATCAGAATTCGAGGAACTTGTCAAATAGAGGTTGCCAAGCATTACGTTATTAATGTGTTTACTTCGAACAATCGATTGAAAGGAATATGTTGATTGAAAAGTCCCAATATAAGAGAACGCACGGAAATTCCGCGAAATGTCTATGTAAAGCTAGTTCAAAACATAAAAATGGGTTATATCACACAAAAAAGATTCTAAATACATTATTGAAGGATTTAGTTCCAAGATATGATTTTTGCCTAACAGTTATCGGACGTCATATCCGACTTTCTGAAAACCAAATAACGAGCGGTGGAAATTCTGCAAAGCAAAAATACAATTGCTGTCCCATGATGCAAGAACTCACATTAAAAATGTTGTAGTTATAATGTCGAATCATTTGAACAAACATAACTGAACAGAAGATAATTGAATTGACAAGAATAATATTTTCTTTGTTTACATGTTACTTATGTTATTGTTCATTGGGACTCCTTAGAAAATGTTAAAAGTAATAGAAATCGTAAATATAACTGTTATTTTTTTCAATTTATTGTTCAAAACGGCAAACTTTTCACTTGCCCCACTTTTGGGGCAAGTGAAAACTAAGAAGACATTTTTCAAAAACTTTTTCTGTATTTTTTTTGGTTTAGTTTTACATAAAAATCAATTTCAGCATACTGCTTATATTTGGAGGGAGTCAAGCTAAAAAATATATACGACCTAATTTATTTCAATTTAAAGTCTTTAGAATTTGAAGAATCTCAACTATACGGTTTTCATTACCCACTTGCCCCACGGTACCTTATATCGATTTTAAACTGTGGTCTACTCGAACCGTATATAGTGCGTTCATTATTATGCGAGTTTTATGTACATTTGTTGATTTTAACGCAATTTAAAGGGCCATACTGCAAACAAAAACTGTCGAGTATTGTTCTTAGTAAGATTGTAGAGGAATACATTTTGGTTTGGTGTCGATAGATGCCTTTGTTGTAAAATGATAGCACATAAATCACAACTTTTGTACAAAATACAAAAGCTCGACAGCCCGAAGGTTAAAAACAATAATAATGAAATAACATGTGCAACGAAAATTTTAAAGAGTCCAACTCTTCAAAGTTTACAGTTTCTTCACCCAGGATAATCATCAGAAATTAATAATACTGATGTTCAAAACACACTAATTATCATAAACTATAATAAATCAGTGGAGTCTGTGACAATTCAACTCACTAATTGGATACTTTCTTGCTTCACATTGAACATAGTAAGACATCACGCATCGCCTTCATCGCACTCAATCATCCATCTCTGAAGTCAAGATCGTCAACAACAGGCACAAGAAAATACGAGCCTGATAAGAGTACGGCCACCATGTTCCGACTCCATGTCGTTCCGATGCTGATAATCAACAACACACCCAATGCTCATTCCCGGAGTTGACCTCTGAAAGATCATTCTGGCCGCGTTCACTGTACCGTGACCTTCGATGTTACTGGCTGTCCATACTGACTGGTCGGTGTCTGACAGAACGGAGTCCCAGCTCAGCTCAGATGGTGATGGGTCGGTTTGAGATTCGATTTTGTTTTGATTTCTTCGGGCAAGCAATCACAATCTTTGGATTATTCTTCATTTTTTTTTTTGTAATTATACCGCTAGGAAGATTTTTTCTTTCCTACTTGTTCCGTACACTTCAGTACTAGCACGTTTTCTCGTTACGCTTGGGATGAACTGAGCCGTCAACAAGCATCGGAGATTTCTTTTTTTATGGCTGTTGTGTAAATGTACCGGTCCAATCAAAGTATTGTCAGGCGGTAATTTATTTTTATTTTAACAATTATTATCAGCAAAACGATGAGTTGAGATGGGGATTGACTTTGATGTTGGAAGTATTTTCAGAACTTCTATGGAATGAGAACAATACTTGGAGAACTTTTAAGAAAGTTTTGATTTGGAGAAACGTGTGAAAGCTGCACTTACACAAGGAACCAACTAGATGACCAGACTAACAGATACCCGCAGTGTATAAGCGCTGATGATCTTCTATTTTAAGGAAACAATGACGCCTGCCACGTCAGAATGCAGGAGAAGGGGGTGATCGAAGTTGCAAACCAACTAGACATACCCCTGATTCTACACCAGTTCATGTAGGAAGGTATAGGGGTAAGATAATTTTATGGCAGAGAGGCTTGCTTTTGGCTAGCAGACTGCTTATGTATCAGGTGTAGAGAAAGGCGTGCTATAATGATGGAATAATGAAATTATAGGGAAACAGTTCATTGTCCGTCTCTGGTTCTGGCGTTTGCTATGAACAAATAGTTTAAGTGTGATAGATTAAGAGTGGTAGATAGAAGCAAATGAAAGATGCAACTACAAAGTACGCGGAAAGGCACGATTGAACCCACACGGAAAAAAATTCGTTGCTCCGGAATCATGAACAAAAAGTCATAAATTCATAAAATTTTATGTTTCATGATATCATGACTTAAAGTCATGAAATCGTGACTATTTTGCAAGAACTTGTGTGCTCAGGGCGTTACACAAATCGAACTGTCATTTTCTTTACCTTAGTCAACGTGTCTCATGGCGATCGGTGATGTTTTCTAGTGAAATTATAAAAAAAAAATTTTGAAAAAGTTTAAGTTTTTCGGAACCATGTCATCATATCGATGACATTCTTCTGACTATGCAGAATCGGGTAATGTTTGACTTCGAGCAAAGATTTTGCTTGACAAGCTCGTCGGCGATTTTAACTGTTTGGAAGTGATGCGTTCCTCAGGGACGAGGGCGAGCCCAGGGACCATTTGCCAATTCAATTGATGCTCGAAACAACATTTTGCATACAAACCTAACCAAAGAATGTAAGCGTTCCTGCTGAAGATGTGGCACTATAAACTGGGATCTTAATTGACGTATAATGCCTGTTTTCATGAAATGAGTTCATGATTCAGGGACCCTGCGTCATAATTTCATGACTCACTTTTCAGCACCAAAATCAAAATCATAAATGACAGGCATCTAAATACATTAAAAGTGCTCATGTTGTCATGAACTGTGTTCATGATATCAGATCCTGCTTCATGATTTCATGACCGAAATTGCCATTTTTCACATCATAAATGACAGATGACTAAATTCATGAATAGTGCTTATGTTTCCATGAATTTTAGTCATGGTTCCAGCATACATGCTTCATGATTTGAGGATTTAAATTGACATTTTTCTTCGCTAAAAATTGAAAACGTAACGTACAGCCGGCGTTACGGTAAAATGCTTCATGATTTCATGACTTTTGGTCATGGTGTATTTTCATAACATGAAAACACACCTTCCTCCCGAAATCATGACTCTTTCTCCCGTTTTAGAGTGCCGCATTTTTACCCGTGCATGACCTTTTGCTTAAGGAACAGAAGCGGTAGCTATTAGACCACTAACCCACCCTCTACCAAATTTAAAATATTCCAAGTAAAAAGTAGATATTAGCTCTAAAAACACAAAAATAACTTCCAATGATAAATTGCATTGTATATCGTGTGGCAGTTACGATGATACGCTATGCCCAGGGAAGTCAAGGAAATTTCCATTACGAAAAGATCCTGGACCGACCGGAAATCGAACCCAGACACCTTTCTCATGGCTTTGCTTCATAGCCACGGACTCTAACCACACGGCTAAGGAAAGCCCCCTGTGAAATGTATCTGAACGAAATGGGTCAGCCACAGGAGAAACAACTGAAAATAAGACGTTGAAATTCTACCATCATTTTACATGAAAAGCATGGTTGTTAAGACCATATTTCAATACCTAAAGCAACATTCGTCGTTCAGCGACTAACTCACATACCTGAACACGACTCTTGAAGAATAAACATTCGTCGCTGAGCGGATCCGCTACACAAAGCGACAACTATTATTTCATACTAAGCAAGCGCTCAACCACAAAACCGCCGAGTGAGTAGTACCGTAAAACGGTGTAACATTGATTGTAATTAAAAATTTGATTCGTTCCAACAAATCGGGAGGCTATTTGTATGCTGCTTTTTTTTCTCTTATAAGCAGGTGAAATCAACTCACCTGTAAAAATACTGAACTTCTACGGCAAATAAAATGTAATATGTTATCAACAAAATGCTAATAAGAGCTTGATTTAGTTTTACCAAATTAGAATGATAGTGTTGGCTAACACAGAACACCTAGATACAAGAATTGAATGATGAATGATAAAACTATACTAATCAAGAAATAGGGTCCTAAAGCCCTGTCCCAATTTTAGTGCCAAACGCTTAAGTTTAGGCCACAAACACATGTTTACTCAATTTTCCAATGTTTTCCGTTGGTTTAAGCCCAAAAAACATTTTTTTAGATTTTGTCACATCCTTTGGCTTAAACTCAAATTTTGGGTGTATTTTGTTTTCCGTGTACCTTACGAAATGTCAGATAGGAACAACCCCAGTGGTCGAACTAAAACCCCTGTGGTGTTTTTGTCGACTAAGCGAACGTCAAACATGATCAAAAGTGTCAAGGTTCATTTATGGACCAAATTTTTAAATTAAAGTTTAAACATGATAAAGCCGTTATTTGAGCGGGAAAAATTGCTAAAGTAGTTACAGTAACATGCTTTTTCGAGTTATTAAATAAAAACAAGATTTCATTAAAAATTTTAGGACCCAATTAAAATAAAACAATGTTACACCAGATTACGGTACACATCAAAATCCAGCGTCGAACTTCTCTACGCTTGCTCTATTTTCCAGGAAGAAACCGCGTGTCGCATTCTGCTACAGCACACACTCAGCTACTCGCAAGTCCCACAAAGCGTCTCCTTTGGATGCTCGATGCGTTCATAATTTAAACACACCAAGTCAAATCAAAATAAATAAACTCTACGACAAGCCTCCCGGATCCACGGCCAGCTATTCAGCGTCAACTTGCTGACCTAAGGTGTTGGATTTTATTGCAGTCAGAATGGTTCATAAAAATTGGTTCGGTTTCAACTGTGACAAATTTCGAGCGCGAGCTTTGCCGTAGTGGTGCAAACGTCGCCGCGACCGAAGTCATGTGCTGAACTATGCAAGTCATTCTCTGCCTCGTAGGTATCAAAGGCTAGGCTTGGTTTCGATGGACGAAGCTAGAAGCGTTGGCGTTTATGGTATCGCATTATATTTAACATTCAATTAATACAGGCACACGTATGAATCATACGGATCAATTTCATTTCATCCTACTATTATTGAATAGGAATACACGATAACAGAGACGAATGCCCCGTTAGGACAAATATAATGAGTTACCGATGAAAATTATCATAATGTATATGAAAAAAATAAAAGCGAGATCATTAATTGAACATCATTTGTACACTACAGTCACCCCACAGTTATGGATCAACTAAGGGCCATTTTTCAGAACAAAATATGATTAAAATACATGGTGACGCTGTACAAATTAAACTTACCTTCCTGATACTGCAGAATATAGTTGTTTTTGAGAACTTAAGCTCAACGATAAGCTCAAAATTCGCGGTTTTTCACCAAAAAGTGTCGATTTCAATAGAAATTCCAAACGATGACCACCCCACAGATGTGGATCAGTGGGAGAGAAGGATCCTTATTATGGATCAAATTGACTCATATTATGGATCAAAACATTATAACAGCAATTTATTTATCTGCGAGGCAAACGAATGGTGTTTTAGTGAAAGCATACGTTTTGGCGTTTCTTTCGGAATCGTCTTATCTTTGATTCATAACTGTGGTATGAATTTCAATGCCCCACAGTTATGAATCAACGCTTCTAAGAATACGGTTGACATTTTAGCTCCTACGAACGTAAATAATATACTTAAGCATATTATGATTGATTGCGAAGCTGTACAGATCTATTGTTCACGTAGGTAAAATGTGTTTTGCGAAATTGCATCTGTATTTGATGAGATATTCCCGTTATAATCCAACTCTGATTCATATCTGTGTGCTATCCATAACTGTGGGGTGACTGTACATGCTTAAAGTACGTTACGCATAAGATGCGTAAGTCGCTCACGACGCTCAAAAGTTCCTTTGTCTGTTTCGAAATTTTGCGTAACGGTACACATCATCAATGTATAGATTTATCTTAACGCAGAATTGCGTAAAGAGACAAAAGAACTTTCGGGCGTCGGGAGAGACTTACTCATGTAATGCGTAACAGAAGTTAAGCGTGTATCGGAAGAGTGATTCAAAAGTCCTCAATGGTAAAGGACTGAGACGAGACTCGCGAAGACAGTCTTTTTATACTGTGATGATGAGTTTTTCATACTCTGTGTCATGCGAAAGTTGAACGGCTCACATGAACATCACAGCAGTTGTCATCACACCGAAGTTTAAATAGTGAATAAATAAGTGAAATTTCATGCCATCAAACGTAGCATTAGACATTAGAAATAACTAGTGTAGTGTTTAGATTTATCAGTATCTTTGGAGAAACTTCTCCGATGACTGAGGTTTTTAATGATCGTTTGTTTGGAATACAATACTTTTCACTTTTTCAGCCATTAAAACGACTGGCTGCATTTGACGTTTCGCGCAGCAGAATCTGGGCTACAAATGCCGTTGATATTTTTCCTCTCCGCGAGTGTGTCACTTTTATTCTTCTGCTTCTTTCTCTCTAATTGCCCATTGCACGGTGACGTCATCAGCAACTCGCTCTCTTTCCCTCCTTCGGGAAAATCTGAAAACAACGGTGCCAGTACCTATCAAAGTTGACTGGTACTGGTACCAATGTTTTCAAGTTTTGTTCAAGAGCGAAAGAGAGAGAATTACGCCGTGAAATGCCTAATAGATACTTTTGAAAGTTTGAACAATTATAAATTGAGAGACTTTCTCTTTGTATAGACTGTATGTGTACTTTCTTCTTTTTTTTTTTCTGTCGTTACGTCCTTGTGCATAATATAACCCAAAAATAGTGGACGTTTCCCTACAGAGAATCAGATTCAAATAAGAGGAAAGCACTTATTTTCCACCCACAAGAATTCTATGCATTTTTTTTTGGGTTCTCACACAAAGAATGCCAAAATTATATGAATGGGTCGATAATTAGTGAAGGGTCGCAAATTGGCACGGCACACACAAAACAAGGCAGTCTCTTTACTTGCGTAAACATCAAATTTAATTGAAACGTGTGACGTCATTCCTATCGTAGCATATACGATCTGGATTACTAGATTATTTTTGCTACATATTTGTTCGAGGTGGATAGGAATTACGTCATCAAGTAGCTGTTTCAAGTAACTTTTCGGAATATATAACTTTATCAATATTGTAAACCATGGCAAATTGGTGCTTTTCTCCCAGTTTTTTTTAAGTAGTGCCCATTTGACTAATCTTCTACTAGTATCCTGCGGATGAATAATAAGTTCATAATAAGAACTTAGCTGAATTGATTGAAATTCTCCAAAGTTCGTTACAGACTTCTTTAAATTTCGGGAATAATTTGATAATGATATCGTAAGGCATGTTATGGATTTAGGCCAAAAAAGCATTATTCGTAATATATGTATTTGCGCCCGTTTGCTAGTTTGTCAATAGAGTTACTCATCGCAACCGGGCTTTTCCCTACTCCAGATAAATATCGATAAAGAAACTTGTTTGGGGCCTTCCGTTGCCTAGTGGTAACGTTCGCTACTGAAAAACAAAGTAATGCAAGGAAGCTCTTAGTCAATAATTGTAATAGCAGAGTCGAATGGAGGCTTTAGAGACAAAATGTCGAAAGATAAAACGCCGAAAGACATAATGTCGAATGCCTAAACGTCAAATCCCAAAAATTCGAATGGGACAAAACGTCGAAAGTAGTAAAAGTTCAACAGCGATTCGGAATTGAATTCCGGATTTCTGTTTTCGCATTGTGGTCAATGAATTGTTCGTTTGGTTCATAGCGAATCATTTATTCTTTCGGAAGAGAATCATTCTTTCGAAAAAAAAAATCGTTTTCTTCCAATTTTCTCTTTTTGACTTTTTGTCATTTCGACATTTTGTCACCGTTACCCGGTTGGGTTTAGGGACAAAATGTCGCAAGACAAAACGTCGAATGCAAAAACGTCGAGTCCCAAACGTCGAAACGACAAAACGTCGAAAGCGACGAATTTTCAACATTGTTTGCTAGATTTATTTTTTTCACATCGGGATCGATTAAATATGCTAAGAATGACATTTAGTACCTTATGAATTATTTATTCTTTGCAAAGAAAATTATTGTTCCAAGAAAGTTCGTTTCCATCAATTTCTTTCTTTTCGAAGATTTGCCCCTTCGACGTTTTGTCATTTCGAAGTTTTGGCATTCGACGTTTTGAAACTCGACGTTTTGTCTTTCGATATTTTGACACCCAGCCCCGGGTAACTTTTGCAGTACCAAGGGATCAAATGCAGTACTAGAAGTGGTATTCATTCTGTACCCGACCCGACTACTATTTATCCATTCGGTTTGACAGATCGCAGCACACTTTTCAAAGCATTCTAGATTTAACTCTTTTACCTTGAGTGCCATAAAATTTTGAATAACTGCAAGCAAAGGGGGTCTTTATTTCATCTTTGGTAGAAGGGTTGGGCGACAAAACGTCGAATTCCAAAACTTTGGATGCCAAAACGTTGAAAAGACTAAACGTGGAAAAGGGGGAATTGCCCGGAAATGAAAATTTAGTGGGAGAATGATTCTCTTATGAGAGAATAAAAAATCGACGTTTTGTCTTTCGATATTTTGTCTCTAAGCCCTGTAGAAGTGCTCTTCGAACATTGGTTGTCAGCCTACCTGATTATGCGGACTGATTTTGTTTTTGTCCCTAAACCTTGGAAAACGGTTGGGTGACAAAATGTCGAAGGACAAAATTATGAATTTCAAAACGTCGAATGCCAAAACGTCGGAGGGAAAAAACGTCAAAAAATAAAACGTCGCAGTGCGCATCGTACCTTCGTGCTGTGCGTACACGAATTCTCTCTGCTCTTGGAAGTTTTCTTAAAAACTACCTAAAGCAATAAAACAGTACTTTTCAGTGCTACAAAAACAGTACTTTTCAGTGCTAAAATTAAAATTGGTACTTTTCAGTGCTACTAAAACAGTACTTTTCAGTACTATTTTTTCTACTATTGATCCCTTTACGATCCTTGTCTGGACCCGTGCCGAATTTTCCGAACACCAAATCGAAGCAGCCTCTAGCCCAGGCTCTTTGATTCAAGTGAGGAAGCAAAGAGTGCCGCCTATCGTGGTCAGTTGTTCCGAATTTGGGGGATTTAGGCAGGAGATCTTGAACTCCATTAGGGGAATCAAGGTTTCCTTCCAAATCGCAAAGAAAGGAGACTGTCGCGTTTTGCTGGAAACTCTTAAAGATCGTGAGCTTCTTCTCAAACATCTTGAAGAGAAGAAGCACAAATTTTTTACTTATGACGACAAAACTGAACGTTTGTTCAAAGTTGTCTTGAAAGGTCTCTCAAGTGACTATAAATCACCTGAAGAGATCAAAAATGGAATAAATGATATACTTGGATTTTCCCCAGTCCAAGTAATCATTATGAAAAAGAGAACCCAATCTGGCATTGTTCGGAAAGGGCTTTCTCAAGAATTTTATTTAGTTCACTTTAACAAAAAAGAACTAAATAATATTAAAGCTTTAGAAAAAGCAAAACTTTTGTTTGATGTCCGTGTGACATGGGAACATTTCCAGAAACCTGGAGGAAATTACCAGAACCCCACTCAGTGCCGTCGGTGCCAAAAGTGGGGTCATGGTACAAAAAATTGTCGCATGGATGCTAAATGCATGATTTGCGGAGGTTCTTCTCACGCCAAAGACGTCTGTCCAGTGAAGGAAGATACCACCAAATTCATATGTTGTAATTGCGGGGCTAACCATAAGTCCAATTTTTGGAATTGTCCTTCACGCAAAAAGGTCATTGAGGCTCGTGCCAGGCAGATGAAAGATAATATCCGTTACGATAACGGTCGTTTCCGGAATTTGCCTGGTAGAGTATCGAACAATGCTCATTTTTCAGTTAACGATCGCTTGATCATGAATCATACCCATCAGGAAGATCATAATCATGCTCATTCACAAACTAATTTTAATCCGTCGGGTAGCCGTTCGAATCTTTCTATTTCGAATGTATCTACCCACGGTAAATCCTTTGCTGATATCGTAGCAGGAAATTCGAATTCCTCCCCTGTTCGATCCATGGGTACCCATTCTACTTGTTTCAAATCAAATGAAAAAAAACCCTACCGCCACAGGTAACTCCGCTTCTTCGTCTACCGGAAATTCCAATGGGAAATCACATGACATGTCTGCCTCTGATTTTAATTTTCTAACTGAACAATTGAATCTAATGATTGATGCAATGTTCAAAGCCACCACTATGACTGAAGCAGTCCAAGTAGGTGTAAAATTTACAAATCAAATTGTTATTGGATTACGTTTTTCTAATGGATCCAAATAATAATTTAAATATTTTAAATTGGAATGCTCGTTCTCTGAATGGTAAAGAGGACGAGCTGTTTAATTTTCTTACGGTTAATAACGTGCATATAGCAGTTATTACCGAAACGTATTTAAAACCTGGATCTAAACTCAAAAGAGATCCTAACTTTTTTGTTTATCGTAATGATCGACTTGATGGGGCATGTGGGGGAGTTGCAATCATCATTCATAGGCGTATAAAACATCAACTGTTTTCATCATTTGAAACTAAAGTTTTTGAAACTTTAGGTGTTTCTGTTGAAACACAGTTTGGTAAATATACTTTCATAGCTGCCTATTTGCCTTTTCAATGCTCTGGGCAGCAAGTTAATTTGCTCCAAACTGACTTGCGTAAATTGACTCGCAATAAGTCAAAATTTTTTGTCATTGGTGACTTTAATTCCAAACATCGGTCATGGAATAATTCTCAAAGTAATTCCAACGGCAGAATTTTATTTGATGAGTGCTCTTCAGGATATTTCTCAATTCAATACCCTGATAGCCCCACATGTTTTTCCTCTTCTAGAAATCCATCTACGATTGATTTGGTCTTAACCGACTCTAGTCATCTTTGTAGCCAAATGATTACTCATGCTGATTTTGATTCTGATCATGTCCCTGTTACATTTCAAATATCCCAAGAAGCGATTCTCAATCCTATCAGCTCCACTTTCAATTATTTACGAGCCGACAGGAATATATATAAAACGTATGTTGACTCCAATCTTGATGTTAACATTTCTTTAGAAACTAAACTTGATATTGACAATGCTCTTGAAACTTTAACAAATTCCATTGTTGAAGCCCGGAGCATTGCAATTCCAAAATGTGAAGTAAAATTTGAATCCGTGATTATAGACGATGATCTTAAACTCTTGATCCGTCTTAAAAACGTGAGGAGAAGGCAATTTCAACGCACTCGCGATCCTGTTATGAAAATTATATGGCAGGATTTGCAGAAAGAAATCAAGAAACGTTTTGCTCAATTAAGAAACAAAAATTTTGAAAATAAAATTTCTCAATTGGACCCTGGCTCTAAGCCCTTTTGGAAATTATCTAAAATCTTGAAAAAACCTCAGAAGCCAATACCGGCATTGAAAGAGGAAAACAAATTATTACTAACTAATTGCGAAAAAGCTCAAAAACTTGCTATGCAGTTTGAAAGTGCGCACAATTTTAATTTAGGACTTACTAGTTCAATTGAATATCAAGTTACTCGGGAGTTCGAAAATATTCTCAATCAAGAGAACGTTTTCGAAAATGCCTGGGAGACTGATTTGGAAGAAGTGAGAACTATTATTAAAAAATTCAAAAACATGAAAGCTCCTGGCGATGATGGAATTTTCTACATCCTCATCAAGAAACTTCCAGAAAGTAGCTTATCATTTTTAGTTGATATATTTAACAAATGTTTTCAATTAGCATATTTTCCTGACAAATGGAAAAATGCTAAGGTTGTTCCAATTTTAAAACCAGACAAAAATCCTGCAGAAGCTTCTAGCTATCGTCCAATCAGTTTGCTTTCCTCCATCAGTAAACTTTTTGAGAAGGTTATTTTGAACAGAATGATGGCCCACATCAACGAAAATTCAATTTTTGCCAATGAACAGTTCGGATTCGGCCATGGACATTCGACCACTCATCAAGTTTTACGTGTAACAAATTTGATCCGTTCCAACAAATCTGAAGGCTATTCTACTGGTCTTGCTCTTCTAGACATAGAAAAAGCATTCGACAGTGTTTGGCATGAAGGTTTGATTGTAAAATTAAAAAAAAACTTTAATTTTCCAACATACATTGTTAGAATAATTCAAAGTTATCTGTCAAATCGTACACTTCAGGTTAATTATCAGAACTCCAGATCTGAAAGACTTCCTGTAAGAGCTGGTGTTACTCAAGGCAGCATTTTGGGACCAATATTATACAATATTTTCACATCTGACTTACCTGAGCTACCTCAGGGATGTCAAAAATCTTTGTTTGCGGATGACACTGGCCTCTCCGCCAAAGGACGAAGCCTGCGTGTTATCTGTAGTCGATTGCAAAAAAGTTTGGATATTTTTTCTTCATACTTGCAAAAATGGAAGATTTCTCCTAATGCTTCCAAAACTCAACTAATAATATTCCCAGATAAACCAAAAGCTCTTTATTTGAAACCTTCAAGTAGACATGTTGTCACGATGAGAGGGGTTCCAATAAATTGGTCAGATGAAGTTAAGTATCTAGGGCTCATGCTAGATAAGAATTTAACTTTCAAAAATCACATTGAGGGCATTCAAGCCAAATGTAATAAATATGTCAAATGTCTCTATCCCCTTATTAATAGAAAATCAAAACTTTGTCTTAAGAACAAGCTGTTGATATTCAAACAAATTTTCAGGCCGGCCATGTTGTATGCTGTACCAATATGGACTAGCTGTTGTAATACCAGGAAGAAAGCTCTGCAGAGAATTCAAAATAAAATTTTGAAAATGATTCTGAGGCTTCCTCCCTGGTATAGTACCAATGAGTTACATAGAATATCCAATGTTGAAACATTGGAACAAATGTCAAATACAATCATTAATAATTTCAGGCAAAAATCGTTACAATCTTCTATTGCCACGATTAATGCGTTATATGTTTAGGTTAAGTTAGGTTAAGTATATTAAAAACGTTTTTTTTTTCTCTTATAAGCAGGTGAAATCAACTCACCTGTAAAAAAAAACTGAACTGCTACGGCAAATGAAATGTAATATGTTGTTAACAAAATGTTAATGAAATCTTAAATTTGTGTTACCAAATAAGGATGATAGTGTTGTCAAATAACATAGAACACCTAGATATAAGAAATTAATGTAATGTTTGGAATGATACTAATAAAGAAATTAAAAAAAAAAAATAAATAAAAAAAAATAAAACGTCGGAAGTACAAAACGTCGAAAAGAAAGAAATTGATGGAAACAAACTTTATTGGAAAAATGATTCTCTTCTCAAAGAATGAATAATTCGACGATTCCAAATCGCTGTTGGAATTTTACTGCTTTCGATGTTTTGTCCCTTCGACGTTTTGTAACCCAACAAAAAAAAGGTTTAGGTACAAATTGTTGGAAGACAAAACGTCGAAAGACAGAACGTCGAATGCCAAAACGTGGAATCCTAAAACGTCGACGGTTGGGTGACAAAACATCGAGAGACAAAATGTCGAATTACATGACGTGAAATGCCAAAACGTCAAAGGGACAAAACGTCGAAAGGACAACACATCGAAAAGAGAAACTTGGAAGAAAACGGAAATGTATTGAACGTGATTCTCTACCAAAAGAATAAATAATTCACTATGTGCCAAACGCACATTTCATTGACCACGATGCAATCTGGAAAACAACTTAAAATCGCTGTTGAAATTTAACTACTTTCGACGTTTTGTCTCTTTGATGTTTTGTCCCTTTCAACGGTTTGGGATTCGACGTTTCGGCATTCCAATTTTGTCTTTCGACGTTTTGTCAGCTATTCATTCTAGACTAGTATAAATTTCGAACTCCTTGAATTTTGAAGAATCCTTCAAGATTAATAGTAAAATGAACACTAAAAAAGTAAGCCTTGAAGAATTTGTTGGCTCTCCTACAAGGGTAGGACTTTTTTGGATTTTAGGCCCATACATGTTAAGAAATGCGTTCCTTCCACATCAAATAACATTCACAAGCTAAGAGCACCAGTTTTTGCGAAGCTAATTATTTTTTGAAACCCTTTGGTCCTTCGTTGAAGGCTCCGGTTCTGGATTTGATAAATACAGTCTTCCCCATCACTCCAGATAACCATGCAGTCAGATCCCCTATTAGACACATGGTTGGGGGGCGTTAAAGGAATTCGCATTACAGGAGAGCCAGGGCTTATGAGATTTCAACACTTTGGGGTTGCTGTTGAATATCTCGTATGCCAAAAGAGATAGCACGAAAGTGCTGTTTCGGGGAAGTTTCAGTGCAAAGTATGATCTAACTTTAGGATTTGAGGATCATCCTTTTAACCCCTTTACTGTCAGCTTCATTTTTCACCGCTAAAAAAAATTCAAATCGCGATAACTTTTTTGTTTCTCGATATTTTTGCGCCATTTTTTCGCAAGCCCTCAAAAAACTCTTCTAGTTTAAAAATATGTGTCGATATTGATAATTGATCATCTGGATCCGGAGATATTCCAAAATTCCTTGGGGGACGGACGCGTAGCCATAACCCACGTAAATATCTTAAGCTACAAAATTTTTATCGTATTCGGATATTCACTCCACGAAATAATATATTAATGCGAGTATGTTGTGAAAAAATGAAGCAATTTGGTGCAGCCGTCTTTGAGTAATGAGCGCTGGACAAATGAAGATCTTGAAAACTCTAAAAAAAACCTCATATCGTAATTTTTAGATTTCTCCAAGAATACCGAACCGATTTGTATGATTTTTTCAGAGTAGCTCCTTAGTACATGGCATTGTATAGTACACATTTTATTTTTTTGATAAATTGACCAAAAACAAAATGGCTGCCAAAGACATTTTGTATGGAGAATGTCTGTCCCCCAAGGAATATCGGAATATCTTCAAAACTAGATCACCAATGATTAATATCGACACGGATTCTTAAACTAAAAGAGTTTTTTGAGATGTTGTGAAAAAATGGTGCAAAAATATCGAGAAACAAAAACGTTATCGCGATTTGAATATTTTTTTAGCGGTAAAAAATGAAGCTGCCGGTAGAGGGGTTAATTGAGAAATTGGCGGGTAGGGGCGCTTTTTCTGATTTGCACTATATGAACATTGAGGGATAAGAATGCAAACTTTGTAACATATATGATAACTCTGGATCCTGATGTTTTGGAAGGTTGGTATCTTCTGATACGGAATTACGCCACAAGGCGGCGCTAATGAGCGTGAGACTTTTGTTTTGAGGATAGCTCAGTAGCCTGACCACTTAGAAAGATGGCGTCTTGAGCAAAGTTGTTCAGGAGCACAAGGGCGAACATCATTTGAGCCAAGAGTTTCAAGATTTTGCCATCAGGCGGCACTAGAGAGCAGGAAACTTTTGTTTTGCGGATAACTCAGTAGCCAGACCATTTAGAAAAATGGCGTCTTTGGCAAAGTTGTTCAGTATCGCAAGGGCTAACATTATTTTAGCCAAAAGCTTCAAGATTTCACCACCAGGTGGCCCTAGTGAGCATGAAGCATAACTTGTGTTTTTTACATTCTTTTTTCAGTATGCTTAACTTCCTTTAACAACAGCTAAATATTATTTCAGGGGATAGATTAATATCGCATTATCATAAATATCATCATAGCTATGTGAGCTCTAATATTCATAATGGTTTTAACAGCGTTTATCACACAAATACTCTATATGCATCATTAGTAACAGAACTCATTATTTCACTACAAGCCCTTTTCAAGAGATTGTCTCAAATCCTTTTATTCTATTTATGAATTTATTTGTATCATCCGTCCAGAACAATAGGCATAGTCAAATAGGGTACGATAATATGCTTTTAATTGTGAAAATTTATATATTTTGCTCTTTTGCAACTCAACTTAGATAAACCACGAAAAGTTTTGTTTGAATTTTCCAATATTATTTTTTTATATATATTTTTATACCAGAAAAAAAAATTTTAGATGGATTATTTAAAATTTTCTATGGTCAATTTGACAAATTTAAGCTAGGAATGAAGAAAGTTAAAGGAAAACAACATTTGCAATTATGAAAGTTTGAATAATTGCTCTTAAGCAATCCATGAAATCCATACTTGATCCACTTACCCCAATCCATTAAAAAGTAGGAACTCTAAATTCAATCGACACGTGTGAATCATTCAATTAGTGCGTAGAGTTTTGCTTTTGCAGTTCCACAAGAAAAGGCCGTCGGTACATAGCAGCAAGTAGAATCGATGTGCATTGGCGTAGCTAGGAGGGCTAGCATTAAAAAAAAATAAAAATGTAAACAGTGTTGATAGACTCACACTCAAAATCTCAATCAATACACTCTCCCGTGAGAGCAAACTCATTAGAGATCTGCTTCGCAAATCTCACGCTTGAGATTTTGACGCAAAATCAACTCAATCAACTCAAACCGTAAAAAATGATTCAGTCGCAAAACACGGCAGAAACTCGTGAAACCCGAATGTTCTTGTTTACGTTAGAAAGAAATAATATAATTTTACCAGACTAACAAGAAATTATTGCCATGTGTGAGTAAACTGTGGAAATACGAGACAATGAGTCAAAAAGGTGAGCCAACTCATCCATGATTTTTTGACTGCTGAGTTGCATGATTGTCAACTCACGCATGAAAAATCTGAAGTGTGAGTTGTGAGAAATTGAGTTTTTCACAACACTGAATGTAAAATAAAAATATTTTAAATAGAAGGAGAAAAAAATCAGATTTTCTTCTTTTTTCCCCTCATTGTTTTATTGTCAGTTGAAATTAAACTTTATCTTATAGTTAAGTATACATTCTCAAATAGGTTCTTAAATTTATCACATTAAGGTTTTCTGAATTACTTTCTGTTACAAAAATGACAAATCTAATGAAGTATTTCAAAATTTTTCCAAGATTTTCTCTACGAATTCCTTGTAATTCAGGGTACTGAAGCATAGAAAAACTAAAGTTTCTCCGACCTCTCAAGATCGCTAACTCCGGTTGGATAAGCTGCCATAGTTGGGATATTTCCGCGCATTCTGAAAACTTATGAACAATCAATCAAGCTCGGGCTAGGCATTGCATATACAATAGAAATCGTAGTGTTTGGATGAGCATCTAATTCTTCCGAAAGAAGTGCGATTTGCGAAAGAGGATCACATGATTATTGAGCTGAAATCGAATTCAGGTTCTGCGTCCATAAGTCCTCTCATGGCGTTGGGGTAACGCGCCATATCTAGTGAACAGGGAGTCGTGAGTTCGATTCACACCGAGAAGACATGTAACTTTTTCGCAAATTTCACATCAATTTGTCCAATTGCAAAGTATATGGTCTAGTTTTTCGGTAATTGTTAAAAAAAATGTTCGCCAGTGTTATTAATAATTTTGCTTTTAATTCGTGTTTAATACCACGAAAAAAAATTGGGTTCCTGGTCCTCCCCCATGTCATACGCCCATGTAGATGCGGCCGGTAGCTTTCATGCCCCTAGTCGTTGTTTGTATATTGGTTCGCGAACCGTGGTTTTAAAATTTCACACTGTGGTCTATCATTTGCGCTCGCCGTTCACTTCCCATGTGGTCCGTTGCGTGGGGAAGTACTTAGTACTTACTTGTACTTCCCGTGTTGCTGGCACACGAGCTCAGATTATATGGGTTTTTAAAATGCACGTTAGATCGGGTACTAGTCCAAGCCTTCGGCGCGTTTGTTCAAGGGCAGGCAGCGCACTTTGGTCGTTAATTGTTGTTCATTTACGATGGACACTCTCAGAGGGTAATTTGAATAGATGTACAGTACTGGACAGAATAAAGTACGCATTGGCCGTTTTTCCATACAAAATGATCAAGTTTGGAGTCTTATATCTCGGTTTCTAGTTGTCCGATTGACCTGAAATTTTCACCGCAGCTTGAAAGTAATTTCAAATTTGCTAGGCTAGAAATTCATAGTTTTTCATTAACGAACTTTTAAGTTATCGCAAATCTCAAATTTTGATAAAAATGACAAAATTTTAAAGTAAAAATAATTTTTATATGAAAATATTTAGAGCAATATGTCCTTCTGCAAAAATGTACAATTTGATAAGACACACAAATTTGCAGAACATCATTTTTCGGTAAATCTGATTGTTTTCAAAATATTTTTAAAACTAAATTTAGCAATTTTTTGCAAATTGAAAGATTTTGAATAATTTAAAAGATTGTGTTTCAAATGCAGTGATATTTTAATTGAGTAAAATTTCAGATAATTCGGAATACTAAAAGCTGAGATTCAGATCTCCAAACTTGACTATTTTGTATGGGAAAACGGCCAATGCGTACTTTATTCTGTCCAGTACTGTATGTGCCTATATTTGCGTTTTTAAGTGTTTCAAGAATTGCGGTAGGCTTTTACTAGCGAAGATAAATATGTGATAATTATAAAGGATTGCATGGAACCTGATCTAGATACCAAGTATACATATCTACTTTTTCTTTCTGGAATTACGCGTTATTTATAAGGATGCAGATAGTTCTATCATCGCTACGTTTTTAAATTTTGTGGCAGCTATGAAAATATATTTACCATGCTTTGGGATTTAAATGACGAAAAAAAAGTTGATGTTGCCATGAATGCCTATGAATGTCTATGAATGATGATAGCAACTCCACCATACGCTTCATTCAGGCGATTATTTGGATCCAGGTTTCAAATTTAACACCAACTGGTGTGGTAGTTTTGAACATTGCATCAATCATTTGATTCCATTCTCGCATAATCTGTGATCTTGCCCTAAAAGCCATTGGTGACCGAGTGTGTAGCTCCTTGTTACTAAGCAAATGAAAGGACCTGGATGAAAACTATCACAACTGGGAGATAAAGAAGTATCTTCTCTTCATCGTCGCATTGTTGAATAACGTGTAAATCCATTCGTTTGCTCGGCAACAACAAACTACACTAATGGCTTTTAGGGCGAGATCACAAGTTATGCGATAATTGTTCAGTAAAAAAAATCAAAATCGCAGGGAATGTTACTAGGAGTAGGTGTTGATTTTCTATTGGGATTTTCCGTTGATGAAGAGGCAGAATTAACAAAACCGTGGGGATCGAAATCCGTACACTCAAGAAATGTATCTAAATCCGTCCACTTCATACCAAACGCCTACTATTTGTATGAAGTGTACGGATTTTGAGCCTGTACGGATCTCGGTCTCCAACTGTACCAGCGGCGACATTAGCATAAGTATTTTCTTGTGTATTCCATTCGAATAAAAAATATCGAACGGATACCCATAGGAAAAAAATATATTTTCAATGAACATGGTTATAATTTACCTGGTGATGGGCATGATTATTAATCAAGCGACCGTTAACTGAAAAATGAGTATTGTTGAAGATTCTGCCTAGGATATTCCGGGTACGATACGTTCCCATACATCTGCCTAGTGTGAGTCCTACAATTCGTTTGCGTAAAGGCCGATCCGTCAGTGCGCATCGTACCTTCGTGCTGTGCGTACACGAATTCTCTCTGCTCTTGGAAGTTTTCTTAAAAACTACCTAAAGCAATAAAACAGTACTTTTCAGTGCTACTAACACAGTACTTTTCAGTACTATTTTTTTCTACTATTGATCCCTTTACGATCCTTGTTTGGACCCGTGCCTTCGATTTTTCGTTGGACCCGTTGGCGAAAGCTAGCGGTGGTAATCCTTCTTGGACACCGTCTTGGGAAAAAACCTCTCGAAGGTCACGTCTTCTTTCGTTTATTCACTAAACATGGCATCAACAACAAACAAAAGGAAGAGTGAATCTCTGAATTTACAACTTCCTTCCAAAAAAAAGTGGGATTTAAAACTGTCACTAAACGTGGCAAGAATGGAAGAAAGGAAGTTACTCCGGAAAGCGAACTTTCTTCCAAGGGTGAAATGAATAATTGTATCGAAATGAGCAATCAGTTCGATGCTCTAGACAAATTTTCCGAACACCAAATCGAAGCAGACTCAAGTGAGGAAGCAAAGAGTGCCGCCTATCGTGGTCAGTTGTTCCGAATTTGGGGGATTTAGGCAGGAGATCTTGAACTCCATTAGGGGAATCAAGGTTTCCTTCCAAATCGCAAATAAAGGAGACTGTCGCGTTTTGCCGGAAACTCTTAAAGATCGCGAACATTTTCGCAAACATCTTGAAGAGAAGATGCACATTTTTTTTACTTATGACGACAAAACTGAACGTTTGTTCAAAGTTTTCTTGAAAGGTCTCTCAAGCAGTGCTGGGAATGGTAATAGTAGTAGGCTTGAATTTCGCGAAAATCACGTGGCTCTCTCACTACAGTAGTTTAAATCGTGAATCTCATCAAGTAGGGTAGATGTACCAATAGTGGAGATACTAAGCACGATTGAACTTCATTTAACCGCCTTAATTCAAGAAGCACAATTAAGGCACATGTTGATGTTGTAACGGAAAGTAACGACCATTGACTTAATGAGAAAAATGATTTCATCGCAGTAATCCACGGCATGTCAGTGAAAAATAATACCTTCACTATTGGTACACTGTTCCTTTAGTTACGGTATATTTTTAATTTGTGTTCCTATAGTTGCGGTATCTGTTGATTTCTTATGGGATCCTCCACTATAGGAACACTTTATCGCAACTATTGGTACAAGCAAGAACAGTTTTAGCAATTTTAGTGATATTTCATCAGTTTTAAAGCAATTAGAACGCTCTTTTCAACTACTCCGTGTTTCAACAAGCCAATACGTCAACTGGCAGTCTCGGTTCTGTGGCTAATGCAATAAAATCAGTGAAAACGGCACTACCGCAACTATAGGAACACCCACAACTAAGGGAACACTTACCCTAACCTATATTGGGTACATGAATTCCTCTAAATCAGTAGTGTCATTGAAGGCTCTAAATGCGGGAAATGCAGCGGGAAATAGAACATTTTTCTACAGTAATTTTGGGTTGCCCTTAGCAACGGGTGTTTTGCAATTTTCAAGGCTTTTTGCCTACAGCAGCGATGGGCGTGAGTTTCACTAGCTTCGCTGACTGTGATTGGCTTTGTTTGACTACTGTAAAGTGAATTTCAGATTTTTTTCCAACCCTGCTCTCAAGTGACTATAAGTCACCTGAAGAGATCAAAAATGGAATAAATGATTTACTTGGATTTTCCTCAGTCCAAGTAATCATTATGAAAAAGAGAACCCAATCTGGCATTGTTCGGAAAGGGTTTTCTCAAGAATATTATTTAGTTCACTTAAACAAAAAATAACTAAATAATATTAAAGCTTTAGGAAAAGCAAAACTTATGTTCGATGTCCGTGTGACATGGGAACATTTTCAGGAACTTGGAGGAAATTACCAGAACCCCACTCAGTGCCGTCGGCGCCAAAAGTTGGGCCATGGTACAAAAAATTGTCGCATGGATGCTAAATGCATGATTTGCGAAGGTTCTTCTCACGCTAAGGACGTCTGTCCAGTGAAGGAAAATACCACCAAGTTTATATGCTCTAATTGCGGGAACAATCATAAGTCCAATTTTTGGGATTGCCCTTCGCGCAAGAGAGTCATTGAGGTTCGTGCCTGGCAGATGAAAGATAATATCCGTTATGATAACGGTCGTTTCCGGAATTTACCTGGTAGAGTATCGAAAAATGCTCATTTTTCAGTTAACGATCGCTTGATTAGAAATCATACCCATCAGGAAGATCATAATCATGCTCATTCACAAAATTTTCAAATCTCGCGCTTAGTATCATACAGGCGTATCTGCATTGATCGATTTCTCTTCGTCGATTTTCTCTTTGTTCTAGTACAGGGAATTCAATCGATTTAGGTAACATTTTTCGATGTAATATGAATCGAAAAAAAGCATTCAAAAGCAGTCACCCGACCGAGTAATTATCTAAAGAGAAAATCGATTAAGAGAAATCGATCATTGCAGTTACGCCCTTATGATACTAAACGCGAGAAATATACCATGAAGCGATTCTCAATCCAATCAGCTCAACTTTCAATTATTTTCGAGCCGGCTGGAATATATATGAAACATATATTGAGTCTAATATTGATGTTAACATTGCTTTACAAACAAAACTTGATATTGACAATGCTCTTGAAACTTTAACAAATTCCATTGTTGAAGCCAGGAGCATTGCCGTGAGGAGAAGGCAATTTCAACGCACTCGCGAACCTGCTATGAAAATTATATGGCAGGATTTACAGAAAGAAATCAAGAAACGTTTTGCAGATTTAAGAAACAAAATTTTTGAAAATAAGATTTCTCAATTGGACCCTGGCTCTAAGTCCTTTTGGAAATCATCTAAAATCTTGTAAAAACCTCAGAAGCCAATACCGGCATTGAAAGAGGAAAACAAATTATTACTAACTAATTGCGAAAATGCTCAAAAACTTGCTATGCAGTTTGAAAGCGCGCATAATTTTAATTTAGGACTTACTAGTCCAATTGAAAATCAAGTTACTCAGGACTTCAAAAATTGAAAATCAAGTTACTCAGGACTTCGAAAATATTCTCAATCAAGAGAAAGAGTTTTCTAAAATGCCTGGGAGAATGATTGGGAAGAAGTGAGAACGATTATTAAAAAAATCAAAAATAGGAAAGCTCCTGGCGATGATGGAATTTTCTACATCCTCATCAAGAAACTTCTAGAAAGTAGCTTATCATTTTTAGTTGATATATTCAACAAATGTTTTCAATTAGCATATTTTCCTGACAAATGGAAAAATGCCAAGGTTCTACCAATTTAAAAACCAGACAAAAATCCTGCAGAAGCTTCTAGCTATCGTCCAATCAGTTTGCTTTCTTCTATCAGTAAACTTTTTGAAAAGGTTATTTTGAACAGAATGATGGCCCACATCAACGAAAATTCAATTTTTGCCAATGAACAGTTCGGATTCCGCCATGGACACTCGACCACTCATCAACTTTTACGTGTAACAAATTTGATCCGTTCCAACAAATCTGAAAGCTACTCTACTTGTCTTGCTCTTCTAGACATAGAAAAAGCATTCGACAGTGTTTGGCATGAAGGTTTGATTGTAAAATTGAAAAGCTTTAATTTTCCAACATACATTGTTAGAATAATTCAAAGTTATCTGTCAAATCGTACACTTCAGGTTAATTATCAGAATTCCAGATCGGAAAGACTTCCTGTAAGAGCTGGTGTTCCTCAAGGCACACGCTCAAAAAAGCGTTCTGGAAAACGTGAACTGTCAAAAATACACCGTGAACTACCATGATTGGTCTCGTATACATGATCTAGTTCACGGTGTATTTTTGTTGTTGACGAGTTCACGCCTGCTGTTCACGGATACGAGAACGGATTTTTTTCTGTGCAGCATTTTGGGACCAATATTATACAATATTTTCACATCTGACTTACCTGAGTTACCTCAGGGATGTCAAAAATCTTTGTTTGCGGATGACACAGGCCTCTCCGCCAAAGGACGAAGCCTGCGTGTCATCTGTAGTCGATTGCAAAAAGTTTGGATATTTTTTCTTCATACTTGCAAAAATGGAAGATTTCTCCTAATGCTTCCAAAACTCAACTAATAATATTCCCACATAAACCAAAAGCTCTTTATTTGAAACCTTCAAGTAGACATGTTGTTACGATGAGAGGGGTTCCAATAAATTGGTCAGATGACGTTAAGTATCTAGGGCTTATGCTAGATAAGAATTTAACTTTCAAAACTCACATTGAGGGCATTCAAGCCAAATATAATAAATATGTAAAATGTCTCTATCCCCTTATTAATAGAAAATCAAAACTTTGTCTTAAGAACAAGCTTTTGATATTCAAACAAATTTTCAGGCCAGCCATATTGTATGATGTACCAATATGGACTAGCTGTTGTAGTACCAGGAAGAAAGCTCTGCAGAGAATTCAAAACAAAATTTTGAAATGATTCTGAGTCTTCCTCCCTGGGTATAGTACCAATGAGTTACATAGAATATCCAATGTTGAAACATTGGAACAAATGTCAAATAAAATAATTTATAATTTCAGGCAAACATTGTTACAATCTTCTATTGCCACGATTAATGCGTTATATGTTTAGGTTAAATTAGGTTAAGTAAATTGTTTTACCAAATTAGGATGATATTGTTGTCTAATAACACAGAACACCAAGATATAAGAAATCAATGTAAAGTTTGGAATGATACTAATAAAGAAATAAAAAAAATATAAAAAAGACGATCCGAAAAGTTGGATTTATGATTGACTCCGCAACTTGTACATACACATTTTTTGGGTCCTTCTTTCACAGGACAGACGTCTTTAGGGTTTATGGACAAAAGGTCGAAAGACAAAACGTCGAAAGCACAAAGGTCGAAAACAATTTGCTTGGTGGAAAACTTTCCTTTGAAAAAAGATTTTCGACCTTTTGTCCCTTCTTTTTTTTATTCTTGGACTATTTGTCCTTTCGACCTTTTGTCGTTCGACCATCTGTCCTTTCGACGTTTTGTCTTTTGACCTTTTGTCATAGATTCTTAATGGCACCTGAAGCACTGAATGAGAATCGGATATTACCTTCAGGCCCCCGAACATGTTTCCATGTCACATGGACATCGAACATAAGTTTTGCTTTTTCTAAAGCTTTAACAATATTTATTTCACTTTTATTGAAGTGAACTAAATAATATTCTTAATAAAGCCTTTTCCGACAAATGCTAGATTGAATTTTTTTGTTTTTCATCACGATTTGGTTAAGATCCAAGTAAATCATTCATTTTTCTGTTTGATCATATGTGACTCATAGCCACTTGAGAGACCATTCAAGTTGGCCTTGATTTAAAATTCATTTTTGTCATCATTAGTAAAAAAATGTGCCTTTTTACTTTATTAAGTAATGGCGCTTAAGGCTCAAGAATCCATCATTCAATTATCAGCAATCATCAAAAGTGAAAAACCAGTTTTTTCGTTCAAATTTAAAGATATCCTCGTGAAAATCTATCATTGCATTACAGATGGCATGGAAATCTCCCACTTTCGAGGGGAACGTGCCACCCGAGCCGAAGTTCTGATACCCCAATCCATTAAAAAGTAGGGGTAAGTGTACCAAGTAAAAAATATTGTGTTTTTCATTGTGATTCATTCAATAAGAACTGGAATGTTTACCATGTGTGAAAAAAACTAATATTTATCGATATTAACCAGAGATACAATGGATTTTTAGAATTTAGAAATTAATTGATTTTTGCAGTTAACAAGTTTGCTGTAGCAAGTGTACGTGTAGTACTAGTTTTGCAATAGTTTCAATGCGGACGTAAGAATATAACCTAAAACGAAGCAATGGTGCGAAAATATTAAACATATTAAAGTATTTATGTCTAATATGAACAAATGATATACTTACCCCACTGTACCTTACGGAAAAAAATTGGTCATGGTTTGAGTGCATTAAGTTTTCAAAACATTAGTTTTTAGAATAATGTCATATAACCTTGGCCATTTCATTCGCAGGGTGCACAAAATCTTCACGAAGGCAGCACTTTAGGATCTTAGAGCAATAAACTGAAAAGTAGGGTCTATCCCAATGGGCCGATGGAGTCGTAATACCAAAAGAAGAAGAAGAACAGGAAATAAACGAAGTTTCGAAACAGGATATTTTCCAAAAATTTTGGGGAGAACCCAAGGTACTAGAAAGATCGCGAGAAACTTAGAAATTGCGTTGTCCTAATTTCAAAGAACGTGGAGAACCTTTTTATAAGGAAGGATCACGAAGGCGACACCGGGATTGTCAAACGGACTATTTTTGTTTTTCTATATGTCGCTATAATCCAAAGCCATTTAGGGTGATAGACCAGTGGTGAAGCCAAGAATGGCTCTCAAAAAGGCAAAATGTTGCATTTTTTTTTTGTAAAAAAAAATTATTCGACAAAACAAATAGTTGTATTACATTTATAAGGTTCAATCACCGCATGACTTTATTATTATGAAAATTTATTGGCTTTTTTCGGTGAATACAATACCTATACTCAGAGTAAAAAGTAGTAACGAAAGTAATGCAATGACAAGATGGATAGAATCGCAAGCGAGCGACGAGAGAAATGAATAGAAGTTGAAAATTTGTTTTAACAGAGGGCCATATGTCTGAACAACACAATCGAAACGACAAATCGTTGCCTGACGTCCTAATGTTCCAAACTGGCTAGTACTGTAATGTAAGTAGAAACTCATCATCCCATATTGAAAACTCATTCTTCAAACCTTTATGAAGGATGTTGCAGAAGAGACAAAGGATCTGTAAGCAAATTTTGTTTGGGATTTGTATACATGTTTGCAGGGCTATTATCCCATATTAAGCTAAATAATAGCAAACAAACTCATGAATATCTTCTCTGCTATCCGTCGAATTAAATTTCTGTCTTCATAAAATTCTATGAGATGATAAATTTGTACTTATATTACAATACTAACGTGTTTGGAACATTTCTCAAAGTTTCTCCATAGTAATTTCCATATAAACCTACATTGTCTTTGGGCCACCTTTATCATCACCTAGAAAGCTGAAAATTTCACAGAACACTATTTTAATGGTAAGGATGGTAAGGAACATATGGGAGATTGGATTTTCAAATATTTTTGAATTTTGAACCGCCCTAATGTGTATCTGTATATCATATCTTCCATAATCTGTGAGTTGAGATATGAAGTATCGCATGAAGTATACTTGAGATAAAAGACACATCTCCCATAGAATGAGATTTGGGACTTATTTCTGACCTTAGACAATATTGTCACATCTTCACAACAGTTGAGAGCTAACCTGACCACGTTCTAGCGATATCTGGGTAGTAAGGGATAACAGTTGTAGACATCCACTACAAGAGTTAGAAAGTCATGACGATAGGATACGTTTATTCAACGTAAAGAAATTCGTGACCTTCTATGTAGTAAGCAGTAACAAATCCACGAACTCTTCTGGATAAATATAATAATTCTAAATTTCTAACAAAGAACAATGGATAAGTTCGTTGCGCTTAGGGAACTTCAAATTCGGACTGAGTAATAACTTTAAAAATAAAAAGGGTCCTTCGAATTATATGACATTAATGACTCCTTTAACACCTTTGGTAGTGTTTTTCATTGAGTGTAGTTACCCCAGCAAACGTTAAGATCATATTGAAAACTAATTTTGATGTTGTTATGTCGCGAGTATTGATAATTCAGTTGGTTGTCATTTTGGTCGTTTTAACGGATAAAATTTCAAAACTGAGGGCAGAAATATGTTCTCATGAAATCAAATTTAAATCTAGTGTTGCTATCAGTTTCAGCAAATTGAAAACTGTTTCTGCTATCATGGAAAGCAAATTGAGAACTCATTGAGATATACATATTATCGATTGATATTGAAACGAGTCTGCAACAAATAAATGCTTTATTTTTATATTCTTATAATGTTTACACATGTAGCACGAATAAATTTATAATCATATAAAATGAAAACATTAACAACAAAATAATACGATAGCAGAACGAAAACAAAATATTATATCGAATATTTCAAGGATAAATTGATATCAAATGATAATATAAACTTGATACTGAAAACAAGATATGTTTTCGACTTGCTTTCTCTTTTGATGTTGAACTTTGCTCGGGTAATTAATCAACACAACACTACAATATCAGCAAAATCAATGTACATAAGAATTCAAGTATGAGTAAACAAACTTCAAAAACTGTGCCATCAAAAGTTGTCAGTTTTTTTTTAAACCATGGTCAGCTACTAATGTTTAGTCCTTAAAAAACTTAAATTTGTTGCTGTCGTTTAAAGTATTTGTGTTTGGTACTTTGAAGCGTGTTTTAGACTTCCTGCGACGGATATAACAAGCACTTTATTATTGACTGCTGCGAAGCAATTATGTACCATACTGTTTGATTGAGCCTTCAAACTTTCAATGAAAAACCTTATTTTTCCAGCCACTGGATCAAGACAACGACCGTCCTATTCATATCATCTAATTATATTGCTCACCTGCTAGGGATACCCGCTCCATGCAGCGTATCGTAGATGCTGGTCCCATGCTGCATCAGGGCTACGGCCGCCGTGTGGTCGTGCACCGGTGAAGATTGGTACATACTGGCCGAAGCTGCTGCAGCCGCCGTCGCCACTGCCACCACCGCTGAAGTGCTGGTATCACTTGCGCGAGGTACGTTGATCAACTGAGTCAAATTCGTTAGACTGCTGTCCAGCTCATCGTGTGAATAGCCCGAAGGACTACGCGATTCGCCGCCACTGCTGTTGCCATTGTTGTGTGCGTTCTGCTGCTGCTGCTGATGGTGATTATGGTGATGATGGTTGAAATTGATCACACTCTTATCATTGTTGTTATGATAAACCGCAGCACTGTAGTCCTTCAAATCGTGCAGCTCATGATGCTGATGCTGCGGCGAATCGTCTGCCATATCTGCTCCCGAAGGCCCTGGGTGCCCCATATCAACACCCGCACCACTGAGAGTTAGATAGTGATCCACAATATTGCAGCTTTCATCCTTCAAGGTATCCGCAATCACTTCATCGATTGCAGATCCATGCTGATGAGCATGGCTCGATTGGTGGTGTTGCAATTCTTCACCACCATGCTGCGCTAACGACGAGCCATACGGCGGACAAAACGCCAACAGACTACTCCTCATGGCTGACGATTCGCTACTAATTGGATTGATATTCAAATTTAAATTTGAATGGTCTGGATGCTGGTGAGAATGCGAATCGTGCGAATGATGATTATTAGCACTGCTGCAGTACACTTCTCTTTGCTGGTGTTGGTGATGATGGTTCAATTCGCGTTCATCACTCTCCGCATGCTGAACGTGGTGATGTCGTCCAATATCACTACTAGCCTTGTACGAAAGATCGCAGGGCCAACTGTTGAACGACGGTTCCTGCGCCGCGTAGTTGAAATAACTCACCTGTTGATGCAAGCTTGGACTTATCAACGGATGCAACGTGGAGTATCGCGGTGGGGATCCCAGCTGATGATTCGCGTTAACATATGATTCGTACTTCTGTGCACTTTCTTGCAACTGTTTAGAACTAGACGTTATCACCGAAGGAGTGTTTACATGCTCCTCGTTTGTTCTTATCGTTGAATAAATCATAGAATCACTTGTGTGGCCGCTACCACCTACAACACCGGGCGCGAGCTCTGTTGATAACGTATCGGTCTTATCTCTTACCGTTGCACTGACCGCCTCGTTATCGGAATGTTTACTAGTTGCGTTTTCACTTTCACTAACTTCCTTGGTCTCTTCGTGCGATGCGCTCGCCTCACTATCGATCGTAGAATGTTCAATCTGCTGTCGTTGTCTGGCCGAGCTGCTACTGCTGCTGTTATCGCTATGCTGCGCACTGGCTTGCGGTGACACAACAACTGGTAACTTGAAGGCAGCCGCAGCCACATCATACGTAGAATCGGTCCCGTCTGAAACATAACACAAATGAACATAAGAAAACTAAGAAAGAGTAGCTACTCAGCAAAAAAACAAAAACGAAAAAATCTTCTAGACATAAGCCAGAGCAGGACACAACTCGGTCGAGATACTTTTACTGCGTGTTTATGTACGCACAATTCTCCTTCAAGCATAACGCAAAGCCAAACAACAACATAAAGTTCTAAGGTCACAGTCTGGCATGAACCATCATGTCTCGATGACGAACGAATAGAGCGCTCTCCCAACAAATGAACCACAAAAGGAGCAACGAATATTTCTACCCGCTCTACGGAACAGCACACAGCGCTACAAAGGGTTTCGTCATTCGATTATGCTTTTACTTGGACATATTGCTTTGTCTCAGCCCTCAAGTGACTCAAACCTTCCTTCCAAGGCTGTAGGGTAGGTACGTTAGAAATGATTCATTTTCTGCCTGTTGTGCAGTTACCGAGTGAGTACCCTACCCAACTCACCGCACCAAGCTCTGAGCACCACACTACTGCCAGTCCGTTTAATTAAAGAGCTCACTCTTTCTCTCTGCCTCTCCGATTTTCCCCCTTTCATTGTACGTACTGACGTAAGCTCCTCCCACTTCTGTGGGGAACCCAAAGCAAAATCGAAAACAACCAGAACGAGAAAGAGTGACGATTGAACGATGATGATTCCGTTTCACAGCACTAGTCCTATTGTATTCAGTCAGGCAGTACCGTATAGACACGGGTTTATATAAAATTGCTGCAACTGTCTGTTTAATTGGTCGATCCACCGAGGGGATGGAAATGGTTGCGGTTGAATAAAGTAAATTTGATTGGCTGCTGCAAGAGTTGAACTTTGACTGTAAGCCAACTATTATTCTAGAGGGAATGTGGAGTAAAATGCAACGAGTTTGCAAGATCGTAAGATAATAACTCAATCAGAAAGGAATATCAAACAGATTTTCACAACAGAATGTGTAAAATGTGTTGTTTTAATATCTAGCTAGCCTTAAGGCTAGATATCAAAAAAAAACAAAACAAAAAACAAAATTCTTGCAATGATAGTGTAGGGTAACAGTCGTATTTTGGACCCCCTAAGGAAGTGATTTTAGTTTTTTTGTCACGATTAATTAATTACACAGCGTAACCAAGTCGAAGAACATGCCAAAATGTAGAGAAAAACTTCCTCTACATGATAAAAATGCCCTCACGGTCATGCAGGATCCAAAAAACGTCGAAAATAATTGATTTGTGAAGCACTGTTTTTCCTTATTTTGGACACACCAATACATTTGGACCCTCAAAGTATATACAGAATTGGACAAAACATTTACAACTTTTCCGATTTTCCATACAAAATGACCATCTTTGGTAAGCTATATCTCGGTTATTTATGGACCGATTTCAATGAAATTTTGGCAGAACATCAGACATAACTTGAATTTTAACATGTGTTTTTTGGGTGAAGCAGTAATGGTTTGACTAAAGTGAATTTTTTGATGATTTTTTATAAATGGCATAACTGAACATATTGAAGGAATAACTTCATGGTATCTTCCGCAAAGTTGTAGATTTTAACGAGATGAACAAATTTGCTGAAGACAGTTTTTGTGTAGGACTATCCGATTTTGAGATAAATAGTTTGGAATTTTTCGTTGAAAATTACACTTTAGATAAACCGTTATAATTTATAAACTCGTGATTGGAAAAACTATTCGAAAATATTTGTTAAAATTCAAGTTATATCTGATGTTCTGTGAAAATTTCATTCAAATCGGTCCATAAATAACTGAGATCTAGCTAACCAATGTTGGTCATTTTGTATGGAAAATCGAAAAAGTTGCAAATGTTTTGTCCAATACTGTATTTTGGACCCCCGGCATTTTTAATCGTTTGGCGACTAAGTCCACGACACTGGTTGTATAATATGCTTGCCCATAGTCTAATCAATCGATTGACAATGGAAAACCGAAGAAATTCTACGCTTTCAGTTCAGGAATTTGAAAAAAGTTTTTGTTTACATTTGAATAATTTCTGATGGCTTCAATTTCTGTGTGTAACGTATTGTAACGGTTGCATGGATGAACCGATTAAATTACATTAATTTCAGATAAAATAAACACATTTTCTATGTACAAACAGTTTATGCAAGTGCGGGATAGTCCTATTTTTCCAAATGGCATGCGAATTGAGTTGGTCTTTTGATTTAAACTGGGAAATTTGCAGGAAAATGGCCCAGGGGGTCCAAAATATGTTGGTTACTCTTACGGCGATTCAAATTTTAAAAATGATTCAAAATCCAATCTCCCATATGCTCCTTGCCATCCTTACCATAAAAAATAGTGTTCTGTGAAATGTTCAGTTTTATGGGTGGTGATTTAAAGGTAGACCAAAGAAAATGTAGGTTTATATGGAAACCACTATGGAGAAATTTTGAGAAATGTTCCAAACACGTTAGTACTGTAATGTAAGTAGAAACATATCATCCCATATTGAAAACTCATTCTTCAAACCTTAATGAAGGATGTTGCTGAAGAAACAACTCCCTTTTGGGTTTGGTATTTTTGGAAATGTTTGCAGGGCTGTAATCCCATATGGAGCTAAATAATAACACACAAACTCATTAATACCTCTTTTCTTATCCGACGGATTGATTTGCTCTCTTCAGACCATTTCTTCATTATGGTTTAAAGAATGAGTTTTTACTATGGGATAATAAGTTTATACTTACATTACAGTACTTGCGTGATTGGGACATTTCTCAAAATTTCTCCACGGTTATTTCCATATAAACCTACATTGTCTTTGGGCCACCTTTAAATCGCCACCTAGAAAGCTGAAAATTTCACAGAACACTATTTTTATGGTAAGGATGGTAAAGAACATATGGGAGATTGAATTCTCAAACTTTTTTAAATTTTGAATCACCCTAGTATAGTCGCACCATAATTGATGCAACCTGTAGTAAATGAACTTTGTATATCGTAAATATTGTCGAATTATGTGTAGTGAAGTTTTTTGTGTCAATGAATGTTTATTTCTATGAAAATAATGTAAAATTCTAGAAAGTTAAAAGACATCCATAAACTTCTAGTTCAGAACAAGGATTTGGACATGGGTAGAGTCGATTTAAAAACAAACAATAATCACATTGACAAGTAATCAATTTCACCCCGAAATGGGATCCCCCGAGCTTGTATCTTAGAGATGATGTTTAAGACTAACATCACATTTGTTAGAAAATTTCGGTACATAAGCTAATGAGGTTCACCGTCGTACTTGTTTTCCTGCATTTAGTTGCATGGTACTGATAACATTTTAGAAAGCAAACCGTGAAAAATTATTAATTTCATCCGAAATTATGGTACCAACGGTTCATACATCGCGACACTTTAACGGATTTTTTTTGTGTCATTTTTAAATAAAAATAAACAAGTTTTATGAATCAAAAGTTACATCATCAAAAATTAATGTTTTGCTAGAAACACTTTTTTTTCCTTTAAAAAGCGCATCTCGCGATGTATGGACGGTTGGTAGTAAATATAATAAGCTTGGGTTGGTAGTTATCATAATAATCTTGAGTTACACATTGAGTTACTGAAAACATAACCATTACAGTAATGACCCGATTTTGCCAGCCCCCGATTTTGTCTACCCCCGATTTTAGCACCATTTTTGACCCGATTTTGTGTACCCCCAATTTTTGCATCCTTTTTTGCCCGATTTTGCCAGTCTAAAATTGAAGTTTATTTTTATCAGTTTAAGCACATCTATACTGGCCATATTTGGTTCATAAAGTCAATTATTACCTTGGCCACATCTATACAATCAACTAAAGACCGAGTTTAATAAATTTGATTTTTTTTAATTATCAAAGAAACTGATCAATGTTACCTTAGATTACGGTACATACAAAATGTAAGGAAAACAACAATATTTATATTGACAAAATCATAAAACTAAGTCCTTAAGTTAAAATAAAATTTGAAAACAGTCGAAACATTTCCCGATTTTAGCTCTTTCCCAATTTTGTCAACCTTTAATGTAGCACGGGGTTGACAAAAACGGGACATTACTGTATTTTCAAATCGGCTTCAAGTTTTGAAAAAAAATTTATTCCAAAAATGGCCATAAGTGAGATTTTTTTCAGTACTTTTATTCAAAAATTTAGACAATTATCTAAAAGTAATCTATTCAACATTCGAAGGGGTTAGACGCAAAAGGGTGTAAGTGACAAAAACCTAGTTTTGAGGAAATCAACTTTAAAGATCTGACAGCAATTTGTCATTCCATACAAATTATATGGGAGCCACAAAATCAAACCAGTCTTCTACGAATAATGTTATTTATTCTGTTGGACGGAAAAAATAACTTGAAAATACCATATTTGTTTTTAATTATGAAACGTGGTTTTACGGCTAACCAGCCGAGTGGAAGTTTAACAACTACCGAAAAGCTAAACATTACATATAATTTGCAATTGGATTAGATGGACAAATTGATGTGAAGATTTGCGAAAAAGTTACACGTCTTCTCAGTGAGAATCGAACTCACGACTCCCCGATCTCTAGTTGGGGCGCGTTAACCACTACGCCATGAGAGGACTCATGAACGCAGAAGTTAACCTGAATTCGATTTCAGCTCAATAATCACGTGGTTCTTTTTCGCAAAGTGCACCTCTTTCGGAAGAATTAGATGCCCATCCAAACACAACGCTTTCTATATATATCCAATGCCTAGCCCGAGAGCGCATTGTTTTTAGGTATAGGAATAGCACACTACACTAGCCAGCAACTGCGCTGGCTGAGGTATCTATTGTGTGGGCTTCCAATGGGTCGCGACGTTCTCAAACGACCGGTTACGGAACATGAGTCCGTTGCTCGATAAATATTTGTTTTTAATTATGAAACGTGGTTTTACGGCTAACCAGCCGAGTGGAAGTTTAACAACTACCGAAAAGCTAAACATTACATATAATTTGCAATTGGATTAGATGGACAAATTGATGTGAAGATTTGCGAAAAAGTTACACGTCTTCTCAGTGAGAATCGAACTCACGACTCCCCGATCTCTAGTTGGGGCGCGTTAACCACTACGCCATGAGAGGACTCATGAACGCAGAAGTTAACCTGAATTCGATTTCAGCTCAATAATCACGTGGTTCTTTTTCGCAAAGTGCACCTCTTTCGGAAGAATTAGATGCCCATCCAAACACAACGCTTTCTATATATATCCAATGCCTAGCCCGAGAGCGCATTGTTTTTAGGTATAGGAATAGCACACTACACTAGCCAGCAACTGCGCTGGCTGAGGTATCTATTGTGTGGGCTTCCAATGGGTCGCGACGTTCTCAAACGACCGGTTACGGAACATGAGTCCGTTGCTCGATAAATATTTGTTTTTAATTATGAAACGTGGTTTTACGGCTAACCAGCCGAGTGGAAGTTTAACAACTACCGAAAAGCTAAACATTACATATAATTTGCAATTGGATTAGATGGACAAATTGATGTGAAGATTTGCGAAAAAGTTACACGTCTTCTCAGTGAGAATCGAACTCACGACTCCCCGATCTCTAGTTGGGGCGCGTTAACCACTACGCCATGAGAGGACTCATGAACGCAGAAGTTAACCTGAATTCGATTTCAGCTCAATAATCACGTGGTTCTTTTTCGCAAAGTGCACCTCTTTCGGAAGAATTAGATGCCCATCCAAACACATATATATATATATAGAACATAGGATATATATAGAAAGCGTTGTGTTTGGATGGGCATCTAATTCTTCCGAAAGAGGTGCACTTTGCGAAAAAGAACCACGTGATTATTGAGCTGAAATCGAATTCAGGTTAACTTCTGCGTTCATGAGTCCTCTCATGGCGTAGTGGTTAACGCGCCCCAACTAGAGATCGGGGAGTCGTGAGTTCGATTCTCACTGAGAAGACGTGTAACTTTTTCGCAAATCTTCACATCAATTTGTCCATCTAATCCAATTGCAAATTATATGTAATGTTTAGCTTTTCGGTAGTTGTTAAACTTCCACTCGGCTGGTTAGCCGTAAAACCACGTTTCATAATTAAAAACAAATATTTATCGAGCAACGGACTCATGTTCCGTAACCGGTCGTTTGAGAACGTCGCGACCCATTGGAAGCCCACACAATAGATACCTCAGCCAGCGCAGTTGCTGGCTAGTGTAGTGTGCTATTCCTATACCTAAAAACAATGCGCTCTCGGGCTAGGCATTGGATATATATAGAAAGCGTTGTGTTTGGATGGGCATCTAATTCTTCCGAAAGAGGTGCACTTTGCGAAAAAGAACCACGTGATTATTGAGCTGAAATCGAATTCAGGTTAACTTCTGCGTTCATGAGTCCTCTCATGGCGTAGTGGTTAACGCGCCCCAACTAGAGATCGGGGAGTCGTGAGTTCGATTCTCACTGAGAAGACGTGTAACTTTTTCGCAAATCTTCACATCAATTTGTCCATCTAATCCAATTGCAAATTATATGTAATGTTTAGCTTTTCGGTAGTTGTTAAACTTCCACTCGGCTGGTTAGCCGTAAAACCACGTTTCATAATTAAAAACAAATATTTATCGAGCAACGGACTCATGTTCCGTAACCGGTCGTTTGAGAACGTCGCGACCCATTGGAAGCCCACACAATAGATACCTCAGCCAGCGCAGTTGCTGGCTAGTGTAGTGTGCTATTCCTATACCTAAAAACAATGCGCTCTCGGGCTAGGCATTGGATATATATAGAAAGCGTTGTGTTTGGATGGGCATCTAATTCTTCCGAAAGAGGTGCACTTTGCGAAAAAGAACCACGTGATTATTGAGCTGAAATCGAATTCAGGTTAACTTCTGCGTTCATGAGTCCTCTCATGGCGTAGTGGTTAACGCGCCCCAACTAGAGATCGGGGAGTCGTGAGTTCGATTCTCACTGAGAAGACGTGTAACTTTTTCGCAAATCTTCACATCAATTTGTCCATCTAATCCAATTGCAAATTATATGTAATGTTTAGCTTTTCGGTAGTTGTTGAAAATACCGTTGGGAAGCTTGGAAACCGTAGATTTTTTAGTAGTAAACTCAACTCAAAACCGATCAAAATGCCACTTACACTCTTTGCATTTAGGTTTGCCATTTTTCGACTACACTTATTTGAGAAAAAACGGGTTAAAATGTTTGGCCGTTTCCAAGAGAAAGTCCAGATAACTTTTGGAAAAAAAACTAAGTATGCAAAGTGGTTTACTTAGTCAAGGTCTACATACAAAGTGGATGGAAAATCCGGAAAGTTCCATTAAAATCTAAGTTCTACCAACAACAGTTCGAGTTGACGCGAAATGCGTCTATAGTACCAATATCAACATTTCTGAATTCCGTTTCTATATTAGCACTAGTTTCACGGTACAGCACAGTGGTGCGATCTAGAAAACATGTCGGCCAAAACCTCAAGGTCTCTTTAAACTTGCTAAAATTATATGTTTGACATATTATATGCCATATTAAATCAGTATGGGCGTTTGTTTTTAAATACTTCTTGTTTTGGACTGATTATTAGGATATACAGTATTGTACAATACATATGAAATGTATTCAATTTTCCATACAAAATGATCAACTTTAGCCGGCGTAATCACAGTTATTCTTTGACCAATTTTAATAAAATTTGCACTGCACGTCCGGTATAACTTAGATTTCAACATATATTTTGAGCAATTTTTTTAAGCACTACTTCATAAATAATTACAATAATTAGACTAAAGTGATATTTTTGACGAAAAATTAAAAAAAAAAAAGATTTAACCAAAAATATGAAAGCCTCACACAAAACCTGTCATGATCATCTCGTCTAAAACTACAACTTTGCTGAAAATATCATGAAGTTATTCCTATATTATGTTTTGATATATTATGTTTGGTAATTTTCAACAATTTCAATTTGTCAAAAAAATGCACTATGGCTTAACTATTATTCAATGCAAGTAGGGTAACGGTCGTATTTTGGACCCCTAAGGAAGTGATTTTAGTTTTTTGTCCCAATTAATCAATTGTATAGCGTAACCAAGTCAAAGAACATGACAAAATGTAGAGAAAAACTTCCTCTAAGTGATAAAAATGCCTGTACGGTCATATACGATCCAAAAACAATCGAAAATAATTGAATTGTGAAGCACTCTTTTTCATTATTTTGGACACACCAATGCATTTTGGACCCCCGGCATTTTTTATCGTTTGGCGACTAAGTCCACGACACTGGTTGTAAAATATGCTTGCCTATAGTCTAATCAATCGATTGGCAATGGAAAACCGAAGAAACTCTACGCTTTTAGTTCAGAAATTTGAAAAAAGTTTTGGTTTACATTTGAGAAATTTCTGACGGCTTCAATTTCTGTGTGTAACGTGTTGCAACGGTTCCATGGATGAACCGATTAAATTAAATAAATTTCAGATAAAATAAACACATTTTTTATGTACAAACGGTTGGTGCAAGTGCGAAATAGTCCTATCTTTCCAAATGGTATGCGAATTTAGTTGGTCTTTCGATTTTAACAGGGAAATTTGCAGGAAAATGGCCCAGGGGGTCCAAAATATATTGGTTACCCTATCATCTACTTCATCAGTCTCAGCATCATTATTGTGTCTTTGGCTTCAGTCTGTTCTCATACTCGATTTGGCAGAAAAAGCATGTCCATGTGGGAAATGATTTTACCAATTACGAAATTAGGTAGTTCAGAACCACCATAATAAGCCGAGATGATTTATGTTATTGTTTTTAACATGTTTATTTAGTTACATTTCAAAGTTTACCTAAAAGTATTCTGACTTAATGAACTCAGACGAGAAACTCTCCAAAAATACCACAAATATTGCATGTTTGATAAAACGTGGGAAAAAAGCCTTGTACAGTTCACGTTTTCCCCCATGCTGGTGTAATTTAGTTTTTAAATAGTAACTCAAGATCTTCCGTCTTATGCGTTTCTTATTTCAAAGGCAGAATGAATGGGTTGAATTGTTATCATGAATCTTGATAGTATTTAAGGACTGTTAATTTTCTAAAGTGGACACCTTGTTTATGCTATATCTTTTTTTAATGATAAAATCGTAATCGGTTTTCTATGCATCGTTCAAATATTGTTGTACAATGTTATGAAAATATGAAATCTTACAGAATGCTTCTGGTTGAAGAACTAAATAGTTTTTCCGAAACCGCATAAGAAAAACTGTTCGTCAAAGTTAAGCATTATTTTTCTCATAACAAAAATCCTCATTTTTATGCAAAAAAATGTATACCAAATGGATAAAAAATCTACTTAAGAAAAATTAACAATATTTCACCATTCTCTGACACTAGGTCCCTCTAGTGATTTATCCTTTATGTTCAATTTCGATGATATACCTTCCTTTAACTCCAAGCAAAACAAGTAAAGTAAAAAGCGTGTTGAAAATTGGTTTAGATTACTAAAGAAACTATATTTGTATAAAAGAGAGCTAAATCGTGAGTTTTAACCGGATGCTTAGGTATGTCGTTTATGAAAACTTTTAAAATCATTTACACATATTTATCGATCTACAGCTAATTGTAAGCGTTTTTCTCCGAATATTTTGATAGGTTATCTCAGAATAACACATTATAAAAATAATGCATCGAAAATAAATTCAATTCCATTACAGCATTCGAAGAGCAAGCCTTTTTTGAAAATAAAAAATATAGATTTTTTTATTTTCCACTCAATTTTTAATAATCATTTATCCTTTGAAAACCTAAAAAAAATCAACCGTTATGAACGTTGTGCCTTATTAGTGCGAAATTTAATTTCTTTTGCAGAAAACCAATTGCGATTTCATTGATAAATTAAAAATATATTTTACTTGCAAGGTGTTCACTTCATAAAATGATCAGTAGTGTATTACCACTATTTATATAACTAGCTAGGTAATTGTTGGGAATGGTCCATAAAATACGAAACACTGTTAGAAAAAGGAGATGACGATCCGTATAAAAATTATGGAAATGTGATATTAAAGGCGTGATATAGGAAAATTGAAATGGTAAAATTTCACGTCACAGGTATTCAAAATCATGAAGATTGAGCCATCGCATGCCTAGTTTTGGTACGAAAACTGAAATGTCTCACAATACGGGTATCTCCGGTGGTCATTCCTGGGTTATTTTGGTGGTCCAGAAGAACCGAAGTGGTCATTCATCTGTAATTAAAGAGTTACAGGGATTCGAAATCATGAAGATTGAGCCGTGGCATGCCTAGTTTCGATACAAAATCTGAGTGGTCCCATATTACGGATTTCCCGGTGGCCGTTCCGATGCTCCAACAGGACCAAAATAACAATCTTTTCATCCTTTTGTCAAAAAGCATCCAAACATAAAAAAACCGTAAATAATTGGAAACAATTTATTTGGTTTTGGGGCATAAATCCGAGTAATTTCATCGAATTGTCCGAATTGGTCACCTTCCAGGACTTCAGGAACCGGTTCCGCATGACCATACTGGATCACATTTTTCAGGGAATCTGCGCCGATAATTGGTTCCTTATTATAGATATCCATCAACCGAATAGTACCAATGTGAATTATATTTATTTTAAAAACTGCGATGGAAACTTAGTTTTTGGATGCTCCGGGTTTCCGAAACCGGGTATGAATAAGTAGATGATTTGAGAATCTCTATTCACAGTCCAAAAAGACGGTGAAAAGACGTATTGCAACTGCGAGTTGGGCTTTCTACGGGCTCCGTAACCAGCTGAAGTCCCGTAGCCTGCAAACGAAAACAAAACTCGCGTTATACAAGACACTGATCCTTCCGGTTGTCCTATATGGCCATGAATCATGGACATTGCAGGAAGTCGACCGGAGAGCTTTTGGGGTGTTTGAACGTAAAGTGCTGCGAACAATACTCGGCGGTAAACTAGAAAACGGCATCTGCCGGCGTCGCATGAATCACGAGTTGTACCATGTGTATAAAGAGGTGGATATTGTCAAGCGCATAAAACACGGCAGGCTGCGTTGGGCTGGTCACGTTGCCCGTATGCTGGAAGAACGACAAGCAAAGATAACATTCAACAAAGAACCTGGACGAGGCCGCCGACTTCGTGGCAGGCCGCGCACACGATGGCTTTTTGCGGTTGAGGAGGACTTAAGGGCACTTAACGTTCAGGGCGACTGGAAGCGATTGTCCCAGGACCGAGCCCAGTGGAGAAGACTCATCCATTCGGCGCAGATTCATCTTAGCGAATTGTAGCCCATCAAGTATCAAGTAAGTATTCACAGTCCACGTGAATACCTATTCAACAATATGGGGACAGTTCAGATTACTTGTTTAGTTACGAAACTACAGTTTGTCAAAGTAAGGGTCTCCAAAGGGACTTTTTTCAGTTCTAGCAGGTTCCCGGGGGCCACAGTGACCAAACACGGATCTCCGAGAGGGTTTCTGAAACTAGACATGTGTGCCTTTCATTTAAGCCCAACAGAACTAAATTCGGTCAACAGTCAACACACTGATTTTTGCGAACTGTTTGAATTTTCGTCGAAAAAGATCCTAAGTCACAATTTGTAACATTTTGTTTATGGAAGCTCCTCTAGGGTCATTCAAAACTTTTGTTTCCGCAAAAATAAAATTTCCCACAAAAAATAATTGTCACAAACTTTTAAATTTCCAGGTTATTTCAATCAAAAGATACATTGATTTGAATTTTGAAATGGGTCGAGTTCCTTACTAAGGTTCTTATTCAACTCAGGTGTACTTTATATATACACACACAACTTCTCTGTAGCTGCAGTCATTTCGGTTTGAACTCTCTTTAAATTTTTAAATAGCTGGTAAATAATGGATCGCAAACATTTTTTTTTTTTTGAAAGATCATGTCCACAATCCACTTAAGGAGCTGAAGAAAATTCAAGATCCAAACTTTGGCTCCACACTTTGAATTTAAACCACAGATGTGTCAAGAAATTCGGAAGAAAAATATTACCATTCGAATAAAACAACTTTGATTTTTGATGCAGGTGAAACTCAAATCAAAATCGTATTTTACAAGGCTTTTAAATCTTTCCTATAAAGATTATATCAACATCTTTATTCCATGACTCAGTTTTTACTAGATGTCTCTAAGGAAATTTCAATTGAATTATAACTCTCTTGACAATCTATACATGTGGGTTTGAGAATGATCAACTTCTTCTTGAATTATGGTATTCCTTATATGAACTAATTGGATTTCTGAAAATACAAGAATCTGGGGGAGTCCTTACACATGTTTCTGAGAAAATCTTTGCAAAACTCATGAAGGTTTACCTATTCGAATCTGTTTAAAAACTCTCAGGTGAATTTCTATAGAAATCAATAATTTGAAGTATTTTTTTTGGGGAATCTAAACAAACTTTAATGACACCTAAAGTAATCTATTTTTAACCTTTTGTTGAAAATTAATGAAAAAACGTTATAATGTTATCGCGTATCTCTGCATTATGCCTGTGTATAGTAACTTTCAAATATTTCCCATGATTGATCAGGATCGTCATAACTATTCAATCATTAACTGCGTATAAAATACCTAAGACACAAACAAAATGTGTAAGCTAATTTATTCACTTGTTACTCAAGTGCGAGGGAATACACATTTTAAAGTTGACCGGCGTCGGACAAATCTTATTGAAACCAGATACCTTCGCAAGTTTTAGATTCAAGTGTTTGGTTTCTCGAGTTCCAAGTGGTTGTAGCGTCGGCGAACGCTTTGTTTTTCATATGGATAGATATACCTAACCAGTCATAATATTGTTTCTGGACTGTTGTGATACATTTCGTTTTCCGAACCCTGGAGGCGCGTGTCTTTTACATGTGCAGTATTGTTTGCCTTTCTTGAAGGTTCATTTTTTTCTCGAAGGTCCATTCTCTTTGGTTTCGGACTTTTCCGTTTTGTCATTCGTCCTCTGTTTGTTCAAGCGTTCGGTGATTGTGATTTCATGTTGGCAATGACTCATTACTTGCGCATACCGGAAGCAACCGCATAGTGTGGGGCAATTCAGTTATGTTAACTATCTGATCACATCCATTTCCACTAAAAAGCAAAGAAACAAATGATTTATTAGCTACTATTCCAGTGCTGTTTTTTGTTTTCCTTCAAAAAGTATTTGACCTAGCACAAATAGGATAAAACTCTCACGATGTTTGTGTAGGATTTTTCTTTGTTTAGCCTTTCTCTTCGGTAAAAGTGGTGAACGTTGCATCTATTTAGTTATTGTCCAGAGGGGATGAGATTGAGGAAATACTGCTTATATATTGTGATTTGTTTTTTTAACAACTGTCGTAATGTGGCTTGAAATGTTTTTTTTAATACGAGAATATTTTCATTAGTAATGTATTTGCAAATGTTGGAACACATTCTTGGAATCCTTTTGTTGTTACTTTTACTCTTACTTTTTTTTAATTAGACAGTATGTAAATTTATCCATTCTCACCCCTTTTCAGCTAAAGTCTCCTACAGCTTTCAGGCAACATATTGTAAGGAATACATAAATTTGAGATGAAACCTATGAGAACAATTCAAAACTGCCTTGCTTGTAACATTGATCAGCGGGGTAACATTGATCGGAATGACTCATCTCGTTAAAAGTTCAAATAAAGATTTATTGATGAAACATTTTCGAATAATGAATAGTGCCTCTGTTTCTTATAATCATAAGCTAATAAAAATTAAGGTTATTGCCAAAATTGCGTTTACTCCATGCGTGAATTTGTCAACTTTTTGAATCAATGATTTCTAGCACTTTCACTGACACTACCAAAAACACATGAGTTCTGCAGACGATGTGATCAAGAAAAGTGCGGTTGTTACTAAATATGACTTCGCCGAAAACGATTCCGTTGTCAAATCTTTTATAAGTTTATTCAATTAGGCAACATTAACTAATTACAATTAAAAATGTAGAATTTCCTTAGGAAATTGCCCAATACGCCTCAATATTCCGCGGTTCAAGGTGTTTTTAATTTTGAAATAACTCAAAAAGTAAATGACTTGTAAGAGTTTGGTCTTCATATTCGGCTTCAGGGGCCATGATTTTAGTAAGGTGGTCAATGTTACCCCATATCAGCTGAATCAAAAAATCACTTAAAACATTTATTTAAACATGTTTAAATCTTTCGAAAAACAAAATAAAGTATAAAGTTAGGAGCGATGGGTGCCAGTACTTGTTTTAAAAATATAAAACTTGTAACATTTGTATTGTGAAATGAAAAATTTGAGAAAAACTCAAAAAAAATGATCAATGTTACCCCGGATTACGGTACCATCGTTGGGAGCGAGGCTGGGCTAAACAGTGAGTTTCGGTTGCTGTGAACTATCATACTGTTCAAAATAACTTTTCTTTAATATAAATTGACGCTTATATTGGGCTGTTCGGTAATCCAATCCGCATGGTTATTAAATTAACTTAACTCATTACGCGTGGTAAAGAAGGATAAATTATGGGTGAAATTTTAAAAATAAATCCGCGTGCTCGGCTGAGATTCGATCTACCTTAATTATAATGTTAACAATATTTGCTGAGTTATTTCAGATTATACTTCAGCCGCCCTAGGTCCAATGCACAGTGGTCCAGGAATCAGTTTTACGCGGAAAGATGCATTTTGAGCTTTAGAATGAAACATTAGACAAAAACGGTCTTCTACAAAGGTGTTTGTATTAGTTAAGCCCTTTGTTTGGTGTTATTGAAAATTAGGGTGGACCACATTTTCATAGAAATTGTGTAACTAACTTTCTTGCTTGTAGAAATTATATTATACATGCTTTAGCAAAGTTATAGACCATTCAATTTCAAGCAACTTTGCCAAAAAAAGTTTTTTTGTATCTCTTAAATTGACCGATTTAGAGCTTTTTTTTCTGCAGTGACATAGGGTGGTCCGAACAAAACTGGTTTTCTGGCTCTAGAGTTTTCAATTCAAATTTCTCATCAAAGTAGTCTATGAAACACTTTTAGAGCTTTAAAAAATGCGTAATTTGGTGAGTGAAGAAACTCGCTATCTCTTTCCGTTTAGGAGTTATTGTTGTTTTTCTCTCAAAAACATGCCTACTTTGATTGTGAATATCTCTGATTGGGGCAAACATAAAAAATATCTTTTGATGGCATTCGAAAGACAAAATACAATTGTATATTATATCAAAAAATCACAGATGTGTTATTTTTGTAACTTTAATAAAATGCCTTGAAAAACAAAGAATTTTAAGCAGAAAAACTTTAATAACTTTTGAACTAAAATAGATATCATCAATATTTTTGCATGAAAATTTGCGTTTTCTTAAGTTCTTAAAGTCGTTCATAGACCATTTTTACGATAAATCTGAAATAAGAAAGATAGAGCTCTTAAACTATTTTGAAAATTTTCATAGCATGTATTTCTTTATTATTTTGCATTTTGAGCATGAAAATGAAATTTTAGACAAAAATGATCTTCTAAAAAATTGTTTCTAAAAATATAAGCTTTCATACTGTGTCATTTGAAACTAGGGTGGTCCAAAATATCACACATATCATATAATCAACTTTTTTATTTGCAAAAATACTGGTATATGCTCTTTGGCAAAACGGTAGAACTTGAAATTTTGATCAACTTTGCCAAAAAAAGTTTTTCTGTAGCTCAAAATTTGACCAATCTAGAGCATTTTTCCTAATCATCGCAGGGTGGTCCAACAAAAATAAGTTATTCAACTCTAGTTTTTTTAATATTATTTTCTCGTCAAAGTCGTCTATGAACGACTTTTAGAACTTAACAAAACGCAAATTTTCATGTAAAAAGATTGTTGATATCTATTTTAGTTCAAAAGTTATTAAAGTTTTTGTGATGAAAAATATTTGACTTTAAAGACGTTTTATTTGAGTTACAAAAATAACACATCTGTAATTTTTTGATATAATATACAAATTAATTTTGTCTTTTGAACGCTGTCAAAAGATATTTTTTATGTTTGCCCCAATCAGAGATATTCACAATCAAAGTAGGCATGTTTTCGAGAGAAAAACAACAATAACTCCTAAACGGAAAGAGATACCGAGTTTCTTCACTCACCAAATTACGCATTTTTTAAAGACCTAAAAGTGTTTCATAGACTACTTTGATGAGAAATTTGAATTGAAAACTCTAGAGCCAGAAAACCAGTTTTTTTAGGACCACCCTATGTCACCGTAGGAAAAAAGCTCTAAATCGGTCAATTTAAGAGATACAAAAAAACTTTTTTTGGCAAAGTTGCTTGAAATTGAATGGTCTACAACTCTGCTGAAGCATGTATAATATAATTTCTACAAGTAAGAAAGTTAGTTACACAATTTCTATGAAAATGTGGTCCACCCTAATTTTCAATAAAACCAAACAAAGGGCTCGACTAATACAAACAACTTTGTAGAAGACCGTTTTTGTCTATTGTTTCATTCTAAAGCTCAAAATGCATCTTTCCGCGTAAAACTGATTCCTGGACCATAGTGCAATGTCACTACCAACGGCGGTTTACTCCATAGCAATAGTATTGTGAATCTATTACATATTCGACCGGCAAAAATTTTAACAACCAGTTTTCACCCATTAAGGGTTTAAAACGATATCACGACAAACGTTTAATGCCTCTTTTTAAGTGCCATGAAGGTGATGTTGTGACACTTTCCATTTCTTTTGGTAACTATTGTAATTCGATCTTTTTCGTTCTAGGATCATAAATTAGGTAAACTGATCCCGCGTATCGGAGGAATTTAAAGTACCACTATCGATTTTATGACTTAGTATCAGCAGTAAAGAATATCAAAGTCATTTTTATCGCTATAGACAAATTTCAGTGGTGACCATAACATGTGTATGGTTGTCTGCTAGTACCAATTTAAAGAGCGTCCACCCTTGTAGTTGATGGCAGTGAACTTGGTTGGTTGTACGTGCTGGTGCAAAGGAAACTCTCGAGAAAACCTCAGTAGAAGAGCTAAGAGAGTGTGTAATTCAAGCAGAAAATTATGGGTTCTACTGCTCTGGCGGTCATAAATCTTTCCACTGCGATACAACTATGAACCCTGGCTCATGTGATACGGAAAACACTTGTTATGCGCTAAATTTCACTGGTTCTTGTCCATTTTTTTTGTGGTTTTCCTTTATCACCCAGAAGAACCCCGTATGCTGCTTTCGTTCAGTCAATCGTCTGTTTGGTATGTTTACTGGGTCATAAACAACATGTCTTAAAAAAGGAGGTGAAATTTGACCTCTTCAAACACCATACCACGTACCACTCATGTGGACAACCGTTGAGAGGAAGCAAAAAACCCGAAGACCTGATACGGGAGAAAGTGTGAGAAAGCTACTACAACGTTGTCAAATGATTTGTGGAATAATTAGGTCCCTGGGTTTGAACTCGATTTGATAAATTGCACTTGTTCTGGATGAATCCCAGAAGGATTAGTCGGGTCTAGGGCGCTTGTTACGTAACCATAAGGTGATAAATTGGATTCAATCGACTGGGTAATTACAACCATGGGAACTACAAGGAAGTGAGAAGAGCTTGCATGTTATTTGTTATTATAAATTACAAAGGTTTATAAATTTGGATAAACTCTAAGACACAACAAGTTTAGAATGTTTCTTTAGCATACTTTTCGATATCTATTCTTTCAACCTTTTAATCCTAACTCCACGCGGAACTAGAGATTGTATTGCTTTTCTAGCTTCACATATTGAATTATCGTTCAATAAAAAAACAAGATGTAGTTCCTACTTTTCTTGACGTTTCTGGTGCATATGATTCAGTTCTTATTGATTTACTTTTCAACAAAATAAATGATTGTAAAATTCCAATCATTATCTCCAATTTCATATGTAATTTTTTTTCCTTTAAAATTATGCATTTATTTATAATGGGTCTTCTAGAATGATCCGTTATAGTTATTTTGGCTTACCACAGGGTTCTTGTTTAAGTCCCTTTTTATACAATTTATTCACCAGAGACATCATTTCCATTATTCCAAATGGATGTTATTTTATACAATTTGCGGATGATAATGTCATTTCTGTTAATGGTCATAGCAGAGAAGTTATTCGTCATTTTATGCAAAATTGTTTAGATAATCTTCACTCATGGGCACATAATAATGGTTTTACTTTTTCAGTTCAAAAAACAAAATTTATATTATTTTCTCGTAAACATTCTCCAGTAAATATTGATTTGTATCTTAGTATTCAACAAATTGAACAAGCTATTGATTATAAATATCTTGGTCTATGGTTCGATTCGAAATTAAAGTGGAATAGCCAGATTAAATATATTCAAAAAATTTTCTCGAAGAGAATAAATTTTCTTCGGATGATAACTGGAACATGGTGGGTGCACATCCTAATGACATGATCACACTCTATAAAACAACTATTCGTTCAGTAATGGAATATGATTGTTTTACTTTTGGGAGTGCTGCACAAATACATTTTTCTAAACTGGAAAAAATACAATTTCGTTGTTTGAGAATTTGTTTAAATTTGATGAATTCTACGCATACTAAATCTATTGAAGTCCTTGCTGGTATTATTCCACTCAAATATCGCTTTCATGGATTGAATTGTAAATACATTGTTTTTCAATGGATCATCCTTTAATTGGTACACTAAAATTTTTGTTTGAAATCAATCCTTCTAATAGAATATTGAAATCATATATCTATTGTTCTAGAGAAAATATTGTATCAAATGTTTCTCCACATTTTTATGAATATAGCATAGCTGCTCATTCTTTTCAACCATGTGTGGATTTATCTTTACATGAAGAATTGAAACAAATTCCTAATCATGCTCGTTCCCGTTATGCCAATTTATTATATAAACGTAAATTTATTGGGGTAGACAATAATCAGATTTTTTTTACCGATGGATCTTTAGTTGAAAATGTAGCAGGGTTTGGAGTGTTTAATTTTCATTTGGCCCATTTCTATAAATTAGAATCTCCTTGTTCAATTTTTACAGCTAAATTAACAGCTATATATTTTACATGCAAATTGATTGAGAATTATTCTCCAAATATATTTATGGTGTGCTCAGATAGCCTTAGTTGTCTTCAAGCTCTGAATTGCATTAGTTTTAATTTCAAAACCCATCATATTGTTTTATCAATTAAAGGGTTATTAATTGATTTATATTCTAAAGGATTTATAATTAAATTGGTTTGGGTTCCAGCTCATTGCAATATTTATGGTAATGAACAAGCTGATTTATTGGCAAAATTGGGGGTTTTTCGTGGAATAATTTATAATTGTAATATTTATTATTCGGAATATTTTACTAATTTTGAAAAAATATTCTGCCTTGGGCCGAAAGTCTCTTTAATAAAGAAATAATAAAAAAAAATATATTCTATGAATGATTGGCAAATTTCTTGGAATACAAGTGACAAAGGTCGATATTGTTATTCCATATGTCCGAAGGTAAAAATATTTCCTTGATTTCGCAGTCTTCCTGTTGGACGTAATTTCATTTGCTTCTATTCTAGACTAATGTCAAATCATTACATTTGTAGTAATCATTTATATCGCATGAATATCACAGATTCAAATATTTGTGAATGTAATAAATCATATGAAGACATAGACCATATCGTTTTTGAATGCTCTCGTTTTAATGCACCTAGAGAAAAATTCCTTGATAGAATAATCAGTTTAAGTCATGATATTCCTGTGTCTGTTCGGGATATTCTGGGAAATCATTCTCTTCCTGTCATGAGAACTTTATACAAATATTTGAATGAAATTTCTTATCGTGTATGATACTGCTCGTTTGTTTTTTTTTTCTTTGAATTCATTTTCAGAGACATCAAGTTTGGTACTCATCCATCTAATCGATTGGCTTCTGAATGCGTGCTAGAGAATATTCGTGATGACTGAACTTGGAAAACTTTGGCTCCGCTATGGATCGATTCCGGGAGAGCCTTCATTTAATAAATATTATTTTATAACGTTATTCGAAAAGATAAAGAGGTTTTGTGCCTTTTTGAGAAAGATTTCATTAGAATATCACTCAAAGGGACTTTTTCCTCTTTCAAAATTCATAAGTTAAAAATCAATAATTGAATAAATAAATCCTAACTCCACCTTTAGAAGAGGTACTCTTTTTGGAATTGTGTATAATTTTTCGTAGCTCGAAATTCAAAATTTTTTAATTTTTGTCTTGAACCTTGAACCATAACACGCATCAGGAATGAATTTTGCGAGTTTTGAAACATTTTTGTATTTTTTTTATGTTTGAAAATTTGAATTAGTTTGTAACCTACAAATGCCTGAGCCACATCGAGTAACCAAACCGAAAAATTGTACATTTTCATTTTTTCTATATTCAATGCATCACAAAAGAAGAGCCTAGAGGTATTCAATTCACTACAAAAACTGTTTTCTCGTAAGTTACACGGAGAATAAAACATGTTTCAGAATTAAATATAAAAAACATATTTTCAAGGGTTTTGTAAAAACTCAAATTCTTATCATTTTTTTAAAATCGGTAACCAGAATAGGCTCAAAGAAAAAAAAATAAAAGGATAGGGATGTTCAAGAATAAAATTTAGCCAAATTGGTTTACCGATAGAGACGTAGCCACATTCAAAACCACGGGTAGAGTGAACGGTATCAAAGTCATTTAAATTTGGCAAGAAGATCAAAACTATTGTCACAAATTTATCAAATGAAAATTCAAAAATTCGTCGAAATCGTAACAACATCGTAAATTTGTAAAAAAAATATCAGTAGGGTGACTACTGTGATACATAAGTGTATTTTCAACGAATCGACTTAGAGTTTGTAAACTTTAATAATGCAAACATGTCAATGTTTGAAGAAAATATTCGTTCGTTTTTTCACTATGTTGGTAGAGGCAGGCATTAGTAGACTTTAAGATTACCATATAACACGTTGACTTTGATAATGCGGGCAACTTTGATAGCCCGGGTAGTCATCCATACTAGATGCTATGACTAAGTTTACTTATTATTATTATTTATTTTAACTAACTACAGAGTCATTCGCTTCGAGAGAAAAACTAAATTTATCGATTGTTGACAAAAAAAAGCGAATTGACAACATGATTCAATATTAAGGATCGTTCATTTTATAAAATGAACATCTTGTGTATGTTATATCTATTAAATATATTAATGAAATCGCAATCAGTTTTCTATACATCATTCAGCTAATATTGTACGGTGTTGTAATAATAAAAATCCACCAAAACAATTAAAATTAACATGAATAAGAAATAATGTATAGGCTGAATGTTTCGACAATCTATATTTTTTATTTTAAAAAAGGGCTCCTCCTGAAAAAATCAGTTTATTTTTGGAGCAAAATTCTCCAGATATCATAAAATTTTCATCGATTTTACAGAAAAAAATATTTTATATTTGAAGGGAACTGAAATGAATAGAAATTTTAGGTTTAAAGTACGTCCTGACGGAAGTACTTATACCGAGTGCCTCCATTGGTTTGACCACATTAAATCTGAACACTTTTTATATTTGTACCCCGCTAATTTGCACATCGATCAGAATAAAAATGGTTCAAACGTCATTCAGCTCATGGAATGGACTAAAGTGCATTGGACGCTGTGGAATGGAACACAAAACCAAAACAAAACAGCCAAAGGGGTAACCAGAAGTATATTAAACCCCGATGGTTTGCATGGGGTACCGTTCATATTATCGGGGGTGCACGGTATAGTCTTTACATGAAAAATAACCTACGGCTCCATATAATTGCTAACGTCGTATTTAAAGCACAACAGAGAAAATGCGTTATTTTCAGAAGACCTCATATACTTTGCAATTGGATTAAATGATGTGAAGTTTTGCGAAAAAGTTACACGTCTTCTCGGTGAGAATCGAACCCACGACTCCCTAGTCTCTAGTTAGGGCGCGTTACCCCAACGCCACGAGAGGACTCATGAACGCAGAAGTTAACCTGAATTCGATTTCAGCTCAATAATCACGTGGTCCTTTTTCGCAAAGCACACCTCTTTCGGAAGAATTAGATGCTCATCCAAACACAACGCTGTCAATTTGTATTCAATACCTAGCCCGAGAGCGCATTATTTTTAGGTACTGAAATACCACACCACACTCGCCGCGATGTTCTCAAACGACCGCACCGGTTACGGAACATGAGTCCGATGCTCGATAAATACTCGCTAAACATTACTAAAGGACCTATGTACAAATGAGAGATTCTCTCCTCTCTCTCTTTCGATTATAACAGTGGAATATTGAAGCTTTTGGGGAGTTTTTTTTACTATAGATCGAAAGGCAATTAATAAGAGAAAAAAAATTGTATTCGAAAAGAACAAGACATTATCAAAGAATTTCAGAAATAATTTATATTGTTATGGCTCTCGTTAAAATGTTTTGAAATCACCTTTTTAATTCCATATTGAAACAAATAGTAATCAAATGTTACAAATAACTGATTCAAACTAAAAGATCTAAATACGTTTCTTAATAATCTAAATATTAAAAAAGAAATCTGCATTTGATCCTAAATCTGAATCTGACTTTTCCACAATGTATAATGTTATAATTGTTATTGACGAATAAAAGTAAGCTTAAATTTCGCAAAATCTTTTTCGAAAACTAAAAATTGGCATTTGCAAGACAACTTTAATTGTAATGAATATGTAAGAAAAATGTTTTCATTAAAATCATGGTAAATTATACATCATTTAGGCGACAGCAAGTCAGGCAGTACCTCAAAAAAATCCAAACATAACAACAAAACCAAACATAAAATTTAACCCCTTTTCCACTGTTTTGGTCAACAATTTAACTGTCAAAATGTCCTTTAAAGAATAAATCTTGAAAAAAAGTGATTTCAATTAAGCTAAATCATTCAAAAATATTTTGATTGAATATCAATTGTTTGTTGATTAATAAAGTTTGACCATTAGGTCACTTATATCGATATTTTGTGAGACAAATGAGAGGGTTAGAAACCAAGTGGTATAATTTATCGCTTACCTGCTTTCGAGAAAGAAAGAGTTTAAAGTTTTTACAGCAATTTTCCATTCCATACAATAAAAATAAAGCGATCTTCTATAAATTATGATAAAAAAACACCTAAAATGCCGTTAGAAAACTTAAAAACCAAGAGGATTTTTCATTAAACATAACTAAGGCTTTTGAATGAGCGTATGAATTTATTCCAATTAAAATAAGTATATCGAGTGTTTCTGCTGATTAGTGAAATCGTGAGTATGGGCACAAACTAGCCATTGCACAGTGGTCCAGGAAGCAGTTTTACGCGGAAAGATGCATTTTGAGCATTATAATGAAACATTAGACGAAAACGGTCTTCTACAAAGTTGTTTGTATTAGTAACACCATTTGTTTGGAGTAATTGAAATTTGAGGTGGTTCACATTTTCATAGAAATGATATTACTAACTTTCTTAATTGTAGAAATCATGGTATAGCTTGTGCAAAGTTGTAGTCCATCGAATTTAACGTCCAAATCATCATAGGAAAGCTCTAAACCGATCAATTTGAGAACTACAAAAATAAAACTTTTTTCAGCAAAGTTGCTTTAAATTCGAAGGTCTACAACTTTGCTGAAGCATGTATACTATCATTTCTACAAATAAGAACGTTAGTAATATCATTTCTATTCAAATGTGGAACACCCTAATTTCCAATTACTCCAAACAAAGGGCCTAACTAATACAAACAACTTTGAAGAAAACTGATTTCGTCTAATATTTCAATCCAATGCTCCAAATGCATCTTTCCGCGTAAAACTGCTTTCTGGACCATAATGCATTGTGACAGTCATGTTTTGATTCCGACATGTTGGCACGGTAAATGGCTGGGCATGGCGTACCATTGGTACCTCGCGTACCTACAGGAATAAAATAAACCCCTTTGTGTGGTCCTTAGCTTCTTGCCCAGCAACTCCAATCCCTACCTCCTCGCGGTACTGGCCGGGGTACGAGTAACCTTGGCGAAGATCGGGTAACCAACCCCCGGTGGGAACTTTGGTCGTATGCTGACAGGAAAGGGGGGTTTGCTTTTGCTTTTGCTTTTGCTTCTGCAAACCTTGAGCGTCTGTACTCCATGTTAGGAGCGGCTCACAACAGCGTCTGTTCCCCATGTCAGGGGCGGCTGATCATCGTCCGAGTGCCAGAGAAGGACTCTAAGCTCAACTGCGCACTATGACTCTCCGAACATATAGGGGGAATGGTCTTCCGGAAATCTAGGGGGTTGGTGTCAGGCCCTGCAAGCCAACCGTAAAAATACATCAGCACAAGAACGTCAACGAGAGAATACGGACCGGAACAATCGGCAAAGACCACAGCAACGAAAATGGACTAGCGATTGGAAACTCGGTACGTGGAACTGCAAATCTTTCAACTTCATCGGAAGCACACGCATACTCTCCGATGTACTGAAGATCCGCAGTTTCGACATCGTAGCGCTGCAGGAAGTGTGCTGGACAGGTTCGATGGTGCGAACGTTTAGTGGTAATCATACCATCTACCAGAGCTGCGGCAACACACGTGAGCTGGGAACAGCTTTTATAGTGATGGGTGATATGCAAAGGCGCGTGATCGGGTGGTAGCCGATCAACGAAAGAATGTGCAAATTGAGGCTCAAAGGCCGGTTCTTCAACTTCAGCATCATAAACGTGCATAGCCCTCATTCCGGAAGCAGTGATGACGACAAGGACGCATTTTACGCGCAGCTCGAACGCAAGTACGAGCGCTGCCCAAGCCACGACGTCAAGATCGTCATATGAGATTTGAACGCTCAGGTTGGCCAGAAGGAGGAGTTCTGACCGATGATTGGAATGTTCAGCGCCCACCGGCTGACGAACGAGAACGGCCTACGACTGATAGATTTTGCCACCACGAAGAACATTGCCATTCGCAGCTCGTACTTCCAGCACATCGATACACCTGGAGATCACTACTGCAGACAGAATCACAAATCGACCATGTTTTGATCGATGGACGGCACTTCTCCAATATTACTGACGTCAGAACCTATCGTGGCACTAACTTGACTCTGATCACTATCTAGTGACGGTGAAACTGCGCCCAAAACTATCCGTTATCAACAATGTACGGTATCGACGCCCGCCTCGGTATAACCTAGCGCGACTGGCCCAACCGAGCGTCGCAGCCGCATACGCGCAGCATCTCGAGGTAGCGTTGCCGGAAGAGGGCGAGTTTGACGAAGCCCCTTTTGAGGACTGCTGTAGCAACATAAAAGTAGCCATCAAAAACGCAGCCGAGAGCATCGTCGGGTACGTGGAAAGGAGGACATGTAACGATTGGTTCGACGAAGAATGCAGGCAGGTTTTGGAGGAGAAGGATGCAGCGCGGGCTGCAATGCTGCAACAAGGAACGCGACAAAACGTGTAGAGATAATAGAAAACGAAAGCAGCAAACCCGCCTATTCCGGGACAAAAATCGCCGCCTGGAAGAAGCGGAATGTGAAGAAATGGAACAGCTGCATCGTTCACAAGAAACGCGAAAGTTCTACGAGAAGCTTAACGCATCCCGAAAAGGCTTCGTGCCACGAGCCAAAATGTGTAGGGATAAAGGCGGAAGCATCTTGACGGACGGACGCGAGGTTATTGAAAGGTGGAAGCCGCACTACGATGAACATCTGAATGACACGGAGAACACAGGCGCCGAGGGTCATGACAGCGGAGGAAGTGACTACGTCAGCACGGCGTATGAAGGAAACCAACCTGCCCCACATTGAGGGAAGTTAAGGATGCCATCAACCAGCTCAAGAATAACAAGGCCGCTGGTAAGGATGGTATTGGAGCTGAACTCATCAAAATGGACCCGGAGAGGTTGGCCGCCTGTCTGCACCGGCTGATTGTCAGAATCTGGGAAACGGAACATCTGCCGGAGGAGTGGAAGCAAGGGGTCATATGCCCCATCTACAAGAAGGGCGACAAACTGGAATGTGAGAACTATCGTGCGATCCTGAATGCCGCCTACAAAGTGCTATCCCAGATTATATTCCGTCGTCTATCACCAATAACAAATGAGTTTGTGGGAAGTTATCAAGCTGGTTTCATCAACGACCATCTGTTCATCGATTTCAAAGCGGCTTATGATAGCATCGACCGCGAAGAGCTATGGAAAATCATGGACGAGTACAGCTTTTCCGGGAAGCTCACAAGACTAATAAGAGCAACGATGTACGGTGTGCAGAATAGCGTGAAGATTTCAGGCGAACATTCCAGTTCGTTCGAATCCCGCCGGGGACTTGGACAGGGTGATGGACTTTCGTGCCTGCTGTTCAACATCGCTCTAGAAGGTGTCATGCGGAGAGCCGGGTTCAATAACCGAGGTACGATTTTCACAAGATCCAGCCAATTTGTTTGCTTCGCGGATGATATGGATTCTTCTTCTTTCTGGCATTACGTCCACACTGGGACAGAGCCTGCTGCTCAGTTTAGTGTTCTCATGAGCACTTCCACAGTTATTAACTGAGAGCTTACTGTGCCAATGACCATTTTTGCATGCGTATATCGTGTGGCAGGTACGAAGATACTCTATGCCCTGGGAAGTCGAGAAAATTTCCAACCCGAAAAGATCCTCGACCGGTGGGATTCGAACCCATGATATGGATATTGTCAGCAGAACATTTGGAACGGTGGCAGACCTGTACATCCGCCTGAAACGTGAAGCAACAAAAGTTGGCCTGGTGGTGAATGCGTCAAAAACAAAGTACATACTGATAGGCGGAACCGAGCGCGACAGAGCCCGCCTGAGAAGCAGTGTTACGATAGACGGGGATACTTTTGAGGTGGTTGATGAGTTCGTCTACCTCGGATGCTTGTTAACGGCCGATAACAACATTAGTCGTGAAATACGGAGACGCATCATCAGTGGAAGTCGTGCCTACTATGGGCTTCAAAAGAAGCTGCGGTCGAGAAAGATTCACTCCCGCACCAAATGTAGCATGTACATAACGCTTATAAGACCGGTGGTCCTCTATGGACATGAAGCATGGACCATGCTGGAAGAGGACCTGCAAGCACTTGGAGTGTTCGAACGAAGGGTGCGTAGGACGATCTTTGGCGGAGTGCAGGAGAATGGTGTGTGGAGGCGGAGAATGAACCACGAGCTTGCTAGGCTCTACGGCGAACCCAGTATCCAGAAGGTTGCGAAAGCCGGAAGGGTGCGCTGGGCAGGGCATGTTGCAAGACTACCGGATAACAATCCTGCAAAGATGGTGTTTGCGCCGAATCCGGTTGGCACAAGAAAGCGGGGAGCACAGCGAGCGAGGTGGCTTGATCAGGTGCAACAAGATCTGGAGAACGTGGGCCAAAATCGAAGTTGGAGAGACACAGCCATGGACCGAGTAAATTGGCGTAACATCGTTAACGAGGTTTTATCAAATCAATTGATGAAACACCAACTAAATAAATAATAAATGTTTCACCTTATGCTAATTGTACCGTTCGTCGAAAATCGGTAGATCACCTGTGCTCACCATGGGAAAAGACGTTACCGCAGGAGAAATCAAAAATAATAATAAGGCTTTTGTAAATCCATTTGAAAAAGCTGGAAAATCAATCATGCCTTGCGTATTTTGTTTATATAAAAACACATTTTTTGGAGAACTTTTTAAATTTCATTTATATTTTCTGAATGTTAATCATGCAATGCAATTATCAAATGCATATTCATTTTGACAAAACTATTTAAAATTTCCCTAAGCGGCCCGCATCTGACGAAAAATCATGATTTGACCCGTAATACGCCCCAGTTCGAGCACCACTGACTCAGGGAAAAGTGCTCAAGATTAGATATTGTGTATTTCTTTCACTACTGGACTGCAAAGTGCGGCCTTGATTTACAAAGAATAAGTCCCCGGAAGACACCTACCCGATTTGCTGCAACTGCGCACTTTTATTAGCGTTTCCGCACTTGTAAAAACTTCTGCGATAGTCCAGTGGTGAAAGAAATGCGCAATATTCTCATACATAATTTTTAATCCTTAGGCGGCATCCACAAATTACGTAACGCTCGAAGGGGGGAGAGGGGGCTGGCTCGAGCGTTACGACTCATACAAAATTTTAAAAATTTCCATACAAAAAGCGTTACGGAGGGGGGAGGAGGTCGAAAATTTCCAATTTTAGCGTTACGTAATAAATGGATGCCGCCTCATAGTTATACAACACCCCCATTTCATGATATAATTAATGTAGTTTACAGCCATTCAGGATTATACAGCTCCATGTAGCAAGTTTTACATATGTAAGATTTTTTTAATTACGGCATGGTCTTGTAAGCTATGATTTATAGCCCTTACAAAGTCCCGTTTGAACCACAATTCACTCTTGCCACACTTATATTTCATTATGTAGAATGTTCAACTTAACACTTTTGCTCTGTAAATGATATTTCCATTAACAACTATATGTCATCTTAAACCATACCCATATCATGTATCGCAACGTACCTATTACAAGGTATAGTGCCGTATATATACATGGTTAAATTCTTAAATGATTGAACACCAAATATGAAAATAAAGCTGCATGAGGTACCAGGTATTGAGGAAAAAAACCTTAATGTTGGGGTCTGATTGCGGGATAACTGATTTTAATATTTAAAAAAATGTACCTCGCAAACTAAAGAACATACTGTAAATTTGAAGGTATGCGTAAAATGTTCTGAAGTTCCTAGAAAAAAAGAACAGCAATAGCCCCTTTGGTGCTAAGGCCATCAAACAACGAAAAAACGGATTTTTTTATTTTTCATGTAAAAAAAACAGTTTTTGTGAAATTCTATATTTTTCTTGAAAGTCAAAATCTTTAGCTTTCATTTCGTCTAAGAAAATTGAAAATTGATCAAACGCTTCAAAAGTCATAAAAAAAAAATAAAAAATTTTCTTAGTCGCGATTTTTCTGGCTAGTTACCTTAATCAAAAAATCCAAAAAAACACGTGTATCCTTATTTTGGATAAGGAACAAAATAGCAAATTTTCACGGAATTCGGTGACCCACTAGGTCGTTTTTTCATGGAATGTCTGTATAACAAAATGCTTTATAAAGTTTAGTTTATAGGTAATACTGTAATTTCCGGCGAAAAAAAAAATTCAAAGAAATTTGATGATTTCATAAAAAAAAAACGTTTTTAGCCATTTTTGTTAGATAATTAGGTCAGAACATTTTTTAAACTAATTTTTTTGTATACACAATTCAAACTTAACTATATTAGTTTCAAAAACATGTAATGTAACATGTAACATGTAATTGATTAGAAATCGGTTGAGTAGTTATGAAGTTAATAAGGTGAAATAAATATGATATTTTAAGTAAAAAGGAACTAATTAAGAGAAAACTACTTCTAACTAAGACTAGTTTTGATTTTGGACAAATGTAATGTACTACCAAATTTTTATTAATTTCGTTTTGAAAAGAATGTTGCTAAAAGCTTTGAAATTGGTTAGAGAATAACAAGACTTCACTGAAGGTCATATTTTATAACTTGAAAATTAACCTTCAAGTCGCTTGCTAGTATATTAGGCTTGGACTATGAGGCTTTTCTTTTTATGTCATTTGAATTCAGGAGAGCACACAAATGTTTGGTTTTGAGATGTTTCGAAAAAAAATATGCCGCACTCTATTATGCATGCAGTTCCTTCCTAGATCGACTAGATTGATGAAAACTTAATTTTACTCCGTTCTGTATTCCATGGTTAAAAACAACAACCACATTGACTTCAGTCTGCTGATCGGCAAAACCCTTTATTATGACACTGGAAGAAAGGCGTATAATCGTGTGTTTAACGCCCACTAAATGTGTTTGTACAACAGAGTTTTACGCATGTTATCTCTGTACACAGCCGCTGCTAAAATTTAAAACCGTAGCTGGATTAGTTGGCTGGAAAGGTTCCGCTAGTGGCGCATCTGCGACTGGACCTCCTTCCTTTCGTTGCTGTTGAACCGTATTTCCATATAGAAATCAATCATACAACAAACGAATCACTACTAGAACCAGATGTTGACGCATACCTACAAGAGTACCATAAATCTCCCCATTTTTCTAGTTATTTTAATACTCTGTTTTTGAGTGGGATGGACTCCTCGTTATTTGCCAGCAGCTCAACATAGAGAGCTATCAACACATTTTTCCTATGTTTTGTTGAATGGGCGCATGAGCGGCGCTGAGCTTCTGGCAAATATGTACGCCCCCTTTTGCGAAGGATGTTTGCCAATGTGATTGTGAGAAACTTTATCGAGACGAGGGCCGTTATCAGTGAACAGAAGAAAGCAAACTGCACAAATATGACGTGTCTGCTGGATATGTTTGCTGCGTAATGCGCATGGATGTTCGAAATGAAAAATGTGGTGCCCAAAGAAAAGAAGTGTAATTGAATAATAAAATTCTTAGAATGATGACTAACACAAAATCTTAAAGAAATGTATTTCAGCAAATTTGGCTATAAATGGATTGACATTATTTTGACACTGTCAGAGCTTGGTGGAGTATTAATGGTGATCTACAAGCTCCATAAGTAGGAGAATAGTAAAGGATTTACAATTTTTGGTAAAAATGAGGATTTTTGTTATGCGAAAAATAATGTTTAAATGTTCTTCACAGTTTCTTAGCCGTTTTAGGAAAACTATCTAGTTTTCAACCAGAAGAATTTTGTTAGATCTTATATTTCCATAACATCGTAGAATAGTAGTTGAAGGATGCATAGAAAATCGATTTATTTAATAAATATCAAGGAATCCCCTAGGGCGGCCTGCCCAACCTTTTTGGCTCTTTTTCGACATAAACGCTTGGTGCGTTCGCAAGAATTGACCAATATGAACAAGATTACTCTCAAATGAAAGCTCAAGACGAAGACCAAACTCGCGTTGTACAAGACTCTAATTCTTCCGGAAGCTCTATACGGCCACGAATCTTGGACGTTGAAAGAGGTCGATCGGAGAGCTTTTGGGGTCATTGAACGTAAAGTGCTGCGAACAATACTCGGTGGTAAATTGGACAATGGCATCTGGCGGCGTCGCATGAATCACGAGTTATACCAAGTCTATAATGAAATGGATATTGATAAGCGTATAAAACACGGCAGGCTGCGGTGGGATGGGCATGTAGCTCGCATGTTGGAGCAACGTCAAGCTAAACTAATATTCAGCAGTGAACCAGAGAGAGGCTGTCGCCTCCGTGGAAGGCCGCGCGCCAGATGGCTTTTTGCAGTTGAGGAGGATTTAAGGTGATTATAAAACGAAGCCAAACTTTGAATTTTCAAGTGCACAAGACGAGAGTATCTGACAACAGTTCGCGTTGAAAACCAATCAAATTGCTTGCTTGCTGGTGGTGACCAATGGGATAGATTTTCTACGCGGAGCGCTGTTTGGTTCTCAAGTCTTGTGCTCTTGAAAATTTGAGGTGTGGCTCCGTTCTATAATCACCTTAAGGTCGCTTAACGTCGAGGGCGACTGGTAGCGATTGGCCCAGAACTGGGTCCAGTGGATAAGGCTTCTTCATTCGGCGTAGATTCAACGCAATAGCAAGGAATTGTTGCCCATCAAGTAACAAGTAAATAGCATGATCGACTTTTTAGACAGTTCTTTAAATCCAAGTGTAAATCAGACTTCTGCTCATGATTTTTCCATGAATCAGTCAGAGAATTTTGCGTTGCAACGCTCCTCCCTTTGGTTTGTTAAAAAATAGGAGTCCACCAACGATCTAACGAGATATCATTCAAAGACTTTATCAACAGTTCGTAATATATCTTGAGAAGAATCTGCAAAAAAAAACTATTATGGAACTCCATTACACTTTTCAAATTCGAAAGTAAATTTTTCTAATATTTCATCACTTTATCGAAATATCCACTTTTTAAACAGTTAATCCAATCAATTGCGTATCAGAGGTGAACACAGAAGCATGTAAGGATCAAGTTTAACTCTGTTTGAGAAACTAATAATTGCTTGGAAAATAGATGAGTAGGACAATAAACTCTGAAATATTTCTAAAAACTGTTTATTATGTTGTTATTTTTATTTTTTACTGGTGTTAAAAATAATGTGCCAATTCTCCATTTCCTAAAATACGGGACAATTCGAACATTTTCCATAAAACGACGGGACAGTCCGTCGAAGGAATGAAAAAGGTACTGTCTCGTTAAATACGGTACGTAATGTCAGCCTAGTCTTAGGGAATTTATGGAGAAAATGTATGAAATTCTCATATTCCGTGTGAATAAATGGCAAGACTGTAATTTACGGTCAATTGGAACTCTAATAAGCAATGTTCTAGCTTCTAACAAAAGGAGGGCAGATGTCCTTCATAGCTTATAGTTTCGTAAAGAAAAGGGTACAGAAATTGTGTAAATTCGTGAATAAACTTTTGAATTTTCTTGCCCTCCGCTGACGAAAATCTTGGCTACACCCATGAATCTTGGAAGTGCGCAAGTATTTTTTTACCCTGTTCTCAGAAATAACTTCAGGCATTCCTTCAAAGATTCGTTTCTCAAGGAAGTGATCTTTATTAAAACTTATCCAGCGATTCTTCCACATAATTCAGATATAGGTCCAGAAATTCCCTCGGAGATTTTTTTAACTTTCCTCTTATTTTCATTCATTTGATATTGCAACTAGAAATTTATCTAAAAATACCATGTTCTCTGTAGGAATTCTTCCAGTGTTGATAGACCCACACTCAAACATCATTAATGAGCTCTTCCTAGGAATCAAACTCAATAGAGATCTGCGTCGCAAATCTCATGCTTTAGATTTTGAAGCAAAATCAAGTCAAGTCAAGTCATAAGCTCCGTCAAAACTACAATAGTTCTACCAGACCAACAAGAAATCATTTCCATGTGCGAGTAAACTGTGGAAATACGAGGCAAGGAGTCAAGCAGATGGGCCAACTCATCCATGATTTTTTGACTGATAATCTCACAAATTACGCATGGAAATTCTGAAGTTTGGTTATGAGAATTTAAGTTTTTCAAAACACTGTTTTTCAAAAAAAAAAATAACGAAGATCTCAATGAATTCATTCAAGAAATCCTAAAGATATCACTGATCCTGGTAAAACACAAGACTGATTCCGACAAAACAGAAGTCTTTTGAAGAGCTCCGTTTTTTCTGAATGTTTGAGAAAGTCTTGTGTCACCAGAAATGCTGATAAAATAATTCTTGTAACATTTACCAAACGATCCCTGCACTATTGCATGCAGCATTTTTTTCAATGTAGTGTAAACTCAGGCATATAGTGAAATTAAAACAAATTCATTCATTGTTACAGCAACACGTTCAATTTTTAACTAAAGATGCTTGAATGCTACATAGTCGTGTATATTTGACTTTTCAGTTTATTTGAATGCTCCCAATATGTACACATGAGACAGCTGTAAAAAACGTTAGAAATTTAAACTTATTTTCATAGACATATTTGGAGCATCAAAATAAACGTAAATGTCAACATTTAATCTCTTATTTCTCAATCGAGTCCACTATAAATTTAAAAGATTTTGTAACATTCAAGCATATTTTGTTGAAAATTGAACGATATGTGTAATAGTAGATGAATTTTGTTTATGTTTAAACACCATAGTCTTCAGTTTCAACTACATTGAAGTTTAAATATTTTTATCTGTGTACCATTATGTGGTCTTAAACCCTGAATAAACTATTAGATTGAAGAATTGCAAATAGATCTTGTAAAATAATCCCTGGTAGAATTAATGGAATACGAAGCCTTTTCGAGAAATTCTGGTTTGATTTCTCGGTAAATTTTCCACACGATTTATTTAACACTAGAATAAACCTATGTATAATTACTCGGAAGTATTCCTGTAGGAATATTTCTCCAATTATTACTCTGAGATGGCATTAACTGAATAAATAGGCAGAATTGAAAAATCTCTCTAGGAAATCCTGTAAACATTTTTGGGAGAATTATCGGATTTACCGTATTGTAGGACTGATGAACGATATTCTGGGGCAAATTCTGAAGAAATTCTTCTTAGCATAACTTGAGAAACCATTTCAAGATGTTCAAACCGAATTCCTGAGAGAAGCACTAAATTAATCTTTATAATAACTTTTTGTGAGATACCGGGAGGATTCTTTGAACGTATTCCTGAAGCTTTTCCATTAGTTGTTTGTATATCTATGGACTAGTCGCTTAGTAATCTCTAGTGTACAAACATTCGAAAGGCTTAGAGAATGGCTTGGTATAGAATATGGCTCATAATAGAAATGTTTCCAAAGCAGTTCATAGCTTCATCAGGCTCAAGTTATAGAGGGCCTCGGATATTTAATGATTCACAGAATAATCCAAAAACACTATGTTCTGTTAAAAACTACTAATCTTTAATTGAAATAAATGCTACATTTAACCATATGGCTGGATGCTGCAGGAGCTCTGCACATTAGCAATTCCCTCCAGGTTCCCTCCAAACCTGATTTTCCATATCTGTAAACATTTTCTTAAAAAGACAGTGAAAGAGTTTAGTTTGTTAAAAGTTGAATTTCTACTGCTAAATCATAAGCATTAATGACCGTACAATTCGTAGTTGCTTCTCCGTGATTGACCAGAATAATCGAAGTTGCACAAGGAAACAAGAGATGTAGCTTGAGAGTAGCTTGCCATCCTCAATGTACACTTTCGAGAACATTGTAAAAACAATAACGGCGCCGGCACGTTCTTACGGTCATTGGGTAAGGGAAGGAATGTTAGTATGACATCCATGGTTACCAAAATCACCTCGGCATCACCATGGTTATCATAGGAAGGAGTATTATTAGTGGGAAGAGATCATAGCTGCATGTTCAGCATTCACCGTGGTGAGCAATGCGATTTATGCAATCTCAGTTCAAAAAATTCTGCTATAAGTACTCTAAAGACAATGTTAAAGCATTATCGAATTGTAAAATTTATCAAATTATGCGCAATTATTATTCCCTCCCTGTAATCCACATGTACGTAAGCTAGATATAAGATGATTTTGCTTCTCTATCACTAGCCTTCGGCTAGTGAGTGCAACACGCGACCGATCACATTGTCTTCAGTGTTCGTATACCATGTTAGGTTAGATGATCTCTGCGCAGATCCAACAAATCAGTTGAAATATAGCTCTTCGATAGAACGCACGTTGTCGTCGCTTTACCACAGGAGAGTAAAACCCCAACCCGCTTCTATCGTTCCGAGCACCACGTGTTGTTCTGATTGTCCAAAAGAACTCCGTGTTCGAGCGCTACCGGTTTTTCGGATCTTTGGCGAACCCCGTACTCCAACATATTTCTGGTCCTTCGAGCCGGATTGCGCCGTGACTTAATTCGGACAGTCACGCGCAGTTTTAGTGCATTTCGATTGTTCCCAAAGTGATTTTTCGTGTCGTTGGTTCTCGAACATTTCGCCGCGTGTGTGCTAAGTTAGCAAATTGTGTTCCGAGCATCGAACAAAAGTGCTGAAGAAACTGTGGCTGCTATTGTGTTGTGTAGCTGGTGCTATTGCTATTGTGTTGTGATCGGTAATAGTGCAAGAATTTCTTCGATCGAGTATCATCTTCCTGTGTGGCGCGAGAGAGAGGCTAGGCTTGGGTCGGCATTGTGCTGATCGGACAATAGATGTTCAATCTATTCATCGCGAGACAATCGCCAAGGCTTGACGTCATCGATGTTAGCTATTGATCGGCTGAGCACGTGAGTAGATCATTGCATGCGTGTGAAGCTTTGGAGCAAATAAAACGATTTGTGTACGTGTTTTATTGGGCAAACCACGTGATAGATTTGCTTTCTGTCTGCAAGTCGATGTTTTCATCCCAATCTAGTTGGTAGCTAGTGTGCTCTGGTGAGAAGAATTGGCATTTCGAGTGATTTTCATCACCTTTTGAGATTTGGGCTGCTGGTCGCTGTGGACAATGGCGCCGGGATTGCGAGAGTATTATCGCTTGGAGCGGTTCTACACGAATACATTAGCCAATGCAAAGCAATGTATGGATGGGTATGACAGTGAACAGCACAGCGGACAACTAGAGGGGTGGAAGCAGCGAATTGAGGGACTTTTTAAAGATTTCCAAACTAATCGCCTTGCTATCGAGGTGTTGGAAGACAACGAAGATGATGGGTCAATCAGGGGTGGAGCTCGAGATGATGATGAACAAGATGCAGTCGACGAAAAGCATCGTCTCATCCATCAAAAGTTTGAACTAGACTACGTTTTGATCTCCAGTTTTCTCACAAACGAGATTCGCAAACTCCAGCTCGGTAATCCCCCAAACCCAATTCCTCAGGCTACCGAACATTCGCGCGTCAAACTTCCTGAAGTTAAACTCCCTAGTTTTGATGGCACTATTTCGGAATGGATCACTTTTCGCGATTCATTCAAATCGCTCATTGATTCCAATCAGCAACTAACACCCTTTGACAAGTTCTCGTACCTCGTAGCTTCCCTAACTAAAGATGCGAGGAAGGTTGTCGAATCAATCGAGCTCTCTGCGGTTAACTACCCGGTCGCTTGGCAGCTTCTGGAGAAAAGTTTCGAAAATAAGAAGCTCATTCTGAAAACCTATCTCGATGCCCTTTTTGCGATCGAACCGATGAAAAAGGAAAGCTACGACTCTTTGTTGCGGTTGGTCAGTGAGTTTGAACGGAATTTAAGCTTGATCGACAAGATGGGATTCCCAACTGACAATTGGAGTGTTATTTTAGCACACATGGTCTGTAGTCGCCTCGACCCCTCCACCTTGAAGCAATGGGAATCACATTACCGATCGACGGATGTTTCGGAATACAAGGACCTTATCACGTTTCTCCATGGTCACTTGTCAGTTTTGCAATCGTTGCCACCGTCCAAATCGCAGTCATCAGAGTTCAGCAAAATGGATCAACATCGGCCGCTGAAATCGAAGATCAACACCGTGCACACCGTTACCAGTCCAGCGACCAGCTCGTGTTCATTTTGCTCAAAATCTCCACATTCGCCATTCAAATGTGATACGTTCCAAGGTTTGTCAGTCCCACAACGCTTTGACCTTGTCAAGAAGAAGAACCTCTGCATAAATTGCTTCTCTCCGTCGCACATGCTTCGCAGTTGTCCGTCTAGTACTTGCAGAGTCTGCAACCAGAAGCACCACACTATGCTCCATCAAACATCGAATGATCGTCCTTCCGCCCTTCCCAGCAAACCCATCGCTCCTCGCTCAAATCCGGTTCCTCCGGAGAGTCAATCCATCTCGAACCAGTCTTCTTCGCAATCGAATCTATCGTCGTCGTCCTCGTCAGAAACCCAAAAGCCTTCGTCCTCCACCACTAGCCTCGTGTCCACCACAGTCGCCGCCGCACCAAGAAGCGTTCCAGCTACCGTCTTGCTCCAGACGGCGATCATCAAAGTATTTTCATCAAATGGCCACGCTCAGTGGGCCAGGGCACTGTTAGATCCAGCGTCGCAGTTGAACCTCATCACCGAAAATCTCGTCCAACGATTGAAGTTGCGCCGCTACCAGTGCCATCAGGAAATCGGTGGCGTAGGCAACTCTGCAATTGTTTCATCTCACGCTGTCCTCGTTCGGATGGAGTCTCACTGCACAGACTTTGCTGTTGAACAACCCTGCCACATCTTAAGGAAGATCGCTAGGGACCTTCCCAACAGGTCAATTTATTCTTCGCCCTGGACGATTCCTTCGAACATCATTTTAGCAGACCCTAAGTTCCATGAGCCAGGTCCTATCGATCTGTTACTTGGTATGGAGCTATACTACGATTTACTGCTAGAAGGATTCACCAAGCTGGGTCCTGAGAAACCGATCCTACAAAACACTGTTTTCGGTTGGGTTGCATCGGGAAAAATCGGTTCCAGCCTACCTGAACGGGTCCCGAAGGTAGCTCACGTATGCAGTAGACAACCTCTCGATGAGTTAATCGCTCGTTTCTGGGAGATCGAATCGTGCTGGTCAAACAGCACTCAGTCCATTGAAGAAGTAGCTTGTGAAGATCACTTCTCTGCTCACACCTATCGAGATGAGTCGGGAAGGTTTGTTGTTACTCTTCCCAAGCATCAGTCCGTTTTGGCCCAACTAGGTAGCTCAAAAGAGATTGCTACTAAAAGATTTCTTGCTCTGGAACGTCGTCTCGATGGGAATCCCAAGCTAAAAGAAGAGTACACAGCTTTTATCGATGAATATCACCAGCTGGGTCACATTGTTGGTCCAGCGTATTACCTACCTCACCACGGAGTAGAGAAAGTGGACAGCACAACCACTAAACTTCGGGTCGTTTTCGACGCTTCCTGTCGAACCGACAGTGGAATTTCTTTGAATCAGGCGCTGATGGTGGGTCCTGTAGTTCAGGACGATCTCTTCGCTATTCATCTTCGTTTTCGCATGCATAAGATCGCCATTATTGCAGACATCGAAAAGATGTATCGCCAAATACGCATTCATCCGTCGGATTATCAACTTCAGCGCATCCTTTGACGTAGTTCATCTTCTGAACCGCTACGCACTTTCGAGCTGGTAACAGTGACTTACGGCACTGCATGCCCTTTCTGGCCACTAGGTGTCTCAAAGAACTGTCCTCGCAAGGTGCTAACGATTATCCACTGGCATCGTTAATTCTGGGCAAAGATTTTTATGTGGATGATATGTTGACCGGCGTCGACAACGATGAAGAAGGAGCTGAACTTTGTAGTGAATTGTTGGAGCTACTACAGTCAGCTGGTTTCAGTCTTCGAAAGTGGGCATCTAACTCGTCCACGTTTCTCTCGAAAATTCCAATCGAACTACGGGACGAACGGTCGTCCTTTGTTTTGGACTCGCTTGCTTCTCCGATAAAAACGCTCGGCATTCAGTGGAATCCATCCACCGACATGTACAGCTACGCAGTTCCAGAGTGGTCCAAGGAAGCTGTTATCACTCGTCGCATCGTGGCATCAGATACTGCCAAACTCTTTCTGCCGCTCGGATTGCTGGGTCCGATCGTAGTACTGGCCAAGATATTCATACAATTTCTCTGGCAGACTACTTTTTCTTGGGATGAGCCGCTGACTCAGGAGCAACAGCAGTACTGGTCTGAGTTCCGGAACAGCTTAGAAGACATCACATCAATTTCCATTCCGCGATGGGTAGCATACGCCCATAATCCTGTCCTGACAGAGTTGCACGGATTCTGCGACGCTTCAGAGAAGGCATACGGCGCATGCCTCTACCTGCGAACTGTATCGAGTGACGGAACCATCTCAGTTAGACTAATGGCTGCCAAATCAAAAGTAGCACCGACTGGGAAGTCTAAAAAGCAGACTACGCTGACTTTACCGAGGTTGGAACTATCGTCAGCTCTTCTTCTGGCTCATCTGTATCACAAGGTTTCCGAAAGCATCGAGTTGAAAACGAAACCTTTCTTCTGGACTGATTCAATGATAGCTCTTTGTCAGATCCGATCGCCACCTGCTCGCTGGAAAACGTTCGTGGCGAATCGCGTGTCTGAGATTCAACGCCTTACAGTCCATGGAACTTGGGCTCATGTACCTGGCTCAGAAAACCCTGCGGATATCATTTCGCGTGGTATGAGCCCCGCACAGCTGAAAGACACATCAGTTTGGTGGAATGGATGTGAATGGCTCAGTCAACCGTCTCGCTTCTGGCTTTCCATCAATCATCCGGTCCCAGAGGATCTTCCTACTGCCGCTTTCGAAGAACGTTCTGTTTCATTGCCAGTGCGAGCGGTGCAGCCCAACGAAATCTTCGATTCTCGCTCATCGTTCTCCAGCCTGGTTCGGGTAGTTGCTTTTCTACACCGATTCGTACATAATGCTTCGCCTCACAATCGAACTGATCGAAAGATTGGACCTCTCAGCACATTGGAGCTGAACAACACCACTAGAACACTAGTAAAAATCGCCCAACAAGAAGCCTTTGGAAAGGACATCTTCGAAATCACTTCGAAGGGACCAGTAAGTTCGCACTCAGATTTGAAAAATCTCGCTCCAATCATGGTTGACGGAATCCTCCGTGTTGGTGGTCGTTTACGGAACGCAGTTATCTCCGAGGATAGGAAACATCCTATGATCCTTCCAGCACGCCACAAGCTAACAGAACTCGTTCTGGTTCACTACCACCTGAAAAATCTTTATGCTGGCCCACAGCTTTTGGTAGCCTGTGTTCGGGAGAAATTCTGGCCCTTGCGAATTCGTAATCTGGCTAGGAAGGTGGTGCACTCCTGTGTAAACTGCTTCCGCTGTAAACCCACAAATCTCGAGCAACTAATGGGGGACTTACCCCCGGAGAGAGTTACACCGATTCTGCCGTTTTTGAACACTGGCGTAGATTTGTGTGGACCGTTTCAGTTTCGTAAGCTACCTAGGGCCCCTCCAGTGAAGTGCTACGTGGCTGTTTTTGTTTGTTTTGTCACTAAGGCAGCCCACGTAGAACTCGTTTACGACCTTAGTACCGCCGCTTTTCTCGCGGCATTGCATCGATTCGTCGCTCGCAGAGGTAAGCCCAGGCTTATCGAGTGCGACAACGCCACAAATTTCAAGGGAGCAGCAAGAGAGTTAGCACAACTGCGAAAACAATTCTACGACCAGCAACATCAGGCAAAAATAATTGCCAGCTGCGCAGACGACGGTACCGAATTCAGGTTCATCCCACCCCGCAGCCCCAACTTCGGGGGCTTGTGGGAGGCGGCGGTGAAATCATTCAAGAAGCATCTGCGGGCTACCATAGGAAATTCGGTGCTGTCTCAGGACGAGTTTGTAACATTACTGTCTCGAATCGAAGCTTGCCTTAATTCTAGGCCTTTGACTCCGCTCTCTGCCGATCCCAATGATCTGGAGGTGTTGACTCCGGGACATTTCCTTGTCCATCGTCCGCTTACATCATTTCCGGAACCCAATCTGTCCGAGGTTCCAAGAAACCGTCTCGACCGCTGGCAGGCAAACACCGAATTACTCCGGCGCATTTGGAAGCGTTGGACTATCGATTACTTATCGGGCCTTCATCCACGAACAAAATGGACTCAGCAGCGCAACAATATAGAGTTCGGCGCCCTGGTGTTGATCAAGGAAGATAACCTTCCACCCTTGAAATGGAGGTACGGCCGTGTCATTCGCGTTTTCCGTGGCTCGGACAGCAACATCCGCGTAGTCGTCGTGCGGACCGCCGACGGGGAGTTTACCCGATCGATTTCAAAGATATGCGTTCTACCGTTACGCAGGCCCGTAGAAGATGACGTCGACACAACCAATCCAAGCTCAGAGGACTGAGCTCTTCCATCGCATTGCTACGGCATTGCGCAACGTGGAGGCTTTAGGGCCTCCGACCGTGTAAGTTAGTTTTTTATTGAATTTTCAAAAAGCCTAAAGAATTTTTTGTCCTCCGGCATGTCTTGGCTCCGTGATGGCTACTTCAACCCCGAGTACGCCCAACCCTGATGATCACCAACCCCTGGAAGGAAAGCCGCCTGTATCGTACTGGCAGCATGGCCAGTGTTGGAACCCTGCGGCGAAGTGGCAGACTACAGCGGACTTCGAAACAGGACAATCTCCAGTATCGTTCACCATGGTTCATCGGTTGAAAGTCGACCCTTTCAACGGGGGCCGGCATATGTTAACGCATTATCGAATTGTAAAATTTATCAAATTATGCGCAATTATTATTCCCACCCTGTAATCCACATGTACGTAAGCTAGATATAAGATGATTTTGCTTCTCTATCACTAGCCTTCGGCTAGTGAGTGCAACACGCGACCGATCACATTGTCTTCAGTGTTCGTATACCATGTTAGGTTAGATGATCTCTGCGCAGATCCAACAAATCAGTTGAAATATAGCTCTTCGATAGAACGCACGTTGTCGTCGCTTTACCACAGGAGAGTAAAAACCCCTACCCGCTTCTATCGTTCCGAGCACCACGTGTTGTTCTGATTGTCCAAAAGAACTCCGTGTTCGAGCGCTACCGGTTTTTCGGATCTTTGGCGAACCCCGTACTCCAACAGACAACGTGAGCATACGGTAAGTCGATACCTTTAGCGTCGAACCATTCAAAGGTAAATTTTTTGATGATAAATATCAGGTAAAACGAAAGGTATAGGTTTTTTAATGTTAATTTACAAGAATTTATGTCGACACTAACAATGATGAACTGTTCATTTTTTGAACAATTCATTCAAGTAATATTCCCACCATCGTCATGATTAAAATACGTTTCATTAAATATTGTACATTTTAAATAATAGCACGTCCATCCTTCACTGGGCAGCTGTAATCTACTTTAATTAGCATTCTTATTTCACAAGAGTAAAACATTACTCCAGCGATGCGAATATCCGAACTTGATTGCACTCAGAAGGCGTCCAAACTGAAACGAGAAAAAAAGAACTTCGGACGCAAAACAAACGATTTTTCTGCTTGAGCTTCAACGAAGGACTGCCTAGCAGAACGCGTGCAGAATAAACCGAATTATTTCAGCTACAGACACTTTCTTCAAAAACTGCACCAGCCGAATCTAATAATTTGCGGAGACGATATAAATACAGGTCGGACTCGATTATCCGGAGTATCAATTTTTTTTTCACTCCGGATAATCGAATCCTCCGGATAATCGAATCACTAAGAAAAAAAATAAAATCTTTGACAAAAGAACTTAAATATTATCTTTTTTCGTTATTCTATTTATATGATGCGGTGGCGTAGCCAGAAATTTTTTCTAAGAGCAGTAGGGGTCTTTACAAGAAACAAACAAATTTGACCGGCATACACAAAAAACCACTTTTTCAACCCCCCTTTTCTTAAATACGTTCTAAACTGCAAAACCATTCATATAGTATATTGAAATACCAAATTATCTCAGATATATGCATAAAAATTGAAAAACAAGAACATCAAAAAACAAATTCTGGATAATCGAGTCTAAAATTCCGGATAATCGAATCCCGGATAATCGAGTCCCCGGATAATCGAGTCTCCGGATAATCGAGTCCGACCTGTATTGCGGGGAAATTTAAAAATTTGGATTCCTTCGCGGAAATAGCGCGCAGCGAGCGATCTCCGCATAGAACAAATGAACCTCAGTAAGCAGTGCAGTTTTTTTTTATCAGCAAGTAAACATCATGATGGATGAACCACGGCAGATTTTCCTTGCAAACTACTGATTGTCATTTCAGTAATGATTTCAATGAAGGCCTTGAAATTCTCTACTATTATAAGGATACTGACTCCTACCTTACAACGTTAATCAAAGTGTGAATGTGTCGGAAATATGTATTGGATAGTGCCCCTCAAGGAAAGAGTATGCAAGACAAGCAGCAAACATAAATATTCTATTTTGTTTAAATTGGTTGTTGAGTCACTTGTCAATCCAGCCATTGATTAAATGATCCGGTTTATTAAAATCATCAATTTGGATTGGATTGTTTTCCTAATATCTTATCAGGAGTATTTGTGGCATTAATATCGATGCATGTGACAGGAACTGCTCAAAGTCCAAAATGGCAGCAAATAAATAATGCAAAATCAGGGGTCACTACGATGATTTTGGTGGAAAATGTTCAGACCTGGGAGGGAGAAACCGATACGAAATTTCTGTACGTCATAGTGAGCCGAGATTCTGCTGTCACGAACTGTCACTGTAAGCCCAGATCTTAAACAACGGACAAACATGGAAAAAGCGCGTAATTGATCAAAACATATTTTTGCATTTCCTCAAATGTGACAAAAAATCGATTGATAAGCTATTCATGCCTATTCAAAAGTAAAGTCACGATAGCACCTTCTATTCTGATTGAATATAAAGTGTTCAAATACGCATAATTTTACTTTTTCTAATAAAAACGAAAATAAAATGCATAGAAAACTTTGGCCCTTTTTTCATGTTTGTCCGAACTTTTTCAGACAAACAAACGAAAATAAAATGCATAGAAAACTTTGGCCCTTTTTTCATGTTTGTCCAAACTTTTTCGGACAAACATGAAAAAAGGGCCAAAGTTTTCTATGCATTTTATTTTCGTTTTTATTAGAAAAAGTAAAATTATGCGTATTTGAACACTTTATATTCAATCAGAATAGAAGGTGCTATCGTGACTTTACTTTTGAATTGTTCGAAGGTACACAAAAAAAGAAAACTAGCGATTTTCATCAAGTCTGCCTTGATTGTCGTTGGCAAGCTGGAGTTTTCTTGCAGTTTGAAAAAAAAAATGTGACATATTTCGTGTGTAGTATCGGTGCCTCCCTCCCAGGTTCAGACCATTCTTTCTGGATTTTCAAGGAATCAAAATTTTTCTTGCAAAGCGTAATATGACAGATAAATTTTTAAACACCCGTTTGCGCGCGTTGGCTACTGCGATCTCACTTAGGCTGTGGACTGTTTCACCAGTTCGTTTAACTTTTAGTTAAAATTTGACAGCTCGATAGTTATTTCCCCTCCGGTTAAAAATAACCCTGCTCTGGAGCATGGTTAAACTTGACAGTTCGAAAGTTAATTTTTGCTCCCGTGAATTTGAGAATAACTAACCATCTGTCAACTTTGTTCTGAAATAACTACTCGACTGTCAAAGCTCAAATGGGTCGACTGCGATGTTCAATTTAACCATGTGAGGGGAAAATAACTATTGAAATGTCAAATTTTAACTAATAGTTAAACGAATTGGTGAAACGGTTCACAGCCTTAAAAGCTGAATTTCTACTGCTATGAGAAATATTCACTACACGGAGACGGAATTCGACTCAATTTTGGGTTGTTTCAACGCAATTCCGTAGTTGAGCCCAATAACTCAATTTTGGTTAAATTTCCAAGGTCCCCACTAGGTGATTTGGCTTTAATTCCATTAGAAAAATATACTCAATTTTGGGTTGATTTAACGCAAAATTGTGTTCTTTCGACCCAAACATAAGAAAAGTTGCATTTACCCAAATTTGGCTTATTGGGCCAAAGTACCGTTAAGTCACCAGTCACCGTGCGGGCTCCATTCACCGTGCACATATACAGATTCCTACAGAATATTCGTAAAAATTATACAAATTACTGGTTTGTTAGCAAAATAATACAAAACTGATGAAATGAAGTAGTTCTTGTCACAATGATTTTTGAAAAAAATAGTTTATGTAGTCAAAATCATGTGAATTCGGTTTAATAATGAGATTTCCTAACACTCTTAGTAGAAACGCCAGAAATTCACATTTTTCATTTTAACGTGAGAGTATAAAATTTTCCATAATTTCAACAAGTTTTCTCTGTGGATACTACAAGCAAGATGTATTTCATCGTATGAGCAATGAGACTTTATACAATTTTTTTTTATTGTGTTTCAGTCGAAACCCAAATGCACGGTGAATGGACCCTTTTCAATATGTATGGTTCCTATTACCGTGCATTAGTTTAAAAAACATGAAATTATTGGGTAATATTAGATTTATTGTTATGTCGTGATTTAACTACTTCATATTCAGTTTTTGAGCGAATATGGAATGGTTTGGACAATACAGTTAAACCCACTATAACGATTTAAATGAAAAAAATAATGATTTTGCCATATATTAAACCTTCCATGGCTTTTATTGTAAATAAAGATTTGAATATTTTTAAAAATGAATGCGCACGCTAATTGCGACATAATAATTCCATCAACAACGTTTCTTCAAGATACAAAATTAAATCATGACGAAAACTATACGCACGGTGAATGGTGCACTAGTGTGCACGGTAAATGGTGACATAGAACGGTACGAGGCGACCTTAACATGATATTTGTAAACATATTTTTTGAGTATTTTTTTGTAATGCATCACTAGTTTTAGATTTTTCCCTGAATTATGGTATAAATGTACGCTTCGTAGTGGTATTCTAGTACCTGCGAATCATCTGTAGTAGTAGTTGCAAAAAGTTTAGATATTTTTTCTTGAAACTTGCAAAAATAGAACATTTTTCCTAGTACTTCCAAAACTCAACTTATTAATTCCCACATAAACCAAAAGCTTTTTATTTGAAACCTTCAGAATTCCGCTGGTGATGTGCCTTTGTAATTCACGACATAGTGTAAATGTTCCAATAGTGGAGGTACTAAGCACGATCCGACTTAATTTGACCGCCCAAAATTCAAGGAGCGCAATAAATTTGCATATTATGGATGTAACGGGAAGTAACGACCATTGACTCAATGAGAAAAATGATTTCATCGCAACAATATACGGTATGTCAATACCTCCACTATTGGTAAAATTCCTTTAGTTGCATTTTATACATTAAATTTGTGTTCCTAAAGTTGCGGTATTCATTGTTTTGTTATGTGATCCTCCATTATAGGAACACTTGATCGCATCTATTGGTACAAGTGAATAAAGTTCAAGGAGTTTGGATGGTATTTCATAAATTTTAAAGCAATTAAAACTATGCTTCCAATTATTTCGTGTATAAAAAGCCAATACTTGAAGCCTATGTATATTAAGCCAATATGAATATTGAGCCAATAATGAAATCAGTATAAATGGCAATACGGCAACCATAGGAAGGCCTACAACTAATGAATCAATTACCGTATACGTTACTGTCAGACGCTAACAAGGATCTGAGGAAGACTAACGCATTGATAACCTCGTATGTGTTGCCAACGTATACTTAGGAAAATATTTGAGAAAGATTAGACTAAAGGACAAACATTATTTCGACAATGGAAATATACTATACGTTTCGTCCAATTCCTCCGAAACACAAATAGGTGACAATATGAATAAGTTTAAGGTGATTATAAAACGAAGCCAAACTTTGAATTTTCAAGTGCACAAGACGAGAGTATCTGACAACAGTTCGCGTTGAAAACCAATAAACTTGCTTGCTTGCAGATGGTGAGCAATGGGATAGATTTTTAACGCGAAGCGCTGTTTGGTTCTCAAGTCTTGTGCTCTTGAAAATTTGAGGTGTGGCTTCGTTCTATAATCACCTTAACAACTGGTTACAGTGGCAACTCAAACTGACTCCTGAAATTCCATACCAGTTAAAATTTTATTGTTTGAACAGCCAACCATAAGCTCGGAGTTATTGGTTTGTCGTTAAAAAATCCGTTTTCACGTCGTTTAAAAAAATAATTTTCATTTTATTCCAGGAGTAAATTGTTTCTCACATTTTTCGGGGTTGTCGTGTCTTTTTGAAATAATTCTCACGTACTACATACACCATATAGTCATATATTATTGGCTTCAAGCAGCATGTCGACAGTTTTACACATCAACCTAAAAGATGCCGTTTCTTCTGCAAAACTTCCACAATCACCAATCGCTTACGTGCAAGAAAGCTAAGAGTAAAACTTACCATCATGTGGCTGTAGCTAATCACGCAATGCAATTTTCTTCCCTTCAATTCAAACCACAACACACTGGATCTACCGTATCCGCGAAGTTTACAAACCAACTAAACGCGTCTGAACTGCGCACTCTCCAACTGAATCTGCTTAGCCCCGAACGAACGAAACGCGACCTCACCTGAGCCGAGGTGTGTATGACTTTGCATACAGAGTAAACAATTTTATCTCGAATTCGTTGCAGTCAAATGCGGTTTACAGTTTTGTTTTATGTATCCATTTATGAGCTGATTATATACACCAACACACGTTCCAGAAGTGGCCTTATCACTGCCCTAGCTCTATGAAGTACGAATGCACCACCTGCCGACGTCGTATTCGTAGTAGATACAAAGTCCACGAGGAGTAGTTCCGTCTGCAGATAAGCTATCACCTTCATCCAACTCGACGCTAGACTAGATGAATTCTTTCCAAGGACTCCCAGATCGATGGCGACAAGTGTACTAGTGGTGAGGTTTGCTAATGCTAATCTCACGTTTTACACGATAAGGAGGGCATTTCCACAGTTTCTTACACGCTGCAGATAAGAGACGATAATCGGCCAGGAGATTCCACCGGCGCCGTCTGGTGATTGTTTGGCTTTTTGAATCTATACGTCAACGGCCGACGAACGCCGGGAGGGGTTGATATTTTCAGTTCAGAACCGATTGCTGATATCGCGTTATCACCCCCGAGTTCCGATCGAACAAGTGTTGGCCCCCGAGAAGCCACTATCACTTTAACCGATTACTGGTCCTACCCCTACTATATTTGTGGGATGTGGGATTCTACACCAACCAGCGCAGTGTTATCATAGAATTGATGGGTCGTACAAAGGATTTTTTCATGGGAGGGTTTTTTAACAGAAATATCTCAAGACGCCATCAGTTTGATCGGTACTTTTCAATATTGCTGTTTGTATTTGAGATGCAAATCTTGACTAATCGTCCTCCAAATGCGATAACACAAAACAATCAAAGGAAACCTAGCAACGATTATAAAAATCACCGCCGTCCCAGCAAGAAAAATCTATCTTTGACATCGCATTTCTTGTAAAAATTCTTACCGCATTTGGTGTTTCCGCATTTGATATTTGCATTTCAAACGCACACAGCAATACACATGCGTTAGTGGTTTCTATGTCCGGAGCTCTTTTAATCTTCCCAATAATAAGTGCCGGCATCCAAGTTCCGAAATTGTCTAACTTTCTATGTTGAAATTTTCTGGCTAAGTCACAAATGAGATTGCTAATTTTGAATCTGTTAGAAGTTCTCCGCACTTAGATCAAAATTTATTGAGGTGTACCTATGGTACTTTAGAATATAAGCAAGCTACTTGATAGGATTAGTTTGTTTATTATATACTAGTGGTCCCAACAAACTTCGTCTTGCCATCAAGTAGGCTGTTAAAAAACGCTGTTGATCGTCTCATACAAAATGACAGTTCCGTTCACGCTTGTTTTTCCATATTTCCCGGTAAATAACCTAGCTTAGCTTAGACTGACTACACATATCAATGGTTGCTATTCCGTGATTGACCGAAGTCAGTGAAAATGCACAAAGAATCAACTAGAAGATCGGCTGGGATTAACCATAATCTTCTTCAGTGTGTATTATTCAGTGCCTCTATTTATACATGGTCAATAACGGCGCCGGCCACGTCCTTGCAGTCAGGTGGGATTGGGGGAAGGAATGTTAGTGTGTAGCCTTTGCTATTTGGAGACCGTGTTTGCCTCTGCATCTCCACAAAGGTTACTGAGAGGGATGTTTGTTAATGGGGAGGATCGTTGGGTCACAGGATTCACTTTGATAAGCGATTAGACCGTGATAAACAATTATTGGTGAGATATAAACATGCTTATATGTAAATATAATATTTTCATTTGATATGACTACATAGATAGAGAAAAATTATGCCGACACTTGACGTAACGAACCTTTGTTTGTTGAATAAAGTGAACCTTTCGCAAGTCTACACTCGTAGTGTCGAACCATTCAAAGTTTTTTTTTTTTCAATTACAAAAATAAAGGTAAAAGGAAAAAGGTGTTGTGAAAAACAAATTTAGACAATAGTAGTTTACGCAACAAGTTGCAGAATGATGATTTTTACAGCACGAGTCGTAAATTTATCCTACGAGGCTTGCCGAGTAGGATAATTATGACGAGTGCTGTAAAAATCAAGTTCTGCAACGAGTTACGTACAACATTTTTTGCAATTTCGTAGAAGACCACTTGAGGGTATCAGAAATTATATCGGAATGCATTCACTATCGTTTTACAATTTCTGAAAAATTGTTGTGTAATGATTCATTACGCAACTCAAAACAGTTGCGTAATGAGAAAGCGTAGCGTAATGAATCATTACAGCACTGGTTTCAGTTGCGTAATGACTATACCCGCACTGCATACTTCAGTGCAGGAAAGTAGGCCGTTTCGATGAGAAATTGCAAAAAAATAATTTATGAATCCGAGTTTATGTCGACACTCACAGTGACGAACCTTTCATAGTTTGTTGAAAAATCATATTTACGTCTCACCGTTTTAACGATTAAAGGTGCAGTCATACATATTTTATAGATTAGAAATAGTAGCACGAAACGAGCTCACCAATTGATCCGTCATCCTTGAGCAGCAACAATCCACTTTCAGCTTCACTCGTTTGCTCAGCTATATAAAAGCAGAGAAAATAGGCGCGCGACCCGAAAGGAAAAACAACTGACGACTGCTCGGGCTTTTTTGACGCACTGCCCAGGAGCAAGCGTCAACGTCGAAAGATCAAAAAGAACTAATCAAACGCGGCACTTTTTCCTTTTACTCGACCGATGCTCGACATGTTTGATCCTGCCATCATCGCCGGCCCCCGCAGGAGCAAGCGTTAAGGTCGAAGGATCAAACACAACTAAAAGATCAAGCTACTTTTTCACTTTCACTCGACCGACGCGCGACATGTTTGATCCAACTCCATCTTTCCCGGTAAATAACCTAAGATATAAATACACACAAACACGTCGGAACCCTTGACGAACAAAACGGAGAAAGAACCATTCAAATCCGTTGAACCGTTCGAAAGCCATTTCGTGACATACAAAACACCATTCCATTTTTATTTATATAGAAGATAGAAGATAGATAGTATTCTGAAGTTGCCTGCAAATGAATACAATAATCCAAAAAAATACACGCTGTCAAAATTTCGATTATCATCGAAGTTGACACTTATTTTTATTTTTTTTTGTGGAGCTTTGCGGTCTGATAAAATTTTCACATCCTGAAAGTTTGAAAATGTTCTGTTGGGAAAAGTGAGTATTTTTTCAACTTCGAGGATTTTTTTCCACTCTGAATTCATGATAAACCATTTTGAAGCGCTAAATCGACCCCATACTAGATCTACGGAAAATTTTCGCCAGCGGAATATTTTTTGATAGCCAAATATAATGAAATAAATTGAAATGCCTTCGCCAGTACTGCGGATGATGGAAACCAATCAGCCCCCACTTTGAGGGAGGTCAAGAATGTCATTCTCCAGCTTAAGAACAATAAAGTTGCTGGTAAGGATGGTATCGTAGCTGAATTCATAAAGATGAGCAAGGAGATTCTGGCCATTTCTGGGTAACTGAACAGCTACCAGAGAAAAGGAAGGAAGGGGTAATATGCCCCATCCACAAAAAAGGCGACAAGTTAGATTGTGAGAACTTTCCAGCGATCACTGTTCCAACTGCGGCCTACAAAGTGTTATCCCAGATAATCTACTGTAATCTGTTACTTGTAGCAAACGAACATTTGAAGTTATCAAGCCGACTTCGTTGACGGCCGATCGACAACAGTCCAGATCTTTACTGTTCGACAAATCCTACAAAAATGTCTTAAATTTCAGGGTCCAACGCATCACCTTTTCATCGATTTCAAGGCGGCATACGATATTATCGACCGCGTAGAGCTACGAAAAATCATAGACGAGAACATTATTTTCCGGAAAGCTCACAAGACTGATAAGAACAACGCTGGAAGGTGTGCAAAATTGTGTTTGGAAGGTATGCAAAAAGATTGCAGGCAAACATTCCCATTCGTTTGAATCCCGCCGGGGACTACGACAACGTGATGGACTTTCGTGTCTGTTGCTTAATATCGCACTAGAAGGTGTTATGCCGAGAGCCGGGCTTAACAGCCGGGTACGGTTTTCACGAGATCCAGTCAATTTGTTTGCTTCGCGGATGGCATGGATATTGTCGGCCGATTTTTTGAAAAGGTGGCAGACTTCAGACACCCGCCTGAAACGCAAGGCAGCAAAAGTTGGGCTGATAGTGAATGCGTCAAAAACAAAGTATATGGTAGTAGGTGAAGCCGAGCGCGATAGAGTTAGCCTAGAAAGCAGTGTTACGATAGACGGGGATAATTTCGAGGTGGTCGATGAGTTTGTCTTCCTTGGATCCTTGCTGACAATTGATAATAACGTTAAGCGTGAAATATGGAGGCGCATCATCAGTGGAAGTCTAGCCTACTATAACTTGCAAGCAGGAAGGAAGACTTGCAAGCACTTGGAGTCTTCGAACGTCGGGTGCTTAGGACCATCTTAGGCGGTTTGCAGGAAAACGGTATGTGGCGGCGGAGGATGAATCACGCGCTAGCCCAACTCTACGGCGAACCCAGTATCCAGAAGGTGGCTAAAGCTGGAAGGATACGATGGGCAGGGCATGTCGGAAGAATGCCCGTTTATTTCGGATCTGGTTGGTGCTAGAAGGCGTGCGGCACAACGAACTTGGTGGACGGATCAAGTGCACAACTTTTCGACGAGCGCGGGGCAGAACCGAGGATGGAAAAATGCGGCGAAGAACTTAAGTTGCAGTAGGGTTGAGTTCCGCAAAATTCCAGTTGTGACAGCACTTCTGGACAATCTGCTCACAGTTTGAAAGCTTCACGATAAACGTAGCTTGATGTATTTTCCTCCTATGCTCCAAAATATCCAAATCCAGCATTCATTCTGATTCAGTGGAAGATTTCCTGGATCATTCCATAGTATACTACGCGAGGCAAGCCTTATAAATCTCTTTTGGACCCGTTCCTTTTCAAACAATCGATACAATTGCAATGAGCAAAACAGTGCTTTTAAGCAAAATCCGCATTGTTAAGACCGCAATTTTGAAAATAAATCCTAATTGGCGAATTGTTTTCTAAATTATGGAAGAACAGTGAAAGCGGAACGCAAATGCGCAGATCGGGAAAGAAGACCTCTTCGCACCAGTCCACTATGGGCCAGGGACGCAATCTGGCGGGACATAATTAATAACTCAGTAATGAAGCGTTTCCGGTATTTGGTGTCTTCGGCAAAGTTTTTTTTGTAACAACGAGGACCATCTACTGACATAAACGGATAGTTCGTAAATCGTCCGCATAGGTGGCGCCACAATCTAACTTTTTACTGTGACGTTCTAGAGACTTGGCATGTTCGGCAAAGTTGTTCATTTTGATAAAATAAACAACTCTCTCAAAGACGCCCAAATTCCACAGCCTACTGTTTTCGAGTTATTAGCAAAATTAGAGAAAATTAGTGAAAAATCGATTTTTTTCACCGATTTTGACATTTTTTCTAAGAATCATGTCATGTAATATTTTTTGGTGAAAAATATATAACAAACGCAAGCTCTGGTGGAAAAAAATTAATAATACGACGCACAAAAATTAAGAAACTATGAAAAAACTTGAAAAATAGAGCATTTTTTTAAAATTAATATCTCCAAAAGCGCAAAAAATCGCAAGCTCAAATTTTCAGGCAACATAGAGCAGTACTTGATGAAACGGATGTCAAAATTCCAGAGAGGTATATTTTGGTGAAAGACAGCACAAAGATGATGTGGTAATTCTTTAAAAAATCTTATTCCTCTATAGTATATTGATTGTTGTTTACTTGTCATAGTAAACGGCACAGCACGTAGATCGTAATTTCGTCTAGTTTTATTCGTATGAATATTTCGTCCTCGTTCAATAATATTTGTCAAGTGTTCTGGCATTTGATTATTAGTTAATTTGAAAACAATAGTCAATACATTGAAAATAATACGTTCTTTTACTGAAAGCCACTGCACAGTGGTTCGATCTAGAACAAATGTCGGCCAAAACCTCAAACTCTTTTTAAAATAGCTGAAATTATATATTTAACATATTTTATGCCATATTGAACTATTATGGACTTTTATTTTCATTTTTTTTTCTTGTTTTTGGACTGATAATTAAAATAGTCAGGTTTGGACAATACGTTTTCGCCCTTTACAACCTTCCATACAAAATGGTCGACTTTAGGAGGCTAGTTCGCAGTTATTTACTGACGGATTGTGATGAAATTTTCACAGCATGCCAAGCATTACTTGAATTTCAACATATATTTTTGAGAAAGTTTTCCATACTCAACTCCAATAGTAAAAACAACTAGACTAAAGCGCAATTTTTGACATCAAATTATAAACTATTCATCCAAAGATATGGAAGCTCTACACAAAAACCATCATAAGTAAATATGTTCATCTTGTCTTAATGTCCACCTTATCCATTTAATACGCTAATTTTATAAATTTGTAAAGAAAAACACTACGATGAACTCGTGATTGGAAAAATCACTCAAAAATATATGTTTAAATTCATGTAATGTCTGAAAAAAATGTGAATATTTCATGCACATTTGTCCATAAATATCTCAGATCTAACCCTGTATAACACCAAAATGTTGTATACATAGGGGCCCAGAGAGTCCTATCGGTAAACGCACAGCTATTCAACTAGACTAACCTGAGAATCGTGGGTTCGAATCCCACAAGTCAAGTGTCTTTTAGTAAAGTAAATTTTCTCGACTTGCCAGAGCATAAAGTAGCATCGTATCTGCCACATGATATACCCATGCAAAAATGGTCAATTGGCAAAGAAAATCCTCAGTTAATAACTGCGGAAGTGCTCATAAGAACACCTGCCTGCTTAGAAACAGGCTTTGTCCCAGTTGGAACGTAACGTCAGGAAGAAGAAGAAGATTGGAGCGAGTTTTTCGTCCCTTCTTTGGATGCAACTCATGGCTACTGCGATTACAATTCACGTACTAGCGTATCAAAGGATTAGTATTATTTGATTAGAATTGCATTCCGTACACCTTCAAACGCGTTGAAAGTTGTATATCGCAAGTTTTCGCAAAATAATCTTTACCTCACTTGAAAGCTCTTGTTTTTAGCTTTCGAATGAACTGACACTTATATTGAGCTATTCGGTAATCCAATCCGCATGGTTATTAAATTAATTAACTCATTACGCGTGGTAAAGATGGACAAATTATGGGTGAAATTATGAAAAAAATCCACGTGCTCGGCTGGGATTTGAACCCAGGACTCTTGTATGCTAGACGAGCGCTTTACCAACTAAGCTACCGAGCCACTTGGTGACCCCAATAACTGAGTTGGTTACAAGTTTAGAATTCAAATCCCTACAGACCACGTGGACCCCTTTCATAACCAATATCCATCCATCTCATGTTCCTACACACGCGGAGCGAGCGAGTGCGATTTGTTTAGTGTTGAAACTGTTTGCCTATCGTACCTACATCGCTTCCACAACAACTGTATTGTGGAAGAGTAAAGATGTGGGAAGGCTATCAACGTGTCGTTCTCACTCAAGTGACGACATGACTACTACAGAGAGGCAGTACACTCTAATATAAACTGACACTTATATTGAGCTATTCGGTAATCCAATCCGCATGGTTATTAAATTAATTAACTCATTACGCGTGGTAAAGATGGACAAATTATGGGTGAAATTATGAAAAAAATCCACGTGCTCGGCTGGGATTTGAACCCAGGACTCTTGTATGCTAGACGAGCGCTTTACCAACTAAGCTACCGAGCCACTTGGTGACCCCAATAACTGAGTTGGTTACAAGTTTAGAATTCAAATCCCTACAGACCACGTGGACCCCTTTCATAACCAATATCCATCCATCTCATGTTCCTACACACGCGGAGCGAGCGAGTGCGATTTGTTTAGTGTTCATAATTTCACCATAATTTGTCCATCTTATACACGCGTAATGAGTTAATTTAATTTAATAACCATGCGGATTGGATTACCGAATAGCTCAATATAAGTGTCAGTTTATATTAGAGTGTACTGCCTCTCTGTAGTAGTCATGTCGTCACTTGAGTGAGAACGACACGTTGATAGCCTTCCCACATCTTTACTCTTCCACAATACAGTTGTTGTGGAAGCGATGTAGGGATAGGCAAAGTTCAGATGGATATTGGTTATGAAAGGGGTCCACGTGGTCTGTAGGGATTTGAATTCTAAACTTGTAACCAACTCAGTTATTGGGGTCACCAAGTGGCTCGGTAGCTTAGTTGGTAAAGCTATTCCCCATAATTTGTCCATCTTTACCACGCGTAATGAGTTAATTAATTTAATAACCATGCGGATTGGATTACCGAATAGCTCAATATAAGTGTCAGTTTATATTAGAGTGTACTGCCTCTCTGTAGTAGTCATGTCGTCACTTGAGTGAGAACGACACGTTGATAGCCTTCCCACATCTTTACTCTTCCACAATACAGTTGTTGTGGAAGCGATGTAGGTACGATAGGCAAACAGTTTCAACACTAAACAAATCGCACTCGCTCGCTCCGCGTGTGTAGGAACATGAGATGGATGGATATTGGTTATGAAAGGGGTCCACGTGGTCTGTAGGGATTTGAATTCTAAACTTGTAACCAACTCAGTTATTGGGGTCACCAAGTGGCTCGGTAGCTTAGTTGGTAAAGCGCTCGTCTAGCATACAAGAGTCCTGGGTTGGGTTCAAATCCCAGCCGAGCACGTGGATTTTTTTCATAATTTCACCCATAATTTGTCCATCTTTACCACGCGTAATGAGTTAATTAATTAATTAATTTCGAATGAACTTATTCTCATTGCGGGCATTCGAGGGCTACTAATGTCTTAGGGTACTTTTATAAAAATAATATGTTTTTTTGAACAATTTTAACTTTAATTCACTTTCTATGAATATAATGAAAATTTTTATTCAACTTAGATGTACTTAATGTATATACAAACAACTTCTCTGAAGATACCATTGCGGTTTAAGCTCTCTTTAAATTCATAAATAGCTTGTGAAAAAAGGGATCGCAAATATTATTTTCTTGAAAAATCATGTTCACAGTCCACTCAAAGAGCTGTATAAAATTCAAAGTCCAATGAATCTGCTTCAAACTTTGGATTTGAATCACAGAAGTGTTGAGGAAGTCGGGAAAAATATTACTATTCGGATAAAACAGCTTTGATTTTTGAGGTTTTGGCCGCCCTCGGACCATTGTGCACTGCAAAGCTTCCAACATTCCTAATATGGGCGTGTATTTGCTGCAATTCAATATATACCGCATGAATTTGTTTTGTAACCTGTGCAACCTATTCAAATGCGTATCACTTAATTGTTAATCATCAATATAAACCCCTAGGTATTTGAAAACATTCACTCTCTCAACTTCAAAACCCTCAATGTCCATTTTTAGCTCAGAATAATTTAATTGTTTTTTGTTACTTATAATCATGCATTTAGTTTTTTCCACATTCACTTTAAGCTTTTTAATTTTCAACCACTTGCTCAACAATTCTACGTTATACCTATTTTTTTTCTAATTGTCGTTTTCTCGTTCTTCTCTGCAATGAATACAACGGTATCGTCTGCGAATAAATTTATGTCACAATGCTTTATAGCTTTCTTCATATCGTTGATGTATAAAATAAATAAAATCGGTCCTAAAACGCTTCCCTGAGGAACACCAAACGGCACTGATTTTGGAACTGAAGTAGAGTTTCTATACTGACAAATTTGTGTGCGACTGGATAAGTATGATTCGAACCATTTGAGAACCTGTGCTCCTATGCCATATTTTTTCAAAACTTTTAACATTTCAGGACGTGATATAGTTTCAAATGCCCGTTTAAGCTAAGTATGCTGTTTCGCTCAAGAAAAGTAAAGAAATTCCTTGATTGAAAGGGTCAAGAAATTTCCTACAGAGAGCCCCCTTTGAAGTGACATTTCTTCTCAACTGCGTACTGCGATCAGAAAAATGTGATTTTGTTGAAATTTTCCACGCATCGAGATAGGCGATTCCTTTTCTTGTCAGTAGCAAACCGGCCTTTAAGGTCCAAAAATAAAACAACAATCGTTTTCCTTTCCTCTATCATTCGTTCCCATTTATACAAAAGTAAGTTCAAAGCAGATTCACACGAATGGTTCTGTCTAAATCCAGATTGTTTAATATCTTTTGCTCATTTAAATACACGCAGCAAACTGGACTATCGAATTTCATACATTTTGCCTTATGAAAGGTGGAACGATTATTGCAATACGATCGCTTTATGTATCGTTTTAGCATCACTCCACATCAAGGCGTCGATAGGCGTGTGGTGTACGCTCGGATCTATCGATCGCAAGGTTCTTGGTTCGATTCCAGGTTGCCGCGAAAATGTTTTTTGTTTTCAAATTCTGGTTTCATAAGACATATTTATGAATTTCAATCCGATTTCTTGTGGCGAATTTTCATAAGGGATTCCTATGTTTATCGATAGTCCATTTGCCTGAGTGTACTCAAGTAATTGATCTTAAACTATAATTTCTAACACTTTCTCGAAAATTGGTAGCATATTTATAGGTCTATGTTCTTCAGCTTTCGTTGTTCCAGACGCTTTTGAAATTAGTACCACCGTTGATTGTTTCCAACTCCTATAGAAATTTCCCTGTTCTAGAGACTCAATAATGGACCTATGCACGGGTTCACTATTTGACGTTTTAGCGGTGCCGTGTTATTTATGTCACCATGGAAACTAGTGAATTCGGCATCGCTCAAACGTCAAACTAGTGAACTCGTGCATCGGTTCATTATTTCAAGCAAATATTCTCCGGTGACTTCTAATGAATCTTTCAGCACTTGTAAATTTGATTATCGATGCCAGATGAACTACCAGTTTTGTGAACACATCATATGAAATACGATGGAACACATTCCAGGTTTCCGCAAAATGATCGCTCTCGTCTTCAAAGCAGTTTGGAACATCTTAAATACTGCTGTTAATTTGCTTAATGCTATCAATAAAATAACTATTAAACCATTCACATATTTCATGATCGTTCTCTACAACCTTTCTATAGAATGTTAACCTAATTGTTTTTTTTACTCTTCCATAACGACTTTAGGGTTTTTCATAATTGCTTGCTATTTCCTCTATTTTGTTCAATTTTCCTTTGAGTGTATTCTGCTTTAGCTTTTCTAATAGAGTATGCATGCTCATTTCTCAAAACTTTGTAGTGACGCCAATCAGCTTCATCCCAACTAGTACTAGCTTTTCTATACGCATCGTCTCTTGCAAGTTGCAAACTTTTTAACTCTATTGTATACCATTTTTTTCTACTGTTGCATTTTATGCTTTTGATAACACCAAGTTTATTTATGTTCTCTTTCAACAAGGTGCTCAAAATATCTAATTTTTCATCTACTTCTCTTTCACTATTGTCAGACATGCTTCTACTCAACAGAGATATAAGTGCGGCTTTTGATTAGTTTTTTAGTTTTTAAAACATTTGAAAGTTGTATAATCTTCTACAGGTTCTAAACATTTATTAAATTGTACGCCGTGTAATATCATCCACTTTTCGATTTAGATCAAAACACTGCATTAAATTTTGAAGTTTTCTTTTATCGCTGACGTTCTTCCAGTTAATATTAAAGTCTCCAGCGATTAGGTTCATTACTTTGTCATCAATTACTCTTTCAAGTCAAATTTGCTCCAAATGCTTTAAACATTCTTGCTGATTTGCACTAGGTGAATGATACAATAAACCATAAATTCCAACGTTTAGCCCTTTAAATACTTTTAAAGCAATGAACTGATTTGATCCACATGTTGACTTGTCAACTACATGAAATTTAACTTGCTCATGGATATATGTACATAACCACCCCGCCTGTATGACTGGAAGCAGAGTGACAACATATCATATGAAAGTTTTTCATAGCATACTCACTTCTGAAGTTAAATGAGTTTCTGTTAGCATAACAATTTTGGTTTTTTGCCTGCTGACTATAATTTCTAACTCATTGAAATGCGACTTAATGCCAGCAATGTTCAGAAGTACAACATCTATCGCTCTTTTTGATTGCTATGCATTATAATTTATAAAACTCTTTGAGATGTTTGAAAAAAGTTTAATTTTTCAACAATCTAATGTAAATATGATGAAAATGCGCTCTACACCATGTAGGGTGAACCCAAACCAACTAGATTCATGTATTAAAACACTTCATACATGTTGTTTAGTGTTCATTTCGACACATTTTCCTTAAGTGGTGCATATTACCCCAGGAACCCCTAATATATCAAGAAATACTTCCAGAAATTCAAGTTGCAGGATGATGTTTATAACAGCACGAGTCGTATATTTACGATAATTACGACGAGTGTTGAAAAATTCGAGTTCTGCAACGAGGTGCGTACAAAATTGTTTGCAATTTCGTAGAAGACCATTTGAGGGTACCAGAAATAACATCGGGATGCATTCACTATTATTGCACACTTTTATGAAAATTTTGTGTTATGATCCATTACCCAACTCAAAACAGTTGGAAAATTACTAGATTCGGCTGGTGAAAACAGTGAAACGACTGGTGCAGTTTGTGAAAAAAAGTGTCTAGCGAAAATGAAACGGTTATTCTGCACGCGTTCTGTTGGGCAGTGTATCGTTAAAGCCCAAGCAGAAGGTGAAAATGCATCTTAGCCGGATCTCAAATTTTCGGGTACACGAGTCTAGAGAGCCGGACAGCGGATCGGGCTGAGGGCTTGATCGAATGCTCGCTCGCTGTTGGTAACCAATCGATAAGGTTTTCTGCTTGAGAGGCTGTCTGGATCTCTAGATTCGTGCCTTGGGGGTTTGGGTTTTGGCTTCGTTTCATCTTCACTAGAAAAATCGTGTATTTTGCGTTGTCTCGTCGCCGGAGTTTGCACGCGTTCTAAGTGCAATCGAGTTTATGTTCTTGCATCGCCGGAGTGATATTTTCGTTTTGTGAAACGAGCATGCTGATTAAATTAGCTACAGCTCCTTAATCACGGATGGATGAGGATCAATTTGGTGAGCTCGTTTCATGCCTTTTTTAAATATAAAACATGTTACGGAACATCTCTATATTATTACAACGGTAGGAATGTTACTTTAATGAATTGACCTAACAAAATATGAACAGTTCGTCACTGTAAGTGTCGACGTAGACTCTTGAACATTAACATTAAAAAGTCCATACCGTATGCCTGATTTTTATCATTTTTAAAAAATAACCGTTGAATGGTTCAACGCTAAAAGAGTCGACTTATCTTATGTTCACGTTGTCTTTAGAGTATTGATAGGTGATTTTTTGAACTGAGGTTGCATGAGTCGCATCACTTACCAAGGTGAATCCTGATCATGCAGCTATGATCCCTTCCCACTAACACAACTTCTTCTCATGACAACCATGGAGATGCAGAGGTGATCTCGGTCTCTAGTAACAATGGATGTCACACTAACATTCCTTCCCTTCCCCCCGATGATCGTAAGGACGTGGCCGGCGCCGTTATTGACTTTTTAATGTCTGGAGTTCTCGAAAGTGTACATTGAAGATGGAAAGCATCTCTCAAGCTACATCTCTTGGTTCCTTGTGCAACTTAGATTATTCTGGTCAATCACGGAGTAGCAACTACGTGACCCTTAGGAACCTTGCACAAAAAGCCACGTTTCAAAAGAGAAACTAATGCATGAGAAAATAATGAGCCTTGCCTTAGGCACCATCCACAAATTGCGCAACGCTCTAGGGGGAGGGGGGAGTAGGCGTTACGGCTCATATTGCGCATTTCTTTCACCGCTGGACTATCGCAGAAGTTCTTACAAGTGCGGAAACGCTAATAAAAGTGCACAATGCATCAAATCGGTTAGGTGTCTTCGGGGGACTTGTTCTTCGTAAATCAAAGAATAAGTGCTCCAAAGACACCAACAAGATTCAATGCAATCCCGCACTTTTATTCACACTGTCGCACTTATGAGGATACACTTCGCAGTCCAGTAGTGAAACAAATACACAGTACACAAAATTGAATTTTTCTATACAAAAAGCGTTACGGACGGGGAGGAGGGGTTTGAAAACTACCAATTTTAGAGTTACGTAATAAATAAACGTTGACTTATATAATACGACCGTGCTTTTTTTTTCTTAGCAATGGGGGGTTAATCTGCTCAACAGACGCCGTGTGGGGTTGGGGACCATTTACTACATGCAAGCAGTAAACAGGACTACACCCCTGACCCACTAAACCATTCCCATTGCCGCCAAACCCTTCGTCTCTCCGGAACCACTATTGGGCTAGTAAGAAAAGTAGTAAGGACCAGATATTGGGCTAGTAAGAGAAGGTAAAGGTCAGGAAGACATCTTGTTGGTGATGTGAGCCGTACACAGTCGCCTCTCCACATCTCGATATCGAAGGGACCATCGAGATAGGGAGAGATCGAGACAAAGAACAAATTTTGGATGAATACTTAATTGAAAAAACACTCCGAATCCAAGAAAGTAATACACAATCAGACGCCATTTTGCGCTCCTAATTTGTTTTGAATACCAATACCTTAGTCTAGTAACCTTCGATATTGGTCATGTCGACATACGGAGAAAAAATTGAGAACGAAAAATCAACAGAAACACATCGAGATATGGAGATATCGAGATAAGGAGGATATCGAGATATGGAGAGTAAAAATGTATGCAGACTGAAGGGACTCATGAAATCATCGACATAGGGAGAGATATCGAGAAGAACATCGAGATGTAGAGAGTCGACTGTATATTGATGCCCAACCGGATTTGCGACATTTCTGATAAACGCATTGCACGTCAAACAACAAATAGAAGTATCAACGGTTTTATGGATGGAATGTAAAAACTGTTTGATTTCCAAAATGAGTTCAGTACTTTACACTTGAACTTACACAAAAACATTGACCTGATCTGACTGATCACTGACTAAATCTATCAAAAGTTACGTTATTTCAAAATCTTCCAAAATTTTTCCACTACTTTTCTATTAAATAGTTTCTGCAACAGTTCCTAAAGGATGTCCCCAGATGTTTTGTAGGAATGATTTCTTGACAGTAGATTGGGTGTACGTGAACCAATTATTCAATTAGCTTGTAGCTTACCGTTTGGTATCATTAAAGTCTCGAAATGTATTTAGCTTAGGTTGAAAAGAGGCAGCGAATTGTGAGTGTTTTCTAGAGCACTGACATTGAAAAAATAAATGGCCGAAACACACTCATATAAAATTATAAAACAATTAATTCTTTGAACATAAAATCAGGGGTAAATATTAAACTTTGGTAATTCAACGTTCTATCTTTCAACCACCTGTTCACCAATTCTCATTAATGATTAAAAGGGGCCAGCGATCTCAGTCCCCTAATATACAGCCTTGTTTCAACCAGATAACACAATCACTTGAATAACTGTCAATGATAATGAATCTTACATAATCGTAATCATACGCTGTCATGCCCCGCCGGCACAACATGTGTAGCTGGGATCTCTAAACGCTTATTAAACAAAACTCGTAAAATAGTTCTTACCCGCCATGTTTGGAACACTTTTCAGCAAATTTACGCTTCCACGTCACAGTCAGGTTATCAAGATTCACACAGTATGTCACCAAGGCGCGCACACCCGTGCTTTACGTGAGCACGTCTACGTAGGTCGTCGACAAAAGGCGATAAAACTTATCAGCAAAGTTCTACATAGAAAACAATCCTCCGAAACGACTTGCACTCCGTGTGATATTTTTGTTATCAATGTACAGAAGATAAAAAAACACGTTTTCTTCACCACAAACAGTTTTTGATAAAAACGGCACAATTTTTGTAATCAGCTAGTGCCACAGAAACGTACATAAGTAATAGGGCCAGCGGACACTCGAAAGCTCCTAGGCGTTCAGTGATTGTTCAATTCCGGACTGATCAACACCGCGTCAATCACCGGTCGCGAACTCAGGGACTCACGTCGCGTCGATCGAACTGCTCTCTCACTATACCATCAACTGAATCCGTCAAGGGAAAGAATGGCAAATGATGGCTTGCGGGAACTCCGTCCACAGGGCGCAGCAAAACAACTCGCCACTGTTGGTGGCGACTAAGCCTAGCTTGTTATTGGTGAACACTTTAATGTCCGGGCCACTACAGTACAGTGCGCGAGTGAGTGATTTGCGCCACAATTTGTTGAGCGCCATCTAACGCGATGCAACGGCAAAACTCAAACGGCCCAGTGTTCTTTCCGTGTGCCCGGCCAAAGCAGCGTGGTGTGGGGTTCGAATTGTTCTACATATTCTATTATTACGAACACTCGGGAAATTCAGCCCCAGGGATGGTGAAGAAAGTTGAACAAGGCGACATGGAGGGCGAGAGGGCGACGCATATGCGTTCACGTATCAACCACGTTGCTGGGTGCTGAACTGAACTTACTCACGGTGTGTCTGGAACCGTTATTAACGACAACAAATGTCTAAGAACTATTCTAAAGATATTTAAATGCAACTCTTCTCCGTGAACCTGAAAATATTTCAACGAGCATGAGCATGATTGACCACCCGCAATTGCTTCTCCGTTGTTGCTACTGATGCTACTCGGGATCAATAACATTCTCAATGTGTAAGTACTGGTCCTCTTATTATAAGAAAGAATAATGGTGCTGGCTGCGTCTGAATGCAGATCAATTTAGTGATGGGGGGTAGAGTGTATGTCGACGAGATTTTTTAGGATCCTCTGCAATGCACCATAGGAGTTTGGATAAAGTCTGTTCCGCTTAGTATTTGGCAACTTCTTTTTATGGCGCCTGTGGTTGTCGTGGCAAGAAACTTATGGGATCTTTTTGATCCGGAAAAATTGGTCAGCTGCTATTACAGACCTGACATCATAAAATGGTATGGTGTAGTATTAAGGTGATGCACAAATTTTTATATGTTTGAAAATCCAATCTCCCATATCTTCCTTACCATCTTTACCATAAAAATAGTGAAATTTGTGAAATTTTGGGCTTTCTAGGTGATGATTTAAAGGTGGCCCAAAGACAATGTAGGTTTATATGGAAATTGCTATGGAGAAATTTTGAAAAATGTTCCAAACACGTTAGTACTGTAATGAAAGCACAAACTTATTATCCCATTGTAAAAACTCATTCATTTTATTATGAACTATAAGGAAACATATTATTAAGCTCAAAACAAATAGTTTTTATAAAAATCAGGGGTGGCACACTTGCCCCAAATTCCGCTAAAGCGTTGAAATACGTATCTTTTTACTATTTCCAATAAAAATGGAAATTAAATGCATAGAAACCATGGCCCTCTTCCCATGTTTGTCCAAAAAGATCGAAGGTACACAACAAAAGAAAACTCGCGGTTTTCATTAAGTCTGCCTTGACTGTCGTTAGCAAGCAGGAGTTATCTTGCATTTTAAATAAAACTGTTTCATATTTCGTGTGTAGCATCTGTGCCTCCCTCCCAGGGTAAAACCCTTCGCGTAAAAAGTTCAAATTATCATTTATTGATGGAACATTTACAAAGCACAAATGGTGCCTCTCTTTTGCACGTTAATGAGCTCATAAAAATGGAGGTTTATGCGAAAATTGCATTTGATTCATGCCAAAAATTTTAAATTATTTGAATCAATGTTTTTTATTATTATGGATAACACTACCGAAGATTCATGTCTGCCATGAGTTTTTAAAGTGGTATGAACAAGGCAATTACGATTGTTACTATAAATGGCATCCCCGAAAATGATTCCGTTGTCAAATCTTGCATAAGTTCATTCAATTAAGCAACATAAACGAACTACTATTAAGAATGCAGAATTTCCTTAGGAAATTGCCTATCTAAAGGCGTTTTCCGCGGCTTAAAGTGTTTTTATTTTTTGAATAAGGTACAGTGGGGGAAGTGTATCAGTGGGGTAAGTGGATCATTTGTCCATATTAAGCATAAATACTTGAATATGTTGAATGTTTTCGCACCATTGCTTCGTTTTAGGTTATATTCTTACGTCCACACTAATACTCTTGCAAAACTGGTACTACACATACACTAACACAAGCAAACTTGTTAGCAGCAAAAATCAATTAGTTTCAAAATTGTTTTCTACCAATCAAAAATCCATTGTATTTCAGTCTAAAATCGAATACTATTAGTTTTTTCAACACATGGTGAGCATTTCAGTTCTAATTTAATTAATATCGATGAAAAATATGTGATTTTTATGAATAAATACAGATATATTGGACATGGTACACTTACCCCTACTTCTTCATGGGGTGGGGTAAGTGGATCAAGTATTATTATCATTTGTTGGCAGACTACTTACAAGAAATTGAATAAGTTTCAATATCCGCAAATGTTGTTTTCCTTTAACATTGTCCATTCCTAGCTTAAATTTGTCAAAGTGGCCATAGAAAATTTGAATTAATCCACCTAAAAGGTATATCAATCTTTCTGGTATAGAAAAAATATAAAAGAATGAATATTGCAAAATTCAAACAAAACTTTTTGTGGTATATCTTTTGTTTAATTGCAAAAAAGGCAAAGTATACAAAATTTTCAATTGAAAGCATATTAGGGAACCTTATTTGACCATATTGATTGTGCTAGGCAGATGGAATATCTAAATTAATAAATAGAATAAAAAGATTTCAGTATGTTAATCAAAAGTAAATGTAACTAATATTTTTAAATTATGAATTTTATTCAAAAACATCGTTAGGAATAATCCTACAATACTTCTGTACAACTTATGAGTATTAAATGGATGATTTTTCTCCAAATTACTCTAGTTACAATATATTTTTTTTGTTCGAATTAGTGCAAACTAATGTTTAAGTATTTTTCATTATATCTTGGTAAAATAAAGTTACTTTTTAATTTTAAAGGTATCAAAATGTAACATAAATAGCACTAATTACAAGAACAAAAGTGATGTCATTCATACTATACATAATTACACCACATTTGTTTTGAGAATTGATTTTTTTTATTGGTGATCCACTTACCCCACCATGGTGGGGCAAGTGAATCATTTGGCGCAAATTTTCAAGTTCCGCATACTCATTACATAACAATCAAAAAAATCAAAATAAATGGTGATTTGAAGTATATTAGTCCCTCACTTGTCATCCACAGAAAAACGTTTGATTAACATTATTAACGTTAGCTGTACATAACAATGAAGTTGACTATTAATTTTTCTGTATCCACTTACCCCACGGTACCTTAACTCAAAAAGTAAATGACTTGTAAGAGTTTGGTTTTCATACTCGGCTTCATGAGCCATGATTTTATTAAGTAACGACAATATTACCGAACGTTGTTTACATGGGTGATCAATGTTACCCCATATCAGCTAAATCAAAAACTCACTAAAAAAAAAACCTTTTTTTTTTAGACGAACCGACCAATGGCCGAAAATCTCGTTAATAAAGGAAAAAAAAAACCTATTTTTTTATCTTTTGAAAACCAAAATGCAGAGTAAAGTCAAGAGCGGTGAGTGCCAGTACTTGTTTTAAAAATATAATATTTGCGACATTTGCATTTTCAAATGAAAAAAATAATAAATATCGCAAAAAATGATCAATGTTACCCCGGATTACGGTACTTCAAAATATTCCCTAAGAGAAAGACATAGTAACGGTACCAAATCTAGGGTAAAATAAAAACACCTTTACCAATTGATTTCAATGGCACACGTTATTAGAACAACTATACCGTGGTTGATTTTACTATGTTTTAAAACCAAATTCCACCATAGTAAAATTTACCATGTTTATAATGATTATGTATAGATTGTGAATGAAACCCTGGTTTTAGTCAAATGGTAAGTGTAATTTTGTTGTGTTGTTATGATTTTAAAAATGATTCATTTTACTTTATTGTCCCTTCCAATCACTACATTAAGTGGAACCACACACACATTGAACAATTAATGGCTATAATCTTGATGCTGCATGATAAAGAGGGCGGATTAAGCTGAAGCTATGCAGTTCATCGCAGACACGCAGAAATGAAAGGCTCGATGACAGCCAGATTCTTCATTCTATGGTCAATTTTGATGCATAAAAACAATTTCTCTAACCTGTATTCCATATTCCTCACTTTTCCTTCCGTGCTCCACCCTGTGGTAAGGTTTCGTAGGACAGAAACCAATTCAACGAATAATCACAATTCTTGACGTCCTGCCGGTAATAAAAACATGAAATTTTTCGGCCAAAAAAAGATTTATTGGGGGCTTACCTGATATTTTATAGGTCGTTTCTGCCAGTTTCTTAGAAATATGGCTTTTATAAATAACATTAGGAAATAAATTTGCACTCTTGTTGACTAGATCAATGTACTAAATGTTATGTTATCAGTTCATAGTAACATGAACTAAAACGTTGTGCGTCCTGGTTTATCTTTTGTTATTATTACTATTTACTTGCATACCAAATATTTAAAAAAAAAATGTATGGTTTTCATTACCATACAATTTCTATCAGTGTTACAGTACATCATTATCAATTCTGATCAAATTCAATTAAAGAAGAGCTGAAGAAATCTTGAGAATTGTTCGGAATAGTTGTTGTTGAGGCCATTGTAGCCCGCCCACGCAAACTGACACCACTATCAGTAAGATTAGTGGTATCTTTTCCTAATTCATAGTGTTATTGGTGATCGTGATCGAGTTGCATTGGGCTCAAACAGCGTCAGCTCAACAGGGCCTTCCTTAGCCGGTGGTTAGAGTCCGCGGCTACAAAGCAAAGCCATGCTGAAGGTGTCTGGGCTCGATTCCCGGTTGATCCAGGATCTCTTTGTAATGGAAATTTCCTTGACTTCCCTTGGCATTATCGTACCTACAACACGATATACGAATGCGAAAATGACAACTTTGGTAAAGAAAGCCCTCAGTTAATAACTGTGGAAGTGCTCATAAGAACATTGAGCTGAGAAGTAAGCTCTGTCTCAGTGAGGACGTTATACCAGGAAGAAGAATCAATGGTTCAACTTAAAACTGTAGGCATATCTATAAGTGATACGCAGCTCTGTTAAGAATCCCATTCTAGCCAGTTCTATGCATTTTTTCTTGATTAGTCAACTGGCTGTTTTGTATGTAATACGTTACATGAACTTGTTGGCGTTGGTTCTATTTGAACGTTTACAGATTGTTTGGTTTTTGGAAGGGATTTATACATGATGGGAATTTGCCTAAGACGTATAGTTTTAAACAACTATTATCCTTTATTATGCAAATTTATTGCGCTCATCGAGTGTTATGCTTATTATGATCGGTATAACTCCAACATGAGGGATAATTATTGAAACCTTTTGGAATAAAACAAAAACACGTAAACAGTAAAGTTCATTAATATTCCTAGTAAAACTATTTCCAATGATATTTCATATATTCTTGTTATCAAACAATCGATACGGTTGTTTTCGTTTCATCTCTAATGGAGTTGACAAATATTGGTCTATCATATTGATCTGATTGCTGCTAATCTTTCATATATCTTCAAACTCTAAATCTGCACAGTTTTTAAATAAACAGATAGAGAAGAAAATCCCAGAATAAAATGGTATTTACATTATGTATTACAATTTTAATAGTCACTTACGGTTTAAAAATTATAATGAGTACACAAGAAAGTAAGTAAAATCTTCCCAAAATAAACTTTCTAAGTTTTAAAACTAAGTTGATCAAAGTAAAAACGAATTCCCAATCAGATTTGACACTGCCAGATAGACCTGCCAGATGTATTGAGTTTTCTGTAAACATACCAATCGACATACAAAATATAAAAATATATAATAAACCCAGACTAGTTTGAAACTCTTCATTCATTGAACTAAAAAGATATAAAAACGTTTATATTTTTTTCTAAATCCCTTGTTCTATGCAATTTGATGTTACTCAGGCATATTTTTAAGTTAGATGATTTATATATTGATTTTATCATTTGAACTAGTTTTTTTTCCACAAAATTCACATGAATTTATTTATGAAATGACTTGTGCTAAAAATACTAATTATAATTCGTGTAGTTAAAATTTCAGAACGAATAGTACAGCAAATGTGTGAAAAATTTAACTTTATATTTGATAAATTTCAAGTATCGCCAAAAGTTCTCACATATTTTCTTCTTTCTAAATACATTCAATGTGATCTTTGGCAAAAATCATTCAAATCTAAATGACAATGAGTCATGTTTTGTCTATAATAGTTTAAAAACGAGCGCGTTTAGAGGCAACATACAAGAACAGATGAAATAGTTACTGCCGTTCTACGCATATTTGTCCCAGGGCCCATAAGGTTTACATCATAGGGCAGGACACTAGATCCAGTATTGAAATATTAATATTTATTAATGATATTAATATTGATATTGAGAAGATTATCAAGTATGCATGGAGTTTTGCTGTTTGCCTGTTGCCGGAGTTGCCAAGGCAAATTGATTATTTATATGAAAAAACAGGTTGTGTTTATTGTCAGTTCGTCTCAGATCCATATGGTCATGATATCACGACCAATATCAGAATCTATACCTGACATTCTCTATATTGAGCCAAATATATGAGAAATGCAACATAGACCACACTGTTTGCCTGGCTAGAAAGAGACTGGCACCTTGTACGATGCATCACATTCGGTGAAGCTTCATTGTCATCAATGTCCCACATCTTTCTACGATATCCGGGCCATTCCGCAACTCGATTCCGATGCAATTTGTCTCTTGCGGTCAGATCCGCAAGACATATAATCCACGATCCCTAGCCGCTTGTTTATAAGCCCCCTGCATTGACTTAAATTCAAGATACTTCTGTCAGATGTCTTTAGGTATCGTGGCTATCTCGATGATATCATAAAAATAATATATATTAATACCAATATTAATGAGTGTCTTACCCCATGGTTTACATAAAACATGGGACAAGTAAACGTGGAAGGGCAGGTTAGGTGACAAATAAATTATTCTTCAGATGTATATGTTTCCATTAAATGAGTGTCTCTTACAAACGTTCAGTATATTTTTGCTTTTCAATTGCTCCCATACTATTATTTCGCCTCCTTTCCAGCTTTTTCGCCCCCCAAATTCAGTTTTACAAATCGCCCCCATCATCATAGCTCATCAGAATCTTGAGTTATAAAAAAAATTAAAAAAAATGTTGCTAGCGCCACCTAGCGGATCAACTAACAAACAGAATTTTTACTGATAGATTGCCCTCGTTCAACTGAACAACTTTGCCAAAAACACCATCTCATAAGAATCTTGAGTTATAACAAAAAATGTTGTTACCGCCACCTAGCACCCAAACAAATTTTTCACTGCCAAGTTGCCCTTATTCTACTGAACAACTTTGCCGAAAATACCAACTTTCGAGCTCATCAGGATCTCGAGTTATAGAAAATTCATGAAAAAATGTTGCTAGCGCTACCTAGCAGACGAATTCCCAAACCGTTTTGTCAGTGCCAGGTAGCCCTTGTTCTACTGAACGACTTTGCCGAAGACACCAACCGTCTAGCTCATAAGGATCCTGAGATATCCGTTGCAGGGATGATGTGGCCAATTTTGGTGCCCCAAGACAATCCGGAATAACTCCGGAACCACCTGGACCATATTTCCAAAACATTCTGGCCTTAAACTAGAAGAGTTTTTCGGGAACTTCTAAAAAGCCATCAAGAAACAAAGAAGTTATGCAGGTTTTAGTGTGTTTTTCAGCATGAAAACGTATGTTGGCTGGATGAAGGTTAAAATAGTTAAAGCGTTTTTGAATGACTTGACCACATGCTGGAATGTTCCCATCGTCAGCAGATATCAAGTTTAAGTGGTAATTTTTGCTTTCTGGATTGATACATGATCCGTAAGTTTATACAACTTAACGCGATTCTACGTTGCACTATACACGACATATTTTGTTGTCAACACAGATTGTCGGTTATGAATCGTATTGGGGATTCATATACAACTTGTGTTGACATTGATAACGCTTAATTTGGCATCTTGTGCAATTCTGATGTTTGACGTACGAATATGTGATTTTGGGAGCACATTCTTATACGATACGTGGTTCACTGGGTGGTTCCCTGGGGGAAAAGGCCCCTAAATTGGGGGTTCTAAAACCTAGCTGGCTACATCAAACTTTACAAATTCCCGATTCAAGACTAAAGAAGAGTGATTCAAACGTTTTTGGATGACTTGATAACACGCCAGGTTGTTTTGGAAACCCTGTTCCCCAGAGGAAGTGGCCATTATATTGGCGATTCTGAGACCTATCAAACTTCATGAATTTGCAAATCAAGTCAAAAGAAGAATAGTTCTAGAGGTTTTGGATATCCTGGCCACAAGGATGGAAATCTAGTGATCATGACAAAATCCATGATGCATCGCGGTTGCCTTTATCGTGCGATCATAGCAACAACGATTAACCTTTTGTCGTTAAGTAATCACAACAAACTGCGCTCGCCGAATAATGCATCGTTCTGAATGTGCGCCAGCAACTAATCGTTCGCGAGTCAAAGTTTTATTATTTTGAGGATTTTTTTTCGGTTTTCCTATGTGATTTGCCTTTGTACATGCTATTTATTGTTTTAAAATCAGTTGCACGTGGTCTGCGCGAAAAATAATAGCGCGAATACGGCATGATTTGGGTTGATCGCAACTTGTAACAACATCCGACAAACTTTTTGTCCCACGACAAACGATGCATCGGATGCTTCATGTATCGGTAAAACGCACGTGTAGTGAAGTGCTCAAATCATGCTGCTGCAAGAGCGACGGCGCTCTTAGACCGTTCAAATACCGTGTTGTTTGTCGCTAGAGACGAATTTTTTCCATCCTTGCCTGGCCACATACTGGGTTATTCCGGATAACTGGTGCTTCGGTGCAAGTGGCAAATATGTTGGTGGATCTAAAACTTAATTTGCGATGTATAAAATATCATGATTTTGCAAACCAAGTCCTAAGAAATGTCAGATCGTGTGAAGATTTGTGTCGTGAATTCTGAGTTAAATATTTACAGAATTTCTGTCGAGCCTGCAGCTGAAAGAGTCAACATAGGAATTACTGAATCTTATAAACTCTCTAACTTACTCATCCACTCTTTTTTTCACTAACTTATGCATTTTCTCATTATCAAACATACAGAAAACTTATAAAATCGTATTTCTTCACTTCCCCACATGTGGCTCCGTTTGGCACGTATCACTTGAGCCTTCATTAAGTGCCTCAACATAGGCTTGCGAATATACATCCTCTACATTTGGTACAATCTATGCGTAAGAACGGTCATCTACAGCAGTATACTTAGCACATAATTGGTTACTATGTACTATCAATGGGACTGTTATGCGTAGAAATTCACCAAAAATCCCGTGTTTCTAAACATAACAGGCCCATTTTGAATTCCGTAGCTATATTTACTTGTTTTCATAATAAAAATTCTTGATTCTAATGAACACGTTATTCTTCATACTACTGTAATGATTGTATTTTAATTTATCGCAAACCTGGTCAATACGAGGCCTAAATGTATTGAAATCTTTAAACGCGTTTTTCTCGATAGCATATTAAAAGTAATTAGTAAAAGTCTACTTTAGTTATTTTCTAAACATCCGTACAATTTAATTGTATCTATTAATTACAAAAAAAACATTTTCAATTGCACTTTCGTTTAACGTACATTTTCCATTTGTTGAATACTAGCATAACATGAAGGTTTTGGTTTCATCAGCAGTATTGCCAGATATTTTATTTTCGTACCAAACACTCATATTGCAATGGAATATTGCGTTACACAATATAGTATTGTTTATTGCTTTAAATATCTGTTGAATAGTTATCATAAAAAAATCATATAATGGTGTCTGTTGCAATGGTGAATAACGCGATTGCATCCCTGACTATATCCTGAATCTTTTTTCGAATTTCACTATCTTAACTATGGCATCAATGTCATCACCATTTGTTTGTTTACATCAAGATTGAAACTACGCATCGGCTGCCGATTTATCAGGAGTATAACCTCAATCTCGCGATTGATGTTGTAATTTCGAAGGTAATATACATTAGGTGAAACCGTTAAAGTCTATGGAGTGCCGAAGGGGACGATTCACTTCCGTCTCAGAACAGAGTGGTGAGGGAAAGTGCTCCACGGACCTAATCCTGTCCTCGCAACCGACGAGAAGCGCAAACTTGCAAGTTGAATGATTGCGGGAGTAAAACGGTCAACATTTAGCGACAATCGTTCAAAATTAGGTTAAGATAGGTTATGTATGTGTTCAACAACTGGGTATAGAAATATCTTTTTAAATGTATATTTTTTTTTATTTCAAAATGGACAATGTAGTGACAAAAATGCAACAGAAATAATGTTAAACAATCGTCTACGGCGTTGAATGCTTTTTTAGCAACCTTTCTATCAGAATTTTCATAAAAATTAAATACCGTAAAACGGGGTAACTTTGATAGATTTTCGAAGAAAACTTGAATGTTTATGCATGCTGTTTCAAAGAATTATAATTTATATTTTTAAAACAAGTACTGGTATCCTACCCAAGTAGCACTGGTAACAAATGCAATATTTTAGAAAAATAAAACAAATTACATTGCCGTTGCATTTCAGATAATTTGTAGCATATCTTATTGATGATTTTTAATTTTGGTTACTAAACTATTACATTGTAACTTACGCTTTGTTTACATTGCATAGGTGTTGCATTTTTACTTGCATGTAACTTAACATAGAGCTGTCAAAATGAATAAGTTACATTGAAATTGAATTTGTGGTTGCAAAGAAACAAATAACACGCTAGGTTACATACAGATTGCTAAGTCACATGTGTGTAACAGCATAAAGTTTGTTTACCATTTGTCATAGGGAAAGGGGTGAAAAAATGAACAGGATGGTAAAACTAACACCGAACTTGTTACGCATGAACAACAAATTTCAATGATTTATATTACGCACGGATGATTTAGAGCATAAATAAGAGTGTTTTTGTTGATACGGAGATAAATTGAAGTCAGAACCACGTTCAGAAATTAAAACTGATGTAATTTTAGGCACGGAGATGTTGAGGTTCTTCAATGAGGTGAATATCGTAATGATATGATGTCCAAGCAGAAACCTTTAGAACTGTTTTCGAAGAGATTATAATCATTCATAGATGTTTTTTTAGGACTGTGATAAAAAAATTCAAAAATGTTTGTTTTGCTCGTGTGTTTTACCACCAACATAAAATGAATATTTCCATAATATTTTAATGACGATGAAAGTATGTGAAAATTTAGCTGTCTTAGTCTTAATTCGTGTCGCTGCGTTAATTATCTTCTCTATTTTTGATGTTGTGCGATAGAACTAGTTATAATTTATAAACAAATTAATAAATTAAGGACAATTTCTGCGAAGACATCGAGTTACATTTGTAATGTTCTCTCTACTACTTTTGTGGGGAACGCCGTTAAAGGGGGCAGGATCCGTCATCAACTCGATAATTTTCAAAAGCAGTTTTTTCGTTCAAAATCATGAATATATTCATGTGTTCACTGTATTTTATTCTCCAACCGAAACACAGTGAACACATTTTCGACGAGTAAATTTCAGTATTGAACAGAAAAATGGCTGTTAAAGTTTCGATGATTACGATGACGAATCCTTAAACGTTAAAGTGTTTGGGTCCTCTAGACAATTTGTAAGCAAACGTCAACATTCCACCGCAAAATCGCTAGTGTTTGGAGGTGATGTTTACTTCAAAATTTCGAAATCAACATCTCCAACTTAGTTCTAATACCCTCCGTCCACGAATTATTGTGGCGCGTCGATCGTCGCAAGTTTCTCGTTAAACAGTCAATCCCGTAAATGATTGTGTTTTGTTTTGTTTTTTTTTTTTTTTTTTAATTTCTTTATTAGTATCATTCCAAACATTACATTCATTTCTTATATCTATGTGTTCTGTGTTATTTGACAACACTATCATCCTAATTTGGTAAAACAAATTTAAGATTTAATTAACATTTTGTTAACAACATATTACATTTCATTTGCCGTAGCAGTTCAGTTTTTTACAAATTGTGTTTTGTTAAGCTTAATTACTTTTAGACGACAGCTGTCAGAGGTTGTCTTCTTGGTTGAAATTTGTTCTGGGATTCCAACTACCACAGGGTCCACTATGCACTGTCATAGTTTGCATTACGTGCAATAAATATGTTAAATTTGTCCTTGAAAAACTTATCGAAGGACCAAAACTTCAATCAACTCGTGGGGGCAAAACCCCCACCCCTCTATTTCATAACACCAAAACAGCTGTTGAATTCAAATTCTACCAAACGTAATGCCACGCTTAAGTAACGCGCAAATTAGAACCTTACAAATGTATTTTTTTTGCAGCAGCATGTATTATTGAACAATAACATCAGAACAAACCCCTGTAGGTATGCATTATATATGCATAATCGATGAAGAGAAATAACTCATGTTAGTTAGGCCCATTGAAGTGACAGCACAGAAATGCACAAGGGGCTATTATTAACAACGCGGTTATTTTTTCCCAATTTTAGACCCACCTTCCCCCTAGTAGTTATTTGTCCATACACAAAATTTAAAATTTGTATGGACCGTGGTCATTGGGAAGAATCTCTCCCCTCCCCCAATAAATAACTACGTGGTTAATAACCATAAGCATTTAATTGATTTATTAACCCTAGAAATACTCAAATGGATGGATGTTGTTTCTACTATTTGATAGAGAACATAATTAGAGAGATTATAATAAAAAGCATGTTTTCCACATCTAAATCGCTATTTTCCTTATCATGGGCATATTATCCTCAGTCCCTTATATTGGCACAAATTGATAAATTTCTAAATTCAATTCGTTGTTTCATCTCAGGACGCAAGATTGCATTACTTCCTAGCGAAAAATTGTTAACAAACCCGCATCTTGTCACCTTTATTCACAGAAGAGAGGATCGATGAAAAGAAATCGATCATGCGACTTGCGCCCTTATTATAACACACGCTTGAATTTACTTTCTTTCGAGCTTTTTGAACCATTTGAGCACGTCACAAACCATGTGCTTTCTTGGACGGAGCATTTAATTTTCATACTTCTGTGATGTTCCAGCCAATTGGCATAGGGGATTTTTGTACATTATTTGATGATTTATCGCTAATTCATCGTTTTTCCCATTAAAAGCAAGACGATATCGTTAAGTTGTTCATTTTAATACCCTCTCCCCTATTGACAGCAGTGTAATTAATTGGCAGTTTCAGTAATGTTACACATCAGTTTCAAAATAACATTAGATTTCTGGGTAACTAATGTGTAACAAACGAGTAACTTGCTGACAGTGATCAACACTACATGTCAAAAATTTTTATCCGTATTGTAAATTTTGATATAAAAACTTTACTATTTTATGACTAGTTATTGTTTTCATAGATATTTATCCAGTGATTAATTAAAATTGTTGAATTTACAATTTGCAGCCTCTCTAACAGCTTTTTAATAGTTTTCATCATTTTAGATTGGCTGTCCTCAAACAGTTATTCGGAAGTGTTTCTGCACCAAGATGAAATCAAATGGCGATTTATGATAGGCAACCCAGAAAATCCAACTGCGCGACACGAAACAACGTGATTTTGGAATCACAATGTTCACAAACAATTAAATTAAAATAAAAAAAAACACTGCTGATTTGAGTAACAGTGTCAATATCCGTTTGTTTGTGTCAGTTCTAATGAAATAATATCTCAACAATCCAGGTATCATGTGTTATTCAGTATAAAATTACTATCTATTTTATGAGCGCGTTAATTTTGAGCAAGTAAAATGATTGATTGCACCACAAATTCAAATCGGCATGTTAAATCTATTATGTACTTGTGCATAATTACGCGTTCGAAAATCATACGTATCACTTTTATTGACATCCAATTCTAAAATGGTTGCTCGGTTCCAAAACTGTCAGAAAGTAACAACAACTTTAACGCCGTTTCATTTATTTTGTCGCAGGAAAACCCAAGCGTAATCAACAAATTACATAGCAGTCGCTTGTAAACTTCTTATGTAACCAACAAACAAGTTACATAAGGCTCGACTTTTTGCGCTTTTTCGGTTACATAGCAGTATTTTTCCATGTTGCAAATGTATCATATTGTAACTAATGAATATGTTAAGTAGCCGTTGCTGTAAGCTACTTGTAACAATATGTGCTGCTTGGGTAACTATCGACTGCAGTCGATAGATTCCCAAAAGATTTATTCTGAATGGATGTATAATATTTCAAATAATTCAGTCGGTTTTCTTTTTTGGGGTAACATTGATAATGGAGTACAAATCGAACAAAATTGAATGCATTACGGAACATTTATTGGGCGTTGCATACCTTTAGGCGTTTAACGCTATATGGAAATTTCTGACTTAGATTACAAAAAAGGTCCCAGTTTGTGAAAATGCTTTTCGCTACGAGATTTGAGATCATATTCAAGTTCTATGATAACTAGGCTGTCAAGAATAAATGACGAACTCATTATGACTTTATGAAATAGTGATCGTAGAACAGATTGTTTGTGAGCGTTTCAAAAATGCTACAATCTTGTAATTTGTTGATATTTGCATATAATTCCTCAAATGCATTTGATTCCAACGAAAATAGCTTTGACATGAAGTGTCATACTAATACTCTTTACTTATGCATTTGTTTTGTTTAACTGATGAACAGAAACTTCGTTATTTCGTTTAATATGTTGTGGGTCTCGCACTATCAAAGTTACCCGCATTATCAAAGTTACCCCGTTTTACGGTAACACTAAAACGTCTATCTTAACCGTTCAACATTTGGCGATTTACCCTACAACTTCACACCGCACAAAAATACAAGCGACAGAAAAAATGTCCATTTGGACATGACCTCAGAAAATCCGGAATATTTCCGGTGTCCGGTGTCCAATATGCATGACCAAGCAAGTTCCTGAAACTAGGCCAAGTTTGTCGTCGACTGCTTTCGGATGCATCCAATTTCATTAGTTTTTCGTAAAGTTCTTAGCATTTGAATTTAGGCAAAATTTCGCCTATCTCAAGCTTCATGGAAATAATGTTAAATATATAAAGCACTGTAACTGTTCATTACCACGACGTAATGATTTCAAATTAACAGCGAAGATACTTCATACGAAATGCTTGATGCAAACTTGATGGTTACTTGGTTGGTCCACAAATTGGTAATGATGTAATGAGAAAATATTTTGAAGCATGCGAATAACCCTTCCATAGCAGCCCAAAATTTTCAAATCACGATAAATTTTAAATCCCTCGTATAAAATTTAAGAAGAAGATGTTTTCGTCAATAATGGTTTCATACACACCGTGATACTACTGAAGGCGCAGGGTTCAAATCAACATCAGCAGTAGAGAGTGCTGCTGATGGAAGTATATTTTTAACCTCGACCACATTCGTTATGGGCGGCGGCAAAGTAATTTGCCGCGTACGTAAGAAGTCGTTCAAAATCAAAATGGCGTTGGTTTAAGTAAGCCATCAAGCAAAACGGACACGAGAGTACATAAGCAGTTTGCTACATATTTCCTACTGTCGTTGTGGGTTGGAAAGTTGGATCATGATTTAGGATTTTCTCGTTATTACATATGAAAGACGGCTTTCCCCAATTCAAATTCACACGAAGAATGAACCAATGACTAGGTACAATTTAAGTTCCAAATGAAATTTAAACAACATATTCAATTTCGTAATAGATTAGTTATTAAAAAGTTTATAATCTGAACCTTATACGCAGGAGGAACCTAATACTCCAGTACAGGACAATACCCAATACCGTACTTGATAAAAATGTAGAAATCATGGTCCAATCGAGATGATAGGAAAGGAAAGTTTTTCAAGAGAGCAATGTCAGGGTAAGAATGGACAAGAAAGGTCACCTAAAGAAAGGATAACCATAACTTTCCATTTACAAATCGAATTGATCTTTTTTCTCTCAACACTCTTTCATATACCGTAATCCGGGGTAACATTGATCATTTTTTGAATAGTTCTTAAGAATTTAATTTGAAAATGCATATGTTGTAAGTTTCATATTTTTAAAACAAGTACTGACACCCATCGCTCATAACTATATACTGTATTTTGTTCTCTGTAAGCTTTGAGGATGTATAGGAAAATGTTTTAAGTGTTTTTTATTTAGCCAGCGAAGCAGCGAGCTCGATTTTGCGATGTCATCTACACCTGATACCTTCAGGGCCGTTGAGGGACCACTAAGCGTCCACGTACGGACTTAAAATTTTACCCTGATTATTTTTACCAAAACGAGCACTTTACAATGACTAATTTGAAACATTTAACATTTTCAAAAAATAAGGGACAGCCTAATTCTCATGCTCATGACCTAATGGAATCCCCAGCAGTTGAATAGTTTGATATGAATTAATTTCGTTGACTTACACACAAATAAAAAGATTTCACAATTAGTTAATATTTAAAACGAATACAAAATGGTATACAGATATTAGGAAATTATTTGAGAGCTCTTTTTGAGTTTCTTTCCACATAGCAACAAAAGTACAGTCAGATGGGACAATATGTACCAATGATGAATGTTATCTGGTTTCAATATTTCGCCTTTCTTCTTCTTTCTGGCATTACGTCCCCACTGGGACAGAGCATGCTTCTCAGATTAGTGTTCTTATGAGCACTTCCACAGTTATTAACTGAGAGCTTACTGTGCCAATGACCATTTTTGCATGCGTATATCGTGTGGCAGGTACGAAGATACTCTATGCCCTGGGAAGTCGAGAAAGTTTCCAACCCGAAAAGATCCTCGACCGGCGGGATTCGAACCCACGACCCTCAGCTTGGTCTTGCTGAATAGCTGCGCGTTTACCGCTACGGCTATCTGGGCCCCTTTCGCCTTTAATTGATTCCAATAACTTGGGGGCTGGATTGGTATAATATACAAAAGAAACCAGCGTCTTCCATTCAGCGTTTACTGATTAGATAAAACACATTGTGCAAATCGTTCTGATAATGGCAATTATTATCTCCTACAACTTTAGCGCTGCACTGAAATAGCAAAGATTCAATCGTTTCAGTCGTTGACTGTTTGCGGACAAGTAGAGAGCTACGTATAGGAAAATTGTTAGTTGAAATGGCTTCCTCACCATCCATAATCGCTAGGAAAACTAGGAAAGAAGATTTAGCTGAAGTATTAGCAATGATACAGGTACACTGAAAGTGGAATTATCTTCTACTATTTACCGAAACTAACTAGATTTTTAATTCAACTCCAGGAACTAGCCGACTTCGAGCATATGTCCGATGGACCTAAACTGACAGTGGAAGACTTGGTCAGGGACGGGGGGTTCCAGGAGGAGCAAACCGAGACGACACCAGTATTCCATAGCTTTGTGCTCGAGCTCATGGAACCAGTCTGTTCAGACGGCAATAATGAAGAAACACGGACGTCATCCTCCACTAGCGGTAACCTTTCGACCCGGTAAGACATTATTTACAAATATGTAGAAATCTTCCATTTCATCCATTCCGAGGCACTCAGACAGAAGAGCGCAATGAGTGACATGGCTATAAAGCTGATAACAGCATCGGTTTACAGAAGTGGCGTTACTTTTTCGATTTTTTTCATATTGCTTGATTTTCTATGCCATGATTTTTTCTGTTTCCGATTTCTTTTTGAATGGAATCGGTAAAACATCATGATTATATTATGCGATATACTGAGACAAGTTGTATCAAATAATGTTTAAGAATTGTTAGCTTCGCTGAGAAAGCAAAGTCTTTATCCGAATTAGTTATGATTTCAATAATGTTCAACCTTCATAGTACTGGGTGCCGACATAGAAGTTTCAAAATTCTGTAACTTCGCAATCGTTCGATCGATTTTGATGACATTTTCAAGAAAAATCACAAATAGGTTAGTGTTCGATTCATGCATTGAAAATATTTAATTCTGTGATGATTTGTCGAAATTCAAGAAACCAAATAAATAATTGTATAAAATTAGTGTTAAATTAACCTGCTTGGCAGAATGTAGCAACTGTTTTAGTTTGAGAATATAGCATGCAAATACAGTCGAATCTCCATAACTCGATATTCTAGGGACCATCGACTTATAGAATTGAGTATGGAATATACGGACACAAAAAGTCCTAAAATTTAAGGAACGAATTTCTGTATTTGCAAATATTTCTATGATCACATCTGTATTCACTGACAATCAATGATTTAATTTTCATGTTTTTAAACTTCCATTGCAACTTGAAACTATGTACTCACCTCCAAACAAGCAGTGTTGTGAAAAACTCAATTTCTCACAACTCACGCTTGAGATTTTTCATGCGTGAGTTGTCAATCATGCCTCTCACATGACATCGACTAGCGGAGATTGAATGATATAAATAACGACTTATGGAGAGTATGGTGTATAGAAATTTGAAGGACCGAAAAATCCATCGAGTTATAGAATATATCGTGTTATGGAATATCGACATTGGCGCAGGAACAGGGGGCAGGGGCTTAAATTAAACTAAAAAGTATCATTTAACCTTTCAAAAGTTCGACGATTTGTTTCTACAATTCCTCCAATTAATTGAGTTTTTTTAGACCGTACCGAGATATTTTGCTTATAGATCTATTATAAAATTGTCTCTGTTATACTTCATTTTTTTCTAAATTTTTTTATGTATTACAAATTTTTTTGGCTAGGATTATTTTTTCTGGGGCCCAGCAAATTCTTGGTTTACTGAAATAATGTCGGTCGCAATAATCAAGATTTTCACAAATTTCGTAGTTTGCATAGATTTGTATTGATTTTATTCGTTTGTGATTTTGTCTTGTTAATTTCAAATTTTCACGGCGGAAAATATTCATTCTTTGTCTAATTCAGTAAATATATCCTTCAAGAATTCTTCCAAAGAACTCAAAAGGAATATCCCTTTTTAATTCAAATTTTTCATGTATCGGCGATTCATGAAAACATGAATAATTTCCGTACTTTTCCAGTGCATTTTCCAAGAATTCTTTTACCAGTTTTTACTGAGTTCCCCCGCGGGAAATCGTTTCCGAGGTTAATAGTTATCATTCGACAATTTTTTCCTGAAGTTTCTTTAGGCTTTCTGATCTCACGGAAAAAAAATCTCGAAGAATTGATACAGATCGCTTGGAATTCCGAATTTTAATCTTTTTATCATGAATAATCATGAATAAATAAGCATCATAATCGTCTTCAAGATCATCAAGCAAGAATTCTTCACCAACATTTTATCCAACTTTACCTTTGAGATTCTTCCTAAAGTTTCTTTTCTATCTCTTCTAAGTTTCTATCTATCAGAAACTCTTCAAGGATTGCTTGAAAAATTCACGGCAAAAAATATCCAGGAATGATGCTTCCAGGTTACTCTACGGATTCCTTCTAATATTTCACAAGATTTTCTTAAACAATTAAACAAGATTACATTGAGAAAATATTCTTAGTGATTTTTCAGAAAGATCTCCACAGATTTCTCTCTTTTAGATTAATCTAAAAAATAATTCTAACTCCCCGCATTCCTTGAAAAATCTCTTTCGAAAATAATATTTTAAAATTTCTTCAAAAATACCTTGTTAGGAAAATTTTTGAAAATTCAGACATTCGTATAATGTTTCTAGCGAAATACGTTCAGTTGTTTTTCATAATTTTCATATTATTTTCATAAAACCCCAAAAAAAAACTCCAAAATTACCCGAAAAAACTGTACAGGGATTATTCCGCAGAGTTATGTTATGTTTCCCTGGAATGTCGTCCTAGGATTCTATCGAGAAATTCACCAAAGATCCATCCAAGTATATTCCAGATATTTTCTAAACAGCAGTAGCGAATCTTCTGGGGATTTTTAGAAGACATTTTTCAACACATTTACTAAAAGACTTTGCAAATTTCTTCTCGAAAAAAAAATCTTAACAAATCCCATCCAATATTCTTTCTGGTTTCACTAAATTCTCAATATTTTTTTCTCCAAATGTTAATTCAGGGATTCTTCCATATATAATAGCTATAAATCTATCCATATTTGGTTCAAAGCTACTCCAGGAATTCCTCAATATTTTTAGGGATGTTTTCACTAATTACTCTATGAATCACTCCATAACAATATTCTATCTAAACAGTTTTGTGAAAACTTTTTGTTGGATAATTAAGGATTAAGGATTAAGGAGTTGTGTTTGATCCTTCGACCTTGACGCTTGCTCCTGCGGGGGCTGGCGATGAGGGCAGGATCAAACATGTCGCGCGTCGGTCGAGTGAAAGTGAAAAAAACCGCGATCGCTTAGTTGTGTTTGATCCTTCGACCTTGACGCTTGCTCCTGCGGGGGCTGGCGATGAGGGCAGGATCAAACATGTCGCGCGTCGGTCGAGTGAAAGTGAAAAAAAAAACCGCGATCGCTTAGTTGTGTTTGATCCTTCGACCTTGACGCTTGCTCCTGCGGGGGCTGGCGATGAGGGCAGGATCAAACATGTCGCGCGTCGGTCGAGTGAAAGTGAAAAAAAAACCGCGATCGCTTAGTTGTGTTTGATCCTTCGACCTTGACGCTTGCTCCTGCGGGGGCTGGCGATGAGGGCAGGATCAAACATGTCGCGCGTCGGTCGAGTGAAAGTGAAAAAAACCGCGATCGCTTAGTTGTGTTTGATCCTTCGACCTTGGCGTTTGCTCTTGCGGGGGCTGGCGATGAGGGCAGGATCAAACATGTCGCGCGTCGGTCGAGTGAAAGTGAAAAAAACCGCGATCGCTTAGTTGTGTTTGATCCTTCGACCTTGGCGTTTGCTCTTGCGGGGGCTGGCGATGAGGGCAGGATCAAACATGTCGCGCGTCGGTCGAGTGAAAGTGAAAAAAACCGCGATCGCTTAGTTGTGTTTGATCCTTCGACCTTGACGCTTGCTCCTGCGGGGGCTGGCGATGAGGGCAGGATTAAACATGTCGCGCGTCGGTCGAGTGAAAATGAAAAAGTGGCGTGATCGCTTAGTTGTGTTTGATCCTTCGACCTTGACGCTTGCTCCTGCGGGGGCTGGCGATGAGGGCAGTATCAAACATGTCGCGCGTCGGTCGAGTGAAAGTGGAAAAAACCCACGATCGCTTAGTTGTGTTTGATCCTTCGACCTTGGCGCTTGCTCTTGCGGGGGCTGGCGATGAGGGCAGGATCAAACATGTCGCGCGTCGGTCGAGTGAAAGTGAAAAAAACCGCGATCGCTTAGTTGTGTTTGATCCTTCGACCTTGACGCTTGCTCCTGCGGGGGCTGGCGATGAGGGCAGGATTAAACATGTCGCGCGTCGGTCGAGTGAAAATGAAAAAGTGGCGTGATCGCTTAGTTGTGTTTGATCCTTCGACCTTGACGCTTGCTCCTGCGGGGGGCAGCGATGAGGGCAAGATCAAACATGTCGCGCATCGGTCGAGTAAAGTGAAAAAGTGCCGCGTTCGATTAGTTCTTTTTGATCTTTCGACGTTGACGCTTGCTCCTGGGCAGTGCGTCAAGAAAGCCTGAGCAGTCGTCAGTTGTTTTCCCTCTCGGGTCGCGCGCCTAATTTCTCTGAGTGCTTTTATATAGCCGAGCAAACGAGTGAAGCTGAAAGTGGATTGTTGCTGCTCAAGGATGACGGATCAATTGGTGAGCTCGTTTCATGCTACTATTTCTAATCTATAAAATACGTTTGACTGCACCTTTAATCGTTACAATGGTGAGACGTAAATATGATTTTTCAACAAACTCACTGTGTCACTGTGAGTGTCGATATAAACTCTGATTCATAAATTATTTATGACTAAACTTTTTTTTCAAAACTCCTTTTTCTTTTTACCTTTATTTTTTTTTATTAAAACAACTTTGAATGGTTCGACACTACAAGTGTAGGCTTACAAAAGGTTCACTTTATTCAACAAACTTTGAAAGGTTCGTCACCTCAAGTGTCGGCATAATTTTTCTCAAAATAGATATTGTTCATATCAAATGAAAATATTATATTTAAATATGAGCATGTTTATATCTCACAAATTATTTATCATGGTCTAATCGCTTATCAAAGTGAATCCTGTGACCCAACGATCCTCCCCATTAACAAACATCCCTCCCAGTAACCTTTGTGGAGATGCAGAGGCAAACACGGTCTCCAAATAGCAAAGGTTACACACTAACATTCCTTCCTCCAATCCCACCTGACTGCAAGGACGTGGCCGGCGCCGTTATTGACCATGTATAAATAGAGGCACTGAATTATGCACACTGAAGAAGATTATGGCCAATCCCAGCCGAACTTCTAATTGATTCTTTGTGCATTTTCACTGACTTCGGTCAATCACGGAATAGCAACCATTGATATGTGTAGTCAGTCTAAGCTAAGCTAAGCTAAGCTAAGCTATAATTAAGGATTAAGGATTAAGGATAAAGCTTCAATTGAATTCGAAAAATTCACTCAATTATTGTTACAAAGTTCAAAAGTTCACCGTGAAAATTCTGAAACTTTTTGACAAAATTCCTGACGGGCTGCCTCACAGAAAAGCTTAGATGGTTTATGTGAGATTTACTACAAAAAATCTTATTTGTATTTATTCATTTTTTTAAATGGACAATTGTTTGTGTTAAAACGGATGAAATTTTCACTGTAATTAGGTATTTGTATCTAATATATAACAAAATGTTTTGCCATACTTTCCGTAAGATGGCGTGCTTTGTACTATATGCACATATAATGCTGTTACCGTGCCGCGTTATCGTGCTTACTGGTTACTTGGGATAGGGTAATCATTTGATGCATGTCAGTTTTATATACGCATATAATGCTATTATAATGCCAGAAAAGGCGAAATAGCGTGCCATTATAGTGCCAAGATATAACCGTGCTTCTCTGCACAACTAATGCTGATATAAGACCACGTGAGAAACGTCAGTTGTTTTCGCCAGGTTTTTAGGGCGAATATTTTGTGCTTTCGCGTACGCAGCCAGAGAGCTTTCGCGTATGCGGCCAAGCAACTGGTACACGAGTTAAATAAATGAATGAATGAAAACGGAAACCTCTAGTAGTATGCAAAAAATGTAATAAAATGATACAGATAGTACTTCTCCGTATCAGATATATTCATTTTGGTGGTTTTCATCTTTTGAGGACTTGCAATTGCCACATTTTGATCCTCGTTATGATGATGAAATTCCTCATTTTGCGTCTCGAACCTGCGACACCCGTATTGTTGAGTTGTTGTCCTGCTCCTTTGCTCCTACGGTCACATAAGATGAATAGTATTGGAAAGAAAAGTGACCAATTTAAACCATCACTTTTCCCCGTCATAAAACCTGCAATTGTAGTAGTGAGAAGATTTATGTTTGACTCCCTCTTACCACTATATGCAAACACAAAGCACGTGGTGTATCTGTCAAAACACTGAATGGCATTTAAACATGCCCTGTATTAGAATATAAAGCCAATATAGTGCTTATGTAATGCCTGTATGCATCAAGCTTAGAAGCATTAATGATGCTGTAATAGGGTTTCTAAGCAGCGGAAGTGCTGTTATAAGATGTGTAAGCATTTGCGGTGCTATTATAATGCATGTACGCATCTTTGATGCTGATTAAGGGCTTTTTATTAGTGCTTATGGTTACTTGGGATTTTTTGATGCTCCTCATTTTTCTTGAGATGTGTTTCAATGCGGTCTCATGCGCTCCGTCACATACTTAACTTCATCTGACCAATTTATTGAAACCCCTCTTAGCGTGACAACATGTCTACTTGAAGGTTTCAAATAAAGAGCTTTTGGTTTATGTGGGAATATTATTAGTTGAGTTTTGGAAGCATTAGGAGAAATCTTCCATTTTTGCAAGTATGAAGAAAAAATATCCAAACTTTTTTGCAATCGACTACAGATGACACGCAGGCTTCGTCCTTTGGCGGAGAGGCCTGTGTCATCCGCAAACAAAGATTTTTGACATCCCTGAGGTAACTCAGGTAAGTCAGATGTAAAAATATTGTATATTGATTCCAAAATGCTGCCTTGAGGAACACCAGCTCTTACAGGAAGTCTTTCAGATCTGGAGTTCTGATAATTAACCTGAAGTGTACGATTTGACAGATAACTTTGAATTATTCTAACAATGTATGTTGGAAAGTAGATGAGTGGTCGAATGTCGATGGCGGAATCCGAACTGTTCATTGGCAAACATTGAATTTTCGTTGATGTGGGCCATCATTCTGTTCAAAATAACCTTTTCAAAAAGTTTACTGATGGAGGAAAGCAAACTGATTGGACGATAGCTAGAAGCTTCTGCTGGATTTTTGTCTGGTTTTAAAATTGGAACAACCTTAGCATTTTTCCATTTGTCAGGAAAATATGCTAATTGAAAACATTTGTTGAATATATCAACTAAAAATTATAAGCTACTTTCTGGAAGTTTCTTTATGAGGATGTAGAAAATTCGATCATCGCCAGGAGCTTTCATATTTTTGAATTTTTGAATTATAGTTCTCACTTCTTCCAAATCAGTCTCCCATGCATTTTCGAAAACGTTCTCTTGATTGAGAATATTTTCGAACTCCCGAGTAACTTGATATTCAATTGGACTAGTAAGTCCCAAATTAAAATTGTGCGCACTTTCAAACTGCATAGCAAGTTTTTCAGCTTTTTCGAAATTAGTTAGTAATAATTTGTTTTCCTCTTTCAATGCCGGTATTGGCTTCTGAGGTTTTTTCAAGATTTTAGATAATTTCCAAAGGGCTTAGAGCCACGGTTCAATTGAGAAATTTTATTTTCAAAATTTTTGTTTCTTAAATCTGCAAAACGTTTCTTGATTACTTTCTGCAAATCCTGCCATACGAATGACCAATCATTCAAGTGTTCAGCTTGAACAGCTGTTTGGTTCTCCAGATTTGTGCTCTTAAAGATTTAAGGTGTGGCTTCGAGATTCAACCTCACCCTAATTAATCCCTTTTCTGCTATTTTGCTAAATGTTGCTCAGCAGAATCCGTTACCGCTATGCTTGTTTTGGAATGCCTGGGATTTTCCAACAAATTGCCTCGGGAGATTCGAAGACAAGAGACATTCTGAAAATACTTTTCGTAGATAATTCCTGTATAATCCGGGGATTTGAAGGAGAATTTAGAAAAAAAATGTTGAATTTGTGACGCAATGTGTGATGTATTTTGAAAATATTTCTTAAGTTCTTCTGATAAACTTAACGAAAGAATTTGTAATATATATTTTTGGGAAACTATATGAAAGAATCTATAAATTTTTGAAGGAATTGCATGAGAAAGGTTTGAACTTTTGAAAGGTTAAGTAATTTTTTTAGTTGTATCCGGGAACATTTTCTGGAATCAATATGTGGATAAAAAGTAGACATAGGAAGAATGGTTGTCTTTCAGAAGGAATTCACGTTGAAAGTATGAACAAATCTGACAATGTTATTTGACTTATTTCCAAGAGATTTGAAGCAAAAGCTATAAAGCCAATCTTAGATATTCCATGAGGAATTTCACTATACAAAAGTTTTTGAGAAGATAAAACTTTTTCTTCGAAAAACGTAGTTAAGCGTTTAAGCAATAAGTTTATTTAAAAAAAATGAAGCGTAATTAAAGAAAGAATTCAGTGCTGGATTGAAAAGTATGGCCGATTTTGTTGGACTTTTCTTAGAAGCCTTAGCCAGGCTGAAATTCCTTGAAAAGGTCTGTTATGAATTCGCCAAAAAATCCAGCTATCTTTTGTCTGAGAAGTTCGTTTAGTAATTTTGCTCATTTTCAATTAATTTTATCGGACATCATACGAGTTGGAGTCAATATATGAATTTATTTAGATAATTCTAATAAGGGCAACCATTACCACCGAATCTCTTGAGCAGGACACCCTCAAAAAAACATAGGAAATCATAATGCAGTGTATATGTTGCTTTATGCTAAAACATTTAAAACAGTATTGTTTGTATTAATTAGAATATACGAATTTAGGGAGCGAATTTGCAGGATACTGACGCATTTTCATATCACGGTCAGTGAATCAAATTTTCATAGAAACGGGTGCCAAACAAACAACAAATCAAGCGTGCTCACAATCGTTTGTCCCAACTTTTGCGGATTTGGTATACAATCGCAAGAAAAATTATCATGTTAAACACAAAGGGCAAAATTGTTGCAACCTTTTTAACTAGTGATTAATGAGTTATTTTAAACACTAAATCAAATTTGTTAGACGGCTGTTATTGGATAATGTGGCAATGTGTTATTGGATAATCGGGAAGTGCTCGAACATTGCAATGGAAGGCCTAGAAAATCGTTGCGAACGCGGTGAACGATCATTGCCTTATTCTGTTCAAGTTGTGATAAACTGTTGTTGCGATTTAAAATTGTTGCAACAAGAATAGGAGAGGACAATGTCTTTTTTCCGCGTGTTGGTTGACAATTGATTCACTGATCACGGTATTTTTCTGCAACGGAGATGTCAATAATAGTCTGCAGCATTTTCACCAGCTGTCAGTTGTTCCAACTAACGAGTCGGATTCGCTACCTGGAAGGCAGTCGTGTTCCAACCAGCGAATCCACGCTGTATATCGATTATTCTCTCAACCCAAAATCTCTCAGTAGTCATAGGGGAAGGGGTGGTAAAATGAACACCTTAAGGAAATCATCTTGTTTCTGATAGAAAAACGAGAAATTTGTGTAGTTCTATCGCACAACATCAAAAATAGGGATGTAGTCTATAGCAGCGACATAGATTCAGACTAAAATAACTAAATTTTCACATATTTTCATCGCTATCAAAAAGCGATGCAAATGTTCATTTTACCTGCACTATGTGGGTAAAATGAACAGCGGTTGGTGGTAAAACGAACACCATGCAAAAAACGTGAGCAAAACAAATATTTCTGAAAATTTGCATTGCCCCACCGAAAATACATCCATTAATTATTGTAACCCATTCAAAATGAAATCTAAAGGTATCAGATTTGACATCATATCATAACGATATTCACCTCACTGGAAAACCTCAAGTCTTCCGAGCTAAAAGTTACGTCAGTTCTAATTTTCAAACGTGGTTTTCTAAAATCTTAGTTTTCGTTGATATTTTCACTTCAATTGACCTACGTATCAACTCTAACACTCAGATTAATGCTCTAAATAAACCGTGCGTGATAAAAATTCATCGAAATTTGATTTTTCTTGGTAAAAAGCACGAGATTTATTTTACCACCCCTGTTCATTTTGCCACCACTTCCCCTAAATAAGAGCAGCCTTCAAAAAATCTCACTCCAAGAGCTACTGAGATTCAAAATCACCAGACCAAGATTAGTTTCACGTGCATAAAACTACAATGAACTTTAACACTTCACTTTTTGCAAAAAAAAAAAAAAAATAAAATACTAAAATCACTAAGGTGAGCAAATACCTTTAAACTCTAATATGTGTTGCTTATCTTGACAGATAGGCCTATTTCGTCTGCGACTTACAGACTTCTTCAGTGTCGAGTGCTCGACTTGAGCACTCGACACTGAAGAAGTCTGTAAGTCGCAGACGAAATAGGCCTATCTGTCAAGATAAGCAACACATATTAGAGTTTAAAGGTATTTGCTCACCTTAGTGATTTTAGTATTTTATTTTTTTTTTTTTTTTTGCAAAAAGTGAAGTGTTAAAGTTCATTGTAGTTTTAAACATACTCTAATAATCCCTCCCAAAGTTTAATATAAAAAAGTGTAGTTCACGTGCATGTTTTGTTCAAAATCCCGGCATGCAATGAATCACGCCACGTGTATGAGAGGATTCAATCCTTGATCGATTGTTTGCCGGTAAAATTGATCGAGTTAGCATCAATATTTTCTTTAGCATGCTTGTTTAAGGCGAAGTAGGCCGTCATTGAAATTTGTACGCGTCGTTGATGATTGTTGCTAATTCATCTCCAGATTTCGATACGATGAAATTTAGTTGGTTTTGCACTGACACAGCTGAAAAAGTATCAGCATACGTTATGCATGTTAGCGCATACAGCGATACTTTTTCAAATCAATTTGAACTATCAAGACTTAGTTTTACCACTTTGAAATGCAAGCTGTAAAGTCATCATCGCAGCCAAAACGAATGACGGGCTACTTAGCCTTAAATCTGGGAATGGGGCACAGGCTGTGCCGCACAGCACAGAAATTAGTCTCACTCTTTCACTCCTTCATAAAATTAGTAAACAATAAGGCCAGTAAACGTCAAAACCTCATACAAATTCAAAACAATGCAGAGACCCATAGAAGGATGCTCTTAGAAGACTGGTACGAACTTGAGAGCAGTGGTATCTAAATTTTCAATTTCGAGGCTCTTAATTGGGCAAGTTTATTGGACTATTACAGCTTTCCGATCCATAATTGGCTACAAATCATCTACACGGCAACATGGATCTACTCGAATCTGTTTCAACGCAAAACCGTAGTTGAGCCCAATAACCCAAATTTGGCTAAATTTCCAAGGCCTCCATTAAGTACTTCGCCTTAAAAGCTATAAGAATACTAAAATTTGGTTTGATTCAACGCAAAATTGAGTTCATTCAACCCAAGCTTGAGAATAATGCATTTGCCCAAATTTAGCTTATTGGGCCAAACTACCCACAGGTAGGTGCAGCTCTCTTATAATAACTTATAATAACTTAGGTAATCGCCAGAGACTTTCACATTTTTTATTTTTTGAAATAATAGTTCTCACTTCTTCCATACCTGTCCTCTATGAATTTTCGATATAGTCTATTATAGTCTTCTAAGAGCACCCTTCTATTCCCAGATTTAAACAAGCATGCTTTGAATCCATCTTAATGAGTTGGATAATTTTGAATCCTTATTTTTCGATCTCAGCGGGCGTGATTTGTGCTATGATTGAAGGCCCGGGATTGAATCCTTGTCATTGAGCTCACAGCCAATCATTCGGATGAAAATAAAATGCTCCTCATCTAGACCATGAACATTTCCCATTTCAAAGGGGACTAGGACAAACGAAACCTGCTGAACGGGAAGCAGTAAGGAAGGCAATGTTTCCGTCGTGTGAAATGTCTAATAATTGTATGCAACCACTGCAGTGTACTGCAAGTTTGTTGGAACTACTGTCAGTCATGTCCACTCTTGATGAAATAAATTCAGTCAACGATTTGACCGTCACTGCACTATTTTTGCTAAATCTAGATATGCTTTCTCGAGAATCCATTTTAAAATTCCTGATTACATCTCAATCATTGTCTGTTTTAGAGGAATAGTCCGTTCTAGTTGAACATTCATTACATACAGGTCAAAATGCTACCAAAATGTGTAGGAAGACATCCCGCTCACTGGAACCATTGAAAACTTTTGGAAGCTTTCCAAGTATCAAAAAAAAATTTCAATGAAATCTAAAGAAAATATCGATGCTAACTCGATTAATTTTACCGGCAAACAATCGATCAAGGATTGAATCCTGGGATTGAATACTTTCATACACGTGGCGTGATTCATTGCATTGCATTGCGCACGGTGCTCCCCTGACCGTTATTATCAGAAAAAAATCTCCATCAAATCTGTGCTCACCAGTCGATTTCTATAGCCAAGCTGCATGTCTGGGCAAAATTTTAAAAAAATCGTAGGGCCCGTTTTGAAGTTACGCCCTTTTGAATGCGTAAGTCCACTAATTCTAAGAAAATCTGAGATATTTAAACGAGTTTTTATTGGCCGTGATTATCAGAATAGATATAACATTAAAATTTGAATCAAAGTTGGTTTATATAGTTATTTGTAACTACTGAGAGTAGTTTTGAATGAGAGGATAGACGAAATTTGGAGTTACGTCCTTTTGGAAGTGTAACCATTTAAAACACTAATTTCCAATAGACTAATTAGGTATTCTTTTAGGCAGGCATTCCGTTATGCATGTTCAAATGTTTTCAATGCAACATTGCACTTATATGTCGCCAAAGTATTTCACAATTGATTATTTTTTCAAAGGCTCAAGCGCTGTAAGGCACTACGAAGCAATTTTCGTGTTATTATTATTCATAAAATATTGTTATGACCCAACTAGCTACCTTGGGCCTTCCCTAACCAAGTGGTTAGAGTCCGCGACTACAAAGTAAAGCCATGCTGGAGGTGATTGGGTTCAATTCCTGGTCGGTCCAGGATCTTTTCGTAATGAAAATTTCCTTGACTTCCCTGGGCATAGAGTATGTTCGTACCTGCCCCACGATGCAACAATGGCAACTCTGGCAAAGAAAGCTCTCAGTTAATAATTGTGGAGGTGCTTATTGAGCACTAAGTAGAAAAGCAGGCTCTGTCCCAGTTGGAACGTAACGCCAATAAGAGGAAGCAGAAGCTACCGGCTATTGCGGCTAATTTTGTACTGCCCCAGAGCATAAACTTCAATTGCTGAGTAATGCACAATTGACCAAACTATAGAACCAAAGACACATTAAAGACCTCCATGTCCCTTGCAGTTGCCCAAAATTTTATGGCTGATAAGGTAATCTAGAATGCCGTGAAAAAAGTGTACTGCAATCTGTCAAACTTGGGTACCTTTTGCACTACCGAAGGACCAAATGCAGTACTAGAAGTGGTACTCAATCTGAGGCCGAGTGTGACGGACCTGATAGAACTCTAGACCACTGTCAATAGTTTTGTGATCAGTTGTAGCATACATTACTACATTTATATTTTTTAAAAATCTACAATTTTACCATTGAGTTTCTCGGTCTTTTCGATTTCACAAACACGTAAGAGATCTGTATAAATACAATAGTGAAAGAATTGTATAAATCAAACAGTCCATTCTCATGGTATGTCGTGAACAAAGCCTCAGTACTTGAAATATGCTTAAGAAAGTAAGAAAAAATCGTTATTATTTGGTTTTATTGAATTTAAAATCATAACACTTTCAGAGCTTTATGTTATATGTCTCCCTTGAAAATCAAACTCTCTTGAGAAGTTTCATTAACCCGAGTGTCATCACCCTGAACGCACTATTACACTGAATGCTATTGTCCCGGATATATAATTACCTTGTATGACATTGTCCCGTGAGAATGGAATTCGAAGTAATGCCATTCTAGAAACTGGAACTTGCGAAGATGGTCTTTGGGTATTCGGGGTAATGGAATTCAAAGTCAAGGGGTAAAATTTTGAAAAAATATATAAAATATGGTTATAACAGAGTTGATCATGGACTTTACGTAAATTCCAATTAGGATTACCGGAAAATCGTAAAATGTTCTGTGACCCTGTTGATTACCTGCTGGACTATATACCAGAATATGGTTTCAATCCTACACAATCTAAAGATTTCCATGTACACTTTTATTTGTTTTCGATCGCAGACTGTGCTTGTGAAGTAAAGAGCTGCTATGACTAATCACAAACGAAAAAAAGCATACTTTGGGAGCCTCACAAAGTTTTCCAAATTGACAAAGACAAACATTTAAGCTCTATAAATGCTACAATTTTGAACTCCATTAAACAAAATAATAACGGATGTTCTAAACTTTGCATTGTTTTCTTACATTTTGTATCGCTGCTTTCTACGTTGTTAATTTTATTTTATTCCATACAATGCTATCCATAACCGAAAACTTAACTCGTAAAGTATTCCTTGACGTATACTTCGCTTCAATGTACAACAGGTAACTATAATTGCATGTAAAATAAACTGAATCGTGAGTACATGGGTTAACCAAGCTATCCAGAATATTGTGTTACAAGAACTAATTTGGTTACATGATGAAATTAGCTCCGTAATGCCTTAAAACACTTGAGCCTATGGAAAATCAGTTGATTGTGAGATACTTTGGCGGCATATAAGTGCAATGTTCCATTGAAAACATTAAGGTATAAGAATACATAATTAATCTATTGGAAATAAGTGTTTTCAATGGTTACGCTTCCAAAAGGACGTAACTCCAAATTTCGTCTATCTTCTCAGTCAAAACTCTCCCCAGAATTTACAAATAACTATATAATCCAACTTTGATTCAAATTTTAATATTATATCTATCCTGATAATCACGGCCAATGAAAATTCGTTTGAATATCTCGGATATCTTTAGAATTAGTGAACTTACACATTCAAAAGGGCCTAACTCCAAAACGGGCCCTACGATTTTTCAAAATTTTGCCCAGACATGCAGCTTGGCTATAGAAATCGGCTGGTGAGCACAGATTTGATGGAGATTTTTTTCTGATAATAACGGTCAGGGGAGCATCGTGTTGCGGGATTTGAACAAAAAATGCGCGTGAAACGAATCTTGGTCTGGTGATTTTGAATCTCAGTAGCTCTTGGAGTGAGATTTTTTGAAGACTGAGTTCGTACAAATGAAATGGTTCATTTTTCGGGCCTCCAAATTCAAGAAGAACGCTGTTACGGCCAAAAGGCATGTAATTTTCAAAGGATTTCCACCACTTTGGCATGAGCGATTTATCTTGGACGAGTTATCTGAAATTCGGCAATACGTGCAGTCATATATTTTGCATACTTTGCCAATTATAAGCCCAGCATCTTATAAGAACCTGGACAAAATGAATAGAAAGTGCTGACTTACACTCACCCGAACGCTGTTTCTTATTGACTTTTGATTTGGTCGTGGCATCCTAGCCCTATAATTTGTATTTCCCGGTCAACATGCATCCATGTAACAAAGCAATAGTCTACTCCAACTCCTCCAAGCTGTCCACTAGCTGCTTTATTTGCCCATCACCATCGTCATCGTATGCAATAAAGAGTCCTGTGAAGACTCATCAACCCTGAATCACAGACAAACAAACGTAACACTTGGAACAAATTCCTTTGAAAGCCCTCTTTTACACAATCATCACCATAGCATTGCCAGAATGTACGAAATACGAACAAGACTTGCAGAAGGCGGTAGTGTGAATCGTCGAACCCGAAAAAAATAAAAGGGCGTGTCTCTAGTTGAGGTGCAGGTGATTGGACAATATATTTGCAATTTTTTCAGATTTACACACTTTGGTTGACTATATCTCAGTTATTTATGGACCGATTTGTATGAAAATTTTCACAACACGTCAGACACAACTTAAGTAATTTTTTTGAAAATAAATTTTGTTGAAATTTTTGACGAAAAATTAAAAACTATGTATCTTAATACATGACAGTCCTACACAAAGAGTGTATAAAGAAAACTTGTTCATCTTAACAAAATCTACAAGTTTTCTGATGATACCATGAAACTGTTTCATCAATTTTCTTGAGTTTCATTCAATTATTGGAATTAGTCAAGAAGTTCACTTTAATCAAAACGTTAATGCTTTCGAACTCGTTATTGGAAAAGTCACTCTCAAATATATGTTGTATTTCAAGTTAAGTCTAACGTGCTCTAAAAATGTGATGGGGAATCTGTTTTTCAAATCTTATTCTTTAAAGTTTACAAGTATTACGTCCGTTTGTCTGTGCCTGAACTATGTACCTACCCAACTGGACGGAAAACCACACAGCTGGTGATAACAAACGCTGCACGAGTTCGGGGCAACAAAATTGAAGCAAACATAGGCTGCCAATCGCCCAACGAAGCTTATCTTATCACTAAACATATTTAAACATACATTATAAACTTTCTTAAGCGATCTTTCTCTTCCTTCCCTTGTCTGCCTCTTCAGAAGAACGCAACCTCTCGGACTGGACAAGCAATCAAACAAATCATTCCCATAATATTCTATGTTTAATTAGGCCCGTAGTTTGTCTCCATCAAGCATATACATTTATACCGTAAAATCGTGTGAAATTGATCAGTAGGGTTGAAATGATTCTTTGATCAAAGATCCAATAACAATTGGTTGGAAGCGAGGCAGATTTGAACATTTCTCGCTTAATTATGATTTCACCTAAGAGCCATTGGTAACCATTGGAACTTACAAACAAGGGGTCGAGCACAACTTATGTCACGCTTCAAGGGAATTGAGGGGGTTCAGGCATAGCGTGACAAGCCTTACAAAAATGTTATTTGACCATACAAAAAGCGTGACAAGGGAGGGATAGGTGGGGGAGGTGGTCGAAAAAAGTCGAAAGTTAGGCGTGTGACATAATTTATTACCATCCCCAACGAGCTACACACTCGATTACCAATGGCTTTTAGGACAAGATCATAAGTTATTGCAAAAAATTTAATATTTTTGTTATCTGCTTTTTTGATATTTTTTGTTGGCGTAGTTTATCTTAACTTAACTCGATCTGTTAGTTTGTGGAAGTTTCTGAATCATGTGTTAAAAAAAAACCTGTGAAAAAATTGTTGATATTAGGAATATGTTTCATTTATAATAGAGGAGATCATTCATAAACTTTTTGATAAATTTAAGTACTAAAATCAGTATTTTTGTAGAAAAAGCGGGTTAGTTGATTATGTGGTTCAGCGTGGTCCTATTTTTGCTGAATTTATTTTGTTGATAGCTTTGTCAAAACCAGGTATGGGAAACTGCAAAAAGATATCCAAATTCACCCGAAATTACGGTACTATACATTACATGCCTAATATTTCCATTTTTTTTCCACAGCCCTCAATCCCAGTTGATTGGCTACGCGATCTGCTTCTATGCGTATTCGACATGGCAAGGCAAGTCGTTCTTTCCTGGAGGACCTCTACGTTAAACCGGCCTATCGCAGTTCGGCTATGGAAGTTACTGTTTCGAACATGGTGAAACATGCGCGGCAGAATGGCTGTGCGCGGTTCGATTTCCACGTGCTCGCGTGAATCCGGCAAAGGAGTTCTACACGCAATGGTGCGCAAAACCTGACGGAAGTTGAGCAGTGGGAATTCTTCGCCTGACGCGGAACAAAATGGATAACTTTGCGAGCAATTGATGTTAACTATGGGAGTATTGTTTCATCCGAAAATCGCCATTTTGAATCACAAGGGAATCCACCAATATTACCAATATAATTGTCTTCTATTTTATACTGTACAGAGGCTCAAAACATATATTCGTTACAGCGCACTGTTTTCAAAATAAGTTGAAAAAAAACTATCATAGCATAACTTATTTATCTCGCCCTAAAATCCATCGGAAACCATGTGTGTAGCTTGTTGTTACTGAGCAAACGGATGGATTTTTCCGTTATTTAACAATGCTACGATGAAGAGGTTTAAAAACAAACGAGCTACACACTCGGTTACCAATGGCTTTTAGGGCGAGATCATAAATTCAGCGATAAATGATAAATAAATCGACATCGAAATACTTTATCAATATGAAAGTCATAGTTGTCATCTGTTGTGCGGAAAATAAATAAATTGTTTTCATTCAATTCCATCCTAGGGATAATTGAAAATATATTTAGGTAAATTTATGAAAAATACTACATTTTTTTTTTTTTGTTGTTATAAAATCTAGTAAGTGGAACAGTAACGTACATATTTTTAATATAATTTTCCTGAGAATGATTTCTGCGAATACTGAATAAATTCGAATAACTAATAACCAGTTTTAAAGTAGTACGGTTGTTCATCGTATCTTAAAACTATATAATCTTGGTTGGTATAACATTCATAAAAAAATCCCAAACCACAAATTTTAGTCAATTTCTCTCCATTTTTTCTCATAAATGGGCATATTTTTTCCTATTAAAATGAGCATATAATGTTCCTATTAGAACAAAGCCCTAATTATTAATTTTATTTTATTATTTTAGATATGTTAGGCGCTATTTAAAATTATAAAAACAATATGATAAATTCTAGTAAAAAGTACATCAATGACTCTAATTCGAGTCATGTTGTAGTTTTGATCAACATATCAATAAACTGCAAAATGGGGTAATATTTTGTGTATAACTTGAATATGAATACAAAGAAAATTGAATATCCTTCCCTTGGTTATGCGACCTTGCCGCGATGGGAGGGCATAATCCATAAGCCCATATGATGGAAACCAGCCTTGACAAGTTAAGCTGCCTGACGCTCCAACTGATGTTATTTATGCTTATGCTAATTTTTTTCATTTTATTTTATTTGATTGATCAGGGTGACCAGTGAAAAGTCAATTTCAAATTCCCGGTTTTCTCCCGGTTTCTCCCGGTTTTTTCCGATATTTCAAAAATATTCCGGTAATGACATGCTAAGAAACATTTATTGCGATTTTTTTTAATATTTCAAAACGACTTTTAAGTACGAGTTTTTTGTTAAACCAAAGCATTTCTATTAGGGTAGAGGAAATCAGATTATTTTGCTGCGCATCTCAAATTTTCTGGGCTTATACTGATTCTGGCTAAATTTCAGTTTGAATCTATGAAACGATATTTTTACGCTAACGCTATGAAACGATATTTTACGACGGTCATTTTTAGGTAATCGTAAAATTTGAAAAAGTTCAGTGCTAAAAAAAGATTGACCCTTGTTTATATTATGGGATCGAGTCAATCTTTGAATGAATCAATGTTTAAATTTTAAACGGTCACAGGTTTGGTAGACATAAAAATGAATAAGGTACCGTGGGGGAAGTGTATCAGTGGGGTAAGTGGATCATTTGCCATATTGAGCATAAATACTTGAATATGTTGAATGTTTTTGCACCATTGCATCGTTTTTAGGTTATGTTCTTACGTCCACACTGATACTAATACAAAAACTCGGTACTACACGTACACTAACACAAGCAAACTTGTTGGCTGCAAATATCAATTAATTTCAAAATTGTTTTCCGTCAATCAAAAATCCATTGTATCTCTGCCTTAAATCGAATTCTACTAGTTTTTTCAACGCATGGTGAACATTTCAGTTCTTATTGAATGAATCACAATGAAATATGTGATTTTTACCCCCACTTTTTTAATGGGGTGGGGTAAGTGGATCAAGTATTATTATAATTTATTGCCAGACTGCTTACGATAATTTGAATTAAGTTTGAATACTTGCAAATATTGTTTTGTTTTTACTTTTTCTCATTACTAGCTTTAATTTGTCTAATTGACTATAGAAAATTTGAATTATATACCTAAAATTTATGTAATATTTCTGGTGCAAGAAATATAAGAGAATGAATATTTCAAAATACTAACAAAACTTTTCGTGGTTTATTAAAGCTGAGTTGTAAAGAGCAAAATATACAAATTTTCTTTTTGAAAACATAATATCGTACCTATGAATTGTTCTGGACAGGATATAGAAATACATTCATAAATAGAATAAGAGATTTCAGTTTATTACTCAAACATAAATGTAACTAGTATTTTTAAACTACCAGTGTTTTTCGAAAAACTTCGTTAGGAATAATTCCTACAATACTTCAGTATAACTTTTGTAAATATACAGAAGAATTTATCCAAATAATTCTAGCTACAATGTTTTTTTTTTGTTCGAATTAGTGTGAACTACTGTATTAATATACTTAATCATATAATTAAGACACTTTTTTAATTTTTAAAGTATCAAATATTGACGTAACTAGCACTAATAACAAGAACGAGAGCAATATCATTCTGAATGTACATATCACACCATATATGTTTTAAGAATAGATTTTTTTTAGTGGTGATCCACTTACCCCACTATTGTGGAGTAAGTGGATCGTTTGGCGCAAATTTTCAAGTCTCTCATACTCAATACATAAATATCAGAAAATCTATATAAATGATGATTTGAAGTATATTAGTCCCTTATGTGTTCTCCACAGAAAAAAAGTTTGAATTACATTATTCACGTGAGCTGTACATAATAATGAAGTTGACTATTGATTTTTCTGTATCCACTTACCCCCACGGTACCTTATATCAATTGTTCAACATTTCGTTCCATGGTCATCAGCATATATTTTTGTTATGTCTTATCCCCACAAATCTAGAACATTTTCTCATTATTTCTGATAAAAATAATAAATATGTTCTTGGCTTTATTGGACTAACTTGGGATTCGAATTCAAAAACTTTAGTAAAAATCCACTAAAGTATAGATTCAGTGATTCCCAAAGTGGGCCGAATCCACCCCCCTGGGGCGATTTTCAGGCTCAAGTGGGCGAAAATTTGTAAAACAGAATTTGGGGGCGAAAAATCTAGAAAGGGGGCTAAAAAGCTAACACGGGAGCATTTGAAAATAATTACTCATAACCTTTGGAGGACACATATCTGATGGTTAATCAATTCCAACTTAACTATTTCCAGGACTATTTTACCTTAAACCGTTATAATCTCTAATCATGATCATTTTCAAATTATGATAGACAACACTTGATAATTGTGTGATGCATTCAGGTTTTTTAACATCATGAGTTTTTTAGAACGGAACGAAAAAATCTAATGTGCCCATTTTGATGTTCCGGTTGCACTCTTTTTCATTAGTTATTATGGTACAAATCATTTTAGAAACAAATTTTGAAAAATTTAGCAAACAAAAGTCGGTTCCAAAACGATTCTAAACACGTAATTTCTTTAAATGTATTTTAAGAAGTGTTTTAAAAATACATTTGAAGAATTTTAAGAGATGCGTCAGATTTGAACTTTCAGAACTTGCGAAAAAAAAAATCGAGTTTTCTTGGTGTTTAGAAAATTGATTGAACAATGAGTTGAAAAACATTCTGGATTTTCATATATGTTTCAGGGTATTTGGATTGGATAAAATGCGTTCCAAGAAACATCAAACATTTATTATTCACAATTTCTAAAAATTATTGCAGTAATTTTAGAAACGGCAGATATGGAATGACTGATTCAGTAGCCTGTAATGCACGCAAGATATTGTTAAAATCGATATTATAAATTACAGTCCAATAAATCATTCATAGTAACTGTGAGGCCAGATAGCCGTAGCGGCAAACGCGCAGCTTTTCAGCATGACCATGCTGAGGGTCGTGGGTTCGAATCCCACTGGTCGAGGATCTTTTTCGTAAAGGAAATTTCCTCGATTCCCAGGGCATAGAGTTCATCGTACCTGCCACACGATATACGAATGCGAAAATGGTAAGTTTGGCAAAAGAAAGCTCTCAGTTAATAACTGTGGAAGTGCTCATAAGAACACTAATCTGAGAAGCAGGCTTTGTCCCAGTTGGGACGTAACGCCAGAAAGAAGAAGAAGTAACTGTGGGTTATCGATATATAAGAAAATATTTTTAAAATGTACATAAAAGTTATTGTATTATGATTCTATGGATATGCGAGTCAAGGAAATTTCTGGCGTACAGCGGCTTAATTAAAATATGTGAATCACATTCACATTTCGCCTCAAGGGGGCGAAAGTTGAAAAAGTTTGGGAAGCACTGGTATAGATCGTGCTGGTTAAAACATTACTTGGTATGCAAAAATTTTCCCCGTACCGACTATTGAAATTCCCGAATATTTCCCGGTTTTCTCCCGGTGATTCGAAATTCCCGGCTTTTTCCCGGTTTTCCCGATTTCCCGGTGCGCTGGTCACCCTGAATTGATGTACAAGGGGGTCAGGGGCCAAGTCTCCAGCATAAGTTCAAAAACTCACACCTTCCATAATACACCGAGGATTTTAGAGTTTAGGAAGTAGGCAACGCAACATCTTTGACCAGGAGGTTCTTTAAGTTTTGCTTCTACCCTAGACTTCCAATATACGTATGAATGATGCAAGGTCAAAAGAACATGGAATCAGTCATACATATAGCGGTAGTGAAGTGTTTTGCCTAAGGATTTGGGAAAGGAGGGATTATGTGTGGTGTTTTGTAAATAGCTCTGTGGAACAAGTTCGATATTAGTTAAAAATTTAGTTGATCTGATTCACCTTTCAATCAGTAATAAGAATATTTACAGAAATATGATACTTATCTTTTGTCGGCCAACACGCTGCCATGTCTTTCCTCTCCGATGCATTTTTTTCTCGTTGTAATGGCGGGTTAGATATGAAAGCAAGGATAAGGAAAGAAAAAATGTTAGTGATTGTTACATGCTTTATTGCTGTATTAGCCTACAATGAAAACATACAAAATTCGCTCTTTGGATTCCCACGATAACAATCTCCATGCAGCTTCCGAGAAACTCCAAGGCAATGATCAATGTACGCTATGCGCGGCATTCAGGGCATCTCAACAAAACTTATATAAACAACAAAAATGAATCCAAAAGAGCGAAAACCTTAATGTTTCAATGTAGGACAATTCAGCTTTATTGCACGTGAGAAGTTCTTGGTGATATTCTCACAACGGCCATTCAGAACGGTTCGACGGATGTAGATAAAAGATCATTATGATAAAATTAACGCGACTACATATTAGTAAATTCAGAACGATTATTGTATTTGTAACTGTTAATTTAGATAGTTAAGCTAAGGGTCGATTATTGTAATTACTTTTTATAGAAGCAGAAGTTAAGCACGAACGCGTAGTAATGACCTTCCATCCCATCTTCAAGTGCTTGTGCTTGTGCAACACTTCATTCTGGCACTTTAGAACGTCCATGTTGTAACTTGCTCACACAAGAAATCTGCCTCGACCGAGTTGGCAGAACGAGCCCATACACCTTTCTGAACCGAAGGACAGGGTAAAAAAAATTGCTATGATAATTATAAAAAAAATAAATGGGATTTTTGGATAATAGCCACCAAACAGATTTTCTTAGGGAAGATGTATTCCATGACTCGATGTTTCCATGAGTCGATGGTCCCTTCAGATATCGACTCATGGAGGTTTGACTGTATTTAAAACATACTTGCCTACGGCATTGTAAATGTCATGTATTCACGTTGTTTTGGAAATATTTATAAAATAGTGGGTGGCACACATAATTATGTATTTTTAATTATTATACATAATAAATTTTCATTTTAGATAAGGCTTATACAAATATTAACCTTCTTTTATGTCCGTAACCATTTGGGTGGTAGGGGGATAAAAATAAATGAGGAACATAAAAAACCAAATTTTAAAAAAAAAAATCGTTCCGCTTATTTTTATTCAAATTGTGTGTACCTACTTCAATTGATTATTTACGCTCAGGAATATTGAACTAAAACTTCGATAACTGGTAAAAACTGGTAAAAAAGGAGTACTTGCTTGGGAGTGTGAAAAATAAAAACAACTTTTCAACGCGAAAGCAATATGCATAATATATTAATTATATATATTATATATACTATATTAATTATATTATAAAAAACATCAGTGGTTATCGTCTTCTCCATCTGCTTATTGGGAAAATACAGTAAAACTTTGGCTCGGCATCATCCCACGAGCCACTATATTTTAGATCTACGCTTGAGGCTTACAGAAGCTGCCTGAAAATTTTGTTCCGTCATTTTGGATCTCCCATATCACAGATTAGCAAGTTTCGTTCTGTATCAAATGTTCTAGATCGCATCCGGCGTTCGAAAACCTTGAGAGTTTGCAGTTCATCCTCGAGATTAATCCACGATTCATGTCCAAAGAGAACTACCATTTTTATCAGTTTTATATACATCGTACATTTGGTGCGGGACAAATCTTTTTCAACCGCAATTTTTTTACGAATTGCACCGATGATGCGTTTAGTATTTCATGACTATCATGATGCAAGATAGAGCAACTCATCAACCACCTCGAAGGTCTATTGCCTATTGTCACACTGTATCCTATGCAAACCCTATTGCGCTCATCTCCTGTACTTCGTCTCTCGCGCATTCACCGCGTATCAGGTGGGTGTACAGGTCTGCCGCCTTTTCAAATGTTCGACCGTAATTGAATTACGCATAGCTTTTTCTTCTTGTCATTACTAAAAACCTTTGAATAGTTCGACATCTTGAATGTCGACGTATTTTCTTAATCTTCTATCTTAAAATATCTTTTCACCGCGAGACAAAATGCAGAAGTAGTCCATGTCATCTGCGAAGCAAACAAATTGATTGGATCTGTTGAAAATCATCATACCCCGATTGTTAAACCCGGCTCTCCGCATAACTTCTATCGCAATATCTAAAAAAAAACGTGCGCATGAAATCTTCACAGTTTTTACATCTCCATTATCGCTCTAATCAGTCTTGTGAGCTTCCAGGGAAAACTGTTCTCGTCCATGATTTTCCATAGCCCTACGCGGTCTTCACTGGCGTGTGCCGTCTTGAAATCGATGGAGAGGTGATGAGTTCGGACCCGTATTCACGGCATTTTCGAAGAAATTTTCATACAGTAAAGAACTGGTACATCAGCCAACGAACTCGTCACTACAACAGGTGAAAATCGACGGAAAATGATCTGGGATAGCAATTTCCACCCACTCCTCCGGTAGCTGGAAAACAAAACCAGATTGTGGCTTCAATCGGTACAGACAAATGGCCGGCTTCTCCGGGCCCATCTTGATGAGTTTAGCTCCGACACCATTCTTGTCAGTTGCTTTATGTTTATGGTTCTTGCCTGCAGAATGGCATCCTTACCTTTTTTTCAATGCGGGGCCTGATTGGTTTACATAACACTGCGGAACACGATTTTTGTCTCAATTACTAAAATACTGCTATTACCTTAAACTTTGGACTGTCACGCTGTTGTACTTTGTACAACAGTTGTGATTTATATGCTCTCATTTTGCAATAAAGATATCTATCGACACCAAACCAAAATGTATTCCTCAAGAATCTTCTTAAGAACAATACTCGACAGTTTTATTTACAGTATGACCCTTTATAATGCAGTAAAATTAACAAATGTACATGAAAGTCGCATAATAATGAAAGAACAATATATGGTTCGAGTAAACCACAGTTTTGAATCGGTATATCTCAAAATCCAGATAATATAGAAACTTGGGGTCTTTAGTAAAGTTGTTCTGGAGGTGAAGCGCTATCTGATGGTACCATTTTTTAATTAGGAATTTGACTGCTAGGTGGCACTAGTGAGCATGTTTGACTTTTGTTTTGCAAATATTTCAGGATCAGGAGTTGTTAAGTAAGTTAAGGACTGTCATTGTTCGAGCTAGTTGATTAAAAATTTTGCCACTAGGTCGCGCTTGTGTGCATAAAACTTTTGTTTGCAGATATCTCAGGAGCCTGACCTCTTAGAAAGATAGCGTCCTCGGCAAAGTAGTTCAGTAGCTCAAGGACTATCATTATTTGGGGACGGACCTGGTGTAGTAGTTAGAACACTCGCCTCTCACGCCGAGGACCTGGGATCGAATCCATCCCCGACATAGTCACTAAAAATTTCAGTGACGACTTCCTTCGGAAGGGAAGTAAAGCCGTTGGTCCCGAGATGAACTAGCCCAGGGCTAAAAATCTCGTTAATAATGATAAAAAAAAAAACTATCATTATTTGAGCCAATAAATAGGATATTTTGCCACCATGCGGTGCTAGTCAGCATAAAATTTTTGTTTTGCGGATACTGCAGGATCTTTTTAGACAGGCACCTTCAGCAAAGTTGTTCAGAAGCTCAGGAACTATCTTTATTTTACAAAATCTCGAACTTTAAGGATTAAACAAAGAATAAATTTGAGCTATCGAGCAACTCTGCCGAAGACGCCATCTTTCTAAGTGATCAGGCTCCTGATATATTTGCGAAACAAATGTTTTATGCTCACTAGCGCCGCCTGGTGGCAACATTTTGAATCAACTAGCTCGAACAATGATAGTCCATAAGTTATCGAGCAACTTTGCCGAAGACGCCATCTTACTAAGCGGTCTGAGATCCTGAGATCTGCGAAACAAAAGCTTCATGCTCACTAGCGCCGCCTAGTGGCAAAATCCCGAATTTCTTGGCTAAAATAATGATAGCCCTTGAGCTACTGAACAACTTTGCCGAAGACGTCATCTTTCTAAGTGGTCAGACTCCTGGGATATTCGCAAAACCAAGGGTGTTGTCAAAGATGGTTAAAAGGAAAAAGATGATCGACTTTTTATTTTGCCATATATTTTGTCCACGACACGTTATTCAAGTAACACTACTGAAATCTGTTGAGTCAAAAGCGCGTAAACATTAGTGCTTATTCTGCGCGACGTGTGAGTCGAGACGAGTCGCTCTCACCGCGAGTGACGTGAGACGACTAATGTTAATCAAATGGGAGCGAGTCGACAATTGTCACCTCATTCGACTCGTCGCCGCGCATAATAAGCACAATTATATTCAGCTAAATTAAAATCATCGTGCGATCAAAAAACGAAAAGTGGAAGAAATCAAAACAACCACGCTTAAAAATTGTTACACAGAAGTGAGTTCGACTCACATAACATCAGGCTTTTCTGGAACAACACAAAATTTGAGTAATTCTTATATATACTAAAAACTGTTCATGTGCTGTTTTTTTTTCTTTTGCTCACATTTTATGCCATTTAGAGATGATTGGCAATGTCGCACATCCACGTTTGAGCAGTGTACCTTTTTTCAAGCGTAATAAAAAAACGATCACCTCAACATCTGGTGGTCACTAGAAGAACATTGCATATTAGTTGGCTTTTGACTCACCAGAGCGACACTATTCATGTCGCCTAGAAAACACGAGAGTCGGTTATCTTTTTCCTTCTAACCATCTTTGGTGTTGTACAAAGTACAATGCGCGACTACTCGCGTTACAAAAATTCGCGCGACGACCGAAAGGTTAATTAAGGGTTACTGAATTCATTGTCATTTCCAGAAATATCACTGCACGTCTAGTTCTTGAGCTGTTGAAAATGCAAAATTTGGCTATTTCAGCCAACTTGCATGCAAGTTTGCCAGCTTGTATGGCAATATATTTGCTTAATTTGCCTCAGAAATCAAACTTCATATGTATAACAATATTTATCAACAAAGTTCATAATACTTTCGATGTTCAAAAGTTATATTTGTTGGTATAGAAAAGTATTGTATTTTTCCATATAAGAGAAACGAAGAATTTGTATGGAGACTGTAATCATGTTTGAAAAATCGATTTAATCTATATTTAACCCTGCAATTTCAACCAAATTATATCTGAAATGAAGTTTTGCATGCTTGGCGGATTAGATCACAAACATTTTTGATAAATCATTGTTTAAATTTTATGTAAACATCGATGAAACTAGTGTTTTATGTAACTTTGGCGACCTGTAGCTAAAAGTTGTGACGCGCTGGAGTATTTCTGAGTACGGCATCAGATTCAGCAGCCCCAAATCTACTAGAGACACATAATTTGATCCTTGAGACACGCAAAAATGTCATTTTTGTTACGCTGTGTAGTCTGCTGAAGTACTGATGCAGACATTTCCGCAGTTGTCTTGTCACTAATTCCCTGCGCTCTCAGCATCATTCAGTTGTTCATCAAAATGTTGCTTCCACCTTACGATAACCTTACGTTGATCCATTTAATTGCTTCCATCATCATCCTCGCACATCTCGGCTCACGGTTTGCAGCCTTTACAGGATGCTTTGAGCTTCTGATCGAGCTTCCGTGTTTCTTGAGAAAGCCATCTCCTCGAATTTTGCTTCTTTCAGGAGGCGTTTTTTTTTCTCCCGAAATAGATATTCTGTTTCATGTGCATTCCACGTTCTGCCAGATCCCTTGCTGCAGCATGGCTGCCCGCACTCTATTTTATACCCAAAATTTATCGGGTGGTTTGAAAATTGGGACATTACTGTATATTTTGCCTTTCATTCAACCCAATCGCAACTACATTGGACGTAACCACATAACTGTTTCCCATATGTTAAATTACATAAACCAATAAACAAAAAAACAAAACTTACCATTGAATAGGAAACAAAAACAAAAATAGGGCTACTATCCGATTGCAGGTATATGGGACATACTCAGAAGCCTTTTCGTTATCATTGCTAGCCAACTGATGGCAAAGCATTATAGATTCGCTATTTTTTTCCTCAATGACTCGTGGGCTAGATAAAGATATCTCCAATTGATAAGACATTAGGTACGCTGTTGATGAGTACAATCCGCACTCAAGCTCAATTTGAAGTCGCGTCTAGGTTTCGTGTGGAAGTTGTGCCAAATTGCTAGAGTTCAAAAATGGATGATTGGACCAATAATGATGCATACAGAGCAATACCACAAATGGAACATGGTAATCCAGTGCAGGTAATTGATGGTAAAGATGTAAGTGTAAATATTTGATGGAAAAATTGTTTAGTGAATGCGTTGTCTCTTATTCCACAGAACAAGGAATCAGAAGTAGCTGAAAATACAACCAAGGCAAAACATGACACCAACAATATGTTCGCTCAGAGCATCTTCGATCTCACGCTCATCACAATCAACATCTGCCAAATTTGTTACATTCTTAAGGTCGGTCCCGAGCTAGGAATTTTGTATTACATAATGCTCGGCTTATTGGGTATCTCGTTGATATTGCTGGTGAGTATCTACTTCGTGCCATTTACTGTACCCGCTCTTAATCAAAATTTCTTGCAGTCTATCCACGGCTTCATGGGTCTGTTCGGTCGCCTTCGCTGCAGTACACCTCTTTCCGATAGTTGCTTCAACTGTTTATACAACACTTCACTTTTCATGGTCGTGCTGGTGTATTTAGTTAACTTGGTGTTCAGCGTACTGAGCTTGAAGGAGACAGAGGAAACGTGCCAAATCGTCATCAATAACATGAGGAACAGAACCGCTACATGAAGACTTGAAGGAGATTTCGAATTAGAAGTAACTGAAGTGAAGATTTTTTAATGGCGCTTGTTTTAATTCTATAACATAATACTAAAAATACAGACAACAAAGTGATGAACCGTATGTAAGTTTAACGATATCAAGCAGTAAAAAATTGAACATACTTTTTGGGTCGATCTACTGGTTTGAGCAACGTTGAATCCACTACCGTATTGTGGTCCCGTGTAAGATGTTCTTGTAGCTTTAATTTTCGTTGGAAAGTTTCAGCACAAAGTGGACATTTATACATCTTTGAGTACTCCCGGAAGATGCCTTGGTGGGCCTTCAAATGTGTCATCATGTTATACCTAGAATCGTAAAAATAATTGTTAGATGATATCTAAAAAATCCGACTACTGCTAAACCTATATTTCATATTGCCTAATTGAACAGTCCATACCTCTGTGCGAATTTTTGTCCACATGTCGGGCATTCAAAAGGCTTTTCTCCAGAATGTACCTGCGCGAAAGACATAGAAAATCGCTATTAATTAGGAAATATCGACAAAAGCTATACCAGCAATCAGTGACCAGTGTCTAAAAACTTTGATTCCAAATGACTTTTCTATATGATAATGATAGCATAAGCACCACATGCTACGTTAAGACGTTTACTCAGAAGCGTCGCGTCCACCTGTGCAACATGTGCACTGCATAGGTGGTCTAAAATTCATTACACAGCCAATTCAGATAACCGACCCCAGTAAAATTTTACTGGGTTTTGGAACTACGGATTTTTCGGTAATTTTTACGATTACCGAAAAAAAACCAGTAAACAAAGACATGCTTTGATTGATGGAAATTACTGACTTAGTCAGTAAAATTGTAGAGCGTTTTTATGTACTGGCTTTCCAGTTTACCATGCTTCACGCTTTGCTCCTCCGGATTCTGTTTTTTTTTTCTCCAAAAACAATATGTACAAATAAAAACCCAAGCGACATGGAGATGCCCCTTATTAAGCATTTTTTGTGTGAATAAACATCTACGGTACGTTCGTATCTCAGTGGAAGTAATCGAAAAATGTGTGACAAAATCATTATTATTTGGTTGGTTTACATCTGAGAGAGACTCGCGAAGAGGAAAAATATCAACGTCATATGCAGCCCAGATTCCCCTCTCACGAAACGTCAAATGCAGCCCACCGTTTTTATGGCTGAAAAAGTGAAAAGTATTGTGTTCAAAGTAAACTGTTATTAAAAACCTCAGTCGGCGGAGCAGTTTTTTCAAAGTTGCTGATGAATCTAAGCAGAAGATTAATTATTTCTAATGTCTGCTACGTTTGCTGGCATGAAATTTCACTCAAACGGCTGTTTATGATTCGATGTGATGCAAACTCAATCATTTTTTGCTGAGAGGTACATGTGAGGGTTTGAACAGCATGCGCGTAATTGGGATAAACACAAAGTGGAATAAGAAAAAAACTAAGCAATCACAGAAAAAGAAGACCGTCTTCGCGAGTCTCGTCTCAGGTTTGCATACAAGAGGCAAACTCAATGATGCAGATGAATTTACCTCATGTATGGAAACCAACTTTAAATTGTAACTTGCAGGCCGTGTTACTCCCAGCCTAGATGAGACCCCGCCTCCAAGCCTCAGGGTCGGCGCTACGCTCGTGACACTCCGCGAAAGAAAACACTTACAGATTGGCTCAAGTAAAACTCCCTCTATTTCGTGGTCTCGTGTACACTTATATTTCCACTTCCTTGACGTCCCACTTCCTGTTCCTGACTTCCCTTCTCTATCCTTGCATCCGTCCTCAACACCGGACGACGCCTCCCACTTTCTTACAAATACTCCTACCTTACACTTTCGTATCTTCTTCGGGGCCCCGCGCACTGCAGCACCTTCTCCACTCCTCTGTCGACCGCTTAAACTTCTCCTTCTCTCATGGCCAGGGGGCGGACGAATGGTCCTTCACTTCTCTCCAACTTTGGCTGCAGTGTCTCGTGGACCTCCTGCCTGTCCCGTACGCCCCTCAAGTGTGGTGACGGACTCGAGGCTTCAGTGATCTGTGGATTCACTGGTAAAACCTGTTTTTTGTGGCGCACTTGAAGGTCGAACTCGGTCAGGGCTTAGGGACACACTACTGGCGAGTAGGTTCTTCAATGGCGATTTTCGAATAAAAACCGCGATGGCGATTTTCAAATAAAAACCGCGAGTCCATGTCCACAGGACATGACGAGGATGCGAAATGTAGGATTTAGAAGCGGTACGGTCGGGCTAGGTTCGGGGTTATTTGAGGCCGGAAATTTACCTGAATGTCCAGTTTCACCGTTTCACTATCACTTCCTTCTCCTTTCTTCAAAATATCTTAATAATTTCAACTTTTTGGAAAGCACTACTGCTGTCTTCAACGATTCACCAGGCTTATGAAGAGGCTTGCTGGTGAACGTTGACCCCGAACTTTGACCGTTGACCCTGACCATCGATGACGTAATCCACCTCATCATGGCCACCCATTTCGCCCCCCATAGCCGCCTATTCGTGTGGTTTAGCGCAGCTCTGGCGGTGACTAGCGGCACTGTCGTCGTCCTGATATATGGTCCATTCTATCCAAGGTTCCCATAGAATTCACGTTGCAAAATGTATCGAACCCAATACAGTGGGGATTCGCTCGTTGGGGGTCCGCTACATGGAATGACTCGATGGTTGGATGTTCGCTGGTTGTAAAATATTCCAACTAAAAAGCACTCAAATGTCAACAGAAAATGTCAAACTGACTTTGACGTCTGAGTACCGTCGCATTGAAGTCTCCATAGAACAAATGCGTATGTATATGTGCGTTTCGTGACGATTTGCTCTCCAGATGCGTTGGTGTGGAGCATTTTCACCAGCTGTCACTCGTTCTAACTAACGGGTCGGATTCGCTAGATAGAAGGCAGTCATGCTCCAACCAGCGAATCCCCACTGTATAGGTAGCCAACGCGTGTCATAGCTTCAGTGCACCGGAAACTTTTTCGCAAATTCCACCACTCCAAAATGCTCAACGGTGTGCTTTCGCTCATCTCTCTCGCGCTATACAGTTCTGCTCTCATTAACTGTGGAGCGATCGGGAATCAGACGCTTGTTTTCAGTCCGTAGTGTGTGGAAAAATGATGGCATTGTTGGAAGAAAATAAGTTTGATGTCGTAGAGGACGTGCTAAACCGACCCTTTTCCGGCCAGTCATTTGAAGAGAAGATGCAGTTAGTGAAAATGGATACACCCCGACCGAAAATGGCAAACATGATTACCACTTGCGTGAGGAAAGGAAAAACCGTTACAAGAAAATTTAATACGAATTTTTATGAAACGAAATGGTTGTGGACGAAAGAACTGTAAAAATTGAGTCCCTGTGGAAGGTCCCAAACGGACCGAAACGTTGGACAAAATAAAATAACAGTTTTAAATTTTGTCAAGACTGAATAGCCAATATATCACCAGAAATGACAGTTAGTGTGAAAAATCACAGCAGTATGAAAGAGATGCAGATAGAAAATACTCATTAATGCATGAACCACAGACAAACAGACGTAACACTTAGAACAAATCTCGATAAAAATCATAGTCACGAGGACATGTACGCCCAATGCTAAAATCGGTGTGTTTGACCGACGGACCAACAGATGGCGGTAGTGTGTAAACGTCAAATACGAACAAAAACGATGCGAGCGATGCGGGTGTCGGATTGGCCACCTACCATATTTTTGAACCGATCGTTAAAAAGGTGGTCGATGGACAATGATGAGAATGTGACGTCTGTTTGTCTGTGCATGAACTTTAGTAATTTTGTGATTTTTTTTTATTTCTGAGTGTATAACGATTTTAACCATCTTGCCACTACTATCAATGTTTACGTTGCGTCGCGCGATCACATCGACAGTGCGATGGCATACCTTAAAGGCCCAAACGCAATGATAGCGGAACGGCAACGGAATGCGGAACCGGTTCGCCAGCATGAACTACAACATGATTGTCGACTTGGTGTTGATTCACTTTTATTCGTTGATGGGTCAGTCGAGATAGTGTGGTTCATGCTGGCGAACCGGTTCCGCATTCCGTTGCCGTTCCGCTATCATTGCGTTTGAGCCTTAAGGCCCAAACGCAATGATAGCGGAGCGGCAACGGAAAGCGGAACCGGTTCGCCAACATTAATCACACCATCTCGATTGAGCTGTCAACGAATGAAAGTGAACCAACACTGAGTCGACAAGCATGTTATAGTTCATGCTGGCGAACTGGTTCCGCTTTTCGTAGCCGTTCCACTATCATTGCGTTTGGGCCTTTACATTTGGAAAGGTACGGATCGACGAAGCGATTGATCATGGCAGGGAAGTTCAACGGAACAATCACAATATGGAAGTAAAGAAAAATCGCGATTGACCAATTTATTGAAATCGTGTGGCACACACTTGGCGACACATGGTTTAAGTTTTTGAGATCATGGCAAGAGTGAGCAATCTTCAAACCGTGGAAATTACCGAGATCTCTGTACTTTCCTCGCGCACCACGACATAAATTTCAGCGAATTTGTCAGCAAGAGTAATGTATTCTCGGGAGCTTCCACTACTACACAAAATGAACTGATTATCAGTGCTGGGAATGGTAATAGTAGTAGGCTTGAATTTCGCGAAAATCACGTGGCTTTCCCAGTACAGTAGTTCAAAAACGTGAATCTCATCAAGTAGCCTATGTTAGGTGCATGAATTTTCTACATCGTGAATGACATTGAAGGCTCTAAATGCGGGAAATGCAGCGGGAAATAGAACATTTTTCTACAGTAATTTTGGGTTGCCCTTAGCAACGGGTTTTTTGCAATTTTCAAGGCTCTCTGCCTACAGTAGCGATGGACGGATGCACGAGTTCACTATTTTGATGTTTGAGCGGTGCCGAATTCACTCGTTTCCATGGTAACATAAATAACACGGCACCGCTAAAACGTCAAAGAATGAACGCGTGCACTGGTCCATAGGCGTGAGTTTCACTGGCTTCGCTGACTGCGATTGGCTTTGTTTGGCTACTGTAGAATGAATTTCAGATTTTTTCCCAACTCTGCTGATTATGATTGGAGAAGTACAGGAAGCGAAATGTGCAGCAGTGATGATGGATGAAACTGACAATTCCAGAAAATCCAAGCTTGCCACGACACTTCAGTATTGTTTGAAAAATAATAAGGAATCTGAACAAATGTAGTCATCTTAAATGACAACAAATTAAACTTTTCAGGGAGAGCCGTTGAACGTTTGGTACAGATTGAAGACGTGAGTGACGATAAAACAGCAGCATCCATGGCTAAGCATGTTATGGAAACCCTGAACAAGTTCAAGATTGGTTGCAGAGAAGCTTATCGTACAAACATTATGGACGGTGCAAGGGTTATGTCCGCTGATGTTGGTGGCACTCAAGCGCTAGTTAGGGAGCACTTTCCAAACGCCCACTGTATCCATTGCCAAGCACATGCATGCAAAAAAATTGTGCGGTAAGAAACTACTATTTTAGGGGGTAAACTTAAGCGCTCTCACCGGCAATTTTCAGCAGACCAGAAATGCGGCTTTGATTTTACCAAAGTATTTAGTCGAAATCAGATTGTTGTAAAATTATTTCCTGTCAAATGTACCCAGTTTTATGGTGGGATGTACCGTAAACATAGTAAACCATAGTAAATTGGTCTAAAATTCCATGGTAGTTTCAAGAATGGGCGTTGTCAGCTACAATAGTAAATTATTACCACAGATTTTTTCCCGTGGGTACATACTTAATTTAATCCTTCTCCATGCATGCAGTAATCATCCTCAAACAAGAAAGTTTTTTTTCAACGCTGTCATCTTTGGCGTCCTTTTTACCCAAAGTCTAAAAAGGGATAACGAGTTGAACAAGTTCATGCAGAAAAAGATACCTCAACGTATGACCAGTGACGGGGGTTACAAATTCGCGTATGGTTACCGTCATCGAGAGTCATTATTTGGATATCGTCTCATGTTTAAGAGAAATGTATCTCGGAGCATGTGATTGAGATGGCAAAACTTGCTTGATGGCTAGGGGTCTTCATGGATTTTTGTTAGATTTTGACACAATATTTTATCTCAAAGTATTTTTTCGATATTTTGTTTCACCGATATTTTGTACCCTACATTGCAGTCGAAGGAGTTAGATTTTGTTGCATGTATGAAAATCTTAAACGAGACGAAACGAGAATGTTACTAAATTGCAATGTGAATCAAAGTTTAATGAGATAGGTACTCTCATTATCTCTCGTCGACATGAATATTCAAAATATTTACAAAGTTTATTGTATTTTGATTGATCGCATATTGCATCAATTTTGACGTTCCCAAAGATTTGGTTGACAACTTCTGTGATCGATTTAAATCGCATGACAGAATAAAGCTTACAAATGAACTGAAAGTTTTGTATGTCAAAAACGAATTTAAGAGGCAAAAGGTGTTACGGAAATCGTTTCGTACATTCATGAGACAGGGACTAGAAGATGTGTTTTCAGAAGTATTCAATCTTGGAAAGCAAATGTTTGTGTCTTCCAAGCACTACTGTATCTGTTGAAAGGAGCTTCTCGGTCTTGAGGAGAGTCCAAATTCATATTTGAGAAGCACAAAAGAGGAGAGTGATTCCAAGCCAACAGCACCAAAATTTGGTAAATTTTTTAATTCATTTTTTTTCTATTGAGCTGAAACTTTGCACAGTTTTCCAGTTCCATCTAAATCGTCATTTTCCGATCTCAAATCTTCAAGTTGAGTCACGACTAACTTTTCAAAAGGGTGTATGTGAAAATGGTTCAGAAAATATTCAAAAAGCTGCACAGCCAAAAACGGTTCGTTCGATTGTTAGAACAACTAAAGAAACAAAGTTATGACAACTAAATAAAGATTCCAAAAACAAATACACACAGTAAAAATTTTTTTTGCAATAAAAAACATAATTTTTGACACAAAAACTCAAATATCTCAAAACCCTATCGGAAACCAACGTAATTTTTTGAGGGAAAACGGTCCATTATATTAGCTATCTACAATAAAAAATTGGTGGATGGTAAACCAATAAACAAAAAAGGTATGACATTTCAAACATGTCACAATTTTCACATTTAGTAGAAAAAAAAAAATTTTCGGTGTAAAATTATTACGGGAACTGCAGTTTGTTGCTGATTTTATTGTTAAGGGCCTTGCGTGAATTAAACAAGTCGTTATTCCATGTATTCATTTAGTATTATGTATATTATATGTATAAATATTATGTATATGTATAAATATATATGTATATGTATATATGTACAAATTAAAATGAATTAAACAGATTACACGAAAATAAACATTTCTTTTTACCAGGATATTTTTTTTTTAGAGTATGATCGATGAGTTTCAAGCAAAAAAAATGACACAAACTCATCTACAGGTTTTACAATAGTTTCTAGGTCACACCTATCCGTGTCACCCATTGCTCAAATGATAACTGATTAATATAATTTTCTTCAAACTCAGCGAATAAAGTATTTTCCAATGATGAAGAATCTGGACAATCCGAACAAGATCGTAGATAGCAATTTGATGTTGTATTTTCACACAAAAGACTACCAGTTAACATTTTAATATCCTTTGATAAATTGATTCTTTTCAAACTATGTTAAGATTAGGTTAATATTTTCGTGTGTTGTGCACACACAACATTATGTGTTCCTGAATTGGATAGAAGCTTGCATTGCCTTGGACGAAGGCTTGGCAAATGAGGAAAAGCCTACCTTAATATTTTCGTTAATTTCCTTGAAGCGTGTATACGCTTCTTTCAAAGTAGTCATCATTAATCGTTTTTGGATTGCTTGACGCTTTCCCATTTTTTTTTACAGATACATAATCTTTTTGGCCAGACATAGCTCTACTTACTTCATCGTCTTCAAAATATTGAATTATTTTTCTTTTGTCTCATCTGTTAATGAAGTACTCGACCTAGCATTTTGGTTGCAAGACAGTTATTTTTGAATTGTTTTGCCTCTTTTGCTGTATTTATATTGGTTTTGAACTCATCAATGGCGTCTTGAATAGACCACGAGCTTGGCAGCATCGACAAAATCAATAATTTCTCTTTCCTGGTCGTGGCTAGATTCGAGAACCTTTCCTTCATATTCATAATTACCTCATCGTAGTCTGTATTTTCCACATCCTCAGGTCCTAATTTGAAGAGCTTTCTTCGTACAGCTTCGTTGATTTCAACGGTATTTTTTCTCGGATAATTGACGTAACCCATCTTCGTCCATTTAATCGGAGTCACTTTTATTCCAGCTATCCCAGCGCCGAGAAAACCGACCTGCTTTACGTATACTAGATCACCTGGGTATAGACCCGCCTTGTTCTCTACGAGGTAAACTTTTTTGCAGGTAAACTAGTCGTATACCTGTATAGAAAACTTTTTTTGTAGCTTTTGTCTTCAATATTAGATTTCTTATATGTTTCTTTATCAAAAGGTTTCAACACTATTGAGAGAATTTTTCTTCAGTTACGTACAATAAAAAATATGACACTATCAAGACTTTAGATCACAACCACTGGATCGCGTCTAACTTTCTAATAGATGCTATAATAGTTATGAATAATTAAATAAAATATCATGAAAACAACTTGTTAACCTCATGTGGTACCCTTAACAAAAAATTCAGCAACAAACTGCGGTCCTAAAAAAAATTAACAATGAAAAAAAAAAATTTCACTAAGTGTCAAATTTGTGAAATATTTGAAATGTCATAACTTTTTGGCTTACCATCACCAAATTTTTATGGTAGATACCTAATATAATGGACCGTTTTCCCTCAAAAAATTACGTTGGTATTCCGATAGGGTTTTGAGATATTTGAGTTTTTGTGACAAAAATGATGTTTTTTAATGCAAAAAAAAAATTTACTGTGTGTATTTTTTTTGGAATCTTTATTTAGTTGTCTAACTTGTTTCTTTAGTTGTCTAACAATCGAACGAACCGTTTTTGCTGTGCAGCTTTTTGAATATTTTTGAACCATTTTCACATACACCCTTTTGAAAAGTTAGTCGTGACCCCCAAGCAACCAATAGTTCGGATTGTACTTAAGCAGTGAACTCCAGAGCTCACTGTTGGTATAATCTAGTTCAAGTGTAACTTTTTTCGCTGATTAAGAGTACACTACGAATGTTAACAGAACTTGATTTTCGGAAAGTAACTCATAAACCCATCATCAACTAGAAAGTTCAGGACAAGTTTGAATTGAACTTCTTTACTACTTGAAAGTAAATAAGCCAGCTTAAACCGTACTTTATGTAAACTGTTAAGTTCGAATAACTACTTAAAAAGTGAGCTGATTAAGCCAAAACATGCCCTTTTATCCGAACTTTGGTTGCTTGGGTCAACTTGAAGATTTGATATCGGAAAATGACGATTTAGATGGAACTGAAAAACTGTGCAAAGTTTCAGATATTTTTGAAATGGTCGATCAGAATCGACTTGCATGCCTCCGTGGAATCCCTCAGGACTAAAATGGCGTTGAACAAAAGCCTGTTACAAGGTATGCAAAAACGAGTAGGCTTTTACGATAAGATTATTGAGAAATTTGCTAAAAGAAGTGACAGTAGAATTGCTTTAATGTATAAATAAGTCTAGATGAGTACCCTCACGTGAAATGCATATGAACTGCTCAAATGAAGTAAAATAAATCAATTAAGTGATTGTTAGATTTCTTCAAAAAAAAATCTTTACCAAAATTGTGTTTTTTACTTCTTTGTGTTTTGAAAACTGCACCTTCGAGTGGTTGGTGCACATGTGTCTGAAAGAGCCACGCGACGCCTCTGCGTTTTACTACAATAAACATAAAAGTTTGTGACTCTTTTAAGTTATGAGTCAGGGTTTCAATAGATGTCAGTAATAACTGCAATTTGTGCATTATTACCTGTTGAACATTACACAATTTAGAGAACAAGCATTGAAATTAAAAATAAATTCAATAAATTGTTTTTAACAGTTACCGAAACGCAATCAATGGATTGCTTTTTGTTTGTAATTTTTATGGAAATCACAAATGAACTTTAACACTTCACTTTTTGCAAAAAAAAAAAAATAAAATACTAAAATCACTAAGGTGAGCAAATACCTTTAAACTCTAATATGTGTTGCTTATCTTGACAGATAGGCCTATTTCGTCTGCGACTTACATACTTCTTCAGTGTCGAGCACTCGACAGGACAGTATTTTATTTTTTTTTTGCAAAAAGTGAAGTGTTAAAAGTTCATTTGTAGTTTTAAACATACTCTAATAATCCCTCCCAAAGTTTAATATAAAAAAGTGTAGTTATGGAAATCGTAAACATGGATTGTTTTTGCCATAGTTGCGGTTCCGAACATTGCATCAATAACACAGCGTAATAAGAATTACATTTTTGCATGTCTCAATGATCAAATTATGTGTCTCTAGAAGATTTAGGATTGCTCTACCTGATGCCGTTCTCGCAAATGTTCCAGCACATCACAATTTTTAGCTACAGGTCACCAAGTTGTATAAAACACTATTTTCATTGATGTTTACATGAAATTTTAAAGTATGATTTACCAAACTTTTTTGTGATACTGAATAGGACTTTCACTCTCATTTCAGATGTAATTTGGTTGAAATTGCACGATTAAATTTAGAAATAATCGATTTTTTCAACATGCTTGCTGTCTCCGTACTATATTCTTTGTTTCATTTGTATGGCAAATTACAGTACTTTTCTGAACTATCAAAAATAACGTTTGAGCGTCAAAATTTCTATAGACTTTATTAAGTATTGTTATACACATGAAGTTTGAATTCTGTGGCAAATTCAGCAAATAAATTGCCATACAAGCTGGAAAATTTGCATGCAAGTTGGCTGAAATAGTTCAATTTTGCATTTTCAATAGCCAATATCTGGAAAACTAGACGTGCTATGATTTTTTTCAAAAACGGCAATGAATTCAGCAACCCTTAATTAACTTAATAGCGGTATTTTGGTGCTTGAATCAAAAACGTGTTCCGCAGAGTAATTTGTCACAATTGTTCAGATAAGAAAATTAAATCAGAAACAAAGATGTTACCTAAAGTATGTACATTTCGGGAATTTTCCGTTGGTCAAGAATCGGAATTGTATACCAGATTGGGCTCTCTTTTCATTATGAACACTTAAACTGGGGAAACATAAGTAAATATTTTGTTTCACAATTCTTCAAGTGATTTATAGTCATTTGAATAATCTTTCAATACGTTTATGAAAAAACGTTCAATATTATGGACACAATGAAAAAATATGCTTTTTTATCTTAAAAATGTTTGAGAGGTTGTTCGCGATCAGTAGTTTTCGGCATCAGTTGGCATCTTTACTCTCGTGCGGTTGATTCCGGAAATACGTTACAGGAGACTTCTGTCTTAGCGATTTGGAAGGGAACATTGATTCTCTTTAACCCGTATAGGCCTGAGTGAAAGCAAAAATCCTAAAACAATCACCGCTCAGCGAATTCTTAATGGATTCAAATGATTTTTTGTCAGTATACTGGCACACATATATAGGTTTCTAGAAGTGGGCAGAGAAACGCGGAAATATTCATGTGGCCGGAGTTATTCCGGTGGGTCACTGGGTCAGGTCGTTTTTGACCCTGGAGGTAGGCAAATTTCAAGTCACAAATAATTTCAGGAATCGGCTATACTGTGGCCAATGTATCACGGAATTTGAGGAAATTGCATCAGTGTAAACTCTTTGAGAAATGATTTAAATGGATAACCATGAGCCCTACATTTGATTGATCCTACAAATGACCTTTTTCGGGTCTCCGGTCGCCTCAAATTTACCATAAAGTGTATTTGTATCTGAACATCTGTGTTAAGCTTATAGAAACGCATTTTAGTGCACAATTATGTTTGATTTCTACTTTTCGAGATTTGAAACGGTTTAGTAATCAACAAATCAATAGCCGGTTCTTCCGGGCATTAAGTCCGAGTGGCCACATTCGGTATGTTTTAAACGGTGCTAAACTTTTCATTTATAATGTTGAATATCAGATCTTAAATATTTATGCAAATTAAAATACAGTCGAATTTCGTTCGTTGCACCACGTTTAATTACACTTCGTTTTAATTGGGCTCCCGTTAAGTGGGCTATAGCCCACCTAAAACGAAGGCAAGCGTCATTTTCTGACATAAACCGCAATTTGTCAATGTTGGTAGCCCTGAATTTCTATTGTAATCAGTGTTTTGACAGCTCAAATCTTAGCCCGATTAGTGAAAGTCTTTCACTAATCGGGCCACAGGTTTAGTGCAACGAACGAAAGTTGACTGTACAGTAGAATTTCGTTCGTTGCACTATCTTTAAAAAAAGGCTACGTTGACATTGGGCTCGCGTTAGTTGGGCTATATCCCACCTAAAACGAAGGTAAACGTCATTTTCTGCCATAAGACGCAATTTATCAATGTTGGTAGCTTTGATTTTCTTTTGTTCTATGTTATTTGACATCTCGAAACTCAGCCCGATTAGTAAAAGTCTTTCACTAAGTGGGCTACAGGTTTAGTGCAACGAACGAAAAGTGACTGTAATTGTCATTGCAAATAAATAAAGGTCACTTGGCATCTCCCAAAAAAAGCCCTTTTTACCCGACTTGACCCAGTGACTCACCGGAATAACTCCGGCCACAGGAATATTTCCCTGTTCTTCTGGCCACTTCTGTGTCAGACAAAAAATCATCTGAATCCGTTAAAAATTAGCTGACCGGTGAGGGTTTTAGTAGTTTTGCTTTCACTCAGGCCTATACGGGTTAATGGAGTTTAAATTCACCAAATTAGGAATTATTGACGATTGGCGACACCCTTTGCTTTCTCCCAAACAACACAGAAAACATGTTGTCGGTCAACTCTTCAGAAATGATGTTTTATTTAGGTCATAAAGATAAAATCCAATACATCTTCTTTATTAACACTGTTCTAGTGATGTTTCAGAAAAAAGAAACATATTCATTCGACAATCGCTGAAATTGTGTTGAAACTTAAAACGCAAACTTGTGGAAAGAAAATTATTAAAAGTTCCACAATAAACGTTGATTGTTAAGGAATAAGTAAAAAAAGAGTTACACTATTAAAATATTGAAACATGCCCCAGTCAAAAAAATAACCTTTTAAATAAACACTTACCCTCATATGCCGCTGCAAGTGCGAACTAGATCGAAGTTGGAATCCACAAATTTCACACTTTTTCTCTCGTATGTTCCCATGGGCAAGCTGGTGCATATGGAAGGACGAATAGTGGATAAACTGTTTGCCACATTTATCACACTGGTAGGGCTTCTCTCCTGAAAGGACAAAAAAAAAACAGTGCGTTAACATACTATCACACTTCCCAGGGAAGACCAAACAATACCTGTGTGAATGGGAACATGCCTAGCTAATGCGCCTTTTTGCTGGAACGTCTTCCCGCAGAATGTGCAGTCAAACTTCGACGTCCGACTGTGTTTCGCCTCGTGAGCCGCGAGGGCTGGTTTAGTTTTCGTTTTCAAGCCGCATATATTACATACCCACGGAGATTCTTCCTCTGCCTTTGGATGGCTCTTTTTCAAGTGGTTCTGAAATTTATAAAATTTGATTGAAGTATCTCAAAAGAGTAACAAGGTGGCCACTCAGTCGGGAATTGCGGGAAAACCATCATATATCCTGGAATATAAATCCTTATCCAATTTTGGAGCATGATGGTTAGTTCCCTGAAAGGTTTCATTGCATGCGCCTAAATTTGAATTTGAAGGTATGAAGATTAGTCTGAAGGGTAGACTGATTTCCAGAACGGTTTTAATATTCGGTTTGAATGATGGGTAAACTCCCGACTTGAAAGCTTGCATGGAGAAATTCTGAACCGTTTCAATTAGGGGAGTGTCGTCAATTACGGTTTTTTGAGAAGAGTAACATTTAGTAAGACTAATGTGGGTGAAATTTGGGACAGCCGAACCGTTTTCTTTTCCTTTTCTAGGATCGAACTGAACCTACCTGAGGTTAGGTCTCATACCGGGCATTTTAACACGTGCGAATGGTCCTCAATCGAGGTGGCGCGTAAACCATTCGCCTAATAATAGAATGCGATGCGGTAGTCCCTAGGTTACTTAATGGGGTAATATACAGAATTCTTTCGGAGTAGACCGCCAGTCGTTCCCAAACGATTTTGGCGTGCTACACTACATTTCGCGGTAAACCATTCCGCGGTCAACCATTTCGCGATGTATCATTTTGTATCATTTTGCGGTTTATCGTCTTGCGGGTAATACCACTTTTTTTTTGGTGTTGGGATTTAAACCACTGCGACCATGAATTTGATCTATTGTGGTACACCTCTGTTTAATTTGCATTCTTTCAGGACGACGAATTACCATTTGGGGTAAATGCCGTTGACTGATGATGCGAAGAACTCCAATCCGGTATGATTCTTAGAATGAAACCAATAACCAGATTGGGATTTGCTAACCAAATTTCAAAAGGGCTTAAAATGCCCTTATTGAAATATTGTCTTCTACGTACATATAACGCTGGACAGTCACAGATCAAATGTTGTGAGGTCTCTATTTCACAGTCACAAAACCGACAGATACCAGTTTTGACATCGATTGATTTTATTCAAATGATATCTTGTCGGACAATGTCCTGTGAGAAGTCCAATAAGTATGCTTAAAGATTTTTTGCTTAAACTTAAAAGTTTTTCCGTAACGTTTTATTTGGAGTTATGAACAGTTTTGATTGCCTTATGGTTTCTGTTGCAATCCAGTTTGACTGTATTATTTGATCCTCCCATTGTTTCAATTCGATTTGATCCTCCCATTGTTTCAATTCCATTTGTATTAAACATTTGGATACACCGCAGAAGGGTTCTGGTCCTATGAACTGCACACTTGACCCTTTCCTTGCAAGTAAATCAGCTTTTTCATTACCTTCAATTCCACAAAGACCTGGTACCCAGTATAAATTAACCTGGTTCTTAACGCACAATTGCTTTAGCAGAGTTATGCATTCCCATACCAGTTTTGATTGGCTTGTGAATGATTTTAAAGCTTTCAGCGCCGCTTGGCTATCTGAAAATATGCAAATCCGTGCATACCTGTATTTCCTTCTCAGACACAAAGATGCACATTTTAGAATGGTATAAATTTCTGCAAGGAAAACAGTGGTCCATCTTCCCATTGGTATTGAAATATCAATACCTGATCCTGTAATTCCAGCCTCGGTTTTCTCATTCATTTTTGAGCCATCAGTGTAGAAAATTATCGATCCTGGTGAGATATTCGGACCCCCTGATACCCATACTTGGCGGTTTGTTTCAACCACTTTATATGGTATATCTAAGTTCTTCCTGTTTTCCATCCAGTCTTCGTTCATTACTACCAATGGATTTATTGGAAAATCTTTCAGTATACTGAGATGCCCGAAAAGATTGCCTTCTAAAATTAAAAATATATGTATGAGTTCTTTTCAGCCTTAGAGCACTCTTATATATTGATGTAACGGAAGTTTATAAAGAGCTGCTTCCAAGGCTTTTGATGGTGTACTGTGCATTGCTCCTGTTATGGCCATACAGGCTAAGCGTTGCAACTTTCCAAGCTTTCTCTGGGCCATATGTTGTTTTGTTTTTGTCCACCAAACTAGTGAAGCATAAACTATTCTGGGTCGTGCTATAACTGTATAGATCCGATTAATCATTTTTGGTTTCAGTCCCCATTTTTTACCAAAAGTTTTTTTTACTCATCCATAGAGCATTTGTGACTTTGAGTATTACCTGCTCTAAGTGTAAGCTCCAATTGAGAGTACTATCTAGTATTAAGGTACCGCGGGGCAAGTGGGTAAGTGGGGTAAGTGAAAATAATTGGTATATTTTACTGAATATGTGAATTAACGTTTTAAACTCATGCGTAAACCTTTGAGGCCATTGAGAACATTACGATAGGTAAGAAATTTCTGAGATTTTTCAGCCTTTATTGCATAATAGAGCGAAATATAGTTAACCTGCCAACTATCACTCCGTAACAAGTTGGCGGCGTGCAATCTTATTTTAATATTTTTAGTGGGAAAAAGTTGAGGAAAATAATTGTCTGTACCATTTCGAAGTTGTCCTCTCTGATAGTTTTGAACCACAATAAAAAAGTTTTAGAATTAATTCTACATAGACCTAAAAATAACTAAATTGAAACACTGTCAATTTTCTAATCACGTGGGGCAAGTGAAAAGTTTTTCATTAGAGATTAAATTTGTGTTTTCTCTTTAGGTAGCTATACTTATACAAGGTTCACAATTATCCTAGAACATCAGAACGTGCTGATAATTCTAGAAACACTATACTCAAAGCGTTAAATGCTATTATCATGGTCAAATCATGGAACTTCTCTAAAAAAAGGGTTACCAAATATTACGATATTAATATGCTTACTTCGGACAGCCGATTAAAAAGAAGACGTTGATTGAAAAGTTCCAATATAAGAGAACGCACGGAAATCTTGTGGGATGTCTATGTAAAGCTAGTTCAAAACATAAAAAATGGGGTATAGGTGTATCCACATAAAAAAAGTTTCTAAATACTATATTGAAGGATTCTGTTTGATTTCTCTTGAAGAGTTATCCGACGTCATATCCGATTTTCTTAAAAACAAATAACGAGTGCCGTAGTCCGGGGTAACATTGATCAGCGGGGTAACATTGATCGGGATGACTCATCTTGTTAAACGTTCAAATAAAGATTTATTGATGAAGCATTTTCGAACCATGAATGGTGCCTCTCTTTCGTATATTCATAAGCTAATGATAATTAAGGTTTTTGACAAAATTGCGTTTAGTTCATGCGCAAATTTGTCAACTTTTTGAAACAATGATTTCTATCATTTTCACTGACACTACCGAAAATTCATGTCTCACATGAGTTCTGCAGACGATGTGATCAAGGAAAATGCGGGTGTTACTAAAAATGGCATCGCCGAAAACGATTCCGTTGTCAAAACTTTCATAAGTTTATTCATTTAGGCAACATTAACTAAATACTATTACGAATGTAGAATTTCCTGAGAAAATTGCCTACTTTTAGGCGTATTACGCGGTTCAAGGTGTTTTTAATTTTGAAATAACTCAAAAAGTAAATGACTTGTAAGAGTTTGGTCTTCATATTCGGCTTCAGGGGCCCTGATTTTAGATAGATACGACATTTCCAATATTAGCGAACGTTGTTTACTTGGGTGATCAATGTTACCCCATATCAGCTGAATCAAAAAATCACTTAAAACATTTATTTAAACATGCTTAAATCTTTCGAAAACCAAAATAAAGTACATAGCTAGGAGCGGTGGGTGCCAGTACTTGTTTTAAAAATATGAAACTTGTAACATTTGTATTGTGAAATGAAAAATTTTAGAAAAACTAAAAAAAATGATCAATGTTACCCCGGATTACGGTGGTGGAAATTCTACAGAGCAGAAATGCAATTGCAATTGCAGTTATTATTTATTTAGTTGGTGTTACATCAATTAATTTGATAAAACCTCGTTAACGATGTTACGCCAATTTACTCGGTCCATGGCTGTGTCTCTCCAACTTCGATTTTGGCCCACGTTCTCCAGATCTTGTTGCACCTGATCAAGCCACCTCGCTCGCTGTGCTCCTCGCCTTCTTGTGCCAACCGGATTCGACGCGAACACCATCTTTGCAGGATTGTTGTCCGGTAGTCTTGCAACATGCCCTGCCCAGCGCACCCTTCCGGCTTTCGCAACCTTCTGGATACTAGGTTCGCCGTAGAGCCTAGCGAGCTCGTGGTTCATTCTCCGCCGCCACACACCGTTTTCCTGTACTCCGCCAAAGATCGTCCTAAGCACCCTTCGTTCGAACACTCCAAGTGCTTGCAGGTCCTCTTCCAGCATGGTCCATGCTTCATGCCCATAGAGGACCACCGGTCTTATAAGCGTTTTGTACATGGTACATTTGGTGCGAGGGTGAATCTTTCTCGACCGCAGCTTCTTCTGGAGCCCATAGTAGGCGCGACTTCCACTGATGATGCGTCTCCGTATTTCACGACTAACGTTGTTATCAGCCGTTAACAAGGATCCGAGGTAGACGAACTCATCAACCACCTCAAAAGTATCCCCGTCTATCGTAACACTGCTTCCCAGGCGGGCTCTGTCGCGCTCGGTTCCGCCTATCAGCATGTACTTTGTTTTTGACGCATTCACCACCAGGCCGACTTTTGTCGCTTCACGTTTCAGGCGGGTGTACAGGTCTGCCACCGTTCCAAAATGTTATGCCGACAATATCCATATCATCCGCGAAGCAAACAAATTGGCTGGATCTTGTGAAAATCGTACCTCGGTTATTGAACCCGGCTCTCCGCATGACACCTTCTAGCGCGATGTTGAACAGCAGGCACGAAAGTCCATCACCCTGTCGAAGTCCCCGGCGGGATTCGAACGAACTGGAATGTTCGCCCGAAATCTTCACGCTATTCTGCACACCGTCCATCGTTGCTCTTATTAGTCTTGTGAGCTTCCCGGGAAAGCTGTACTCGTAAATGATTTTCCATAGCTCTTCGCGGTCGATGCTATCATAAGCCGCTTTGAAATCGATGAACAAGTGATGCGTTGGGACTTGGTATTCACGGCATTTTTGGAGGATTTGCCGTACAGTGAAGATTTGGTCGGTTGTCGAGCGGCCGTTGATGAAACCAGCTTGATAACTTCCCACAAACTCATTTGTTATTGGTGATAGACGACGGAAAATAATCTGGGATAACACTTTGTAGGCGGCATTCAGGATAGTGATCGCACGATAGTTTTCACATTCCAGTTTGTCGCCCTTTTTGTAGATAGGGCATATGACCCCTTGCTTCCACTCCTCCGGCAGCTGTTCCGTTTCCCAGATTCTGACAATCAGCCGGTGCAGACAGGCTGCCAACCTCTCCGGGCCCATTTTGATGAGTTCAGCTCCAATACCATCCTTACCAGCGGCCTTGTTATTCTTGAGCTGATTGATGGCATCCTTAACTTCCCTCAATGTGGGGGCAGGTTGGTTTCCTTCATCCGCCGTGCTGACGTAGCCACTTCCTCCGCTGTCGTGACCCTCGGCGCCTGTGTTGTCCGCGCCATTCAGGTGTTCATCGTAGTGCTGCTTCCACCTTTCAATCACCTCACGTCCGTCCGTCAAGATGCTTCCGTCCTTATCCCTACACATTTCGGCTCGCGGCACGAAGCCTTTTCGGGATGCGTTAAGCTTCTCGTAGAACTTTCGCGTTTCTTGTGAACGATGCAGCTGTTCCATTTCTTCACATTCCGCTTCTTCCAGGCGGCGCTTTTTGTCCCGGAATAGGCGGGTTTGCTGCTTCCGTTTTCTTTTATATCGCTCCACGTTATGTCGCGTTCCTTGCTGCAGCATTGCAGCCCGCGCTGCATCCTTCTCCTCCAAAACCTGCCTGCATTCTTCGTCGAACCAATCGTCACATGTTCTCCTTTCCACGTTCCCGACGATGCTCTCGGCTGCGTTGTTGATGGCTGCTTTTATGTTGCTCCAGCAGTCCTCAAGAGGGGCTTCGTCAAGCTCGCCCTGGGCCAGTCGCGCTAGGTTATACCGAGGCGGGCGTCGATACCGTACATTGTTAATGACGGATAGTTTTTGGCGCAGTTTCACCCTCACCAGGTAGTGGTCGGAGTCAATGTTAGCGCCACGATAGGTTCTGACGTCGGTAATATCGGAGAAGTGCCGTCCATCGATCAAAACGTGGTCGATTTGTGATTCCGTCTGCAGTGGTGATCTCCAGGTATATCGATACGGGAGGCTGTGCTGGAAGTAGGTGCTGCGAATGGCCATATTCTTGGAGGCGGCAAAATCTATCAGTCGTAGGCCGTTCTCGTTCGTCAGCCGGTGGGCGCTGAACTTTCCAATCGTCGGTCTGAACTCCTCCTCCTGGCCAACCTGAGCGTTTAAGTCTCCTATGATGATCTTGACGTCGTGGCTTGGGCAGCGATCGTACTCGCGTTCGAGCTGCGCGTAAAATGCGTCCTTGTCATCATCAGTGCTTCCGGAGTGAGGGCTATGCACGTTTATGATGCTGAAGTTGAAGAACCGGCCTTTGAGCCTCAACTTGCACAATCTTTCGTTGATCGGCCACCACCCGATCACGCGCCTCTGCATATCACCCATCACTATAAAAGCTGTTCCCAGCTCACGTGTGTTGCCGCAGCTCTGGTAAATGGTATGATTACCTCTAAATGTTCGCACCATCGAACCTGTCCAGCACACCTCCTGCAGCGCTACGATGTCGAAACCGCGGATCTTCAGTGCATCGGAGAGTATGCGTGTGCTTCCGATGAAGTTGAGAGATTTGCAGTTCCACGTACCGAGTTTCCAATCGCTAGTCCATTTTCGACGCAGTGGTCTTTGCCGATTGTTCCGGTCCGTATTCTCTCGTTGACGTTCCTGTGCTGGTGTATTTTTACGGCTGGCTTGCAGGGCCTGACACCAACCCCCAAGATTTCCGGAGGACCATTCCCCCTAAATGTTCGGAGGGCCATAGTGCGCAGTTTAGCTTAGAGTCCTTCTCTGGCACTCGGACGATGATCAGCCGCCCCTGACATGGGGAACAGACGCTGTTGTGAGCCGCTCCTAACATGGAGTACAGACGCTCAAGGTTTGCAGAAGCAAACCCCCCCTTCCCTGTCAGCATACGACCAAAGTTCCCACCGGGGGTTGGTTACCCGATCTTCCCCAAGGTTACTCGTACCCCGGCTAGTACCACGAGGAGGTAGGGATAGGAGTTGCTGGGCAAGAGGCTAAGGACCACACAATGGGGTCTATTTTATTCCTGTAGGTACGCGAGGTACCAATGGTACGCCATGCCCAGCCATTTACCAACCATGTTGCAGTTATAATGTTGTCGAATCATTTCAACAAACATAACTGAACAGAAGAAAATTCAAGTAACAATAATAAAATTTTCTTTGTTTTCATGTTACTTATGTTATTGTTCATTGGGACGCCTAACCAAATGTTAAAGGTAATAGAAATCTTGAATGTAACTGTTAGTTTTTGAATTTATTGTTCAAAACGATAAACTTTTCACTTGCCCCACCTGTGGGGCAAGTGAAAAGTAAGGAGACGGTTTTCAAAAACTTTTTCTGTACTTTTTTCTTCAATTTTACATAAATATCAATTTCAGTATACTGCTTATATTCGGTGGGAGTCAAGCTAAAAAATATACACGACCTCATTTGTTTTAATTTAAGGTCTCTAGAATTTGAAGAATCCCAACTATGCGAAATTCATTACCCACTTGCCCCACGGTACCTTACTCCTAGATATTAACATTGGAAGAATATTGTAAAATGCATCCGTTTATAGTCAATTTTTTTAAAGTGATCTTTCTTCTGCGAGTAAACGGTACCAAAACTGTTTCAATGCTGATTGCATTCTGTCAGTGATTATATTATCAAACTTTCCACGTACATCATCTGCAAACCCAATAACTTCGAAGCTTTTTTCTACTAGTTTAATGAGGAGATCATCAACAACAAGCGACCACAACAAAGGGGATAATACACCTTCTTGAGGACATCCCTTAGTGGTTTTTATTGTTATTGAAGATTCTCCCAATTCAGCAGATACTTCTCTATCATTCAACATTTTCATAATCCATATTTTGATACAACGATCGAATTGCCTTTTCACCATACAATTTGCAATAGATTCATAAGACGCATTATCAAACGCACCTTTAACATCTAGAAATGCCACAAGAGCTATTTCTTTCCTGTGAAGCGTGGATTCTATTTTTGTAACCAGTTCATTAAGAGCTGTGACTGTAGACTTATTGGGTTGATAAGCAAATTGATATTTACTGATAGGATTTGTTTGTAAGTATTTTGGCTTTATGTATTCGTCTATTATCTTTTCCGTGATTTTAAGAATTGTAGATGTTAGACTTATTGGTCTAAACGATTTTGGATTTGTTTTGTCTTTTTTTCCCTGCTTTAGGAATAAAGACGACCCGAGCTTGAGTCCATATTTTTGGTATATGGCTAAAACATAGGCTAGTTTTGAAGATATTTGTGAGAGAGTCAAGCAGTAGTTGTCCACCCTTCTGTAGAAGTGCAGGGAAAACACCATCTCTTCCTGGAGACTTGAAAGGTTCGAAAGAATTCACTGCCTACTCCACTTGAGATCGCGTAAAGATAGTATTCGGTAGATCTAAGTTGTTGCCAGTAGTCCTATTAGGCCTAGAGGTTTCTCCAACTTTATCACATTCTCTATCATCACTCATTACTTAACTTGATCCTGGAAAATGACTTTTCATCATTATTTCAAGTGTTTCTTTTGTATCAACAGTAAAACTCCCGTTTATTGTTTTCAAATTGCCCAGCCCATTTGAATGGTCTTTGGAAAGAAGAAAGAACCTTCCAATTTTGCTACATCCGGAGTTTTTTCTATGTTTTCACAATAGAACTTACAGGTTTTTATACGGGATTTTCTTATTTCTTTGTTGTAAGTTGTAAGGGCCTTTTTGTATTGGTCCCATCGCCCAGAAACTTTTGCGCGGTTGAAAAGCTGCCGAGATTTTTTCTTTAAGTTTTCTAAAGATTTATTCCACCAAGGAACATCTCTATTAGAGAATTCTTCCTTTATTGGACAACTAGTATCATACGCCCGAATAATTTTTCCAGTCATATTTTCTGCAATTTTGTCTAATTGTTCTGTTGTCTCTATATTGTCATTCAATGAGATATTATTGCTTAAATTTAACATTGATTCATATTTTTCCCAGTTGGTATTCCTAGGATTTCTGTAAGTCACTTTGATTGTTTTGCTGGCTCTGTACTAAAACACTATGTGTTTGTGGTCAGATAAAGATTCTTCATCTGAAACTCGCCAGTTTTTTATATTTGTAGAAATCATTGAACTACACATAGTTATGTCCAATACTTCTTGTCTGTTTTTTGTTATAAATGTAGGCTAATTTCCTTCGTTACATAAATCGATGTTGTTCGAAGATATGTATTCAAAAAGGTCTTCGCCTCGTTTATTTATGTTGGTGTTTCTCCAAACTATGTGATGGGAATTAGCATCGCAACCGTCAATAAAATGTTTATTATTACTCTTACAAAATCCTCATACCGCTTTGCGGTATGCCATTTCGCGATGTGGTGTATCCTACGAGTTGCACTGAAAATTGTTGCCATTATCACTAATAACTTTTTCATCGGTTATTTACCCTTATTTTGAACACAGGCAGTCCTTCAAATTGCATTGTTAAGGCATAAAAATTACCAATATAGTACACCGTGAGATATATGAAGCATCTCGGTAAGAACCGCGAAGCGGTATGGTAATAATCGCAAAATGTCGTACCGCGGAAAGGCAAACCGCGAAATGGTACACCGCGAAGTGGATTACCGCAAAATGTTATACAAAATGTTATCAGCCCTGTATTTTCCATGCAGAACCAGTTTTACGGAAGTGGTCATATTTCGTAAAATTTCCGAAGAATCTTAATGCGTCCGCCGGCATTCAATTTTCAATTATAGTTCTAGTTTCTTGGAAAAATGATAACATCTATAACCGGGAAAAACTTGGGAAATTTTATATCTAGTTTGAGTGGTCACCTTGGAGTAAAACGGTTACTGGTGTAAATTTACCTTCAGCTTCAATACGGAATCAAACTCCAGCTCACATTCTCGACAGGTGATTTTCACCTTTCCGATTGATTTCGCATCCAAATCTTCTTCCACTTCTGAAAGATAATCCAGTTGCTCGAAATGAATCTCTTCTTCTGCATCAGAGAGCACCAACTCTTCTTGGGCATTGTTCTCCGTGTCCTCAGCATTTTCATCTTTCTGGACATCGCACTCTACGTCATCAGACTTGTCTTTATCGACGTCTTCGTCTAAACGTTCCTCGTTTATGTATTCAACCTCGTTTTCTGAAACTTCTTCAACATTATCCAAAAACTCCAGGCAAACGTCGCTTTTAGTGTCCGCCAGGGACCTGTGTGAATGCTGTTGCATTTCGTACAAGGATCCAAATCCGACCCCACAGGTATTGCATTTCATGGATACGGATCTGTCCAACACGTCTGCCATTGGAGGAGGCTTGCTACTTTCCGGTGGAGGTTCTTCTTCGCTAGTTTCTTCGACTATCTGGTCCATTTCCACCAAATCGTCCAGGTAGGAACCGTCGGTTTCTACCTTAAAATACATCTGTTCCTCCAACTGCAACTTGTTTCCGACGAAGGTGATGTTCCTCTTCAGCAGGTCTGTAAACTCCTTCTGGATGATGATGGCCTTCGTGTGGGCCGCATCGTAATCGTTCAGTTTTACCATGCACTCCTGGCAGATTACGGAAGCTATCAGACTGGCAGCGCTATCGGACAGATCGCCACCCAGGAAGCGTTCCACCACTTTGTAGATTAACGTGCCAGAATACTTGGTCGTCAGTTGCATCAGGTTCCGGAACGGTTGTAATGTCTCTTCCGCACAGATAAAACACTTTTCAACCATGATTTCCATATTTTTTCCAATAGTTTTGGCACGAAACTTATCGCCAAATAAGCGAAACGAGCACTCGCGCGTTTGTTTGCGAGTTGTTTTTGTTTACAAAATGCAAATCTTCTAAAGCGTAGCGCTGGGCGATATTTCTAGACAAGCGCCCGAGAAAGGCGTAATTTTCAGAGTTGCTTCTGGGTGCTGCGGATAGACTCGATATGCTTGTCAAACGGGAGCCTGATTGCCGGAGCCAAACATTTGAAATTGAGGTTATGTTTGTTTCGGATGAATGACTAATGAGAGTCAAGGAGTATTGCTTTCTATCAAAATTATTGTACATCCCATCATAATCGCTCAGAATTCAATCCTACCGGAATAAACTCATAAGAGCAGTCGTAACGGTGCGCGACTAAACTAAATTACATAGCGCAGTATTGCGCATTTCTTTCACCACTGGACTATCGCAGAAGTTTTTACAAGTGCGGGAAAGCTAATAAAAGTGCGCGATTGCATCAAATCGAGTCGGTGTCTTTAGCGGGGTTATTCACCGCAGTCCAAAGAATAAGTGCTCTGAAGACACCAACATGATTCAATGCAATCTCACACTTTAATTCGCATTTTCGCACTTATGAAGCCGCACTTCGCAGTCCAGTAGTGAAAGAAATACACAATATCATTACGCTGATCCGTACCGGGCGCTGCTAACCGGGGTAGCAAAATGACAGCGCTGCTTTCGGAAAGCATCGGGTGAGCAAATTTAGCAGCGCGATAGTTGCGCTGCTATTCGATTTGAATTCAAGCATATACGGTGTGGGATATGAAATTCTGGTTGGAGTTTTAGTAATCTGATGCGCATGAAGTAGAAATTTCATAATTTTGAGAATTCGGGTAAACCTTCAAGATTTTGATAAGAATACTAGGAATCTGATGCAATTATTGGAAATCCGATAGAAGTTTATGAAATACTCGAAAATCCTCGATTTCGGAGAATTATGGGATTTTGGGATTCCGACTGGAATCCTTAGAATTCCATCTGGAATCCACGGGATTCCGCCTGGAATCCTCGGGATTTCGACTGGAATCCTCGGAATTTCGACTGGAATCCTCGGAATTTCGACTGGATATCTCGGAATTCCAGCTGGAATCCTTGGGTTTCCGACTGGAATCCTTGGGATTCCGACTGGAATCCTTGGGATTCCGACTGAAATCCTTGGGATTCCGACTGAAATCCTTGGGATTCCGACTGAAATCCTTGGGATTCCGACTGAAATCCTTGGGATTCCGACTGGAATCCTTGGAAGTCCGACTGGAATCCTCGGGATTCCGGCTGGAATCCTCGGGATTCAGACTAGAGTCCTCGGGATTCTGACTGGAATCCTCGGGATTCCGGCTGGAATCCTCGGGATTCAGACTAGAGTCCTCGGGATTCTGACTGGAATTCCAGCTGGTATCCCAAGGATTCCAGTCGGAATCCCAAGGATTCCAGTCGGAATCCCAAGGATTCCAGTTGGAATCCCAAGGATTCCAGTCGGAATCCCAAGGATTCCAGTCGGAATCCCAAGCATTCTAGTCGGAATCCCAAGGATTCCAGTCTGAATCCCAAGGATTCCGATGGCATTCTAAAAATCCGCACCAGAATATAATAGATATTCCAGCAGAGTTACAAAAATTCCCAACCTGAATTGATCACCATTATTTTCACAACTCATATGTTATCCCAAAAAGCAACGACCGGTACGGAAACGAGTTATTAAATATGGTAGCCACCGGTGTGAGAATGAGTGACTAAACTAAAATGACAACTCTGGGGGTGATCATTTTAATCACCCAAATAGTCGCTCCCGTTAAAGATGCTCTAAGATAGCGAAAACAATGCGCAAGTTCGATATGAAATCACTAAACTCATACAAATTGTACTAATCAGAATAAAAAATAAAAATACCATGATTTAATTACTGCATTTTACGCGTCATCACTTTAACATAATTTAGTGACTCCATTACCTGTCATAGTGCACCGTCTCGCCGGTTCGTTTCGTTTCATTCTGTTTGTTCATAAACAAAAACAATCCGTGATCAGTTTTAGATTTCATTCGATATTTCGTTGGTAAATCGAATTCCTTGCTAGCCATTTTCTAAGACAAGACCGGACAGGTCAAAGTACAAAAATGAAACCACCCAAGTAACCACGAAGCTACACTCAAGATAAAGTTCCCATTTGATTTATGTGCCAACCTACATGGATTTTTGCAATGGGGGTTTGCACATGGAGAGTATGTGCGAAGTCAATACACTATCGCCAAAGTTTCTTTTCATTGAAAGCATGATTAACTCAAATGTAATCAATGGACCTAACACATACATTTCATGTTTCACTTTTATCGAATGCATTTAAGATACACATTATTTGAAGGGGTGATTTTCTTCATGGATCAGAGATATTCTGAATAAAATCACAACTAACTTCCAAACTTTTAAAAAGTTGGAATTTGTTAGTGATTCCGATGAAATAATATATTAAATATTGTGGTACCGGAAAAGATAGCTGTACAACCAATACAGTCAGTCAGACAATCGTCATCAGGTGATGATTGTCTACCTGGTTGTGTCGTTTCATGTAGCATTGTTGCTGGCTATCTTTTCGGGTACCACAACACTTTCTTAGATTCATATCCTCTATGTTCTCCATTTTAACGTCATATACATTCTATTGCAGTTAAGGACCCTCCTGGTAATCACAACTCCAGAGCAAAACTGCGAAAAACTTTCCTTCCAGCTGCCATTTTTGTTTACGCAATGTGCTTTGGAACGGTATAACGCTTGCACATACGTTAAATGTGACTTTAATGATATATAAGAGCCAAACTAATGTAAGGTATTCGCTAATGATATACTGCTTATATGATACAAATGGAAATAATGAAATAGTTAAATCGAACCAGGTATGTGCAACTGCACATGTATTCCAGGGAGCTGTTTTCTTGAGTGTATATATGAATACTTTATGTTTGCTCTATAGTGTACTATCAGATTTTGTTTTAAAGTGACATAACCTTTAAGAGCTTTACAAAGCATAATTAAAGTGGGAAAGGGCCCCACAACAACCAAATTAATGCAATACTTGGTAAAGCAGTTTTAATGCACAAGCCCTACTAAAGCATTTATGTTTGTATATTTAGGGTTCATGATGTATATTTGCTTAAAATAATGTATGTTTAGGGCTTGCGTTAAAAATAAACAAAACAATGAATCCATTGACTACCTTTCAATGGTTTTCTTTAACAGCTTAATGTTTTTTTTTTGGAATCAGGATTCGAACCCACAACTAGAATGATGGTGTGCTGGATGCCTGGCGCGTTGGTGTCCTGTGCTAAAGCTGCTAATGTAATAAGGTAGGATAAAAGTTCCTTATAAACGAAGCCACTGTATGTCCTTTCTTCATCAAATGAAACATCAATAGAAATAATTTGATCACCATTCTTTCTCGTAAAGGAAATAACAGAACTTAACCCACAAAACAAAGCCGTAGCGTATTAAACAGATTTCAGGGGAGAGAAATTGATCGACATTTCCTCTCGCTCCTTATGAATAAAAGAGTCTCATAGATAAAATACAACAATTCTGAATGAATACATATATCCTTAGATCATGAAATGAGGGTTCGAGTTGAAAGAAAGTCATTTCATTATTCTATTTCCCACATAACGTAATGAGCGAGTGCGAACGTGCTCGCTCGTCTTACTTATTTATTACAGATTCGAGTGCGTTTAATGAGGTTATGTAATCTTGTATGACAGCATAACTGTATATTCACTCTAAACGCTTAGCATAATGCTGTATTAAAATAATGCTACAAAGCATTTTCAATGTTAATCAAATGCATCATTGCTTGACAGTTATTGAATAAATGCATGATAACATTATTAATGCAAAAAATGTTGACTTTCGACCAAATTAATGCAATGATATAATGCTTGTGGTTACTTGGGCAATAGACCATTTCCGTGAAAAAATGTTATTGGCTTATATGCTTTCTGTCAATTTACTGAACAAACTTTCCTAAGGAACCGATATGTTTTGGAGCCTTTAACTGTTAGAAAACAATGAAAAACTTGCGGCACGTTAGTTCACCCCTCGGTCCCCTACAATTTGTTTCACCTCGGAAAAAAGCAGACCCCCTTTTCCCCTATGGTTTTGCCACCACGTTGTGGTGATTTTACGATCAGCTGGCATGACCAGATGATTTTTGTTTATGTTTTCATTCATCATAATGGGCTCCGTTGCGGTTTCGCTCCATTTTTCCTTCACGGCTCCTGAAGCCATAATCACCGCGCCGGCCGGTTATGACCGCACCCGCCGAACCCTACACGGTTCTGTAACGCAAGAATTGTAGTCGACAGATGCCTGATCTTTCTGCTTTGTGCCGACGAGGATTGAAGGGATTGAATATGCCGGATGATTCCCGCCTAGAGGCAGCAACAGCCGCTCAAAATTTCCTTGCGCGGCTGTTGCTGCCTCAAGGCGGAAATCTTCCGGATCAACAGCCAACAGATAGATTATGGCATTTGTCGGCATGAATAGTAAAAAATTGCCTCTAATAGAACTAGCGGTACCGTAACTGCTGGGTGGATGAGAGATTTGTTGTTAGGTGGTTTTGAATTTTGAATCTGTGGAGGAAAATATATTTCCTAAAGGAAGACTTGAATCGGGTTGGAGTTGGAACTGTGATTCAGAACGGATTGCGCCAGTTCCAACCTGGTTCAAAAACGTTTGTTTGAGTAGTTTTGGTGGCGCTCCTGTTTGGGGCGCCCTGACCGGGATCACGGTCAGTTTGAGTGCGCACCTGATTTGACGTTTGCAAATGTAAACAAGCATCCCAATGCAGGGGTGGAATCGAAAAACTGTTGCAAAATCACCACGCTGATACCCATAGGGTTGAACAAACTGTGCCGCATCTCGAATTATTTTTCAAAATGTGGTGAGTATCCATGTTTTCAAAAATTTGTAAGAAAATCAGGAGTACATATAAACAAAATCTGAAAGCGTTAATATTCATTAAAAATGATTGCCTTTCGAAGAAAAATACAAAAACTGGGGGTTAGATCTGACGGAAATGGTCTATTGCCTGTCAAAAAAGACCACTTTTCATTGGTCGTTTTGGCAAAGGCCTACTTTCACATCGTTGAGTTTGATTGCAACAGGGCACTTTGTTGCTAGCCCGGCTGTGTTGCTAGTTCATTTGTTAGAGTTTCCATCAAAAATATGAAAATTTTAAATGAAATCTTTTTGTTTCAAATCTATTCATATTCGATGTTAGGTTCAAAGCATGTGCTCCTTCAATGTTAAAATACATAAAAATGCCTAATTGAGACCAATATAATGGAAATTGTGTCATTTCTCTCTAAAACATCGTCGGTCTTGAATTAAAATCTGATTTGTTTTATATTATAGCATCCTTAATGCACTAAATGAATGAATCGCAAAGAAACAATCAAATTATGAGCCTTTATATTTGAATTTGTTCACAAGATTTGCTTCAAAAAGATACTGGTAACACTGGACTTTGAAAAAGTTCAAAAACCAGAAGTCCTACGAAAAGTGTGGTGCTATCAATGTCGAAGGCGATTCTGCTAGTGAAATTGCCATGGAAGTTTGGAATTGTTGCTCCAAATTCGCACATCGCGCTGTTCGATTTACTGAATCCACCGATTTGCGGATTGTTGCTTCGTGAGAGGATACAGTGCCCTGTTTCGAAGAGTGCGATCGATTCTTGGTTTTCATGGACAAGTCAGCCAAGAGAAACCTCTATCCATCGAAACTTGAAAGCAGGCACCTTGTTAGTTGGTTGGCGCATGAAATGTTGGTAGGGGTATTCGGGGCGGTTTGGCCAATGGGGTGGAATGAGCACCCCTTGAAAACTGCATAAATTCTGTAAATTTCATCTGAAATAACATGCAATCCCAAAGCTGATTAGGAAATAAAGCAATAAGCATGTTATAAGTCAGTGTTCGAAACTCAAATAAAAATAAATAAATAATGTTTGAAAAAACTGCCCATATTGCCCCGAATGGCTCTTTTGAATTTCATCATTTCAGAATAATGATGTTTGACTGTTAGAATGTTCCTTAAAAATTGTATCTTCTTGCACGAAGTGTTTATGAATACTAATAATTTTCAGGGGTAGTAACAAAATAATTGAATTTTTAGATTATATGAGATTATTTTGCAATCAAAAATGGTGTGCTCATATCACCCCATCAGATAAAAATCGACTCAAAAAATGACAAATTTTGAAAAATCAATCGTTCATCCGTGAACTTTATAAGACAAAGGAAATCATGCGGATCTAGTGTGTTCATCTAAAAATTGTTGGAAATCATGCAAACATTCGAAAAAATCATAATATTTTCAGCACTTTTATCGACTTTTCCTTAAGGTGGCCAAACTGCCCCACTTTCCCCTAATCGTGTACAAGTACTCGGAAACGGTAACGACGCTGGAGCAATGGAATCAAGTGCAGAGCCAACTCCTTCGTCCTCTCGAAAAAAGATCGATCTGGTGTGGAATCGGTGGCTTCAATCAATCAGCTGAAGGAAGAGCTTAAGGGTTCATTCAAATATTACGTAACGCAAAATTTGGCAGTTTTAGACACCCTCCCTCCCACACGTAACAGCTTTTGTATGGAAAATTTTAAATTTTTGTATGGACCGTAACATTATGTAAGACCCCCTCCCTCTCCCTGTTGAGTTACGTAATATTTGAACGATCCCTAAGCAATTCCATGGAAAATATTTGAGCGGAGATGACGTGAATTGGGGATGTTGGGCGAGTTGGATTTCGAGTAAGCATTTAGACCAACGCGAAGATCTGAAAAATCAAGCTCCACCCGAACATCTCATCAACCTATTCAGCAGCGTTCCAGTCCACAGCGATACACTATTGAAGAGGGCAAGACTTGACCTTCAGGTGGCCAGCACAGTTAACGGAGCTTATCGAAAAGTGCTCCAAGAGTTGAAAAATGATCACCAACAACTTAGCAGTGTTGTCAAAATCATGGGCGAACGAATTTCAATGTTGGAGATAAAGCAAAACGAATACGACGAGATGTTACAGGCAATGAGGAATGGTGTGGCGGTAAAAGAAACGAGATTTTCAGTTGATTTGGCAAGGAGTGTTACGGATTGCTTGGATGTGGACCACAATGATATTTGATTCAAACTTTTAATGAGGTTCTAAATTAAACCGAAATGGGTTATATGTTTTCCATGAAATAAAATTAAAAAAAAGGCGTTTTATTAAAATCAATGCTCCTTTTATTCATTCGAAATTGGGTCCTAAAACCCTGTCCCAATTTTAGTGCCAAACGCTTAAGTTTAGGCCAAAACCACATGTTTACTCAATTTTATAATGTTTTCCGTTGGTTTAAGCCCAAAAACATTTTTATTAGATTTTGTCACAACCTTTGTCTTAAACTCAAATTTTGGGTGTATTTTGTTTTTCCGTGTCCCTTACGAAATGTCAGATAGGAAACAACCCCAGTGGTCGAACTAAAACCCCTGTGGTGTTTTTGTCGACTAAGCGAACGTCAAACATGATCAAAAGTGTCAAGGTTCATTTATGGACCAAATTTTTAAATTAAAGTTTAAACATGATATAGCCATTATTTGAGCGGGAAAAATTGCTTAAGTAATTACAGTAACATGCTTTTTCGTGTTATTAAATAAAAACAAGATTTCATTACAAATTTTAGGACCCAATTATCATGTCTCTAAACCAAATTGCTTCATACCAAGACCACGACTAGCTAAATAACCACATTTACCAAAAATTTTGAAACAGTCATAATTTTTTATATGACGTAGAGCTGCTGCGATTACTGATGTAGGGTCCATTCGACTGTTCTCAACGTATACACGTTTCAGGTATTTTTTTAGATATCCAAATATAAATGCAATTGGGTTATAAAACGGTGCGTATGCGGTAAAAATACGACTATTATACCCAACGATCGAAGGTATTCGACAATTGACTTGGGGCTCATTCATTTATTTCATAACGCTAAAATTGACCATTTTAGACACCCACCCACCTCCTTGTAACGCTTTTTGTATGAACATTATTCAAATTTTGTATGGACCGTAACAACCTTAGGACACCCACCCACCCCCTCTAGCGTTATGAAATTTGTGAATGGGTCCTTGTGGCAATGAATACGTGCTCCGTCTAAGATCCACAAAGAGTACTTTCCTGGACTCCGCTGCACTTGTCCTGATGTCGCAAACGCTCGAACACACTTGAAGAATTTCTCTCGGGTGAATGTTCCTTCCGTCGAATACGTTTTCAAGCATTCCATCGTACCCAAATAAAAACTCAACATTGAACAGCGTGGTCGACGTACGATTCCACTTCTGTATTACAAGTTTTTCTCCAACAGGGGCATAACCTTTGTTGCGGCGCATACCCCGGTTATCGAAAGAAACTTCGTCAAGAAATACTAGAGAGTGAATATCCAACGATAGGATGGCCATATCTGATACAAATCGATAAATGTCCTGCATGCGTATTTGAACTGCCCGCCGCTCCAACACTTTCCAGGAAAAACCTTCTGCATGTAGGATTCTACTTATAGATGAAGTGCTGATGTTCTTTTGGAACTTACGCTCAAATGCAGATTTAGACTCATCCATATACATGATTGGACACTTTTGATAAAGATCCACCAACCATCTCCGCTGTTCAGGATCGAATTGAATGTACACTTTTTCTCGTTCTTTCCGGCTGAAAAATGCATTCTCCTCGTATGTTCTAATCCAATTTGAAATCGTTGTTCGGTGCTTGGAATAAATTTTAGAAAGACAATCCTTATTAACTCCAAGGTAGTAATAATCGTAAAGACAGTGATACACGGTGTTTATCGATGCGTGTTCATGCCGAACTTTTCGTAGGATATCGGCCATCCCGGATAAATGTTGGAGATCAGGTACATCACACACCCTGTAGTGGAGATGTCGATGGGTAAGAATTGTAGAGGTAGTATTTTAAGTGAATGAATTGTAGATATCGTTACCCAGACAGGAAGGTGGAGTCTGGACGGGAGGTGGCTTGGACGAGGAGCCCAAGAGTTGGAGGCCAAGGTGCGAACGAGGCTGAGGGTGCGGATGCTGGCTGATCAGAGAGGACGAGCTCAGAAGTGCTGGAGGAACTCGAAAGTCAAGAGGAGCTCGGACGACAGCGCGGTTGACCAAGAGGACGATGGTGCAGCTGGCTAGGAGAAGCTCGACTAGGAGGAGTTCGGTAGCTGGAGCTCGGTGCCAGGAGGAGCTTAGTGGACAAGTAAGCTCGGGTGGCAGATGACGGTTTGAAGGTTGTGTGATGAGGAGGAGTGTTGGAGAGCAGGTACATCACACACCCTGTAGTGGAGATGTCGATGGGTAAGAATTGTAGAGGTAGTATTTTAAGTGAATGAATTGTAGATATCGTTACCCAGACATGAAATAAAAGAGAGGAGCTGGCTGGTAGCGATATCAGTCAGTAGCCTGCGGTGTGGAACGAATAGCCTTGTTTTGTTTTAGTCGTTTTATTTTCAACAATAAAAACGTATCATTCAGTTAATGGAATAAACCATTAATGTACAATATAACGTATTGGATACAATACAGCGTATTGTAATTGAATGTCGAAGCAAAATTATTCTTGTTTGGATATACAATTCAAAAACAATATAATATATTGTAACAGAACACTGTATTGTTTCCAATTGGGTTTATACCTTACAATTTTGGTAAAATTCCTATTTTCGCGTAAAACAACTCTTGTTTTTTTTTCAAAACAATATATTGTACTGTAATTGTATTGTCATTTCACAATACACTGTATTGTATTTCCAATAAATTGAATGGTACTGTTCCAATACGTTATATTGTTTTTGTATTGATGACTTCAGATTCAGCGACGCTGTTGTGCAGGATTATTAGAGCCTTCAAAAAGATAAAACCGGAAAAAGTTATATTTTATAATGAATATTTAAAAGCAGAGAACAACAAACTTAAAATACCACTTGAATGTTGATATGGGTGGACGAATAATAACCAAACAAAAAATATCACAAGCAAAACAACAACAGAAAATGACGTTTCATTATTCCGCAGTCTTGCGCGATCTTAAGCTGCGCGTTACCACCGTAGTTCGACGATAATTTAAGATAAGCGCGACAATATAAAAAGAGTTGAAATCCGAAATCGAATAATTTCATAGCTCCATGAGCAGCACTTATGGTATGCTTTCTCTAAATCAAAATTAAATGATTTTAGATTCCCCTGTGTTGCTTCCAAACATAAATTAAAATTGGAGCTACGATTTTTTGCCATAATTGCAAATCGCTCCAGACCTCTCTCGATTTACAAAAGTAAAGTAATTTTTGGATCCTCCCCACCCCGAAAAACCCAAACAAACCAACACCGTCAAAATATTATAACGGTATCGGTTGTACACAAAGATGTTTTATGAATGAAGCGTCGGCTGGATGCTATCAGCTGTTTTTCGTTTTACGTAGTTGTGAGATCAATCGGACGCGGACTGTCAATTTTTGTCAACGTAATTCAAAATAAAACTTTCCTCCGCGTAGTTTTCACAGTTTTATACTAAGCAAATTTAGCGAAATTTTAAGAAAAAACCAGTGGTTTTGCAGTATTTACGTGATCTGAACGTATCTCAAAATAGTAGAGAGGCATTGTGATACAAATGGTGCACTGCAAGCCTATTCTGACCTGTAAGTAATCCGCGCTACTGCTGAGCAAGTAAAATATGATTATGTTCCTGTTTCTTGTACAGATTCCGGTGATGTCCGGTTGTTCAGGACGCTCGAACCGCACATTGAGTCGGCGCTTCCGTCGGACACCGCTGAATGGAAGCGCTCGTACGGTCGTCCGGTGAAGAATGTCCGCGTCGAAGCCAGCTTCAAGCCGTTCGATGCTGCCCTGCTGGAGAAGTACCGCGACGGAAGTTGGAGCATCGTTGATCATCCGGTGATGCATATCTACGTGACGGAGTGCAACGACGTGGAAGCATACCGGGCCTCGGTCAAGGAAGAGATAGACCAGTGGCTGAAAACTTTAAATAGCTACAACGTCACGGACTGGATGATTTTGCTCGTGGAAACTTTGGACATCAAAAAAATCGAAGAATATTCTCCCGAGGGACGACGGTTCTGGATAAGATTCGACTGGATTTTGCATCAAAAAATGGAGATCGTTGCCTTTCGGTGCTGAATCCGACCAAGTTCGAGATGAAAGCAACGGAATCGTTTCGATGCTTGCTCCAACGGATTCGGCATCTGATGTTGACGGGTTATAATAAGAATATCGTGAAGTACGAAGAGCTGATTCGCTCGAATCGGGAAAACAGGATCCAAGAGAATTGGAACTTTGTAGACTATTTCCTACTGCAAGAGGAGCTTGCATTCGTACTGGAAATGTTGGGTCAGTATTCGGAAGCGCTGGTACAATACGACGAGTTGGATGCTTTGTTTTCTCAATTCATACTGAATTCGGTTTATGGTGAGAAGCAAAAGTGGCTCCAGATATTCGATCAACCGCTGTACGCTTTCCATGGAATTTCCCTAAATCCATAAAAATGGAAGAAACGCGTAATAAATCATCGACCAATCAGTAAATCTGTTGGAGTTCAGAAGTTATCTTTTCGAACGACAGTGCTTATTGTTGGACGCCAACGGAAAACCATGGGAGATTGCCGAACGTCTTCTGCCGTTCCTGTTTTTCAACCCTTCGAGAAATTGAAGCTTTGAAGCTTGAAACTCCCGAAGGTGCGTTGGCATGCTGGGAATTTGTTTGCGCCCTCGAAGTACTGAACCTATGCGACAAAGTCCAAGAATCTAAAGAAATCCACAAATGCTCTCAGTACTCGGCCCCGATCTGGAATCTTGCCAAGGATAAACTCTATAGCCTTGGAAAGCATTGTGGTCTGTTGCCAGGCTTTCACCCAACATCGGAACAACTTCATGCGGTTGTCCATCTATCCGCGGGAATGGGCGATACCATCCCGGAAAGTGCCGGTGTTTTGCTCGAAGTAGAACCAAAAGATAAGAAAACACATTCCCCAGCACGTAAACCGAAAAAATCTGCGACTGACAGCCTGAAAGAAGCGCTGGGATCCAATCAAGCCTTCACCAAGTTGTATCTAGAACTAAGTGAGTTGGCAATCAGCACCTACAAGCACGTGTCGCGATTACGATCTGCCCGACTAGTGGGACTGGACTTGGGCAATTTTTACATTTCGCTCAATGAACCCCAGAAAGCGGTGGTGTTCTTCACAGATCTGCTTCGTGAACTGAAAACCGAAAATTGGCACCATTTGGCCAGTCAAACGTTGCTGGAACTAGCATCTTGCTACAAAAAGATGGATGATTGCGTAAATTACACCAAAACGTGCAGTGCCATCTCGTGCAGTTTGGATTTGGAAATGATGGTACGCACGTTTTATTTTGACGAGTTTGTGAAATCGTTGAAACACCTGAAGGATTTGCGGAATGTCGACATCGATGCGTTGAACGTCATGACAACATTGGAAGACCATTTCAAGGTAAGGTGGAATTTATTCAGCCACGAAATTTTGATTCCATTTATGTGCCATTCTTCGATAAGTTCCTATAGAAATCTCTGGATAAATACCTTATAAGCGCAATCCAGACGGTTCGTTTTCTAGTAGCCAGAGAAGTTTTTTTTTCGTTTTACGCGTTTTACTGGGCAGAATATTCTGCGAGGGTCCAACCGAGTTCGTTTAGCGAAGTCTACGAAAGTGATTAACCCGTATAGACCTGAGTGAAAGAAAAGAAGAACTCTCATCGCTCAGCAAATAGGGGGATTCGGGTATAATGGACACATTAAGAAAATGCTTATTTCAAGATCATAGAATGGCATTTTTTTTAATTTTCTTTATTAGTATCATTCCAAACATTACATTTATTTAATTTCTTACATCTAGGTGTCCTGTGTTATTAGACAACATTATCATCCTAATTTGGTAAAACCAATTTAAGATTTTACTAACATTTTGATAACAACTTATTACATTTCATTTGCCGCAGCAGTTCAGATTTTTTAAGGGTGAGTTGATTTTAACAGCTTAGGAGGAGGTCCTCTATGCCCGGACACTTTTTGTTTTTTGGTAATTTTTCAAAATCTACATTAGTTTTACTGTTATGAGAACAAAAATAACCCTTTACAATTAAGGTACCGTGGGGTAAGTGGATACAGAAAAATCAAAAGTTAACTTCATTATTATGTACAGCTAACGTGAATAATGTAACTCAAACTTTTTTCTGTGGATAACAAATAAGGGACTATTATACTTCAAATCGTCATTTATTTTCGATTTTTCTGATTGTTATGTATTGAGTATGAGAGACTTAAAAATTTGCGCCAAATGATCTACTTGCCCCACCCATGGTGGGGTAAGTGGATCACCTTTAAAAAAAAAATCTGTTCTCGAAATAATTGTAGTGTGATTATGATTATAAGAATGATATTAAGTTACATAGGAATATCCAATGTTGAAACATTGGAACAAATGTCAAATTAAAATAATCAATAATTTCAGGCAAAAAACGTTACAATCTACTATTGCCACGATTAATGCGTTTATATGTTTAGGTTAAGTTAGGTTAAGTATATTAAAAACTTTTTTTTTCTCTTATAAGCAGGTGAAATCAACTCACCTGTAAAAAAATCTGAACTGCTACGGCAAATGAAATGTAATATGTTGTTAACAAAATGTTAATAAAATCTTAGATTTGTTTTACCAAATTAGGATGATAGTGTTGTCTAATAACACAGAACACCTAGATATAAGAAATAATGAATGTAATGTTTGGAATGATACTAATAAAGAAATAAAAAAAAAAAAAAAAAAAAAAAAAAAAAAAAAAAAAAAAAAAAAAAAAAAAAAAAAAAAAAAAAAATATTCAAACAAATTTTCAGGCCAGCCATGTTGTATGCTGTACCAATATGGACTAAGCTGTTGTAATACCAGGAAGAAAGCTCTGCAGAGAATTCAAAATAAAATTTTGAAAATGATTCTGAGGCTTCCTCCCTGGTATAGTACCAATGAGTTACATAGAATATCCAATGTTGAAACATTGGAACAAATGTCAAATACAATCATTAATAATTTCAGGCAAAAATCGTTACAATCTTCTATTGCCACGATTAATGCGTTATATGTTTAGGTTAAGTTAGGTTAAGTATATTAAAAACGTTTTTTTTTCTCTTATAAGCAGGTGAAATCAACTCACCTGTAAAAACTGAACTGCTACGGGCAAATGAAATGTAATATGTCGTTAACAAAATGTTAATAAAATCTTAAATTTGTTTTACCAAATTAGGATGATAGTGTTGTCAAATAACACAGAACACCTAGATATAAGAAATGAATGTAATGTTTGGAATGATACTAATAAAGAAAGTTGCGAAGAATGATATTAACCTCGCTCTTGTTATAAGTGCTACTTATGTTACATTTTGATACTTTAAAATTAAAAAGTATTTTTATTAAATCAAAATATTATAAAAAGTATGTATATATTACTTCATACTAATTTGAACAAAAAAAAACATTGTAACTAGAAAAATTTGGAGAAAATTCTTCCTTTTATACGCATAAGTTATACAGAAGTATTGTAGGATTATTCTTAAAGATATTTTAGAAAAACACTCATGGTTTAAAAAAATTAGTTAGTTTGAATAACAAACTGAAATCCTTCTATTTTGTTTATGAATATATGTGTATCATCTGTCTAGAAACAATTTATATGGTCAAATAAGGTACGATACCATGCTTTCGATTGGAAAATAAGTATATTTTGCTCTTTTACAACTCAGCTTAGATAAACCACGAAAAGTTTCGTGTGAATTTTGAAATTATTATTCTTTTAATATTTTTTTATACAGGTCGGCCTCGATTATCCGGAGTATCGATTTTTTTTTTCACTTCGGTTAATCAAATCCTCCGGATAATCGAATCACTAAGAAAAAAATTGAAATCTTCGACAAAAGAGCTTAAATATTATCTTTTTTTTGTTGTTGTTTTATTTACATGATGCGGTGGCGTAGCCAGAAATTATTTCTAGGAACAGTAGGGGTCTCTACTAGAAAAAAAAATTTGACCAGCATACACAAAAAACACTTTTTCAAACCCCCCTTTTCTTAAACACGTTTAAAACTGCAAAACCATTCATATTGTATATTGATAGACCAAATTAACTCAGATTTATGCATAAAAATTGAAAAACAAGAACATCAAAAAACAAATTCCGGATAATCGAATCCCGGATAATCGAGTCCCCGGATAATCGAGTCTCCGGATAATCGAGTCCGACCTGTACAAGAAAGGTTAAAAAAAAACTTTTAGGTGGATTAATTCAAATTTTCTATGGCCAATTTGACAAATTCAAGCTGGGAATAGAACAAAACAAAGGATAAAAAATTTGCGGATATTATAGCTTATTAAAGTTCTCGTAAGCAGTCTGCCAATAAATGATAATTATTCTTGATCCACTTACCCCACCCCATTAAAAAGTAGGGGTAAGTGTACCATGTCCAATATATTTGTATTTATTTATAAAAATGACATATTTTTCATTGTGATTCATTCAATTAGAACTGAAATGCTCACCATGTGTCGAAAAAAATAATAGAATTCGATTTTAGACAGAGATACAATGAATTTTTGATTGATGGAAAACAATTTTCAAATTAATTACTTTTTGCAGCTAACAAGTTTGCTTGTGTTAGTGTACGTGTAGTACCAGTTTTGCAATAGTTTCAGTGTGGGCGTAAGAATATAACCTGAAACGAAGCAATGGTGCGAAAACATTCAACATATTCAAGTATTTATGCTTTATATTGACAAATGATCCACTTACCCCACTGCTACACTTCCCCCACTGTACCTTAATTTTTATGGTGGATAGGCTGATACAAATATTAATTTTCTTTTATGTCACCCCCCCCCCCCCCTTCGAAAATCCGAAAATTTTGAAGGGGAGAAAAAAAAATTCATCATTTTTTGACATCAGGGGTTTTTTTTATTATCGGACGATTTGGGCCGGAGGTTCTCCGATTTGGATGAAATTTTCGTGGAGTTCGTGGATACATGACCAAAAGTGAAATTCAAAAAAATTATAGTGGCCTATTTTCCCGGAAAACTCTAGATGAATTTTCACGATTTCCCTATATACCTCTAACTTTAAAAATTCATATCTCCTGAACTATGCATCGTAGAACAAAAGTCTTTTAGTGAAATCGAAAGGAAATTTCCTCAGCAATCTATTAAAAATATAAAAAGAAAACCATTTCCCAGAAAAATTTTCACCATGGAGAAAATTGTCGGAAAAATAGCGGAAAAACTATCGTCTGTATCATGAAAAAATTTCGAAAAAATATTTTTTGTTTCATCGATCCATACTCTAACTTTCGTCCATAGACGCCAAAGTGGTATCTTTTACCGTTTAGGCAACAGAACTGAAAAACTAATGACCACCCGCACGCTTTCCATAGGAAAATGTGTTCTATTGTGGGCCTCATAACCGTGCGCTAACGGCGGCAGTAATTTACACGCATTGTAAGTGTAACGCAGTAAACCACCCTTCTCTTTCCAGTCAGAAGAAGCTTTTCGTCAATAGGAGCACTCTCCATTGGTCTGTTGGTGTTTTGTGTGCCCTTCATCAGCAACGTTATTTAGTATTAAAGCTTACAGCCTCTATGGGAGCCGCACGGGAAGTTCTTGTTACAATCAATCGTTATGCTAATGTTTGAAGGATCAAATCTCAAGATCTACACTCTTTGAAAACTTATCAATATGTTGTATATTGTATAATACATTGTAAATATATTGTTTCGGCCAGGACGTCTTTCCTACATTGTGTCTTTTACGATACAACGAACGACTTTCACTTTAATAGATTTATTGCCACTGAGAGGCAGCATGCCTACTCGGTGGAAAAACGAGAGAAACTACATTCTTACAAGTTAATTGGCGCACAATGTGGACTGACAAAACATACAATAATTATTCATTACGCGCGTTCGCTTCTCAATAAAGTTAGGCGCACTGTTGGGTTGGCGCCAACTGTAGAGGCTGCACGCTGACTGGCAGTGGAATATTCCACAGCAGCCATCAATGGAACAATAGATGGCGTCCCTGAATGTTATACGGTTGATTGATATTATATACAGTCAACTTTCGTTCGTTGCACTAAACCCGTGGCCCGATTAGTGAAAGACTTTCACTAATCGGGCTGAGATTTGAGCTGTCAAAACACTGATTACAATAGAAATTCAGGGCTACCAACATTGACAAATTGCGGTTTATGTCAGAAAATGACGCTTGCCTTCGTTTTAGGTGGGCTATAGCCCACTTAACGGGAGCCCAATTAAAACGAAGTGTAATTAAACGTGGTGCAACGAACGAAATTCGACTGTACATGCAAATATATTCTATATTCGTCTATGGACGAAAGTTAGAGTATGGATTGATGAAACAAAAAATATTTTTTCAAAATTTTTTCATGATACAGACGATAGTTTTTCCGCTATTTTTCCGACAATTTTCTCCACGGTGAAAAATTTTCTGGGAAATGTTTTTCTTTTTATATTTTTAATAGATTGCTGAGGAAATTTCCTTTCGATTTTACTAAAAGACTTTTGTTCTACGATGCATAGTTCAGGAGATATGATTTTTTAAAGTTGGAGGTATATAGGGAAATCGTGAAAATTCATCTAGAGTTTTCCGGGAAAATAGGCCACTATATTTTTTTTTTTGAATTTCACTTTTGGTCATGTATCCACGAGCTCTACCTCTGGTGAAAATTTCATACAAATCGGAGAACCTTCGGCCCAAACCTGTCCGATAATTAAAAAAAATGCCCATCATTTAGGTTTTTTCCAATTTTAAAAGTAAAAAACAAGTAAAATAATGATCCAGAGGACGTTTGAAAAACTTTAACAACTATCATTAAAAATAATAATTTCGAAAAAATAACTTTTTTTTCATTTTTATTTTTTTTGTTCCCCCCCCCCTCGTACCTTCCAAGTGGTCTCGGACATAAAAGAAATTTAATATTTGTATCAGCCTTACACTGCCCATACTCGCAATACAGTCCCATTAGGAAAATCATGATGTCGAGAAAAACGCTTCTAAACATAAAACCCTCCATTTTCGTTTTTCCGCTGCTGTAAGTAATAAATGCCGGTGGCATTGCTCAATATAATATCATTGCAATGTGCAAAAACCGTAAATAATTTAAATTTAGTAAAACTGGTTGTTTTTTCTATCCAAATTAGGGTTATTGCAGATGGGACTCGTTATCCGAGTATTTCTCTCACTAAACGCTTGAATACCCGCATACCAGTCCCATTACTGAGGATTCGCTTACTTTGATATCGTGCACCTTGACACATTGTTGTTCAAGTTTCGATCGATTGCAATGCATTTTTCTTTTTGTAGCTTTCAGTCATCAACTATCTTTCAATAGTTATAATGTCCCTTGAAGTTCTTAAGCTGTACAGTGGTGATAGTAAATGAGAAAATGGTGAAGATTTCCTGAATTCAAATTAACCGTTGCGATCGGCCATATGGAAGGCTTGCTGAAATCGCAGCACGTGACGGGTGAAGGATTTGAAAACTATCAAAGAAAGGTAAATAGAACATGTTTTGGTCCACTTGATGAAGGCAAATGGCGGTTCCCATGATATAGATAATCCTGATGAGAGTCAGGAACTTATCTGTTTCACGGCATTTGGTGCTGCAAACACTTAGTTTGACCATGTAGATACTGGCGACGATGTGCGTAATCTTGCGGCGGCCAAAGAAGCATTTCACTTCTTGTTGTTGGACTTCAGCCTGCCAGAGATTCTGATAATGATTGGCCGCAGGAAGCAGTAGAATGAATGGAGCAGTAGAATATTCTCAGGAAAACTATTTACAGGTAACTAGCCTGATGTGGTGTTAGTATAAATCGAAGAACAGAAGAAGTCGTTATGGTAAAACATTTTTTAAACAAAAATAAGAGTTTTTCTTGATAATAGTTGATTTGTACTTTCCTGATTTGTTTGATTGTTTTTATAAGGAAATGAGAATCGCAATGCAAGCTTTCAGAAATGATCACAGGAATAGGTTTAGTTGAATTTCTTCATAATCTTCGAATGGGACTGTTTTGCGGGTACTTTCAATATGAGACGCACATGGTTTGGTATTTTTTTCACATTTTGTCCATACAAAGACACAATTTGGAGTTTTATTTCAGAAAGTACACTAAAAATGAATACTATTTATGGAGCTAACTGAAAAGTGGTAAAAAATCAAATGGGACTGTTATGCGAGTATGGGCAGTACATTATGTACCAAAAATGGTGTGCACGGGAATGTGTCCTCTATGCTCGGACACTATGATTTTCACCATCAGAGTTTACACCAAACCCACAGAAAGGCCAAGGGGTGCTTCGTATGTCAGCACATGCCTTGTGGGTTCAATCTTTGCATGATGTACAGCGTATGAAGCATATTAGCGAGATCATAGGTCAGTTCCATAAACTCCTTCTTGATCAGCGCCATAGATCGATTCGCCATATGTCGCCGTCTATGTTGCATTAGCGGTTGCTCGTATTCAGATCAAAATGTCTTCGGGAATTCAACGCGTTTATAGTTCTACACAATTTATTTGTCAGCTCGAAGGTTGAAGTGTGCTCTTAGGTACAGTCTAAAGTGTTTTGTGATAAGGGAACTCCTGAAATGATAGGTTTAGAATTTTTGTTACTTATTTTCGAAGACGATTGACTCGGAAAGGGTTCTTCAGGAAATCCTAAGAAATCTGGTTCGTCTTCAGAGTCGTCTTCACGAAACCTTTTGAAATTATTTTTGATTTGTGTAAACCCAGTTGGTTTTGTATTATTCCATAATCTTATCTAATCTCGATGTGCTGATAACACATGACCATTCACCGAAATTTGGAAAATATTCAATGATACTCTCTTAACAAATGTCGCCTCCAACCATCGCTCGACATGTTTGAAACGGTAGTTTTTATACCATAATGCGTCTCCCGAATTTAAATATTTTAGCTCGTCAACACGATTCGATCTAGAATTCTCATTTATTGGGGAATCCTGACGAAGGGGAGCTAAGTTATGCTTATAATGACTTTTTGGGTGAACAAGATCAAGTAGTATCTTCGGCTTATATGAAAACGCATGCTCAGAGAGAAATGTTCCACTCTTTGTCAGACAGCTATTTCTGTAGTTCAAGAGAAAATAGTTCACCTACTCCTCCACGTCAAGGGTCTTGATTTGTGATTCCAAAAGAAACTTTTTCAATACTTCCTTGAACGTTCAAACAGTTCTTTCAGTCTGCCCGTTACTGGCTAGATGATATGGAGGACTTTTAAGAACTAAAATTCCTTGATTTTTCATAAATTCAGTAAAGTAGTCAGCGTTGAAAGGAGGCCCACCATCGGTTTCAAGAACGTCTGGGAGGCCGAATCGAGCAAAAACATTTACAAACTTTTTTATGACCTTTTTACAATCTGCTCCATATCGCATGTAATATAATTCCACCTTTTTCGAGTAACAGTCTACGATTAACAAAAATACTTTTTCCCCCAAGATGAAAAAAATCAGCGTGGATTCGACTAAAAGGTCTGGTAGTGGGCGACCACGACGACTCGTATTTTGTCTTAGGAACAATAATAGTACGATTACAAACATCACAGTCCTGAACGTATTTTTTCAGGTCTGCGTTTATGCCAAACCAAAATACTGTGCGACGAGCAAGCTGCTTAATTTTTACAATGCCCGTATGATTAGCATGTAAAAGCTTCATGATGTTTTGTTGGAGAGATTTCGGCACAACTACTCGATTACGAAATGGGAGACAATCTTCGGTTAATTCAAGGTCATAATCTTGGGATTTGACGTCTTTCAACTCTCGTTCAACTCTTTCCGGCCAGCCACATTGAAGATATTTGATGATTTGTGTGAGAAACACATCTTTCTTCGTTTCTTTGGCAACATCCTTGAAATCAATTGGTATATCACTAGTAAAATTTAGGCTGTTTACATACTCTCGGTCTAAACTTCTAGGTACTGTATTAGCTAGAGGAAATCGGGGGCAGAAATCTGCGTTTTCCATTTTCTTGGATGGCCGGTATCGAATTTCATAGCTATAAATGGATAGTTCCATGATATAACGTTGTAAACGTGTAACGGAAATAACATCCTTAGTTTCCTTTCCAAATACTCCAAGAAGAGGTTTGTGATCGGTGTAGATCACAAAATGTTGGCCATACAAATACCGATGGAATTTCTTGACGCAAGAAACCACCGCCAACGCCTCGAAGTGTAAAATTGGATATTAGCGTTGTGCATCGTCAAGAGTAAAAGATGTGAACGATATGAGTTTTTCTTGACCGTCGATCTCATAAGCTAAAACGCCATAGCCACAAACATCTGTGACCACTATGAGCAGTTTTTTGGGATCGAAAAACTCTAAAACATTCGGTTTCAATAAATACTTGTTACATATCTCAAAATTTTCGTTGCATTTTAAATCCCAAATAAATTTAGCATCCTTTTTAAGCAAATTATAAAAACAGCTTAGTTTGGATGACAGGTTTGGTACAAATTTTCCATAAAAGTTGATCAACCCAAGAAAAGCTTTTAACTCGGTTGGATTATTTGGTGCCTTAGCATTAGCAATAGTATCTATTTTGCCAGGGGAAGGCGAAAATTCGTTTTCTGTTATCACATGTCCCAGAAACCGAAGCTCATTCACGAAAAATTTGCATTTGTTCCATTTAACTTTAATTTTTGCTTTGTCCAGGCAGTCAAGAACCAAAAGGAGTTTATTTTTGCATTCTTCGAAATTTTTCCCAGCAATAAGTCATCAAGGTAGCATGACACTCCTTCTATGTCATGCAGGACCTGATCCATGACTTTTTGGAAAATCGCTGCAGAAGAGGCAGCTCCTTGTGGAAGGCGATTGTATGTATAAAGTCCTTTTATTGTATTAATAGTCAAGTCATAGTACGAAAAGGGGAGAAGTTCAAATTACCTGCTACGATATCGACCAAGGATTTTCCGTGGGTAGATACATTCGAAATTGAAAGATTCGAACGGCTACCCGACGGATTAAAATTAGCTTGTGAATGAGCATGATTATGATCTTCCTGATGGGTATGATTCGCGATCAAGCGATCGTTAACTGAAAAATGAGTATTGTTCGATACTCTACCAGGGAAATTCCGGAAATGACCGTTATTGTAACGGATATCATCTTTAAGTACCTGGCACGAGCCTCAATGACTCTCTTGCGTGAAGGGTAATCCCAAAAATTTGACTTATGATTGGCCCCGCAATTAGAGCATATAAACTTGGTGGTATCTTCCTTCACTAGACAGATGTCCTTGGCGTGAGAAGAACCTCCGCAAATCATGCATTTAGCATCCATGCGGCAATGTTTTGTTTTATGACCCCACTTTTGGCACTGAGTGGGGTTCTTGTAATTTCCTCCAGGTTTCTGGAAATGTTCCCATGTCACACGGACATCGAACATAAGTTTTGCTTTTTCTAAAGCTTTAATATTATTTAGTTCTTTTTTGTTAAAGTGAACTAAATAATATTCTTGAGAAAGCCCTTTCCGAACAATTCCAGATTGGGTTCTCTTTTTCATAATGATTACTTGGACTGGGGAAAATCCAAGTAAATCATTTATTCCATTTTTGATCTCTTCAGGTGACTTATAGTCACTTGAGAGACCTTTCAAGACGACTTTGAACAAACGTTCAGTTTTGTCGTCATAAGTAAAAAAATGTGCTTCTTCTCTTCAAGATGTTTGAGAAGAAGTTCGCGATCTTTAAGAGTTTCCGGCAAAACGCGACAGTTTCCTTTCTTTGCGATTTGGAAGGAGACCTTGATTCCCCTAATGGAGTTCAAGATCTTCTGCCTAAATCCTCCAAATTCGGAACAACTGACCACGATAGGCGGCACTCTTTGCTTCCTCACTTACACTCCCGTGCAAAAGTTTGGGTTCACCCCCTCAAAAACATACAAAAGTGTTCTGTCCATATCTCTGTGAATACACGTCCAATTGAAACTCTTTAAGCCGCATTCGAAAGGCAAAGAGTTATTCTTACTTCGTATGTATTTTTCCAAAAACATTTTTTGAATTTTGTAAACTAATTTTTTACTTAAAGTTGTGACATTTTTCAAAAAAAACACACTGAAAAATCATATTTAACTTCCTCAGCATTGGGTCAACCAAAATTTTAAATCAAAGTGTCATTAGAATCGTAATCTTATATTCTTTGAAGAGACCCCACGAAATTTTGGCGGAAAAATCTGGAAAGTATTCAAAATCAATGAAACAGTCAGTCAAGTCATCGTGCAAAAGTTTGGGTTCACCCCTCAGTATGATGCAAATCGTGCAAAAGTTTGGGTTCACCTTAGCCACACGCACATCATGTTTGTTAATATCTCTGCCATTTTTCAACCGATTTTAATAGTTTAAAGCTTTTTTGAGCGCAAATAATGACGTGTACATGATTCGTTTGAGATTTCACAGATTTAAGTCAGTTCAAGTGAACCCAAACTTTTGCACGATACACCATACTGAGGGGTGAACCCAAACTTTTGCACGATGACTTGACTGACTGTTTCATTGATTTTGAATACTTTTCAGATTTTTCCACCAAAATTTCGTGGCGTCTCTTCAAAGAATATAAGTTTACGATTCTAATGACACTTTGATTTAAAATTTTGGTCGACCCAATCCTGAGGAAATTAAATATGATTTTTCAATGTGTTTTTTGAAAAATGTCACAACTTTAAGTAAAAATTTAGTATACAAAGTTCAAAGAATGTTTTTGGAAAAATATATACGAAGTAATAATAACTCTTTGCCTTTCGAATGCGACTTAGAGAGTTTCAATTGGACTTGTAATTACAGATATATGGACAGAACACTTTTGCATGTTTTTTAGGGGGTGAACCCAAACTTATGCACGGGAGTGTAAATCAAAGAGCCTGGGCTAGAGGCTGCTTCGATTTGGTGCATAGCATAGCATAGCATAGACTGAATGTACATGTCAATGGTTGCTACTCCGTGATTGATCGGAACTGGTAAGAATTACACTACGATCCAAATGAATAAGAGATGGGAGTTTCCGCTTACTCTCGAAGTGCAATTTTAGCAGATCTAATATTATTGATCAATAACGGCGCCGGCCAAGTCCTTACAGTCAGTTGGGGTGAGGAAGGAATGTTAGGGTGTAATGATTGTTGCTTCTAGAGACCGAGAATACCTCTGCATCTCCACAATCACCACGGGAAGGGTGTTTATTAGTGAGGGAGGAAAAGATCTGGGAGTCACCTCTGGTCGATGATGCAATCCATGGACAAGGGGGGAAATATACAACTTATATTTAAAGCTAGTTTTGTATTTTTGTCTCGAGAAGTTTTTGGTAGAAGCTTTAAAAAATACGTCAACATATATAATGTCGAACAATTCAAAAGATGTTTTTATTAATGATTAAAACTGAAGATTACATGTATATATTTTAAATTATATGAAACAGGAATAATGCCGACACTTGTAGTGACGAACTATACATAGTTTGTTTGAAAATAATATATGAGTATTACTTTGCATTTTGTCTCGATATGGTAGAAGTTTTAAAAAATACGTCAACATTCACAATGTCGAACAATTCAAAAGATAATTTTTAAAAATGGCAAAAAGCGAAAAAAATATATGTATATTGAAATTGTATAAGAAAAAAGCATAATGCCGACACTTATAGTGACGAACCATACAAAGTTTGTTTTAATATTACTTAAAAGTTACGCTTTCAAGAGGAGTTTGGTTTTCAGTTCGCGGGTTTTGCTGGGCAATGTTTTGTAAAGCCCAAACAAGACGCTTCGTTTTCGGGACGCCGGGAGTTTGGTTTTCGGTTCGTGGGTTTTGCTGGGCAGTGTTTTGTAAAGCCCAAACAAGACGCTTCGTTTTCGGGACGCCGGGAGTTTGGTTTTAGGTTCGCGTGTTTTGGAAAGCCCAAGCAAGATGGTTCGTTTTCGAGGCGCCGAGAAGTTTTGCTGTTCGCGCTGTGTGAGTGCGAAAAGATATTCGTGCTCAGTCGAGGATGGATTACCAACTGGTGAGCTCGTTTCATGCTTATGGTAACACATTTTTTCATGTAAACGTTACTTTTTTGTAATATTCAATCAAACTTTGTATGGTTCGTCACTACAAGTGTCGGCATTATGCCTGTTTTATACAATTCTAATAAACATAGAAACTTTTTAACATCACTTAAAATATTTTTTGAATTGTTCGACATTATGAATGTCGACGTTTATTTTGAAACTTCTACCAAAGACTTTTCTTCTTGAGGCATAAATGTTCAGTAATACTTTTATGAAATTTTCAAACCAACTCTGTATGGTTCTTCACTACAAGTGTCGGCATTATTCCTGTTTCATATAATTTAAAATATACGCATATATTTTTCTCTTTTCGCCATTAATAAAAACTTCTTTTGAATGGTTCGACATTACAGATGTTGACGTTTATTTCAAATCTTCTACCAAAAACTTTTTGAGACAAAACTAAAAACTAGCTTTAAGTATAAACCGTATTTTTCCTCCTTATCCATGGATCGCATCACCGACCAAAGGTGACTCCCAGATCTTTTCCTACTCCACTAACAAACACCCTTCCCGTGGTGATTGTGGAGATGCAGAGGTATTCTCGGTCTCTAGAAGCAACAATCATTACACCCTAACATTCCTTCCCCATCCCAACTGACTGTAAGGACTTGGCCGGCGACATTATTGATCAATAATTTTAGATCTGCTAAAATTGCACTCCGAGAGTAAGCGGAAACTCCCATCCTTTATTCATTTGGATCGCAGTGCAATTATTACCAGTTCCGATCAATCACGGAGTAGCAACCATTGACATGTACAGTCAGTCTATGCTATGCTACTTAAAAGTTACGCTTTCAAGAAAAAATGTGTTATCACAAGCATGAAACGAACTCACCAGTTGGTAATCCATCCTCGACTGAACACAAAACTGACACTGACAGCAAAACTTCTTGGCGTCCCGAAAACAAACCGTCTTGCTTGTGCCTTCCCAAATACCTACCCAGCAAGACGCTTAAAAACAGAAAAAAAAATTCTTCGGTGACGAAACCACGCGCGAAACCGTGAGCAAAACCTATCTGACGACGCAAAATCGAATCGTCCTGCTTGGGCTTCACGAAGCACTACCTAACCTAGCAAGACGCTCCAAAACAGGAAAAAAAATTCTCCGGCAACGAAAACACGCGCGAAACCGTTAGCAAAATCTATCCGACGACGCAAAACCGAACTGTCCTGCTTGGGCTTCACGAAGCACTACCTAACCTAGCAAGACGCTCCGAAACAGGAAAAAAAATTCCGGCGACGAAAACACGCACGAAACCGTGAGCAAAATGTATCGGACGACGCAAAACCGAACTGTCCTCAGCCTGGGCTCAGAGGCTGCTTCGATTTGGTGTTCGGAAAATTTGTCTAGAGCATCGAACTGATTGCTCATTTCGATACAATCATCAACATTATTCATTTCACCCTTTTAAGAAAGTTCGCATCTCAAAGAAACGTCCTTTCTTCCATTCTTGCCACGTGTAGTGACAGTTTTAAAACCCACTTTTTGGAAGGAAGTAGTGAATTCAGAGATTCACCCTTCCTTTTGTTTGTTGTTACAACCATGTTTAGTGAATAAACGAGAGAAGACGAGACCTCCTAAGAGGTTTTTTTCCAAGACGGTGTCCAAGAAGAATTACCACCGCTAGCTTTCGCCAACGGGTCCAACGAAAAATCGAAGGCACGGGTCCAAACAAGGATCGTAAAGGGATCAATAGCAGAAAAAATAGTACTGAAAAGTACTGTTTTAGTAGCACTGAAAAGGCGGCATCCACAAATTACGTAACGCTCTAGGGAGAGGGGGGAGTAGGCTCAAGCGTTACGGCTCATACAAAAATTTGAAATTTTTCATACAAAAAGCGTTACGGAGGGGGGGAAGGGGGTAAAAAATTTCCAATTTTAGCGTTACGTAATAAATGGACGCCGCCAAAGTACCGCTTTTAATTTTAGCACTGCTTAAAATGCTTAGTTTATTGCTTTAGGTAGTTTTTAAGAAAGCTTCCAAGAGCAGAGAGAATTTGTGTACGCACAGCACGAAGGTACGATGCGCACTGATGACAGCTGGTTTGCTGATCATCAAGCAATATGTATTTGAATTTGCTGATTAATCAGTACTTGATTATTTTTTTTATTCTAGTGGGATTTATTGCAGCTTTCCAGCAATTTCGGGTCGCCTGCACCTAGCTAGTGTAAAAGTGGAAGTAACATAAAATGCAATTGCGTAACATGTCATAAGGATTTAGGCTGATACAAATATTTTATGTCACCCCCCCCCTTCAACAATCCGAAAATTTTGAAGGGGAGAAAAAAAATCATATTTTTTTTTGACATCAGTTAGTTTTTTTTTTCAATTTTTAAAGTAAAAACCAAGTAAAATAATAATCCAGAGGACATTTGAAAAAAGTTTAATTATCGTTAAAAATAAAAATTCAAAAAAATAACTTTTGTTTCATTTTTATTTTTTTGTTCCTTTTTTTTTAATTTCTTTATTAGTATCCTTCCAAATATTACATTCATTTCTTATATCTAGGTGTTCTGTGTTATTAGACAACACTATCATCCTAATTTGGGTAAAACAAATCTAAGATTTTATTAACAACATATCACATTTCATTTGCCGTATCAGTTCAGATTTTTTACAGGTGAGTTGATTTCACCTGCTTATAAGAGAAAAAAAACGCTTTAAATATACTTAACCTAACTTAACCTAAACATATAACGCATTAATCGTGGCAATAGAAGATTGTAACGATTTTTGCCTGAAATTATTTATTATTTTATTTGACATTTGTTCCAATGTTTCAACATTGGATATTCTATGTAACTCATTGGTACTATACCAGGGAGGAAGCCTCAGAATCATTTTCAAAATTTTATTTTGAATTCTCTGCAGAGCTTTCTTCCTGGTATTACAACAGCTAGTCCATATTGGTACAGCATACAACATGGCTGGCCTGAAAATTTTTTTAAATATCAAAAGCTTGTTCTTAAGACAAAGTTTTGATTTTCTATTAATAAGGGGATAAAGACATTTTACATATTTATTACATTTGGCTTGAATGCCCTCAATGTGATTTTTGAAAGTTAAATTCTTATCAAGCATGAGCCCTAGATACTTAACTTCATCTGACCAATTTATTGGAATCCCTCTCATCGTGACAACATGTCTACTTGAAGGTTTCAAATAAAGAGCTTTTGGTTTATGTGGGAATATTATTAGTTGAATTTTGGAAGCATTAGGAGAAATCTTCCATTTTTGCAAGTATGAAGAAAAAACATCCAAACTTTTTTGCAATCGACTACACATGACACGCAGGCTTCGACCTTTGGCGGAGAGGCCTGTGTCATCCGCAAACAAAGATTTTTGACATCCCTGAGGTAACTCAGGTAAGTCAGATGTGAAAATATTGTATAATATTGGTCCCAAAATGCTGCCTTGGGGAACACCAGCTCTTACAGGAAGTCTTTCAGATCTGGAGTACTGATAATTAACCTGAAGTGTACGATTTGACAGATAACTTTGAATTATTCTAACAATGTATGTTGGAAAATTAAAGTTTTTAAATTTTACAATCAAACCTTCATGCCAAACACTGTCGAATGCTTTTTCTATGTCTAGAAGAGCAAGACCAGTAGAATAGCCTTCAGATTTGTTGGAACGGATCAAATTTGTTACACGTAACCTTAGCATTCTTCCATTTGTCAGGAAAATATGCTAATTGAAAACATTTGTTAAATATATCAACTAAAAATGATAAGCTACTTTCTGGAAGTTTCTTGATGAGGATGTAGAAAATTCCATCATCGCCAGGAGCTTTCATATTTTTGATTTTTTTAATAATAGTTCTCACTTCTTCCAAATCAGTCTCCCAGGCATTTTCGAAAACGTTCTCTTGATTGAGAATATTTTCGAACTCCTGAGTAACTTCATTTTCAATAGGACTAGTAAGTCCTAAATTAAAATTGTGCGCACTTTCAAACCGCATAGCAAGTTTTTGAGCTTTTTTCGCAATTAGTTAGTAATAATTTGTTTTCCTCTTTCAATGCCGGTATTGGCTTCTGAGGTTTTTTCAAGATTTTCGATAATTTCCAAAAGGGCTTAGAGCCAGGGTCCAATTGAGAAATTTTATTTTCAAAATTTTTGTTTCTTAATTGAGCAAAACTTTTCTTGATTTCTTTCTGCAAATCCTGCCATATAATTTTCATAGCAGGATCGCGAGTGCGTTGAAATTGCCTTCTCCTCACGTTTTTAAGACGGATCAAGAGTTTAAGATCATCGTCTATAATCACGGATTCAAATTTTGGAATTGCAATGCTTCTGGCTTCAACAATGGAATTTGTTAAAGTTTCAAGAGCATTGTCAATATCAAGTTTAGTTTCTAAAGAAATGTTAACATCAAGATTAGAGTCAACATACGTTTTATATATATTTCAGTCGGCTCGTAAATAATTGAAAGTGGAGCTGATAGGATTTAGAATCGCTTCTTGGGATATTTGAAATGTAACAGGGACATGATCAGAATCAAAATCAGCATGAGTAACTAGTTGGCTACAAAGATGACTAGAGTCGGTTAAGACCAAGTCAATCGTAGATGGATTTCTAGAAGAGGAAAAACATGTAGGGCTATCAGGGTATTGAATTGAGAAATTTCCTGCTACGATATCGGCAAAGGATTTACCGTGGGTAGATACATTCGAAATAGAAAGATTCGAACGGCTACCCGACGGATTAAAATTAGCTTGTGAATGAGCATGATTATGATCTTCCTGATGGGTATGATTCATGATCAAGCGATCGTTAACTGAAAAATGAGCATTGTTCGATACTCTACCAGGCAAATTCCGGAATCGACCGTTATCGTAACGGATATTATCTTTCATCTGCCTGGCACGAGCCTCAATGACCTTTTTGCGTGAAGGGCAATTCCAAAAATTGGACTTATGGTTAGCCCCGCAATTAGAGCATATGAACTTGGTGGTATCTTCCTTCACTGGACAGACGTCTTTGGCGTGAGAAGAACCTCCGCAAATCATGCATTTAGCATCCATGCGACAATTTTTTGTACCATGACCCCACTTTTGGCACCGACGGCACTGAGTGGGGTTCTGGTAATTTCCTCCAGGTTTCTGGAAATGTTCCCATGTCACACGGACATCGAACATAAGTTTTGCTTTTTCTAAAGCTTTAATATTATTTAGTTCTTTTTTGTTAAAGTGAACTAAATAATATTCTTGAGAAAGCCCTTTCCGAACAATTCCAGATTGGGTTCTCTTTTTCATAATGATTACTTGAACTCCAAGTAAATCATTTATTCCATTTTTGATCTCTTCAGGTGACTTATAGTCACTTGAGAGACCTTTCAAGACGACTTTGAACAAACGTTCAGTTTTGTCGTCATAAGTAAAAAATTTGTGCTTCTTCTCTTCAAGATGTCTGAGAAGAAGTTCACGATCTCTAAGAGTTTCCGGCAAAACGCGACAGTCTCCTTTCTTTGCGATTTGGAAGGAAACCTTGATTCCCCTAATGGAGTTCAAGATCTCCTGCCTAAATCCCCCAAATTCGGAACAACTGACCACGATAGGCGGCACTCTTTGCTTCCTCACTTGAATCAAAGAGCCTGGGCTAGAGGCTGCTTCGATTTGGTGTTCGGAAAATTTGTCTAGACCATCGAACTGATTGCTCATTTCGATACAATAATTCATTTCACCCTTGAAGAAAGTTCGCATTCCGGAGAAACGTCCTTTCTTCCATTCTTGGCACGTATAGTGACAGTTTTAAAACCCACTTTTTTGGAAGGAAGTAGTGAATTCAGAGATTTACCCTTCCTTTTGTTTGTTGTTGCAACCATGTTTAGTGAAAAAACGAGAGAAGACAAGACCTTCGAGAGTTTTTTCCCAAGACGGTGTCCAAGAAGGATTACCACCGCTAGCTTTCGCCAACGGGTCCAACGAAAAATCGAAGGCACGGGTCCAAACAAGGATCGTAAAGGGATCAATAGCAGAAAAAATAGTACTGAAAAGTACTGTTTTAGTAGCACTGAAAAGTACCGCTTTTAATTTTAGCACTGCTTAAAATGCTTAGCTTAATATTGCTTTAGGTAGTTTTTAAGAAAACTTCCAAGAGCAGAGAGAATTTGTGTACGCACAGCACGAAGGTACGATGCGCACTGATGACAGCTGGTTTGCTGATCATCAAGCAATTCGTGATCAAACGTCAACATCCCACCGCAAAATCGCTAGTGTTTGGAGGCGATTTTAACCTCCAAATAGCCAAATAACCTCCAAATCATCACCTCCGTTTTATGAAATATGGTGGCGCGTCGATCGTCGCAAGTTTATCGTTAAACAGTCAATATGTATTTGAAGTTGCTGATTAATCAGAAAATTTTGAAGGGGAGAAAAAAAAAGATTCATATTTTTTTTTGACATCAGTTAGGTTTTTTCAATTTTTAAAGTAAAAACCAAGTAAAATAATAATCCAGAGGACGTTTGAAAAAAGTTTAACAATTGGGTCCTAAAATTTTTAATGAAATCTTGTTTTTATTTAATAACACGAAAAAGCATGTTACTTTTACTACTTTAGCAATTTTTCCCGCTAAAATAATGGCTATATCATGTTTAAACTTTAATTTAAAAATTTGGTCCATAAATGAGCCTTGACACTTTTGATCATGTTTGACGTTCGCTTAGTCGACAAAAACACCACAGGGGTTTTAGTTCGACCACTGGGGTTGTACCTATCTGACATTTCCTAAGGGACACGGAAAACAAAACACACCCAAAATTTGAGTTTAAGCCAAAGGATGTGACAAAATCTAAAAAAATGTTTTTTGGGCTTAAACCAACGGAAAACATTAGAAAATTGAGTAAACATGTGTTTTTGGCCTAAACTTAAGCGTTTGGCACTAAAATTGGGACAGGGCTTTAGGACCCTATTATCGTTAAAAATAAAAATTCGAAAAAATAACTTTTTTTTCATTTTTATTTTTTTGTTCCTTAATTATTTTTATCCCCCCCCTCGTACCGTGTACGCACCAAACTTTGCGCAGTTAAGAAATTATCATCCTATTTACGCTTCAAATAAGGCTAAAATCTGTATTTTTTCATTCAAACCTTTGCCAACGATAGGCTTTTAACCCTTTAGTAGAACACATAATTTAAAAAAATAAAAATAATCCACCTAACATTGCGCACAAAATCTGAATTGTTCCAAACTTTGCGCATGATGTGCCTAACTTTGCGCATACTTTCAAATGCTCGTTTGCTTATAATAGTTTTACTATTTTACTGGTTTTGCATTGAACAAAAAGGGTATAACTAATATGAGTTTCATCAGGAGTTTATTCCGTAAATTTCAATTTAATTTATTCAACCACCCCAAACATAGAGTGACCGCGAATAGTGAGTTACTATTTTCTTTTTTTTTATTATATACTCACAAGATTACAATCTGAACAATATAGTTTGCAGCTTATGCTTATTTGTTTACGTACGTTGCTTTATATAAATTATTTCTTGTTTTTTTTTTATTATTAAACTTGTTTTTTATAAAAGAGACGAACCAGCCAAGGGATGAAAATCTCGATAATAAAGACAATTCATTCATTCATTGTTTTTTATTTTCTTGTTTTTTTTTCTTATTTTGTTCCATTGCTTTGAATAACTATGAAATTATATTATATATTATATAAGTGAATAACTACGAAATTTGATGCTCGTATCCACTGCTGATGGCCGTGACTGATTCAATTTCGCACAATTCGGAAGCATTTTAAACAAAATCTTCTCTGTTGTACATATCGTCAGCTGAAAGTGGATGAACTTGACGAGTCTTTAGCAGTGATGTGCCTCAACTGAAGCTCAGGCGAGCTGCGCTCGAGAGTTTTCTCGTTTGTCTATTAGTATTTCAAGCTGCAGGTTGCTTAGGGGCTGTCCCTTAATGGACGGACCCTTACTTTCCACTGAATCCATGGATGTATCGATCTCTGGTGTTTATTTATTTTTTTGAATTACAGCCAGTACGGATATTCCATAATTGAACGCTTTTTGCTAGGCAACTGGAGCTTGAATCATTGTCCATCAACTGGGAAGCCAACCATTGCGCTATCAATCATCCAACTTTACAGTAAAAGTCCTCCTGCGTCCATACAGTGAGTTTTCCGAGATTTTTCAATGCACACCTTGCCTTCAGCTTCATACAGAAGGTATGAATATTACATGTAGCCACTGCCTTAGGGCTGGTTCATATATTTCATAACGCTTAAATTGACCATTTTGGACACCCACCCACCCCCTCGTGACGCTTTTTGTATTGATACTCTACAATTTTTGTATGAGCCATAACAACGTTAGGACACCCTCCCACCCCCTAAAGCGTTATGAAATTTGTGAATGGGCCCTTATGGATTGAGTGACCAGACCATTCCTGATAAGATCGACAGCGTTTGTCATTTGCAAGGATGTACATGTATTTACATGCCATTCCGGTTTGCTAGAAGTGCGCAAAAATTAAGACCCTCTTGTAAAAACGGGTCCTAACATTGCGCATCGCTTTTTTCAAATAAAAATTCGGCATATTATATGGAAAATTAATAAAATTACTAGAATATTACCTTTTTTGCAAAAACACCGCAAATATACTTTCCACAACACAGTTTTGTTCAGAAAAATGTTGATTTTTGACAGAGCCACTCCCTAGCGCTAAGACGGTGTAAAAGTTGACGTTTTATAAGGTTTTTTGTTTATTTACTAACATTAACAAGGGTTTTTTTAGTAAACAAATGTATGTCAAATACATATTTCACATAAACGAACATGTTGCTGAAACTGAATTGTTAAAAAAATCAATGATCCATTATCATTTTTTCATGCTTCTTAAAAATGCGCAAAGTTTGGAGCTGCGCAGGGTGGCCACCAAATGTTCATTTTGAAATTCCCGCTTTTTTCCCGGTTTTCCCGGTATAATTTTCAGAATTTTTCCGGTTTCAATTGAGGAGCCTGAACGTGACCCTTCGATCGGTTTTTAAATTGAATACACCAAAAATTTTATTTCAAACTTTTCAACGGTATTTTTCCGTCCAATAAGAAAAAAATAATATTCGTAGAAGACTGCCTTGTATTTTTTGGCTCTCGTACAATTGGTATGGAATGACAAATTGTTGAAAAAACTTAAAAAAAAAGTTAATGCCAAATTTGCTTTCTTGAAGGATTTCCCAAAAATATTTTTCCACTCGAACACGTTGGAGACCCTAAAGAAAACAAAATTGAAAGAATAAATCAAATCAGTCGTCCCGTTCTCAAGCCAACTCGTGACATACAAACATCATTCCATTTCCATTTACATGTCTAGATATGCCCTTTTTGTTCCCTATTACCCTATTTAAAGTATTTCAATTTTCAATCTTACTTTTTTTCTTCATACCTACACACTTCAATTTTGTTCGCGAGCTCGGCATTTTTATATGCTGAGTCAACTCGGCTTCTGCCCATTGTGCTAAAAACCCAGCTAAAAAATAATTTTAACCGAGATTTGGCAGCTCCTGAAACTGAAATCTCGGTTAATTCTACATTTTACCCGTATCTCGGCAATATTGTAAGCCGAGCACCAACGTTGACAATGTTTTCACCGAACTCAGTTGGCTCGAATGCTGATATATCGGTTTCTATCTAAGTTTACCGAGATTCTCAGTATTTTGTTTTACCATCTGCCATCTTGTTTTCATTTACATTCCGAAAAGTGCATCGGTTTTGTGTATACGTAGAAAAGTAGTGAAAATATCGTGGAAATGTTTCTACAATTAACCAAGTGCCTGAAATTATAAGTCTGGAGGAAGTTAGATTGTACGAACTCTTCTGTAAGTATGCTCAAAGTTGTTGTTTTTTATGTAATTTAGTATACAATGTCGTTCGTTTTCTCCCGGGAAGTAATTATGGAATAATTAGTCGAATTTTAAGAGCATGTCAATAATTATTTTCAATTATTATTTATGGGCAGCCCAAAGTTGGCATTGCTTAAAAACACAAATGTAAACTAAATAAATTAAGAATATATTCTGCGGCCAAAAGTGCCTCAATAAAGATTGTTGTTCATTTTTACTGAGATTTCAGTATGTGAGATGCCGAGATTTTCAGTTTAACACGGTAGCTAAATTCTTTCACAGAAACCGAGTTAATCAGCTAAAACTATTAAACCGAGATGGCTGCCGAGCGCTCGGCTGTGCGGATCTCGGTTTCCGAAAGCCGAGTTTCGGCATTTTATTCTAAGGGTGTAAAAATGAAGAGTTCACTGAAGCTAATAAGTTTAAGATGAGGATGAAACAAAGCCACACTAAACTAAAGTTACTAAAGAAAATAATGAATCTAATATGTTACTTTATGCATGAAGTTTTAATATCTGATTCAAAGCTTTGAGTCAAATAAGATAAAGAAAAAAATAAGCCCTGATAGTGATGACAAAAATAAAATATTCCAAAACATTAACAACCAACTTGAGTGTAGCAAACTAGACTGTTTCAACAAGAAAATTTTAAAGTTATTTGTCCAAGATAACAGATGCTTAATGGCAATATGATCAACCATATCAACTTTCTACAACTTATTTTTGATGATTTATAGATTTATAGCTTGAAGATGTTCTTCCAAAATAATTTTCCCGGTGACCATCTCAAATTCCCGTCTTTTTCCAGCTTTTCCCATTTTTCCCGGTTCGGTGGCCACCCTGAGCTGCGCAAAGTTAGGGGCGTACACGGTACCTTCCAAGTGGTTTAGGACATAAAAGAAATTTAATATTTGTATCAGCCTTATTTAACAAAACCAAACATCAAAACCATGTTTCTGCACCAGTGGGGAAAGGGATAGGACTTTTAGGTGGAGGCAAAGTACCGTCTGCCGTTCCGGTATTGTTGCTATCCTAGAAATAAACAATTAAGTTATTCTACAATACTTAGTATTTTAGTGAATATAGTACATACCAAATACGGTACTTCAAATGTTGCAAAAATGTGCTGTTTGATTAAATTTTCCCTAAAACTCCATGCCAATTTGGTCAATGAAACGAGTGAGTCAGTTTTTTTTTTCTCGTTTTGAGTTTATCGGTTGACAAGTAAAACTGTTTTCTGGTTTTCAGCAAATAAAACAATTTCTGATTCAACTTCAGTAATCATGTTTGCTGGTTTACGGCAAAATTTCAAATCGATTGCTGGTCATCAATAGATTGCTGAATTCCAGTAAACAATTTAATAAGTGCTGAATATAAGTAAAACAATGTATTGCTGAATTGGTTTCAGCAAACGAATTTGCTGGAAGATAGATCGAAAATTTGGTGTGTAGGTAGCTAATTATCGCCTCATTTCACCTTCCTAGGGATTTAACACTGTGACAGCATTGCTGTTCTGTCAAACACACAAGGCTACGGTGGCGCTATCTATGCTTTCCATAGCGGCCATTTTGGTTATTATAATTCTCAGATTATAATGATCCTTTGGTTACTTATTACCATTCGATTACGAGACGTCGGAGTTACAACACGCGTTCCTTGTGGAGAGTGATTAGAAAATTATTTCGAAGAGTGATTCATATTACGAAAAACGTTTCAAATCATAAACTTCAGCACATTTCATTCCAATACTTTTAACCAAATCAAAAGTGCACAAGTAGATTAGTGAAAAGTGTGATTATAGTGCGATAGGACGCTAAGTTTGGTGTTACAGTGGAAAAGAATTATCCAGGAAAAAACAAAATGGCGAACGAAGAAGTGAAAGAAAAATAAAAATGGCGGACACACAACAGAAAGAAAGCCAAATCATGACGACAGCAAGCACACCAATGGAAATTCCATGTGGAATTACAAATGGCGGATCGAACGACGCGACATCGAATACGAGCACAAGCACCGGTCAGAGAAAAGTGAACTACCAATATGAAAATGGCGATCAAGGACCGTTCCGTGTTATGGTGGAGTTGATCGACACACAAAATGGGAAAATAAAAATCAACAAGTTATCGTTGGCCAGCGCACTTCGTAAAATGCCAATGTACAAGACCCACGTCATTGAGATGAAACAGGTAGGACGAAACAAGCTGATGGTTTATTTCAACAACTACCAAATCGCGAACAGATTGACGACAGATGCGAATTTGAAGGAGAAAAATTACCGAGCATACATACCACGACACCTGGTCTCTGTCACTGGTGTGATTGCCGGTGTGCCATTGGATATTTCGGAGGAAGAAGTTATGGAGGAGATGCAATGTGAGTATCCAGTAATGACAGTGTACCGTATGAATCGACACGTTAACGGACAAAAAGAACCTACAATGCGATTGAGCATTACGTTCAGAGCACCAAAACTTCCAGAGCGCGTTAGAATTTTCTGTTGCTCGGTTGGAGTTAGAGCTTTCTACAGGAAAACTGTTCTGTGCCAAAACTGTCTGCGTTACAATCACCAGACAACAAATTGTAAAAGCAAGCGGAGATGCAGTAACTGCACAAGGACACACGAAAAGCAGGAAGAATACAACGAGTGCAAAGAACCACCCCGATGTTTGTATTGTAGAGTTACACACAAGACAACGGATACCCGCTGCCCAGAACGTACCAGGCAAAATAACGTTCAGGCGATTATGGCACGCACAAATCTAACCGCGATCGAAGCTGTGGAACAATTCCCAATCCAAACTAGAAACTATTATGAAGCATTGGTTGAAAGCGCACAGGAACCAACGCCTGCTGAATCCTACGCTACCATGACAGCCGGAAAGTACAGGGAACGTGTCGCCACACCCCTCAGACCACGGAAGCGCACGGGAGACATCGAAGCTTCAACCAACATAGCAGAGCAAGTGGTGGTAATGAAGGAGAAAAAGAAGAAAACCGACGGAGAACGGCAAACGAATGGAGTGGCTTTGTTCAACAAGTTCAAAGTCACGGAGGCGGAAAAATGGAAGACCCAGCTACGGCAAGCAGCTAAACAACAGAGAGAACAGGATGATGACATGTATGATCCACAGCCCACCCCAATGACGAGCATGGCAGGATCATCAAACCAGGAGGATTTTTCAAGGTTTGTTTCGAGTATGATTGGAGAAGGTAAGGTAAACCCCTTTAGTTTGGAACTAAAATAGAAAAATGTAAAGCATTGAGAATAGCATATATGTATGAAACAAAATAGTCATGTTTTGATTAAAATGAAAGTAGTACAAGCGAATGTTCAGAGTTTAAAAAAAAATAAAGAAGAAATATTGCGAGTATTGAATGACATAAATTACGATATCGGGGTGTTCTCGGAGACTTGGACACGGCCGGGAGAAGAAGCAAGTCGAGCATATCGAATTAGTGGTTATCACCAAATACTAGCAGCAAGATCAGACGGTTACGGTGGAGTTGGTGTATACGTTCACATGAAGTATAACTACCAACAAATAGACGTCTCGGTACAGTCAGAGCAGATCCAGATAATAGCTGTAAACGTTATGAAGCTTAATATCATTATTGTTGGAGTATATGTGGCGCCATCCATCTCCGCTAACGACTTTGAAACAGAAATAAATTCTATTTTGTCCCAATTTGAGAAGTACACCAGAGTGATCATTGCCGGCGATTTTAATTGCCACCATTACTCGTGGGGTAATAGCTACTGCGACAGGAAAGGAACCATTCTTATGGACGGTGTAAATGGTTCGAACCTTATCGTAATGAATGATGGTTCAAAAACATTCATCCCATTAGATACTTCGAAACGATCAACAGCCATTGATCTAACAATATGTTCGGCCGCATTATATTCACAAATAGAATGGAAAGTTCTTTCAAAATCCATTGGAAGAAGTGAACATTTGTTAATAGATGTAAATTTGATCACATCTGACAAAAACGTTAGGCCACTATTTGTAAACCATCGTAAAATTGCCAAAGAAGTCGGCAGTTGGAATCGAAACGACGTACAAAACTTAGAGGACTTCAGGAAAAGGGTCAAGCAGTGTGTGGAAAGAAACAAAACAGTGAGTAGACACACACCCAAGGCGTGGTGGAACGATAAGGTAGAGAAGGCATGGCAGGATAAGATGGAGGCTGTGAAAAGGTTTCGTAGCTGCAGTACTATAGAAACGGCGATTGAAGTGAAAAAATGTTCGGCTATTTTCACTAAACTCAAAAATGAAGGTATCCGGAAACAAATAGAAGTACTGGCTGAAAGTGTAGATCCACAAACAAGTTCGAAAGTGCTATGGAGCAAAATTGCAAGGATATCGGGGAAAAGCAGCAAAAGAAGGGTCAATAATCCGGTACAAGAGGACGAAAAACTGGGAGAGGAGTTTTTGGATACACACGTTGGACCAAATGATGTGGACCTTGATGTACCATTATCTTACGGACCTGTATGTCAATATAATCTTATGAATGTAGAAAAATGGAGCAAGATTCTGTCATCGAAAAATTCAAAATCAGCGCCTTCCGGAGATATGATTACCTATGGCATGCTTAAGCAAGTGAAACCAGAGGTTAGAGATATCATTATAGAGCAAATAAATCAAATGTTCATTTCTGGTACACTAACGTATCATCTTAAGGAAATCAAAATAGTAGCGATTCCAAAGCCGGGTCGTGATCAGAATACTGTTCAAGGTAAACGACCCATATCATTGATCCCAACTATCACCAAGATCGCCAACACGGCCGTCTTGCAGAAAATCCAGCAACATTTAAACAAAAGATGCATCTTGCCAAAACTTTCATTTGGGTTCAGGAGAAACGTTTCCACGTCAACGTGTCTCAATTACGTGGTGAACGTAATAAAACAAAACAAGAGAGCAGGTTTTATCACGGCAGTGACATTCCTTGATTTGAAAAATGCCTACAATGCTGTTAAAACGGATCTTTTGGAAGAAATCATGCAAGATTATCGATTCCCAGCAGAAGTCATTATTTGGGTCACGTCCTTCCTGAAAAACAGAAAAGTTATAATGAAAGTCGGAGATAAGATGCTGACGAGGGTGGTGAGTAATGGACTCCCACAGGGAGATGTAATGTCTCCCTCACTTTTCAATATATATACGGCGAAACTGCATACGACGATTGACGGTGATGTTGTTTTAGTCCAATTTGCGGATGATTTCGCTCTAATAGTAAGAGCAAAGTCCGTTGAATTACTAAACCAGAAAATGCAAACTCAATTAACAAACTTTGCATGTGAGGCTAAAGGTCTTAATTTAGATATCAATCCAGACAAGACCAAAGTGATCCTGTTTCATGGAGGAAACAGCAGTTTAAATATCAAAATCGATAACACAACGATAGAGATGGTTAATAGCCACAGGTACTTAGGACTACAAATTGACAGATTTTTGGGATTTGGTGGGCAAATACGAATTGCAAAAGGTAAAATACAAGAACGCCTCAAGATGTTGAAAGTAATATCCAGCATTCGTAACGGTGGTCACCCTCAAACAATGAACCTAGTGTACAACGCTCTGGTCAGAAGCTGTGTGGAGTATGGGTCATCCGTAGTCAATAACGCATCAGCAACAAACAGGAAGTCAATTCAGACAGCTCTAAATGGATGCCTAAGAAAGGTCACCGGGTGTAGCAAAACGACACCTCTAAACTCATTGTTAGCAGTAGCGAGTCAAGAGCCATGGGATATACGAAGCGAATATATAACATGTAGAGAAATTGCAAAAATTATTGCACACCAAAATCCAGTTTACGAACAACTGCGAGAGCTTGATGAATATGAAGGGGACAATGAAAGGTTGACTTACCTAGAAAAACAGTACTTAGAACACCAAAGCGTTTTCAAGAGCATCAGTCCTATCCGGATGGTTGAGTCTCATCCAGAGTCAGAAGACATAGGTATCAATATGAACATAGGAACCGTAATCAAGAAACAAAATACTAATCCAAGGGTAATGAAGCAGATGGTGCTGGGGCTGATTAACGGCAAATATAGGACCAGGCCAAAAATATACACCGATGCATCGATTTTCAATGGTACTTGTGGAATCGGAGTCTTCGTGGAGTTCCGGAATAAAAGGATTGCGCTTAGACTGGAACACCAAACATCCATCATGACGGCTGAACTATTGGCAATTAAAGTGGCATCCGACGAGATAAAAGCATATAAGACGCGGAATGTAGTGATTTTCACGGATTCGCTATCGTCCTGTACGCTACTCGAGCACAGTCAAAGGGACTCAGAGAGGAGCGAAATAGCAGATGAAATCATCCGAACCTGCCGGGAGTGGAATGTCGATATCCAGTGGATCCCGAGTCACATCGAGATTGGCGGAAACGATTTGGCCGACTCCTTGGCTAAACACGGAGCACAACATGGAGAACTCTTGGAACACCCGATTATGTTGAAGGATGCTTTTTTGCAATTGCTGAAAATAAAACAAGAAAAAGTCAACGCCTGGTATGAAGACTATGCCAAGGAAAAAGGGAAAAAGTTCTTTGAAATTCAACCAGAATTCAAGGAAAAGCCATGGTATTACAATTTACCCTTCAACAATGTTGAAACGAGAACTCTGAACAGGCTGCTAATTGGACATGACTACAGTAAATACTGGCTTCACAAAATGAAGCTAAAAGACAGTCCAAACTGCGATTTCTGCGACGAGACGGAAACAGCAGAACATCTTGTACTACACTGCAAACAATACTCGCAAATTAGAAAAAAATATGACTATGATGGCAAATTTCAAAATACAAAACAGCTATTCGAAGCGAAGGATATTAAAATTCTTCGGGAAGTTGTCGATTTTTTAAAGAAAGCACAACTAAAGATATAAAATGATCGAAAAATAGTTCCAAACACAAAAAGCACGAAAACCTTCAGACCAAAACAAACCACGATAGGCAAGGCTGATGAGCTAATCAGCTATACCGCCTACTGAGAGCAAGACGCTGCTCAGCAGCTACAGGGGTGGGCTGTCAAATCGACGTAAAAGAAACAGATGGATGTATGGTCGCTGTCACCTATCCAACCAACAACAGAAGAGAAGAAGAAGAAGTTACTTATTACAGAGAAACTTTATGCCAAAATATCCATCAACCGAATAGTACCGATGTGAATAACATATACAAAACTGCGATGGAAACTTACTTTTCAGATGTTCCGGGTTTCCGAAACCGGGTATGAATAACTTAATGATTTGATTTGATAATTTGATAGTCTCCATTCACAGTCCACGTGAATACCTATTCAACAATATGAGGACGGTTCAGATTGCTTGTTTAGTTACGAAACTACAGATTGTCAAACTAAGGTTCTCCAAAGGGACTTTTTTTTAGATGTAACGGGTTGCCGGTGGTCACAGTGACCAAATCCGGACCTCCGGGAGGGTTTCTGAAACTAGACATGGGTGCTTTTCATTTGAGCGCAACAGAACTGAACTTGGTCAATACACTGATTTTTGCGAGCAGTTTGAATTTTCGGGTCGAAAACGACCATAAGTCACAATGTGTAACATTAGGCACTAAGGAAGGTTAAAGCAGTTATAATAAACTATTGATATAATATATCTTTCACTCTTTTTTTCCTCTCCTTACAGATATTGGACATCGGAATCCAGCAAACCTCTATTATACAGGACGACATAGTGACGGTTACTTTAAAAATAGCAAGCAGCTTTCCCCGAGAGATATTCTGCCAGCAAGTGTTACTTTCGTTCGAAATGAACCCGAAACAACCGACCGATGGTTCGCCTTCAAGTGCAACGTTGATCGAACCAATTGCGTTGCTGCCAATATCCATACACTTGGACTACAAGCAGGATCGCAGTCTAAGTTGCGCTTCGGTTGCATGTGACAATAAAGCTAAGCAACCGGTCCGAAGGACTAGCAGCACTCGGCGTAAGATATCTCCAACCCAACGTTCGGATTTTACCAACTGTGTAAGCGTCGAGAAAGTTTTGCTCCAGCCTGGACTAAATGTGATCGAACTGCAATCAAAAGCCAAGCGTGTCGGTTCTTGGTCATTCAATCAACTAGCTGTACAGCTGGACAATGTAGAATTCCTATCAGAAAGTCTACCACAAGGGTTGCCCAGTTTTGAAATCATTACTAAAGCTTCATCAGCCGTTCTGAATTTTATGAACCTGATAGCAGGAGTCGAACAACCAGTAAAACTCATCGTTTCCGGAGGCAGTTTTCGTTTCCCTAAGGACGCAAGTATAGTACTTAAATGTTCGAAGAACCTCAAAATGAGAATTGCCAGTTTAGATGAAACCGTTGTGAAATCTACCTTCGAACGAGAGCTTGTGGTCAATTTGCAGAATTTTGAATCATTTGAAGAACGAACGATCGATTTAGAAGCCCTTTGCGATTTGCCTGGCAGGCGTGAGGAGAAACCCATCGAACAAAAAGTGACCCTCCAGGTTCCTTGGAGCCGTAATGAAATTCAAATCCCTCTACACTTTTTACCGGCAATGATTGCTTCCTGCCGTTTGCACTCTTCAGGTGCGAGAAAGTTCTTGCAAGTCATTCTAAAGGGGGTCAGCGATCACAAACTCATTCTTAAAGATGCTTCGATGTCCTGTGCTGCTGAAGGAGTGACCATCATCGACATCAATCCCAAATCACAAAACGAAATCATCATGAGCAAAACCGTATCTATTTCGTACCTCTACGAGATCCAGGTCGAAGCACTCAAAGCCGAAAGCGAACTTCCCGTTATACATGTGGACTACAGAATGAAGTTCGCTGATGCTAGCCTTCCGGAGGACATCCGATATTACATTCCGTACTCAGTCACGTTCGACGTGATGGATTATACGACTTTGTTCACCATCTGCGCTAAAATCGAACCATCCGAGCTGTGTCGAGTTAACTCGGTTTGCCATTTGAATCTGCGAATCTCCAAGGTGCACGCCAATCCATTTTCCGATCTGATGTACGAAGTTCTTGCCGATCAGAACATGTGGGTCGTCGTGGGAAGAACGGCAGGTAAGCTAGTTTTAACCAATTGCAGAGACCTGTAACGCCACACTTCCCTTTTTTTTTCAGGCGTCATTTCGATGGAAGACGTCGACAGTCACAGCATCACGCTGGACGTTTTGCCACTGACGGCGGGATTCTTGCCTTTGCCCAACATACGGCTGTCGAAGTACATTTCGGCGAACAAGTCCTCCAAAATGGACGCACATCCTCGACTGCAACCGTTCCCTCCGGGGCAGATTTATAACTCGACCAAGAGCATGCAGATCCACGTACTGGCTAGTAGTAATGTAGAAGCATAATTCCGAGAGTGTGTTGCTTATCAAATATTGTAATACGTTATATATAAAAATCGCACCGTATTAAAATATAGTAGTTGCTACTTTATGCATCTAGTGTGTGATTTGTTTTGTTTTCGGCAGCTTTATTCTCTTTGTCATGAAGAAGTCCCTCTGTTACCGAAATTCGCAAAAATACGGTAGAATGTTTCCACAAATCTAAACAACCGCTTTAACCTTCTTAATGCATTAACCCGTTAACGCCCAAGGTATTCCACAATTGTGCTTTGATCCCGAAATTGTTATCAATAGTTACGTTCCCATAAAATAAACAGTGTTAACATATTATAGCGTTTCCTTTTTCACGAAAGTGCCGTCAGACTTTTTTTTTAAGAAACCTGTAAGAAATTATTTGCAAAATCTCTTTGGTACATATAAATTTTCTCAAGGATTCCACCAATTGATGCTTCTGGTAAAAATTCAATCGGTAAAAGTAGGGATGCAATTTTTGATTTTATTTGTGGTTTTTTTTGTAACATTCGTAAAAATGAAAACAGATAGCAGAAAAAATGTAGCGGAATCAATGAAAAAAAAATCCTTAGTTCATTCTTTCAGAATTGTGTGAGAACTTTAAACTTTATTTTTGATTACAGTAAACATATTTTGATGAAAATTTTAATTGTAAAGGTGTCTGTAAGTAGGCATTCAAATATTTCCAAATATCACTCTCAAGCTGTCGCATGAATGTGGTTAGAAAAACTGCTCACTGCTGAAGAAGCGTCATTCTGGTCTAGATTGCTAGAGATAATTTCCAAATATCTGTATTGAATAAATGTAACAGGAAGGTTTCCTCTACACATTTTTAAACAATGTGGAAATAATTTTGAACATGGGATCTTTATTTACTCGCCCTTAGGATTCCTCTATAAACGTTTTTCAATGACTACGTCAAAACTCATTCTCAAAATTTTGCCCAAATGTTCATCTGGAGTTATGAACAAAGTTTCTCAATGTTTTCCTCAACAACTGTTTTTGTTCAGTTTTTGTTCTATCTTTTCCAACATAGGAATCGGGCAGCGTCTCAACAGTTGAATAACGGGAGGAGTTCTATCGATAGGAATGTTCAATTTTATGCCCTTCATTTTAGGAAAAACCTTTGTGAAACTTTCAATTGTCCTGATTGATGAAAAGTGAGTGCTAGGTAGCCCAACTTTCAGAACTCCCAATTTTTGAGCTGTCACTTTTCCTAGAAGTGGTTGTTGACCCTTTTGAATGACATGAAAAGATGTTCTTGTTTTCAATAAATCGCCGTTATCATCAACTTTGAGCTCAGCACTGAAAGTCGTAATAAGCTTCAAGGGTATGCGACCATATGCTAAGAATCGTTTATCGGTGTCTACTCTTTGGTTGATTATCTTCACGTCCCGCAATTTCATCAATTCCCATGTTGTATCGTCGATAAGGTTGTGCCTAGAAACAGAATCAATGAGCATAGTGATCTGGACACCACATACACGACATTGAATGTCTTCATCTTCTCCATTTCCCACATTGTAAACCGGCAAGTCTTCTGGTGATTCATCACTGCTATTTTCTTTGACGTTAAAAACATTTCTAGTGAGTTTCTCTTAGCGATATTTGTCTCTGGTAGCCGTAAAACTATGCTTACGATTCCGAGTACCCTGGAGATTTGAATCCCAAATAATATAACATAAACAAAAATAGAACTGGTTCGACTTACCCAATCATCGTTGGACTGTGACTTTTGCTTCGATCGACATACCGTACGGAAATGTCCTACTATTCCACATTGTAAGCAAGTTTTGTTGGATTCGGGGCATCTATTTTCAGGACGATGAGATCTATATCCACAACGTAGGCATTTCTTCTTATCTTCTGTAGGAGTGTTGGAACTGGCATATGATCATTTGACATTATTGATTGTTACTTTTTCTTTTTTTTTGCTGTTCATTTTAGCAGATTGATAACGCACCGCTTGAAATGCGTTCACGATTTTTGTAGTATCATCGAGGGTCAATACTTCCTTCTCCAGGCCTTTTGGCGCAGATCATCTGTTGCATATTGAATTATCTTGTCGATAATAGCAATATGACGAATTTCAAGAGCAATCTTTCCAAAACAAGTTTTCCCGCTTTCATTTGAACCCTCGAAGCGAACTTCTCAATTGGTTCATCTTCCTGAGGAGCCATTGACCAAAAGAGGAAACGCTCAATATGATTATCTGCATCATATCGTGATTATCAGCATGACCCGCCGACGTAGGCGGTTGTGGATGATATGATGAACTTGTTGCTATTATAGGCGTTGAGTCGAATCAGAACAATCTCACCAAAATCCATCAAATTTGGCGTTGTTATCAAATCCCATCAGCAATCGATTGGGTATTTCTTTCTCCGCGTGAAGCATACATCATTTGTCATTGTTAGACCACATTGCGTACATGTTTTAACACCACCATATCTAATCCTTACTTTCACGCATTTAATATAACGTTATCACTTAACACAACACAACATCGTACTAAACGCGTCCGAAAAGGTTATTCATTATTTAATATCAAAGTTTTTGTTTCACTATTCACGTATGAATTGAAATGCGGATGGCGTAGCACTAGTTAAATCATCGGCAAAATCGCGAAAAACGTGGAGCAAAACAAAACACGACCGTTCACGGGCAACGCCTACTGCGATCTTCACGTGGTTTATGGATAGCCCCTTGATATAAAATTCGATATTGTTTTTTCTTTCGATTACCATCCTATTCCATCAATTTATGCACTTTAGGGATGCCTGATTTTTAAAAACAAAGTCAAAATAGTAAACGTGAGTGCCTCAAAAAGCGTCATCATCGTTGGCCTGTATTCTATATTATCGATTAGATAGTGAACAGCATTGGTGAATGGATTCCCCTATTGCCAAGTTCAATGACACTACCTACCTAGACTCGTTTCGATAAGTAATACTGGGGTATCGAAATTTTGCCATTATCTTATCGAATGATAATATTGCAACTGCACCAACCAATGCAAGTTGTGCTTTGTCCCCAAAAAATAAAAACGAAATGTATGCGCAGTACGCAAATAGCCATGAACCGTAGTGGAAATCCTCCGGCAGAAGATATTCCTTTGAACACTGTTCGTCCTGATGCGAATGACGTAGTTGATGGCAATGGAGGAAAGTTCGCTCAGAAAATCGACTTGCACAGCTACGCAGGACTGACGACCATTTTGGCCGTCAATCTGCAGCAGCTGTATCTGCTGTTTACCGTAGGACCGGAACTGGGGCCAATGTTTTACATTCTAACAACGCTATCTCTGATCTCCGCTGTACTCGTGGTATGTTTTCTACGCTCCTTTCAGCTTAGTCATAGTGATAACCATAAATTTTATTATTTTTTAGACCGCTCTTCTTCCTATCCGATACATTTTGGAAAAAGGCCTTACTTCAAAGATTCTCTACTATACAAGTCTGGTGTTGTATATCCTGATACTGGTCTTCAATCTAGCCCTGCAAATTTTTGATCACACCGTGGAGAAATGTCAAGTGCTTTTGAACCAACCATTGCCGCCTGTACAGACCAGCGATAATATCCCGAAATAACGGTACGAGTGCAAATACGTGATTAGTAAGGAATAAACATTTATTGAACAATTTTAGTGGTAGTCTAGATTTTGGTAGAGGTATGTGTTAAATTAGAGTGTTCAAAATATAAAAAGATACATATAACTTATAACTCGAATAGAATAATTGTCTTTGTAAAAATCGATTAGAACGAACAAGAAACCAGTGCTCAAAATATGCTCGAATTGTTTAAAATTTTGTTCTTCCTGACTTTTTGCATCTTGCAAGCATTCACCTGGGAAGCGAACCTCAATGATTTGACGGTTTCGTTGAAGCAATCCTGGAAGGGCGAAACGTTGACGAACATCAGCGTTTTGGAGTTACCGCCCAGACTGGGCATGAGAAGGTGCGTCAGTTTAGAATTCCTGTATGGGATGTGTTCGTTTTTCTGCACCAGTGCCAAGATAACGTTGCTGAGTTCGCTGAGCGATCGATTGATGTTCTTAGTTTCGTCCATGCGGGTGCTCGTCTTCGGGCTTTCAGAACCAGCCAGATCGACCAAATTGATGGAACCAATACTGAGCTCAGTCTTTTCTCGATGGGTACCGATTAGCTGAATTTTCGTAACTGCGTGCGATCGCGACGACCGCTCGTTTCCCGCCGTGCAGGCTGTGGCTCGATTCGATTTGGCAATTGACATTAGCTGCCGCAAATGGTTCTTAGTTTGAACGGTTTCCTCGATGATGTTCGATACGTAAACGTCGGTTTTGTTCTTTGCGTTTGCCATGCGAATTTCCAGCTCCTTCGTGGTACCGGATGAATCCAGCAAATCGTACAAAATTTCATTGTAGATTTCCAAGAAATTCACACGAATCTGTAAAAAATTATATATTTTTTGTTAGTGTTATATATTATGACTACCATACCAGCTTGATATGGAAGAAAAGTTGTAGAGTTCTACAGGACACACCAAGCTTTGCATTAGTAGAGGACTCGTATTTAGTTGTTCCATGATTGAAGTACGAATGAGATTTTAAATCTAAAGGTATTGAAAATTGTACATTATCCGTTTAGATTAGTAGCGTTCGATGAAACTCAGAATATACTATATACTGTCGACTCTCCATAACTAACTATCTATGATATTTCTTCGTTCAGTACTCGATATGCAAGGGACCATCGATTTATAGAATTCGATTATCGAGTTATGGAATATACTGACACAAAATATCACAAAATCGAAGGATCAAATGTCTATTACTAATACATATATGATCGCTTCTGTAAGAATGAAATATTATTTTTGTAATTTCTCATCGTAATAGGCTGTTTATCATCACGCCAATCAGTCATGAAACGGCCTACTTGCCTGCACTGAAGTATACAGTGCGGGAATAGTCATTACGCAACTGAAACCAGTGCTGTAATGATTCATTACGCAACGCTTTCTCATTACGCAACTGTATTGAGTTGCGTAATGAATCATTACACAAACCATTTTCATAAATTGTAAAATAATGGTCAATGCATTCCGATATAATTTCTGATACCCTCAAGTAGTCTTCTACGAAATCGCAAAAAATGTTGTACGTAACTCGTTGCACAACTCGATTTTTACAGCACTCGTAGTAATTATAATTCGCGACTCGTGTTGTAAAAATCATCATTCTGCAACTTGTTCCGTAAACTACTATTTGTTTTTTTTTTGTGTGGTATTCAGTTGGAGCTGACTGACAGCTTAACTTGTCAAGGCTGAACCCTCGGTCTGGCTTTTGCCAAGTTTCCCCTCTACCAAGACCAATACTCAGACGGACTATGCTATGGTGCCCACATGAACACTGTTTTTTTATTAGTATTGTGACGTGATAGTTTTTTTTAAATACCCATATTCCCTTGCTTCTGAGAAAAGGAAGCGTTGTGAAAATCAGCAGCTCCATTAGAATTTTTTGAAATAGTAGTGTCATTACTAATATTGTTTAGTCGAAATGGTTTTGGATAATTTGTCATTTACGTGCTATTCTTATTACTCCTGTCTTTTACGTAAGATTTGAGTCTAAAATGTCAATTGTCGTCAAGTATTAACAAAATTAGGCTGTTCAGTAGTAGTTCTAGTTAATTTCAGGTCTTCGCGTTCATATATCCTTAAAGAAAAAAGTCACTTTCCTTGTCTGTTCAACAATTTCTCGAAACTAGCAAGTGTACCCCAACGATCGATCTCAGCGTCTTACTTTCCATAGTCATTTTTATAGTGAATATTTAAGGGTAAAGTTACCTTAGTTAGGCTTCTATTACAGTCTCCTACAAGATTCACTTTTCGGTGGCAAATGCAATGCTTCACAACGCCTACTTTCTACATGTAAATTTTGCGAAAATGAAGCTGGAATCAGATTATTTATACAGTTGTTACAAAAGAGGTATTTCTTATTATGGCAATTTAAAAACCATATTAAAATAAGATTGTCGCCACTTATTTCTACTCAGTGAATCTACTAGTAATTTTCCTCAGAGTAATATTCCCTACGGCGAATATGATAACGATATGTCTAGCTAGCTAATAGTAAGAGTGGCTACGGATCATTCAGGTTAGCAAAAGGCAAACTGATCGGCACCAATAGTATTAATGTCCACTTCGAATAGATTAATTATTTGAAATGGGCATCAATTCTATCAATGACACAGAATGTCCGTTGGATCACATCCGAGATATTATTGCGTCTATGCCATATAAATTATGACGCGTCTTTAAGCAAAAATGCCAAAATGTGATACCACCACTACAGGTTACGCCTTTGGTTTCTATCATATGGGCTAATGGATTATGCCCTCCCATCGCGGCAAGGTCGCATAACCAAGGGGAGGGATTCCGTAAACTACTTTTTGTTGATAGTATTTTACAAACTATGATTTGAAAACTGTTTTCGAAATGTTCGGCAAATCAAGTTGATTTTACTGACAATACATTTTTATTCTCATGTTTTTCAACTTTTATTACATCTTGCTAGTATATATTCACCTCCAAACAAGAATTAGATAGTTTCCTAAAATAAGAATGATTTTAAAACAGATATGGAGTTATGGAGAGAAATTTAACTCTCACGTGACATCGACTGGTGGAGATATCGATTTTTATAAATATCGACTTATAGAGAGCACGATGTTAGGAAAATCTAGCGAGTTTTAGAGTACATCCCAACCTCTTTTTACGACCGCTTATGGGGGGGTCGTAAAAAAAATCGATCGTAAAAAAATCAGGTTTATAATTATGTTTTTGAAAAATGCAACGTCTAGATGGGCTCCTCCTTACAAGGTAGACTTCTGGATGCAATTAAATGTCCGATTGCTTTCCCTGCTCAACATCTGGGCCTATTAACCCCTATAGGCCTGAGTGAAAGCAAACATACTGAAACCCTCACCGCTCAGATGATTCTTAAAGGATTCAATTGATTTTTGTCAGTTCACTGGCCCACATTTCTAGTTTCTGGAAGTGGCCAGAAGCACTCGGAAATATTCCTGTGGCCGGAGTTATTCCGGTGGGTCACTGGGTCAAGTCGGGCAAAAAAGGGCTATTTTTGGGGACATGCCAAGTTACCTTTTTCATTTGCAATGAGAATTATTTTAATTTGCATAAATCATTAAGATCTGATATTCAACATTCTAAATGTAGAGTTATGCACCGTTTAAAATACACCGGATGTGGCCATTCGGACGTAATGCCCGGAAGAACCGGTTATAGATTTGTTGGATACTAACCCGTTTTAATTCTTGAAAAGTAGAAATCAAACATAATTGTGCACTAAAATGCGGATCCTAAGTGGCCAGGAGCCTAAGATAACCGCAAAATAAAAGTTTCATGCTCACTAGCGCCACCTGATGGCAAAATTTTGAACCTCATAGCGTTTATAATGATAGTCCTTGAGCTACTGAACAACTTTGTCGAAGACGCCATCTCTCTAAGTGGTCAGGATCCTGAGATATCCGCAAAACAAAATTTCGATGTTCACTAGCGCCACCTAGTGGCAGAATTCCGCAACTCAAAGACCACCATATGTTAGCCCTTGAACTACTGAACAATTTTGCTGAACATCATGATCCTCTATTTTGAATACTTTTTAAGATAATGATCATTTATAAAAACAGTCGTTAATCTGTATTTCGGTCGTAAAACGAACCGTCGGTAAAAAACGGTCGTAAAAAGAGGTTGGAGTGTATATCGAGTTATAAAAAATCGGGTTGTGGAGATTCGACCTTATATTTTTTGCACAACTTTTCGGCACAGATCTACTAACCCGCTAAATTTTGTTTTAGAACCAGTCTGATAGTACAATAATAATAACATTCTGCTGAACACTTACCTCGTACTCCCATCCAAGTCGTTTGTAGTCCTCGACGGCGTTGAAAATCAAATCCACCGTTCGTGGAATAACGCCCAGGTGATCCGTCACGCCATCCATGGTGTAAGTTTTGCCACTCCCGGTTTGTCCGTAAGCGAAAATACACACATTGTATCCATCCAGAGCCGACTGGATCAGAGGAGCCACATTCTCGAAAATGTCCTCCTGTGTTGTCTTCGAATGGAACACGTGATCGAAGCTGAACTCCATCCGCTTGTTGCTTCCATCAGTTGCCCCGATTTCCAGCGACTGCTCGTCCAGATACTTCCACGCGCTTTCCAATCGATCAGCTTCGGAAACGAGTGGTGGCCGGACACGACAGAAAACACGAATATTACCCCGCAAATCCATGATTGTGTTGTGAAGATCCTTTCGCTCGATGTTGGCCCGGAACAGAATCTCGGCCTTCTTGTCGTTGTCTTCCCGCAGGGCTTCATTCTGCTGCTCCAAAGCAGATGATTTCTCTTGAAGGGATTTTACTAGCTCCCGAAGTTGATGGCGCTCTGTGTCGGCCGCGTTATACTGCTCTTTGAGCAATCGCAGCTCACATTCTGTTTCGTTTAGACTTGTAGAAAGGGACACATTCTTCAACTTGAGGCTGGCATTTTCCGAAACGACCGAAACGTGTTCCGCGTTGAGTTTTTCGTGATCTTGTTTCAATTTGTTCAACTCTTTGAGACAATCGTCATATTTTTGCGGTAGCGATTCCAAATCGGAATTCACCTGGCGGAGATTTTCCAGCTTTTCCTTTAGGACCTGGTGTTTTTCTAGCAAATCTTGGAATCGGGCCTTGTAGTCGTATGGCGGAATCCGCTTGTTAATCACTTTTTTGGCCGCTCCGCCACTGGAAGAGCTGGACTTTTCACTGGATGCACTGGAATTGACCGAAGCTGTTTTTGTGGGAACTACCTTGGCTTTGAATGCGGTCGTCGGCTTCTTACTGGTAGGCTGACCAGAAGCTAAGAAGATAAAAACAGTACAAATTAAGAACAAATGAAGAACAAAAAAACAGTCTTATATAATTGTACCATTATACAAGTTTTTTCGTTCAAATTTAAAGAAATTCTCATCTATCAATTATACAGTGATACCTCCATGAGTCGATGTTCCATGACTCGATATCGACTCATGGAACCATACTAAAAACAAAATATCATGGTTACTATGATGGTCCCTAGAAGCAGCTTTCCAAAGGATTGCTGTTCCATGACTCGATATTTCCATGAGTCGATGGTCCCTTCAATATCGACTCATGGAGGTTTCACTATATTAGCTGGCTATTAGAATAGGTGGGATCAATGTTGTGACTTTATTTTTTTTTTTCTTAAATCGCGTTTCTGGGATTGAACTCATGGCATTTTGCTTCAAAAGCTGACTAGGTAGCCATTAATTCGAAAACCAATGACATCACCATCACACCGATTTCTATATTCGTGAATTGACTACAACCTCACATAGTCTTTTACACCAATTGTTTTACTTCAGAGTTATGACTTTCGAGGTAACGTTATATTCCGATAACTTATATTTGGTATATAGAGTAGAATAGAAATTAAAAAATTTTGCCCAAAAAAATAAACAAACGTATAAGTTAAACAAAATTTCAATAAAAATCAATCGATAGTAGCTGCAAACATTTTCAAAATTTGATTTATAAATGAAGAAAGGCGAAAGTTTAGTGAGTGAGTGAGAGTTTTGGTATTTTTTTCTTTCACTCAGGCCTATACGGGTTAATAGAATCATTTGGGCTCGTACAAAAGCACAAGCAGGAAATCTAAATAAAGAAAAAAAAAAAAACAAACTATTATCCTTTATGTATTCTCACAGAATTCTATCACTATCGGAATGAAAGAACGTTCCGGAAATCCGATTAGTTTCAGCAAAGATGGTAGCAATCATGAGAACATAAATCTGTCTTATCTTTGTGGAATATTTTGATGCATCGCATGAGGTATTATCTCCTTGTCTTGCCATATTTTTGGTACTCAAAGTTACCATCAAATGAGAAAGCTTGAATGAAAAGAAGATGTTCTCCAAAAGTTCGATTTGAAATTTCACTGGAGTTTTTTTCCCTGTGTTAGGCGTATTATCGCTGCGACCTTTTGGTTGACATTTCAGTTATTTTTTTAATATTTAGAAAAATCATGGCCGAAACGCACGACCGCATAGCATCTCACACTTTTTTGTAGGATTCTCCATGAATTTCTAGCGAGGTCCTTAGTAAATTATGACGAGACCTCAATGGAAACTTAACGGAAGTTTTTTTTGCGAAACTTTCAAAGACATTCTCAGTAAATTATTTGTGACGCAATGATTAAAAAAATCCCAGCGGCATTTCCTTACATGATCTTTGGTGAATCTCCAAAAATACTTTAAGCGAACTTCGAATATTTTTTCTATATTCTATGAAATACACTTTTGACTTTCTTACTCACTAAATACACTATGGTGAATTTCACCGTAATCTCAACAGCTGAACAGTTCGATGAAATAAAACACCGTATTTCGTCGGAATTCAACGGATTACGGTGATTTTTTACCGAATACTATAAAAATTGACCGTACTCCGTTAATTTATTTCATCGAACTGTTCAGCTGTTGAGATTTCACAGGAATCCGTAGAATAATTTAGGTGTGTAGGATGTTTTTGGCGTTCTTAGTAATTTCCTATCGTGATCGTGACCAAACTCTAAACAGATTTCTTTAAAAATCATTGGTAAATTGCTGGCAAGATTGTTGCGGGATTCTCTGGACCAAATAAATACATGGATGTTGAAACCCTCGTTAGATTAAAGGATTCGTTTTGGTTGATTCCTGACGAGATGCTGATGTAATTACAGTCATCCCTCCATGAGTCGATATTGAAGGGACCATCGACTCATGGAAATATCGAGTCATGGAACAGCAATGCTAAGGAAAGCTGTTCGAGCGGACCATCATAGTAATCATGAAATTTGATTTTTAGTATGGTTCCATGAGTCGATATCGAGTAATGGAACATCGACTCATGGAGGTTTAACTGTATAAGAGACAGTCTTGCAAAGAGGATCCCTACTGTGGTTTTTGTTGGAAGACTGCAAACAATAACCACAGACAAACAGACGTCACGCTCTCATCGCTGTCTATCGACCAACTTTTTAGCGATCGATTCAAATATTGGGTAGGTGGTCAATCGACCTCCCGCAGCGCTCGCGTCGTTTTTGTTCGTGTTTGACGTTTACACACTACCGCCACCTGTTGGTCCATCGGCCAACTACAGTGTTTTTAGCATTGGGCGTACATGATTTCGCGACTATGATTTTGATCGAGATTTGTTCTAAGTGTTACGTCTGTTTTTCTGTGCAATAACCTTGAGAAAATACTTGTTAGATACCTAGCAAAACAAAAAGTCAAAACACTCTTGTGTCTTCCGAAGAGTGATGAATCATTGGGTGGTATGAATAAAAAGCGTTGAACTCTACTACATGTAGCATCTACTCAAAAACAAAATCCACAAAGTTTACTACACTTTTGGTATGCATAAAAAGCCTTTCGAACATGCAGTACGTACTGCTTTCGAACATGAGCTTATACTACATAGGCCTTTTCATGTGACAGATCCGTCTATGCATTTGTTTACATCGGTGGAGGACCGGTGCTAACACGGGCCTGTCATTTTCATAGAAGAAATGTCAAAGTGCTTCCCGATCAGCTGATTTGAGACGTCATTTGAATAGGCATATACGGGTAGAAGTGACTGATGCTGCACGTTAAGAAATTTCCATTCGGAATGCAGTGTGATTCTGCACTTAAAGACAAATCCACAGGCAAAACAAATCTATTTAGAGTGACGCTTGAATTAATACAAATGCATGTAATCTAATCGATTACGCGACAATTTGCACAAAAGTATGAAGGTGCTGAAATTTGACAAGATTTGTAGTGTAATTTTGCTATTAGTCTTGTATTCTCTTTACGTGTATGATTTTATGATGATGGTACATCAAAGAATTTTCTGGGTGGTTTTCGGTCTTCGCCAACGCCAGTGATTGACGATTTTTTTAATTTAAACTTAAAATCTATGAAGAGATCTTTAGATTACCGCTATCAAACTAGGAATCACTAGATAGATTCTGGTGAAATTGCGGAAGAATTTTGATGCTCCCCGTGTGTTTTCTTAACAGCATGTTGAATTCCGGAAATTCTAAGTGTTATTGTGATATTCTCGTTATTTCGGCGGGGTTTCTGATAGTACCCTTGGAATTTCTAGAATGTATACTGTAGAGTTTTTTATGGGAATTGTAGTGACACTGATGGTAGTCGTTAGAATTCAATAAGGATCTCCCCTAAAACACCAGGGTTTCCTTTGAAATTATTAAAATTCTTATCGATTTCACAAAAAAAAAACCATTGCGATCTAGAAAATATTTACCGACATTCAAAAGGTTTATATTAAAGCTTTGCTTTGAAATTCCAACGGAACTGGACATCGACGGAATCTTAAAGGTTTTACAATAATTTCAAAGATTGATTTTCAGAATTCCAAATATTCACACAATAATTCGCAGGAATCCCACCGCAATCTCATAGATTCTTACAGAAATATCGTCTCAAAGATACCCACAGAATTCAAAGAGATTAATTACCGGAATCCCATTCCCACCCGAATTCTAGAGTTTTTACCAGATTTCTAATATTTCCGCAATATTCCTAGAGTGGCTTTTAAAATTACAGAATTATCATTAAAAATTCGACATTCCTATCGGAATCCCAAAGTTCCTACAGGAATTCCGGAATTCCAAAGGAAATCTGAGATATCAGAATTTACATGTAAAATTACTTCTCGCATAACTTATGATCTCGCCCTAAAAGCCATGGGTAACCATGTGTGTAGCTCGTTGTTTCTGAGCATTTGAAAAGATTTACACGTTATTAAACAACTCTATGGTGAAGAAAGGATCATTCTCTACCTGCCGGTGGTGTTGGTTTGGATGCTTATTCATTCATTTGCTCAGAAACAACGAGCTACACACGTGGTTACCAATGGCTTTTGGGGCGTTATCTCAGATTATGCAAGACTTCATAAATATCTGAATTCACTCCGACATCCAAAAATTCCTAGAAAATAACATAATTATCGTAATGCCAGAATTCACACGGATATTACAAATTGCTACAGTCGATAATTTTACCGGAATCTCAGAATTGGCGGGGCGTAACCTCAGAATTCCTAAGCAAAACTTAATATACCTTCCGAAATATCAAAACTCATGTCGTTTTCCCATGATTTTACGTAAAAGTAAATTATTCCATTCAATTTCTCAATCTCAAAGCATGAGTAGCAACCTCTGAAGCTAACTACCAGTAGCTTTGTAGTAAATGCTACCTTTATTCATAGCAACGCGTTGTTTGTAGTATGTTCGAAAGGTGTAGAAAGGAAAATGACACAAATATGTTCCACTCGTGTTCCACATATAGCGTTTACTATCGAGAATGTAGTAAACTCAACTTTACTACATTTTATTCATACCGCTCAATGACATAAAAAACTTTAGAAGTGATGCATTTGTTACAGCAAAAGGGCAGTTTTTACTTAAGGGGGGCGTATTACACCTTTTTACCTTACTCTAATAAGGCAATCCATGAGACAGCTGCGATCAGCTGGTTTTTTGTTTACCATGAGTTTTTGACGTTTCGCGATTGGAGTGACCGTTCGATTACAAAAGAAAAAGTAAAGCTCTGATAACACTCGCATGCTTTGTTTACCCCTTCGCTTCAGTTGCATGCACACTTTTAGCTGTCAGTCCTATCGCGGAAAGTCCTCATGGATAGCCTTAAATCCTTTTTTTTTTCAAATTAACAACACTAACAATTAATTGACTTATTATAACTTTCAATCGGTTCAAACATAGAAAACATTACATTAAACTTAAACCAGTAAACTATGCAAAAAACATACTCAGGATGGTTATAAAACGAAGCCAAATCTCGACTTTTCAGGAGCACAAGTCTTGAAAACCAAACAACGCTCTGCGTTGATGACACCTGGGAGGGAGAAACCGATGCGAAATTTATGTACGTCAATTGAGTGAGCCGAGATTCACGAACTGTTACTGTGAGCCAGGATCTTGAACAATGGACAAACATGGTAAAAGCGCGTAATTGAGCAAAATATATTTTTACATTTCATCAAAGGTGACAAAAATCGAATGAGAATCACTTCATGCATCTTCAAAAATAATGTCACGAAAGCATCTTTTATTCTGGTACACAACAAAAGAAAACTACACTCAAAATAATCCAAACGTCATTGTTACGTGAAAACATACGTGTTTTTTTTCCATCGCACTTTTCACGTAGCTCTTACGTTAATCATAGGTAGCCAAGAATGAACGCATGAACTTTTGAACTTCGTCCATTCCACCGGCGCTGGATTTTCCGGTAGCTTTTACGAAGCGTTTTAATAGGACCTAGATGGTTTTGCATTAAATTAACTAGAATATAGACCAACCTTATCTCTAATAGGCTTTGGAAGAAAACTAATTCCCAATTGGAAAATGTAAACAAATCTAAAAGATTGTGATATTTTTATATTCAATCTGAGCATTATGAATCTTGTTTCCCAAATGTTGTGAGTATGTTCTGTTTTGTTGCAGCTTTCGCGTGCTAAAATTGATAGAGGTTATAAATCAGGTGTAAAATATGAAGTAATGCAGGGATTCTTCGGTATTAAAAGCATATTTACCTTAAAATCAATCTAACACAGGGTTTAAAGTTCAGCAGCTTCTGAAGTTCTGCAAAAATCAAGCGGGCGCCATCTTAGGATTTGCGCTCAACACCGAATGTATGTACAATATGCAGGTGTCAAAATGAACTTAGGCATCTACGTGAATTCCACGTGAGTGCGATAGGTAACCTCAGTAACAATTACCGATTCACTATTTGATGGTTATTAATGGCTTAGTGATCTTTATCTTAGTCAGGTGAAGTGAAGGCAAAATGAATTTGGAATGATCTACGTGATGTTTCACGTAGCAATGACGTTTGATTTTTTTTGAGTGTAGCGATTTTCATCAACCTTAAGGCGAAGTAGGCCGTCATTGAAATATTAGACTGGCCCACCTTAGTATGGGAGAAAAATAAAGTTGTATAATTCCACGGGGCACCACCAGGATTATTCTTTAGGGTTAGAGGGAGACTTCCTGAAAGTTTCAGCTCATTTGGTCGTTCCATGAGCTGGCGCAATTGAATTGAAGTTAATATGGGATTTTCAGCTCCAACACATAGAAAACAGCACATCATCTCCTGTTTGAGTCAGGAAAATGGTTGATCGCGTTCAATTGAACCCAGAATGTCAAAAACACTACTTGATACTATAGCAAATAATATTGTAGAAGGTTGTATGATGATTAAAATTGATAAAGTTGGTGTTTTAACTATCTGAAGTAGATTTGCAATATTGCATAGTATTCCTTCAACTTAGCTGGGTGGTAGCCACTAAGCGCATCATAGCCACCTATGACGCTGGGCGAGCTGCGACACAAAGTGCATGCACATGTGTGATTGTACGGGAGTGCTGATCTAAGCCTAACTTTCAACAACTGAAAGCTTAATGAAAATGAGCTTAAATCCAGATACAACCTTCGGCAACTATGTTCATTAGCGTATCAACTAGTGAATTTGTCATTCTGGGCTCAATTGAACGCGATTGACTAGTGTACGAGACGAAACAGTGACATAGGGTCAATTTTCAATATATTTGAGACGAATATTCCATACAAACTTTGAATTGAATGCGCCAGCTGGGGGAGCAACCAAATGAGTTGAAATTTTGAGAGAGCTTTTTTCTTACCCTAAGGCACATATCTAGGGGGTGCCCCGTTGAATTTTACAACTTTTTTGTTTAAGGGCCAGTCTATTGAAATATGTACGCGTCGTTGATGAGTGTTGCTAATTCATCTCACGATTTCGAATCAAAGAAAATCAGTTGGTTTTGCACTGACACAGCTGAAAAAGTATCAGCATACTTTATGCATGTAAGCGCGTACAGTGTTACTTTTTCAAGTCAATATAAACTATCGAGAAAGAGTTTTATCACTTTGAAATGCAAGCTGAAAAGTAATCATTGTTGCCAAAACGAATGACGGGCTAATTAGCCTTAAGCCACTATGGTAAGTTGAGTGTCGTTGGCAAGCTTTTCTTGCAGTTTGGAAAAACTTTGCTGCATATTTCGTGTGTAGTATCTGCGCCTCCCTCCCAGGTCCCCACCACCAGCAAGCAATTTGATCGATTTTCAAGACGAACGGTTGTTAGATTCTCCAGACTTGTGCACTTTTCAAGTTTGCTCGGTTTTATAATCACCTTAAGCCACTAAATGGTAAGTTGACTTTGGTTGTAAATATCCATCAACCGGCGAAAAAAAGTCATTTTTTCTTACAAAACGGCCAAGTTTGGAAACTTGGATCTTGACTCCTAGAGCTCCGATTGATCTGAAATTTCTATCGTCACTAGCAAATAACTTGAAATTTATGCAGTAACTCACGCCATTTTGATCACACACATTGAAGTTATCGCAAATGTCTCATATTGAAAAAAATGGCAGAAATATCAAATGGTTCTGATATATTTTAAAAACTATGAATTTCACAGAAAAAAAAAAGTTTTACACTCATTTTTCTCTTGTTAAGTCAAACATTTTTACCAAAGGGATATTGCTCTAAATTCTTTAGTTTCAAAAATAGACAACTACCGAAAAACTAAACATTACATATAGGGTGCAAAGCTACTTAGGCACTTCCATGATTCACTTTGGCATGGGGGGTTTTTCTCGGCTGAATTGTCGCAGATTTTGCAATAAGAAGCACTTCAATACGACGCACATTGTGGCAAAATATGAGCTCAGTAGCTTTCAAAAAACCCCACTGCCGAAGTGAATCAAAAGTGCCAAGAATAGGATCCGGCTCCCTACTTTACAATTGGATTAAATGGACAAATTGATGTGAAGTTTTGCGAGAAAGTTACACGCCTTCTCGGTGAGAATCGAAGTCACGACTCCCTGATCTCTAGTTAGGGCGCGTTACCCCTATACCACGAAAGGACTCATGAACGCAGAAGTTAACCTGAATTCTATTTCAGTTCAATAATCACGCGGTCCTTTTTCGCAAAGTGCACCTCTTTCGAATTAAATGCCCATCCAAACACAACGCTTTCTATTTATATCCAATGCCTAGCCCGAGATCGCATTATATTTTAGGCATTGGAAAACTTCACAACAATTTCTATTCTATTCTAAGCGCTTGCACAGCCAATATTGAAAAGCATCCTGGAAATATCAGAATTTCTTCTGGTATTTTCTTGTCAACATTAAGGCTGAGTAGCCCATCATTCGTTTTGGCAACAATGATGACTTTTCAGCTTGCATTTCAAAGTGATAAAACTCAGTCCTGATAGTTTATATTGACTTGAAAATATATCACTGTACGCACTAACATGCATAAAGTATGCTGATACTTTTTCAGCTGTGTCAGTGTAAAACCAACTGATTTTCTTTGATTCGAAATCGTGAGATGAATTAGCAACAATCATCAACGACGCGTACAAATTTCAATGACGGCCTACTTCGCCTTAATATTTGTAGCATATTGGTAATGGGATACAAATATTAAAATGGCCAGGCCCACTGTGCAGACTTGGTGTTGAAGATAATTTAAAAATTGTCGGCGATCAGATTATTCAATTGTGAATAACATGATAGACGAAAGTTTTTTAAATTTTGTAAAGGAAGAAACGGGGAACTTCACAACAATTTGTCCATTTAATCCAATTGCAAAGTTTTTGTAATGTTTAGTTTTTCGGTAGTTGTTGTACTTCCACTCGGCTGGTTAGCCGTTAAACCACGAATCATAATTAGTTAAAAATCCCAGGTTAAAAATAAGTATTCAAAAATAGTTTAAAATCACAAATTCAGCATTTTTGACACAATATTTTTGTAATTGTATATTTGCGATAACTTTAAAGTGGGTGATCAAAATGCTGTGATTTTTTCACAGCACAAATTTAAAGTTGCGGTAAAAATTTCAGCCCAATAGGAGCTAGAATCCAAGTCACCAAACTCACTGGTCATTTTGTATAGAAAACGGTAAAATTATTTTTTTTTTTCGCCGGTTACTGTATATATATCTATATAAATAAAAATGGAATGGTGTTTGTATGTCACAAAATGGCTTAGAAGCTGATGAACGGATTGACGAAAGTTTTTCACAGTTTCACTCGACAAAGGATGCGACGTGATAGTGCGAGGAAAAAGTTTGGGAAAGGCTCCAGAATTATTGGGAAAACAGGAGAAAACTAATGTGTAATTTTGTATCGAGGATTACATGACGTTTTACAACAGCCTACTTGATGGCAAAACGAAGTAACGGGCACCTCCGCGGATGTTGTGACGGAATTTGTTTGTGAAACTGGCAACACTGCAATAGAGAAATAGTCAGTAGTGTTCTTTGGAAGAGAAGAGTTCGGGAGGCCGTTTCTTTGGTAGTGCGGAGTGAACACCAAAATGTATGTAATTATAATAATTGTAATTTGTAATATTTATACTGAATAAACCATTTTCAGCATTGAAGCTGCGAGCATTGAGGCTGCTGTCAATTTTTGTGTGTTTCTGCCAAAGGTGACTCTCCCCCTCCCCAACAGCGGATTTAAACTGGCTCCTCCGCGGAGGTGCAAAATGATCTCTGAAATCGATCCCTGTACTCGGTTTTGATCGACTTTTTTTCTCATAAAAACGGACTGGTGGGACACCGAGGTACTGTTCCGTTGAATACTGTTAATAGTAGGATAAATATACTTACCGGGAGCAATTGTGGAAGTGACCGATTTGGTGGCAAAAACTCTTCCCGTGGCACTTGCCGTTCCGTTTGTTTTGCTTGCTTTCGAGGGCAATCCGGAGGTTATCGATGAAAGCTGCCGTTTAAATTGCTGAGCCGCGTTATTCGTCTCTGGACCCAAACTGGAGGGAACCCTCATGTTAATATCGGTGGCGGAAACACTTCGGCGTAGATTGGTCGGCCTAAAAACTTGTTTCCCCTGAGAATTACTTGCCGAATTTAGATTACTTTTAGCCGAAGAAATGGTTTCCAAATTTGGCACAAACTTGGGTCGGTGAAAATTTGGCCTGCTGAGGTCGGTTGCCGAGCGACTGCGACGCAATTTGCCACGGTTCAAAACGGCAGCATTGACAAGCTCGGGAGAAGCGAACCGTTTTCCGTTGAAATCCAAATCGGCCGGAACGTTCAGCAAATCGGAAAAAGGAGGCCGGGCGTTACCCGGGAGACTTGCCATTCCGGTTGGTTTTTTGATAAAGCTGGGTTTGGGTATTTTGGACTCCATCATTGTGTCGTTGATCTCGCAGGCTGTTGATAGGAAACAATTTCATTACCTACTACTTTTGGCTTTTATTCAATGATTTACTTACCGAATCCTGCAATATTCTTCAATAGAACAATAAACAACACTTTTTCTTCTGAAAAAACACGTATTTTAAATCCGGAGAACGATTATTTTCTGTTTCCGCATACAGGTGACCGTTTATTTTGCCAGTGAAAGCGTCGTCGAAGATGAGTAAAAATTAAAATTTCGCGGGTCACTCACCGAAGCAGTAACCGTCAAAAACATTAGACAGCAGCGCCGCCGTGTGCCGAGCATAAAAAGTAGTAGGCACGCTAAACAAATGTTACTCATCCAGGGGATCATTGAAGGTAACTCTTATGGCACTCACTGCATCAAAACAACTAAGCCACCGCATGGATAAATATTGTTTAGGGCCTGTTCATAAATTTCATAATGCTAGATGGGGTGGGTGGGTATCCTCAAAATGTTACAGTTCACACAAAATTTGTAAAATATTCATACAGAAAGCGTTACAAGGGGATGGGTGGGTATCAAAAATGACAATTTCTGGCGTTATGAAATTTGTGAATGAATCCTTATTTCTCTCACTACTGGAGCCTGGTATCCACATCCTAAGTAGAGCGGTCAAGAACAATTTGTTGCTAAAGCCTGGTATCCACATCCTAAGTAGAGCGGCCAAGTACAATTTGTTGCTAATTACCAAAGTAATTTTGACAGCTGATCAAGAATGAACGAAGTGTCACTTTTACTTGCGGAATAATTGAGCGGCATATTTTTCCGTACGGAATAGTGACAGCTCCATTTGATTTGTACGGCAGGCGTTACCAATGTTACGAAATCAGCTTTACTTGTCAACTGGATACAGGTCAAGTAATTTGGACAGCTGAAGTATTTCTTGGCCATTACTTGTCCTATCCTTTTGCACAGTACTTACGAAGTGGATACTACCCATAATAGGGTCCTAAGGCCCTGTCACAATTTTAGTGCCAAACGCTTAAGTTTAGGCCAAAAACACATGTTTACTCAATTTTTTAATGTTTTTCCACAGAGAAAATGACGTAACACTTAGAACAAATCTCGATCAAAATCATAGTCGCGAAATCATGTACGCCCAATGCTAAAAACACTGTAGTTGGCCGATGGACCAACAGGTGGCGGTAGTGCGTAAACGTCAAACACGAACAAAAACGACGCGAGCGCTGCGGGAGGTCGATTGACCACCTACCCAATATTTGAATCGATCGTTACACTCAAGAAAATAGCTTCCTTCAATTCATGTGAATTTGCACATACATTGCTCAAATTGCCAAAATCATTAGTTTTATTTGTGTCATATATATAGCATTTGAAACATATTCAAAGTATGTGCAAGTTATACGTTCTTCTGAAGCACATTGTGCAAAAAATATGGCGTCCGTGTGAAGGTTTCGCGGTAATGATCTTGTTGAGCTGTATTTATCCAGCGTTATTTTGGCTGCATCGGAAAGTATATTTGCTAAAATTCAATACTTTGATATTATTTAACTTATGCTTACTTTTATGCAGATCGAGAATCGAATTTCATCTGAAAGATGTTACAGCAAAAAAAGATTATCGACTGATGAACTCACTGCCCACAGAGATTGCATAGAAGACCAATACGAGTCGCCCCAAAAAGTTGATAATTTTTGGTTTGTTTTCTTCTGCTGCTCATTCTGATTCATTGTTTCATCGTGAAACTGTTCTAATGTGTTTATCAGACTATATAATAAACTTTATTTATATCACTTATTTGTTTTCGCTCATTATTGGATTTAACGAAAAAAAAAACAAAAAACCTTCATTGAAATGATTTGGTCGGTCAATATACTCCATTGAAGCCGCCCATGTAAAGTATGTGCCTGGATTATGGATTTGATATGAAATAATCATGCTTTCAATGGAAATTAAGATTGGCGACAATTCATTGATTACGCACATACTTTCCATATGCAAACCCCCATTGCAAAAATCCACATGGGTTGGCACATGAATCAAATGAAGACATTATCTTGAGTGTATGAATTTCAACCCGATTTCTTGTGGCGAATTTTCATAAGGAGTTCCTATATGTTTATCGATAGTTCATTTTACGAGACGTTTTTGAATAGCTGATCGCTCATTTTATGAATGAAAATTTGACAGGAGGCGGTGTCGTAACGTGTGGAAGTAACAGCAATATCATCAGCGTTGCCGTTTCTTAAAATGGACTATAGCCCATTTTCCTGATTAATTTAATATATAAATATGATATAGCTGTCATTTGAGCAGGAGAAACTGCTTAAGTAGTTGCAGTAATATGCTCTTTCGTGTTATTAAATAAAAATAAGATTTCATTTAAATATTTGGGACCCTATTGTCACCTCATTCGACTCGTCTCACCTCACACGTCGCGCAGAATAAGCACATTAGATGTGTATCTGTCTTGTGTATGGGTGATATGAATAAAAAACTTTGAACTTTACTACATGTAGCATCTACTCAAAAACAAAATCCACAAAGTTTACTACACTTTTGGAATGAATAAAAAACTTTTCGAACATGTAGTACTTACTACTTTCTAGAAATCCTTTATAAGAGAGATTCGCGGAAGCTGACATTTCTGTCAAAGTGTGAGCCAATCGAGCAGCGAGTGCTGTCAAAGTGTGAGCCAAACGAACATGCGTTATGTTTATTTTGAACTTTTCTTGAGGAGTAATGTAATCCGCTTGAAATTATTTCGGTAAAAGTAATTTTGCAAATATGAAATGTTTTATTTTTTTAAATTTTTGTCAACGCGATTTTTAGTTTTTGATTTTTTCGGCTGTTTATTAGTTTTGATAATATCATATTATGTAGCTCAAAGATCTATAACGAAACAAAATACACTTTATAGCAATGAGGAAGTCATGTCCGTGTTACAATATTATTCTCGACGCCGAGCAAAATCAGCACTGCTGGTCTGTTGCCAAATCATTCCATTTTACTTCCGCTTATCTCTCTATAAAGGATCACTACTACTTTTGAACATGAGCAGTGACTGAAGCTGCACGTTAAGAAATTTCCATTCAGAGTGCAGAGTGATTCTGCACGTAAAGAATAATCTATTCAGAGTGACGCTTAAAATTAATACAATCATGCATATGAAGAAAATGCATGGAATCTAATCGATTACGCGACAATTTGCACAAATCATGAAGGTGCTGTTATTTGAAAAGATTTGTAGTGTAATTTTGCGATTAGTCTGGTATTCTCTCTATGTCTATGATTTTATGATGATGGTACATCAAAGAATTTTCTGGGTGGTTTTCGGCCTTCGCCAACGCCGATGATTTTTTAAATACTAGCTTAACATTTATGAAGAGATCTTGAGATTACAGCTATCAAATTAGGAATCACATATTTTCTAGCACCAGTACTGGTATTCTGGTGAAATTGCGGTAGAATTTTGATGCTCCCCGTGTGTTTTCTTAACAGCATGTTGAATTCCGATGTTCTAAGTGTTTCTGTGATATTCTCGTTATTTTGGTGGGGTTTCTGATAGTATCCTTGGAATGTCTAGAACTTAGAATGTAGAGATTTTTATGAGAATTGTAGTGATTCCATTGGTAGTCGTTAGAATTCAATGAAGATCTCCCCTACAACACCAGGGTTCCCTTTGAAATTATTAAAATTCTGAACGATTGCACAAAAAATCCCATTGAAATCTATAAAATATTTACCGACATTCAAAAGGTTTATATTAAAGCTTTACTTTGAAATTCCAACGGAACTGGAGATCAACGGAATCTTAAAGGTTTTTACAATAATTCCAAAGATTGATTTTCGGAATTACAAATATTCACACAATAATTCGCAGGAATCCCACCGCAATCTCATAGATTCTTACAGAAATATCGTCTCAAAGATACCCACAGAATTCCAAGAGATTAATATTCGGAATCCCATTCCCACCCCAATTCTAGAGTTTTTACCAGATTCCTAATATTTCCGCAATATTCCTAGAATGGTATTTAAATTTTCAGAATTATTATAAAAAATCCGACATCCCTATCGGAATCTCAAAGTTCCTACAGGAATTCCGGAATTCAAAAGGAAATCTGAGATGTCAGAATTTACACGTAAAATTCAGAATTACTTTATTAATATCTGAATTCCTACCGACATCCTAAAATTCCTAGAAAATAACATAATTATCGTAATGCCAGAATTCACACGGATATTACAAATTACTACTGCCGGTAATCTTACCGGAATCTCAGAATTGGCGGAGCGAAAGTTTTCGTAACCTCAGAATTTGCAAATTTGCAAAACTCAAAATACCTTCCGATATATCAAAACTCTCGCGAAACATTACTAAAGGACCTATCTAACATTGAGAGGCTCTCTTTGTTTACTTTCTCTTTCATTAATAACTGAGTCACATTAATCTCTTCTGTTGCGTTTTTTGTATGAAACGCTAGTCAAGGAAATTGACTTTCGATCTATAGTGAAAAACTTCCCAAAATCTTTAGTGTTCCACTGTTATAATCGAAAGAGAACGAGAGAGGAGAGAATCTCTCATTTGTATATAGGTCCTTTAAGCCCCAAACGCAATGATAGCGGAACGGCAACGGAATGCGGAACCGGTTCGCCAGCATGAATCACACCATCTCGACTGAGCTGATAACGAGTGAAATTGAACCAACACTGAGTCGACAAGCTTGTTGTAGTTTCCGCTTTCCGTTGCCGTTCCGCTATCATTGCGTTTTGGCCTTTAGTAATGTTCCGCGAGAACTCATATCGTTTTCCCATGATTTTTACTCAAAAGTAAATTATTCCATTCAATTCCGCGAACTCAAAGCATGTGTAGCAACCTCTGAAGCTAACTACCAGTAGCTTTGTAGTAAATGCTACCTTTATTCATAGCAATGCGTTGTTTGTAGTATGTTCGAAAGGTGTAGAAAGGAAAATGACACAAACATGTTCCACTCGTGTTCCACATATAGCGTTTACTACCGAGAATGTAGTAAACTCAACTTTACTACATTTTATTCATACGGCCCAATGAGTGTCGATGGTGAGTACCGTAGACCCCCCGTCAATCCATCGAACGTATTTTTCGAGCAGGCCTCAAATCTGAGTCCGACGCCATCGGTTCGTCATGCCATTTTTGACAAGATCATTTTTTTCGCAAGTCGAAGTCGCGAAGCTGCTGTCTGCTTTTTATTTCAGTCGTCTTTTCTGATTCGTAAGCAAAAGAAATACTTTTTGCCAGCAATATCCGTAGTTTTCACCGGTATAAACGTTCTCTGGAAGCAGTTCCGCATTACCTTCCGAAACACTGGATTACCATTGCTGCCGAGAGCATGATTGAAGCTTGAAAGGAAGCGCAAAACCCGACGCATTTACGCATATAAGAGTTTGGCTCGTGCTTTTCGTTCATCATTATCGCTCCCCAGTTGGCAGAAGGTGCTGCACGGATCCATCCATCGAATCAAAGCCCCCTAACGTTTTCCTCCATCGGAAGTGCCATAGAAGAATTCGTCGCAATTGAAGCCCAAACACGGCAGCACCGTTAGCAACGGTGGCAACGTTTTACTTTTAGTTTTTTTTTTAATTTTTATTTTCCTTTTGAGTTGCAATTTTAATTTCTGCCAAAATTGACGAGGAAACGCTGGATTCCATTGTCTTTGAAGCGATGGCTGACAGACTAACCCAGCTTCAGGACACGGTAAATCAGGTAAGTGAGCGGAATTCGACAATGCAGGGCTGGTAGCAGATTTCGGACGTCAAGGTGTTGATTATCTAAAAAAAACTGGAAAGTCAGAGAATGTCAGGGAATTCAACTGTTAATCTGAAAATTCAGGGAATTGTACAGAAGGTAGGAAAATGTTTCAATAATATACCATAAAGCACCCTAATTAAACGCCTCGTCTAATTCCGCGCATATGGTTTAAAAATTGTCGAAATTCATGAAAACATTAAATTTTTTCCATACTGATATCTGTTAATATCTGGTAGTACACAATCGCAACTTAAAATCTATATAAATAAAAATGGAATGATGTTTGTATGTCACGAAATGGCTCACGAACGGGGCAACGGATTTGAATGATTCTTTCTCCATTTTGTCCGTCAAGGGTTCCGACGTGTTTGTGTGTATAAAAGTTCCAGGTTGTTCACCGGGAAAGTAGGAAAAACGGTACTGAACGGAACTGTCATTTTGTATGGGACGATTCATAGCGGTTTTCAACAGCCTACTTGATGGCGAGACGAAGTTTGCCGGGACCACTAGTTATTAATAAAAATCATTTCCATTTCATTAGAAATATTCCAAAATGCGTGGAATTAGGGTCTTAGGTGCGCTGAATGGATCATTAAAATAACCAAAACGGCCGCTATGAAAAGCATAGATAGCGCCACCGTAGCCTTGTGTGTTTGACAGAACAGCAATGCTGTCACAATGTTAAATCCCATATACAGTGGCGCCTTTGTTTAAATGCGGTGAGCACTTGCAAAAACTACCTTCAATGATCCATTACGACGCTACAAACTAGTTGCTTGTCTATGCAATGTTATCGATCAAGCCAACTCAGCAATACAATAATCATGTTAATACATTGAATACGACTTCCGCACGATCTGAGTAACTCAATCGATCAAAATAGCAGCTTATCTTTGAGAAAACTTTCTTATTCATACTGGAGTAAACTCTACTTACTGCCGTCCTACGCATATTTGTCCCGCGGTCCATAGGGTTTACATAGAACATGGGACAAGTAGGCGCAGAAGGGCAGTTTACTACAGTTATTACGTGGAAGTGCTCATTGAACACTAAGCTGAGAAGCAGGCTCTGTCCCAGTGAGGACGTAATGCAAAGAAGAAGAAGAGGAAACGAACTAGTTTCCTTGCATTTAGATGAAGATAAATCAAAACCATATATCAAAATTTCAAGAGCTCATGAAAATTTAAGGTGTGGGGTTAGCAAAAATATACCGTTGGCTATGACTTTCAATTTTCTATTTTTTTTTTTTGAAAATTTCTAATTTGGATCCAAGCGTTACTTCAGTATTGTATTAAAAGCTTTCTTTCCTTTTTTTTTCCATTTTTTTTTCTAAGAATGTACTTAGGAATTCCTTTTAAAATTCTGAAAATTCTTCTCAAGATGCTTTATGAAAATCCTTTCTGGATAATTCCTTGAAAGAAAGACTTTCTGAATCGAAAGATGTTTTTTACTAATCCAGAAAATTTAGAGAAAGCAAAAATTATAGAAATTTGATTTGAAGGAATCCCCTCGATAATGCATTAAAATTTTGTGAGAGTTCTTGAAGATATTCACGGAATATCTTGAAGGAGTTTCTTAGAGCATAAAAAGAGGGGCCTAAACGCAAAGGTGACGTTTAGTCGGTTTGAGTAAAATATACTTTAACAAATCTTTGTTTCTAAGCTTTCCAACTGTATTTTTAGGTCCTTTTTCTGTCCAACACAAAAATTAGGTTCTGTCACTTACACCCTTTTCCCCCTAACCCCCTGATTAAGAATTTTTAGAAAAAGTTCTGGAGGTGATTTCTTAGATTAAAAGAATTTTTAAAGAAATCTTTGGATTAGTTTATGGAGGAACAATGTAAAAGTTCTCAAAACAGTAAATGAAATAATTCCTTTTGATATTACAAAAACGGAGCTTCTGGAGGAAATCTTAAAAAAGTTCCTGCAGAAGTTAGTTATTAGAGAAAGACCTGGAAAAATACGTTTAGGAATTTCAAAAGAAATCTTCTAAAGTAACTAATTATTGGAAAAATTGATAGAAAACAGGAATTGGTAAACATAAATTTGATGTGATAGCATATTTGACAATTTTCAGAGTAATCCCTGTTGAAATTTCTGATCAAGTATTTCGAATCGTATTTTACTGCAATGAGAAGGAAAATGGTAACTTTGGAGACCATTTTGGTTAAAAAAGTGACTTCATATACCTTGCTTCCACTAATAATGGAGACTTTTTTTTTAATAAAATAGAGACCTGCCACCAGCCTTTGAAAATGTTTTTGTTTTGTAAAATTATTAAACTGATTGTCTGTTTCTAGCAAGCGGAACACTTCTGCAACAGCATCGGTATACTGCAACAGTGCTCGGTTCCGAGCAAGTTTCCTGGCTTCGAGCGAACTGGCTCCCAAACTCCGCAGCAAAACCAACAGGAAGATTACGCGCAATTATTTTCCACCCTGATCTCACGATGCGCCAAGGACATCGACACGTTAATCGAATCTCTGCCCAGCGAAGAAAGCTCCATTGAATTGCAGGTGCAGGCCCTGAAACGGCTGGAAATAGAAAACCAGGAATCGGCGGAAAAGCTCGAAGAGGTCGTACGGAAAGGCGAACTTTTACTAGAGAAAATTCAAGCTGCCTTGAGTGACATTGCACAGTCCCAACTGGATATGCAGTATTCATCGTCGCCGAAGAAGCAATGACTGTCAGCCACAACAGTTTCCGGCATTGGGAGGACGGAACCATTTGTCCGCTCGGCTGCCGCAGCTACTGTTACCAGTACGAGTACACTTATTGAGGAGGAAGGATGCATCGCGAGGGAAAGCGACAAAATGTGTTAGTTATTTTCAGTTTCTTTGTTTTATATCATTACGTTTCGTATGCATCCGTTGTAAACTAGTGATAATACTTACATAATATAATGAATACATGAGATAACTAAAACATAACGATAAGTTATTAATAAAGCGACATTTGAAACCGTGACTTTATTTTACATGTGGTTTTTCAATTACAGTTATTTAATTCTCTTTCATTTTTCATTTTCATTTTGCAGCGTTTGGTGGGGCAATGAGAGCGCAAGTCAGTCCAAAGCCGGGGGAAGGGATAGGTAATGGCCGTAATAGTCTATGCGGACCACTTGAACACCATCGGAAAGGATAAGAAGGGTTGGGGTAGGGTATAGGGAATTGGAGAAGACTTGACACAGTAATGCGATTAATGCTGCAAAATGTAAATGTGCTGAAAGCAATTTAATTTGAGTTTTGAAGTTTGATTTGACTTATTAAAATTTCAGATAGATGATTTGACTTATTAAAATTTCAGATAGATCGGCCATTGTACAAGTAAGAAAGAATATGCTGATCGTTTTCTAGAAATTTAATAAACAACAAAATAATAACAATATGAGAATGATGCAAAGGGCTGCTGATGGCACGATGCGACGCTTTAGGAGATTTTGATACTGATTGAACATTACTATAAAGAGCGCAATTCAATCGATGGTGATAACTTTACAAACTTTATCTGTTTTTGCACTGATTGACGATGCTGATTTATATAAAAAATATTTAATATTATTAGTTCATTTGTTTGTGTAATCTATAAGTTAATAATGGAAAAAATTTACATACCCTTGATGATGATACTTCCCTGACCAGAAATATTCTATTTTGAGCATCCTTTTCGAAGCTATTCTATCCAGGTATCCATGTACTGCTTTCAATCCTGAAATTATTCTTATTATGCATGCTCATGCATTATATTAGTGATGCTCATAATCATGCAACAGATAAGAAGGAGAGAAAAAGAGAATATAGGAACAGTGATTAGTAATGAGTTAATTATGTAGTTTTGTTAGAATTATAAACAATTAAACAGTAGTAATGAATAGCTTACAAAAACTTTGCAGCATAGCTGAGCCTTTCGGATCGTAAGACCGATGTATAAAAATAATTTGTTTCGAAATTGTCCGCGTGGTCTTCTAGTGCCCCTATTAGATAAGAATCAGTCATAGACATACATACCGAATGCTCGCTATGACCAACATTTGTATATGTATAGCCTTAGCTGATGTGGCTTTTCTAATAGGTAGTTCTTTCACTCATTGATTGTCTTCAAAACCTTGTCAAGTATAGAAAATTGATTTTATTTCATTTATTACTACATTGAAGCTACATTGTACTTATTAAATATTAGATATTATTTTATGTTTTTATCACTATTGATATTATCAAGGCCAGAATTCCCAGTGAGTAAAGAATTTTATAGTACTAGAACACCATAGAAGATCGCTAAACCTTACCTAATCATGGAACGGCTTTTTGCTCTATTATTTTAAGTAGATGCTATTGATCTCCCTTTGCTCCTATCCGCAACCCGGTGCACGCGCCCTGTTGGTTTTCGAAAACCTCGTAGAAGATTACAAACCGTCAATGGCATTCCCAATTACTACCCCACATTGCACATTCAAGGGTCTGATTGTGCTCCTAACCCACCCTCAGTCTGTAATCTTCTCGCCAGTTTGAAATTATATTTTCCCGAAGTGAAAGTAATTTTGATGAGTGATAGCGTAGTGCAGCCCAACTGCATAGTACAGTAGTTTAACCAGAGTCTTTAGGTCAGAAGATAATATCTAAATTTTGTAATAAAGAGGTTGCCATTGCTTTAAAATTCACCCAACATCTAATCAAAACTACTAACAACAGCGATCAATTATCAAAATTCATCGCTCCCTGGAAAATATAATTCCAAGCCCAGGGAATTACAGTTATTTAATTCTAATATGAAAAGACCATAAAATTTTGGAAAATTTCTTGCAAGGGAGAAATCTGAAGACAGTCGCTGGAGACGATAAATCAGGGAGTGTGGAGATGACACACCTCGGTCGACTAAACTAGACACCGACGGGCCCTACCATCTCCTTCAAGAAACCAATCGACGGTATTAGAGAGAATCCAGTGTAATATTTTATTACATTGCGAAAATTGTAATAATTTTCTATATGTGTATTAATATTCGGACCTATCCTATACATTGAATTCATTTGAATGAGATCAAATAAACTTGTTATTGTGAGTCAAAAATATGTGTGAAACCACATAGCAAAACTCTATATAGTTTCACACATAACGCGTATATGGAGAGAACTGGTGAACATCAATACAGAAGAAGACTACCTGGGGCAGACACGAACATTCTGAAAATGCCATTATTTTTGTTTATTTTTATACTTTTAAGCCCGGGGTGTCCCGTCTTTGTGCATTCAGATCAACTTTTTTTTTGTTGAACTGTGTTAGGGTGATGTGCTAGTATCCATCGTATTAAGCATTGATCAGTGAGAACTGCAATTTTCCCAGTATTGCACACTGAACCAACAAATATCATAGAAAATATTAAAAACCTCACATACCCTTGCGATAATTGAAATCCGATTCATTTCATGTGTATCCATTGATATTCATTGAAAGAACCCATAAATCTCATTATGATATTTCATACCATTCATTTACCAACACTGTGTATTGTATATGACATAAGTCATGTATGTCATACGATGAATGTTATCTGATTTTCCGATGTGAAAATTCAGTCTTATTATTTTCGTATTTGATTCGTACTTTCGTGATGGCGAATTTGGCTCTGTTGATTTCATTATGATGGATTTAAATCAGTTTAATTGTTAGTGTCATGATTTGAAACTGTGAAATAGTTAACAAATATAAGTAAGTAAAATATTCAAAACTAAAATTGAACGTAATTAAATTTTGGAATTTAAGTTACAGGAAACATCAAAAACTTTGGAACAAGCACGAAAGGGACAGAAAGTTCAGTACGACCAGAAGTATGGGATGCGATTTTTTAAGTTATCAATTATTGTGATTGGCTATGCAATGTAATTGATAATTAATTAAATAAATGGTGTTTTAATTATAATTATATTGTTGATTATATTGAAAAACTGAAATGAAATCGTCACAAACTTATTATACTATCATATAAAAACTATTGACAATATTGATATTTTTTATCTGAATAAAACATAACATTCATTGGCAACATACAATGGTTCATATCTTCAATTTTCATGAAATGTATGTGTTTTATCAGATGAATCTAATTAAATCGAAATCTCACAAGTTTATGTTATAAGTTGATGAGCTTTATGTGAAAAGCTCTATGGAAAAAAACTATATGTGTTTTCAGATAAATCGGACATGATTACTTGGTTCAGTGCAGTGAATGATGCTGATACGAACCGATGCCAAACAATTCTTTCTCAAAATGGCTTTAGCATTGTACAATAACATTTTGATAAATCTTGATCTCTTTTTGGAAATAATGCAAATAAAATGCATCTTTCCGTATTCTCAATCCGTCGTATCGTTTTCAACTCCGTCGCAATCAGTTTCCAGATTCGTCTCACAACTTACGGCTCACTTTGATGTATTGAGTGGTTAAAACACAATACATCAACGCTATAATAAAATGTTTTACTAGAAAATATAGATCTACGGGCATCTCCCTCCATTCCTTCAGCATGATGGAATATACTAATTTCCTTTAAAATTAATTGTTCCTCATCAAAATTCAGCCCAAACATATGAACACAAATTCATTTTGACCGTACAATTCTAGCATTTGCTCACAGTACAGCGAAAACAACACAATCAAAGGAACCGTATTTTTACGTCGAGCGTCGCGCACACATTGATACGCACAAACTTTTTTTTCTCAGTACGACGGATTGAACTTTGTTTACATTCTCAATTATACGCGGCGGTTGAGGAAATTTCGTAAAATTTGGGGATTTATTGAAGTTTTACGGTGTGTGATTGGAATGTAAACCTTCAGTGAAGAAGTACGAAGGTTTTCCATAGTGAAAATAAGTGCCCGGCGATGTAAGTCACACAGGGGGCGGGAAGAAACTTGTGTTGGAAAGTGGTGTGACTGATGTCGATCGCTAAGCATTTCTCTCAAATCGTATTCGTCCATGCGATTTCGGTGAAAAAGTGTAAAGTGGATAATTGAACTGAAGTTATTTATCGAAATACAGTAGTTTCATTGCATTTCTGGTGTACAGGTGGACAAATCATAAAAGCTTTCACAAAATTACATTTGGAAAATGAATCTTTGTTGCAGGTAAGTTGGAAAATCCGTCGTAGTGGAACATTTTAAGTTTGATACGACGAATAGTAGCTCTTACGACGAAGTAGAGCGAAACCCTATGGGTCGAAAAATTGAAACAATGGGTCGAAATATAGCACAAAAAAACAAAGCCATTTATCCCGAAAAATACAAAAAATATAATGCAATATCACCTGATAGACTCTATACATGAACAAATACAATGTTTTCTTATTCGATTGTAAAATTTGAATATTAGTTAAGGCATTTTTGCAGGATTTATAGGGGTTTTCATCTCATTTGCTGGTTTCATGGGTCGAATTATAGTGCTTTTACCCTAATATAAATAGCATGATCATGTTTGTGGCATGATCTTCATAACCACTGGTACAATGCAGCAATGCTTTTTCATAAGGGCTTATCTGCATACATCGATTTCTCTCCATCGTTGCTCTTTTTGCGTTATTGTAGAACACTCTTTTCGTAACATATTTTGTACTGTATGATGAAGAATCACTACATTTTGCTTTATTAACAAGAAATATTAGAGATTTATCTCATTTCAAGCGTGTGCTAGAATAAGGGCGTAAGTCGCACGATCGATTTCTCTTCATAGACCCTTCATCTTCTTCTTCTTGGAATTACGTCTTCTCTGGGACAAAGCTTAGTGTTCAATGAGAACTTCCACAGTTACTAACTGAGAGCTCTCTTTGCCAAAGTTGCCATTTTCGCATTTGTATATCGTGTGACAGGTATGATGATAATCTATGCCCAGGGAAGGGAAGGAAATTTCCATTACGAAAAGATTTTGGACCAACCGGGAACTGAATCCAGACACCTTCAGCATGGCTTTGTTTCGTAGCCGCGGCCTCTAACCACTCGGCTCGGGATTTTCGGAGGGCCCGATGGTCGTTTTCTGTATTGTTTTACCAGTTTTACTTCGACATTTTGTGAAGATTGACATAATTGGATGGAGTAAACTTTTTTTTCTTAGTCTCGTGACGGGCCAGTCCTAGTTTCCTAGACTTCATCCATTCCTCAACTATGGCAATAGAGTGCGCTGCTGTCAACTCTACTTCCTCCATCAATTCACCATCGGCCACTAGGGTAATATCGTCGGCGAAGCCAGCAATCTTAACACCCGTCGGAAGGGGCAGCCTCAGTACGTCATCGTACATCGCATTCCATAACAGAGGGACCAGGATTGAACCTTGAGGTACTCCCGCGGTGATTTGAGCGCTTTTCTGCCCCTCCTCTGTGTCATACAGTAGAATCCTACCATCAAAATAGCTTTCTAGAAGCTTACACAACTGCACCGGTACCTTGAGACGGTGAAGTGCGTGTGCGATTGCTTCCCAGCTTGCGCTGTTGAACGCATTCTTCACATCCAGAGTAACAACCGCGCAGTAACGGATGCCGCTCCTCTTATGCTCGATTGCCACCTCAGCTCTCTGAACGACCGACTGGATGGCGTCCAGAGTAGATTAACCTTTTCTGAATCCAAACTGGTTGTTGGACAGGCCGTCCGCACTCTCCGTATACGGTACTAGCCTGTTGAGAATCAACCTCTCCAATAATTTGCCCGTCGTATCTAGTAGACAGATAGATCTATACGCCGACGTGTCACCTGGTGGTTTCCCCGCCTTTGGTAGTAGCAACAATTTCTACGCTTCCATACATCCGGGAAGGTTCTTTGGTCAATGCAGTGTTGCATCGTGGTTCTGAACATGTCCGGATCCGCGTGCACTGCCGCCTTCAACCCTCTAATACCCAACCCCGCCTTTAGACGGGGTACACTTTGGAATTTTGTGTATTTTTTCGTAACTCGGAAATTAAAATGATTTTATTTGTGGCCTAAACCTTGACTCATAACACGCATATAAGAAAAGTTTTTTATGATTTTTGAAACTTTTTTGTATTAATGAAAATTGTTTGAAAAATTGTATTCTTATATAACCTACAAATGCCTGGGATTCATTTAACGTGTATTATAAAAAATCGTACCTTTTATATTTTTCTACGATCAACCTATCACAGAAGAAGAGCCTGATGGTATTGCAATGATTTCAAATCTGTTTTTCCGTTAGTTACACGGAAAATAAAAAATGTTCAGAAAAAAAAAATTAAAAAATTCATATTTTCAAAAGTATAGTAAAAACTCAAATTTTTATTACTGTCAAAAATCATTAATCAGAAGAGGCTTCAAGAAAAAATTGAAAAGGATAGGGATGTTCAAAAATAAAAATAATAAAAATCAAAAACCAAAATTCATAAATTTGCGAAAAAAAAAAAATAATTGCCCAAACCGTGTTTAGAATGATTTTAGATAACGAAAAATAATATTTAGATCGAAAACAAAAATTTGGGTATTAGAGGGTTAAGGCAACATTCGGGATACCATCGGGTCCCGGTGCCTTGTTTGACGCGAATGATTTCACGACTTCTGCTAGCTCTTCGCTCGTCACTCTCGCCACTTCTTCTCCTTCATCTGCCGCATACGGCGCTGGGGGCTATGGGCTTGTGGGATGATGCGGGAAGAGTACATCGATTATCGATCGCAGCAACTCGGGCGACTTCTCTTGGGGCGCTATGGCACCTTTGGTCTTAGCCATGGACTAGAATTGGCACTCTCGCATAGACTATCGAAGCATGCTCGTTTTCGACTCTTGATTTCCTTTTTGAGAGCCAACTTTGCCTCTCTGAATGCTGTATCGCGTTCTTCTCTTTGTGCTTCTGTGCGTGCGCGTAGCATTTTTCGTCTAGCCCGAAGGCAGATTGTTCGAAGATTTGCAATTGATTCGCACCACAGTACACCGGCAGCCTGTTTTCTCTAGGACTTTTCTCGGCATGGCAGCATCACACGCTCGTGATATCACAGCAACTAGCTCCTCACCGTTTAGGCCCAGAGTGTTCCGTTCGCGCCTTAGGGCTTCAGTGAATACTTCGCCGTCTAAGCGCGCTGTTTTCCATCGCGCCCGTTTGGTATTATACTATAGCGAATCGATTGATGATCGCTATGAGTATAACCGTCATCAACGCGCCAGTTCATGGTACCTAAAAGGTTAGGGCTACAAAAAGTCACGTCGATAATCGATTCTGCACCATTTCTGCGGAAGTACTCACTGTACCAACATTTGCCAGTTGTCGTTGATTTTTGCTATCGCAAAACCGTCATTTGAGCTAGAGACTACTTCTTGGATTGGGTATCGTCCTGTCATCCCTATAGCTGCTAGCTGTTGAGACCTATCCGCCACCCAGTTCCCGTTGTTGGCTGGTATGCGGTATGGGTCTGATAGTAACACCACGTCAGTCTTGGTTTCCGTTAAGTGTCCGTTGTCTGCTCTGTCGACACATAGTAGGCACTTAGCGATTGCCGGAGCTGATGCTGTTGTATATCCTCGTGAGCTAAGGCTCGAAACAGAATTTATATTGCTACTGAACCATTTTAAAGGATGACAAAGTTTTTAACAAATCTGTCAAAGCTGAATTGCATTCACAGTGTCGACTGGCCATTGCCAGCTTAACTATCACATGGCAAATATTCAGTCAGCTGACTCATTATAGTTTATGGAACTTCGTATCATTTGATATGCAACAGTTCAGTTTTTGCACAACTGCGATTCCAATTACTCGGATAATACTTGTACCGGGTACCCCCGTTGGTTTGACCACATTTAATCTGAACACTTTTTAATTTGTACCCCGCTAATTTGCACATCGTTCAGATTAAAAATGGTTCAAACGTCATTTAGCCCATGGAACAGAGTAAAGTGAAATGGAACGCTGTGGAACGGAACGCAGAATCAAAACAAAACAGAGAAAGAGGTAACCAGAAACACGTTTCTAGGGTGACTAGATGTTCAAATAAAAAATGAACCCCGGTGGTTTGCATGAGGTACCGTTCAAATTAGCGGGGGTGCACGGTAAAGTGAAACCGATTTCTCAGAAGGATGAATCTTTACCTACGACATTCTGTCATTTTTAACCTGTTGTGGTAAGGGCTATAGGCCAACCCATTGTGGTATGGAGCTAGCTATTTTCTTCCTTCTCTTTTGTTTTCAATCCCACCGGGTAGATTACGAAATAGATTGCGAACGTGCCTTTGAAGCCGGCCTGGTCTTCTGATACCCGATGGTCACTTCAAACATATTATCAATGGTTTCTGTCCCAGAATTAAACATTTGGTCCATCAATATTGATTGTATTCTGTAGTGTCTTCCAGTAAACAATACCTAAATAGAGAAGAAAAGTATAAACTAGACTTCATATCTGGTTGTTCTAGTGCTGACAAAGCTTTTGGGCCCATAGCTCATATGAAAAGCACGTTTCGATTGTAACACACAAATACCAATAAGTATTCCAAAGATTACTCCTTGCCTTCCCAAAGACCTTCGAAGAACTCTATAGCGAAACTTTAGAAGCTGTTCGTTTAACTAAGCATAAATTGTTCCTAATTTCTGTTTTACAGGTCCTTAAATTAACAATTCTACAATGTGGTCGCCTTCCATGTCGTTCAGCACTAAATTTCTATCAATGAGCATTCTCGTTCCACGAAGAAAATAAAATACATACCATCCAGACGAACGCGGCGTGGCTCCTTTTTTAGTTGAGAGTTCCGCGACAGCCTTGTGCGCCACAAAGACATGGGATTTTCTCGTCTTCCAGTGGGAACTTGTAGTCGTAGGTGATCTCCTCATTGATCCCGATCGCTTGCTTCGAATAGATGACGATCTTCTTTTCCGACTCGATTGTTATCACCTTGGCGTAGCAGTTGGGCTGAAAACGTGAATAGAGATCAAATTAAAGGCTATGCAACACTACAGATCAAGAGGATACTCACATTACAACTGTGATTGATAAACCGCGCCAGATTACCGCACTTGGTAGCATCAATGATGGTTTCCATATCAATGCGGAACAAATACGAACTACCAATGCCGATTGCTTCGTACTTGGTTTCCCGTAGATCGGCCACCGAAGGCCGCACCATCTGTCCCACGTACTCAATGACCATCTCGTCGGCTGCGATCGGTTCCATGGCAAACAGGCCCCAATCGTGGATAGCGGACTTGGCAAATTTGAGTTGTTTCTTTCGGAACTTCAACTGATTGAACTTGAGCAGTTCAGATTCCGTACTGGCGCCAAATGCCGTCAAAAGGCGTCGCTGGTTAGAGCGCGCTTCTCGGGAAAGGCCTTGCATTTTGGTGGCAGCTTTAGCGATTTCAATGTTGTTCAGGTGATTAGCAGCAGCCGTTCCCTTAAGGTGATGATATTTGTATTTCGCCTTTTCACGAGGATCGATCTTATAGAAGCCTTCTGTTCGTGCCGATCCCGTCGAGTGCTGCTTAATGTCCGACACAGATTCTTTGTCCTTTTTCCGCTTTTTGGCTGGCGGTGGGACAAAACTCCGTTCCGTAGTGCAGTGATCGACCCAATGTGTTGCGTTCAGAAGGTAACTGTTGGCGTCATCACTGAGTAACAGCTCGTAGCTCTGTTTGATGTACTGAATATCCTCAGCGTCGATTCCACGCGTCAGGAAATCATACAGGATGGCCATCTCGGAATGGATATCCCGCTGGTAATACTTGGCAACCGGTATGAAAGATTGCTGCTGTCCGAAGGGTACTAATGCTTGCGTAGCTGTGGCAGCAGTGGGAAGTGCAGTAGCCAACTGGGCAGCAGCTGCTTTGTCCTGCTTCTTCTTGTGTTTGGATTTGGGAGTGCTGGGATCTTTCTTGGGTCGTCCAACTGGTCTTGTGGCTGAGGGTGAAGGAGTAGGAAGGGGAGCCACTGCACTAGCATTGGGTGTCATTGTGATGGACGGAATCACATCTTGCTCTTGCATCGGAATGGATGCACCAGGTGTTCCGGGGATTGCACTGCCTATGATGTCGTCGTTGTTGGTATAGCCATGATCGTGGGCTAGCACATCAGATGAAGGGGCGTATTTGTTGGCAGATTTTGCGACCGGCGCGTATGAATCTGACTGTGGATGAGGTGAGGATGATGACGGAGATGCTGACGGGGGAAGCGAATAACAGTGATCGAGAGCCACTTGACTAGCTTGACTGGAACCGCCATCGGACGAGGCGGGGGAGGCCTTCGCTGCCCTTCGTGCAGCGTCTTCGTCAGCCGAGAAGAAGTCCTCCGATGAACTGAGGGGAGCTGTGCCACCAAGAGCCGTAACACGGGGTGGCAAAATCATGGTGGTAGGGGCGGTAGCAGGCGGCAGAATTGGAGGCAGTTCCACAGGAGCTGGAGGAATCTCTGGTGCGGGAACAACATGTGGTGGTACTCCGTTGGTATCTTTCGCCTTCTTTCCGCCCTTGGCCTTTGATTTGGCTGGCTTTTTCGCTGCTTTCTTGCCAGTTGCCGTTGGTGGTGGTGCAGAAACAGCACTTGAAAGCGGGTCTTTACACATGTCCAGTATTCCGGCACCAGGCGTCGGAGGCGGTTGCGTAGTAAGTGGAGTAATGGGATCACCAGGACTTGGAGCCTTGTCCAATAATGTAACTGATGCGTTTTTCTTATTGTTGCGGGCTCCTTTGGCGGGAGATTTGGTTGTTGGAGCAGGAGGTGGGGCTTCGGCTGCGGCCTTGGCTGCTTCTTCTTGCTCCAACGCCAATCGGGCCTGCTCTTCTTGGAACTCACGCTCAATTTGCTCCAGATATTCTGCCTTCCGTCTTTGTTTCTCCTGATACTCACGTTCCTCCTCAGAATCGCTGTAAATTCGATCGAGTTCGTAGAGAGACTTTTTGGGAGATTCTCGGCCAGGTGTTCTCGGTGGTTGCTGCGTAGGAGGACTTTCATCTACGTCAGGTGACAGATCTTCGTGTAGTTGATCCAATGGCAGCATCGACACAGCAGGTTCCAGTTGAGTGGTAGGAGGAGGAGGAGGTGTAGTTCCACGATCTTTCGACCCAACAGGAATGAATCCTTCTGGACTTCTACTTCGGGCCTTTTCGGTAGACACGGGAGGAAGAATTTCTTTGCGGGGCGGTTTGCTTGGTTCGTCTGAATCGGAATCCGAGTATATTTTGGCTTTATTGCGTGATCCGGCACTGCTGGATGGAAGCGAGAATTTACTACTCGGGTGGTCCAGATCGTCGTCAGTGTCGGAATCGGAGTATATTCGCTTGTCACGTTTATCACGTAACGACGTTGGTGTCTGTTTCCGACTTGTGTAGGACATTTCCACATCGGTGAGCGAGGCGGATTCGCTGCTGTCCTCGGATTCACTAGCACTGCTTTCTTCTTCGCTGGATGATGTGAAGAACGACGATACACTGGGTTTTCGTTTCTCCGTGCGGGATACTGCGGAGGCGGAAGACGTCCTGGAAACGGGAACAGCAGTTGCAGAAGATCCCGAAGGAGGTGGAGTTTTGGCTTTCGTTTGTGACGAGTTCGGTTGGAAATCTGTTTCTTTTTCCGAGTCGGAACCATGCACCATATCCTCCTGATCGCTGCGCCGTGAATCTTCATCCTGGGGAACTGGACTAGGTTGCTTTCGTATCCTCCTGAAACTGGGCATCTTCGGGATGGTGGCTCTCAGACCTAATCCGATGTAGCTACTATTGCTGTCCAGATTATCGTAGTTTTGATTCAGGAGTTGATTGATGTCCGGCGCTTTATCAACCTTGGCCACGGCTAGCGGCGTTATGTCGTTCAGTATGTCCTTGTTTTTGCCTTTGCTTTTGAGTTCCTCCTCATCCCACCACGCTTCATATTTTTTGTACGCGGTATTCTCAATCATCTTCTTGTTGAAATCCTTCTTCAGGATTTGTTTCAGCTCTGCAGTGACACGTTCAATGACGGCTGCAATCGCATCTTCGTAACGATCACGTTTCTTACGCTCCCGTTGCCGTTCTCGTTCCGAACCGGAATATGAGCGATAGCGATCGTCATTATAGGTGTCTTTCTTGTTTGGAGAGAATCCATACGATTGCGTTGACGGTACTTGGTATGGATATGCTGCTCCGGTGAAGCCCGCCATGTAAGGATGCATGTAGCTGTTTTGGTAGTAGCCTGATTGGTATTGCTGGTAGGAAGCTTGAGAGTATGTTTGGGAGTAATAGTAGGAGGGATCGGTACCAGGTGGAGCGGGAGGATATCCCATTCCAGGTCCGATGCCGGGAGGATATACGTAAGCAAATGAATCTGTGGGTTCTGGGGGAGGCGGAGCATCTGGGACTGGATCTGCTGGAAGTGGCGGAGCTTTGGAATCGTCGTTTTTGCCGTCCGTGGATGACAGACTGGACAGCGACATTTGATCGTTATCACGTTTGATAATATCTTCCATGTACGGTTTGGCCGGTGCTGGAGGTGGACTTTCCTTTGCAAGAATATCGTCCTCACTGGATGAGATATCACTGGCCATTTCCTCTTTCGGAGGCTCCAACTTGATTTCCTTTTTGACTTGAACTTCCTCGGTTGCTGGGCATGGAAGCTCCTCTTCTTTAACTTCTTGTTTAATTGGAACGTCCTGACTTTCGTCACCCGTTTCGCCTTCTTCCTTCTTCTCTTCCTCTTCGGCGTCGCTGAGCTGAAGAAAAGGAGCGCCTCCAAAGGTTTTATCCTTGAACATTAACGCTATTCTCGTGTCCAAATCAAGTGCAGATCCACTGTTGTCGTCCTCCGCAGCGGGTTCAGTTTTAGGTTCCGGAGGACCAGGAGGCGTCGAAGGTGGTTTTGGAGCAGTCTCCGATGATTCTTCAAGGTCCCACATATCTGAATCGTCCAAGACCGATTGCCCACCCAGGTTGGATTTTCCACTAAAATTAGGTTTTGCAGTTGGAGGAGGCGGTGGAGCCTTTGGTTTTTCTTCAGGAGGTGGAGGAGGAGCCCACGAGCTTGAGGACGCTGCATAGCTGCTGGCTCCAGCTATTGCGGAAGGTGGTGGAGGGTAGCCATAGGTTCCGTAATCAGAAGCGCCGTAGCCATAGCTGTAGTCGTACTGAGAATATCGACTGCTGCCATAGCTCATATCACTGGAGTAGCTTCCTGATTCACCATACCAGCCATAGGCTCCACTTTTGCTTCTTCGGCGGTCTCGATCTCTTCCGTAACGATCACGTTCTCTGCTGTCCCACTCTCGATCTCTGTCACGAGTTCTGTCTCTATCCCATTCACGATCGCGGTCTCGATCTCGGTCCCGGTCACGATCGCGATCACGTTCACGATCCCTGTCTCGTTCCCTTTCCCGATCTCGATCTCTGCCACGATCATAATCACGATCGCGATCACGATCACGTTCGCGGTCTCGTCTGTCGTCCTTAAAGTATGGCTTATCTCTATCCTTACGATCGTAGTACTTATCTCTGGATTTATCTCTACTTCTACTGTCTTCCTCTCGAGTGCTTTCGTATTGAGATCCACTTTTACTCGCCGAGGAATATTTGTCTTTCCCGTAGGAAAACGAGTCCCGACTGTTACCAGCACTTCCGGAATATTCATCCACATCCCACATATCACTGTCGTTTGTTAACGCATTTGAAGGCTTGGAAGAAGGTATAGGCGGTGCAATTGGTGGCGCCTTTTTGGGTGCGACTGTTACTGCAGAACCATCGCAATCCCAATTGTCGTCGTCATTCAACAATTCCGTGCCTGAACTGTTGCGGCCACCGTAATGGGATGAAGATGATGAAGCTGGCGGCATCGGAGGCGGATGTGGTTTTGCAGGTATCATAGGGGCTGCCTTGTGTACCGGCACTGGTGGAAGTGGAGGAGGAGGAGCGGGCTTTTTCTTCTCAGATGATTTGTCCTCTATTAGACGTTTACACTCTTCTCCAAAGGGATCCTTGAAAACGTTCAGAACCTTACCCATGACCGAAGTTCCGTTCAATCGCTCTACACAAATACGTGCAGAACGGACGTTCTCAAAGACGATTCTCGCAATACCGAGATGTTTGTTCGTTATTGGGTGGTAGTAGATGTAGAGCTCTGTATAGGTACCACATTTGGCCAGTAGATCCGACAGGAACGGCTTGTCAATGTTGTCGTTCAGGTTGGTGATGGTGATCTCTATTGCCGGAGGTTCCCCGATGTAGTGTTCGTCAATTTTGAACCTGCCAATGGATAAAGTGCGTTAGTCAAGTCCAGAAACCAACGACAGGACTAACTAGGAATCAGAATACAGCATGAAACCGATTTTACTATTTCAAACACATATAGCATAGCAAAAATCAACGGCGTGTTATATTGCAGTTGTTACGCGCCTCAAGGTGGTCGATTGAGGAATTTCCCCACATGGTCGACAGGATGATAGCCGAACTAGCTAATTGGCAGCCAGTAGTGATAGCTGGCGACTTTAATGCATGGGCAGTGGAGTGGGGTAGCCGCTGCACCAATCAAAGAGGCCAGCTATTGTTGGAATCCCTGGCCACATTAAATGTAGAGCTGGCAAATGTGGATACAGTGAGTACCTTCCGCAGAAATGGTGCAGAATCAATTATCGACGTGACGTTTTGTAGTCCTAACCTTTTTTTTCATGAACTGGCGCGTTAATGACGGTTATACTCATAGCGATCATCAATCGATTCGCTATAGTATAATACCACGATGCAACGCTGCATTGATCAAGAAATCTTCCCGGATGTATGGAAGCGACAGAAATTGGTGCTACTACCAAAGGCGGGGAAACCACCAGGTGATATGTCTATTAGATACGGCAAGTTATTGGAGAGGTTGATTCTCAACAGGCTAGTACCGTGTACGGAGAGTGCGGACGGCCTGTCCAACAACCAGTTTGGATTCAGGAAAGGAAAATCTACTCTGGACGCCATCCAGTCGATCGTTCAAACAGCTGAGGTGGCAACCGAGCATAAAAGAAGCGGCATCCGTTACTGTGCGGTTGTCACTCTGGATGTGAAGAATACGTTTAACAGCGCAAGCTGGGAAGCAATAGCACACGCGCTTCACCGCCTCAAGGTACCGGTGCAGTTGTGTAAGCTTCTAGAAAGCTATTTTGATGGTAGGATTCTACTGTATGACACAGAGAAGCGTTCAAATTACCGCGGGAGTACCTCAAGGTTCAATCCTGAGCCCGCTGTTACAGAATGCGATGTACGGTGACATACTGAGGCTGCCCCTTCCGACGGGTGTTAAGATTGGTGGCTTCGCCGACGATAGCACCCTAGTGGTCTAGGGTGAATCGATGGAGGAAGTAGAGTTGACAGCAACGCACTCTATTTCCATAGTTGAGGAATAGATGAAGTCTAGGAAACTAGGACTGGCCCGTCACAAGACCCGTCAACAACCGCAAGTCCGAGCAATGGGCGCTTATCTCGGTAGGTGATTGCATCATAGAGTCCAAGCGATCCCTTAGGCATCGGCTATAGCGGCGCTTTCGAGGATGATGCCTAACAACTCTGCAGTGATTGCCAGCAAACGCAAGCTACTGGCAAGCGTGGCGCTATCCATACTAAGATATGGAGGACCAATCTGGTCAAAAGCGCTTAGAACGAGAAGAAACCTAAAGCGGTTGGAAAGCAAGTACAGGATAATGTGCTTAAGAGTAGCAAGTGCAAACCGTACGGTATCTAAAGAAGCTGTGTGCATCATAGCCGGGATGACGCCCATCGGGCTCATCATCAAGGTATATGTTCAATGCTTCAACCAAAGGGGTACCAGAGGAGTCCGCGACACGTGTAAAGAGGAAACGTTCAGAAGCTGGCAGCAGGAATGGGATAACTCCACTAAAGGTAGATGAACCCATTGGCTAATACCAAATGTGCCAGATTTATATAGTAGAAACCATGAGGAAGTGAACTTCCACCTGACGCAGTTTCTGTCAGGACATGGTTGCTATAGATAGTACCTGCATAGGTTCGGGCACTCAGAATCTCTTGCGTGCCATAAGTGTGCTGGTGTGGAGGAAACAGCGGAGCATGTCGTGTTCGATTGTCCATGTTTCAATGTTGTGAGAGGTCGCATGCTCGCTACATGCGTAGGGGACACGTTTCCCGACAATATTGTAGAGAGAATGTGTGCGGATGCCGAGTGCTGGAATGCAGTAACTACGGCTGTCACTCACATTATGTTAGAATTGCAGCGCCTACGGCGCGCTGACCAGCAGTTGGCTGCAGAGGATTAGCCCTGCCGAGGCTGGTCCCTTGTAACATTGTTTAAGTCGGCTAGGAGAAGCAGTTTGCTTAGGCTACTTCTGCTACACGTGTTGTGCTATATGCACAGGCCCCTCCCCGAAGAAGACTGGGTAATGTCGATGCACTGTTCACCACTTGTGCAATTCTAAAAGAATTGCTCAAGCACAGTGCATAGTCTGGTTTTAGCGGGTCGTCGTTGGTGCGTCATCCCCGCATTCCCTGAGTTACCGTCTCAGGGAATCTGTTTGCAGATTTCCCCCTTGTAAAAAAGGGAATTTGAGCTTGAATAAATCCAAATGGTAATCATTGTACCAGGTATCAGAAGTTCCCCACCAGTTGTGATATTTGTGCCATCGCCATGTTTAAGCCTATTTCATTATCTCCCCGATGGGAGAGGAAAGGAATTTTGTCCCAATTTACCAAAAGTGGAAACAACGAAGCGTGTGTAGATCTACGATTCACTGGATTTTTCTCCAGTAGATTCAGTACCCATAAACGATAAGAGCAAGAAAGTGCTTTTTGTTTAAAATGTATGTGTAGTGGCGCAACGTTGAAAAGGGCCTCGAGCGCTGCTGTGGGAGTTGTAGCGAACGCACCAGACATCGCCATCAAGCACATCCTTTGGAGATGGCCCAACTTTTTTTGGGTTGTTCTCACTTCGCCGTTTTGCTACCACACAAGACATCCATATGCCAGTATTGATCGGACAACTATTGTGTAAATCTATTTGATATACTCGGGTTTGAGGTCCCAAGTTTTACCGAAGGCCAAGCAAGCTTTTTTTTGACTCGGAAATCAGTGTGAGGTGTCCAGGAAAGTTGAAGCCTAAAACGACTCCCACGTACATTACCTGATCAATCCCATTAATCTCAGAGCTAAAAAGGGGTAAATGTCGAATTCCATCCCGGTTTCATCTCTCCGTAGATGTTTTATTTGAGTTAACCGAAAGCCCATATTGGCGGCACAAACTCTCGTCTACCGAAAGAGCACTTATCATCAGGTCGAATAGGGTGCTTTACGGATGTGATGATCGATAATGCGTTCCAGACATTTCAGAAGAAAAGAGGTCAGTCTGATTGGTCTAAAACTCTTCGCTTCTTCATACGACACACGTCCTTCTTTTGGGATAAACTTCACAGTAATATCACGCCAGGATCTGGGAATATACCCGGTAGCAAAACTGCTTACAAGTAACTTTTTCAAAACATGTTTGATAAACTCAAATCCCTTCTGGAGCAGAACAGGATAAATCCCATCTGCACCTGGAGATTTGAAAGGAGCGAAACTATGATGTGCCCATAGAGGTCTCCAAGCAAACTGCCACGAATACCAACCCACAATCAATCTTACACAAGTCGATTTCCTCAGAATGAAAACGTATCGATGTTTGTTTGACGTCATTGAACTTTCGGTCAACGTCAGTCCAATAAGGAATTGGTTGTTTTGCAGCAATTCTGTTTATATTTGTATTCTCACAGCAAACAAAAGCAATGTTGTGACAGTTCTCACAGCAAACAAAGAAAATTTTGTCAACATTGCACTACTACGCAGGGAACTGGATTGGTCTATTGAATTGATTCAGTAGTTACGATACTGCTTGCCGAAGCCAGAGACTCATAGCTACATGAAAAGACATTTACAGTGCTGTTCTGAATAATAGCAGCGCATGTCGATTTTCATACAAAATACTCAACTTTGACATGCTGTAGTTTTGTTCCCTTTCAAGCAATCGAGTTGAAATTTTCTCCACAGAACTACAAATATGCCCAATTTTGTAAACACAAAATTTCAAAATTTTCTAAGCCCCTGCCGAAAAGTGAGATACTAGGTGAAATTGTTCGAAAAAATAGCAGTTTTAAAAATTTGAATTTCTGCTTGACATTATAGTTTTAAATTGTATATCACTTACCATTGGAACAATCTCCTCCTACTTATCAAACCTACACCTATACCGAAAATGTTTAAAATATTTGTAGAAGAAAAATTTTAATATGAAAAACTGCTATTTTTTTGAAAAATTTCACCTAGTGTCTCACTTTTCGGCAGGGACTCAGAAAAAACAGTAGTTTGTAGTTACAAAATTGATCATATTTGTAGTTTTGTGGAGAAAATTCAGCTCGATTGCTTGAAAGGGAACAAAACTACAGCATGTCAAAGTTGAGCATTTTGTATGAAAATCGACATGCGCTGCTATTATTCAGAACAGCACTGTAGTTCATCCGTAGATGCTATGTCCACACATCCGGGGAAGTTTGTATTGGAAAATATTCTAAAACTTCTTCATCAGAAAAAGTAAAGTCGTAATTAAGTAGGCGAATTTCGTTCACTTGGAAATCCTTGGCAACCGATTCAATATAGTGTTTCCAGTTTGTTGATCGGAGATTCCTAAAACGCAGTCTGCGAAGTTACATTTGAATGTTCAACGATGATCTGATAATGATTCCTTATATGATCATGTACCGTGATGCTACCATATTTCGTGCACGCTCTTAATTTCGCTCACTGCCATTTTATCCATATATTTTGATACACATTTGACTATATAATTGCATGTTTTGTAACTATAATTGAAGCAGAATTATTCAAAACACTAGCCAATAAAAGTTTCTTTCGCAAAACTTGTTTAAAATAGCTGTGAGCGAAATTAGGAGCGCGCGTGAAATATGCGTACTTCATGGTACGTATATGGCAATTCGTCAACTCGTGACTGATTCTGTTCGAGCAGAGCGTTATGTCTATAACTTCTCCTCCAGTAAATACCATGAAGGTTGGGTGATTGCCAATATTAAATAGTCCAAGATCTGTACTACTTAAGTATTCCAACAGACTGGAGTCTTTCAAATTAATATCTGAGCTGCCCAGATAATTTGATGGGCATTAGCATCACTGCCTACAATTACCGAAAGGCCTTTTGCCACGAGGGTACGACAACCTGTTTAAAATCATCTGTTGGGGATGGTGGTCAGGGTTCTGAATTTTCGTATCAATGATGCGAAATCTACGATTTTTCGCACGTAAGGAGAATGCTTTTTTTCGTTTCCTCGCGTGAACATCTTTTATCGCTCACACTAATTTTCCCTGGAGCTACGATGGCGGATAACCGAAAATCACTCCACTCTGGGGATAATTTATTAGTCACTCCATCATATTTTCGCTCACCAACTGCTCCCGATAACTATGTGGATAAACAAAAACTACTGCCGGCGACGGGATTCGCACATTGCTAAAAACAACCGCGATGCGTGCACGCTAACCATGCTACCACACCAACTTGACGAAAGGAGTGGTTAAATTGGTGCATAAAAGCAACTGCTGCTTGTGGCGATGGATACAGGAAAAGTTCTCCATGGATCGGGGAAAGAGAAAACAAACTTCTCACAGCTGCGGAAATGTGCAATCATCTATTTTCGCTTTGTTTTGTGGACGGATAAAATCGCAAGGCAGCTAATCGCTGAAAATTGCTGTGAGGGATAAATCCATTATCGTGAGAGTGAGTGAGAATTCGGAAGCCTGGTTGAGCACCATATACAACTTTGATAGTTAACTCAGAAATGAATGTAGCGCGAATGTGTTATTAACGAGTACACATGCACAAGGCAAGGCACGCAAGTTTGCCATTTAATGTTTGTTGAAAGTAGCAAAAACTGGGTCCAAAAGGTTACAAAACTGCTGTTCTTTTGCGCTGAAGACTGATCTGAGCTATACTAATTGTTGTATCTAGTAGACAGAGGTCTATACGCAGACGTGTCACCTGGTGTGGTTTCCACGCCTTTGATAATACCTAGGCCTTACCTATGCCTCACAAAATCGTGTCCATACTGTAATCTAACGCCAACATGTACAATAGTGAGAAACAGCCAGCATAATCAATTACCTCGGTACAATCATGACGAATGGTTCGATGCGCGATCGCAGTCGGGCCAGCGGATTCCGCGGATCTCGTGGAATGACCGGCGGGTACGTCGGATCCCCGGGAACTATACCATCATAGCGGTATATCTTCGGTACGCCACCCTTGTGGATCAATGGATCCACGATCAGTTTGTAATTTCTGGGGGCCTTGTGCTGACTGTGAGAACTGGACGTTCCGCCGCCGCCTCCTCCTCCTCCTCCTCCTCCTCCGCCGGAAGATGACGACGACGACGAGCTGGTTGACTTCCCATCGTATGTTCCGTTCATGGCTGAAAGTAAACAGTTGTAAGAAACGTTACCAAAATTGAAAATTTCATGTTATAAAAGTGAATTTGATATGCTGTTTTAATGTGTAATTTACTTAATTCATTTAACGATAGCCTGTTAGTTATCAAATTTTGGATCAGGTCAAGGAAGAGTGAACAGGAAATTTTAAAAGGAAATCATCTTTGCCAGTAACAATATAAGAACTGTAGTCGCATTAACCTAATAGAAGCCGTTTTAAACGCTGCAAGTTTCTAAAGGCTGAGGACAGATAGTTTCAACGGTTCAGTACATCGTACCTTCGTGCTGTGCGTACACAAATTCTCTAGGCTCTTGGAAATTTTTAAAAACTACCTAAAACAATAAAACAGTACTTTTCAGTGCTAAAATAAAATACGGTACTTTTCAGTGCTACTAAAACAGTACTTTTCAGAACTATTTTTTTCTACTATTGATCCCTTTACGATCCTTGTTTGGACCCGTGCCTTCGATTTTTCGTTGGACCCGTTAGCGAAAGCTAGCAGTGGTAATCCTTCTGGGAAAAAAAACCTCTCGAATCTCTCAAAGAATTTTATTTTATGAGTGCTTTTCAGAATATTTCTCAATTCGATACCCTGATAGCCCTACATGTTTTTCCTCTTCTAGAAACCCATCTACGATTGATTTGGTCTTAACCGACTTGTAGTCGGTTCTTTGTAGTCAATGCTAATTTTTATTATGTAGTCAATGCTAATTTTTATTATGATCATGTCCCTGTTACATTTCAAATATCCCATGAAGCGATTTTCAATCCTATCAGCTCAACTTTCAATTATTTTCGAACCGACTGGAATTTATATGAAACATATATTGACTCTAATCTTGATGTTAACATTTCTTTACAAACAAAACTTGATATTGACAATGCTCTTGAAACATTAAAAAATTCCATTGTTGAAGCCAGGAGCATTGCAATTTTAAAATGTGATGTAAAATTCGAATCTGTGATTATAGACGATGATCTAAAACTCTTAATCCGTCTTAAAAACGTGAGGAGAAGGCACTCGCGATCCTGCTATGAAAATTATATGGCAGAATTTGCAGAAAGAAATCAAGAAACGTTTCTCACAATTAGGAAACAAAAATTTTGAAAATAAATTTTCTCAACTGGACCCTGGCTCTAAGCCCTTCAGGAAATTATCTAAAATTTTGAAAAAAAACCTCAGAAGTCAATACCGGCATTGAAAGAGGAAAACCAATTATTACTAACTAATCGCGAAAAAGCTCAAAAACTTGCTATGCAGTTTGAAAGCGCGCATAATTTTCATTTAGGATTTACTAGTCCAATAGAAAATCAAGTTACTCGGGACTTCGAAAATATTCTCAATCAAGAGAACGTTTTCGTAAATTCCTGGGGGACTGATTTGGAAGAAGTGAGAACTATTATTAAAAAAATCAAAAATATGAAAGCTCCTGGCGATGATGGAATTTTCTACATCCTCATCAAGAGACTTCCAGAGAGTAGCTTACCATTCTTTGTTGATATATTTAACAAATGTTTTCAGTTAGCATATTTTCCGGACAAATAAAAAAAAAAGCTAAGGTCGTACCAATTTTGAAACCAGACAAAAATCCTATCGTCCAATCAGTTTACTTTCCTCCATCAGTTCTTCTTCTTTCTGGCGTTACGTCCCCACTGGGACAGAGCCTGCTTCTCAGCTTAGTGTTCTAATGAGCACTTCCACAGTTATTAACTGAGAGCTTACTATGCCAATGACCATTTTTGCATGTGTATATCGTGTGGCAGGTACGAAGATACTCTATGCCCTGGGAAGTCGAGAAAATTTCCAACCCGAAAAGATGCTCGACCGGTGGGATTCGAGCCCACGACCCTCAGCTTGGTCTTGCTGAATAGCTGCGCGTTTACCGCTATGGCTATTTGGGCCCCCTCCATCAGTAAACTTTTTGAAATAATCATTTTGAACAGAATGATGGTCCACATGAATGAAAATTCATTTTTTGCCAATGAACAGTTTGGATTCCGTCATGGACATTCGACCACTCATCAACTTTTACGTGTAACAAATTTGACTCGTTCCAACAAATCTAAAGGTTATTCTACTGGTCTTTCTTTTCTAGACATAGATAAAAGCAATCGACCGTGTTTGTCATGAAGGCTTGATTGCAAAATTAACAAAACTTTCATTTTCCAACATACATTGTTAGAATAATCTAAAATTATCTGTCAAATCGTACACTTTAGGTTAATTATCATAACTCCAGATCTGAAAGACTTGTTGTAAAAGCTGGTGTTCCTCAAGGCAGCAGTTTGGGACAAATATACAATATTTTCACATCTGACTTTCCTGAGTTACATCAGGGATGTCAAAAAAATTTGTTTGCGGATGACACAGGCCTCGCCACCAAGGACGAGCCTGCGTGTTATCTGTAGTAGATTACAAAAAAGTTTGGATATTTTTTCTTCATATTTCCAAGAATGGAAGATTCCTCCCAATCCTGCTAAAACTCAACTAATATTCCCACATAAACCAAAAGCTGTCTTTATTCCCTTATTAATAGAAAATCAAAACTTTGTCTTAAGAACAAATTTTTGAACTTCAAACAAATTTTCAGACCAGTCATGTTGTATGCAGTACCAATATGGACTAGCTGTTGTAATACCAGGAAGAAAGCTCTGCAGAAGATTCAAAATAAAATTTTGAAAATGATTTTGAAGCTTCTTTCCTGGTACTAATGAGTTACATAGAATATCCAATGTTGAAACTGTATATTTATTAATTTTAATATAAAAATAAGACAAACTCAATCAAGTTTACGTATTTCGGTCCCACACGGTATTGGGCTTTGTGGCCGTGCGGTTAGCATTTAGCCGCATTGAGACAAGCAGTGTGGGTTCGATTCCCGCTGCAGTCCGGAAAACTTTTCGTCAGGAATGTATTTCGACTCTACCACTGGGCGTTGCATGCTAGTCCGTTGTATAGTGAGGTGCTTCCTTTAAAGAGCAAATCGTCCACTGGAAGCATTAACGTGTCGGTGTATTTAATCTGCTTACTTAAGAAATGTACTATTTTCCGTACTTTTTATAAGGTTTGCTCTTATCCTATAAAATACATCGTAACAACAATGGAAATAACAACATAACAGTAACAATTAGCAACATATACTCATGAGCGACATATAGCTGAAACTTGGAACTGTACTTGCCTGCACCAGCTTGACAATCTTAATTTTCTGCTTTCTTGTCCAAACGTGTGTTATGCTTAATAAATAAAAATCACTAAAAAATGCAGGTCTTCTCAAGTAGTGTTTTGATAGCGACACTCAAGAGTTTATATAAAATTGATCGGAATAAGTGTTGTATTTGATTGTGTGGAACCTTAAACGAAATTTGGAAGAATATATGAAGATTTCATTTGAAAAATTACTCGAGATATATGAGAGAAAGAGCTGCAAAAGATTCGTAGACGAAGTTTTATAAAAAAAATCATAGGAAAAAAACAATCTAAAGGGACTTTTCTTAAGGAGTTTTCTAGCGATTCCTGAGACAAATCGTTGAGATTTCGTGAATATATCCACATGAATATATCTGAGAGAAGCATTGTAAAACTCAAATTTGAAGATTTTTTTGTAAGAACTGCAGTAGACATCTTCAGAAGATCTGCTTAATTAACTACTGGAGAATTCGGTAGACGAATTAGTGGAGCAAATCCTGGAAAATCAGGGATACTTTTCAGAGCAATTCCTGTGGAAATTACTAGGGGTAGTTGAATTGAATTCCCAGGAGCAAATACTGAATCAATGCATTTATTTCTTAAACAATCTCTTTAGAGACTTTTATTGAAATAGTGAACAAGTCTCTAAAACCATCTTGCCCTGCAATTGTACGTTTGAGTCGGCGTTTGTTGCAGCATTGCAGAAAGACTGAAAAGAGCTGCTAGTTCAGGCCATCAATTTAATCACAATTTGTGTTTCTGCTGTATAATTTCCTACAGGAAAATAGGCTTGCATCAGCAAATTCACTTCCGACCATCTCAAATCTCAAACATAAACATTGATTCTTCACTCTTCTTGTAAACGCAATCCTAACCTAGAAAGCCTCCTTTTATCCATTTTGACAAGTTCGCAGTATGTCAAAATATCAACCCCCTGCCCTTAATCACAAAAACAGTATTTATTGCGAGAAAAAAACATGAATCTTTTTCGCATACAATTTTATCCCATCTACCCACCAAAATATTACCTTAAAATGTTCAACTCCGTCCGTGGCTTCGCTTGAAACTCGAAAATCTTCCAAACATAGCAGATCCAGCTCAGAAATTGCGATCCCGTTTCAGACGGCAAACATCGCTAGATTCGTAGATGACCCGAAAAAGAATTGGATTTCTTCGCTCGGATTCCGTCCGAAAGCGCCGTACTCCACCGTTTTCCGTTGCTGGCGGTGCTCGAGGATGAGTTCCCGATACTATTGAACGCCACGGGAACACTTTTGATGGGTAATTTCGCGAAAAACTGAAAACTTGTAAACTGGAAGGAAAAACCTCGTCTCGCAGTTTTCTTATGAATATGACATCGAAACGGTGAGTTGTTGGTGTTGGTGACATCGTGTCTCTGTGTAGCAACGCGCGACTTTGCTTCTTCTTCCTGCTTTTGTTGACAAACGTCAACGATGATGATGATGATTGTAATGACAGCTTTCAATGATTGATTATTTTATTTTCAGTGGGTTGCACACGCAAAAAAAAAAATGCATTGTCACGATAGTCACTCAGCACCGTTTGTATCGCTGTCACGGTTGTTTGTGAATACCCTTTAAAGCCTAGGGTTTATAGGAAAATATAATGCGCCACCGTCATAGAGGTCGTTGGGGAAGAACGAGTGAAATGTCACTGAAAATGTTTGTTTACGTCCAAAATTAAATTCTTCAACCCAAAAATTAGTTCATAATCAATCGATTATTGAACTATTTTCCATTGGCATACTCATTTTATACCATTATTCTTGTCATACGTGTGATTTCACAACAAATTTAACCACTAACAAAGAATCCGGAAGTTTATAACCTATGTTGCCAAACACCAATTTTCCAATTTTATCCCACTAATTGTACATGAGCACTGACCGGATCTGTACAATTATCAAAGGAAAAGAAGTTTATTCTGTTTCTCAATGATCTCTGATTGTCTACAAATCTCGCATACTCTGAGATAACGCCCTAAAAGCCATTGGTAACCATGTGTGTAGCTCGTTGTTTCTGAGCAAGTGAATGAATAAGCATCCAAACCAACGTCACTGGTAAGTAGATAATGATCCTTTCTTCACCATAAAGTTGTTTAACAACGTGTAAATCCATTCACATGCTCAGAAACAATGAGCTACACACATGGTTACCAATGGCTTTTAGGGCGAGATCATAAGTTATGCGAGAAATGAACTATTCCAAGAAAAAGTGTAAATTGGGTCCTAAAATGTTTAATGAAATCTTGTTTTTATTCAATGACACGAAAGACCATGTTACTGCAACTATTTTAGCAATTTTTCCCGCTCAAATAACGGCTATATCATCTTCAATATTAAATTTAAAAATTGGATCCATAAATGAACCTTGACACTTGAGGTTATGTTTGACGTTCGCTTAGTCGACAAAAATACCACAGGGGTTTTAGTTTTAACACTGGGGTTGTTTCTATCTGACATTTCGGAAGGAACACAGAAAATAAAATTCACTCAAAATTTGAGTTTAATCCAAGGGTTGTGACAAAATCTAAAAAAAAACATAAAAAAATGTTTTTTTGTACTTAAACAAATGAAAAACACTAAAAAATTTAGTAAACATGTGTTTTTGGCCTAAACTTAAGTGTTTGGCACTAAAATTGGGACAGAGCTTTAGGACCCAAATATTGCGCTTTTTGAGATATATTTTAGTTTCTCTCTTTTTTGTGACTGTCAGGGTGAATCTCTTATCATGGACAATGCGCTTATTTTCCCTAATAAGAGCAAATTTACCCTTAACGGTAGCATTCAATCCACGCAACACTGCGCGCAACTACCTGGCGCGCAATAGGGTCCTAAAATGTTAAATGAAATCTTGTTTTCATTTAATATTACGAAAGAGCATGTTACTGCAACTACTTTAGCATTTTTTCCCACTCAAATATCGGATAAATCATATTAAAACTTTAATTTAAAAATTGGATCCATAAATGAACCTTGACACTTGAGATCATGTTTGACGTTCGCTTAGTCGACAAAAATACCACAGGGGTTCAACTTTTTAACACCGGGGTTGTTCCTTTCTGACATTTCGGAAGGGACACGGAAAACAAAATACACCCAAAATTTGAGTTTAAACCAAGGGATGTGACAAAATTTAAAAAAAACTTAAAAAATGTTTTTTGGGCTTAAACCATTGGAAAACATTAGAAAATTGAGTAAACTTATGCGTTTGGCACTAAAATTGGGACAGGGCTTTAGGACCCTATTGATAATACCACAGAAAACTTAAGAAAAGTTTTCGCAACTTTTGTATAGCAGTCAATTGATATTTAAACGGACCAAAATTTATACCCGTACCTTGCAGGATGCATAAACACTTCACAACGGTCAGCTGGTAGACCAGTTTTGACATTTGTCCTCGTTTTCATTGGCCACACACAATGGATCTGGGCAGCGCGTAACACTGGCGCGTAACTGGCCGGCGCGCAACTAACTCGACGAAAGTAAAATTTTACAAAATATTCGCAATATTGTGAATAAAATTCGTGGCCCCTGACCAGGCCCCTGACAACCATATATCGATACACAGTGTTCTTCGTAGCCAGGATGTCCCGGGCGATAAATGAATATCGCCCACTGTCAGTTGTAAGAACTGTGAAATCAAAGACCATTGTTTTGTTTAATTGTTTGTTATGGTTTGAATATCAATTTTTGATATTGTTAAATCAGCTAATAATTTGCCAAAAAGTTGAAGCACATTCAACATTTTGATAGTTTTGGAAGGAGAGAAAATATTGAAAGGCATCCTGCAAGCCTCCAAGCAAGCAATCAGTTATTTTATTGCGACACTTGCTCGATTACGGACCATAAACATTAAACAAAACTTCGCATCCTGATTGCACTCTCGATTCAATTTACCCGAAAATGGGTAATCATATGGAGATGTTGACTACGCTAAAAGTCATCCCGTGCCATGGGCTTGCCCCTGACTGAACGCGAGAATTTATTTTTAATTTTTTCCCGTGTTCAACTGATTTCTCCTTTCGGGCTCTTTTGTCATCCCAACATGATGATGATGATGATTGGCCGATGATGAAAGTGAACAATTTCTGACTGATTTTGCGTTCTGTCAGCACAGTGTCACTGTCAAAGTCAGCACCCCGAGAACGAACTGAGTTAGAAATTTGTCCAGAGTTATATCATCACTTGATATCAACTATTTCGGTGGATTTTTAGGTAAAATACGAGATCTTTAATCCATTACGTGATAAGATTGATTTCGGGACATCAAGACCGTATTGTGCAAGTTGGATTTGTACCGGATGTGGCTTCGGTTAACGAGTTTTACCTTTTGCAGACTCTCGGCAGGTCTACGGAACGGAACGATGGCTGCAAGGCGATTCTGGGCATCCCTTTTCCCGACCGTGAAGGCACAGGAAGAGGAAGTTGTTGACCCGCAGGTCGTTCTACGGGTACGTTCCGAAATGTTACCTTCTACCAGAAGAATCAGATTTTAACTATTTCGTCCCATTGCAAACATAACCTATATTGATTTGTTATGATTTTTTTTTCGGAAATTTCAGGAAAAGTGCGCTGAACACGGAACAGCTCCCCAGCTTTGGGAGAAATACCAGGCGTGCAATGACCGCGTCAACAGCCGATCGAACACCACCGAAACCTGCGTTGAAGAACTGTTTGACTATCTGCACGAATTGGACCACTGCGTAACGAAGACCTTGTTCTCCAAGCTGAAGTAAACCAACGGGAAGCAAGGAGAGGCTTAGGATTCTTTATTTAGTCTACCCTTCAAACAAAAATCGTTCGGTACACTGTAAACGAACAACAAATGTGGTGTCTAACATTTTGGTGAAATAGTTCGAAATATGTTCAAAGAACTCGGTAAATAAAGCCTCCTATCAGAAAGGATGAATGGACGTTTTTACTCTGTTACCTACTTGTGCATTAGACTGATGCAAACTTTAAAGTGTTTGCTCCCCTATGCTTAAACATAACATCATCGTCCCAAAGTTTGAAATGATTCGGATGAAATTTGGCTGTGCGCATGTAATGGTTATACACGGAGAAATATTTTTACCTAATTTTTGAGTTTACCCAAAATTAAGTACATCGATTATAGTTTCAACCCAAAATCTCTCGGTTTTCTCTTTCTCCCACACGAATGTTGTCAAAAATAGAGAGAGCTGCATCTACCCAATGGGGGTACTTTGGCCCAATAAGCCAAATTTGGGTAAATGCAACTTTTCTTATGTTTGGGTCGAAAGAACTCAATTTTGCGTTAAATCAACCCAAAATTGAGTATATTTTTCTAATGGAATTAAAGCCAAACTACCTAGTGGGGACCTTGGAAATTTAGTCAAAATTGAGTTATTGGGCTCAACTACGGAATTGCGTTGAAACAACCCAAAATTGAGTTGAATTCCGTCTCCGTGTATGGAGATTAGATGAGTTGGGGTAAACCTGACCCCTGAAGGTATAAGATCTTCCAGGACTGGTAGCAAATTGTTTTTTAGAGACTGGTCTCTACTTTAATATGAAGATGAATCGAAGCCAAACATCAAATTTTCAAGAGAATAGATCACGCTGAAAATTCGATCGATTAGTCATCACCAGCGAGTGACCAATCGATCATGTTTTCAGCTTGAGTGAATATCTGGTTCTTCAGATTCGTGCTCTTGAAAATTTGAGATGTGATTCCGGTTCATCTTCACCTTAACTGCCCATAAATGCATGTTAGTCCCATGTTTGCTGGATTCCCTATTCACATGGGACAATCATGCGTTTATAAGCAGTTAAGGCGAAGTAGGTAGGCCGTCATTGAAATTTTTACGCGTCGTTGATTATTGTTGCTTATTCATCTCACGTTTTCGAATCAAAGAAAATCGACACAGCTAAAAAAGTATCAGCATACTTTACGCAAGTTAGCGAGTATTGTGATATTACGGGGAAATTTACAAATTTGGAATGCTTCGCGGAAATAACGCGCAGTGAGCAATCTCCGCATAGAACAAATGAACCAAAGCAAGCACTGCAACTCAGTAGTAGGAGAGTAGATTGAATTTGATGACACTAAGCAGCATGACAATAGTTTCTTGATGCCGCTACGTGAAAATTGAAATTCTTATCTTTCGTATAAGTTACTGTTTCTTAAATGGGGCATGATGTGACGATTATCAGATAAACCTAATCAGTCCATGACTTTTCAAAGCCAAAGGCTTAAAAAATAGACCTTGCAATCCGACGATGTGGTCCAGAACCATTTAATTGATACATCATTGAAGTGCATAAGCGACCCGGGCTCTTTTGCTAGCTATCAAGAAACGGATCACTCATTGAGCATTTTCTTCTACGATTCAGAAAGAAATACATAAATTGCTTAATCCCAAACCTATCAATGTTGAGCCACTTGATTTATTCAAAAGCTCCGGATTAGAGAATCTGAATACACAGGTTCTCTAACTCAGAACACTGGCTATCTCTAATTAGAATTATCATATAAAAATCAACATAATCCATTTGGTGTCGCAGGCCAAAACTGCCCGTTGACAGTGCATATATACTGTGCTTTGTCATAAACAAACATAATTCAGTATTTGAGGTCGCGGGTGACTATGATTAATATGGTAGAAAATTTTCCAACAGATTACCCTGGATTTTCCAGGAATCAAATTTTTTCTTGCAACGCGTAATACTTTTTCAAGTCAATATAAACTATCAAGACTGAGTTTCATCACTTTGAAATGCAAGCTGAAAAGTCATCATTGCTGCGAATCTATGACAAAAGGTCGAAGAACAAAAGAGAAGGGACGAAAGGTCGGAAATCTTTTTTCAAAGAAGGAAAAATTTCTCACCATGCAAATCGTTTTAGAACTTTTGTCTTTCGACCTTTTGTCCTTTCGACCTTTTGTCTTTCGACCTTTTGTCCATAAACCGTTGCCAAAGCGAATGACTGGCCACTTAGCCTTAATATAAATCTTTTAAATGCTACTAAAATTTCGTTTTTCCAAAATGGTCTCTAATTACTATTTCAATTCTCCTTGTAGTGAATTCTTATTCCAAATATTGAGTCAGGAATTTCCACAGGGATTCCAGGATTTTCTATAGGGTGTCGCAGAAACTATGGGCACGACCAAGCATGGGAAACATTCACTCGAATATTGCATTTCTCTCGCTCAAATCCACAAGCGGTCAAGAGCGAGATTGCCGTTTCTCCGACCAAGCTGAGTGTTTCAATTTCCAATGCGCTTTCTTCTTGTTCACCGAGCGACAAGTAAGACAAAAACGGCAACAAAATGATTCACTACCGACTCCTTGTGCCGAAGCCATCCCATTGCTGTAGCGAATGATTCTTTACATTCCGATTCAACACGAGTGGCATTCGTATTTGAGAGCTGAAGAGCGTTCACTGACTGGTGATACACAAGGCGAAATGTTTCAGTGAACGCAAAATCTGTACATTTCGCAGGAAGCTTTCAGTGATCGAATGGCGAACGCGTTCTTTCGTGTCTCCAATTTAAGAGAGGATAGGTGCTCTCTCCGCTCCGTATATCTTTTCATTTTTGGTTTATCTCAATCGTTAACGATTCGTCGGGATTGCGCTCACCCTAGTAGCGTTCGGCAGTCATTGAACATTCGGTGGCAGCAGATACTTTGCAGATATTTTATCGGTAGCGTTCGGGTTAGTGAGTGAATTTTCCCATGCTTGGGCACGACTTTACCATACTGCCATTTCGAGACAAATGCAGATAAGAATCTGATCATCATATTCTTATTTTTTGTTACAATGTAACATTTGACAAATGTTCCAACAGGGAAAATCTGTTTCGGTTATTTTTATTTTGCACTTTATTCTGATTGTAAAAAAATGAAAAAAATATGTATATATAGAATTGTAAATTTCATGACCAATATTAAACACCATAATAAAAAAATCAAGGGAGGTACTAGCATAGTAGATCCACTGATAGGGCTTTAGGGTAACTCAGTGTTGCCACTGTTCGAAAGTGCCTGAGCGGCGGAAGTTCATTTGCCGAGGTGAACAAGCTTGTAGCCGATTCGCGCGAGACAATGGGATGAACGTCGCACAATAGAACCCCAACTACCTGGAGGGGTATAAAAGGAGCTCGCACCCTAGAGCAGGTCTCTTTTGGTGAACATCCTGGCTGACGAAGAAGACTGGTGCAAGTATCGTAATCTAAAGTGTTCTGTAATCCTCAGTGAAAGAGAAGTGCTACAATCCGAACAGTGGATTCGTGGGTAGCGATTATATCACCCATCCGGTCTGTTATTCGAGAAAACTGGACCCCCTTATTGCCACGTTGGGGCCAGTCGTAGTGAAAATCCGGTGCGTAAGTGTGAATCGACTAAACGAACTGTCCGTGAAGGTAAAGTGCAAAGTTCGCGAGAAGATACGACAGTGCAGTGAACAGTGTCTCCCAGGTGCGTTGAGCCGGTCGTAACGTTACGAAACGAACGTGGCCATTTGTTTTACACGGCCAAAAACTTCGTTCCACGGTTTGGAGCGAAAACCCAGCCCTGGTACGGGTGAAGCACTCCAGAAAGATCCGGCGATCATCGGTTCCAGCCCTCAATGTCCAGGTAACTCGAGCAGTGAGCTAGGCCTAGAATAGTCGAAATCACATTTAATTGAACCACCCCCCCTCCTCAAAAGAGATTTAATAGAGATAGATTGTATTTAAATTCGAAAGCTTACCCGCATAATTATGAACCATATTTTTACTGTTTCCCATTCAATCCACAACAATTTACAACAGTATCAGAACAATTCCGTATGACATTTAAAATAACAATAAACCAACCGTACCGTGAAGGGTTTTTACAATCTGGTAAATTGTAATAGTTCAACATAAAAGCTACTGTTTGTCGTACACTAACCTTACCAGATAAAAGTGATTATTTGTTCTAAATGTATGGCGAATTGTGATTTTCTATGCGGGTTGGTGTTTAGAATTTGTAAAACCGAAAGAAAGATTCGCAGGTTGAGAACGATCGAGATCTGTTACGGTGAGTATTCCCCAAACACGTGTGCCGACCCTGAGAGGCAAAATTACAGGTGAGCTAGCTCGGGACGTGAGGACGTCCATGCCATAGACGCGTGGGCGTCATCGGTAGTAACAACAAGAGATTATTACTTTGGCAAGGTAAAAACCATATTAAAATAAGATTGTCGCCACTTATTTCTACTTAGTAAATCTACTAGTCATTTTCCTCAGAGTAATATTCCCTACGTCGTGTATGATAACAATGTGTACAGCTAGCTAATTGTAAAGAGTGGCTACGGATCATTCTGGTTAGCAAACTGATCGTCGTCAATAGTATTAATGTCCACTTCCAATAGATTAATTATTTGAAATGGGCATCAATGTTATCAACGATGCAGAATGTACGTTGGATCACATCCTAGAAATAAGTGCGTCTATGCCGTATAAATTATGACGCGGCTTTAAGCAAAAATGCCAAAATGTGAAACCACCACTACAGGTTACGCCTTTGGTTTCCATCTAATAGGTTAATGGATTATGCCCTCCTTTCGCGACAAGATTGCATAACCACGGGGAGGGGATTTGTATTATTATCATTATTAGAACAAACAGAAAAATTCAATAGAGTTAAATAAATTGTTCTGCTTTCATTGTATTAACAAATCATTTCTTTCATCACTTGAATTGAGCATATTTCATTAACAAATTGTTTACCTATTTATTAAAAAAAAATCTATATCACATTTAGGTAATCAAGTTAATTATTTAAACTAGGTTTGGAACATTCGAGCTTTCAGTAAAGATAGTGGACGCAAATGTTGGAAGTTCGAATCTGTACTGGGGAGCTGATGCATATTTTCCGCTCCTACTGTGGCTCTGGAATCCTCAGCTTAAAATTTCTGCCGTTATTTACACTGACACGCACCATTCAGTGTCACCCACTGCTGGTGTCTTTACAATATTGAATTTCACCCAGAGGTTACTTGTGTACAAAAAAGGCAATGTGATGCCTCTATTTGATGAATTATGATTGTCTTTAAAGAAAAAAGCACAAATTTCGCAGTATGCGGAACGTTTTTGTGCGGTATTTTGATGAAAATGATTTTTCCACAGGCGAAATTGAATTTGCGACCACCGTACACTGAGGAAATGGAACGTATGAGGTACATAAGAATTTCTTATGGAATAACGACATAAGAAGTATTTTGTTCTTCATTCGAGAATCTTATAACATTCCACAACAGACTTATGAAATAACACTCATTACATAGACAGATATAATTCCATAAGAAACTCTTTTTGGACATCAAACGCATTGATCATTGACATTCATAAGACAATCTAATGGAGTACGATTTTCTTAACAATTTCAAACGAAAATCTTATGGATTACGTGGAGAGATGCTAATAACAAAATATACACGATTGAGATTCATAAGCGCGCGTATGACAATGATTAGTAACACTTGTGAAAAACAGTCGACTTCCTATCAAAAACCACGTAAGAATTTCATACGAAATTCTTTTGGAATAAAGACATAAGAAGCATCTAATGAGACTCATAAGAAAAACTTGTGAACTTCCATCGATCATTGCGTTCATAATCTAAATAGGTATAATATCATAAGATACTCTTATGAAGGATCATAGATATCAATTATGGAATTCTTTAGGACCATTATGTATTTAGAGAATCGCTCTTTGAATTTAGGAAAATAAAGATATTCATAAGATCTCTTATGATAACGACAAGAATTTCTTGTGAATATCGGACGTTTTGTGTTTCATAAGAATCTTATGAAAGAAAGAAAACCAGTCAAGAAATCAATTCACAAGCGTTCTCTTATGAAATTCGTACGCAATTTCTGGCTCAGTGTATATCAGTAGGTAGGTGGATGAGAATAAGTGTAGAAAAAGTAATTGAAAACTGAATGTACGTTCTATATGGGATTCGTGTGTGTATTGTCAAAGCTGCATTCACACCTAGAAAAAATCAACGGTGATGAATCCAACTGAGGGTCGGCGTTGTTGATTGTATATGGAAATATGCAGACACTGTAATCAGACACAGAAACAGCGTTGGGTAGCCTTTGGGTCCTATGTGTTCTACTGTTTTTAGCTCCAATTAAACTTATGACGGTTGTGATACATCACCACTCAGTATTTAAAAACGTTGATTTTTATTTTGATGCATTTATTTATAATATGCGAATGTTTGAAAATTGTTTTACAATTATAAATACTCGAGTATATGTATATGTGATCATAATATGTACGTACAAACTACCATACCCGGAATTAACGGGTACGATTATGATGTACGTAGCTGCAGTCAAAATAATGCAGAAATTTCATCTTTGCCTGCAGCCAATCAGCACATAATGCTTTGCAACAAATTTTACAGTAGGTCAATCAATAGATGCTACAAAACATTAAAATTAATCGCATTCTTTCAAGCTTTCATCTCCCGTCGATTTCGTTACAACGTAAATTTGTAAAAAACAACAAAAGTTTTAAAACGCAAAAAAAGGAAACTTACGCTCCGCTTCCGACCTGCAGCACCTCGAAGCAAACGCAGCACACCCGGACCGGCTTGTTGATTCCGAACTTGATAATCGGAACATCGTTGTTGGAACAGCGGCTGCACAGGATCCGGCCACAGTGACGGCTGTTGGATAGTAGAAGCAATTGGAATATGTAATTTATTGATGTTTATGACAAATCTTCTCTAATAACCCTAAAACTTTGTCTGAGTTCGGGGGTCAATATGCCAGCAAAATACTTTATAAGGCTATAACTCTGTTTTGCTATGAACCGAAATTGGTTTACACGTTGGTGCGTTCAAGCGATTTTTTTTAACAACTACCGAAAAGCTGAACATTACATATACTTTGAAATTGGATTAAATGGACAAATTGATGTTAAACTTCCACTCGGCTGGTTAGCCGTAAACCACGATTCATAATTTAAAAAAAACGAGGATTTTTTTTTTGTTTGTGCATGGACATTTCTTGACTTCATTGAAAAGCATTTTTCTAGAGTAATTTTCTTGAAAAAAAGTACGTTGTCTGTGCCTTGGGGTTATATTGTCCCTTGGGACGTAGTGTTATACGAAATTTATATTTTATAAAAATTTTTGGAAAAATAATAAGCTAACTTTTGAAACAAGTTTCAAAAATACTTAAATTTTGATACTTTGGACGTTTATATTTCAGCAACAGCAAATACCATAGAAAATAGAGTATAGTAGAGCAAAAGTTGGAATGGGGCAAACATTTATTTAAGTGACTTTCACTCCAAATATTGAAGAGATCTGGAAAAAATATGGCTATATAGGGAGCCGGATGCAGGCTTGAGAACTGTGATCACAATTTGCCACAGTTCATCGATTCTGCCAGTCAACCAAAACACAAAGCATCAGCAGCATCAATACCATCAAGTGTTGCGCTGCCAACGGTTCACACACTGCTTGACTGTTTTTGTCTCTCCACTATGACCGTTTTCGGGCAGCCATCTCGAGGTGAATGATTGAAAAAAATGTTAAATAATTCAATCGCTAATATTTCGCTTGTGTTTTCAACTAATTGAAATCTATTAGCTCTAACAGCAAGAGCACAATCATTCCGTTGCGATACATAAAAACAAGTTCAATTTCATGCTGCCTTTATCGAGCAAAAAAGCAAAACCCCGAAAACCGGAAAAATTGCGTCACCACTGTGCTTGAGTCATTTCGCATTCGGGTTTGAAAAAACGTTGCGAAGAAGAAGATTACAGTTTTGAAGAGCCGTGACATTTTTTTGTTTTGAACGGTCATGGATTGCTTTGGATTTTGATGGTCGTGTAGAAAAATGTGAATGTCGTGGTGGTTAATGTTTGCTACAGTACATTTATCATCCCTGGCCGGATGCTATTCTTGGCATTTTTTATTCAATTCGGCAGTGGAGTTTTTTGAAAGCTAGAGAGCTCATATTTGACCACAATAAAGTAAGGTGGGGCAAAAGTTCAAGTTTAGTAGTATAATGAAAATTTTCAGAAGCCAGGCAGCACTGGCTGAGGGAAGGTTGTGCATTTTTAACCTGGCATTAAAATAGTGAAAAAAATGTGGCAATCTCAAAGTAAAATCGACGAAAAATACATATCCGAACTGATGTGAAAAAAAAAAGATTGATGACAGCATGCGCGGGGGGAAGCGATTAGTGTATGAGTGAACGCGGTCTAGTGAAAGGTAGAACGGGTGGAAGTGATGCAATGTGATGGATTTTATAATAGTAGCATTCCAAACATTACATTCATTTATTATATCTAGGTGTTCTGTGTTATTAGACAACACTATCATCCTAATTTGGTAAAACAAATTTAAGATTTTATTAACATTTTGTTAACAACATATAACATTTCATTTGCCGTAGCAGTTCAGATGTTTTACAGGTGAGTTGATTTCACCTGCTTATAAGAGAAAAAAAAACGCTTTAAATATACTTAACCTAACTTAACCTAAACATATAACGCATTAATCGTGGCAATAGAAGATTGTAACGATTTTTGCCTGAAATTATTTATTATTTTATTTGACATTTGTTCCAATGTTTCAATATTGGATATTCTATGTAACTCATTGGTACTATACCAGGGAGGAAGCCTCAGAATCATTTTCAAAATTTTATTTTGAATTCTCTGCAGAGCTTTCTTCCTGGTATTACAACAGCTAGTCCATATTGGTACAGCATACAACATGGCTGGCCTGAAAATTTGTTTGAATATCAAAAACTTGTTCTTAAGACAAAGTTTTGATTTTCTATTAATAAGGGGATAAAGACATTTTACATATTTATTACACTTGGCTTGAATGCCCTCAATGTGATTTTTGAAAGTTAAATTCTTATCTAGCATGAGCCCTAGATACTTAACTTCATCTGACCAATTTATTGGAATCCCTCTCATCGTGACAACATGTCTACTTGAAGGTTTCAAATAAAGAGCTTTTGGTTTATGTGGGAATATTATTAGTTGAGTTTTGGAAGCATCAGGAGAAATCTTTCATTTTTGCAAGTATGAAGAAAAAATATCCAAACTTTTTTGCAATCGACTACAGATGACACGCAGGCTTCGACCTTTGGCGGAGAGGCCTGTGTCATCCGCAAACAAAGATTTTTGACATCCCTGAGGTAACTCAGGTAAGTCAGATGTGAAAATATTGTATAATATTGGTCCCAAAATGCTGCCTTGAGGAACACCAGCTCTTACAGGAAGTCTTTCAGATCTGGAGTTCTGATAATTAACCTGAAGTGTACGATTTGACAGATAACTTTGAATTATTCTAACAATGTATGTAGGAAAATTAAAGTTTTTTAATTTTACAATCAAACCTTCATGCCAAACACTGTCAAATGCTTTTTCTATGTCTAGAAGAGCAAGACCAGTAAAATAACCTTCAGATTTGTTGGAACGGATCAAATTTGTTACACGTAGAAGTTGATGAGTGGTCGAATGTCCATGGCGGAATCCGAACTGTTCATTGGCAAAAATTGAATTTTCGTTGATGTGGGCCATCATTCTGTTCAAAATAACCTTTTCAAAAAGTTTACTGATGGAGGAAAGCAAACTGATTGGACGATAGCTAGAAACTTCTGCAGGATTTTTGTCTGGTTTTAAACTAGGAACAACCTTAGCATTTTGCCATTTGTCAGGAAAATATGCTAATTGAAAACATTTGTTAAATATATCAACTAGAAATGATAAGCTACTTTCTGGAATTTCTTGATGAGGATGTAGAAAATTCCATCATCGCCAGGAGCTTTCATATTTTTGAATTTTTTAATAATAGTTCTCACTTCTTCCAAATCAGTCTCCCAGGCATTTTCGAAAACGTTCTCTTGATTGAGCATATTTTCGAACTCCTGAGTAACTACATTTTCAATTGGACTAGTAAGTCCTAAATTAAAATTGTGCGCACTTTCAAACTGCATAGCAAGTTTTTGAGCTTTTTCGCAATAGGGTCCTAAAGCCCTGTCTCAATTTTAGTACCAAACGCTTAAGTTTAGGGCAGAAACACATGTTTACTCAATTTTCAAATGATTTTCATTGGTTTAAGTACAAAGAAAAACATTTTTTTATGATTTTTGAGATTTTGTCACACCCTTTGGTTTAAACTCAAATGTTGGGTATATTTTGTTTTCCGTGTCCCTTCCGAAATGTCAGATAGGAACAACCCCAGTGTTAATACTATATGCCCTGTGGCATTTTTGTCGAAAAAACGAATGTCAAACAAGATCACAAGTGTCAAGGTTCATATTTGAAACCATTTTTAAAATTGAAGTTTAAAAATGTTCTAGCCGTTATTTGAGCTGGAAAACTTGCTAAAGTAGTTGCAATAACATGCTCTTTCGTATTATTAAATAAAAACAAGAATTCATTAAACATTTTAGGACCCAATTAGTTAGTAATAATTTGTTTTCGTCTTTCAATGCCGGTATAGGTTTCTGAGGTTTTTTCAAGATTTTAGATAATTTCCAAAAGGGCTTAGAGCCAGGGTCCAATTGAGAAATTTTATTTTCAAAATTTTTGTTTCTTAATTGAGCAAAACGCTTTTTGATTTCTTTCTGCAAATCCTGCCTTTCATAGCAGGATCGCGAGTGCGTTGAAATTGCCTTCTCCTCACGTTTTTAAGACGGATCAAGAGTTTAAGATCATCGTCTATAATCACGGATTCAAATTTTACTTCACATTTTGGAATTGCAATGCTTCTGACTTCAACAATGGAATTTGTTAAAGTTTCAAGAGCATTGTCAATATCAAGTTTAGTTTCTAAAGAAATGTTAACACCAAGATTAGAGTCAACATACGTTTTATATATATTCCAGTCGGCTCGAAAATAATTGAAAGTGGAGCTGATAGGATTGAGAATCGCTTCATGGGATATTTGAAATGTAACAGGGACATGATCAGAATCAAAATCAGCATGAGTAACTAATTGGCTACAGAGATGACTAGAGTCGGTTAAGACCAAATCAATCGTAGATGGATTTCTAGAAGAGGAAAACATGTAGGGCTATCAGGGTATTGAATAGAGAAATATCCTGAAGAGCACTCATCAAATAAAATTCTGCCGTTGGAATTACTTTGAGAATTATTCCATGACCGATGTTTGGCATTAAAGTCACCAATGACAAAAAATTTTGACTTATTGCGAGTCAATTTACGCAAGTCAGTTTGGAGCAAATTAACTTGCTGCCCAGAGCATTGAAAAGGCAAATAGGCAGCTATGAAAGTATATTTACCAAACTGTGTTTCAACAGAAACACCTAAAGTTTCAAAAACTTTAGTTTCAAATGATGAAAACAGTTGATGTTTTAAACGCCTATGAATGATGATTGCAACTCCTCCACATGCCCCATCAAGTCGATCATTACGATAAACAAAAAAGTTAGGATCTCTTTTGAGTTTAGATCCAGGTTTTAAATACGTTTCGGTAATAACTGCTATATGCACGTTATTAACCGTAAGAAAATTAAACAGCTCGTCCTCTTTACCATTCAGAGAACGAGCATTCCAATTTAAAATATTTAAATTATTATTTGGATCCATTAGAAAAACGTAATCCAATAACAATTTGTGTTAGATATTAAATTGAACTACCACTGTATCTGAAATCTTACCCAGACTGAAATATTTCAGCCGTCGCACTTCTTTCTATTATTCATTTATGCCATTGAAATACAGTTTAGTTTAGAGCAGAGTACTGATCACATGTGCAAAGTCTCCGTGGTTTATCCGAAAATCGTCATTTTGCCAGCAATTCTCCCATCCCGAAGATTACCACGGCCGAATAGAATTCGCGTTGTCGGTTTATGTGATAGTGCCAAAATACGTCGATCTGCTAGATTGAAGCGATATTCTCCCAACCGTTTGCCCTTCCGCGACCCATTGTCGCTGAGGTTGATGTGAACCTGTATCGAGCAAACGGCCGCATCACACCCCGTAAGAACCCGTTCCCGTCCTCGCTGTGGCCCCCAAAACATCAAAGTCACTTAGCCACCCGTCCATTGCCCATCATCTGGTGCCGTGACCAGGATTTCTGGTCCTCCCGTTCCCGAACACGTGCACAACATAACCTCCTTTCGATTTCGCTCTCCGTCATAAATCTCTCCGGAGGCTGTAGCTGATTCCTGATTATAAATATACAAGGCCTCTTAAAGAGAGGTACCAGGTGAGTACCTCTCCAACCTGTTTACCCCCAGTTGTGCGGTACTTCCTGGATCTTTTTGATCTTTCAGCCCGTCTATCGATCAGCGACTTCGGAACGAGGCTCAGCAATGGTCGACGAAAAGCGCTTGAAGGTCAAGGAGGTTAAGCGGCGGAACGCGATCGATGTCTTCAAGCGGATGGACATATTTCTCGCCAGCTATGTTCCTGAGCAACACCAGCGTGAGATTGCTCCTCGTTTGGACCGCTTGGAAAAGGTATGGGAGATTTTTGAAGCCGTGCAGGACGAATGTGAAGAGCTGGATGAAGCGGAAGAATCCGTGCAGAAGAATTTGGAATTACGTGGTCAAGTAGAGGCATTATACTTTCGCGTTAAAGCTGGTCTTGTTGCAAAACTGCCACCAGCACCTGTTCCAGCAGTACCAGGACCTTCATCGGCGCCGATTACTCCGTCGCCACTCGCCAACGTCAAGTTACCCACCATATCGCTCCCTGAATTCGATGGCGATTTCAATACCTGGCTGACTTTCCACGACACCTTTTTGTCAATGATTCATTCATCGACAGAAATTTCCCAGGTGCAGAAATTTCATTATCTGCGTGCTGCTTTAAAGGGTGAAGCGGCCAGTTCGATCCAGTCGATCACGATCACAGCCAACAATTACGCCGTTGCTTGGGACACGTTGGTCAACCGGTACTCCAACAAGGCCATTCTACGAAAGAAACATATAAGGGCCTTGCTCAAGTACCCCAAGATCCCAAACAACAATGTGGAGGCGCTTCACAAGGTCGTCGATGAATTTCAGCGCCACACCAAAGTGCTAGAGCAGCTAGGTGAGCCAGTGGACTATTTCAGCTCTATTTTGATCGAGTTGCTGGAGGATAAATTGGATGATGCTTCGCTAACAGCTTGGGAGGAGTCGATTGCCAATGATGCACATCCCACCTATGACAAGATGGTCGACTTTCTGCTAAAACGAGCCCGCATTTTGGAGACAATCGCCATAAATCGTCCGCAGCATTCTGTCGCCAAGCCGGCGGCTCATAATTCCGCATCGAAAAAGCCAAATCAACCCCGTATAAGCACTATGGCAGCTGCTGAAATCCCACCGAAGACGTTCCCGATTTGCCCAGCATGTGACAAGCACAAGCACTCAATATTCGACTGCTCTGTCTTCAACGGCTTGGACACAAAAGGCCGTTTAAAGGTGGTTACCGACAAAAAGCTTTGCAGCAATTGCTTCCGCAGCGACCATTTTGCCCGCAACTGTCGCTCCAAATATTCCTGCAAACACTGCTCCAAGCGACACCATTCCATGATCCACCCGGGACCATTCGAGATTGCTTCCGAAGGAAATTTTTCGCCCAATATCGACGCTACACTGCCCAGCACTTCCAGTGTTACCACCGCAGTGGTAGCAGCACCCGTACCAGAGATTGTGACCACGGCTAAATCATCCAGCACTAATGTTCTCCTCACGACCGTCGTGCTGATCATCGTTGATGTCTACGGCCAAGAGCATATCGCTCGCGCTTTGTTGGACACAGGCTCGCAACCCAATGCAATCAGTGAGCGATTGTGTCAGCAGCTTCATCTCCCCCGAAAGGTTGTCAACGTGCCGATTGCTGGAGTGGACAGTATCGTCACTAATGCGAAACACGAAATTCGGGCAGAAATTCGCTCTCGAATTGCTAATTTTAACGAATCTCTAGATTTCCTTGTTCTGCGAAAAGTGACCCATGATTCGCCATCCATGTCGTTTTCCACGTCACACTGGAGACTTCCCGATAATCTTCCGCTAGCTGATCCCGACTTTCATACTTCCCGAAAGGTGGACATGATTATTGGCGCCGGTCATTTTTACTCGTTCCTGCGGGATGGAAGGTTCCGCTTGCACAACAATGGTCCGTTACTCGTCGAAACGGTATTTGGTTGGATAGTATCCGGGAAATTTGAGGCTATTAGTGATAGCAATTCTCAACCTACAGTTATGTGTCATGCGGCGACCGTAACTTCTATAAGCGATCAGTTAGAAAGGTTTTGGCAAGTGGAGGAGCTGTACGGATCAAATTACTCCATCGACGAATAACGCTGCGAAGATTATTACCGAGAGACCGTTTCTCGCGATCCAACCGGTCGGTACATCGTGCGCATGCCAAAACATCCCGACCACGACCAAATGATTGGTAACTCTAAGGTGGCTGCGCTCCGCCGTTTCCTGCTATTAGAGCGAAGACTCTCCAAAGATAATACTCTGAGGGCGCAATATCACGACTTCATCAGGGAGTACGCATCCCTTGGGCACATGACACCAGTTCCGCTACACGACGAGGACGATCCGAAGGCTTGCTATCTTCCGCACCAACCGGTTCTGAAAGATTCCAGCTCCACTACGAAGGTGAGAGTCGTTTTCGATGGGTCTGCGAAGACGAGTTCGGGACACTCTCTGAACGACTCCTTGCTTGTCGGACCCGTCGTCCAAGACGATTTGTTTAGTCTGGTCATCCGATTTCGAAAATTTGCGATCGCTTTGGTGGCTGACATCGAGAAGATGTACCGCCAGATTGTGATGCACGAACAAGATCGTCCGTTGCAAAGAATTTTGTGGCGCTTCGACAGTACGCTTCCGGTTCAAGAGTTTGAATTGAGCACCGTTACTTACGGTTTGGCTCCATCTTCGTTCCTCGCCACACGAACGCTCCTGCAACTTGTCGAGGACGAAGGCACCCCGTTCCCGCATGCAAGCACAGTCATCAAGAAAAACACTTACATCGACGATCTACTCGCTGGAGCCGACAGTATTGATGACGCAATTCAGCTCCGTGAAGAACTCTCTAATCTGCTACAAAAGGGAGGTTTTCGTCTACGCAAATGGTGTTCGAATTCGCTCCCGGTCCTATCCGGACTTCCCTCTGAGCTGCTTGGGACACAATCGTCTGTGAGGTTCGATGCCGGTGAAATAGTCAAGACCTTGGGAATACGGTGGGACCTTGAAGCAGATGTATTTCGTTTCGATGTGTCTCCCATGGTGAAGAACCAACCTGCTACCAAGCGCAATATTTTATCAGCAATTGCGCAATTATTTGACCCGCTTGGTATCATCGCTCCCGTTGTAGTGCAAGCAAAAATACTAATGCAGCATTTGTGGTTACTGGCTTTAGATTGGGACGACGAAGTATCGCCTGACTTGCAACGAAAATGGCACCAATTCTGCGAGCAACTTCCACATCTCTCCAACTTCAGCATCGACAGATTTGCGTTTGTTCACGGCTATTGCTCTGCGGAACTGCACTGTTTTGCTGATGCGTCGGAAGTCGGTTATGGCGCCTGCATGTACATCCGCTCCGAGGACCATGAAGGACGTGTACATGTGAGCTTGCTCGCTTCCAAATCGAAGGTAGCCCCTCTAAAACCGTTGAGCATCCCTCGTTTGGAACTGTGTGCCGCTCTGCTCGCCGCCCGCTTATATGAAAAGGTCATCTCTGCGTTAGATATGAAGTTCTCTAGGAGCTTCTTCTGGTCGGACTCAACAATCGTTATTCAGTGGTTGAAAGCCCCCCCGCGGACGTGGCAGACGTTTGTGGCTAATCGTGTCGCCGAAATTCAGGCTCTTTCTCACGGTTCACATTGGAACCATATTTCTGGAAACGAAAACCCTGCGGATATAATATCACGAGGAATGTCCGCCGATGATCTGGTGAACAGTGAACTGTGGAAATGTGGCCCCAAGTGGCTACGCGAAGAACGGTCGCAGTGGCCCGTTCCAGATATTCAGGAAAAGCGTTTCACTGTTGAAGAATTGGAGATGAAAAAGAATCGCATCTTGACCACCCAAATACTGCAGCCGAATCCGCTATTTGAAAGATTTTCGTCATACCAAACTCTTCTTGGTGTTGTCGGATACTGCTTCCGATTCTGCAACTATGCTCGTAATAAAACTAAGAAGTGTTCCAGCAAAGTCCTCTCCGTCATCGAGTTGCAGAATGCCAAACTAGCGCTTGCAAAGCTAGTTCAACGTGAGGTTTTCCCCGAGGATCTACAACGGTTAGAAAAGGGACAAATGGTTTCAAACAAATCCTGCCTTCGCCTGCTGAACCCTTTCATTGACGCCGATGGATTGATTCGCGTCGGTGGCCGATTGAGGCTGTCCAACGAATCTTTCAATGTGAAACATCAGATTGTCATTCCTGGATTCCACCCCTTCACGCAACTACTTTTGAACCACCACCATTGCAAGCTCATTCATGGAGGAGTTACGATGACTTTGTCGGTCGTTCGTGACGAGTTCTGGCCGCTAAATGGCCGGAGAGCAGTTCGGAGTGCCATCCGAAAATGCTACAGGTGCAGCAGATCGAATCCCCAACCCATCCAGCAACCGATTGGCCAGCTACCCGTTGCCCGTGTCACCGCCAACGAAGCCTTTGCGTGTACCGGTGTTGATTACTGCGGTCCCATTTTCCTCAAGCCAGTTCACCGCAAGGCCGCTGCTCGCAAATCTTACATTTGCGTCTTCGTTTGTTTGAGTACAAAAGCGGTCCATTTGGAGTTGGTGAGTGACCTAAGTACGGCTGCATTCCTAATGGCACTTGACCGTTTCGTTTGGCGGCGGAACAAGCCTCAGCATTTGTACTCAGACAACGGTACGAATTTTGTTGGGGCGAAAAATGAACTGCACGCACTCTACACTATGCTTCAATCCGGTCCCGACAACGATAAGATCGCCAAGCATCTCGCCGAAGACAACATCCAATGGCACATGATAGGGGCTCCTGGGGTAATATGCACTGCCGGGGCAAAACGCACCTTGTCAATTTCTCTGAAATAAACGAGTTTTGAGAGAAAAACCCTATGCGGATTGATGAAACGTTGCAAATTATTGACACCCTGGGAATTTGGTACATTTTAAAAAACTTAACAGGGAGATAGAACAATAAAATCGAAAAGCACGATTCTGATGTAACTTTCCCGATCATTTCACTTGTTGTTTTGAAAGCGATGGGTTGAGATTTTTACAACCTTTAATCATAAAAGAGATGATTAGAGACTGGGTTAGTTGGTGATGAGATGATTTAGCGAAATAACACAACGATTTCTATTTTTCATAACATTTTCTGTTAAGCACCCGGTTGGGGCAACATGCACTCCATTGGACGGGGCAGAACGATCCATTCCAAAATTAACTACAATCATTAAAATTAGGTCACTTTAAGTCTTTAGTGCCGTATTTATGCACAATTGTATCATCTTGTAGACGAAAATCATCTAAAACTCGTGTTTTTACGATAAATGAAATTAAGTTTAAAACGCGATGGTGCATCATGCCCCTTTGTTTAGGTGCGTCTTGCCTCAATGTTGTAGTGCGTTCTGCCCCAAAAAGTGGTGCATCGTGCCCCGCATCAATCTGAATTCACGCAAAAGTAGAATTTGAGAAAAGTTAAATTTTCCAACAATCTAGTGTAATTATGATGAAAATTCGCTCAACACCATGTAGGGTGAACCAAAACCAACTAGATTCGTGTATTAAAACACTACATACATGTTGTTTAGTGTCCATTTCGCCACATCTTCCTTAAGTGGTGCATATTACCCCAGGAACCCCTACCTCCTCGCGCTCCTAATTTTGCTGGCCTCTGGGAAGCGGCAGTCAAGGTTGCCAAGACTCACCTCGTGCGTCAGCTTGGCTCTGCTCTTCTGTCTTTTGAAGAACTGTGTACGGTGCTCATCAAAATTGAAGGATGCATGAACTCTCGACCGCTGTTGCCGCTATCGAGTGACCCGAATGATCTAGGTGCCCTTACCTACCCCAGCGCACTTCCTGGTGAAGAATATGATCCGCCCTCTCCCCGAAGTCGACGTTCGAGATGTGCCATTCAACCGTCTCGGTCAATATCAGGTTCTTAAGAAGTTTTCCCAACTTTTTTGGCATCGGTGGCGAAACGAATATTTGAAGCAGCTGAACTCATTGTACAGGACCAACCCGAAAGGCTACCAGTTAAACGTCGGAGACCTCGTTATCGTGAAAGATGAATGCTATCCCCCTGCCCGCTGGCCGTTGGCCCGCATCATTGAACTTCATCCAGGACCCGATGGAGTGACACGAGTTGTGAGTCTTCGTACGCCGTCCGGAGTTCTTAAGAGAGCCGTTTGCAAAATTTGCCCAATGGAATGTGCTATGGAAGAGTGAGATGTATATTATATTTTTATGGACAATATGTTTGAGTTACGTTTAGTTTAATTTCGCAAATAATTTGCAAAGGTGGCCGTTATTATGTTAGATATTAAATTGAACTACCACTGTATCTGAAATCTTACCCAGACTGAAATATTTCAGCCGTCGCACTTCTTTCTATTATTCATTTATGCCATTGAAATACAGTTTAGTTTAGAGCAGAGTACTGATCACATGTGCAAAGTCTCCGTGGTTTATCCGAAAATCGTCATTTTGCCAGCAATTCTCCCATCCCGAAGATTACCACGGCCGAATAGAATTCTCGTTGTCGGTTTATGTGATAGTGCCAAAATACGTCGATCTGCTAGATTGAAGCGATATTCTCCCAACCGTTTGCCCTTCCGCGACCCATTGTCGCTGAGGTTGATGTGAACCTGTATCGAGCAAACGGCCGCATCACACCCCGTAAGAACCCGTTCCCATCCTCGCTGTGGCCCCCAAAACATCAAAGTCACTTAGCCACCCGTCCATTGCACATCAATTTGATTTGTAAATTTTACACCAACTTGGACTGCTTCAGTCATAATGGTGGCTTTGAACATTGCATCAATCATTAGATTCAATCGTTCAGTTAGAAAATTAAAATCAGAGGCAGACATGTCATGTGATTTCCCATTAGAATTTCCGGTAGACGAAGAAGCGGAATTACCTGTGGCGGTAGGGGTTTTTCCATTTGATTTGAACCAAGTAGAATGGGTACCCATGGATCGAACAGGGGAGGAGTTCAAATTTCCTGCTACGATATCGGCAAAGGATTTACCGTGGGTAGATACATTCGAAATTGAAAGATTCGAACGGCTACCCGACGGATTAAAATTAGTTTGTGAATGAGCATGATTATGATCTTCCTGATGGGTATGATTCATGATCAAGCGATCGTTAACTGAAAAATGAGCATTGTTCGATACTCTACCAGGCAAATTGCGGAAACGACCGTTATCGTAACGGATATTATCTTTCATCTGCCTAGCACGAGCCTCAATGACCCTTTTGCGTGAAGGGCATTCCCAAAAGTTAGCTTTATGAGGGCCCTTGCAATTGGCGCATTCAAACTTTCTGGTATCTTCTTTATTCCAACTAAATCATTTATTCCATTTTTGATCTCTTCAGGTGACTTATAGTCACTTGAGAGACCTTTCAAGACAACTTTGAACAAACGTTCAGTTTTGTCGTCATAAGTAAAAAATTTGTGCTTCTTCTCTTCAAGATGTCTGAGAAGAAGTTCACGATCTTTAAGAGTTTCCGGCAAAACGCGACAGTCTCCTTTCTTTGCGATTTAGAAGGAAACCTTGATTCCCCTAATGGAGTTCAAGATCTCCTGCCTAAATCCCCCAAATTCGGAACAACTGACCACGATAGGCGGCACTCTTTGCTTCCTTACTTGAATCAAAGAACCTGGGCTAGAGGCTGCTTCGATTTGGTGTTCGGATAATTTGTCTAGAGCATCGAACTGATTGCTCATTTCGATACAATTATTCATTTCACCCTTGGAAGAAAGTTCGCATTCCGGGGAAGCGTCCTTTCTTCCATTCTTGCCACGTGTAGTGACAGTTTTAAAACCCACTTTTTTGGAAGGAAGTAGTGAATTCAGAGATTCACCCTTCCTTTTGTTAGTTGTTGATACCATGTTTAGTTAATACACGAAAGAAGACGTGACCTTCGGGAGGTTTTTTCCCAAGACGGTGTCCAAGAAGGATTACCACCGCTAGCTTTCGCCAACGGGTCCAACGAAAAATCGAAGGCACGGGTCCAAACAAGGATCGTAAAGGGATCAATAGTAGAAAAAGTAGTACTGAAAAGTACTGTTTTAGTAGCACTGAAAAGTACCGTTTTTAATTTTAGCACTGAAAAGTACTGTTTATGTAGCACTGAAAAGTACTGATTTATTGCTTTAGGTAGTTTTTAAGAAAACTTCCAAGAGCAGAGAGAATTCGTGTACGCACAGCACGAAGGTACGATGCGCACTGTTAAAGTGATCTTTCGGAACGGGGAAAGAGAGGCGGATATGAGCAAGATGACGGTACGATTAGAATGGTGTTCAATTGAAGTGTTGCAAATTTAATACAGTGCCCGTTTAATTTTGGCAACTTTACCGTTAGATCTTCATATGGAGAAGTCCAGCAAGCGGGTACAGTTTTCGCATAGCCGAAGTGTTTTGTTTTTTTCGACTTTCGGGCAGTGCACTTCGAGAAGCCTAACATGTGGATTTCATTTTCGTATCGCTTTATCGGAGGAGTGGAAGTTTGTTTTTTTTCTCGGTTTTTGAACAGTTTCGCACATATGATAGTTTATAGCTAACGGTGAAATAGTTCGACGACATCATTGTAACAACCAGCTTCAAAATACTATAAGGATGAAAACAATAACCCGGTGAGATCTTTTTATGACAAATTGTGTTATTTGATTATATTTCCAATGGTATATGCATTTTGGGTTGGGTGGGACCATTAGGGCATCCGATTGAGGATAGGAAGGATCCATCCGAGATGGATAGGAAGAGTGAAACTGTCAACTTCCTATCGCTAACATTTCGTGGAAAAAGGGCGGGCTCTTCTTCCTATCTATTGGGTCTTTCTGACAAGCAAGGGCTTGATTGTACGACTGTTTGTGTGAACTTACTTTTGGAAGGAGATTCTTTTCCGGGTTTCGCGTAAGTGTCTCTGCTTACGGGTCCGCTATTCGTTTTTGGCCCTTCAGGCAGGAGTATGATTGAATACGAATAGTCATACAATCTTGAACAAATTGTTTTGTTAGAACAGGCCATTGCTACCAGTGGATACCTTGCTACAACAGATGGCAGCTTGTATCATCATCATCATCATCATAATGAAAATTTTCAGAAAAACAGTAGTACAGTCAACTCTCCTCGATATTGAAGGAACCATTTTTACTATGGTTCTCTAACTCGATGTCGAGATACAGAATATAGAGTAAGGGAGGGTTAACTGTAGTTGAAAAAAGTAATTAATAAATACCACGCAGTGAACCTTCAACACATGGGCTATAATTTTGCTAAAGAAAATTGTGTCAAAACATTTACCCATTTTTAGTTATAACAGTTTAAAAATTGATTGTCTAAAACGAACTTTTGCCTCACCGGTGGGGCAAGAGTTCGAATCTACTTAGTATGGGGCAAAAGTTCGCTGATCCAAACACAAAATTTCGACACTATTGTGGCAAAAACTCCAAAAACTTGGAATTTTCTATGAAGATACTACTTTAATGTAACTTTAGTATTAAAAAGAAACCCATTTTTTGTTTTTGTCAAATTTAATGGTCTGAAATTTTTCTGGAAATCTACTGGAATGTCTGCGAATATTATTCTCAAAATTGTGTCGACACCCTGATTGCAACTCGTGATTGGCAAAATCGGTAAAATATGTATTTTGAAATTGAAGTCTGATGTGCTGTAAAATTTGAGATGTAAAATTGAGATCTAGATTAACAAAGATAATCATGTAGTAAAAAAAACGAAAAAGTTCCCTGGCCACGATCACAGGGTTTGACGGTGCCAAAGTAGAAGGTGCACCATAATAATACCCGTCTGTGAAACATATCACCTTCCCAATACTTTGGCACTCCTCCAACGGTTCATGATTTATCATGAAACGACTGCATTCAGTTATTAATAGGACATACATAAAATCTTCATTTTTAAAAGGAAACCAACATATAATGAAGCTCTTTTATAATTGCGTCATACATGACTTTCGGGGCCATTATGTACGAGATATTATAGCGCATTTTTTTAACAAATTGTGTCCAACGCCTGAGTTATGTCATGTTATTTGAAAAAAGAAGGAACATAATGTTTTATGACGCATCTTATGGTCCTGGATATTACTATACCATTGCAGAATTTTCTTTTTCAAATTATGCCAAACGACCATTATGCCAAACGACTATTATGCCAAACGACTATTATGCCAAACGGCTTTATGCCAAACGACTGTATGCCAAACGGCATTATGCCAAATGGCATTATGCCATACGGGGTAGACCCTATTTTTCGTACCTGTTGTAATTTTTGCTCTTTTCCTGCAATTTTTTTAATTTCATATGTTCATGCTAGACACCTAACTGGTGAAAATGCTACAGACTCACGCATCTGGAGAATAAATCTTCACGACACGGTCATTTACATGCACATAAAAACTAAAAACTTTGTTACTTTTTTCCTTTTATTTTGTCTCCTATCAGAATGCTTGCCAGATAGATAATTCAACGGTAGAGTTTCTTGTAGATTCAGGATCCGATGACTATGTTATCGGGGTTCGCGATTGAGAGCAACTGAAGCTCGATATGGCATATAGTCAAACTAATTAAATTTAGAAATGTTATAAAAAGTTTTGGACTAAAATGTTACAATAATAAATCGACGCATTTTCTCTAAGATCAAGGCTCTTTGATTGATCTATTAATTACATACAATGAAGGCTCTATAGTGAAGTTAGCTCCATTGACTGGAGCCAACTATATGATATACATGACTTTGATCTCGCACTACCCAAGTAACTGAATAAGGCCTAAACGCAATAATAGCGGAACGGCCTCGGAAAGCGGAACCGGTTCGCCAGCAAAAAAAACGTATGGAAAATAATAAAAAACGTAAATTACTTGCAATTTGTAAACTGGATCAAAAAAGTAGTGATCAGAAATCAAGAGTAAAGTGAGCTTGAGCTTGAGCTTGATTGGTCGCCCGTGGATGCTACTCCAGTATCGCCAGATCAGCTGCACTTACACAAGGAACCAACCGAATGACTGTTTGGGACTAACAGGCATCCTCAGTGTATAAGTGCTGGTGATCTTCTATTTTTAGGCGACAATGGTGCCTGCCACGTCAGAATGCAGACCAATGTGGGGAGGGGGAGGAATTGATGATGCATTATACTGGCTCCCACGTAGACCGTATATACCACTGCATCTACGCCAGAACATGCGGGAGTGTATGGATTGGGGGAAAGGCATGGCAGGGAGGTTTGCTTTTGTGGTTAGCAGACTGCCTACGAATCAGGCGTAAGGAAAGCATGCGTGTGGAAGAATACATTTAGAATGGAAGATAGAAGCAAGTGAGAGATATACAACTACAAAGTACGAGGAAAGGGACGGGCCTGGGATTGAACCCATGACCTTCTGCGTATGAAGCAGAAGCGGTAAACATCAGGCCACCAACCCCGTCATCGATCAGAAATCAAGTGTAAAGTGATTACATTACTTTTTGTGTCTAGTTCATCTTCCGTGGTGCTTTCTTTGCTTCAGGATTTCGTTTTTACTACCACTGAAAAAGAGCCATCTATTGCTTTTTCAGTTTTGAATATCGCCCTATTGATTTTTTTCTTTTCAGAGCTGATTGCCTTTCTTAGCCGAGTGGTTAGACTACAAAGCAAAATCATGCTGAAGGTTTCTGAGTTCGATTCCCGGTCGGTCCAGGATCTTTTCGTAATCACCAAGAAATTGGTTCAGATATTTATAAAGAATTGGATTCAAGAATTTTACTATAAACTATAACAAATATGTCAGACATGAATTTGCACACACAAGAAATTAAAGTTTCAATTATGGGTGGCATTCGCGAATACCGTTAATTGAATTGTTTTGAAAATATCAATTTCAACTTATGATGTGAACTAGTTACTTGTACTGTAAAAAGAGCGCAAAATACAAATATATACGAGATTCACACGTACCAATGTCAATGTAATAGAATAAGCCTATACTTAACACATATTTATCTTTAATTCATGTGATCTTCAAAAAATAATAAATAAATTCTAATCAAAATTATTGTGACATAAGATGATCGGAAAACTTTTACTAATAAACTGTTTGATTAGGGGCTGTCCATAAATCACATGGTCATTTTTTTCGGAATTATAGACCTTCTCTCTCCCTCTCTCCCCTTGTGATTATTTGCAAACAAAAATATTAAAATTCATATGGACCGTGGTCTTTGGCTACTCATTAAGCTCTTTTGTTGAGCACAACTCATTTTTAATTAGACATTTTAATTGTTTTATTTATCCATAGGACAAAATAGCTTACAAGAATCATTGATGTGTTGGGTAAAATAGTCTTAGCCGTCCCAAAAAGTTTACGAGCACGCAGTAAGGGCCTCTTCTTCGAACGGAGGGACCGCCAGGGCTCATTAGTTACTTATAAACCAGTGCTGGTTGTTTGATGTTTCAATTCGTTTACACGAGCTGTAGCATCCTTTGTACTAATCAGCAATGGTGGTTAAGTTTCGAAGCCAACGTGTGATCAATCGTTTTATAATGCAACATAAGAATGGGGGTTTGGTGGAACTGTGCGTTACACTCGTCGTTATTAAATTTAGTGATTGTGAAGGTGCTAATAGTGATTTTATAATTAAATCTATAGTGATGAAAATTTGAAAATTAAGGTGAAGTGATTCTGATAGTTTTGTTAAAAATATAATAATAATGATGTGAACTCTACTAATTTAATAATGGCCATAATACATTGTGCAATCATTTTTCTGAATATAAACTTAATTGCCTAGTTCTTCAAATGTGCATGATAAAAGTATTAATAAGGTACCGTGGGGCAAGTGGGTAATGGAATTCGCATAGTTGAGATTCTTCAAATTCTAGAGACTTTAAATTGAAACAAATGAGGTCGTGTATATTTTTTAGCTTGACTCCCACCAAATATAAGCAGCATGCTGAAATTGATTTTTATGAAAAAATAAAGAAAAAAATACAGTAAAAGTTTTCACTTGAATTTTCTTCTGTTTAGTTATGTTAGTTGAAATGATTCGACAACATTATAACTGCAACATTTCCAATGTTAGTTCTTACATTATAGGACAGCAAATGCATTTCTGCTCGGTAGAATTTCCACCGCTCGTTATTTGTTTTTGAGAAAGTCGAATATGACGTCGTATAACTCTTCGGGAGAAATCAAACGAAATCCTTCAATAACGTATTTAGAATCTTTTTTATGTGGATAGACCTATACCCTATTTTTATGTTTTGAACAAGCTTACATAGACATTCCACGAGATTTCCGTGTGTTCTCTAATATTGCAAACTTTTCAGTCAACGTCTTCCTTTTAATTGGCTGCCCGAAGCAGACATATTAATATTGTAATGTTTAGCAACATCTTTTAGAGAAGTTCCATGATTTCTAATAGCTTTTAACGCTTGAGTATAGTGTTTCTTGAATTATCAGCACGTTATGTTTTTCTATGATAATTGCGAACCATGGTTACTTATGGCTACTTAAAGAGAAAACTCAAATTCAATCTCTAATGATAAACTTTTCACTTGCCCCACCTGATAAGAAAATTGACAGTGTTTAAATTTAGTTATTTTTAGGTTCTTCTTCTTCTTTCTGGCGTTACGTCCCTACTGGGACAGAGCCTGCTTCTCAGATTAGTGTTCTTTTGAGCACTTCCACAGTTATTAACTGAGAGCTTTCTTTGCCGATTGACCATTTTTGCATATGTATATTGTGTGGCAGGTACGAAGATACTCTATGCCCTGGGAATCGAGAAAATTTCCTTTACGAAAAGATCCTCGACCAGTGGGATTCGAACCCACGACCCTCAGCATGGTCATGCTGAATAGCTGCGCGTTTACCGCTACGGCTATCTGGGCCCTTTAGGTCTACGTCGAATTAATTCTAAAACTTTTTTTATTGCAGTTTGAAACTGTCACAGAGGACAACTAAGAAGTGGTACAGGAAATTATTTTCCGCAACTTTTTTCCACTGAAAATATTAAAATAAGATTGAAATCTCAGAAATCTGTTACCTATCGTAATGTTCTCAATGGCCTCAAAGGTTTACGCATGATTTTAAAACGTTAATTCACATATTCAGTAAAATATATCAATTGTTTTCACTTACCCCATTTACCCACTTACCCCGCGGTACCTTACATAATGACAGCGAGTGCAGAAGAATGGATCGAATTGATTTTTTTTAATGTAACTTTCTTGATCATAGTGCTAAATCGTAGTTTGAATAGTAATGACTCTACAGCAACAAAAATAATGATACATTTAAATTGAATATTTTTAAATTACTTAGTAATGCTAACAGATGGTAATGCTAACAGATTTATATGAAAATGGTATGATGTGAAAAGTGATATAATAGAAAGTATATCTGAAGTGTATTACGAAAGTTGATGAGTGATAATCGGTGATATACGTGATAGTGTCGAAAATAAAAGTGACGATAGTGAGTGATGAAATGAAATGGGGAATGAGGACCTTTTAATAAAACTATTTCGTTCTTCACTTTAACCACTCTAGTAGCTGTAGTAGGCTAAGAAATAAGGGTCACTAAGATGGATATAATAAACGTCACTGTTATTCTGTATACCACTAAATGGAGATGTGTTTTGGGTTCTCTACAATGGCGACGAGTGAAAAAAGTGAAGGAAAATAAATAGTTTTATTTTTACCATATCATTTTTCTGTGGAGTGGAACGTAAATGTAGGTATTTATTAATAAAAGAACTTTTCAAGGGAAAAGAAAGCATGTGGAACGCGAAGGCACACTATAACTCAATTCAGGTAAGATTAATACTAAATCCTGGTGAGTGCGATAATGAGCTGATTACTTATCAGCTTAAATTCAAGAAAGATAGATTATGGTGAATATACCGATAAATTTATTCCAGAAGTAAGTTAACAAGAGATGTTAGTGTAGCGGCTGAGAAAAAATGAAAATAAGGGGGGTATTCGATTCGTTTGTTATTGATTGTTTTTGCTTTATGTTTTTTCGGCAAGAAATGAATCGTCCTCATAATATTGTTGTCATACGTTCCAATGCAATTATAGTGATTTTATCGAAAGTAAAATGCCAAAAATTTTTCAGCATAAGATGCAAATAATTAAGCATTCATAAAAAAAATACAGTAAATTGCATTATTATATCCTGATCACAGGTTTGATTTAGTTGTTCTGATTAATGTGTTCGTTTAAAGATTGCGAGAAATGTTACACAAAAGCAATAGTAGTTAAATATAAGTATATTGGGGATTCGATCAATGTGAAATAAAGTATTTTTTTTGCAAATAAACAACGAATATTCTGCCGTACAGCGTTTTTATTATTCAAGATTGAGTTATAATTGAAATAAAAGGATTAGTTTTCAGGTGTTCAAATTATGGAACATTGTTAAGATGGAAAATGATGACCTAAGAAAATTTTCTACATGTAGTGAATATGGCTATTTTTGTTACATTATTTAAAATCATGATGCAGTATTTTCTCGATTATATCACGGATTCAAAATTTTTTGGCGTGGTATAGCGAAGCGTGTTTTAATAAAAATATATTTTAGTGCCCTATAATTATAATTAAAATTTGAGCTTTATGATGCAGAAATAGAGCGAATGAAATAAAACGCACGCAAGGGATCGATCAAACAGATGTATGTTATTTGTTTAGTGTTATTTTTCAATGTAAAATGTATGAATTTCATACAATTATTGTGGCGTGATAAAATCAACAGAAAAGCGTTCTAAGATCATAGAGATATTATGAACCGATATTAAAACGAATAGTGATAAAATCGAGAAACTACTGTACAATGGAAGCTTGATGTATAACCTGACAACATGGATGGAAGATTTAAGATTTCACTCCGCTACCTATAACCGCAAATTGCAATTAAGGATCAAAATTAGGCTTAAACAATGACAACAAATACTTTTGTCTGTAAATCGTTTTAACTAAGCAAAAACGATAAATTTTTAAAATATTTAACTGGGAATCAAATTTACTATCGCAAATTTTGTTAATGTCATGGTTTGTGAATTGAGAAAATATAATAAAAATTTACTTTCTAGCTAATACATCACATCAGTGGTTGGCACTTTTATCATGACTATTATAAAGTTGGCTTTGTTTTGCATCATTTGCTTTGTTTTCATCATATCTTGATATTGAGTTGAAACTTAAAGATATTTCACCTTATATTCTATTATTTAAAAAGGGCGTACAGTCAGTCAGTGTGGACAGTCTGTTTATTTCATTTGAAATAAATACATAATGGAAAGGTGGATCAGGTGGATTTAATTCCATATGATAGAAAGATAAATTCCATGGCAGTGTTAATGACTATACAAAAATCAATAAATTGGTGCATGACTTGTATAGATTTACTTGAATTTGCTATTAACGTATGCACAATACGTGGATGATGAATAACAATAGTTTAAATATAATGGAAACTATATGAACGCTAAATTGAAATCATGAAATGAGTAACGAATAACGCAAACACATTTTATTAGAAAAGTAATAAAGAAAGATATTAGCTTTAGCTTCTTTCGGTTCGTGTCGTGGATATGAAGGAAAGTAAATTCGGTCCATTTCTGAAAAGAAATGAAGGAATATTACAAATAACTTACATGATAACTAATTAGTAGAGAGTAAAGGGAATACTTTAAGTAATTCCGGTCTGCTACTCCAAAAGAAACATAGAGGACAGTCATCCTGGTCTGTTTCTGAAAAAAAGAACGTAGGGAGATTGTGGAAATTCGGGCCATGTCTAAAAAGATATGAAGGAATAACACAAATCATCCGGTCCGCTCTTGGTCAAACAGTAGAGAGTAAAGGGAACACCTGATTCCGGTCTGCTTCTCCATAAGAAACGTAGAGGATAAAATTCCTGGTCCGTTTCTGTAAAAAGAACGTAGGGAGTTTGTGGAAATTCGGCCCATTTGAAAAAATGAAGGAATAACACAAATTATCCGGTCCGCTCTTGGTTGATTAGTAGAGAGTAAAGGGAACAACTAATTCCGGTCTACTTCTCCATAAGGAACGAAGAGGGTAGAAACCCTGGTCCGTTTCTGTAAATAGAACGTAGGGAATTTGTGAAAATTCGGCCCATTTAAAAAAAAATAATGAAGGAATAACTCAAATCGTCCAGTCCGCTCTTGTTTGATTAGTAGAGATTAAAGGGAAACATTCCGGTCTACATCTCATATAACGAAGGAAATGGAAAAAAATTGGTCCATTTCAGATTTTTTTGAGAAATCTGGAAATCATTTATTGTTTGCGATATTCTCGAAAAAAAATGTGTTAGAAAACAACAAAGGTGACTTGAGAAGCTCGTAACTAGTAATCGAGGCTGGTCTAATCCTTAAACTGAAAGCTTAGCTTAGCTTAGCTTAGACTGACTACACATATCAATGGTTGCTATTCCGTGATTGACCGAAGTCAGTGAAAATGCACAAAGAATCAACTAGAAGTTCGGCTGGGATTGGCCATAATCTTCTTCAGTGTGCATAATTCAGTGCCTCTATTTATACAGGGTCAATAACGGCGCCGGCCACGTCCTTGCAGTCAGGTGGGATGGGGGGAAGGAATGTTAGTGTGTAACCTTTGCTTTTTGGAGACCGTGTTTGCCTCTGCATCTCCACAAAGGTTACTGGGAGGGATGTTAGTTAATGAGGAGGATCGTTGGGTCATAGGATTCACTTTGATAAGCGATTAGACCATGATAAGCAATGATTTGTGAGATATATACATGCTTATACGTAAATATAATATTTTCATTTGATATGAACAATTTTTATGTAGAGGAAAATTATGCCGACACTTGAGGTGACGAACCATTCAAAGTTTGTTGAACAAATACCTAAATGTAACATTCCTACAGCTGTCAGGACGAAAGCATGTGTTATTATATTTCACTCATTTGAAAAGAAACAAAAAACTCGATTGGTTGGGACATCATAGAACACTCTTATTCTTATGCCGACACTTACAGTGGCGAACCATCCAAAGTTTGTTGAATAAAGTGAACCTTTCGCAAGTCTACACTTGTAGTGTCGAACCATTCAATGTTTTTTTAATTACAAAAATAAAGGTATAAGAGGTGTTCTGAAAAAAAAAATGTTAAACATAAATAAATCATGAATCAGAGTTTGTGCCGACACTCACAGTGACGAACCATCCATAGTTTGTTGAAAAATCATATTTACATCCCACCATTGTAACGATTGAATGTGCAGTCATACATATTTTATAGATTAGAAATAGTAGCATGAAACGAGCTCACCAATTGATCCGTTATCCTTGACTGAGCAGCCACAATCCACTTTCGGCTTCACTCGTTTGCTCGGCTATAAAAACGCACTCAGGAAAAAAAAAATAAGCGCGCGACCCATAAAGAATAAAAAAAACTGTTCGGGCTTTCTTGACGTACTGCCCAGGAGCAAGCGTCAAGGTCGAAGGATCAAACAGAACTAACCGATCGCGGCACTTTTTCACTTTCTTCAACCGAACTCACCGATCACGCCACTTTTTCACTTACGAGACCGACGCGCGACATGTTTGATCCTGCCCTCGTCGCTCGCCCCGGCAAAAGCAAGTGTCAAGGTCGAAAGATCAAACAGAACTAACCGATCGCGGCACTTGTTCACTTTCTTCAACCGAACTCACCAATCACGCCACTTTTTCACATACGAGACCGACGCGCGACATGTTTGATCCTGCCCTCGTCGCTTGCCCCGGCAAAAGCAAGTGTCAAGGTCGAAAGATCAAACAGAACTAACCGATCGCGGCACTTTTTCACTTTCTTCAACCGAACTCACCGATCACGCCACTTTTTCACTTACGAGACCGACGCGCGACATGTTTGATCCTGCCCTCGTCGCTCGCCCCGGCAAAAGCAAGTGTCAAGGTCGAAAGATCAAACAGAACTAACCGATCGCGGCACTTTTTCACTTTCTTCAACCGAACTCACCGATCACGCCACTTTTTCACTTACGAGACCGACGCGCGACATGTTTGATCCTGCCCTCGTCGCTCGCCCCGGCAAAAGCAAGTGTCAAGGTCGAAAGATCAAACAGAACTAACCGATCGCGGCACTTGTTCACTTTCTTCAACCGAACTCACCAATCACGCCACTTTTTCACATACGAGACCGACGCGCGACATGTTTGATCCTGCCCTCGTCGCTTGCCCCGGCAAAAGCAAGTGTCAAGGTCGAAAGATCAAACAGAACTAACCGATCGCGGCACTTGTTCACTTTCTTCAACCGAACTCACCAATCACGCCACTTTTTCACATACGAGACCGACGCGCGACATGTTTGATCCTGCCCTCGTCGCTTGCCCCGGCAAAAGCAAGTGTCAAGGTCGAAAGATCAAACAGAACTAACCGATCGCGGCACTTTTTCACTTTCTTCAACCGAACTCACCGATCACGCCACTTTTTCACTTACGAGACCGACGCGCGACATGTTTGATCCTGCCCTCGTCGCTCGCCCCGGCAAAAGCAAGTGTCAAGGTCGAAAGATCAAACAGAACTAACCGATCGCGGCACTTGTTCACTTTCTTCAACCGAACTCACCAATCACGCCACTTTTTCACATACGAGACCGACGCGCGACATGTTTGATCCTGCCCTCGTCGCTTGCCCCGGCAAAAGCAAGTGTCAAGGTCGAAAGATCAAACAGAACTAACCGATCGCGGCACTTGTTCACTTTCTTCAACCGAACTCACCAATCACGCCACTTTTTCACATACGAGACCGACGCGCGACATGTTTGATCCTGCCCTCGTCGCTTGCCCCGGCAAAAGCAAGTGTCAAGGTCGAAAGATCAAACAGAACTAACCGATCGCGGCACTTTTTCACTTTCTTCAACCGAACTCACCGATCACGCCACTTTTTCACTTACGAGACCGACGCGCGACATGTTTGATCCTGCCCTCGTCGCTCGCCCCGGCAAAAGCAAGTGTCAAGGTCGAAAGATCAAACAGAACTCGAGGCTGGTCTAATCCTTAAACTGAAAGATGAAAAAAGGGGCCACATCAAGTGTGGTGCTACTGGTGGTCGATATAATTGATCTTTTTTAAAAAAGTTAGTGTACTCAGTGTATAAGCTTCCAGCTCAGCAACGGTTAAAAAAAGTGAAATGTTAGGATCATGCAATAATTTAAACCATATGTGTTGTGATACATTAAATTACGCGAATAGTCCCAAGAAAATAATACATTTGTTTATTCTGTAGTTTGTTCTATAATGAAGTTTCTCATTAAATATGCAATATAACATTACGGTTGTTAAGAAAATTTTCCAGTTTGCGGTAGCTTTTCGTTAAACCGTAAAACGGAAAGTTTTCCCTAAAATTGCAATATATAATAAGAATATGTTAACATATTTGATATGTTAGATGCAGCTTTAGTTACAATTTCAGAAAAAAAATTAAAGCAAAATGTCCACTAACATTGGAAAGGCGTTTTGAAGAATGAAATAATCATGAAGAATGAAACTGAAGAAAACGCGGATGCACGAGATTTCCACTGAAAAGCATAAGTATCAACACATTTTTTTATGTAAATTATAAAAAAAAGGAAAAATACGGTAAAGTATATAGCTTTGAATGGATTATTATTAATAAGTTATTTACTAATACATATTTTCCATAAAATTTAGGCAAGCGCAACCGTCAACTTCGAAGTTTGTGACGTACAGGAATATGAAGATTGAACCAAAGAACATGGCAGGATACTTATAAGTTATACTGAAGCTCGATGCACAGCAAGAACGCTACATTGTTCTGGAATTGAAGAAACATATCAATTTATTTAAAACACATTACATAACAGCAAAGTCTTACCAAAATATTTCATGTTAGGATAAATATGTTTACATATTTTAGTAATTATCATGTTGTTTCATACCATTCGGGTTGAATTAGGTCAGCTAATTAATAATTAAATTTTATTAAAGACAAGGAGAGATGTAGTAGGCTAAGAAATAAGGGTCACTAAGATGGATATAATAAACGTCACTGTTATTCTGTATACCACTAAATGGAGATGTGTTTTGGGTTCTCTACAGTAGCATTTCAGGCCTTATCATAGTTTGATAGTATTTTGAACTACTAGACTGCAAAACTACGGCAAGGGCTGATTGCTGCTAGCGTACACAGTGACCATTTGAGCAACATTGCTTAGGAACGTCTGTGTGATGAACGCAATAGAGGCTTATAAAAGCAAATGCTGGGAAGGAGCTTAGGGCAGATTAAGAGTGCCAGTACTACCCCTATCGCTACCGACAAAAACAAAAGTATAAAAAATCGAAAAAGTTGCAAATGTATTGCCCAATATTATAAGTAAATCTACTTACCAATGGTGTTTCCGCATCGTGATGGTAAACTTGGTGCCACACTCCTGACACACCTCGGATGATGCCCATGGAGATTCTTGCGGAAGCTCGTCCAGCAACCGATGCAATAGCTGATTGGTAGCAAGCTTGAAGTTGAAAATCGTCAGACCTTCCTTGTTCTCCGCCCCCAGACAGGCGCCGTTTTTCACAAGGATCCGGCAAAGTTGGGCCTGACCACGCATGTACGCAAGTAACAGCGGTGTGTTCCCTTGCAGATCGGTTGTATTGATCGGATACTTCGGCATACACTCCAGGAATAGCTCAAGAATTCCAGCGGCGGTGTTATCCTTACCGCAACGGCAGAGCTCATGCAGAGGATTTCTGCCCTTCATGTTGACTACTTCGGCATTCAGTTCGGACTCGGTCAGCAGTTCACGGACCACAGCGATGTGGCCTTCTCGGACGGCAATGTGAAGGGCATTGTTGCCATCGCCATCGACGGCGTCGAAATCGGCACCGTTTTGAAGCAGCGCTGAAACGGCTCCAATGGTGCCACGTTCCGCAGCTACGTGCAATGCTGTTTTCTGGGTAGCGTCCCGATCGTTGAGACGAGCACCTGCCAGAATGAGATTTCTAATAAGCATTTCGTTTTCGGATCCAGCCGCTAGGTGGAGAGGAGGTGTTTGATTGACGTCATGAACGCGGGAGTTCACATCCACGTGGATTGATAGTAGAAACAGGACTGACTCCAGGTCGTCCCTCATGATAGCCAAATGGAGAAAATTTCGGCCTCTTTGGTCCATCTGCTCTGCAGCGTTCGGCAGTCTTTCCAGGATATTTTGTGCGGCCTTATTGTTTCTCACTTGCAAGGCCGCTGCAAACGGTGTGTTGCCAGTTTTGTCGCGGATTTTCAGGTCAATTCCAGGATGACACAGGAGAATACCAATGATTTCCTCATGTTGGTTCTCGATTGCCACGTGTAACGGAGTTTTCAGATCACAATCGACGGCATTGACATTCGCTCCATGGTCGATCAATGTGTGGAGTACGTTTCGTAGACCCCACTGGCAACACAAATGCAGTGGTGAAGCCTTATCTTTAGCTTCTTCGCCTCCTTGCCCTTGTGGACCAGGTTGTCGAGGGGAATCCAGATCGCAACCACTTCTGATCAAGAACTGGGCGGCGACTTCCTTGTTCTCGTCAATGGCACGATGTAGCAGCGTTTGAAGACATCCTTCCGGCCCAGGACCCCAGCAATCGGTATCGACCCCATGTCTAACCAACACCGATGCAATTTCGAATTGCTCCGATTCCAGTGCAGACCATAAAGGACAATCGCCTTTGTTGTCTGGCGCGCTAAACGATACCCCACGAGTACACAGAGCGTCCACCACATCTGGCAATCGACAATGAATGGCTAGTTGAAGTGGCGATTCTTGATCTGCAGTCAAAGCATTCATGTCAGCTCCATGGTTTAGTAAGAACACTGCTGTCTTCGAATCTTCCTTAAGAATCGCCTGATGCAGTAGAGTCATATCTTGTCCATTGCGGGCGTTAACATCTGCACCACCTTTTATTAACAGAGGAACCAGCTCATTATATCCCATCGAGAGCGCTAAACTAAACGGTGAATCGCCAAAGGCATTCTTCAAATTAAAGTCTACCTTCTCTGCCATATCATCTGCAGATTGAACATGTTCAATAAACGCTTTGATAACTTCAGCGCTATTGGCTTCCACTGCATAATGTAGAGGTGATTTAAGATCGGCCACTACGGATTGCATATTAGGCGATGCTCCCTTCTCCAGCAGAGCACGTGTCAAGTTCGATAGTCCTTGCGAGGCTGCCACATGGAGCGGTGTCAAACCAGCCTTATTCACATGATTCAAATTGGCAAATTCCGCCAGAAATACTGCCGCCTCTTCTAGTCTACTCTGGGCCAAAGTGTGAATAAGGCTATCACCGGTGTCGGAGTTGATTGGATTGGGTCGGGCTCCTTTGTGCAGCAGCAGTCTGGCTAAATCGAAAGGCGGTCCATCGGTATGGGGCGGCATAAGAGCAAACTGCAAGGCACATTTTTCGTCCAGCGTGCGGATGTTGGTATCCAAGTTTAGCACATCATCGCTCAGCAATTCATCGATCATATCCATGTGCTGGGAGGTGATTGCAATGTGCAGCGGGGTGCTGAAAATATTGTTGTAAGTATGTTTAAAACATCCCTAGAAGTATAATTCACTTACTATCCTCTGATGTTTTGAACGTTGGGATCAGCTCGGCGTTTGAGCAATTGTCTTGCTACACTCAACATGTCCCGGAAAGTTTCGGGATCGGTACACTTTTCGGCGTAGGTGCTCACCAGATGCAGTGCCGTATCCGAGGTATCCCGAGTGACCAGATCGATGTTGCAACCCTTGTCCAGGAGGAATTGTGCGGTGAATCCGTCACCTCGTTTGATGGCATCGATCAACAGGGTGCAGCCCTATATGAGTGATATGTTAGCCATGAGTAGGATGTAATATCGAAAGATCGACTTACCTCTGAAGTGAAGGCATTAATGTCCGCTCCACCTGTTTCCAGTAAAGTCTGAGCGATTCCCGTGCTGCGACCCATAAGAGCTAGACCTAGCGGCAGTTGACCCTGAGGCGATAAACTGTTCACAATTTCGGTAAGCTGAAATCAAATACAGATAAGAGTATATTATGAGCATTATGAGATCATTTGGAGCATTTCGATCGAGTCGATCACAGTCTCATTTTCATTAGAATTCCAGAGTTTTGTCTCAAAAATTCCTCTGAGGACTCCTCTATGATTTTTTTTTAAGATTCGGTCTTGATAGCCTCCTGGAATTACACCAGAAATGTTCCACATAGATTCAGAAGATTTGCCCAAATTTAAGTTGTGATTGGAATTTATGTAACAATGGTTTACATGATGTATTATTGAAATTAGCGGAGGTGCACGGTACTTCGAAAATGTTTTCATGATTTCTTCAAGAACTCAAAAAGGAATGCACGTAAGTACACTTCCATGTATGGGGCAACAATGGGGAAATATAGTTAAGCGCAATTTTTTGAGCGCAATATCAATTTTCTGATTACATGTATAATTTTGTCGGATGCGCAACATGTTTTTACTTAAGACCCGTATTTTGTTGTGGCAGCCATCTTGACTTCGCAGCTTGCAATTTGAAAGTAATAAAACACAGTCTTTATATTGAATATTGATTCGGAAAAGTATCACTAGATGCGCTTACATGCGGAGAGAATGCTGATATTTTCCCAGCCATGTCAGTGTAGTATTTGGAAACTTGCAATCAGAAGACACAGTGTGTTTGTTTGACAAATTGAGACATGAATTTGCGAAAAAATACGCATTCTAGTGAGACTCGAACTCACGACTCCGTGTACGCTAGACCGGCGCTTTAACCAACTAAGCTACAGAACACCTTATGATTCTGCGGAATAGAAAGCCAAACTGAATCCGAGTACTAACTATGAACACATCTCTTTTCGCAAATCCATGTCTCTTTCGGACTTAGATGCCAAACCCCCAACACGCTCACGTTTGTATCTCCCGATCGCAAGTGAGAGCGAATTGTTTATGGATACTGAGTTCTTACGCTCTACAGCCGCATACCTATAAGCCGAATGCTTGCCGGCACGAAATTCAGTATGCGTTGAGCTCTCAGTGCGGTCGCACGCTCTACGACCACACTGTGTCTTCTGATTGCAAGTTTCCAAATACTATGTTTCAGACATACCAGCAAATCCGGTTTATGCCAGTAAAGGGCAAACATTCATTAATGTATCCCGAGTTGCGTCCTCCTGGCGCAGTTGGTCGTAGAGCGTGCGACCGCACTGAGAGCTCAACGCATACTGAATTTCGTGCCGGCAAGCATTCGGCTTATAGGTATGCGGCTGTAGAGCGTAAGAACTCAGTATCCATAAACAATTCGCTCTCACTTGCGATCGGGAGATACAAACGTGAGCGTGTTGGGGGTTTGGCATCTAAGTCCGAAAGAGACATGGATTTGCGAAAAGAGATGTGTTCATAGTTAGTACTCGGATTCAGTTTGGCTTTCTATTCCGCAGAATCATAAGGTGTTCTGTAGCTTAGTTGGTTAAAACGCCGGTCTAGCGTACACGGAGTCGTGAGTTCGAGTCTCGTATTTTTTCGCAAATTCATTTCTCAATTTGTCAAACAAACACACTGTGTCTTCTGATTGCAAGTTTCCAAATACTATGTTTCAGACATACCAGCAAATCTGGTTTATGCCAGTAAAGGGCAAACATTCATTAACGTGTCAGTGTAATATCAAAAAATTGTGATACATTACAATAGATTCGAATCTTTGAGATATCATAGTGAAGCCGAAACAATGAGCTTTTACATGTAGGCCAGCAATAGCTTTGTGCTCATTTGTTAATTTATGCAGTGTGATTCTGGAGAAAACTTTGTATCGGATAGTGAACGTTGATTTCATGTGTCCGTGAGCAAATAGTTAATTCTACATAAGATATCTAAGCGACAGTGAGCACCAGTGAAGAAAGATAAGAATGTATATTGGATTCAACTTGATTGGAGGCAATCAGCACCGGCTATTTCGCAAAATGTATGGTATGGAAAGTATGGACATACTCTATCAATTGAATGATTAGGCATATCTACAATATGAAGAAAAATCTTTTTATAACAATGAGAGGCCCAGTGGTGTTGAGGAAATAAAATGGATTTATCCAGGGAAACATGTAAAAGATATTGACTACGCCGATATGAGCATGAGCATGATTGACCGCCAACAGTTGCTACTACGTTATACCGTACTTACACAGGGAGCATAAACTTAAAAATCGGGATTGATAAACTTAAACTTTGATAAAATTGAGCCTAATATGAAGCACAGGCATAGGCTGCACATGAGAAAACAGGGTATTGACGAACCAGCAGAAAATTAAGTGCTAGGAATTAAACTTATTGCGGTTCAATGTCGGTTTGCGCATAACGATGAAGCAGTTAAGGATGCAATAATATTTGGCTTGAAAGATCAGGAATTAGGTTGGTAAATGGCTGGGCATGGCGTACCATTGGTATCTCGCGTACCTGAAGGAATATCTATACCCCTCTGTGCGGTCCTTAGCCTCTTGCCCAGCAACTCCTATCCCTATCTCCTCGCGGTACTGGCCGGGGTACGAGTAACCTTAGGGAAGATCGGGTAACCAACCCCCGGTGGGAACTTTGGTCGTATGCTGACAGGGAAGGGGGGTTTGCTTTTGCTTTTGCATTTGCTTCTGCAAACCTTGAGCGTCTGTACTCCATGTTAGGAGTGGCTCACAACAGCGTCTGTTCCCCATGTCAGGGGCGGCTGATCATCGTACGAGTACTAGAGAAGGACTCTAAGCTAAACTGTGTACTATGGTCCTCCGAACATTTAGGAGGAATGGTTCTCCGGAAATAAAGGGGGTTGGTGTCAGGCCCTGTAAGCAAATCAAGCAACGAATAATCAACGAGAGAATACGAACCGGGACAATCGGCGAAGACCACAGCGACGTAAAGGGACTAGCGATTGGAAGCTCGGTACGTGGAACTGTAAATCTCTCAACTTCATCGGGAGCACACGCATACTCGCCGAAGTGTTGAAGGACCGCGTATGCGGCATCGTAGCGTTGCAGGAAGTGTGTTGGAAGGGATCAATGGTGCGAACGTTTAGAGGTAACCATACCATCTACAAGAGCTGCGGAAACACACATATGCAGAGGCGCGTGATCGGGTTGTGGGTGGGGATCAATGAGAGAATGTGCAAGTTGAGGCTCAAAGGCCGGTTCTTCAACTTCAGCATAATAAACGTGCAAAGCCCTCATTCCGGAAGCACTAATTATGATAAAGACGCTCAAAATCATCATAGGAGATCTAAACGCTCAGGTTGGCCAGGAGGAGAAATTTAGACCGACGATTGGAAAGTTCAGCGCCCACCGGCTAACGAACGAAAACGGCCTACGACTAATTGATTTCGCCGCCTCCAAGAATATGGCCATTCGTAGCACCTACTTCCAACACAGCCTTCCATACCGATACACCTGGAGATCACCACAGCAGACAGAATCGCAAATCGACCACGTTCTGATTGATGGACGGCACTTCTCCGACATTATCGACGTCAGAACATATCCTGGCGCTAACATCGACTCTGACCACTATCTGGTGATGGTCAAACTGTGCCCAAAACTCTCCGTCGTTAACAAAGTACGGTATCGACGGCCGCCCCGGTATGACCTAGATTTGATTTGATTTGATTTATTGTGACTGTAGGCATTTGCCCATTATCTTAAACTAATTACAATGTTCTTCCGTCAATACAACTAAAAATTAAATCTTATTACATACTTAATTTGTTCTTTGGACATTTCAACATTTAAACAAGCACGGTTTGCATTATAAAACGACATCATACGATATATAGGTTCATTCCTAGCATAGTTTTGAACTCCATTTGGAATTTGAAACGGCCTTGTTAATCTTAAACCTGTTCTACCCTCATATAATGAAATCTGCCCTGCTAGGTATTGAGAATTATATCTACCATCAATTATATCCTTTAGGAACAAAGCGACAGCCGTTTTTCTTCTAAGTTCGAGCGAATCAATTCCAACAAGCGTGCATAATGATTTGTAATCCGGAAAAACGTCTCTCCACCCAAGGTTCCGGAGTGCAAACCTAACAAACTTTTTCTGTACACTTTCGATTCTTGTCTTATGCGTTTCGTAATATGGCTGCCAAACTATCCCAGCATACTCAATAATCGAACGAACTAATCCAACGTAGAGAGAAATTATTGTGTACGGATCATCGAATTCCTGTCCAAGCCGTCTAATCATTCCAAACATGGCATTAGCTTTTGCGATTACCTTGTCAATATGTTTAGTAAAGGATAGTTCACTATCGAGGTCCACGCCCAAGTCATTCACACAAAACGATCGATGTATGACATCTGCACTCATTCGATAGTCATAGTGGATTGTATTAGGCTTTCTAGAGAAAGACACCACGTTGCATTTAGATACATTGACCTTTAGACCAAACTGCATACAAAAGTTGGAGAACAGATCAACATTTCGTTGTAGATTCCGACAATCCTTCAAACAACTTATAGGAATGAATATTTTGACATCATCGGCGTAAATGAGGATGTAGACTCCATCGAGGTAACTAGGCAATTCATTCATGACAAGGATGAAGAGCAAAGGGCCCAAATGGCTGCCTTGAGGCACCCCGGAATCAACAGAAAATGATTTCGATCTCGTTTGGTGTAGCTTAACGTATTGGGTCCGATTTTCCAAATAAGTACGAAGCCAGCTGAGAATTCGATCTTCAATGCCGTGTTTTCCCAAAACTGATAGAATGGCATTAATGTTAATGACATCGAACGCTTTAGACATGTCTGTATATATTGTGTCCACTTGTAGTCCATCCATCATCCACTGGGAAGTTCGAGACACAAATTCAGCCAGATTCGTGGTCGTAGAGCGCTTTTTCAAGAACCCATGTTGACATGATGAAATACGCGGTTCAATCCATGAATAAAGCTGGTCATAGATTAGGCTTTCAAACATTTTCGGTATTGCGGATAGAATGGCTATTCCACGGTAATTTTCCACAGGCAACTTGGAACCCTTTTTATGAACCGGAACAATGTGCGAGATCTTCCACAGCGCCGGGAAATAGCCACAAGAGACAAATTAAACAATTTGTGTAAAGGAAGTGCGAACGCTTCGACGCAACTTTTGATACAAATATTTGGAATACCATCGGGACCGCTAGCTTTGGAAACATCCAACGTTTGCATTTTTAAACACACTTCGTCCAAAGACAGTGCTATTTCAGGTAACCGCTCTTCCGCACGGGGATATACAGGTACTTGAATCTCATTTCGTTCGGAGTAAACTGCATTGAAGTATTCAGCAAACAACTCAGCTGCACGTTCGATGCAATCAGCATCCCAGACAACCAGAAATCGCATGAAAGTTCACGTTACAACTCGTTTATTCATACTAATTACATCAAACTCGCTAAACACCGTGGATAAACTCGTCAGATTGATGAGTTTCCTCGCATAAAACACTTCTTTTCTGATTTCATTTGTACATTTTGTTTCGTCCCGTACACACGTACGAAGTAAGTCGGATCAATCCGTAGCAGCTGTCAAATCATCATTTGTTATCATAAATTAAGTCGCATAATATTGCAGGTTAATTCGGTAGAATATTTATACACTCGCATTGTATGTTATTATTCATCACATAATATATGCACGCATATCGCCTCCACTTTTGTACGTAGAAGGCCGTTTCGCAACATCTTATAAGTGAAATTTTGCACAAATAGAGCCTCCAGGTGATTTCGTTATACGTACATTTTGGTTGTCTGGGATTCGTCGATTTGTACGTAACATTAACTGGGATTCCAGTATCACGCCGTTTTTTGCTGACATATTTCCAAAACACTTTTGGATTAGCCTGAATGTTAAATTGCAATTCATCCATATATGCTGCATACTGGGAACGTTGCTTCGTTTTAAACTCTCGCAATGCTTGTCTGTACGCATCCTCATCACGGATCGATTTGCTCCGCCTGAACTTGTTGTGCAGCTTGTTCTTAATCTTTAACAGTTGTACAGTTTCGGAGTCGAACCACTCGGGGTAGACTGGGCCACCTCTTTTACTGTTAACGACACGGCAATGTCTTGAAAAAACTTCATAGATGGTAGCATAAAATGCTAACACATTAAAGTCGACAGCATTGTTCACACGATGTACACCATTTCCTAATTCATCAAACATTTCAAACCTACGTAAGTAGCCATTGAGTCGATGGATGCATTCAATTGTGCTGCGTCAAACGTTTCGTGTTCAATGAAAACATCATCCCAATTGACGGTTAAGAGCTCTTGCACAATATCAGCGTAATCACATCTCTTGAGGTCCAATTTAAGTCGTGTTGGTTGACTGTGCAGTGCAGATTCATCATAGGTAAGTTTGTTGTAGTTAACGGTGAGTGACATAGCATTATGATGAGTTTCGGCTTAAGCAACCGGATGTCGCAGCGGCATACGCGCAGCACCTCGATGCTGCATTACCGGAAGAGGGTGAGCTCGATGAAGCCCCTCTTGAGGACTGATGGAGAATAGTAAAAGCAGCCATCAACGATGCAGCTGAGAGCAACGTCGGGTACGTGGGACAGAGTCGACGGAACGATTGGTTCGACGAGGAGTGCCAGGAGGTTTTGGAGGAAAAGAATGCAGCGCGGGCGGTCATGCTGCAGCAAGGGACCCGGCAGAACTTGGAACGCTATAGACGGAAACGGCAACAGAAGACCCTCCTCTTTCGGGAGAAAAAACGCTGCCTGGAGGAGATGGAGTGCGAGGAGATGGAACAGCTGTGCCGGTCCCAGGAAACGCGCAAGTTCTATCAGAAGCTCAACGCATCCCGCAACGGCTTCGTGCCGTGAGCCGAGATGTGCAGGGATAAGGATGAGAGCATTTTGACGGGCGAGCGTGAGGTGATCGAAAGGTGGAAGCACCTCGACGAGCACCTGAATGGCGCTGAGAGCACAGGCAATGAAGGACGGGACAACGGAGGAAATACCTTCGTCAGTACTGCGGAGGATGGAAAACAAACAAGCCCCCACTTTGAGGGAGGTTAAGGATGTCATTCACCAGCTCAAGAACAATAAAGCTGCTGGTAAGGATGGTATCGGAGCTGAACTCATAAAGATGGGTCCGGAAAGGCTGGCCATTTGTCTGCACCGGCTGATAGGCACAATCTGGGAAACAGAACAGCTACCGGAGGAGTGGAAGGAAGGAGTAATATAACCCCATCTACAAGAAAGGCGACAAGTTAGATTGTGAGATCTTTCGAGCGATCACCATTCTAAATGCGGCCTAGAAGGTATTATCCCACATCATCTTTCGTCGTCTGTCGACGGCCGATCGATAACGGACCAGATCTTTACTGTACGGCAAATCCTCCAAAAATGTCGTGAATACCAGGTCTCAACGCATCACCTTTTCATCGGCGGCATACGACAGTATCGACCGCGTAGAGCTATGAAAAATCATGGAAGAGAACAGCTTTCCCGGGAAGCTCACGAGACTGATAAGAGCGACGATGGAAGGTGTGCAAAATGGTGTGAAAGTCTCAGGCGAACACTCCAGTTCGTTTGAATCCTACTGGGGACTACGACAAGGTGATGGACTTTCGTGCCTGTTGTTCAATATTGCGCTAGAAGGTGAGCCGGTACGATTTTTACGAGATCCAGTCAACTTGTTTGCTTCACGGATGATATGGACATCGTCGGCCGAAAATTTGAAAAGGTGGCAGACCTGTACACCCGCCTGAAACGCGAGGCAGCAAAAGTTGGACTGGTGGTGAACAAATTACATGCTAGCTGGTGGGGCCGTGCGCGACAGGGCTCGCCTAGATAGCAGTGTTACGATAGACGGGGATACGTTCGAGGTGGTCTACCTTGGATCCTTGCTGACGGCTGACAATAACGTTGGCCGTGGAATACGGAGGCGCATCATCAGTGGAAGTCGGGCCTACTATGGCCTCCAGAAGAAGCTGCGGTCAAAAAAGATCCACGCCCGCACCAAATGTACCATGTACAAAACGCTCATAAGGCCGGTAGTCCTCTACGGGCATGAAACGTGGACGATGCTCGAGAAGGACCTGCAAGCACTTGGAGTCTTCGAACGTCGGGTGCTTAGGACGATCTTCGGCGGTGTGCAGGAAAACGGTGTGTGGCGGCGAAGGATGAACCACGAGCTCGCTCAACTCTACGGCGAACCCAGTATCCAGAAGGTGGCCAAAGCTGGAAGGATACGATGGGCAGGGCATGTTGCAAGAATGCTGGACAGCAACCCTGCAAAGATGGTGTTCGCTTCGGATCCGGTCGGTACAAGAAGGCGTGGAGCGCAGCGAGCTAGGTGGGCGTATCGATTCGGCGAGCGTGGGGCAGAACCGAGGATGGAGAGATGCGGCCACGAACCGAGTATTGTGGCGTGATTTTGTTGATTCAGTGTTATCTGTCTAGATGTTAACTAAATAAATGATCAGGAATTAAAACAAAAATTACTCATGAAGGATGATATAAGTTTAGGCCCGATTTCTTCACTCCCGCGTAGGTCTTAAATCGCGGATAAGTCCATTAGGTATTTCACGGCGAAATTTTCTCTCTTTCTCACTTCAACAAAACTTGAAAACAATGGTGCCAGTACTGTCAAGTTTGACAGGCACTGGCACCGTTGTTTCCAGAATTCCCGAAGGAGGAAAAGAGAGCGATTTTCTGATGACGTCACCAATGGGCAATAGGGAGTCCAGAAAGCAATTCTCTTGGAGAGAACAAAATTTACTCTTTTTACTTTAATAACAGAAAGGTATTGAAATCATTCACATGTTTTACTGAACACCTGTTATACAGGGCCGGTTTAACAAATGGCCAAAATCTTTTGAATACATTTTTTACAGATTTTGGTTTTTGGTAGTAAAGAATGGACTTACAGATAACTCCCGTAGTTTTTCTTGATTCCATTTTAGACATTTTGAAATATTTACGTCATATTCATCGATTTCAAAACAAATAAATTACAACGAAAAAATGTTTACATCCTCAATTCTCTTTTGTAAGTCCTTGATAAGTTAGAAAAGATTGTGATATATTCATGGTCAGGATGCGATATTATATGATTTATATAATGGGTATTTAAAAACATTTCACATGGCAAGTGTCTTAATTGTTGGTGTATAAGTTCTTTACAATACAAGAAATAGATAGTTTAAATATTTTACACTGAGCATATGGCACCTATGTTTTTCATACCATTGTTCTAATGAAATACTTCAGAAAATAACTCTGAAATCATACGATACAATCATTATCGCCAAAAGGAACAATTCAATCGAAGCCAAACCTGAAATTTTCAAAAGCTCTAATCTGAAGAACCGAAGATCAATTTTAGCTGAAGGCTTGATCGTTTGGTCACTTGCTGGTGGTGATCAATCGATCAAGTTTTCACCTCAAACAGATGTGTGGTTCTCCAGATTTGTGCTCTTGATAATTTGAAGTTTGGCTTCGATTCATCTTTACCTAAGACAAGTAGATTTCCGAAGCATCGATGGGCGTATGAGTAAATCACACACTCTCCGATTTCGACGTTTACGATAAGGTTACAAGTTTCAACTTTTTTCAGTATGCCCAAACATTTTTATAAGACTTCGTATGAAGACTTTTTCTTGTGACAAAAAATTGATCACCTTTTTTTTTAGTTTTTCTTTCAATTTGTTTCACGCAGAGAAATTGAGCTTTTTCGAAACAATCTTCGTTTCGTAACGCTCCAAACACCATGATTTTAAAATCACGATATCGTAAACCCAAAAATTAATATTTGTGATTTGGTTCCTGGCAGCGCGAACTCTGTTCACGCGCGCTGTCAATAACAATAACGCATGCGCAAAACCTAGTAGTCAACAAAACAGACCCGAGTGCAAAACTGCAGTTTATTTTTTGGCAGAAACTTTCTTTATTTCAGCTAAATGTTTAGATTCGGCTGTAATATTATTCAAATATGACTTATACAGACGTTGTTCCTGCTAAAATGGAACGATTTCGTAGCTGATATAAAAGTTATACAACCTGTTCATTAACAACCATTGTGCCATAATGTAAAATTTTGTGCTAGTTTGAAGAAAATGTCCTAAAATTATCTTCCATAAAATGGGCAGTGAAAGCGAACTCAAAATTGGTCATTAAAATCACGGATCGCAGAACGCCTAACGCGATCCAGCACAGTGTTCTTGTTCTCGTGAACGGAGTTCTTGTTTGTCAGAACAAATATCACCTTTCTATGATTTCTTCGAGCGGTCTGTGATCAGTTCAGCAGGCGTTACGGATGATTTGTGGAACTTTGTTTCCGAATCTGTGATTTATGTTCATGGCGTATGTTCGTAAATCGAAAATAAGCTTGTTCCAGGATTCGTAACTGATAGCGCCTATTTTTGGGAACGGTTTTATTTGCGTATAACAATAAAATAAAATAGTTTATCGATTTGCTTATTGCTTTCATTAATAGAATCTTTGCTATTGTTATCCAAGTCTCGATGAATCATAAAGTCTTGATTTCAACTGGAATATTTTTAATTTTGGGCTTGATTGAGAACGATTCAGTCAAAATTCAATCTCATCATCTATTATGTACGACTTTTTAAATATTCTATACAAATGATTTGTTTTACGCAACCAGAAATTACTTCGGAGATTCCATCAAGAATCCAAAGATCTAAGATCTTTGGAATTTTTTTGATTGGAAAGATTATGTGTCACAAAAACGCCGTATTCTACCATATACTATTGCTTCAAAATACATTCCCAAAGTGTGGCCGAAATTCCCTGAGAATTCCAGGTTTGTTTCCAGGTTGAATAAAATTCCTTGATAATTCCAGGTTTTTTTTTCAGATAGTAGACACGCTGATCACGCAAATGGAGGTTTCAGTGTAAAAAAATAGAAGCGTGTGTGACCAGGGGCCTAGCAATTCTGCAAGAGTTGTGGGATCGAAACCCTCCTGTCAAAACTCTTTTCGTAATTTTCTCGACTTTCTCTTACATAGAGTATCATTGTACCTGTCACACGATATATAAATGCAAAACTGGTCAAATATCAAAGAAACCTCTCAGTTAATAATTGTGGAAGTGCTTAAAAGCACACTAAGCTAAAAAGCAGGCTCACTCCCAGTTGGGACATATCGTCAGAAAAAAAGAAGATGGTACGTAGACTTTGGACATGCCCCATCTAACCCAAATAGTCTACGTGGGTTACGAACGACCCCGTTAGGGCAGTGTGCCTTACATTAGTCATATGCACCAAAATGGTAACAACTGGCGCAAATCTGATGCGATACGTGTCGTATACATACAGCGTCCAGCATTTCCTTTCTTCCGTTTTCTCCCGACCAACCGGTTCTCTCGCGCAGTGCTTTTTTCGTCATCCGTCCGTCTCGTCCGTCCGTAAATTCACTTCGTCTCTGCTTTGCGCGCCGCAAGCAATATAAGCAAAGCATGCTTTCAATCCTCCGACTTCGACGTATTGCGGGGCTTTGCGCTGAGCGTCAAAGTCTCGGCCCCGGCAAATGAAGGAGCACGCGCGTTTCAGTACCAACCTAGCATCCGAAACGATAACAACATAAAATAAACACGCGTATTGTGATCAGAGACAGAGAGTCGGTCGGTTGAAATCCTTCCGCGAATTTTTTCTTCGTCATACGTCGTCCCATGTCGTCATATTGTAGAGTACACCCACGTGCGTTCAATCATCTCTCTGAGTGTGATTTATAAGTCTGGGAACCTTTGGATGTGCAACACGACCGTTTGTTGTCGATGACGAGAGACGCACACCTACCGATCTAAGCGCGCGAGTTTGCAGAACTCCGTTATGATTAATCCGAAGCAATTAGATTAGTTGTCGGCAGTGATGAGAAAAGTACTGGAGCAAACATTTACCACCTCTACATTTACATCTTTCTACACGACCATCAAAATCCAAAGCAAACCATGACCGTTCAAAACCAAAAAATGTCACGGCTCTTCAAAACTGTAATCTTCTTCTTCCTAAAGTTTTTCAACCCCGAATGCGAAATGACTCGAGCACAGTGGTGACACGATTTTTGCGGTTTTCGGGGTTTTGCATTTTTGCTCGATAAAGGTAGCATGAAATTGAACTTGTTTATATGTATCGCAACGGAATGATTGTGCTCTTTCTGTTGGAGCTAATAGATTTCAATTAGTTGAAAACACTAGCGAAATATTAGCGATTGAATGATTTAACACTTTTTTCACTCATTCACCTTGGAATGGCTGCCCGAAAACGGTCATAGTGGAGAGACAAAAACAGTCAAGCAGTGTGTGAACCGTTGGCAGCGCAACGCCTGATGGTATTGATGCTGCTGCTGCTTTGTGTTTTGGTTGAATGGCAGAATCGATGAACTATGGTGAATTGTGGTCACAGTTCCCAAGACTGGTTGTCGGTCGGAAGATTTGCAACAGGTATATTTATTGGTACCCAGGGCTGCGAGAGGGAACGTTACTGGGTCATCGCGAGCGTGTTGGTGCAGAATATGCAGTTAGATTTCATTCCGGGTGGCACGAGTGAGAGTGATTAATGTAAAACCCCTGAGTGCAGCATACTTATTGAGGTGCAACCCTATAGGAAAGTCAACCGAGAGTGTGAGAAGAAATCGGCTTCGCGGAGGAAAGTTTTCTCCTGGTGCGGAACACGGAATACCAAACGGGTGATACCTAGGTGCATTACTGAGAGAAAGCAACCGTTTTGGTCGAAGGAAAATAAAATTTAAGGAAAGAAACCGAGAAGCAGTGAGTGGCACACGGCAAACATAAAGTGTCTGACCTTGATAATCGTTTCGGTTGTCGAATTGAATGGGCGGGCGGTTAGTCGGTGGACAGTAATGGACAAAAATTTGCATCTTGTTTGGTTTTCCATACAACATGATCAACTTTGATAGGCTAACCTCAGTTATTTACGGACTGTTTTGAATAAAATTTTCACAGAACGTTAGATATCAAATTTCAATATATATGTTTGAGTAATTATTCCAATCACGAGTTCGAAATAACGATTTGATTGAATTTATATTTTTGACGGAAAATTAAAAACGACTTATATGGAAATATGGAAGCTCTATAAAAAAACTGTATTTGGAAAACTTGTTCATCTCGTTCAAATTTACAACTATGCTAAAGATACCATGATACTATTTCTCATTTTATGAGTAATGTAATTTTGAAAATTCGTCGAACAATTCCCTTTAGTAAAACTGATTTTGAACTCGTGATTGGAAAAATCATACATAAATATATGTTAAAATTTAAGTTGTGGAATTTTAATTCAAATCGGTTCACAAATAACATAGATATAATTCTCTCAAGTTGACTATTTGGTATGGAAAATCATTCCGAATTCAATTCCGAATGATTGTCCAATACTGTAGAAAATTTTCGTCTGCGCAACTTTCGTCATCGACTTGTTTGTGTTTTATTTTTAGGGTGCCGGCTTTTTGGCAGTGGCTGTGAATTATGATTGAAGTGTGCCTTTTCAGAATGTGAATGTATGAAACGGAGTTCGCCTAATTAAAAATTTCAATTTATTGTTTTACTCGAAAAAAAAGTGCACAACTTCATAAAGAAACCGTTTGTTAAATCCGTCCATTTAGCGGTTTAGAGCCGGCTTCTCGCACATGCCCGTCGGTTGTGGTGACTAACGGGAACAAAACGGGAAATTACGCTCCGAGTGCAGCAGCAACAGCTCTGGTCATTCCCGTTGACTTGGTGCAACACGTTAGATTCGCAGTACCCCCGAGTCGTTTGCGATGGATAAGCAAACCGTGGCACTTACCACAATATTTCTGTTGTTGGTCTTAGGTAATTATCTTCTTTGGAATCTCTCTCAATCGAAATACATTAAAAGTTGTATCATGAGTTGCGAGTTTTCATGTTCTGACTATATTACAATGTTTTCATCCGATAACAAACTATATTTCGTATCATTTTCAACTTCTCTTTGTTCGTCTCAGCTGATCGATGTTTGTTTGCTGGCTGAAGCAACATGCTTCTTACTTATTACAGTTAATCGCATTATTAATAAACGTGACCTATACACTGCATCGATTATTGTCGGTTCATTGAGCAAAGCGTAAAATCACAATCATCGTACAAGACCGGCAATAGACTGATGCAAACTTTAACGTTTTTGCTCCCCTATACCTATGATGTGACTAGTATGATAAAATTCAATTTCCCAAAGTTTGAAACGATTTTGAAAAAAATGGCGTGTACACAGCATTTTAAGTATATATGGGGATTACTATGAGGATTGCCAGCCATTCATGTCTAACACTTGAACTCTTCATCATATTATTTTATGGAAAAGTTTATAAACTATGCTCAAGTCAGATCTTTTAAACTAAAACTGTAACTTGCTCAGTTGTTAATACTTTAACGTTCAACGCTCCGTCGTAATCATCGTCATCATCGAAACTGCAAAAGCAGTTTTTTGCTCAATACTGAACATTATTCAATGAAAATGTGTTCACTGTGTTTCGGTTAGAGAATAGAATACAGTGAACACATTTTCCTATGAATGTTCTTGATTTTGAATGAAAAAACTGCTTTTGGAAGTTCCGAAATCAATGATCGATCCTGCCCCCTTAAATATGTATCCTAATTTTTGTTTTGACCTTCACATTTGATTTGGTTTCATTCGGTCTTGATCAATCGTTGTTATTAGTGGTAGTGTTCATATAATAATTGAGATTACAATTTGAAAGTTCCGGAAATAATACCAACCTTTTTAGCGAAATTATCAAAGCTACACGTTCAAATAAATATTTAATTTTACCTTCTTCCTATATTTTTTATTTATTTTTCAGCTACGAAAAAAAAAAACAAAATCTGCAATGATAGCCTGTCTAATGGCGGAGTTGAATATTCGATGATTAAATCTTGATATTTATAATATCTTGATAAAAATAGATTCAATAATCTTTTTTGATCTTTTATAATAAAATCAATGATAAACTCATATTAACCACGTTAACCGGCCTCAAATTATTTTTTATATAAAATATACAAAATACAACCATGTGAATTTCACTCTAACCCATTCTATCCTGATAGGCCAATAGTTGTTGGTATCTTTTATGGCGGAAATTTTATCAGTTTTATCAAAATATTTCAATGAGCGGTGAATGGAGCATGAGCGTTGAATGGCGTCCTTACGATAAATTATAATTTTGTAATTTTAACATCCCAGTGATTATTGATTTTTTGTAATGTAACAATACCGTTTTGACTCATATTCCGAACACTTAAGGCCAACAGTGACTTCAAATGCATCTGACTGGCATAAATTTGCTAATATTTGTGTAAATTTGAATTTATTCGCAAAATCTAACTGTTAGCTGTTGGTTGACAATAATGTTGATATAGTTCGTTTTAGTATTGTTTTTACGCAAAAGTATGGAACAACATTTGGATTCAAATGCCGAACACTGTGTTTATTCTGTCTAATATTCCGAACACCTTGATTCAAATTCCGAACAACACGAATAAATCGCATTCAAATGAACAATTTAGCAAATAAATTTATCTGAGCTTGTTCTACTTGTCTCAAACTAGAGAATCATCACTACTCCCATGGTATAAATTATATTGGAAACGTTATAATTGAATTGCAATGGACTACCATTTTCTTGTTTATTGGTGATATATTTCAGCGAAACAATTCAATCAAATCGCCATACAATAACCGAGTGGAATTTGAGACAAAACGGTATTTTTTTTTTAAAGACAAATACATTATTATGCTTCCAGTGGGCATTTATGCCCTTTGAAGGAAGCACCACACTAGACAACGGACCAGCATGCAACGCCCAGTGGCACAGTCGGAAAACCTTCTACACGAAAAGTTTACCGGCCTGAGACGGGAATTGAACCCACACTCCCTAGCACGATGCGGCTAAATGCCTGGTAACACTAACCGCACGGCTACGAAGCCCACAATTTGATTATTTGATGTTTTTAATTAATACATCAAATAACTACATAAATTTTCGATTTGATACATTGTTATCAGAATTCGTTATTGATCTTTTTATATTTATATAATCTTGCAATTTGTTGTGACTTTTGTTCACTTGATCAAAATCAAAACATCAAAATTAGTACAAAATCATACAAGAACAGGCAGCAATTTAGAAGGAAGCATATAATTCTCATTATGCCAAATGTCCATTATGCTAAACGTCTTTATGTGAAATATTCCACCCCAGTTTTACAAATTTTCTAAACCCTCAAAACCGAAACAATTTTCATGAACTTCTATCATGGATTCTTGAACCTTAAAACAGTCATACAAATTTTAAAACTTTAACTTCAATACGAATCCTAAATTCATCCCCGTTTATGAAAATATAATCGTTTTGCTTCAGTATTTTGCATTGAGTTTGTTGAGTAACTTGTTAACATTGCCTATTGTTTCAAATCGCTTCGAATATTTATGATGTGTGGAATCACCTTGTATTTTTCAAATCTTAGGACGTGATTCAGCAAATTTGGTACCAAGTTCAACGGTTTCTAACAGTGATTGAAAATCCAATTATAAATATTTTAGGCCGCAATTTGTAGGGCCCTCTGAATGTGGGGTTTTGAGGTCATGGCTCCTTTCGCTTCCTATAAATAGACAGGGTGTCTACAACCTGTAAAAAGCTGGAAATCCTGAAATTATCGGGGAATTTTATTCAACCTGGAAAAAATCTGGAATTCTCCGGGAATTTCGGCTATACTCAGTGAAATTATTCCGAAACAGTAATACATTTTCAATGACTTTTTTAATGCTATTTAAATACTACTTAAGATGTTCAGTCCTTTAGTTTTCAATGATTTCTTTTAATTCCGAATAAAACTTGTCTGAACAAGGAAGCAGGACTTAAGACCGCCAAGTTGGTAAAGGCAACTATAGTTTCCAGTTCCAGTTGGGTGTCTTTCATGAACATATGAAGTCATAAATTACAACAGGTACAAGAAATAGTACATTTTCAGGAAAGCAGGTCCCTTTCAAGAGTCTTGGTTACTATTTTAATGCATGTCTCTAAAAGGTCTCTAATTTTGGTTAAGGTCTCTAGAGATATTTTGCAAGCATGGGAATGTTCACTCACTTACCCGATCTGTCATTCATTTTCCTGTCAATTTTCATACAAAATCTACTTTTTCTCTGCTATAAATTCACTCTAGGTGAACCACTTCCCCTGGCCTATGATCTGTGACAGCCGAACGCTAACTGGCTACTATACTAGGATGAGCGCAATCCCAACGAATCGCAAACGATTGAGATAAGGGCCCATTCACATGTTTCATAACGCTGAAGGGGGTGGGGTGCTGTCTTCAAGATGTTACAAGTCATACAAAATTCGGAAAACATTCTTACAAAATGCGTCACGAAGGGGGTTGGTGGGTGCTGAAAAGGGTCATTTTTGGCGTTATGAAATTTGTGAACAAACCCTAAACCGAAAATCAAAAGATTCACAGAGCGGAGAGAGAACCAATCCGCTCTGTTTTTTTCTTTCTTTATTAACCTTCCGTCAGTCGCTCAAAAAAAAGTTACACCAGCGGTCGCATCGTGTACTGAGTACACGCGGAGCAATTTTGATTGTACATCCAAAGCTAGGCAAGATAGAATATGGATGTCTTCGACAAATTTCTTCAGTCCAACGGTACCAATTGGTCAGTGGACAGAAAACACTTTGGAAACATCCTCATCTGCCTGTGGCCATCGGATTGTGCCCCGGGGGAACCGATGTAGTGGACATTTCGCAATGCAACATCTCGTACACAAATATCTCAGGATCTAGATTTTTTAGCAAGATGGTGTCTTCGGCAAAGTTGTTCAGTAGGTCAAGGGCTAACATGTGATAGGCTGCTTGTTTCGAAATTCTGCCACCAGATGGTGCTAGTGAGCATTTTATTTTTCAAGCACCGATATCTCAAGATCCTGATTACCTAGAAAGATGATGTCTTCGATAAAGTTGTTTAGTAGGTCAAGGACTAACATATGATAAGCTACCTAACAAGAAAAACTGCCACAAGATGGCGCCAGTGAGCATGCAATATTTTAATCACGAATATCTCAGGATCCCGATTTTTTAGAAAGATGGTGTTTTCAGCAAAGTTGTTCAGTAGTTCAAGGGCTACCTTGTGATGATCTTCTTGATTCGGAATTCTTTCAATAGATGGCGCTAGTGAGCATGATATTTTGCGAACACAGATATCTCAGGATCCAGGCTACCTATAAAGTTGACGTCTTCGACAAAAGTGTTGAATAGGTCAAGGTCTAGTATGTAATATGCCACCCAACTTGAAATTCTACCACAATATGGCACTAGTGATCATGCTGTATTTTGATCGCGAATATCTTAAGATAATGATATTTTAGCAAGATGGTGTTTTCAGCAAATATGTTTAGTAGGTCAAGGACTAAACATATGATATGCAGTTTGATTCAGAATTCTTCCACAAAACGAAATTTTCGAATTGAATTATTTCAGGATCCTGGTTAGGAAAATAAAATTAGATTACAAAGATGGTGTCTTTGATGAAGTTGTTCTGTATATTTGGTCCATGATATACACGTGTTAAGTGTAAAATATACATACTCAAAATTCTTCCACATTCAATTCAAAATGCAATGGGCCGTTAGATTTCAAATAATTCCATCAGGCTAGAGAAAGAGCTCCTGGTTTAATTTTTTTCAAATACAGAATGTCAAGTTCCCGATTATTTTAAAACTGGACGTCTTCATCAAATTTATTGGGTAAAGAAAGTGCTCACATGTTATTGGCAATTATATTTTGAGTAACCCTGCGCCAGTGAGCATTTAACTTTCTGAACATCTTATGATACTGATCATTTGGGCTCATCAATACACGTTTTGGCAAATGTTAAAACATTTCGCTACCAGTAAATAAATAGATAAGCACAATATAAAATTAAACATATAGAATTCATTCTACTTCAAATTCTAGATTCAAATTGAACAATATTATTTTTATATTTAGTATAAAAGTAGGATGCAAACTTCTCGTTGCTGGTGATAATCTAAATTCGTTGCTGCACATCTCGTGAGAGCACACACTCGAAGTACTGGTCGGGTTTGATATTATGGCACGTCTTTTTCCTCCGGAAAATCAGCTTGAGAGATAGGCTTATGATTATCGCCGTGACCGATGATTTCACTTACTGGTTGTTTACAAATAAACTCAAAGTGCTCTTTGTGCTAGTATAATCATAATATGGCTATACTAGCACAAAGAGCACTTTGAATTGATTTGTAAACAACACAGGCAATAGTGGTTATCACGCCCAATGGTATGGGTGCCCTAGTGTAGATGTAGTTGTGAACCTTAGAGGAAAACAATATGCACTCAGTCTCGAAAAACACCCAGAAACTGAGTGTAAATTTTTCAAATTGGGTAATATTTCCATATGCATTTTGATGAGTCTGGAAACCGTGTGCAAGTTTCTTTGAGGAAAACAAAAACAAACTGTGTATGATGAGCGTATGCTAGTTTACGTGTGTTCAAATGTCACTAAGCTCTATATCTATCCCATTCGAGGTGATTCGAACAATGTTGTAGTGTGCGTGCCATCCCGTGAGTCGCCATGAGTGACCGAGTTTCTCATATCACTTTGCACTAACCCATCCATCTTTGTTTTTGTGTAACAGCTTTCTGCCGCCCATGAGCCTCTGCAGCCTCTGTGCGTGCCATAAATTATTTTGTTCTTTTAACTTGTACTGTGCGCCGTGTGTTGGAACTCGCTCGCTCTCTCGTTTGACTTTTATTGTGCGCTCTGTTTTTAAGTTGCCCGTGGGAGAGAGCGAGACAGCACCAACACACGGCGCACAGTAAAAGTCATGAGAACAAAAGAATTTATGGCACGTACAAATCAGCTGATTTGAGACGTCTCGTGAAAAGGCCTATTGCTCAATTGTAACCACCATTGACAGTTCTTTGATTTCAGCACAGACAAAAAGGCGTCACACTCTCATAGGTATCCATCGATCATTTTTTTAACGACCTATTCGTATATATGCGACCAACTGCAGGCTGCAATGATTTTGATCGTCATATTTTTAAATATAGTCAAACCTGTATTAGTCGATGTTCCATAGTTCGATATCGACTCATGAAACCATACTTAAAACAAAAAAATCATGCTCCCTTTTATCAGCTTTCTAAAGAATACCTGTTCCATGAGTCGATGATCTTTTGAGTATCGACTGGAAATTTGACTGTCCATGAAATTCTGAAGTATATTCTGATGGGATTTTCATGCTGAAGAGCACCGTTTTCAAATCACATGGTTTATTACATGGTAAACATGCATCAGTCTTGGACAGAATAAACAACTTAGTTGAAGACGTCATTTTCATGATTAAGCAATCACGATCCTAGATATTTGGGTTGAAAATTTAGCATACTCAGTGGCACCATCTAGTGGAAGAATTCCCAAACAAGTGTGGCCCATCACAAGTTTGTACTTGACTTACTGAACTTTTGAGCCGAGAAGTTTATATTTGGATGTAATCGGGATCCTCAGATATAAGCAATCAAAATATGCATGATGAGCAGTTGAAAGTTGAACCAGTTGAAAGAATTTTAAAACTTGAGGTTCCTTGCATTTAGGCTTTCATCTTAGAACAACCTTGCCGAAGGGGTACCGTAATCCGGGGTAACATTGATCGTTTTTTTGAATATTTCTTAAGTATTTCGTTTGAAAATGCAAGTGTTGCAAATTTTATATTTTTTAAACTAGTACTGCCACCCATAGCTTGTGACTATATACTGCATTTTGTTTTTTGAAAGATTTAAGCATGTTTAAAAAAATGTTTTAAGTGAATGTTTGATTTAGCTGATATGGGGTAACATTGATCACCTATGTAAACAATGTTCGGTAATATTAAAAATGTCGTTGCTTACTTGAATCATGGCCCCCGAAGCCGAATATGAAGGCCAAGCGCTTACAAGTCATTTACTTTTTGAGTTATTTTAAAATTAAAAACACCTCGAACCACTGAATACGCCTAAAAGTAGGCAATTTCCTAAGGAAATTCTATATTCTTAACAGTAGTTCGTTAATGTTGCCTAATTGAGCATACTTATGAAATTTTTGACAACGGAATAGGGACCTAAAATGTTTAATGAAATCTTGTTTTCATTTAATAACACGAAAGAACATGTTACCGCAACTACTTTAGCATTTTTTCCCGCTCAAATAACGTATATATCATATTTAAACTTTAATTTAAAAATTGGATCCATAAATGAACCTTGACACTTGAGATCATGTTTGACGTTCGCTTAGTCGACAAAATTACCACAGGGGTTCAACTTTTTAACACCGGGGTTGTTCCTTTTTGACATTTCGGAAGGGACACGGAAAACAAAATACACCCAAAATTTGAGTTTAAACCAAGGGGTGACAAAATTTTAAAAAAATTAAAAATATGTTTTTTGAACTTAAACCATCGGAAAACATTAGAAAATTGAGTAAACATATGTTTTTGACCTAAACTTAAGCGTTTGGCACTAAAATTGGGATAGGGCTTTAGGACCCTATTGTTTTCGGCGATGCAATATTTAGTAAGAATCACATTTTTCTTGCTCATATCGTTTGCAGAACTTATGTGAGACGTGAATGTTCAGTAGCGTCATCCTAACCCATCGAAATAATTGTTTCGAAAAGTTGACAAATTTACGCATAAGGTAAACGCAATTTGCGCAAAGATCTTCACTTTCATTAGTTTATGAATATAAGAAAGAGAAGCACCATTCATTATTTGAAAATGTTCCTTCAAATAAATGGCGATACGAACTTTTTACGGGATGGATCATTCCGATCAATATTACCCCGCTGATCAATGATACCCCGGATTACGGTAATATTTATTAGTAATGAAAATATCTCAGGATCATTTTTCTAAGCGATCAGGATCCAAATATATCTGCGTTCGAAAAATTGCATCTTCAGCGTCGTTTTGTGGAAGAAATCCGAATCAAACGGCACATCACATGTTTAGTCCTTAATCTACTGAACATCTTTGCCGAAAACACCATCTTGCTAAAATATCGTTATCCTGAGATATTCGCGATCAAAATACGCCATCTGTTGGTAGAATTTCAAGTTGGGTGGCTTATTACATGCTAGACCTTGACCTATTCAACACTTTTGTCGAAGACGTCAACTTTATAGGTAACCAGGATCCTGAAATATCTGTGTTCGCAAAATACCATGCTCACTAGCGCCATCTATTGAAAGAATTCCGAATCAAGAAGATCATCACAAGGTAGCCCTTGAACTACTGAACAACTTTGCTGAAAACACCATCTTTCTAAAAAATCGGGATCCTGAGATATTCGTGATTAAAATATTGCATGCTCACTGGCGCCATCTTGTGGCAGTTTTTCTTGTTAGGTAGCTTATCATATGTTAGTCCTTGACCTACTAAACAACTTTATCGAAGACATCATCTTTCTAGGTAATCAGGATCTTGAGATATCGGTGCTTGAAAAATAAAATGCTCACTAGCACCATCTGGTGGCAGAATTTCGAAACAAGCAGCCTATCACATGTTAGCCCTTGACCTACTGAACAACTTTGCCGAAGACACCATCTTGCTAAAAAATCTAGATCCTGAGATATTTGTGTACGAGATGTTGCATTGCGAAATGTCCACTACATCGGTTCCCCCGGGGCACAATCCGATGGCCACAGGCAGATGAGGATGTTTCCAAAGTGTTTTCTGTCCACTGTCCAATTGGTACCGTTGGACTGAAGAAATTTGACGAAGACATCCATATTCTATCTTGCCTAGCTTTGGATGTACAACCAAAATTGCTCCGCGTGTACTCAGTACACGATGCGACCGCTCGTGTGACGGGCCTGGTAAAAAAAAGTTACACGAGCGGTCGCACTGGTGTACTGAGTACACGCCTAAAAACTTAGGTTAAAAACACGATGTTTTCGAATACTTTTCGTTGATTTTTTCGAAAAATTTCTTCTCTACAAGCAAGAAGAAGAGTAGATCTTGGAATAGGACCAACACCCGGATCAATTTGAAGGGATTTTCAACGTGTTTTTCGACTTTTCGCAAAGTGCGTGTACTCAGTACACTAGGGCGACCGACGGTGGGTTAACGAGATTTTTAGCCCTGGGCTATTTCATCTCGGGACCAATGGCGAATTTCGCGCTCACTGAATCATTCCGCCGGGTGTATTTCCAGTTAGTGAGCGCTCATCTGCAATCGTGTGGAATCGGAATGTAAATAATCATTCGCTACTTCATTCTGTTGCCGTTTTTGTCTAACTTATCGCTCGGTGAAGAAGTAGAAAGCGCATTAGAAATTGAAACACTCACAGGGGAGCGCCACGATGGCGCCCCCTGGGATGTCAACCGGACTATTTTTGCTGGATTCTACGTGTCAAAATATGGAAAAATCTAAAGGCTTACGAGTGATGGACCAGTGGTGTAGCCAGGAGGGGCAAATATTTGCATATCGAATATTATGAAAACCGAATTCCTATTCAACAAAATATATAATTTTATTGCTGATTGCAATAGTTACGAGGAGATGGAATATTAATCTATATTATAAAAACATTTTTACTTTACCAGAGTTAAAAATTGGTGGGTAATTTATTATAATAACATAAATTTATTTGGTGTCAATTTCCGACCACTTTACGCTCTTCCTCATTGCCGATCACGAAAATATAGATAGGCCACATGTTTTCTCCAGTCGTGTAGATAGGAAGGGCAAACATGAGAGCAATACTATCAATGTAGGAGACAAGAAAGTACGGTTTCTACTGTTAAAAAACGAAAACGATATTAATTACGAGTGATTTTTATTGCTTAACTTTTTTAATTGCTCAAAATATTAAATGGTTATGTATGATTCGAAATCAATCGAAAATATTGACAGGAAGGACATTTATTTGAAAAAAAAACTCATATAAATATTGTCAAATAATGAATTGCGTACCGCGAAATATTTTTTTCGATCACACAATGATTTCTATTAACATTATATTGAAGCAAAAACTTATTATATTATTTGTAAAAAACGAGTTCTATTGAACCTGTTCGTAGTGAATCATAATTTTATGTGAAATTTATGAATGGTGTTCAAATTAACACCAAACAGATCTTTTCATTCGAATGGAATCAATAGATAAAATCCGGACATTAGATACAAATGAAAATTTATTGAATTCGACTTCCAAAGGCTTATGAAAATATGCCTTATATCTAGTTATATTATATCGAGGGCATATTATAACGAAATTAAGCTAGATCGAGGTTTGATTGTATCTCCTATATATCGCTTTTTGAAAATTTTGAAAACTCTTACCATTAACTAGTATAAATGTATCGAATGATCCGGGTGATTTGCAATATAATTGCATTAAAAAAAACAGCAAAACGTATGAGGTTTTCAATCCTTTTGGCAATAAATTGAAAAAATGCAACAGACGGAAGAAGTACACATCGGCTGGTTGCACGAGTCGGAATCAAACATTTGATGAATTTAACGTTTAATGTCGATTTGTAATGGTCATCATATTTACTTATTAGAGGTCCAAGAATAAGCCAATAGAAGAGAATTGTCTCTTCCAATAAAATCCGGCCACACAGCATCAACAAGAAATACCTTCAAATATTATTGAATTTTCCTGCAAATGCTTTGATGTTTGGATAATGGCTTGATGTATTGATTGGAAACCGACCGAAAGACTCTTGTACATAATTATGGTGAAGTAGCGATCATGACGAGTACAGGCATTATAATGTAAGAATGAGTCGTAGCCAGTACAGAATCTGGTCTTCTAAAAATTTGCTTACTACCCTTTATAGCTAATGTACTGTTAAAATGGGGCCTTCCTTAGCCGAGCGGTTAGAGTCCGCGGCTACAAAGCAAAGCCATGCTGAAGGTGTCCGGGTTCAATTCCCGGTCGGTCCAGGATCTTTTCGTAAAGGAAATTTCCTTGACTTCCCTGGGCATAGAGTATAATCGTACCTGCCACACGATATACGAATGCGAAAATGGCAACTTTGGCAAAGAAAGCTCTCAGTTAATAACTGTGGAAGTGCTCATAAAGAACACTACGCTGAGAAGCAGGCTTTGTCCCAGTGAGGACGTTAATGCCAAGAAGAAGAAGAAGAACTGTTAAAATGAAGCTTTTTCTCAAATTTGGATTGATTAACGTTGACAACCTCATAATTGAAAAGATGTTCTTCAGCAATAAGTGAAATGCTACTGCTTGCAAACTCTTTAGCCTGATTTACACTGCATCGTTATTGTATGTCCACCTCTTGCTAACTGTATGAGTATTTCCAAAATAGGATCTGATTTATCATGTTAAAATTGTTATCCGATGATTTGAATGCACAAAAGGACTATTCGGAATCCAGTTTCGATTTCTCAAAGTGTTACTTCTAAGACAGATTCTACAGAAGTTTTTCTACAAAGGTTTATTCCAGAGTCTTCGAAAAAAATCCTCTCGAAATTCTATATTATACTTGCACATTTTTTCATTTAATCCAGACATTTTTAAAAGGATTCGTTTAAAAATTCATCCACAATAACTCCTGGAATTGCTCGAAAATTCCTTAAGTCAGTATTCGATGAAATCAATTACAATTCCTCGATAAATAACAGGGATTCTGTCCGAAATTCCTCAAAAAAACCTTGTTACTACCGTTATTCAGAGAAATTTATCAATGAAATCTTCGGGAGAATTTCATCAACAATCCAGGAGTTCTTTTAGAGATTCTCATATAAATTCATCAAGGCATACTTATAGCTCATACAAGATTCATCAGAGTTACACTAGAATTTTCTTTAGAAATTCCCCGCCAATTTTTCCAAATTTTCTGCAAAAAATCTTAAAAATTTCCTTGACATTTCCCTGAATAACCGAAAGAATCTTTTAAGACTGACTTGTGATTTTTTTTCAAAATCAACCATTGATTCTGGATAAATTTCTAGAGAACTTAAGATTTCATTGAAACATGGAAAGATTTCTAATAGAATCTTCTAAGTAATTTCTTCGCCATGATGAAGAACCAACCAATATGATGATCTTTTGAGCTAAAACCATTGTTTGTATTAAGAAAACTGTAGTAATCCCTCCGTGGTAGATGTAGGGGTGTAGTTTTAATGAAAAGGGTGTTTTTTATTAGAAAAAAAAATCAAACTGAGTCTTTGAAGGTATCCAAACGATTCTTGGAAGAATTGAATACAAAGTTCGTAAAACTCACAAAACAAACTTCGGAACACACAGCTAAAAATATGTTGTAAATTTCTGAAATGTCAATGACAAATCGCTTATTTTTCAATCGAATGCACTTTAAATTTACACGATCATGTAACATTCAAGCCTCTTCAGTTGAAAATTAAACGTGCAGGTCTTTGAAGTGATATATGAAAGAAATTTACAGTAAAACGATCAGTAATACTTGTCGTAATGTCAGGAGGAATTCAAAAAAAGTCTGGGAAATATTCTTAGAGAAATGTCTGTTCAAATGGGAAAGTCTCATGTCGAGGTTCCTGTTAAGTTTTTTTTTGTATTCATAACTCATAGATTTATTTCAGGGAAGGGTTCTCTAAAGTTCTTATTTCCAAGACTACCGGCCGCTACAAGTTCTGATTTCTCCAAGATATAATCTAAGAAAAACACAAAATGCTCTCCAGAGAAATATTCTGAGGACGTCTCATTTTAAGGAAAATGTTATTTTTTGAGCCGAGTGGTTATTATTATTATTATTATTATTATTATTATTATTATTATTATTATTATTATTATTTATTACACACGTAGCATAAGATTTACATCTTTTGAACGCTGCAACGTTTTTTTTTTGCATGAAGTGCGTCACAGAAATATTCAAACTACTTTCTACCATTTTTCTTTTCTATAACGATTATTTTACTAACAACTAACTATTTGAAGTGAACCTTGCATTGCTTCTTAAATTTAAACATTGAATTTAACTCCTTAATGACATTAGGCAGAGAATTCCATATAATGACACCTCTTACGTTGATTTGAAGTTCGAAACTTCACCGCGTCACAACTCGATTCTCTAGACTGCGCATAATGCACACTAAAGCGAAGCGAGTCGCGACGTGAGGTAGTTGGTCAAAAGTCGAACTTCGCACGTTGGTTAACTAATTTTTCGACGCGAAGTAGTATATTCCCACGAGAATCCCAGAATGGCTTCCAAAATCCCAGAATTATTAGAACAAATCCAGAATGCCTATCGGAATCCCAGGATTCGTAGAGGGATTGCGGAATTCCAAAAAAACATAAGAGAATAGAGGTTTTCAGAATTCTTACGCAAAATTAATTTATAAATAGCTTCCGACTAGCTTTATAAATACCATCTGACGTCCGAGGATGTCTAAGAAACAACATAAATATCGTAACGCCAGAATTCAAAAAAAAAAAAAAAAATCGAAATCCCTACGGTAGGTTTACCGGAATCTCAAAATTATTTTCGAAATATTAGAATTTCTATGGAAATCTCAGAATACCTCTCGGAATATTAAAGCTAACATCGTTTTCCCATGAGTTTTACTCAAATTTTAATTATTCTCAAAGCATAAGTAGCAACCTCTGGAGCTAACTACTAGTAGCTTTGTGGCAAATGCTCCCTTTATTCATACCACCGCGTTGTTTGTTGTAAGTTCGAAATGTAGAAAGGAAAATGACACAAACATATTCCACTCGTGTTCCACATGTAGCATTTACTATTTACTACTACATTTTATTCATACCGCCCATTATCTTTATTCATGACATCCAACTTAAATGCGATCTTCGGAATATATAGTTGTGGCTGGAAATATTTTTCTTGAGAAAGGGTTATGAACCTTTCCATATAATAATATTTTGAAATGGTGTGTTCACAGCCAAATTTCATCCAATTCGTTTCAGACCTTAAGAGGATGATATTGACCAAAAAGGAGATCGTTGAGGCATGTCTAGGCATAGGGGAGCCAAAACTTTAAAAACTGAATCAGTCTAATCGACATGATGCACGGTCAAATAAGAGTGTTCATTAAATTAGTAACGCAGAATACGATACGTACTCCTGAAGCGATACGTAATTTGTGTATGACGCCATTATACGCTGCTATGCTAAATCTTCTTCTTGCATTAAGTTTTCAATGGGACGGAGCCTACTTCCAAGCTTAGTATTATGTGAACAGTTTCACAGTTACTAACTGAGAGCATTCCTTGCTCAATGTTGCCATATTTAAATCCGCATATATGGTCGGATGATAGTTTTTTTTCCCAAGAAATGCGGAAATCGAACTCATGCTAAAGGATTTAACTTTGCTTTGGCCCTCGATGATAAAACTATCATTTGAATGGACTGCCTCTTACTATCAGGTGAATTGAACTAAGACATCATTGATGAAGCTATCACCCCGGTAAACCGTGGTAGTATACAGTTAACGTCACGGGTGGCTTATCGTCAGGTGTTTGTTGTGGTGGATATTTTCTATGAACTATGTTCAACCGAAGAAGTCTGGCATTGCTTGTTGTTATTTGCCTTTATGGCTGAAACGAAGTATTTACCGGTAAACGACGTGCTGAAACCATTAGATAGCCCGTAAATAGATTAGCTATCGGAATGATAATGCGATGCAGAGGTATATAGAGGAAGATGTGCGTCCAATTTATACTGGGCAAGTTGGTGAATGTATGGGACCTTGTTTTTTTTTGACTTTAAAGATTAAATTTTAATATTCACAATAGCTTCTAGGCTACTGGTCTATACAACGTATGCTGAAACACCTAGGTTACAATAAAAAAACTTGCTGAAATATTCAATACAAAATTTAGGTTCTATTGAGAGACACTAAAGGTTTCGAACCTTTAGATTCTACCCCGAGTAGTATGCTAATTTATAATACTAAAACTGGCAAATCTAGTCGCTAATATATCCGCGTGGTAACCATCCAGAGCTACCGAACCCAAAGCGTGTAGAGCAACCGTTGATCTCTCCAGAATGATTCATTCGAGATCGATTCACATGGCACATGTGCTGCTCACCAACTCATGAGAGTTGCAATGTTTGTGCTTTCTTTCCACAGACTATGGCAAGGGACAACAACGCGTATGATCACGTACACGATGCAAGCGTATAACACAAGCGTGCCAGTGAATTCGTGCCAACAAGTTTAATGTGCCAACCCGGTTATCGAGTAATGGAAAGCGAAAGTGCAATTAATGCTAATAAGGCGGCGGCATTGTCGTTACCCTTCAACTTTCCTCGTTTATTGTTGTCATACTTGGTCGTTATTATCGAATCATAAACCCATTGTAAACAAACACTTGCGCCAGCTTTGCGAAGCAATTTTCAACAGCGGTCAACAATGGATACAAACTATCGACATCATCACACTTTAAATTTTGGGCGCCATCTGGATAATACAAATTACTCCGATTATTTGCCTCACAAATGGCTTTGTCGGGCAGACGACGCGACGTAACAAAACCTAAGCGCAAGATCGCTTCCGAGTTCATGAGATTGGATGAGACCGCGCATTGTCGTCCGGTCTGGCGCGGAATGATGACATCTCACGAGACCCCAGACAATAAATAATTCAATTTGAATATAACGCAAGCCGCTTTCGGTCCGCGCACCGGATGAATTGCTCGTACAGGGTGCGTTAAAATGTTTGAACGGAAAAAATTTGTATGAATAAGTATTAAAAATTCTTCGCACGTTTTGAACTATCTCGACAAGTCTAGTGAATCTGTAATTGTTATTTTTTTCGAATTATGTGATTGTGGGGGCTTTCTAAGATTTTTTGACAATAGTCGTATTCAGGATTTTTTTTTTCTGTTCGGAACATAAACCACTGCGACCAAGATTTGATCTATTGTAGTATATCCCGCGTCCTTTGTTTAGTGCATGTCATGTTACCTTATCACTATTGAGAAGTGATAAAGTATTCGGTTTTCTTACAGTTGTAATTCCTAACTTGATCACAGGAAAGGATTCTAATTGAAAGGTTCCGCTATTTATACCCCCTGAAGAATGTGGTGGGTACACTCTCCACAGGGGCGCACCTTATCAGACAAAATCGGATCCCTTGATAAAGCCAAGAAATTGCACCGATATTGTCCATGCATCAGAATCCTAGTCCTTACTCCTTCAAATTAGAGAACTAAATAAATAAAAGATTAGAAAACAAATTGTTGTATTCGACTCATTTTTTTCCTTGTCTTAAGATCATTCTCGGCAACCGGGTAAACCGAGACTTGTCACTTTCAACAAGGTTTACAATTGTAATAAGGACTAAAAAATGTTCCTTTGATTACTATAATATCCTGTTCTCTTCGTTTGAAGCAGTCAGGACTAGGGTTCACTGGCAGATCTTTACCCCACAACGCACCACGAAAAGGTGATCTACCCGCGTTATGGGTCTCGTATTAAGGATGAACAGAACTTTGAAAACTTAAGTACCGGAGGAAATTGATATTGATGGGGAATTATAACTGGAATTTTATCGCATTTTATCATCTTTCAGATAATTCTCAAGGGTCACGAATTCCTTCAGAAAGTTATACAAGGATTCCTCTAGGGATTAATACAAAAAACTCCCCGAGGGATTTCTTCAGTGATTCGTCCAATGCTTCCTTAAATATTTGCACCAACAAATCGTCCAAAGATTTATTTAAGAATTCCTCCAGCGAAACTTCAGGAATTTTTAAAGAGATTCTAGCAGGATTTTTTCCTGCGATTCTACCAGGAATTTCTCTAAAAATCCTAAAGAGATTGCTCAAAAATCCCTCTCGAGACCATAATCCATAAAAAAATCCTCCAAGAATTCCCACCAGAAATTGCTCCTATCAAAATCTTCCAGTGATTCTTCTAGTGATTTCCCTAGTAATTCCTCTACAGATTCCTCCAGAAATTCCTTCAACAATTTTGTCTAGAATTTCCTTCAGGACTATCTTGAAGAGTTCCTGGATGAATCTCTTCAAGAACTCCCTAGAGAAACCCCTTTAAGAAAATTCGAGTAGAATCCCTTGATTAGTTCTGGGAAAAATCCGTAATAAATGGCCTGATGAAACCCGGAATATTATCCTGAAGGAACCTTTAGAAAAATTCCTGATAGAATCCTTGACAGAACTTCTGATGCGATCCCAGAAGGTGTTCATGATGGAATCCCAGAAGGATCTCTGCATAAACCAAATGGAAACCTTTGATGAACTCCTGATAAAATAAATGATAGAATAACTTCTGATGGAATCCCTGAATGAACTCCTGCTGTAATCCCTAGAGGAACTTCTAATGGAATCTTTGAAGAAACTCCTGATGAAATCCTTGTAGAAATTCCTTCAACTATTCTTAAAGAAACCCCAGATGAAATCATTGGACGAACTCTTGATGAAATTCATAGAAAAACTTCTGATGATGTCCCTATAGCAAATCCTGATGAAACCTTTGGATGAATTCCTGATGGAACTTCTGATTGAATCCCTTGAGGAACTCCTTATGACATTCCGAGAAGAAATCCTGATGGAATTCCTCATGGAACTCCTGATATAATCTCTGGAAGAACTGCTTGTAGAATCTCTGGCGGAATGCCAGTTAAAATCTTTGAAGAAACTCTTGATGGAATCCTGATGAAATGCTCAGAAGAACTCTGAAGGGAGCCCTGAAGGTACTCCTGATGGAATCGCTATAAAAATTCCTGATGGAATCCCTGGAATAACTCCTGATGGAATCCTTGGAGAAATTCCTAAAGATATTCTTGAAGGAATTCCTGAAGAAATCATTGGAGGAACTCCTGAAGGAATCATTGGAGGAACTCATGATTGAATCCCTAGAGGAACTCCTTATGATACTCCTAGAAGAAATATTGATGAAATTTTTAGAGGAACTCTTGATATAATTTCGAAAGATAGAAACTCTTGAGGAATTTCAGGTGAAATCTCAAAATGAACTTTTGATGGAATCCCTCGAGGAACTCCTGATGAAAATCCTTGAAGAACTCTGATGAAAGCCCTAAAAGTACTCCTGATAGAATTCTTGGAGGAATTCCTAAAGATATTGTTTAAAGAACTACTGATGAAGTACCTAGAAGAACTCCTGATGGAATCCCTAGAGGAACTCCTGATGAAATCTCTAGAGGAATTCCTGATAGAATACCTGGAAGATTTCCATGTGGAATCTCTGATGGTACTGCTGATGCAATCTCTGGAGAAACTTCCGATGGCATTGCTAGAAATACTCCTGATGGAATCCCTTGAAAAATTCCAGGTGCAATCGCTGAAGGAACTCCTAATGGAATCCCTTGAGCTTATGTATGTTCGATGTCCGTGTGACATGGTAACATTTCCAGAAACCTGGAGGAAATTACCACAACCCCACTCAGTGCCATCAGTGCCAAAGGAGGGGTTATGGTACAAAAAATTGTCGCATGCATACTAAATGAATGATTTGCGGAGGTTCTTCTCACGCTAAGGACGTCTGTCCAGTGAAGGAAGATACCGATAAATTCATATGCGCAAATTGCGGGGGCAATCAAATTTTTGGGCTTGCCCTTCGCGTAGGAGAGTCGTCGAGGCTCGTGCCAGGCAGATGAAGGATAATGTCCGTTACGATAACGGTCGTTTCCGGAATTTCCCTGGTAGAGTATCGAACAATGCTCATTGATCAGTTAACGATCGCTTGATTAAGAATCATACCTATCAGGAAGATTATAATCATGCTCTTTCAAAAACTAATTGACGATATCGTAGCAGGTAATTTGAACTTCTCCACTTTCCATACTACGAGTACCCGTTCTAATTGTTTCAAATCAAATGGAAAAAAACCCTGCCACCACAGGAAACTTCTACTCCGCCTCTTCGTCTACCGAAAATTTTAACGGAAAAAACATCAGATAATGTACCCACTTCAAGTAATATGTCTCCCTCTGATTTTATTTTTCTAACTGAACAATTTAATTAAATGAGTGATGCAATAATCAATACGTGAAGGACAATCCTAAAAGTTGAACTTATGGTTGCCAAGGCAAATTAGCACATACAAACGTTTTAACAACTTTTTTACATCACAGATGTGATATTTCCATCATTTTTAATAGCACATACTGTACCGTGCAGACGGCGGTGCACAGTGGTACCGCCTATAGGCCACAAATCGATAAACAAAATGTCTTGTTTGTCATTGCTTTACTTTTTCATAGATCAATTATGATCTCAAGAATGTAAAAACATAAACATTATAGGCGTTCCTGTATAATATTCATAGTAGGGCTATGAATGATGGAGTGTATTTTTCATGTGTTAAAAATACGTTGAAAATTAAGCGATTTCAACACTTTGTTTATTGTCTTCGCAAATCAGAATCAATTGATTTTTCAATCAGTTTAGGTTACAGAACCTTAGTACAGATGTATATCTATCACTTCCGATACATTTTATAGTAATATGTGACATCCAGGGATTATTATTGATGTGAGTAATGAGAATAGGAATATACTCACTTCGTGACTACATCACTTTATTTGAAGTACGTTTTCGAATATGTTCCTAATCACATTTAATCAAACTTCTGCCACCACATGATCATGTTTGAGTAGGAAAATGAACCTGTGAAGGTTCCAGCTGCAAATATTTGCAAATAAGTTAGCAGCGTGCCTTCAAAGTTGTTAGTTTTTAAGAAAAATGGCAATGCTAAAAATATTCGTAAAATTTATTACATACCTGTATAATTGTAGCTAACTGGAATGAATGTACAAAACAATAAAATTATCACTACTTATACTTCAATTCAATATGAATACACTTGCAACATTGTACATTGATTTATTGAGTAGTTTTAGTGAGGGCGCTGAGACAATAAAATCCTAATAAATTAGTAGTGGTACAACATCCATTCTAATATACATGACATGCCTTCCCAAAGTGTGGGAGAAACAACATGAAAATGTTATTTTTTTAGCATCAAAACAAGATCTTCAACAAAATTCTAGTATCTATAGATTCAGCGCTTAGAAAATAAAAGTGTGAGAATAAAAAATATATCAAGAAGCAACAATATATTAACAAATAATTCATTAGTTATTGCTTATTTGAAACATAAGGTTAATTATGTTAGGTGGCATGTTCGTTATTTGGTTTTGGTAGGATTTGATGTCAAATTGGCATTATCAATTAATAAGTATTTCAAGTATTTATTTGGTATTTACATCTTCGACACATAGAAAAGTGTTGAATAGCTTTTTATATCACCATACAGAAAAGTAGGCTTATGAGCAACCCTGAGCAGGGAATCTTCTTAAGTTGGAAAAAATAATCCTGACATATTGCTTTCAATGTACGGATTTCATGATTCCTTTCAAAAAATATTAAATACTTTAGTAAATTTTGGACTCGGATGGAAAGATAATTGCAATGTCCGTTTATGCACATATATACTCATATACAAGAGCCTTCGCATTATGATCTTCACATCCTAATAAGAATTTTTGAAGTGATATCAATTACGACATCAACCTCGACGGAGTTTTGACAGTCAAAAATAATTAATTTGGAAATTTCTAATGGTATTTGCCATCGGGTATTGAGAGATAAATGATTTATGACCGCTTCGTAGAACAAATGGAACCACTGTGCGGCGGCGTCGGCGAACGCGATAGCGTATTTGCTGCGCAGCCAAATTGATATGATAACGCTATGGACATGTATTCCAATTGTGACACACTTTACTCCTCCGGCCAACAAGACGAGGAAATTGGAACGAGCCTTAATCGATGCACCTCTCCTCAACATTAAACGGGTAAGCGCAAAGCATCAATGATGTCCACACGGGATGATATTCAATGGATTGACGACACATTAAGATAGTAGCTAGCTGGGCGGTTGTTGATCCGAGATGTTCCCACCGGAGACAGAACGACGATAGTGTTTAACGTTTACATCATCTTCAACCGAGTATATAGCTGCATACAATTAAGCTTTATCAATGCTTCCGGGATGGGTGCGTTAGCATTCGCGTCTGAAAACGTTATTTTTAATAATGTTGTTGTACTGCAGTTGATTGTAGGTTAATGGGCTGATTCTATATTAATTGTAGTGCTCGTTGGGAATAATCTACTCGTTTGAATAGCGTTATCAGGGTGTATGTCAATGCGGTTATGTCACAAACTCATCATTTACTGGCCGTTGATAACTTTGTTATCAGATTTGTTTAGATTAGAAATTAGCGTCATTTGAGTGGTCCATTCACAATGTTTTTGCTAACTTTCCTAAATTTATATTTTCGAAACTATTGAATGTAGGAAGAAAACCTTCAACATTTTTAACACTTCAGTCGTCGCGCTGTTGTATTTTGTACAACAGTGGTGAAAAAACCTCGCTTATCGTACATAGCATCAGCGTGGTGGTTCTGACGGTGGCAAACCGCGCGACGACTGAAGGGTTAACGAAACCGTTCAAGAATAACGGAGTTTTTTTATACTTCTTCTTCTTATTGGTATTACGTCCTCACTGGGACGGAGCCTGCTTCTCAGCTTAGTGTTCAATGAACACTTCCACAGTTATTAACTGAGAGCTGTATTTGACAAAGTTGCCATTTCGCATTCGTATATCGTGTGCAGGTACGGTGATACTTTATGCCCAGGAAAGTCCAGGAAATTTCCATTACAAAAAGATCCTGAACCGACCAGGAATCGAACCCAGACACCTTCAGCATGGCTTTGCTTTGTATCCGCAGACTCTAACCACTCGGCTGATAATGAAGGCCCCGTCTACCTTATCAGTCAATTTTGCAAGAAAATGGCTAAACCGAACGGTGTTTCTTTTTTTTTACGCTTGGTTATTGCCCGGAATTTTTCGATTTGCTCGATCAACTCGAAAATAAATTTATCTGCAAAAAATTACCGAGTACATCCACCTTACGTTCTACACGGTAAAGTTATTGGTAGGGGATTCGAAAATTTGAGAATTTTTGCAATCATTTCTCCTAACTATGTTGAATTAAAGCTATTGTGAAAAATTCTCTCACGTCTATTGCGTTCCAGCTTCGATAACTTTTGCAAATATGTAGGAATCGTCATGATTTTTTTTACCACTTTGTAGCCTTGGAACTACACTACCCGTCAGAAATAGGGACTCGTTTGAAAAAGTATTGCAATGATTTCAAGTGTGTCTATTTCTCGGCCATTTTGCTTGTCCCGGGATTCGGGACAAAAATCGAAGCTCCCGGGATTTCTTCGATTTTCAATAGAATCAGTGTTTTAGTTGAAATAAGAGTAAAATTCTACAACACAACGTTTTTACAATAAAATGTTAATTATTACATATTGCATTTTATATGACCTTTTTATTCTGATGAAGTAATGGAAAAAATCAAATGAATTACTTGATATTCAAGTGGTTCAGGTTTTATTCACCTAGAATTTAGGTAATTCAGTTTTGTTTCACTGAATTTTCCTGTTCAGATATGATTCACTTCATGTTCAAGCAGTTTAGGGCTGATTTACTTTTTTTTTTCAAGTGATACATTTTAAGTTCAAGTGTTTCAGGTACTCTTTTTATTAGTGACACTTTACACCCTGATTCGTGCCAAACGGTTTCAGGTACGATTTACTTAATTTTCTAGAGATTCAGGGATAACTTATTTCATATGTGCGGAATTCAGTACTGATTAACTATATCTTTAAGTAATTAATTTATGATTCACTTCATATTCAAGTGTTTCAAGTTTAATACAATTCATTATTTAGTTATTCGGGTTTGTTTTGCTCCCAGTGCAATGTCTCAGCGGTTTTCAATGGGATGAAGCTGATTTTTGTTGATGAAGGTACTGTAAACTCATCACCTACAAAAATTCACCTGAATCAAATAGACGACAACTGAGAAATTGCGGTGACTGTAAAGTGGGTGGCAGCGTCGTTTAGGAGACCTGACTGTATTTAAAGAAGTCAGGACTGATTTACTTCATTTCATGTGATTCAGGTCGGATTTATTAATTGTGTTTCAAGTTTAAGTTATTCCTTTTTTTTGACTGCATTTTCTGTGATTCATGTCTTCCAAGCAGTTTAAAATTGATTCACTTAATTTTCCAATGATTCAGGTCTAATTCACTTCATGTTCAAATAATTTGAAACTGACAACAACTACATTTTCAAGATTTCCTGGATTGGTCTACTTATTTTTTAGCAAATCATGTCTGTTTCACCTCATAATTAAGTGATTCTCTTCATTCCCTAGTGATCCGACCAGTGGATTACAACAAAATTGTATCACAATTATATCCAAATTAGTTACAAATAACAAATTTTGTTTCATTTTTGTTACAAGCACTTTCAGTTGGTGGAGGATATTATAACATAATTAAAACAAAATCAGTTACAAAGGCTGTTTTAAATTGGTTTCAATTAAAAACATAATTATAACACAATTTGTATATTTGCAACTGCTCATACATGTGCGCTTTAATTCATGTAAAGAAAATAACAAATGTTGTTATAGTAATGGAGAACAACAAAAGAGTTATATCTTTGTTTGATTTGAAACACAATGAGTTATATTTTTCGATGAAATTTTAACATATGTTGTTTCAATTTTGTTTTGTGTAAAGGAAATTATGTTATACTTTTAGTTATTTTATCTACTAACCAGCCAAAATTATAACATATTTTGTCAGAAAAAAACGCGCTAACTGATTAATAAAATCTGTTGTAATCCACTGGTCGGGATTTAAGTCTTAATCATTGGATATCCCAGACTACAGTTTTTTTTAACTTATCTGGATCAAAAGATATAACTCGTTCGACATTCTTAATTTTATTTGCCCACTTTTCGTCGCCAAGCGGAAACTTTTTGAATCTTGAACAACTTTTCCTCCAGACTCGAGCTTTTTATCTCATGTGGATGACAAAAAGCTCTTGCTTAAAATGCTTATTTTTATATGGTAACAAGCGTCACCTAGCGGCAGAACTAAACTGTTTGCTTCCGGATGTCCTTGACTTTCATAACAACTTTGTCGAATACTCGAACTTTCTATCTCTTCTGGATTATGTGATAGATGGTTATTTTATATGCTCAGTAGCGCCACTTACCGGAAATTTTTTTGAACAGAACCGTCTGTCTTCCGAATGTTGTTGACCTTCTGAGCCACAATGCCGAAGACTCGATCTTATTTGGATCACAAGATAGAACTAGTTTAGAACGCTCTATTTTACATGCTCACTAGCGCCACCTAGCGACAAAATTTCAAACTATACTGTTTGCCTTTCGGATGTCCTTAACCTTCTGAACAACTTTGCAGAAGATCGCTTCTTTGTAAATTATAAGGATCTCGAGATATTGCAATGTCAATTTACCTGTTTTGAGGTGATGGTAAAATTTTTGAGTGTTGATCAATTTTCAACTGAGTGTTACCATACTGTTTTTAGTGAGTCCGTATTTTTGACGGGTAGTGTATATTAGAAACACGTTCAAAGTAAATATGTATCACATTTCTGAATAATTTCTGGAGATCGCAGCAAGCCGCGCGCGCCAACAGACGTGTTTCAAACCAACTGTCACGATTTTTCTCCTCTCCGCGTATAATTTCAATTCGGCTGACGAGTTTGCAAATCGGCTGGTGCAAGCACAAATTTTAAATGGTTTTGACTAATATTTTACATTTATAACTAACGCTGTGCCAGTTTTATAACTGCCTTTAAAGAACTCAAATCAAAATTGTGTTAAAAGTGAAGATTAGTCAAATAATAATTCTAGAAATTTGGATAGCAAAATCGACTTGGATAATTTGGTGGATTTGTTCCGATATACTCTTTAAATGTGTTTTATTTTATCGAGAGATTGATTTTCCGTTACTTATTTAAAACTATTGCGTTATGGGTGGGTATCCATATCTTTCCAGAGAGCGAGAAAAGGCGCTTAAGCCAAGGTTTTTAAACCAAGGCACAAGGGAGAAATACATAGTGTATATTTTTTTCTTATAGTCCAAACGATTCACTACAATTTCTTCATAGAACATTTTTCTCTAAAATCAACTGTTTCGCAGTTAGAATTTTTTAAAAAGGTTGCATGCAAAAATTCATAGGCCATTTTCAAAAGTTATTCTCGAGTCAAAATGATCAATTTTTCTATGGAAAACACTTATTATACCATACCAAAAACATGTGCAAAATTTAATCCAAATCGAAGACTATCGAGCACGATTTTCATTTTTTTTCGATTCATTCTAGATTGGAATTCGTCAACCGAAAAAAAAGAGGACCAACACATGGGGTGTGCATAAACATTCTTAGCTACCCCACTCCCAACAATTTTATCTATCTCCTTAACATGGAGCGGTTGGTACGGTTGTTCGCGTTTCTTCAATTGAAAATATATAGAATAAACCATTTTGAATAATTTATCGACAAATTTTGCTTGTACAAAGCTGTTTTTTCCTGTTTCATTGAGTGAGTGAACAAGCTTTTTCCAAACAAGCGTACTGTAAGCTTATTAGAGGCCTTTATCTAACATCATTAGAGGCCTTTATCCGAAATTTGGTTTTGGAGTGAACATTATTGTAGCCTTCCGGTACACCTTGATGTAAGAGAAATTTTAATTAAGGAGACATTCAAGAATTCAGGAATTACTCCAAGGTTTACCAGGACATTTGACATTTTTTAGGAACTACACTAAAAGAAACATAGCTGATTTTGTCAGCATAAAATCGATTCATTTTTTTTCAAAATCGTAAAAAACAGTCATTCAAGTCATCGTGCAAAAGTTTGGGTTCACTGCTAAGAATCGTATCGTGCAAAAGTTTGGTAGAAATTACTTACAACACGACAATTATTTAAAATATTATACCAATGATGCACACCCAGTTATTTACGTTTATATATCCTATAGACTTTTGAAATCGGTTGGAAAAAACATGATCTCATTCCATCAACAGGGTGTCCTTTCAAAATCAGTTTTCCAATTACCGGATTTTTCCCGAATGATCAAACAATTAAAAACAGATGTCAAAATGATCCTGCGACTTAAATTTGTTTTTCATACAAAATGGTTAAATTTGGAGGATTAAATTTAAATTGTTTATAAAATATTTTTGATTAAATTTCTAAAATACTGTTAGCTTAAACCAATTTTAATTTCGAAAGAGTTTTGGACAAAAAATACAAACTATTTGTTGAATTATCTAAAAGAGATCTTGGAATTATATGAGTGAATTTTTGCTCTGTGTTTACAATATATTTCCACAAAACGGTAAAGTTGAAAAGCCAACCCGTCGCCTTCTAAGAATACCTTCGGAATTATGTGTTAGACATGGCCCATGGCTGGCTCCTGAAGATTTTCTTCAGATCCTGAAGAAATTGTCAGATCCAAGAAGAGATCTTTTTAGCAGAAATGATATCTTGCCACAAAGCATTTTACTATTCCCTATGAAGCCTTCTAAGAATGTTGATGTTCTGTTAAATCTCCTTTGAATTTGTTCTATATCCAGGGCTGGTAGCAAGAATTGGTACCGAAAAAAGTTATTTTAGTGACCAAATTTGAGAAATAAGTGACTAAAAAGTGACTTTCTATTCTCGAAAAAGTGACTAAAAGTGACTTGAAAAGCAAGCCGTAATCAATTTTATTTCAATTCTAGTATACTGTTTTACGATCAATATCAATCATGATAGGGAATATTCCATATGATCTTCTGCAGGTAGTAGGTCTAGTTGAGTACCATATTTGGACATTTTTATTGTGCTTCCAAATTTACAAGATATCGCCTAGAATTTTTTTAAACAGGTTATTTTATATTTACGTAAATAATCCTTTTTAGTAGATTTTCAATATTTTCAAAATGTTGTGTCTTTTATACTACCAAAGTATTTTATATTGTAAATTTTAATAAGAATTTAGAACATTTGTAAAATTAAAATTTTTGTCATTTCACATTTCCATTTAAACTCCAGTAGAAAACTACCTAATAAGGTCAATATTTTTATGCATTAATCGATATTTCAAATAAAAAATGATGACAGAAGATCGAATTTGATTGGAATATTGCTTAAATCGCGTCCTTTAAACGCCGACTAAGGAAGAAATTTTCCATCAGTAAGTTTAATGGAAGGTATTCACATTCTAAGACTTCCTCGTAAAATTACGACAAGTAACTTTTCGTTTTGCCGTAAATTATATACCGTTAAGTCACCAGTCACCGTGCGGCCTCCATTCACCGTGCACATATACAAATTCCTACAGAATTTTCATACAATTTTCACAAAATATTCTTTTGTCAGCAAAATAAGATAAAACTGATGAAATGAAGTAGTTTTTGTCACAAAGCATTTTGAAAAATCTAGTTTATGTAGTCAAAGTCTTGTGAATTCTGTTTGATAATGAGATTTTTCAACACTCTTAGTAGAAACGCCAAATAATCACATTTTTCATTTTAACGATAGAGTATGAAATTTTTCAAAATTTCAACAAGTTTCCACTGTGGATACTTTTAGTAAGATGTTTTTTTTCGTATGAGCAATGAGATTTTATGCAAATTAGATTTTTTTATTGCTTTTCAGTCGAAACTCAAATGCACGGTGAATGGACCCTTTTCAATATATATGGTTCCTATTACCGTGTATTAGTGTAAAAGGCATGAAACTATTCGGTAATATTAGATTTATTAATACGTTGTCATTAAACTACTTCATATTAAGTTTTTGAGTGAATATGGAATGATTTGGACAATACAGTCAATCCTCCTATAACGATTTTAATGAAAAAAATATTATTTAGACAATTTTAATTTTTTATGGTTTTTATTGTAAATGAAGATTTGAATACTCCTAAAAATGAGTGCGCACACTACTAGCAACATTGTTGCTCCATCAACAACGTTTCTTCGTGATACAAAATTAAATCATGACGAAAACTATACGCACGGTGAATGGTGCACTAGTGTGCACGGTAAATGGTGACATAGAACGGTACGAGGGGACCTTTACATGACATTTTCAAACATATTTTTTGAGTATTTTTTTGTTGTGCATCACTAGTTTCAGATTTTTTCCTTGATTATTTTATAATTTCACGCTACCTAGTGGTATTCTAGTACGCTTCAAATTATTTGGAAAAGTTATAAAATTTTTTGAAGTGCAATTTTTTTTTAAATGCACGGTGAATGGTAGCCTGACCACGGTGCTCCCCTGACCGTTATTATCAGAAAAAAATCTCCATCAAATCTGTGCTCACCAGTCGATTTCTATAGCCAAGCTGCATGTCTGGGCAAAATTTTTAAAAAATCGTAGGGCCCGTTTTGAAGTTACGCCCTTTTGAATGTGTATGTCCACTAATTCTAAGGAAACCTGAGATATTTAAACGAGTTTTTATTAGCCGTGATTATCAGAATAAATATAATATGAAAATTTGAATCAAAGTTGGTTTATATAGTTATTTGTTACTTTTGAGAGGAGTTTTGAATGAGAGGATAGACGAAATTTGGAGTTACGTCCTTTTGGAAGTGTAACCATTGAAAACACAAATTTCCAATAGATTAATTCGGCATTCTTTTAAGAAGGCATTCCGTTAAGCATGTTCAAATGTTTTCAATGACACATTGCACTTATATGTCGCTAAAGTCTTTTACAATTGATTATCATTTCAAAGGCTCAAGCGCTGTAAGGCATTACGGAGCAATGTTCGTGTCATTATTATTGTTCATAAAATATTGTTATGGCCCAACTAGCTACATTGGGCCTTCCCTAACCGAGTGGTTAGAATCCGTGGCTACCAAGCAAAGCCATGCTAGAGGTGATTGGGTTCAATTCCTGGTCGGTCCAGCATCTTTTCGTAATGAAAATTTCCTTGACTTCCCTGGGCATAGAGTATGTTTGTACCTGCCACACGATATACGATACAAAATGGCAACTTTGGCAAAGAAAGCTCTCAGTTAATAATTGTTGAAGTGCTCATTGAACACTAAGTAGAGAAGCAGGCTCTGTTCTAGTTGGAACGTAATGCCAAGAAGAAGAAGCAGAAGCTACCGTCTATTGCGTCTAATTTTGTACTACCTCAGAACATAAACTTCAATTGCTGAGTAATGCAGAATTGGCCAAACTATAGAACTCTAGATCACTGTCAACACTTTTGTGATCATTTGTAGCATTACTACATTTATATTTTTCAAAAAATCTACAATTTTACCATTGGGTTTCTCGGTCTTTTAGATTTCACGAACACGTAAGAGCTCTGTACGAATACAATAGTGAAAGAATTGTATAAATCAATCAGTCCATTCTCATGGTAACTCGTGAAGAGAAAGCCTCAGTACTTGAAATATGTTTAAGAAAAGTAAGAAACATTCGTTATTATTTGGTTTAAAATTTTGTTGAATTTAAAATCATAATACTTTCAGAGCATTATGCTACATGTCTCCCTTGAAAAACAAACTCTCTTGAGAAGATTCTATACATTAACTCCGAATTTCATTAACCCGAGTGTCATCACCCTGAACGCACTATTAGACTGAATGCTATTATCCCGAATATATAATTACCTTGTATGACATTGTCCCGTGATAATGGAATTCGAAGTAATGCCATTCTAGAAACTGGAACTTGCGGAAATGGTCTTCGGATATTCGGGATAATGGAATTCAAAGTCAAGGGGTATAATTTTGAAAAGATATATAAAATATGGTTAAAACAGAGTTGTTCATGGATTTTACGTAAATTCCAGTTTTGATTACCGGAAAATCGTAAATTGTTCTGTGGCCCTGTTGATAACCTACTGGACGACATACCAGAATATGGTTCCAATCCTACACAATCTGAAGATTTCCATTTAAACTTATTTGTTTTCGATCGCAGACTGTGCTTGTGAAGTAAAAAAAATCATACCTTTGGAGCCTCACAAAGTTTTCCAAATTTACAAAGACAAACATATAAAATTAAGCTCTGTAAATGCTACAAATTTGAACTACATTAAACAAAATAACAACGGATGTTCTTAACTTTGCATTGTTTTCTTCCATTTTGTATCGCTGCTTTCTACGTTTTTAATTTTATTTTATTCCATACACTGTTATCCATAACCAAAAACTTACCTCGTAAAGTATTCCTTGACGTATACTTCTCTTCGATGTACAACAGGTAACAATAATTGCATGTAAAATAAACTGAATCGTGAGTACATGGGCTTACCAAGCTAGCCAAAATATCGTGCTACAAGAACTAATTTGGTTACATGATGAAATTAGCTCCGTAATGCCTTGAAACACTTGAGCCTATGGAAAATAAGTTAATTGTGAAATACTTCGGCGGCATATAAGTGCAATGTGCCATTGAAAATTTGAATATGCTCAAAAGTATTAGAATGCCTAATTAAACTATTGGAAATAAGTGTTTTCAATGGTTACGCTTCCAAAAGGACGTAACTTCAAATTTCGTCTATCTTCTCATTCAAAACTCTTCCCAGAACTTACAAATAACTATATAAACCTACTTTGGTTCAAATTTTAATGTTATATCTATCCTGATAATCACGGCCAATGAAAACTCGTTTGAATATCTCAAATTTCCTTAGAATTAGTGGACTTACACATTCAAAAGGGCGTAACTTCAAAACGGGCCCTACGATTTTTTTAAAATTTTGCCCAGACATGCAGCTTAGCTATAGAAATCGACTTGTGAGCACAGATATGATGGAGATTTTTTTCTGATAATAACGGTCAGGGGAGCACCGTGCTGACGGTACCTTCATGTATTCAATCTGTTTTTTTTTTTAAAGAAAAACCACGAACGAAAAAAAAATAAAATTAAAAAAAATCATATTTTTTGTGAGAAATTTTCAAAAATTTACGAGGAATTTCTAAAAAAATCCTAGTGTAATTTCTGATGAAACTTGTGTGAGTTATAATGATGAATACCGTAATCCGGGGTAACATTGATCAGCGGGGTAAAATTGATCGCAATGACCCTCTTCGTGAAAAGCTCGAATCAACATTTGTTGATGAAATATATTCAATGCATGAATGGCGATTCTCTTTCTTCTAATCATGAGCTAATAAACAATAAGTTTTTGCGAAAATAAAGTTGTGTTCATGCGTAAATTTTTCAACTTTTGTAAACAATGATTTTCATGATTATGGATGACACCATAAAAGAATCATGTCTCACATGAGTTCTGTAAACCATATGAGCAAGAGAAATGCGGTTGTTACTAAAAATGACATCGCCGAAAACGACTCCGTTGTCAAAATTTTCATAAATATGTTCAATAAAACATAATTCACTAATTATTATAAAGCGTGAAGAATTTCCTTAGGAAATTGCATACATATAGGCGTATTCCACAATTCAAGGTGTTTTTAATTTTAAAATAACTCAAAGAGTAAATGACTTATAAGAGTTTGACCTTCATATTCGGCTTCAGGGACCATGATTTTAGTAAGTAATGATATTTTCAATATTACCGAAAGGTGTTTTCATGGTGTGATCAATGTTACCCCATATCAACTAAATCAAAAACTCACTTAAAACATTTTTTTAAACATGCTTTAAACTTTCAGAAAACAAAATACAGTACATAAACACGAGCAATGGGTGGCAGTACTTGTTTTAAAAATATAAAATTTGCAACACATGCATTTTAAAATCAAATGTTTAAGAAATATTCAAAAAAATGATCAATGTTACCCCGGATTACGGTACCTACAAGGATAACTGAAAGATCTCTCGGATTCTTGATGAATATATTTCTTGATAAATTTCTATGATAATAAACGCATGTTAATCCATCAATAGTCGGAGCAATAACTGTAATAATTGCTGTAGTATTAACTAGTGTGGAAACTTTAATGAAATTTTAAAGAATCTTTGCAGGTCTTGTATTTGAAAAAAAAAAAATATCAGTGAAGTGTTTGAGCCACAGTAATAATATTTTGAAGAAATGCTGGACAAATGTCTAGAGGAATCTAATGAGGAATCCCAGATGCAATTCATCGAGCTATTCTTGGAAAAGATTTTATCCAATAATACCTTAAATAAGTTTTGAGAAATTCCGGAGAGTAATTATGGATGAATTTTTGAGAGAATCCTTATAAAAAAGCCTAGATTAAATGAAAAATGCGTAGAAATTATTGTAGGGTTTCTTGTAAAAATGTCGATTTTTTTCGAAAACTCTATAATAAACCTTTGGGTAAAAACTTCTGTAGGGCATGCGGGAAGAATCCTAGAAGTAGCGATTGAAGAAATCTGTGAAAGAATCAGTGATCTGGAGGAAATACTGAAATTTTTTCTTCAGAGTAATCTCTGTGAAAATTACTGTAGGTAGTAGCGTGGGAATGCTCTAAAATTTTTAGTATAAAATTGAGAAGAAATTCCTCTGAGCTTCTAGTGAAAAATTGCTGGTGGCATTCCTGGTGGAGTTCTTGAAAGTATTCCAGAAGGAATCTCTGGACAAATAGTTACGTAATAGTCTCTGAAGGTTTCTCTGGAGCCTCTAGAATGTTGCACCAGAATTCATTGCAAGCAGATTAACCATCTATTTCCGACGACTTTAATCGACAGTTTCTTTATGAAAAAACATTTCAAAGGGTCTACTTTTTTCAAAATCAGTTTAAAATTTGTTGGTTGTTTCACAATAGTAAACTGATTGACTTTTGGATTAATTTGATAAGTATTGAATCTATCTAGATTATCTGTTAACTCTCCCTTACTCGATATTTCGTATTTCGATATCGAGTTAGAGAGCCACAGTAAAAGTTGGTTTTCATGGCTACTGCGATGGTCCCTCAGATCGCATTTGCACTGGTTTTGTGTTCCATAATTCGATACCTCCCTTACTCGATGGCCCCTTCTATATCGAGTTATGGAGAGTTGACTGTAGAAACTAATGCATAGTATTCCTCTGGTTCGGTTTGCCTCAAGTTCGTCAAAAACTAATTGAGCTCTGGAGCTACCATGGGAAAGAGAGGGTTATGGCAAAAAAGTGACTTTAGTGACTTTTATGGTATTGATTATAATGTCTTTAGAGACCTTAACTAAAAATAAACACTTTTTAGAGATATGCATTGAAATAGTATCCAAGCCTTTAAAAAAGATCTGCTTACCTGAAAATATACTATTTTTACTAGCTTTAATATTTTCCTACAAATATTATTTATTTCATATGCTCATGAAAGATACCCAACTAGAACTGGGAATCGTATTTGCCTTTCACATTTTAGCAATCCTAAATAAGGAGTAGTATTTAAACAAGTTATTCGGAATATTTAAAATAATTTAAAGTGAATTGACAGAATTTCCGGCGCAGCCGAAATTTTTTTTTGATTGAAGAAATGTTGTGAAGGGCATATTCTGTTATAATAATTACTGGTTCGAGGTTTTTTTTTCCTGCGTATAGCCGAAATCCTCTGATAATTCCAGGTTTTTTTCCAGGTTGAATAAAATTCCCTGATAATTCTAGGTTATCCAGGATTTTTTAGGTAGAAGACACCCTGCTTACTTAAAACTTAGCCTAAATTAAGAAGGCCGATTCAAAATTTTCTCCCGAAAAATTAGCTCAAAATAGTTGAAAAAAGTGACTTATTGACGAAAAAAGTGACTTTAGTTGAAATGGCTTCAAAAAAGAGACTTTAAAGTGACTGGCCTCAAAAAAGTGACCAAGTCACTAAAAAGTGACTCGCTACCAGCCTTGTCTATATCTTTCCGCAATAAATCTACAAAGCATTTCACAAGAAATCGGTAAGAATTGTTAGAATAATCTACCAAAAAATCCATAGGAAACCAACGTTTTTTACAGGATTTCGATAAAACAAAATAACTTGTTATGAGTTGACAGGCAGATTTCTAGTTTCGCCCATAGGCTTGACATTTAAACAAACCGGTATACTTATGTTTAATATACATATTTTCCCGGTATGTTGTTCGAATTGTATTTCCCGGCTGTTTATAAATCCTGGGTTTTTCCGCGGACCAAGTATTTTAATTAATTTAAATGCTTTTTGTTTTTAGCATCTGAATACCGGCAAACAATATGGTTAAAAAAAAAACTAAAACACAACTCGAAAACGATTGATTATTACATGTCTATCAATAAAACCGTTTCGCTTGGCGTTTTATGGCACATTATACGAATGTTATGTCTTTCCCCTCATACACTGCAAAATGCCAGAAAAAAACGTGGCTCTTCGTGACTTTGCATAATTCTGAAGATCTCAGAAACCTGTTTCCCATTTGTTTAACTGATCGGCCCCTTTCAGTATCTGCCGGTATCAGCCGCCTTTCACCACCACATAATTTTTGGAGACACATTGTGTAACACTAGCAACGTAATCCTATTACGATTCGGTTATGCATGACTATCAAAAACTTCATAATGACTCGGTTGGTCAATACCTGGTCATTTGCTGACATGGCCTTTGCTCTGCCTAGTCACGTGGAAGGAAGTAGTTTCGATCCGGAGGTTGAAAATCGTCCACCGAAGACAAAAAGTAGCATTCATCGACGTGGACGTTCGCAGTTCAATCACTGTAACCACAAGAAATCAAGTCGAGTGCGGGTCACTGAACCACGCTAAGATGATCGTTGCACTATGCCATCATATATCATTAGGGCGGTTCAAATCACAACAAAAATGATTGAAGATCCAATCTATACAATCTGTATGATAAAAAAAAGAGTTCTGTAAAACTGACCCAAAGACGGTATAGGGTTTTCATAGACTTTATTAGGTTAAAGCTTTTTATGGAAATAAGATAATCCATTCAATTCAATAATTGAGAAAAAAAAACTTGATGAAGACAGTAAAAGAATTCGACGGATAGGGTTAAAGTCATCCATAAAAATAGCTCACTTAATTTTGTTTTATATGGGGATATAATCAGTAAATTTTACAAATAATCCCAAACAAAATAACTACAACATAAATTTGTTTATTCAGCAACTTTTCTCATAAATGACGGAGTACTACGGTATGTTAGCATAAACGTGGATATATTAGTTGAACCGGTGTTGGAAGTAGCATTTTAGTTTTTTTCATATAAACTTTTAATGTCTTTGGGCTACTTTCAAAGCCTCACAAAACTGGCTGAAATGTTTGCAGGATTCTATTTGCGTCATAAAGATTATAGAAAAGATATCGGAGATGGGATTTTTAAACTTTATTGTCATTTGACCCTCCCTAATCTACCATACATTATCAACGACTTGAGCTCTCTTTACGCGACTGAGCGTGTAGTGATTATTCTACCATGAAAGAAGCAAAAAGTGCACAATAATATCAACAATAACGCCCCGAAGGAATAACATTATCTCGGGAGCTTTCTTTGCTTCCACAGCCCAGGCGACCTCAGTGGTTTACTTTCATCTGAGCTCCCGGCAGCTGGACTTGCTAACGACCGTTTATTTGTTCGTCAAGGGCAACATCTCGGCATGAGGAAGCAGGGATTGATGTTTTGCAGTCATGCATGCTGATTTGCTTATTAATTTTTCGAAATGAGTTGAACGGCATTTTTTGTTGATTGTTTTATGACAAAGTTTCTATTATAGAACAAGTATTTCGCAGGTAATACAGAAATTTCATTATGATAGAGTTCAGACAGTTATTCACATATGTTATCGTCAAATGTTCAGAAAGATAGAAAGAAACATCATGATTGTGCTACTTTTCTCCGAATGACCCGACTCCTCGAAGAGTGGTGCAGTTCAAAGAGGTGCAAGAATAGTCTTCTGTGACAGGGTGGTAAGCTGGAAAGAACGATGAGCAGAAGAAAATGAGATATTTCTCGAAAACATATTCAAACAGCCGTTAGTTAGAAAAGTAAACTAAGTTTATCGATCCTACGTGTTTCGCAAACGAAATTCTAAATGCTTCACTCTGAACTCTGAATCGCTTTTCACTTTTTTTCGGAATTACAAAACGACGTAAGAAAGATTATCACCGCTCTGATACATGAAGAGACAAACTGACTTAACCACATATCAAAACAAAACAATACTTGAGTCAATCTTACACTGTTACACTGTTACTTACGTTGATTTGAAACAGTAATCGAGAATTGGTCGTTCTCAACCGGCTCTGCAGACGAATCAATTAGTAAACATTAGAGAACTAGCTGACTCAACGTGACTAGCCACGTTCCAATGGAATTTTTGGAGCGAAAAACGATATACATATACCCTTTGTGAGATTGATAGTGTGTATGTTCCAAAGCAAAATGGCAAAGAAATTTCGTTGTTAACAGCTGTGAAAGTGCTCTGATGACACAGAACAGCCGTGGAGATACTATAACTAATATATTTTGGACTCTCTTGGCCATTTTCAACAATTGTCCCCGTTAAAATCAAAAGGTCAACTCCATTCACAAGTCATTTGGAAAAATAGGACTGTTTCACACTTGCATCAATTCTTTGTCTTTATTTTAACTTACATTAATGTGATTCAATCGGATCATCCATACAACCGTTAGCGTTACAACACGTTTAACGCAGAATTTGAAGCCGGCAGAAATTTTTCAAATGTGAGCATGAGCATGAGCATTGATGACCGTACAATTCGTAGTTGCTACTCCGTGATTGACAAGAATCATCGAAATTGTACAGGGAACAGCAGTAATAAGTATAAGCAGTAATATAAAATAACTCCGATGGCGCACGAACGAAGTGCTAACGGAAACAAAAAAATCACTCCGAGTGTGCGAAAAATGAATCTGACAGCTAGGGCCTTCGCAAAGCATTACCCAAGCAAACAAAGCCACCGAAAAAACACTCCGAGCGCGCGAAAAATAAATCGGACAGCATGGGCCTTCGCAAAGCACTCTATTATATTGTGATTATTTATTCGTTAGAAACTCTCCCAAGTAAGATATTCTTAAAGTGTTTTCTAACACAAATTCTATAAAACCAGAAAAAAACATTAATTCTTCAAACCTATGCCAACCCAATCATAAACCTCTCATAAGACTGAAGAGGTCCATACTTAAGACGGTGTTGGAGAGCAACTTTCAAGTATCTCTAAAAACTTGTAATCATGCCTTTATGACAGTTATCAATACTTCAATAAACCTTCCACAAGTACTTCTCAAGACAAGTTGAACTCACAATATGTTCATCATGTTTGTTTGGACAACAAATTAATAAATACTGATTTATGATCTTTTCGTAATAGAAATTTCCCTGACTTCGCTGGGCATAGAGTATCATCGTATCTGCCACACGATAAATGAATAAGAAAATGGCAACTTTGACAAAGAAAGCTCTCTGTTAATAACTGTGGAAGTGCTCATAAGAACACTAAGCTGAGCAGCAGGCTCTGTCCCAGTGCGGACGTAATGCAAAGAAGAAGTATTAAATGTAAAATAAAACGGTTTTTTCAGACTTAACAGACTTAATTAGAATTAAGAACCCGCAATTAGTCAAGGTAAGCTTTGATTTTGAGTTTTGTTCCTTCATCAGAATAATAAACATCATATATAATATAATATGCTATTCTTCAATTTTTACCTTGGCAAGCAACTTTCTATTTATTTATAATTTAGTGCAAACACACTGTATTGTTGAAATTTAACTTCCATTACAACAAAAATACTAGTTTTACTGGGTATGTGGGAAATACCGGGATTTCTCGGGATAAGCAATGGTCGTGAAATGGGCACTCCACCCATAACGGATTGTAAAATTACCTGTTTACCTAATTTAATTGTTCCCATGTGCATCCCAGAAAACAAAAATTATCGTTTGAGTGATAATTAACCCTCTAATACCCAACCCCGCCTTTAGACGGGGTACACTTTGGAATTTTGTGTATTTTTTCGTAGCTCAGAAATCAAAATGATTTTATTTTTGGCTAAAACCTTGACTCATAACACGCATATAAGAAAAGTTTTTTATGACTTTTGAAACTTTTTTGTATTTTTAAAAATTGTTTGAAAAATTGTATTCTTATATAACCTACAAATACCCGAGGTTCATTTAACGTGTGATATAAAAAATCGTACCTTTTATATTTTTCTACGATCAACCTATCACAAAAGAAGAGCTTGGTGGTATTCAAATAATTTTAAACCTGTTTTTCCGTTAAATACACGGAAAATAAAAATATTTCCAGAAAAATATAAAAAAATTTAATATATTTAAAATTAGTGTAAAAGTTTGAATTTTCATTATTGCCAAAAATCAGTAACTAGAAGAGGCTTCAAGAAAAAATGAAAAAGGGTAGGGATGTTCAAAAATAAAAATTATAAAAATCAAAAACCAAAATCCATAGATTTGCGAATAAAAATAAATCATTGCCCAAAACGTGTTTAGAACGATTTTAGATAACTAAAAATGATATTTAGATCGAAAATAAAAATTTGGGTATTAGAGGGTTAAGCAATTATCACGTTCGAAAATTTAACTTCCATGTAGTCAACGTCACAAAAGTTGTTAATTCGGAAGTATTTCATAATCGAAAAGAGATTCTTACGCGCTCATTTAATTCTTACAGTATCTATACAGTTTGAATTGGTATTTAAAAGACACGGATACCGTGTATGCAGCCATTTAGATGCACAAACTGTAACTTAACACTAGACGCAACAGACAAGCGTGCTCCAGTGACAAATCCGAGACAATTCATGACGAAAAGTTTCGAAGCCGAAGCGGGAAACGAAACCACACCCCATGGCACGATACGCTACTATCGGACGACACTAACCGTACGACCACGAAGCACACAAGCACAGTTTCAATATATATAATGGATACTGAATAGATCAATGAAGCGAGGCCCTTCAAAAACACCTAGTTAAATAGTTCTAAATGGTACCTAATTATCATCAAACTTTAAAACATTGCAATTTTAATATTTTTATAAATATGAAAATTAAGACTTTTCACGACTCTTATTTCACTTTTGCTTCATATTCGACACACTTTGATTCGAGTTATGGACAGTTCGTGACACGCCAGTAGTATTATAACGGTTTTAAGACAGTAATAGAATTGAATATTGATCGTTGTCAAACGTTGACAATGATCACCAAAAGGCCACGTTACATCATTCGTTCGGCTCAAATGAATCGGTTTGAGTTTGAACCCTGCACCGGGATACTATTGAAAAAAAAAAAATGCTAAATGGTAGAAAGGAATTTATAATATCTTCCGGATGATTGAACTGGTTTCCATGCCGTACGGTGGCTGGCCCATGCACGCAGTACAGTTCGTTCGTATTCGAAACAGACGAATATCCTCTTTGTGCTCAGGATTTTATTGGAGCTCCTTTCACTTTTAGTTGTCTGACAAGATAGTTCATATCTTGAGCGATACTTATGTTGCTTTTAATTTGTAGGGCAACGTGCTAAGTTTCGTGACTTTGTTGTGAGCAGTTGTTCGGCTTAAAAGCAGTAAGTCAGTAGTGTTTGAAAAACTTCAAATACATTTAAATTTGTAATCCTATAAGGGATGGTACACAAATTATGTCACGCTAAATTTCAACTTTTCTGACCCCTCCCCCCCTTTGTCACACTTTTTGTATGAGTCCTCCGAAAATTTTGTAAGGCTTGTCACGCTTGGTTCGACCCCCTCCCCCCCTTGGAGCGTGACGTAATTTCTGCATGACCCCTAACTATTAAATATGAATAATAGACACTAATAAGATAAAAATATTCAATACCTGATCGTGATTCTAAAAAAGGCATCAATAGGTCCACTTGCCCTAGTAATCTAGTGCCTCTTTTGCAGTGCGGACATCAACCTTACAGATCGCCAGGTCGGTACTGTGATCTGGAAACATCCGTTCGGAACAGGAAGAAAACGATCAGCTTGCATCAGTATCCCGACAAAACCCGTTCGTCGATGCCCTTACACAAAACATTGAACTTGAATTGTGTTCTGAGCGCGGGAACACGCCTGACCTTGGCAGCAGAAGCGCCTTACAGTTGTACGATCGACGACGTTTGCTTGAGGAATGGGATCAAAGCAGCGCGCTCCGTCTTGTTGGAGGGTTTCATCAGGGCTTTCAGTTTAGTTGGTAAACCGGTCGGAATGATGGGAATTCCGGTGCGTTTGATATCGTTTGAACAACACATTTTTAATTATCCCGTGTCCTAGTGGCAAATGTTTACCCAAAACCCAAGATGTATCATGAACTAGTTTCAGTCGCTGAATGTTTGTTTGCATCTATATTTCGGCTGTAAATAGAATTCTACTTCAAAATTGCACGCACCAGTTTGGTATGGTACAGTTTACAGAGGTGCAAATTTTGAGAACACACACCCCGATTAAGCTTGAGCAGCTTGGATGCAATTTTCAAAATAGATTTATGACCCACTTTCGAAGACACGACACTTGTGTCATCTGAAGTTGAATCTGTTTTAATTAGGGACATTTAGGTTTGAACGTTGGGAAGATTGTATACATTAGTCTATTTAACGTGCTGCAAAATAAAAATATGCAGTGTCAAAATTGTTATGGAGGTCATTTTATTACATGCACGCAGCGAACTGGACTATCGAATTTCATACATTTTGCCTTATGAAAGGTGGAACGATTATTACAATACGAACGCTTTATGTATCGTTTCAGCATCACCCGACATCAAGGCGTCGATAGGCGCGGGGTGTACGCACGAGCCTATCGATGGCAAGGTTCTTGGTTCTATTCCAGGTTGCCGAGAAAACTATTTTTGTTTTCAAATTTCGGTTTCATAAGGCAAATTTATGAATTTCAATCCGATTTCTTGTGGCGAATTTTCATAAGGGGTTCCTATGTTTATCGATAGTTCATTTGCCTGAGTGTGTTGTTAACAACATATTACATTTCATTAGCCGTAGTATATAACAGTTCTTCTCAGGGATTTGTGGAAACAATATTCAGTTCTTCCACCGAAATCATTTTGTTGAATCTTGTATTCCCATAAAATCGTAGAGGAGTAGTTGAAAGATGTACAGAAAACCAAAATAAACAGTCCTTATGATTGTCTAAATAGTGCAATCATATTCCCCTTACTGAGTTGCTGGACATAATATAATTCAGGAATGACATACAATTGTGTTCCACATAGTAGCAGTTAAGAACAATTTACACACAGAATGTTCAATTCTGACATGCTGTAACTTTGTTCTCCCAACCTGAATCAGCGAATGCTATGTTCTAAAGCAATTCTACTTAAAAACATGACATTTTTTATGATATCGTTACATGTACAAGACATATAACATTCTCACCCAGACAACCAGAAATCGCATGAAAGTTCACGTTAAAACTCGTTTATTCATACTAATTACATCAAACCCGCAAAACACCGTGGATAAACTCGTCAGATTGATGAGCTTCCTCGCATAAAACACTTCTTTTCTGAGTTCATTTGTACATTTTGTTTCGTCTCGTACACTCGTACAAAGTAAGTCGAATCAATTCGTAGCAGCTGTCAAATCATCATTTGTTATCATAAGCTAAGTCGCATAAGATCACAGGTTTGTTCTGTAGAATATTTATACACTCGCATTGTATGTTATTATTCATCACATAATATTTGCACGCATATCGCCTCCACTTTTGTACGTAGAAGGCCTTTTCGCGACATCTTATAAGTGAAATGTTGCACATACAAGGCCTCCTGGTGATTTCGTTATACGTACATTTTGGTTGTCTGGGCATACAGTCAATAATAGATTTTTAAACAAAGAAGAATGTAAATTTTTAAAGAGTCATTACAAGCCCGGCGTTGCTGCTTGTTGGCTTATTTTTGTGAAATTACGACAGGAATCACTTTTTTTTCTTATAACTACAATGCCGATAACTGCATATTTGTAACATTCGACAAAAGTAAGCATTGAGTAAATGGGATACCAAGTTTATATTTTATTGCAGTATGGTATGAAACTAAAATTTCAAAAAATCACTAAGAATTGAGAAGTGCTTATTTGAGGCTGAAATTTTGTACAACTCATATTGGATGAATAGTCAGAAAATAATTCTGATAGAAATTTCGTTTCTACTGAATTATGAGGCTCATGTATAATCTCAATGTGACTGTTAAGCGGTTACAACTGCCAATGTGACAAAACAACTTGAGTTTTTTTTTCCAAATTTCTTGAACAATCTCATAGATTTCAATAAGTTAATCGAAAGTATTTATCATTTGATGAATCTCCCTGGTATTAACTCCAATTTGTTAAAAATGTCGAATGTGAGTGTTATACAGTTATGGGCAGTACACGCAAAGGAAAAATTCAAACGGGAGTCGCTGTAGAAAATTCATGCCAGGAATCGTCGAGAAATCTCAGGCCGATTTTCTTAGTTGCAAATTAGACTTTAGATATGGACCGGCACATGTTAAAAATGTTGCGGAATAATAAGTACTTAGTTGGAGCTACCAGAGGAGGCTCGAAAAACATAAATTGCTTCATTGGTTATTTCAAAGCAGTTCAAAACTAAGTATGTTTCGTTCAAGAAAAGTAAAATAAATCTTTACCGAAAGAATAATGATATTTTCAACAACGAGCTCCATTTTGAATTACTTTTCTTTGGGAACTGCGATTAAAGAAAAAATATTTCCTTGAACATTTCTGAAAAGAAATTTCACACGCATCGATTACGACGAGTACCGGAGACGTAATTCACGTTATCACTGAATGACACATGATGTAAGTGAAAAAAGGACCCATAACGCGGGTAGATCACCTTTTCGTGGTGCGTTATGGGGTAAAGATCTACCAGTGAATCCTAGTCCTGACTGCTTCAAACGAGGAGAACAGGATATTATAGTAATCAAAGGAACATTTTTTAGTACTTGTTACATTTTAAACCTTGTTGAAAGTGACAAGTCTCGGTTTTCCCAGTTGCCGAGAATGATCTTGCGACAAGGAAAAAAAAATGAGTCGAAAACAACAATTTGTTTTCTAATCTTTCATTTATCTAGTTCCCTAGTTTGAAGAAGTAAGGACTAGGATTCTGATGCATGGACAATATCGATGTAATTTCTTGACTTTATCAAGGGATCTGATTTTGACTGATAAAGGGGTGCGCCTGTGGAGAGTGTTCCCACCACATTCTTCAAAGGGCATAAATAGCGGAACCTTTCAATTAGAATCCTTTCCTGCGATAAAGTTGGGAATTACAACTGTAGGAAAACCGAATACTATATCACTTCTCAATAGTGATAAGGTAACACGACATGCACTTAACAAAGGACACGGGATAAACTACAATAGATCAAATATTGGTCGCAGTGGTTTATGTTCCGAACAGAAAAAAAAGTGATAAAAGGACACAGAAGCGTGTTCTTGAAGATGTATTGAACGAAAAACTTAATTTTACATGCTACAGGACACGAAAACGATGACACTGTAATCGACCTTTCCCGAATTAGACACTAACGTATTTAAAATTTGACACTACTTTACGTCATTTGGTTTGCTTCTTTTATGTTCATCCAAAAGACGTAGAATCACATGATTTTTTGGGAGTGTGTAGCCTATACATTTTGTCTCAAATTCCGAACAAGACCTATATCCCGAACACTAGTTTTTTTGTAGCGATTTTTCTAGAAAACGAACTTTGAGTGGTTATCTAGAAAAATCGCTGTAAAAAGGACTGAATTATTAAAAAAACATTGATTCAAAATTCTACAATTCGAATCAGGCAAATGAAAAACGAACTTCCTCGTGTTCAAAACTAATTCAACGCAACATTTTATTATTCTTGGCATTTCACTATGAACAAAGTTATTATGAATACTCTTCACCTGGGGAGTGCGAACTGGATATCAACAAGCAGCCAGGCTGCTGTCAAGCAAAAAATTTTATCAAAATGATCCGAGTATGCATAGGAGTGTTCATCACGCTAAAAACTGCTATACATTTTATGTGACACAAAAACTATCAACTGTTGAAATACGTTTACTTGGTCGTATTGTTACGTAAGTTTTTCTGAACTTTTGTGAAATATATGTTTAACTAACATGCGGTCAGAAACTATCTAATTAAGCTGATTTTTTAACTTATTGCCTGCATCAAACTTCAGAAGCTTTGTGTGAAGTATTTTAAGAGTGCATCTTGAAAATGATTTCCTGTGAAACAAGCAAACAAACAGCGGTTAGCACTGGTAGAAAAAATTGTATTCAAATTGAATGACCAAAATGTTGGAGACCGCACCCCTCAGCTCTTCACTGCAGTTATCACTCCTCTGAGTTCTTTTTCAATCACTTCACCGTCCGTGACAACGGGAATGGACCAATGCACGCGTTCACTAATTTGTCAAATTAATGAACGCGTGCATTGGTTCATAGAGCAAAGCTCGTGATGTGTAAGTAAAAGTGAAAGTGATATTCATAATGAGGTCCAAAAAAATCGAGGAAAGACGGAAAAGATTGCGAACTTCTTTTGACGGCACTGCTTATTATCTTCCCAACTAGATGATTGTTATATGTATATAGAGTCGCCCAAGCTTTTAGAACCGCTGGCCAAATCTGAGAAACAATATTGTGCGAAGGAATAATTTTTAGTGCACAAATAATTCCAACATTTTTGTAAAATCCAACAAAAGGTCTTACCTACTAAATGAATATTTTTTCTGAAGGAATTGATAAGGATAATAGCAACAGAGCATTACATTCAAGAATCTGAGAATCCTTCCTATAATCTAGTGACAATCTTGCCCAGAATTGCTTTCTATATCATATTGTAATCTAATATAGAATTTATATGAAAAAAAGCCTTGAGTTCAGAAATCAATCTCAGAGTTCTGTAAAAATCCGAAAAGAATTTTGTCAGAATCCAAGTTTAATACGTAAGAATCCTGCCCAAGGATTGGAAGTTGAGATCAAAACTTCGACAGAATCGTTCTCAAAATTCATTTTGAAACCATGTACTAAAATCTGTAAGAATGCTGTCTACGATTTCATATGAATCCTCAGAATTCTTTCAAAAACTCATCTAGGGTTATATTGCCGTTATACGCATAATTGTCTCATGTTCCAAAATACGCAATCGAGAAAAACGCGTTTACAGATTTTAACACATTTACGCCTCGTATTGACCTGGTTTGAGATAAATTAAATTAAAATCTTTGCAATAGTATAAAGAATAGCGTGTTCATTAGAATCAAGAGTTTGTATTATGGGAAAAAAGCAAATTTAGCAACGAAATTCAAAGTGGGACTGTTATGCCTAGAAATACGGGATTTTTGGCGAACTTCTACGCATAACAGCCCCACTGATAGTAGTGACCAATTGAGTGCTAAGCATACTGCTGTAGAATACCGTTCTTACTTATAGATTGTACCGAATGTAGAGGACGTATATCCTCAATACTATGTTGAGGCACTTAATGAAGGTTCAAGTGACATGTGCCAAACCGAGCCACATGTGGAAATTGAGGAAATACGATTTTATAGTCTGGGATTGAAAGAAAAGCTTTCTGTTTGTGTGATAATGAGAAAAGTCAGTGGAAGAAAGAGTGGATAAATAAGTTAGAGATTTTATAAGATTCAAAAAAAATCCTATATCGACTTTTCGAGCTGCAGGGTTGACAGAAACTCATCTGCTAATTCAAGGTTGTTCTGCGGAGTAAATATTTAACTCAGAATTCACGACACAAATCTTCACACAATTTGACATTTCTTTGGACTTGGTTTGCAAAATCATGATATTTGATACATCGCAAATTAAGTTTTAGATCAGACAACATATTTGCCAATTGCGCCGAAGAACCAGTTATCCGAAAATATTCTTCTTTTGACTTGATTAGCAAATTCATGAAGTTTGATATGTCACAAAATAGGTCTCAGAACCACCAATACAATGGCCACTTCCTCTGGGGAACAGGGTATCCAAAACATTCTGGCATGTTATCAAGTCATCCAAAAACGTTTGAATTAGCATTGATTTGGGAATTTATGAAGTTTGATGTCACCAGCTAGGTTTCAAAACCGCCAATTAAGTGGCCATTTCCACCAGGGGACTGGGTATCTGGAACTATCCGACATGTGGTCAAGTAATTCAAATACATTTGAACAAGTTTGGACTTGTCTTTCTAATTCATGAAGATTGGTATGTCGCAAGCCAGGTTTCAGATTCGCCAATATAATGGCCACTTCCACCGGTACAACCCAGCATGTGGCCAGGTCGACCAAAAACGCTTGAACTAGTTTTATTTAGACTTGGTTTGCTAAATCATGAAGTAGATTTGCAACAAGCCATGGACTTGGAATTGAAGTGGTTTCTGATTCCTTTAATGGGGTTACCTCAGTACTCCCCATCATAAATTCGAAATTACGGTAAATTTGGAATCGATGACTGCAGTTCCAGAAACTAGAAGAATTTTATGATCGACTCTGAAAATTTAACGTAGCGGTAAACGCGCAGCTATTCAGCAAGACCAAGCTTAGGGTCGTTAGGGGCCTTCCTTAGCCGAGTGGTAAGAGTCCGCGGCTACAAAGCAATGCCATACTGAAGATGTCTGGGTTCGATACCCGGTCGGTCCAGGATCTTTTCGTTATGGAAATTTCCTTGACTTCCCTGGGCAAAAAGTATCATCGTACCTGCCACACGATATACGAATGCGAAAATGGCAACTTAGGTAAAGAAAGCTCTAGTTAATAACTGTGGAAGTGCTCATAAGAACACTAATCTGAGAAGCAAGCTCTGACCCAGTGGGGACGTAACGCCAGAAAGAAGAATAAAACAGGTTGTTTTCGACATGGGATGTAAAGCCAATGTGAGAAGATATTCTGAACGATTTTCTCAAACACTAGCCAATAAAACTGCATACTGAATATTCTGTTCAAGAGCAGCACTGCGAATTGTATAGTGTGACACTTATGCGTAGAAATTCAGTAGTGGGACAAATTGACTTGGCTTGCTTTTCATTGAGTTTCCGAACAAAGTTAATTTTTGGTAAGAGTTTTCTAAAACTACACGTAAAAATAAACTGTTTGATGGCAAAAAGTCAAAATGCACAAAAAGTAACAGGGACAATTATGCATATAACGGCAGTATAGGCACAAGAACCCTGGATGTTTTGTGAGAATTATGCCCCAAATTTGGTGATAATTTTGGCTAGAATTCTGTGGAATTATGCTTAAGATTCCATGGAATTTTTTTTTTCAAATCTTGTCTAAAATTCAGTGAGTTCATTGTTCAAGTTCATTGCAAGACTTTATACAGTGATTCAATTTCATTTTCGTACGCGGCACTGTTTTCATATCAAGTTGGTAGAAAACTATTAAATGATGCATAGATTCCGATAAACTTTATCAATAACGAAGGTCATAGGTGTCATCTATTGTTTGGCAATGAAAAACTGTATTCATTTGCTTAAATCGTTGGAATAATGGAAAAGTATTGAGTTTGTGTCTATGAATTACCCAATTCCATATTCGTACACCTAACGAAAAAGAAATATACAACATTCAAAACTAATTTTTAATAGACTAAATGATTGCTTGAGTTCTTCGTAGTGTTGTTCAGATGTATTAGAGTACATTTGGAAAATTTATAAGCGGACATATTTGAAACTTAAGTAAATTTAAGAAAAATACCACTTTTTCCATGGTTTTTGCTAAAATATTCGGTAAGTCGAACAATAACTTACATTTTTTCAACGTCACTTGCTTAAGAATGATTACTGCGAATATTGCACAAGTTTCAAAAAATCATAATCAATTTTAGAGTAGCTAGGAGTGAATATCGACAACTTGTACTTTTGAATCTTAGGTAATATAACATTTGAAACAAATCCAAAACCATTTTTTTTGTCAATTTCTCTCAGTTTCGCTCCTAAATTGATAAACATAATCCATAGTTAATGTTCCGGTCAAAACATTTCTTATTATTTTTATTTCACATTTCACTACCAAACATGATTATAGAAATTTATAGAATAAATATTATTGCCGTAACCGCAACACAAACATTTTGTAAAATGATGAAAACAACAGGATATTTTCTAGTAAAAAGTATATCAATGCTCTCTGCTCATTCAAGTTATTCTGTATTTTTCTTATAATATCAATAAACTGCAAAATAGGGTGCTATTTTGGAAATAATTTGAATATTCAATCAAAGATAATTGAATATTGCGATAACATCAATTATGAGGAGGTATGTACAGCGTAGTTTAGGGTACTTTATTGTAAAACGAAATTTGTAGTTCAAATTCTTTTTACAGACAAGTTCAAGACTAACCTTTACCTGTTGTTTAGAATGAAAATTTGGTTTATATTTGAATATAAATATCATTTTAGAAGAGTTTTAAAGTTATGGCACAATAATTTTCTGAGCTCGAAAGGGATATAAACTGTTTATGATTCTCGTAAACTGTATACATTTCAACTAAATTTGTATCAGAGCCCACAAATATAATTAAGGTACCGTGGGGCAAGTGGGTAATGGATTTTGCATAGTTGGAATTCTTCAAATTCTAGAGACCTTAAATTAAAACAAATGAGGTCGTGTATATTTTTTAGCGTGACTCCCACCAAATATAAGCAGTATACTGAAATTGATTTTTATGTAAAATTGAAGAAAAAAGTACAGAAAAAGTTTTTGAAAAAAGTCTTTTTACTTTTCACTTGCCCCACAGGTGGGGCAAGTGAAAAGTTTATCGTTTTGGACAATAAATCCAACAGCTAGTAGTTACATTCACGATTTCTATTACCTTTAACATCTGTTAAGGCGTCCCAATGAGCAATAACATAAGTAACATGTATACAAAGAAAATTTTATTCTTGTTACTTGAATTTTCTTCTGTTCAGTTATGTTTGTTGAAATGATTCGACAACATTATAACTGCAACATTTCCAATGTTAGTTCTTACATCATACGACAGCAATTGCATTTCTGCTCTGTAGATTTTCCAGCGCTCGTTATTTGTTTTTAAGAAAATCGGATATGACGTCGGATAACTCTTTAAAAGAAATCAAACGGAATCCTTCAAAAAAGTATTAAGAAACTTTTTTATGTGGATACATCTATACCCCATTTTTATGTTTTGAACTAGCTTTACATAGACATTCCACGAGATTTCCGTGCGTTCTATTATATTGGAACTTTTCAATCAACGTCTTCCTTTTAATTGGCTGTCCGAAGTAAACATATTAATACCGTAATATTTGGCAATTTTATTTTTAGAGAAGTTCCATGATTTGGCCATGATAATAGCATCTAACGCTTTGAGTATAGTGTTTCTTGAATTATAAGCACGTTCTGTTGTTCTATGATAATTGCGAACCTTGTATACTTATAGCTACCTAGGGAGAAAACACAAATTAAATCTCTAATGAGAAACTTTTCACTTGCCCCACGTGATTGGAAAATTGACGGTGTTTCAATTTTGTTATTTTTAGGTCTATGTCGAATTAATTCTAAAACTTTTTTTATTGCAGTTTAAAACTGTCAGAGGGGACACTTTAAAAGTGGTACAGAATATTTTTTCCGCAACTTTTTTCCACTGAAAATATTAAAATAAGATTGCACGCCGCCAACTTGTTACGGAGTACCAGTTAACAGGTTAACAATCTTTCGCTCTATTATGCAATAATAGTTGAAAAATCTCAGGAATCTCTTACCTACCGTAATGTTCTGAATGGCATCAACGGTTTACGCATGATTTTGAAACGTTAATTCACATATTTAGTGAAATATATTCATTATTTTCACTTACCCCATTTATCCACTTGCCCCGCGGTACCTTAATAGATTGGATCCAATGACAAAAATGAACGTAATTGTTCGAATTATTGGATTTTATGGCAAAAATCATTGGAAAACCGGCATTTCTCATAATTTTACCTAAATTTCATATATGTCCGTTTATAAATTGTCCAAATGTACTTCACTACATCTGAACATCATATTAAAGCACTTCAGCAATCAAATAGAGCTTTAAAATTTGGTTTTGAATGTTGCACGTTTGAATTTTGATAGGTGTACGAATATGGAATTGGGTGACTTTTAGACATAAATTCAATACTTTTCCATTCATCCAAAGATTAATGTAAATGGAAACATTTTGTGATTGGCAAATAATTGATGACACCTATTACCTTCAATATGGATAAAGTATTTTAAACTCAATACATTATTTAATAGTTTTTTACTAACTTGATGTGACAACAGTTTCCTGTACGAATATGAAATTGGGCCACTGTATTAAAGTGTCCATTTCCCGACCGTTTTGCTTTTCACGGGATTCGGGACAAAAATTGATGCTTGTCCGGGATCCCGGAATTTTTTTTTTCAATAAAACCTGTATTTTTGTTGAAATGAATGTAAAATTTCATCGATACAATGTTTTTAAAATGAAATATAAAAAGAAAAATAAAATTTCCAAAATTAGAAGTTAATTACAACATATTGTATTTATATGAAGTGAAGTAATAAAGAACAAAAGTAAAAGCTAACGTTGACTAGTTACGGCTTTGCAGATTTCTTTTAATTTTCTTTAAATATGAAACATTTGAGGTGAACATTAATTGAGGTGAACACTTTAATGGTGAACATTTGAGTCATAATATTAAACAATTTCTGAAACACAAAAAAAGCTTAGCTTAGCTTAGCTTAGCTTAGACTGACTACACATATCAATGGTTGCTATTCCGTGATTGACCGAAGTCAGTGAAAATGCACAAAGAATCAACTAGAAGTTCGGCTGGGATTGGCCATAATCTTCTTCAGTGTGCATAATTCAGTGCCTCTATTTATACAGGGTCAATAACGGCGCCGGCCACGTCCTTGCAGTCAGGTGGGATTGGGGGAAGGAATGTTAGTGTGTAACCTTTGCTTTTTGGAGACCGTGTTTGCCTCTGCATCTCCACAAAGGTTACTGGGAGGGATGTTTGTTAATGGGGAGGATCGTTGGGTCATAGGATTCACTTTGATAAGCGATTAGACCATGATAAACAATGATTTGTGAGATATATACATGCTTATACGTAAATATAATATTTTCATTTGAAATGAACAATTTCTATGTAGAGGAAAATTTTGCCGACACTTGAGGTGACGAACCATTCAAAGTTTGTTGAACAAATACCTAAATGTAACATTCCTACAGCTGTCAGGACGAAAGCATGGGTTATTATATTTTACTCATTTGAAAAGAAACAAAAAACTCGATTGGTTGGTACATCATAGAACACTCTTATTCTTATGCCGACACTTACAGTGGCGAACCATCCAAAGTTTGTTGAATAAAGTGAACCTTTCGCAAGTCTACACTTGTAGTGTCGAACCATTCAAAGTTTTTTTTAATTACAAAAATAAAGGTATATAAGAGGTGTTCTGAAAAAAAAAATGTTAAACATAAATAAATCATGAATCAGAGTTTGTGTCGACACTCACAGTGACGAACCATCCATAGTTTGTTGAAAAATCATATTTACATCCCACCATTGTAACGATTGAATGTGCAGTCATACATATTTTATAGATTAGAAATAGTAGCATGAAACGAGCTCACCAATTAATCCGTTATCCTTGACTGAGCAGCCACAATCCACTTTCGGCTTCACTCGTTTGCTCGGCTATAAAAAGCACTCAGGAAAAAAAAAATTAGCGCGCGACCCAAAAAGAATAAAAAAAAAACTGTTCGGGCTTTCTTGACGCACTGCCCAGGAGCAAGCGTCAAGGTCGAAGGATCAAACAGAACTAACCGATCGCGGCACTTTTTCACTTTCTTCAACCGAACTCACCGATCACGCCACTTTTTCACTTACGAGACCGACGCGCGACATGTTTGATCCTGCCCTCGTCGCTTGCCCCGGAAAAAGCAAGTGTCAAGGTCGAAAGATCAAACAGAACTAACCGATCGCGGCACTTTTTCACTTTCTTCAACCGAACTTACCGATCACGCCACTTTTTCACTTACGAGACCGACGCGCGACATGTTTGATCCTGCCCTCGTCGCTTGCCCCGGCAAAAGCAAGTGTCAAGGTCGAAAGATCAAACAGAACTCACAATTTCTGAAACACAAAAAAAGTCTTCAAAACTTCGAAGACCAAACTAATGTTTTAAGATCATTGGTCATATATTGTAGTAGAGCATGATGAAAGTCAATAAATGAATATTATTGACAGATATCGAAGTGTACTTTCACATTAGCTTTCTTAGCATAGGCTTATCGAAATGACTTTATTGAAAAAGAAAAAAAAAAAACAACCTTTACAACTAGACAAATAAACATATTTTTGCCTTATTTGGTAATTTGGACTTTTTCATTCCATTTTATGGTGCTTTTCTATTTTATCGAATAAAGCATGAGCGTGAAGAAAAAAACCACTGTTTTGCATTTAACTTAAGAGGATTTCATCAACATTTGTGTCAATTTCGGGAATCCCGGGATAGCCGGGACGTCAGATCTTATGTCCCTAGAATCGGGAAATCCCGAAATTCGTCCAATCTCGGATTTTTTGTCCCGGGATGGAAACTTTATATTATATTGTAAAAATCCCTCCCTATATTATGCTGAATTTGTATTCAATGAAAATCCAGCATCTTATTTAGTGAGACCGTGTTTGACAAAAATATGGAAGAGAACCACGCGAAATGGGATAATTAATATAATGAAAGATAAATTGTGCTCGTTATTCTAACACAATTCAATTAAATATTAAAATAATTTAGTTTCTTCTGAACCTTTAATCTGTATAGGCCTGAGTGAAAGCAAAAATGCTAAAATCTTAACCACTCAGCGAATACTAAACGGATTCAAATGATTTTTGTCAGTATACTGGCTATACATATCTAGTTTCTATAAGTGGCCAGAAAAACTCGGGACTATATACTGTGACCGGAGTTATTCCGGTGGGTCACTGGGTCAAGTCGGGTAAAATAGGGCGATTTTTTGGACATCGAAAGTTATCTCTATTTATTTCTAATTGCATCAATTTCAATTTGTATAAATCATTAAAAAATGATATTCAACATTATAAATGAAAAGTAATTTCAAACGGTGCAATGAAATGCACGGAATGTGGTCACTCGGACTTAATGTCCTGAAGAACCGGCTCTAGAATTGTTGACCGTTTTGATTCTTTAAGATTAGAGATCGAGCATTCACTAACATGAGTTCCTCTAAGCTTGATACAGATGTTAAGATACAAATTGGCCACTTTATCATAAATTTGAGGCGGTCCGGAGACCCGAAAATGTTCATTTGTAGGATAAATAAAATACAGGGAACATGGTTATTCAATTCAATTGTTTCTCAAACGGTCTACGCTGATGCGAATTTTTAAAAACTCCTTGATATAGTGACTACATTAAAGCCGATTCCTGAGATAATCTGTGACTTGCAATTTCCCTATCTCCAGGGACACAGAGTCACAGAACCCTTGTCACCCGACCTGACCCAGTGACAAGTGACCCACTGGAATAACCCCGGCCACAGGAACATTCCCAAGATCCTTTGACCACTTTAAGAAACTAGATATGTGAGCCAGTAAACTGACAAAAAATAATTGAAATCCGTTAAGTATTCGTTGAGCGGTGGGAGTATTAGTTTTTTTTCTTTCACTCAGGCCTATACGGGTTAATAGATTTTCGCAAATTAGACTTACGACACACTCGCGAACAGGCTTGGTGTGATTAAGTTCGTACCCGTAAGTTCGGGAGAACATTCCAAAAGATATAGCAATAAGATCGCGAACGTTTACTCGCGAGTAATCGAACAAGGTGCGATTTATTATCGTCTTGACAGACAAATCAATTATATAACCATCAAATCGGCAGTTAACTAGCAGTTTGTAGTCAAAACCTTTGAAACTAGATATCTCGGAGGCGAAATGGCTTTTTTTTTCCAGAAGCACAATCGACTCTGAGCAGCTCCAAACACGGTTCACTAATTTGTTTTGTTCTTGTTTCGGTTCAGCAGACATGTTCGACATTTTCCATCACTAGAACTGTTCTAACGGATATTTAAATTCCAAGTAAAGAATTGAAGTGAAGAATGACCAATATTTGCATGAAATTGAATAAACAGCTGAAATAATTAGGTTTGGTATATTCCAGTTTCACGTCATCGGTAGAACAGGAAATGGATCTAACATGAGAAGATTCTTCAATCTCATCACGGGCCACACAAAAGGCCGTACGTTGGGCAGTTCTGGAGTACTTGATCAATCAGCCGAATTTTTCGGCAAAATAATCTATGCAATCAATGCATCATTACGTGTATCAGGGAATCTTTCCGGATGTAAGGAAGCGACAGAAATTGGCTTGTCATCCAGTAGAATGGTCGACATCCGCAAGTTTGAGAAAAGGTCGCTTGGTAGATGATTGCACCATAGAGTCCAAGCGACCCTTTGACCATCGCGGTGTAATCTACCGCTATTGCGGCGCAGATCTGCTAACAGATCTGCTTTCCAGCAAGCGTAAGCTCCTGACAGACTATCCATGCTTAGTTAATGTAATAACCTAAACCTATACCCTGCCCATAACTGCATAACAGTCACATTCGACATTTTTCACAAAATGGAGTTAATACCATAGAGAGTCATCAAATGATAAATACTTTCGATCAACTTACTGAAATCTGTGAGATTGTTCTAGAAAATTCGAAAAAAATACCAGGTTGTTTTGTCACTTTGGTAATTATAACCGCATAACAGTCACATTGAGATTATAAATGGGCCTCGTAATGTGATGGCAAAGAAATTTCTATCATAATTATTTTCTGACAATTGACCTAGTATGCGATATGAGTTGTACAAAATATCAGCCTCAAATAAGCACTTTTGAGTTCCTGGTAATTTTTAGAAATTTTAGTATCCTCCCATACTGCCATAAAATGCACACTTGGTATTCCATTTACTCAATGCCTACTTTTGTCGAATGTTACAAATATGCAGTTATGGGCAGTACCTATATAACCTAAACCGGTTGAACAGCACGTGTATTAAATCATGTGCTTGAGCAAGCTTCGTGAATCTCCCGTGAAGCCTAACAGGGTCCTAAACTTTTAAATGAAATCTTGTTTTTATTTAATAACACGAAGAGCATGTTCTTGCAACCACTTTAGCATTTTTTGCTGTTCAAATAACGTCTATATCACATTTAAAATTTAGTTTTAAAAATAGGTTCAAATGTGAACTTTGACACTTTTGATCATGTTTGACATTCACTTAGTCGACAAAACCGCCACAGGGGCTCAACTTTTCAACATTGGGGTTGTTCCTATTTGACATTACGGAAGGGACACGGGAAACAAAATACAACAAAAATTTGAGTTTAAACCAAGGGGTGTGACCCAGCAATGCCATACTGAAGGTGTCTGGGTTCGATTCCCGGTCGGTCCAGGATCTTTTCGTAATGGAAATTTTCTTGACTTCCCTAGGCATAAAGTATCATCGTACCTGCCACACGATATACGAATGCGAAAATGGCAATTTTGGCAAAGAAAGCTCTCAGTTAATAACTGTGGAAGTGCTCATAAGAACACTAAACTGAGAAGCAGGCTTTGTCCCGGTTAGGACGTAATGCCAAGCAGAAGATGAAGACAAAAAATAAAAAATAAGAAACCAACGAAAAGCATTCAAAAATTGAATAAAAATATGTTTCTGGCCTAAACTCAAGCGTTTGGTACTAAAATTGGGACAGGGCTTTAGGACTGAGTTATCTTTTCTAGAGTCTGATTGCATTCCATTGGCAAAGAATGCTCTCAGTTAACAACTGTTAAAGTAACCATATGGCTTAAGCTATGAAAGGCTCTGTTCAGGCACTGTTCATGTAGAGATGAAACGTCAGAGAGAAAAAGATGAACACATCATCGTTTCTGATTCTCCATCGTAAAGACTCAGGTTAATTATCATTTAATGGTTGTTTTATAATCTACGGAAATTTCCTAAGATTTGTTTCACCTATGTAGTAAAGTAAGTAATGTCAGTACAATCAGAAGTAACCCATGACAATGCGACTTACTTCCTACTACTGAACAGTTGTTGCAAATGACTTACTTCATTATGCTAGGCGGCGCAAAACCCTCGCAGTGATCATGTTCATACATTATCTACCAAACCAAGGACCAGATACCGGTGCCGTGGTAGTCACCTGAGTGTCAATGGCATTAAGTCTTGTATCCATCTCTTCCTGCTGATGCTAGATGCACCTTTATTATTCGTTGCATGGTATAGCGATCGGTGTAATAAGCTTCATGTTCGAATTCAACTTCATAAATATACTCTACGAGCGATCTACAGTTCATGAAGTATAGCTAATCTATTCTTTAAGCATCCAAATGAATTACAATATTTCTAATGTCAATGTCAGATCTATCATAACCATATGTTGCATCCCCGCCTTTCCACGCTTCCAAACGACTGAAACAGCTCAAGATGATGCCATTGCCCAATCATGGACCGGGTGTGAATGCTGTAACACACTTTGCGTCCGGTTGTTATAGCATTCGACGTATCATGAATACTGGCGCCTGCCGCGCCGAAACTTTGAGCCACACTCTCCTCACGTTACATGTGGACACACAAGATATAACTGCTCTCATCGTAGCATCGCCTTCGTCATCGGCGTTTTTTCGTCGTGACCAAAGTCAGCAAACGAGAAGTGCAAAAAAAAACCGGTTCACCACTGACAACGCGACGGACCGGTTCAGTCGAAATTTAATCGCTGTTTTTTTTTCGGGTGTACGCAGCCGCTCGCCAATGACGATCATGGGCAAAGCCGGGATCGCGGGCAAAAGTGAAAGCGCGCCGTACTCACAGATAGGGTGTTGACCTTTTACAGATTAACTGGCTGGGCTGGGCTGTCGAAGTTATTGCCGAAATCCGGATTCTACACGTTCACTTTCATTTGGAATTGTTATTGGGTTTATATGATCAACTGGTATTGCTGGTGGAGTTCAATTAATTTAGTGTTGTTTCCAAGGGTTGACCTTATTTTTTCATCTTTTTCGGAGTTACGACCCAACTGGGACAGAGTCTGCTTCTCAACTTGAGCCATTTCGCTTTTATAAACTGATACCTTTTTTTGCCAGTTGATCATTTTTGCATTTGTATACTGTGCGTTTGAACATAATCTATGCCCTAGAACAGGTGTGGATCGAACCCACGCTACTCAGTTTAGTCTTGCTTAACAGCTGCGCGTTTACCGTTACGACTATTCGGACAACGACAAGTGTACCCATAAGGCGGCATCCACAAATTACGTAACGCTCTAGGGGGAGGGGGGGAGTAGGCTCAAGCGTTACGGCTCATACACAAATTTAAACATTTTCATACAAAAAGCGTTACGGAGGGGGTGGGGGAGTGGGTCAAAAATTTCCGATATTAGCGTTACGTAATAAATGGACGCTGCCTAAGACGATAGCGCAAAGAACTAATTGGACACATTCATAATTCACAGGGCTGGTATCGTTTAAGTGTCTTGGAAATAGGAACTATACCTTTAATATGCATTTTACCTAAAATAGAGACCAAAAAGAGACCAAACAGGGACCAGGAAGGGACCAAAATCATGAAAAATACATAAAGTAATGCGCAGCAGTGATACATGCCGTAATGCCATAAGGAATTTCAAAAAATATTTTAAAAACATTCTTAGAGGTTCCTTTATGAATATTTTATGTTCTTCTTCTTTCTGGCGTTACGTCCCAACTGGGACAGAGCCTGCTTCTCAGCTTAGTGTTCTTATGAGCACTTCCACAGTTATTAACTGAGAGCTTTCTATGCCAATTGACCATTTTTGCATGTGTATATCGTGTGGCAGGTACGAAGATACTCTATGCCCTGGGAAGTCGAGAAAATTTCCAACCCGAAAAGATCCTCGACCGGTGGGATTCAAACCCACGACCCTCAGCTTGGTCTTGCTGAATAACTGCGCGTTTACCGCTACGGCTATCTGGGCCCCCAATAGCCCCCAATATTTTATGTATTATTCATTATTTTTTTTCAGGAATGAAGTCAGGTATTTGCGTCACGTTTGCTTCAGATAATGCTTCAAAGATTTCTTCAGTAGTTCATTTCATTTAGTGATTTTTACGAACTTCCTCAGGAATCTCTCTAACAGTTTCGTTTTAAGCTAGTATGCTGTTTCGTTCAAAAAAATGTAAAAAATTCTTTAGCGGAATGGTTTGAGAAATTTTCCACAGTGTTGCAATTGAAATTACATTCTCAATTGCATGCTGCGGTCGAAAAAAAAAATGTTTTTCTTGATCATATCAGACAAGTAATTTCTCACGCATCGAGATAGGCGACTACTTTCTTTTTCAACGGCAAATCAGCCTTTAGAATTAAAGAATGCAACCTGATTTTTGTCTAAGAATAAACACAGAAGATATCTCAGAGAAACCTCATTCAGAAATTTTTCAAGAGGACTCCAGGAATTTATCCAAATTGTTTTCTCAGGATATCCATCGTCTTGTTCAGAACATCTTCAAGAATTCAACCTGTGTTTTATCCAGGGATTTTCTTGGATTTCTTACAAAAAGTTTGTTCAGAATTTGTTCAACATTTCAAACAGAATTTATTGTAAGAACACTTTCAGTATCTACCTTTCAGATTTTGATTTCGGATACTCTACTTTCAATGGGAAACATTTTAAACGTTCAAAACTAGTGATTCTAGAGACGTGTTTTATAAGAAATTTTCACATGTTAATTTCCAATTTCAAAACCCATTAAAAATTAAAATAACCAACTAGCTAAGACGTCTCTAATTATTCACGGTTTGTTAAACCTTAAACTTGCTATGCAGTTTGAAAGCACGAATAATTTTAATTTAGAACTCACTAGTCCAATTGAAAATCAAGTTACTCAACTCAAATCAACTCACCTGTAAATTCTGAACTGCTACGGCAAATGAAATGTAATATATTATTATCAAAATGTTGATAAATGCTTAATTTAGTTCTTTCAAATTAGGATGATCGTGTTACCTAACTCAGACACCTAGATATAAGAACCGAACGTAATGTTTGGAATGGTACTAATGATTAAAAAAAATATTACGATCGTCACTGAAGTACAAAACATCCAGCAATGCCAACGATTATGGTTTCAAAAAGCCCATGCGTCATTTGTCATTTGTCAATTGTCACACCGCCACTCTCTTCGGGTCCGGAAAGAAACGGAAAATCACGCAACCCTTTTTAATCTGATCGCCTTTGCCATGAGTCACGTTTCCGTCTTATGTACGCACATAAGTACCGGAATGCTGGTGAATAGTGTTTTCCGCGTCTCTTAATCATGCATGTTATAGCCGTCCATGTATACCGCCTGGTGAGTTTAACCGAAATAGTTCCGTTTTCCTCTTTCGTCACAGACTCTTATCAACAACTTAATATGAAGTCTCACACTGTGGCTCCGCCAGACGACAACGACACTTTGGCACATGCTGAGGGGGACGGTCAGTTCTCAACGTCTACTACTACTACAGTTGAACCTTGAGAAAAAAGAAAAAGAATTGCCTGAGCCTGGGCAGCATACAAACTGATTCATATGATGATGTGATTCAAAGAAAGAGGCAAACATGGTGATATATCCCCATCCAGGGTAGAATCGTTGAAGTGCTCAAGAATTTCCTGGTGCAAATTCTGGAGAAATTCTCCAGAACACCTTGACGTTCAACGCTCCGCCATCGTAATCATCGTAATCATCGAAATTTCAACAGCAGTTTTTCTGTTCAAAACTGAAATATTTTCGACGAAAATGTGTTCACTGTGTTTTGGTTTGAGAATAGTGTGAACATTTATGATTTTGAACGAAAAAACTGCTTTTGAAAAATCCCAAATAGATGACGGATCCTGCTCCCTTTAACAAATTTTGGAATAAATTCTTGGGGAATTACTGGAGAAATTACTAGAAAAAAATCTCGGAAAATCCCTGTACAAGTTTCCAAAAGAAATTTCTTTGGACATCAGTAGAAGAATTCCTGAAGCTTTTCCTCTAGGAATCTGATAAGAAATTTTTGATGAACTTTTGAAATGTTCGCGTCATAGTCTTTGAAAATTTCTCTGAAGCCTCTTGAAATTTGCTTTAGGATTTACTGCTAGCAGAATACGAAAATAAGGGTGATTATTTCGGTCGAAATAGAGACTTAAAATACCTACCATTGAAAATGAAGACTTTAAAGAGGCTAAACTTATATAGCGACCACGTCCCTAAAAAGAGACTTGCTACCAGTCCTGAATATTAAAAAAACTTTTCGATAATATATTTTAAAATAAAAATGCAATGCACAGCCACATTTCACGAGTTTGCTTAAACGTTCCCAATAAGTTCTATATCGGGCATATAGTGCTAATACAGAACTATTCTATAGAACTTATGCCAACACTATGTCAGAAGGATATTCCAATAAAAAACTTTTTACCTGAAAAGCAAAACGTTGCGTTTGAAAAAGAGACTCTAATAGAAAAGCACGAATTTTCGACCTACAAGAAATCTGTGCCAATTTTCAGATATTCATACAAAAAAAATGTGCCTAAAACGTGTAAATGGGTCGAAAATTAGTGCTCTTCCCCTATATAATTTGATTCAAAAATACAGACTTATCAGGAACTTCTACATACAAAAATTTAAAAATTTTATTCTAATTTATTCTTTTCTCTACATTTTTAGAACTCAACGCCGCCCTCGGAATCAAATGCTTCCGGTGTACGGTAGCTCCGCCCAATCGCTACGCCGCAAACAGTACAAAAACGCAGCTGTGTTCGAAATTTGACCACTCCGATTACTACGCCGTAGACTGTCCGTGGTCTACGATGTGCGTGAAGCGAATTTTCAAAATCCAGCTGATGAACCGCGAACAGGAGACCATCAGCCGCGACTGTGCCCAACAGAAGAAAACCGAACAGGTTGGTATACGACACATAATTGGGACATGTCACATGTGGATTAGGGTGTCCCAGAAAAAAAAACAATTTCCAAAAAGTCGTGTTGCTCAATCATAGAATGAAATAAATGCTTATTTATAGCATTTTTGGTGAACAAATCATTTTTTTAATCGTTCAGAAGTTCCGCCAAAACAATCTATGAAAAATGATTATTTAGATGAAAATTTTAATAGTTTTTGAAAATAATAATTTTTTTTCCATTTTCAGAGGCTTCGAAAACATCTGCAAAAAACGTAAAAATAAGACAAATTTTACAAATAAAATTTCAACAATTCTCATCAACAATGCCATTTTTATAAACCAATCTAACGGAACCTCTAAGCCATTTTCTAGAAAGTTGATTTGTGCTACAGTATAGTATATCTTTTTTACTAGGTTTGAGCACCATGACTTTTCAAACATTTTTGAGACACCCTAAAGTAGATACACTTCCTTGATTACTTTTCTACTGAATGATTTACAAAACCCAACAACTGAGAAAAATCTACACGTCAAGGTCGTTTGTTTTACTTATAGATTTGCGCAATGAGGAAAACCACATGACTTGAGTGTGGTAGCCATATGGATTTCGTCATTGACTTCACAGTATAATAACATGTGTATCAACATTAGGTTGCCATGAGAAACTAACATGAATGTCTAAATATTAAATCATGAAAACCAACTGATTTGCTTATTGATTTAGAAATGTAGTGGCTTTAGATAGTCATGTGTGATAGAACATGAATGTCATGAGACTGAAAGAAGAAATTTGATAGAAGAAATCTTGCTCCCCAAAATTGGATTCGAGGCTCCTCTGCTTGTCGCAAGCTCACTTGATTTTTTTTTTCAAACAAGTGAGTCAGCAACAAGCGGGACACCGCAAATCCATAATTTGGGAAGCCCGGGATTAGCATATTTCATTTTATTCGAAGCTGCAAGCTAGGAAAATCTGTTAGTAGAATCTGATTTTTCTCTAACACCATACATTATATCCAATGCTGGAAGTAATTCATGTTATATACATACATTATATCCAACGCTGGAAGTAATGCATTCTATTAAAAGAAAATTAGAATTAACTCCTCATATTCAGAATATGCTTCTTCTCTTTGGAACATGATGATGACTGTCGTTCGACACGAGGTCCGACCGCAATTTAGTTCGCTATGGGTTGATCACTAATAATTTAGAAATTAGGAACACGGAAATCGACAGCAAGCTCATCGGTTTCATATCGACAAACTTGAACATGGTGATCATGACACAAGATAACCATAAGTTAAACACACTGAATCCGTGTTGGGTGATGATCTATGCACCCATAGGCAGTGTTGCTCAGACTCATTTCCCCGAAAATAACATTTTCCACCTCCCCCTCCATCTCAGGAATACAACGCACAGTTATAACAGTTCATGACTTCACAATTCGAATTTCGGGGAAATGAGTCTGGTCAACACTGCCCATAGGTCGACGCATACGAATTTGATATGGAAAGCTTTGGGAACTTATGTGGAAAACTATGGAATTCATGTTGTCGGTTGATGAATCAGTCCATGAAGCATAACTAAAGAATTGAATGTGTAATACACACGAAGTTTGTAAGAAAATCACAACAAATCGACATAGACGTTCATCAATCGATCCATAATTTTAAACACACGGATCAAGCGTGTGGATTTTTTTCAGTGAATAGTCATGGAAGCATGCGAAGATCTCCATCCCCAAGAAAGCGTAACCACAACCTCTTCCTATTTGCAGATCTACAAAAATGGTAACTGGACCAAAGAGCACCACATAGAAGAGCCCTACGAGGAGGGCTGTCAAACGATAGACGACTCCACGTACTGCTTCTGCCGGGGGTCGATGTGCAATGCGGCGACCAAGGTGGAAAAGAACAGCTACCACACGGATGCGATGGCGGTCATATTTGTGTTCAACGTGATGAAGTACATTAGGAACATAGAGTACTGACAGGGCGGATGGCTAGGTTTCGTTTCTACGTTAAAAAATCATAGGTTAGGCATAACTTAATTGCTTTTTTGACTGAACACTTAAGTCACTAACGAGAATATTTTTTGTTTGTTAAACAGTTGTTTTATGCTCGAAATTGATGTGATATAATAAATAAGTAGGAATTATTGTGGATGCTGTTGTGTTTTCGAATATCACAAGGGGATAATAAGAAACTGATATGTTCTAGGATCCAAACTCTAATATGACACATTGAGTTAAAACGGTTCTGTAAATTGCCAATACGTTTTCGTGTAGTCAGGCATTTGGCTGCATCGTGTCAAACAGTGTGGGTTGGATTCCCGCTGCAGTCCGATAAACTTTTCGTGAGGAAGGGTTTCCGACTGGGCCACTGGGCGTTGCATGCTAGTCCGTTGGCTAGTGTGGTGCTTCCATCAAATGACATATCCGTTCACTGGAAGCATTGACGTGTTGGTGTCTTTTTAATCACCGCTATACAACTTTGAGCAGTAGACCTCAGCTTTATTGACCAAAATGAATTCCTGGAGTTAGACAAATGTTTTACATAATCACTTTCTCGATGTTTGGAGGTTCACCATATAATGAATGTAAATTTTGAAAATGAGATCTAATAGAGCAAATTTTGGTAAAAAGATTTAAGAGTATGGCTAAGCACAACTAGGAAGCTCTTGGAATACCTATATCCCAGTGAGGGCGTAATGCCAGAAAAAAAAGGAAATTTTCGTCATTTTTGCTTATCTTTTGCCAATTAGCACAATTATAAATGAACAAACCTACGTTATTACTATCAGTGCACCCGATTCCGCTCATTTAAGGGAAGTTATGTGTTCAGAAGTTTGTTATAAAATAACTATTGTGTCGATCAATACCATTTTTATGTCACAATGTAGCTCCAAGTATAGGTAATCAGCGGCAAAATAAAAATAATATGATAAACATTTAATTGCATTTGTTGCTGCGTCTAAGTGTTCCTATTTCCGCTCATGGTAAACAGATTTTGTGACGAATCTACTAAAAAATGCATTGTTTCGAATTTCGTAATTTATCCTGATATTTCTTTAGGTCAAACCAAAGCTACTATGCAATAAAGAAGGCTGTATGCGAAAATCGGCATTTCTTTAAAAAAAAAATATTTTTTTGCATGAGTGGTTATTGGAACACACGAAAATACCTAGTGACCCAATTACCGCTCACGAGGTCTTGTGTTTTCAACATAAAGGATAATTTTATCAAATGAAAATAATGTTAGACGACTTCATTTGAAAGTTGTTAATATTGTTAGAATACATCCGTGCGAAAAATGTTGGTTTTTGACACGAAAAATCAATTTTTACACTTGTCAGCGGAAATAGCGGCATGAGCGGTGCACTGATGGTACAGCTAATGCTCGATAACTGGGTGCTATTTAACTGGGCTGCTTTTTAACTGGGTGCTCGCTAACTGGGCTGTAGCCCAGTTAAAAAACAGTTAAACGTCAAAAACTTTCACCTTCCCGTAACTGACGAGGGGCGTGCAAATGCAAAATAAGGTTTCGGCATTATTTTTTCTATTATTATTCTTTTCGGTGTTTTAGGAAGCGAGTCACCGAGGAAGATCCTACGCCATATTTTCTGGCAAGCGACTCGTGCGATCCACCTCCTCTTTCGAAATCGTCGATAATTTTAACTTTTTCCACCAACGTAAGGGTTTTTTGTTTCCGTTTGCGGTTGGTGCCCGGTGGGATGTCCATTGCAGGAACGAAAACTGTTTAATTCACCTCAAAATTTACAAGACGGTACGATTAAAACGCGAATTCAATGACGGATTGACACGAACACGACGCGATTCCAAAACCGAATGACGCCAACCAAAACTTTGCATCTAAGTCCCCCTCGATTTTTATTTGAATGTGTGTGTGCGTTGGAATGGCAGTCCAGTTATCGAGCACTGCTCGCTAACTGGAAGGTTCTCTCAGCCCAGTTATCGAGCATAAGCTGTACTCTATTTTAAAATCTTTCCTTAGTGCAAAGTCAAGTAATAAGTGTTAAAGTTACATAGTTTTATGAGAGATTATTTATATTCCCATGTTTTTCGTCACCCACAGTTTTTTCACTAATTGTTGTGTGATAGTGGATCAAGGGTTTACACATGGATGTGTGAAAATCGTGTTTCACCAGTTCATAAGAATGAGTGAAAAAATGTGGGCGAAAATGAGATGTAAATATAAAGGTGTGTAACTCTAACACAAAACAGTGTAACTTTAACACATGCTCTGTGTAAACGTTTCTAAGAGTGGATGGAGTTCTTTAAGAGATTTTAAATTAAATTATGAACCTTGCCATTATAAAATGGTGAAATACGGTTCGCAGATTGGTAAACATTAGGAACCTAGAGAAATATATACTTTCAATAAATCCCTAGCTAATAGACAAAATTGATGGCCAAGAGGTATTGGACAAAATATTTGTAACTTATTCTTTTCCATACAAAATGAGCAACTTTGGAGATCTCAAATATTATGAAATTAATTTAAATTAAATTTTCAAACCACGTCAGACATAACTTGAATTTTAACATAAAATTTTTCAGTATTTTTTTCAACTACGGGTTTAGAAGTAATAACCCAGAAAATAATAAATCGTATACGATAGTGCATAAGAGTACACAACTGGAGCCCGAATACGTACTTGTGTCATAAGGCTGCTGCAAAATGTGCGTATAGGGTAACGGTCGTATTTTGGACCCCCTAAGGAAGTGATTTTAGTTTTTTGTTCCAATTAATTAGTTGCACAGCGTAACCAACTTGAAGAACATGCCAAAATATAGAGAAAAACTTCGTCTACGAGATAAAAATGCCCATACGGTCGTGTAAGATCCAAAAAACGTCGAAAATAATTGAATTGTGAAGCACTGTTTTCATTATTTTGGACACACCAATACATTTTGGACCCTCAGAGTATATATTTTGGACACCAGGCATTTTTTATCGTTTGGCGACTAAGTCCACGACATTGGTTGTATAATATGCTTGCCCATAGTCTAATCAATCAATAAACAATGGAACACTGAAGATATTCCATGCTTTTAGTCCAGAAATTTGAAAAAAGTTTTTGTTTACATTTGAAAAATTTCTGACGGCTTCAATTTCTGTGTGTAGGTAACGTGTTGTAACGGTTGCCATGGATGAACCGATTATATTAAATTAATTTCAGATAGAATAAAACACATTTTTTTATGTAGAAACGGTTGATGCAAGTGCGGAATAGTTCTGTCTTTCCAAATAGCATGCAAATTGAGTTGGTCTTTAGATTAAAATTGGGAAAGGTGAAGGAAAATGGTCCAGGGGGTCCAAAATATATTGGTTACCTTATTGCCTCCACTTTTAAACTTATATCTGTTGTCATACACGATCATGTGTTTACTGGGAACGATATGAGTAAAGAGACGAAATTAATAAACGATCTAAAAAAATATGTTCATCTTGTCTAAATCTATAACTTTGCTGAATATATCATGCAGCTATTCTACATTTTTAAATCATGTCAATTATTGATTTTTTACCAAAAAACATTTACATTACATCGAACTTTTATTGCTTTTGTACTCGCGATTAAAGAAACAACTAAAACAGAGTGTCTACTTGTTTGCTGAAATGAAATTCCCTGATATTTCCAGGCCTTAAGAAAAAAAATCCAGGCTCAAGAAAAACTCTTAAATACTAATGATTATCGAATTATTAATTTTTAATGAATTTGAATTCATTTCTAACAATAGGTCTTAAATGGCTTCAAAACACTTGAAAAAAAAAAAAGATTTCTTTAGTTCTTTAGTGATCATTTCTTAAGGAATTCCCCTTACAATTTCATTTTAGAATTCTCAAGAATACAATATGGATTTTTCGAAGGAGAACTACAGAAAACACTTCAGAGATTTCATTAGGAATTTCTCCAAAGATTCTCCAACAAAGTCGTAAGTCCTCCAGACTTTTATGCAATGATTCTTCCCTCGCTTCCCTTTGATCACTCTCAAAAATACTCGTTTAGAACAGCTAAAAACAGTATCTTCCCCAGAAAGCACCTCTAGATCTTTCTTAGAATACCCTACAACATTGTTTTTTCAGGATATCTTTAACATTTCAACTTGAAATTTCTCTATGGATACTTTCTGGATGTACCCTAGAGATGCCTTCTAAGATTTCTTAATGAAATACTCCAGTAATTCCTTGAGATATTTCCCAAGTAAGTCTTCGAATATTTTTTTATCTCCAGAGAAATTTCTTGAATATTATTCAGAAATTATTAAATAAAATCTTTGATAAAAATTTGGACGAGTAATATTTTAGAAGAAAACGTAAAGTAAACTCTGATGAAGCTCGTGTAAGATTTAAAGCACATAACTCTTGATGAACAAGGATCCCTGAAAGAACTCCAGGACACTTGAGGAACTTTTACAAGATTTCCTAGATAAATTGTTAAGATATTAAAAACAAAAATCAATCAAATAGCTTATCCCGAAGGATTTTCTGAATTTTAATTCCTAGAATAACATCGGAAGGAATTCCCAAAGAAGTTTGTGTAGGAGTGATCGGAGTAATGGAGTAACGGAGAACTGGTGGTGGGACCTTAAATAAACTTTAGAAGATTCCAAGGATATTTTTTTTCGAGAAAATTCATTGGAAAACGTTTGGATGAAATGCTGAAGATGCTCCAAGATAAAAATCTATAGGAGCATTATGATGAATCGACGATCGAGTTTATTGAGAGATAGAATTTCCTCGAATAATCCCTCGAGAAAACTGTTGGAGCAATTCCTGGAAGCAACCATGGATGAAATCTAAAGGAATTCACATGAAAAAGCGTAGGAATTTGTGTGGGGTTCCTGGGTAAAATTTCTAAGCGAATTCCTCCAAAACTATGGAATAAATATTTGTGAGTTTTATCGAAGAAATTTCTGTAAGGTACCGTGGGGTAAGTGGATACAGAAAAATCAATCATTAACTTCATTGTTATGTACAGCTTATGTGAATAATGTAATTCAATTTTTTGTCTGTGGATAACAAATGAGGGACTATTATACTTCAAATCGTCATTTATTTTGATTTTTCTGATTGTTATGTATTGAGTATGAGAGACTTAAAAATTTGCGCCAAATGATCCACTTGTCCCACCATGGTGGGGTAAGTGGATCACCAATTAAAAAATCTGTTCTCGAAACAAATGTGGTGTGATTATGTATAATAAAAATGATATAACTCTCGTTCTTGTTATTAGTGCTAGTAATGTTACATTATAATACTTTAAAATTAAAAAAGTTTCTTTGTTTAATCAAAATATAATAAATGTATGTATATATTAATTCATACTAAATCTAACAAAAAAAAAACATTGACTCTAGAAAAATTGGAGAAAATTCATCCATTTATACGCATAAGTTGAACAGAAGTATTGTTGGATTATTCCTAACGATATTTTAGAAAAACACTCTTAGTTTAAAAATATTAATTACTTTCACTTTGGAATAACAAACTGAAATACTTCTATTTTATTTATGAACATATGTGTATCATCTGTCTAGAACAATTTCTATGGTCAAATAAGTTACGATACTAAGCGTTCAATTGGAAGGATTAGTATATTTTGCTCTTTTACAACTCAAACTTAGATAAAACACGAAAAGTTTCATGTACATTTTTGAAATTATTATTCTTATTATTTTTTTTATATGCAGAAAGGTTACTTTTAGGTGTATTAATTCATAATTTTCTATGTCAATTGACAAATTCAAGATGGGAATGGAAGAAAATAAAGGAAAACAAACATTTGCGGATATTAAAGCTTAATAAAATTCGCGTAAGCAGTCTGCCAATAATTGATAATAATTCTTGATCCACTTACCCCACCCATTAAAAAGTAGGGGTAAGTGTACCATCGTCTCAATATATGTTGTATTTATTTATAAAAATACATATTTTTCCATTGTCGATTCAATATTCAATTAGAACTGTAAAGTGCTCACCATGTGTCTGAAAAAAAAATAATAGAATTCCGATTTAAGACAGAGAATACAATGGATTTTTGATTGATGCGAAAACAATTTGAAATTAATTACTGTTTTGCCAGCCTAAACAAGTTTGCCTTGTGTTAGTGTACGTGTAGTACCAGGTTTTTGCAAGTAGTATCAGTGCGGGCATAAGAATATAACCTAAAACGAAGCATTCAACATATTCAGCATTATGCTTTATATTGACAAATGATCCACTTACCCCACTGATACACTTCCCCCACTGTACCTTATATGAATCTTTGGAAAATTCTTTATAGCAACAACTGGAGGAATCGATTGAGGAATTGCACTGTTTGGGATAGTTTTTGAAAAAATAAATCAAAGAAAAATAAATGAAGAAATTACGGGGGCACATGTGGAGAAATTCTCTAAGCATCATTCGAAAAGTCGCTGATGAATTTATGGGATAATGGTAGAGAGATCTCTATACAAAATTCTAGAGAACATCTTTGAAAGCATTTCAGATCAAAAACTCTTAGAATTACTGGGATATTTCTTTAAGCTTTTTCCCGAGGGTATCTGAGAAAAAAATCTAGATGAGCCTGTTGAATATAGTCGCATTATAGTCTCTGAATGTTACTGTGTAATAATTTTGCATCAGGATTAACTGCAAGTAATATAATGAATATAGTGAATTTGGAGACCATTTTGTTCAAAACAGAGACTTTAAAGATCTTCCTCCAAAAAATATGAACTTTGTCAAAACTTGCATTTGAAGTAGACACCAAGTATCTTAAAAAAAGACTCTGCAAGGCATATTTTTTTTGTATTTCATTAGAATTTCTACGAAAAACAGGAATGCTTAAAATATTCTGAGACGGGCTCTAAGCAGCTAGTCCTGGTCTGAAGAAAAAGGTCTTTTCAGAAGTTCCATTAAAAAGTATTCATTTTACTAGTGTACGCGTTAATCTTTTACATTAATCAATTACACTCGGAACATTTTCTTTGTTTCATGCATCAAAATACTGCTATTTACTTAAATTAAAGTTACTGAAACCTTTGGCTGTTTTTCAAAAATATTTCTTATTTTTTGAGGTATTGGGTGTTGAAATGCATTGTTTAACGAATACAGTCAACTTACGTGCAAGAACCCAGCTTATATGAAGATTGATTTGCTTAGTTTACTACAGAATTCAAAGTTAATTTGTCAGAGAATACTTTTCAACAAAATTTCATAAATACTTTCAAAGCTCAAAAGTTATTTGTTGTTGTATTAGAAAAGAATGGAACTACGAATTATCGATGGTTTTAGTACACTATGATAAATATATGGTGAATTATTTGAAAGCATTTCACAGAAAAACATCCCAAGTTTATTAATGAATTGTATCGTTCAAGTAACATTTTTAAAGCGGCGCAGCCGAAATTTTTTATATTAAATAGAGTGTTGCAAAATAGTTTTCATAATAGTGACACATTCAACCAATGATTACTGTTACAAAATTATTTCCCTGCGTGTAGCCTAAACTCCCTGAGAATTCCAGGTTTTTTCCAGGTTGAATAAAATTCCCTGAGTATTCCAGGTATTTCCAGGTAGTAGACACTCTGTAAAAATATATGTTAAAATACGAGCTTTCCCTTAAAGATCGAAAATATAAGGCGAAATTATTAGAAGGCAGAATGTCATAAAGCAGAATTCCATGAGGCGGAAAAGACCGAACAGGTAGAACTACCAGAAGGCGGAAATGCCCCGAAAGGCAGAAAGACACCAGAAGGAAGAAAACCCAAAAGGCAGAAAATACCGAAGTTGATAAACACTTAAAGGCAGAAAAGACCGAAAGCTGGGTGGAAAGAGGAAAGTCGAACTTTCGAAGACCCCGGCAACTTTTGAATGTTCTTTTGCAGAAAATGCTGAATGTCTTGTACCAGGCAAACGCTTGCTGTCCGCAATGAAAAACGTCCTCTGTTTACATTATATCTAGCAAAATATTTGCTATAGTGCTGACAGGGAGAACGAGTAGATTTTATGCTTGCATTTCGGTTATCGAGACATCAGAGGCATTCTACCACTTCTGTTTCTCAATGCGACTCAGCCACATAACAATCTTCAACTCACCTACAGTTAGTCTTTTTCACAAATCCAGTAACTGCTCGGTCAGTACTTTTCAGGGGAGCATGCCGGATTTCGAATTATGGTGTAGATTATTATTATTATTATTATTTATCTTTGTTAAGATGATTATAGAACAAAACCACACCTCGAATTTTCAAAAATTATCCGATTGGGCACCACCAAGCAAGCAAGCAATAAGATCGGTTTTCAACGCGAACGGTTATCAGATTCTCCAGACTTGTGTTTTGCAGTCCGTTTACGACTTTACAGTCAGTAACAAAAGTTAGTAACCAAGTACTGTTTTTTCTATACAAAATGCACAAGTTTAGAGATCTGTATTCAGCGTCTGGCACACACTTAAATTATTTTACCATAATCCATGAATTTCACCGTAATCTCGACAGCTGAACAGTTCGGTAAATAAAACACCGTAATTGCGTCGAAATTTAACAGATTCCGGTGAAATTTCACCGAACTTTTCAGCTGTTTGGGATTACGGTGAAATTCACGGATTCCTGTAAAATAATTTAAGTGCGCAGTCCGAATTTCCTGAAATTTAGATGACAAACTACAAATAACCTGAAGTTTAGTCTGGAGTTAAATCTTTACATTTCAATCATTTTGCAGAGTTTCAGAAGGTTGTTCAAAGACAAAAGTGAGTAACCTAGAGATTTTTTATTTTAATAAAAACAACTGTAAGTTGTAATGTTGTTGGTGAGTTCTGCAAATTTGCGTTGCTTCTGAAAGTGTATAATTTTGGCAAACAAAACAATCACCTACAAACTATCGTACCGTAAAATCGGGTGTAATTGATCAGAAGGGTGAAATTGATCATCGTATTACTCGATTTTATTTATTCCTAATGTAGCACAAATATCAATGTAACCTGCAGTAAATGAACGTTGTTTATAGTAACTATTGTCGAATTGTGTGTTGTGAAGTTTTTTGCGTTAAAGAATGTTTATTACAATGAAAATAATGTAAAACTTCAAAATCATGTACGGTGCAGTACCGTAATTTCGGGTGAAATTGATCATTTTTCACGGTTTCTCTAGTCTGTTTTCTATAATGTTAACGATGCCAAACAACTAAATGCGGGAAAACAAGTACGAAGGTGAGTCTCATCGACTTATGTACCAACATTTTCTAACAAATGTCATTTTAGTGTTAACAAATACCTCTAAAATAAAAAATCAGAGGATCTCATTTCGGGGTGAAATTGATCACTTGTCAATGCCATTATTGTTAGTTTCCAAAAACAATTCTATATGATAAATTTTGAGCTCCCTGAATGCCGAATATGCTTGTAAAATTCTTAACAATTGCAATATTTATATAAATAACGAATAGTTAAATTTCAAGAATTACGCGGAAAACGCCTAAATGTATGCAATTTTCCTTAAGGAAATCAATGATATCCAATAGAAATTCAATAATTTCAACCATATGAGCTAATTGGTACGAGTTTTGGTGATGAAATCTGGCTTGGGGATATATCTCAAGCATCCTCACAAACTTTCAGGTTTATACCATGTTTCAAATCCTTGCTTATAAATAGAAGTTCATAGCTGTTTGTCAATACTGCACAGTGCATGATTTTGAAATTTTACGTTATTTTCATAGTAATAAACATTCTTAACGCAAAAAACTTCACAACACACAATCCTACAATAGTTACGACAAGCAACGTTCATTTACTGCAGCTTACATTGGTATATGTGCTCCCATTACGAATAAATAAAATCGTTGTGTACGATGATCAATTTCACCCTTCTGATCAATTACACCCGATTTTACGGTATTGACAAACATCCATGAACTTCTAGTTCTAAACAATGATTAAACATGGTATAAACCTGAAAGTTTGTGAGGATGCTTAAGATATATCCCCAAACCAGATTTCATCACCAAAAACTCGTACCAATTAGCTCATATGGTTGAGATAATTGAATTTCTGTTAGATATCATAAATTTCCTTAGTAAATTGCATACATTTAGGCGTTTTCCGCGTAATTCTTCAATTTAACTATTCATTATTTATATAAATATTGCATTGTTAAGAATTTGGCAAGCATATTCGGATTCAGGGAGCTCAAATTTATCATGTAGAGTTGTTTTGAAAACTAACAATAATGTTTGTTAGAAAATTTCGGTACATGAGTCGATGAGGTTCACCTTCGTACTTGTTTTCATGCATTCAGTTGTTTGGCATTGTCAACATTATAGAAAACAGACTAGAAAAACTGTGAAAAATGATCAATTTGAAATTACGGTATTCCAGTTAAATTTTAAATTCTCTAGGTTACTTACTTTTGTCTCTGAAACAACCCTCTGAAACTCTGCTAAATGATTGAGATTTTAATGAATTACAAAAATTCAGCTTATTTGTAGTTCGTCATCAAACTTAAGGCCTATTCGGACTACCAGAAGCTGAGACAGAGATCCCCAAACTTAAGCGTTTTGTAATGGAAAACCAGCATATGGTTACTAACTTTTGTCACAATCGCAGCGTAAAGTGAGTTGGGGTTGTCCCTCCCCTCATCATCAAATCGCTTTTCAAATCCATCATGTTACAATAGTTCATTTTCCGCCTTTCGGTAATTCCTGCCCTTTGATCTTTTCCGCCTTTTGGTACATTCTGCCTTTCGATAATTTCTGTTTTCGGTATTTTCTACTTCGTGATATTTTCTGCTTTATGGTCTTTCTGCCGTATGATAAGATTAAATGTAACTATCATCCGTACCATCAATTCCTTCTTCTTTCCCTCAATGGTCTGCATTCCGACCTGGCAGACGTCATTATTGATCAAAATAGAAGATCACCACCATTTATACATTTAAGATGCCTGTTATCCCTATAGTGGTTTCTGCGCTCGTGTACATTACACGTTACATGTCCACCAATACTACTTAAAAAGTGCTGGTGGAAATATAAACAAAGATCAGCTGTTCCCAGCAAAATCAGACGGCAGTATTTTCAACCAGCAAATTGCGCACGTGTTCGTTACACCGCTCGGCGAGAGCTCAATGCATTCAGCTGGTTGGTTCCTCGTGCAAGTACAGCTAATCTGGCAATACTGCACTGATAAAATCCACATGCTCGATCTGTGTGTTTAAAATTATGGATCGATTCATGAACGTCCCATATCGATTTGCAATGATTTTCTTGCAAACTTCGTGTGTGTTACACATTAAATTCCTGTGTTTGCTTCATGGATTGATTCATCAACCGACAACAGGGATTCCATATTTTTTTCCACATAAGTTCCCGAAGCTTTCTCTTCAGATTCGTATGTGTCAACGTATGGACGCATAGATCATCACTCCAACACGGATTCAGTGTGTTTTGCTTATGGTTATCTTATGTCATAATCATCATGTTCAAGTTGGTCGATTCATTGATTTGCGCAATGAGATTGTTATGATGAAATCCATGAGCTATGCTATCGATTTCCATGTTCAAAGCTTTCTAAATTGTTTGTGATCAACCCATGGGATGCATAGTGAACTGAATTGCGGTTAGACCTCGTGTCGAACGACAGTCATCACATGCTTCCAAAGAGAAGAAGCAAATTTTGAAGCTGAAAGTGTTGGATGAAAATTTGTGAATTCGATTTTTCTTTTATTAGTGAAGTTGACCGATATACGAGAGTTCTACCTTTCTATAAGAAAACTTTGATTATAATGTATAGTTTAGTAGAAAAATCGGATTCCGCTAACAGATTTTCCTGGCTTTCAGTTTCGAAAAAAATGGAGTACTATGCTTATCTCTGGCTTCCCAAATTATGGATTTGCGGCGCCCCGCTTGTTGCTGGCTCACGGATTTGAAAAAAAAAATCAAGAGAGCTTGCAAACAAGCAGAGGAGCCTCGGATCCATATTTTGGGGAGCAAAAGTTTTTCTACCAAATTTCTTCTTTCAGTCCCTTGACATTTATGTTCTACCACACATGACTATCTAAAGCTACTACATTTCGAATTCAATAAGCAAATCAGTTGGTTTTCATGATTAAATATTTGGAAATTCATGTTTGTTTCACATGACAACCTAATGTTAATACACATGTTATTATACCGTGAAATCAATGGTGAAATCCATATGGCTACCACACTCAAATCATGTGGTTTTCCTCATTGCGCAAATCTATAAGTAAAACACACGACCTTGACGTGTAGATTTATCTCAGTGTGGAGTAGCAACCACGGGCTGTAGTCAAGTTCAAGCCAAAAAAAGAACCATGGATATTATTTTGAGCGATTTCACCTGGTGCTTAACTTTTAGCCGGTAGTTGTGAAAATTTTCAAATCTTGTGATAATGAAATTGAGTATATTTGTAGTTCACTGCCAAATTTTTTATGCCAGTTGCTCATATAGAAACAAAGTTACAGCATGCCAAAGTTGAGCATTTTGTATGAAAATTGGCTTTCACTACTATTATTCTGAACACAACTGTACGTCCAAAGCTGCTAAACCATTCATATTGTATATTGCAATACTAAATTATCCCAAATTTATGCATAAAAACAAAAAATATAAAAAACATACTCCGGATAGTCGAGTCTAAAATTCCGGATAATCAAATCCCGGATAATCGAGTCTCCCTATAATCGAGTCCACCTGTATTAGAATTTCATTTGGACCCTAGGTTGATGTCGGGCCTCTAACTGGCCATGACAAAATCACCAAAAAAATCCTCACAATTTTTTTTCAGCCCATCCAAAATCTTCAACTGGATTCGTCCAGTATTTGAACTATTTGCATTTTGGACTTTACTTTGGCCAGTGTATAGAACGAGGAGCGTTTAACGTTATTTATAGAGTGTAACGTTAATGTAAAAGTTAACACCACTTATGTAGGGTACTGAAGGGTTCAAAAACTTGGTTCGAATCAACCCTCCTTCTTTCCCTCTTTCCCCCACGGAAATATATAAAGGAAACACTTACCGTGCCGTCGTTCTCCACCAGGCATAGGAATACCACGTCCTCGCGCAGCAATCGAACAGCAGCATGCAGAGGATGTTTGGTTTTACTTTTCAGCATTTTGTACAGCAACGGACCGGACATGTGCTCGAAATCTTGCGGCGTCAGGTCGTCCCAGTGGGTGGAGATCAACCCGAACAGTACTCCAGCAGATTGGAGGCTCCCACATCTTCCGCGACACAGTAGAACCGGACGCAAGACCGCACCGAAACCGAAGACACCAGCGCACGCTCGCAGAGGCCCATCAGTCCGGGCAGCTTGAAACGGTGGGGACGTTTTCAGTAGGTCTAGGGCGAGCGAGTCGTGCTGGAGGTCTACAACGTCGGTGTAGATCCAACGAAGGAGCGCAAAGCCAACGTCGGCGTCCAAGTCGGACCAGTCTGGAATATGAAAAGTTAGGAATGATTAATCTGGATACATATCCTAGGCAGTTATCTCAGGACTAATAGCGACTGAGTTTCTAAAAAATAGGACCTTTGGAGAGCAAACAGGAACCAAATAAAGATCGGACTGAAAACAAGAAAAAAAATAAACCAAACAAGATTTCATGAGAATTTCTAGACATTTCTCCAAGGATATTTCTGAGAGTATTTTTGGAAATTCCTCGTGAAATTTCGACAAGTACTAGGTAATTTTGTTTTAAATTTTCTGTACCATATTTGACGCGGTTAAGAAAAAAAACACTTGTCAAATCGTCTAAATTTGTCCGATTTTGTTGAAATTTGAACCTATGCTAGCTCAACTATTATAGAATTAGGGAAAAATCAGTAAAACAATATTAAACGTTTTTTTCTTCATGTTTGATTGACTTTTTGTCGAACACATTAGGTTTCTTAATTGACGCATAAATTCTTCAATGTGCCTAATTTGACGCACTATGTTCCTTATTTGACACACTTACAAATAATTGCTGAAGTTCAAAATATACAAGCGTTTCAGTACTCAATAGTTCAATTAATAGAAAAAAACGTTTTAGAGTGGACATAACAGTTTGAACCTTTTGGAAAAAGTCCTCACCTCCTGACGCATATATTGAAGCATCCTTGAAACATTAGGGGTCGTCCATAAACCGCGATACATTGTACCATTTCTAACCCCTCTCAACCTTGGCCACATTTATTTTATGAAAAGTGCGAATATTTTGTATGAATCGTTGCGTTTCCCTGAACCTCCTCTTCCTAAAACCATGTCGTAATCTATGGATGACCCTTTACATGTGATTACATAAAGCATTGGGTTGTTCTGCGGACGGATTTTTTGAATGCAAGCACCATAAATATTTCTTTTCCTATTTTCGATTCAACAAAACATGCTGAACAAAATAGCAAATAATTAGGAACATTGTGTGCCAAGATTTCCATACAACAATATGTCTAAAACCTTTAAAATAGAAAAATTTCGACGTCAACCTATGAATTAAAGAATATTACTGACTGTTGGTGATGATATTGCTGTAAAACAGCACAATATTTTCATGAAAATGAATTAACAATATTTAGCACATTCACTGAAAAAATTGGCGCACTTGTCGGATGCATTTTCAAATATTTTTTACTTTTTGCCTATTATTAATCAAAAATACACTTTTTTTTTTTTTTTTTTATTAAAATCTTTCTCACAAATCATTGTTTATCATGGTCTAATCGCTTATCAAAGTGAATCCTTTGACCCAACGATCCTCCCCATTAACAAACATCCCTCCCAGTAACCTTTGTGGAGACGCAGATGCAAACACGGTCTCCAAATAGCAAAGGTTACACACTAACATTCCTTCCCTCAATCCCACCTGACTGCAAGGACGTGGCCGGCGCCGTTATTGACCTTGTATAAATAGAGGCACTGAATTATGCACACTGAAGAAGATTATGGCCAATCCCAGCTGAACTTCTAGTTGATTCTTTGTGCATTTTCACTGACTTCGGTCAATCACGGAATAGCAACCATTGATATGTGTAGTCAGTCTAAGCTAAGCTAAGCTAAGCTAATTAAAATCTTTCAATAACGTGTAAATGAAGATTAAGGAATAATTTTTTAATGCTATTCTGAACTAGAATTAATTTATAATAAAATTAATTAGAAAATGCGTCAAGTTTGAATCACTAGCGCCGCTACACAGTGTATGTGGTAGAACCCCTGAGGGTAGTAGCGTTTGAGTGCAAAATGTTTTCTTGGAGCGAGTTCGTGAGAAATCTTTAGTGGATTTAATTGAGGAGTCATAAAAAGAATTCCAGCAGAACTCTCCGGAGAAATCACAGGAAGAAGCTTTTCCTTGAGAAATAGAAGAAGAAGAAGCTTCAGAAGAACCTGTGGAATTGTCGCGTAAGAGTCTCAGAAGGTTTCTTTGGAGCCTCTAGAATTTAACACCAAAATTGACTGTAAACAAAGTGACTTCAGAGACAATTTTGCTTAAAAAGGGACTTAAAAGACATTCCATTAACATTTTCAAACTTTTTTGGAAAGTTGTACTAAAACAGTGACCAAGTCTCTAAATGGAAACCTGCTACCAGCCCTGTTATTTACTCACCCAGTTCAGTTTTGTCCGCTATAACTTCTTCGCGCCACTCTTCACTGCGGGCGTTCAGCACAAACTTATGCGCCGGCATGGTTTTGTCTTCAGCTTGACCGTTATGTCCGAGTAGGTCTTCCGTCCGTACAGGGTGGCAACGGTCATCACGAGGCGGGACACGAAGCTGCTGAATTCGCCCAGGTCGTGGTCATCGCTGGAGGCGGGCCGCTTTGCTGTACTTGCGTTCCAGTTCCGCATAGTTCTTCTGCAGCTTAGTGTACTCTTCTTTGAGCAGCTTCAGGTGCTTCTCTAGCTTGGCAGAATCGTTTGATGAGGCTGAAAAAATGGATATCTTAATTATAACTTTGTGTACAATCAGTAGTCAGATCTGTTCTACAACAAGGTGTCAATTATTTTCTATCCATAATTCCTCAGTTGCCTATCATTCGCAGGATGGTCCAGAAATCAAAATTTCGCGTTTATATTTAAGGCTAAGTAGCCCGTCATTCGTTTTGGCAGCCATGTCGATTTTGTAGCTTGAACAAAATACAGCTTTACCATTCGTGTCTCAAGAATCAAATTATGTGTCTCTAGTAGATTTGGGGTTTCTGAATCTAATGCCGTTCTCAGAAATGTTCCAGCACGTCAGGATTTATATCTACAGGTCGCCAATGTTTAAAACACTGGTTTGATTGATGTTTACTTGTAATTTAAGGTATGATTTATCGAAATTGTTCGTGATTCAAATCCATCAAGTATGCAAAATAGGCCTTTAACTTTCATTTCAGATATAATTTGGTTGAAATTGCACGATTAAGTTTCGATAAAATCGATTTTCACAACATACTAACAGTCTTCATACAAAACTCTTCGTTTCTCTTATATGGAAATATACAATACTTTTCTAAACCATCCAAAAAAAACTTTTGAGCATCAAAAACAATATGAACTTTGTTGATAAGTATTGTTATACACAAGAAGTATGAGTTCTAAGGCAAATTAAGCAAATAAATTGCCATACAAGCTGCCAAACTTGCATGCAAGTTGGCTGAAATAGCTGAATTTAATATTTTCTACATCCAATATCTCAAAACTTAGACGTGCTACGATATTTTTGAAAACGGCAATGGATTCAGCAATGTTTAATTAAGTAAATAGCGGTATTTTGGTGCTCGAGACAAATCCGTGTTCCGCAGTGTAATGATCATTTTATTGGCTTTTTTCGGTGAACGCGATACTACTAGTAGTGACCGACGTTCCAAAATCTAGCCGTTCAAGACCAGACGTCAGGCAACAATTTGACGTTTCGATTGTGCTGTTCGTATATGGCCCTCTGTTAGTTTTCAACTTCTATTCATTTCTCCCATCGCTCGCTTGCAATTCTATCCATCATATTCTTTCATTACTTTCCGTCTTCCTTCTACTTTGAGTAGTATCGCGTTAACCGAAAAAAGCCAATAAAATGCTCATTATGATAAAGTCATGCGGTGATTAAACGTTCGAAAAAAAAATGTATGAAGATTGAGTATGCAATTGCTGTGTGAAACACTTTATTTTTCCATAGAGGTGATAATGATGTATACTCAGAAATCTTCCGTTCAATTAATAATTATTAATTATTTTTTTACTTATCTCGTTTATTTGGCAGGGTCAGGCGCCGTAGGGCATAACAAAGCCGAATTTTTTTCTTTTTTCACATTATTTACATTTTGAATTTTGTACTTATTTTAAAAACTATGTTAGTTTGGTAAAGTTTTAAGGTTAGGGAATACATTTGTAACAGGAAAGGAAAGGATTTTTCGGGATTTCTTAAGCTACTTAGACTACTAAGCTGATGAAACTTGAAGGGACAGGATATCCAGATCTGTAATGAAACTAAACTGAAACGGTTTGTGGGAGCTGGTAAGCCACACCGCAAACCCAGAGATTGCTTTCTGAGAGCCCAATACGGTGCGCGTTTAACGAATAGTGATTGGACATAAGCCGACACATGACACGAATGAAATCACGGCTCATGCCAAACCCTTTAAACCATGTTTTTTACGACACCTGTGGAAATATGGAATTCAGCCATCTACCCATTTCTCCGTCTCTCCATTTATGTTGCCAGCTGGTCAAGGTCTCCCGAAGGACCAATGCAAAAAAAAATCATCGAAGGCGATTTGACGCTCGTAAACATCGCCTTCTTTAGCGCCTACCTTAGCCAGAGAGTCCACTTTCTCATTGCCCGGAATGGAGCAATGGGAAGCGACCCAAGCTAGGGTAATAGTGTAAGAGCGATTTGACAAAGCACTCAATGCCTGGCGTATTCCATTCAGGAAGTACGCTGAGTGCTTCACCGGCTTTATTGACCGAACAGCCTCCAGAGAGCTTAGACTGTCGGAAATAGCATAGCATAGACTGACTGTACATGTCAATGGTTGCTACTCCGTGATTGATCGGAACTGGTAAGAATTGCACAACGATCCAAATGAATAAGGGATGGGAGTTTCCGCTTACTCTCGAAGTGCAATTTTAGCAGATCTAATATTATTGATCAATAACGGCGTCGGCCAAGTCCTTACAGCCAGTTGGGATGGGGTAGGAATGATAGGGTGTAATGATTGTTGCTTCTAGAGACCGAGAATACCTCTGCATCTCCACAATCACCACGGGAAGGGTGTTTATTAGTGAGGGAGGAAAAGATCTGGGAGTCACCTCTGGTCGGTGATGCGATCCACGGACAAGGGAGAAATATACGACTTATATTTAAAGCTAGTTTTGTATTTTTGTCTCGAGAAGTGTTTGGTAGAAGCTTTAAAAAATACGCCATATACGGTAATCCATTCTCGACTGAACACAAAACTGACACTGACAGCAAAACTTCTTGGCGAACACAAACCGTCTTGCTTGGGCCTCCCAGTAAGACGCTCCAAAACAGGAAAAAAAATCGGCGACGAAACCACGCGCGAAACCGTGAGCAAAATCTATCGGACGACGCAAAACCGAACTGTCTTGCTTGGGCTTCACGAAGCACTACCCAGCAAGACGCTCCAAAACAGGGAAAAAAATTCTCCGGCGACGTAAACACGCGCGAAACCGTGAGCAATATCTATCGGACGACGCAAAACCCACAGAGAGCTTAGACTGTCGGAAATAATGAAGAAGTGCTCGGGTGGGAGAGAACTGATGTACTCTAAGGTGTTATGCATAGCTGCTAGCTCAACAACATATACAGAACATGGCATTTGAAGCATGAAGAAGGCGCTATGAAGAACGTTGTAGCCTAGCGCGATGCGAAGACAGCGGTACTAAATCCGCTGTATCTTCAGCATATGTGTTTTCGCCGCGGATTGAAAACAAAAGCTACCGTACTCTCAGACCGACAAGATGGTTGTTTGGTACAGCTTGATCAGATCTTCCGGATGGGCTCCCCACCATTTTCCGGTTATAGTTCGCATGAAGTTGATTCGTTTTTGGCATTTCTGTATCAGATACACAATGTGTTTCCCCCAGGTGCATTTGGCATCGAACCAGACCCCGAGATATTTAGAAGACAAGCTATGAGTGATTGTCTTACCCATGAGTGTAAGCGGAAACTGCGGTTTGTGTTTCTTTGAAAAGACAACCATCTCAGTTTTCTCTGCAGAGAATTCGATACCCAGCTTCAAGGCCCAAGTAGACAAATTGTCCAGAGTATTTTGTAAGGGTCCTTGCAGTTCGGCTGCTGTTGGTCCTGTGACAGACACAGTCGTATGCAAGCTGTCTTAACGAGCAATTTTCCAAGAGACAGTCATCAATGTCTCTCACATAAAAATGATAAAGAAGGGGACTCATAAATGAACCCTGGGGGAGACGTGAAACTGTCAAGTTGCCATAGTAAAACTCATATGCTGCTCGGACAACAAATTGTACAACAAATTGTTCAAAATTGACGAAAGGCCACTTGCGTGAAATTTGTCTGAAAGGACAGTAGAAGCATTAACCTAAGAATGCTAATGTCGCTGCTGTTCGTGTTACCAACATCTAGTTTGCCACGAACTGACAGCCTGAGTACCGGGCATCAAAGTGTCAAATCAATTATAAAAACATAAACAACGACAAGACATTGAACAAACAATGAAAAACCATAATTAAAGGTAATAATAATTAAAAACAGTTTTGTAACAACAGCGCTACTAGCGTTCTTCTACTAATATTTCTATTGAAAGGACATCAACACAAACTGAGTCAAAAGCACCCTTAATATCCAAAAACACTGAACCCATTTGCTCCTTTTGGTCAAAGGCAAGTTAAATTTCTGAAGAAAACAGCACAAGACAGTCGTTCGTTCCTTTGGCTCTGCGAAAACCAAACTGCGTATCTGACAGCATGCCATTCGATTCAACCCATTTATGCAGTCGAAATCATCTTCTCTAACAACTTGCGAATACACGACAACATCGCAATTGGCCGGTACGAATTATAGTTCGTCGCGGGTTTCTGAATGGCTATTACTCTCACCTGCCTCCAGTCATCCGGAACAATGTTACACTCCAGAAAGTGATTAAACAAATTTAATAGGCGCCTCTTTGCGACGTCAGGGAGGCCCTTAAGCAAATTGGACTTGATTCGATCCATTCCTGGAGCGGAATTGTTACATCAAAGGAGAACAAGTGAGAATTCAACAATCGAAAATGGTCTATCCATGGCGTCTCATAGTTGAAGAATAGCGCTCATAGTTGTCTCATAGTTTCAATATATTGAACCACGTCTACCTTGGATCCTTGCTGACGTCTGACAATAACGTTATCCGTGAAATACGTAGGCGCATCATCAATGGAAATCGGGCCTACTATGGCCTCCACAAGAAGCTGCGATCAAAAAAGATTTACACCCGCACCAAATGTACCATCTACAAAACGCTCATAAGTCCTCTACGGGCATGAAACGTGGACGATGCTCGAGGAGGACATGCAAGCACTTGAGAGTCTTTGAACGTCGGGTGCTTAGGACGATCTTTGGCAGTGTGCAGGAAAACGTTGTGGCGACGAAGGATGAATCACGAGCTCGCCCAACTCTACGGCGAACCCAGTATCCAGAAGGTTGCCAAAGCTGGAAGCATACGATGTTCAGGGCACGTTGCAAGAATGCCGGACAGCAACCCTGCAAAGATGATGTTCGCTTCGGATCCGGTTGGTACAAGAAGGCGTGGATCGCAGCGAGCTAGGTGGGCGGATCAAGTGCGTATCGATTTGACGAGCATAGGGGACAACCGAGGATGGAGAGATGCGGCCACGAACCGAGTATTGTGGCGTGGAATTGTTGATTTAGTTTTATCTGTTTAGATGTTAACTAAATAAATGGAAATGAATGATTAACAAAAACCAAAATAATTTGTATTCCTTTGTCAATGCCAGAATTGGCTTTTGAGGTTTTGTTTTTCTTTTAAGATAATTTCTAGAAAGGCTTAGAGCCAGGATTCAATTATTTTTTTTTTTAATTGTTTGAAAAACGTTTTCATAGCAGGATCGCGAGTGCGCTCTAATTGACATCTCCACACGTTTTCAGATAGCCACGGGCCCAGATAGCCGTAGCGGTAAACGCGCAGCTATTCAGCATGACCAAGCTGAGGGTCGTGGGTTCGAATCCCACCGGTCGAGGATCTTTTCGGGTTGGAAATTTTCTCGACTTCCCAGGGCATAGAGTATCATCGTACCTGCCACACGATATACACATGCAAAAATGGTCATTGGCATAGTAAGCTCTCAGTTAATAACTGTGGAAGTGCTCAAAAGAACACTAAGCTGAGAAGCAGGCTCTGTCCCAGTGGGGACGTAACGCCAGAAAGAAGAAGAAGAACACGTTTTCAAGACGGATCAAGAGTTTAAGATCGTCGTCTATAATCACGGTTTCAATTTTACTTCATATTTTGGTATTGCAATGCACTTTGCTTGAACAATAATATTTGTTAAAGTTTCAAGAGCATTGACAATATCAAGTTTTGTTTGTAAAGAAATGTTAACAGTAATCGATATATGTTTTATATATATTCTAGTCGGCTCGAAAATAAATTAAATTGGAGCTGATAGGATTGATAATTGCCTCATGGGATATTTGAAATGTAACAGGGACATGATCAGTACCGTAAAATGGGGCGAATAGAAACACTTTCCGACATGTTTGAATGTGTACAACTAAAACCGTGTGGATAAAATCCAATTTTATTTGTCTTAAATATGGGTCGCGTCTTCCTTTGCTAAGACCCCAATAACTGTTAAAAAATAAAAATTATATCGTACAAAGATTTATGAAAATGTTGTATGTTTCTATTCACCTCGCAATGGGGCGAATAGAAACATTGTTCAGTAAATATCAATACTTTTTTATTTAAATGGGAAAATAAACACATTTTTAACTGCATCTTGAAGAAATATCAACATGTATTTACTTAGTGAAGAAAAAAATTAAAAATTTTGAAACCAAGTTCAATTTTAGATCATTTTTGAAATCAGCCAAAATGGCGGATGTTTCAAGCTCAATATTTTCTTCTCAAATTTTTAATGAAAAATGTAGCAAATTTTTTAATTTGAAAATAGTTTAGCGATACTCTGTTGTTATTGAACTAACGAAAAAAAAATATTTCAGTAGGTTTCTAAAGTTTATCATTGCATAATAGTCGTATTTTTAACTAAAGGTCGCTTTGTTTCTATTCGCCCCGTTTTACGGTATCAAACTCAGCATGAGTAATCAGTTGGCTACAAAGGTGACTAGAGTCGATTAAGGGGACACGGGAGACCGTGTTATTTTCCCTATCTTTTGTCTCACTCTAACAATTATCATCAAAACTTTGTGGATGCAAATCTCGAGTTCTAGTGAACCGATGAAGCTGAAAATGTATTGGGTTGTGCACTACATATATAGAATCATAGTGATACATTTTTCGCATCGATATATGGAGTGATTCTTGGGATTTGCTTCTTCAAATCGATAGGGTGATTATGATGACGTCCCGTGCGGCCTTAAGACCAAATCAATCGTAGATGGGTTTCTAGAAGAGGAAAAACATGTAGGGCTATCAGGGTATTGAATTGAAAAATATCCTGAAGAGTACTCATTAAACCACACAAGTAGGAAATTCCGCGAGCTAATGTGAACTCTTCAAGGAATTCTTTGAACCGATGGTTTGGACCAGTACAGGAAACTAATTCTAACGATTTGTAGCTCCAAAACCCGCCGTATATTCATTTTTGAACCGGCGAATGTTTACAATTTTTTACCGGACGAGTGATAAGATAACGTATTCATGCGGAGAGCAGAAAGAGAGGATAAAGACAATATTATATTGCTCAAAATCATAACACATCAGCATAAACGCCTCTCGCCGTGGACGTTTCGCTTTTTCCATACAACCATGCCTAAGCGGATGGGTGGGGAATCTGGAATGTCTAGATATCCATGATATGCGTAAGGCTATCAGCAATCAAACTATATTGAATAATTTACACATCTAATTAGTGAACGCTTCGGCATATAACTACGGTATGCTACAATTTGCTTTCGAAAGCCAACCGAACTTATCACTCTGGAATACACTGACTGATGTTTGGTCCCCAGGAAGAACAAATAATCGCAGTTTTTGCCACATCCACCAAACGTACCCATCATTAGCAGGCAGACTTCAATAAGCGGGCTCGTACTCCACTGTAATCGCGCACTTTTATCACCAAAAAAGCAGCCACAATCACAAGAAAAACATAACTTTTATGAAGCGGAATTCAGTTTTTTGTTGTTCTCTGTTGATCAAACACTGCACAAAATGTTAATGACTGGCTGGATGACAAGCTGTGCAGTGACAGCTACTGATGATGATGATGGAGAAATTTTGAATCTGTCACTGCGTGACAATTAGCGCGGACATGAACCTACGCTGATAAAAATGAAATTCTGCATACGCAAATAAGTTTCTACTCACTCGATGAGTTACGATGAGTTTTCGCTAATCTCAGTTTTTTAAATCCAGGGCTGCTCAAAGCCCAACGGCCCGCGGCTTCATTTTATACAGCCCACGAAGATTTTTAAGACTCTTCCTTCATATGGCCCGTTGAGTGCTCTACCAACTTGAAGTAAGAACATATCAAGACTAAAAATTAACAAATATAAACAAATCGAGATTTTCATTACAAAGCATTCGTTTTGCAGATGCTATACTGTACGGAGATTTCCATATTGGACACGGCGGTTCTAAACCGCCGTTCCTCAAATCGCCGTCCAAATCGTCGGTCGATGAAAGAGAGAGATGTATTCGAAATCGACTGATTCTCTGACATTTTTGTATACACCGTTGCCGTTGGTGCAACACGTACGCGAGATTGCCTTTTCACTACCACGATTTTTGTGTGGTTTGTTTTGATTCCTCTTGACAATTTTTTTATGTTGCTTATGCTACGAGCTGGATGGAACAACCCGGTGCTAGGCAGCCATGTTTTCGTGGTCAGCATCAAACTCAAGAGCAACAACGTACAATGGCCTAATCATATTAGGGATTTTTTTCCTCCAATACTAAAATGTGTTTCTAGCTAATCACATCAACCCAAATCGACTTGCTGTACTGCAATACAATAGTTTGCAACCGTTTGTTTGTTCGAATAACTGTTGTTATGCGAGAAAAGAAATTTTTCGGAGAAAAAGATTTCGCCATCATCGATTGTTATTCCTCAAACGGTTATTTGTTTACAAACATTGAGCTGTCAGTGGGAACCACTTCCTAGTAGGAACCAGAGATGTTTGGGATGGAAGCATATTTTGAGGGGCGTTTTGATGCATATTTGGAAAATTTTATTTTGGGAAATTTTTAATTACTTAAATTTCAATCAAATCTCGAAAACGTATTCATACAGACTCAAGTGAAAAAGTATACAAACTTGCTTTATCGATCCTATGTGTTTCGCAGACAAAATTCTACGCGTAACGCTCTGAACCAACTCGATTTTTCACTTTTGGAACGTTTAATTTCCGGATTTACAAAACGACGAAAGTAAGATTTTCAACTTTCGCAACCTAACCACTACTTTCGCCGACCCGCTGTATGGAGAGACAAAGTGACTTAACCCCGAATCAAAACAAAACACTACTTTAGTCGATTTTACACTGGTTGAAAAACGTCGCAAGTAACTGAATAAAACGGCTTATAATTTTGTCATAAAATTCTTGTGTGAAATAATAGGAACTCCATAGTTTTTTAACGCGAGCTCATTGTATGCAAAATTTAAGAAATGTACACGTCGAAAAAACGTTAAAAAGGTGATTCATTTTTAAACAGTTTTAGAAGACAGGTTGTGATTCTTCTGAATTAATTTTCTCAAAACCGTATGGAAGTTACTTACGTCGATTTGAAAAAGTAATCGAGAAATATTTAGAAATGTGTTCAAAACTGGACTTCAATGTAATGGATATATCTAGAATCGTCTATTCACATATGTTTTATGTGAATTGTGAGTAACTGCGAGCCTCAATCCTATACGCTTCCAATCGCAAAACGCAACATACTGTTAGCCATCTATACTTTGGTAGCGCAACTAGTCAGATGATGAGAGATTTGATTTTTCACGCATCCATCACATGCCGCTGTGGGGAAAAATGTTTTATTTTCCTGATAATAGACGGTTCACAGTGAAACATGAAACGAGTAGATTAATATATAATCCGTCGTTTCAAATAGAAACGTTAGCTTGATTGCGCCTGTACTATAGGCAAGAAAAACAAAGTGCTCGAATCAAATTTGTGTGTGTGTATGGGTAATATTTAAGATAAGATAAAGTGGGAGGAGAAAACGACGATCAACAGGAAACCCGGAACAGATGATGATTTGTGACGGGAAAATTTTATTTATGGAAAAGGAAATCAAGTGAGAACCGGAAACCCTGAAATTAAGAAATATATTAATAAAAAGAAAAGAACAGAAATTTCTTGGTTGGTCGGGGAGATCGAGTTGATCTTTCCCATTCGGACCGCCGAGCTGAAAAGTTATAAGCTGAAATATTAAGTGCAGTGAGAAAATCCAGAGTAAAATTAAAAGTGTGTTATAATGAAAAGAAAGAGAAAAGAAAGTTTTATTAACCAAAATTCCTATTATTACAGAGTTTTAAAGATTGCAAGTAAATTAAAATTATTAAAAAATCGTGAGTCGCGCAATTGAAAGTGTAAATAATTGTAAGCTAAATTGAAAAACTAAAGTAAAGTGATTAATTATATTGAACTATATTATTTTAGAAAAGGCAAGTTAGATCGTGAGTCGAAAAATATAAAATTAGTGCGAGAAGAGAAATCGAAGAACAGGTAATGTGGTGAAAATGATTGGAATTGTGTGTTCGGTCCTCATGGAATTTTTTCTTGGTGTAGCCACAACCCGGTGGCGAATCCACCTTGGGGTCTTTGCCACGGAATCGGAATTCGAAGGTAGCTGGAGAAAGGTGTGAGTGTGGCATCAGAACCGTGAAGAATCGGATCAATCGGTGGTGGTATCAGGCGTGATTACCCTGGGTGTGCTTATCGTCTCGTGGTGGTATACCACTATAAGCACATTCGGAGAGCGTTGGTCATCGGCAGAGATTGCTCGGCCCACGTGCGTCACACGCTACACTTGAACGCTGAATCGTGGAAAGGTCCTTAGGGGGAAAGTTTTCCCAACGCCAGCGTGATCAGCCCGACTCACGTCCACGTCCCAAGATCGGAGGTCCTCCGAAATAATACCACCCACCGACGCCAGAACGAGAAACCACGCCGACACGATCTGAAATAGTATTGGAGCCTTCCCAGCGTCTCCTCTATAGCGCTCCTTCTCGACGCTCGATCGGAATCGAGCGTGCTGTCGCGATCCCGCCAGCGTCGCCGCTACCCCATGCGCCTCACCTCACCCACTTCCAAACCCGACGCCTGCATACCCGAGTTATCAGCACGGTGATACCCCACGAGATTTCGCCGACGCCAAGCCGATGTGCTACTATCGGCTCCATCGGGGTTGAACCAACACGATCTCCATCGGTCATCTCGATAACGAAACCACAGCACGGTTGAGGTAGGACCGAATCGACATCAACTGTAAGTAGAGACCCGCTGACACACACCATTACACCACACCAAAGTAGGGAATATTTTTGTGATTAGTAGGGGAAAAGACCAGGGTTAGAGGGGTAGGAAGACTCACGTAGAACAAACAACACGAAGGGGAGTGACGTCACGAGCAGGGACTGAGTGACCATCGAGAAGTTCGGTACCGTAGGCTAGCTCTTGCTCCGGGAGAACTTTCGATGGTTAGTCAGTAAGAAGCTGTCTCTTACAGGAGGTAGATCAGGGGACTGTATGATCGAAGCTATGAAAAAAAAACAAATTTTAACAACAAAACGATCTTTTCTCTAGTTTGTTTTTAACGAGAGTTGAAATAAAATTTTGATTTTCTCTATGCAACTTAATTCATAAACGGATCAAAAATTTTCGGGAAATCGTAGGAATTTTATACCGGAATTTGGGAAATTATAGGATTTTGGACTTGGGAGTGATTTTGGAGTTTTGGGAAAAACAAAGAAGGATTCTGTTGTTGGGTAGAAGCATAGCTTGCCGGGCACTCGTGATCGGAATTCTTGGTAGACGACTCCGTCGTCTGGCGCTAAAGCCAAGGATTTTAGGACCCCTAGCAGGATCCTCCTTACAAACAGTTAGGCGGAAAAGGTAGGAATATCCATTCTCTATGTTCTACATACGTTTGTTTTTTGTATTATTGCACTACTTTCATAAAAATTGAGATCCGGCTGGTAGGAGCACTAGTTTGAGGTTGGAAAACCAAGATATGTGAGGTTAGCTTCATTGGAACTTTCGCCTGAGCGATTTTTGCGCTTGAATAAAACACGCTTCGGGACATTCTCCGCTGCCTCTAAAAATACCATTGGGTAGATAAATGAATTCTCTACCATTGGATCTCAATTTCATACATAAGTGAAGTAAGCGGTGAAAATAAATATTTTGTTCCGAATTTTTTGAAACCATGAATGAGTTTGACATTGCTCTCGTCAACCATCATCATGACGACAGCAGCACACCCCCCGGACGAATTGGGTCCTAAAATTTGTAATGAAATCTTGTTTTTATTTAATAACACGAAAAAGCATGTTACTGTAATTGCTTTAGCAAATTTTCCCGGTCAAATAATGGCTATATCATGTTGAAACTTTAATTTAAAAATTTGGTCCATAAATGAACCTTGACACTTTTGATCATGTTTGACGTTCGCTTAGTCGACAAAAACACCACAGGGGTTTTAGTTCGACCACTGGGGTTGTTCCTATCTGACATTTCGTAAGGGACACGGAAAACAAAATACACCCAAAATTTGAGTTTAGGCCAAAGGATGTGACAAAATCTAATAAACATGTTTTTGGGCTTAAATTAACGGAAAACATTAGAAAATTGAGTAAACATGTGTTTTTGGCCTAAACTTAAGCGTTTGGCACTAAAATTGGGACAGGGCTTTAGGACCCAATTGTCGTATTGGGAGCGAATATAAATATCTATTTTTTTTTTATTTTTGCTGTGCGTGAGTCACTTATGTGACAAAACAAATATGTAGGTGTGGGTGTTAGGGGCATAATGAGCACACGGGGCGAAATGGACACTCCCTTATTCTCTGAGAATACGCATATTTCAGTGAAATTTTATAGGTAGACTGTCCGAAATCTATATTTTATATAAACTCTTTGACAGTATAGAAGTCCATGCTTTGCTTCATTTGTCCTCTGAAATTCTACTATATTGTTTTCTCAGCTTCAAATTAGTTTATAAGCAAAGCGTAAGAATTTAATTTTAGAGCAAAGTAACTAACCTAGAGAAGTTTCTTCTTGCTAATGTGATAGGGTGATCGTGGTGGCGCTGTTATCGCTAAGTTCCCATGGTAATGTCTGTGGTGAATATGAAACATTTCAAGATACTTATATTCACCACTGATTGCAGCAATACGTTGTGTGGTGGCGCTAGTGTTTTCAACGTGTTTTAGTTTGAATATTTACACAAGTTTTCAGAACATTTTTGTTCTAGCATAAACATCTGTTATCTGTGACACTTTTACATATCAGTACGTTTTGACACCTTTTTAGGTTTTCACTAAATTCCACGAAAGTGTTTATTTTACCCGGATATTTTTTTATCAGTCGTGTTTTGTACCCAATTTTTTATCTCGTTTTTCTAACATTTGATAATATATTTTCTTATCATGAATGAATGCAGCACATCATACTAATTACGAACTTGGAAACCAGCCGAGGGTTACTGAAACATATAGCCATTCTATGGTCTTAAAATAAGCATTTGCCTAATGTGTCCATTATGACCCTAATCATCCTATTCATGATTATTTTGCATATTATAATATTTAGGCTTTTAGTAAATTCCCATGAAATGTACAAACTATATGTTTATGTTTGCCTATTTAGTGATGCACCCTTCTTTCAGTCTTATCTTATTAATGACATACACGCTAAGATGAGAATACCCATAAATGGGTATTGCAATCATTCAAATTTGAGTTCTTGCCATGTTACCCATAATATGAGTAAAAAATACTTATAAAAAGCAGTAAACTTTACTCATATTATGGGTAAACAGCCTTTACCCATATTTGAGTGAAAATTTGAGGACTTCGCCATTTTTTATTGTCTTCGTGGAAAATACATCAACTTATAGTGTATATTATTTTGTTCATCAACTGATTTATGGTCATGATTAATTTAAATCGAATAAAAAACATATTAGAAAAGGTAAGCTACATTCGAATAGATAGCAATATGCCCAGAAGTCAATATACTGAGTACTTGTTTCCAGGCACAACAAGAAATCTCCTCCAAGAAACTCTACTCTCGCCCTATTTTAATAACCGGGGAATTTTAATAACCGGGGAGCACATAATTCGGCCAAATACAAATCAAACACTGGTAAGTAATAATATATTTAGTTACTCGATGTAATCATAGTAAAAGTGGTGTATTTGCTTTTTTTTATAGAATAGGATGTTGCAGAAGGAAGAACAAAGGCCGTTGAAGATCAATTCTATGGATATTCCACTACCGATCCAAGCTACCAGGACGACATTCTTAGAATAGTGTTGCTTCTTCATTATTATGGTTGTTAAAAATAAATACTTTGAGTTCTAATCATCGCAAATTTTCAATTTATTTGATTTTCTTCAGAAGGAAATAATTTCCAAATTACCCATAAATGAGTAAAGAAATCCTGTTTTTTCAATTCTGAACATGTACCCATATTTGGGTATACCTATATGATGCTTTACCCATAACTAGGTAAGTGCACTTTACTCATAAAATGAGTGTGTGCACTTTTAGGCTATTATGGGTAAACTTTACTCATATTTGGGTAGACTGATCTTAGCGTGATAGGAAAAATATATCGATGGAGAGCTCATGTAGCATAAGGTCATTTGGTATAAAGCCATTTGCCATAATTATATGAAACACTGAGCGGTCATTTGGCGTAAGGATCACTAGGCATCCACCCAACTAACAATTTTAGCGCTATAAGCCAAGATTATTTGCTTTGTGCTGTATAACAGTTGAATTGAAGCAGCGAATGCAGCAAAAAATGAAAGCTGTCAAAAATAGAACGATTAGCGTTAATACAGCTGTAACGCAAACGTTTTGCAGCTACAAATCTTAGCAGAATAAATTTCGTCTGTTATCGCTTTTGCTGCTTTAAAAGATAGCAACCTAATGATGTGGAATAAAACTCGCCATCATCAATCCGGCTGCTTCTATACAATATGTTATGCTGCTCAATATATATTTAAGAAGCGCCTTGTCGTTAGTTATACAGCGAGCATACAGCAGTATGCTGTAAAACAACAACTTGTGGCGCATCTACTCAGCTTGTTGGATGTAAACATTGCGTTTGACGTTTCGCACCCTTTTACAGCCTGATGAAGTGGTGTAAGCGCGGCTATGACATCTTTTACGATCATTATAAAATATTGTGTGAACCGTTTTCGATGTAGAACAAAACGGTGTGTTTTCTTTGCCTTTCGATATAGATTGTGGTGGCAACAAGGACAGCGTCGAGACTTGTGGATGCAGAGATCGTGAGTTCGATTCCAAGCGGTGGCAGGTAACGAAGCTGTATAATGATTATTCAACAGTTGCGAAATGGTTGAGAAAGCGCCTTCCGAAGATGTTACACAGCTACTTGTCATATAACTGTCGAGATAGAGCAATGATCGGTATGAATAAGAGCTGCCAACACAGCTTAAAAGTAGCTGAGTAGATTCGCCAGATTTGTTGGTAAAAGGATCGCATAGAAGCTTTCGATCGTATGTACAGCGCCTTTACTCAGCATAAAGCCGTATAAAGAGGGCCTAGAGAATGTTTACATTTGCACTAAATGTTAGTTGGGCAGCTATACACTCAAAATAATCCAAACGTGATTGTTACGTGAAAACAAACGTGATTTTTTTTCCATCGCAATTTTCACGTAGCTCTTACGTAAATCATAGGTAGCCCAGAATGAACGCATGAACTTTTAAAGAGGACGAGCTGTTTAATTTTCTTACGGTTAATAACGTGCATATAGCAGTTATTACCGAAACGTATTTAAAACCTGGATCTAAACTCAAAAGAGATCCTAACTTTTTTGTTTATCGTAATGATCGATTTGATGGGGCATGTGGGGGAGTTGCAATCATCATTCATAGGCGTATAAAACATCAACTGTTTTCATCATTTGAAACTAAAGTTTTTGAAACTTTAGGTGTTTCTGTTGAAACACAGTTTGGTAAATATACTTTCATAGCTGCCTATTTGCCTTTTCAGTGCTCTGGACAGCAAGTTAATTTGCTCCAAACTGACTTGCGAAAATTGACTCGCAATAAGTCAAAATTTTTTGTCATTTGGTGACTTTAATGCCAAACATCGGTCATGGAATAATACTCAAAGTAATTCCAACGGCAGAATTTTATTTGATGAGTGCTCTTCAGGATATTTCTCAATTCAATACCCTGATAGCCCCACATGTTTTTCCTCTTCTAGAAATCCATCTACGATTGATTTGGTCTTAACCGACTCTAATCATCTTTGTAGCCAATTAGTTACTCATGCTGATTTTGATTCTGATCATGTCCCTGTTACATTTCAAATATCCCAAGAAGCGATTCTCAATCCTATCAGCTCCACTTTCAATTATTTACGAGCCGACTGGAATATATATAAAACGTATGTTGACTCTAATCTTGATGTTAACATTTCTTTAGAAACTAAACTTGATATTGAGAATGCTCTTGAAACTTTAACAAATTCCATTGTTGAAGCCAGAAGCATTGCAATTCCAAAATGTGAAGTAAAATTTGAATCCGTGATTATAGACGATGATCTTAAACTCTTGATCCGTCTTAAAAACGTGAGGAGAAGGCAATTTTAACGCACTCGCGATCCTGCTATGAAAATTATATGGCAGGATTTGCAGAAAGAAATCAAGAAACGTTTTGCTCAATTAAGAAACAAAAATTTTGAAAATAAAATTTCTCAATTGGATCCTGGCTCTAAGCCCTTTTGGAAATTATCTAAAATCTTGAAAAAACCTCAGAAGCCAATACCGGCATTGAAAGAGGAAAACACATTATTACTAACTAATTGCGAAAAAGCTCAAAACTTGCTATGCAGTTTGAAAGTGCGCACAATTTTATTTTAGGACTTACTAGTCCAATTGAAAATGAAGTTACTCAGGAGTTCGGAAATATTCTCAATCAAGAGAACGTTTTCGAAAATGCCTGGGAGACTGATTTGGAAGAAGTGAGAACTATTATTAAAAAATTCAAAAACATGAAAGCTCCTGGCGATGATAGAATTTTCTACATCCTCATCAAGAAACTTCCAGAAAGTAGCTTATCATTTTTAGTTGATATAATCAACAAATGTTTTCAATTAGCACAAATGCAAAAATGCTAAGGTTGTTCCAATTTTAAAACCAGACAAAAATCCAGCAGATGCTTCTAGCTATCGTCCAATCAGTTTGCTTTCCTCCATCAGTAAACTTTTTGAAAAGGTTATTTTGAACAGAATGATGGCCCACATCAACGAAAATTCAATTTTTGCCAATGAACAGTTTGGATTCCACCATGGACATTCGACCACTCATCAACCTTTACGTGTTACAAATTTGATCCGTTCCAACAAATCTGAAGGCTATTCTACTGGTCTTGCTCTTCTAGACATAGAAAAAGCATTCGACAGTGTTTGGCATGAAGGTTTGATTGTAAAATTAAAAAACTTTAATTTTCCAACATACATTGTTAGAATAATTCAAAGTTATCTGTCAAATCGTACACTTCAGGTTAATTATCAGAACTCCAGATCTGAAAGACTTCCTGTAAGAGCTGGTGTTCCTCAAAGCAGCATTTTGGGACCAATATTATAAAATGTTTTCACATTTGACTTACCTGACTAACCTTAGAGATGTCAAAAATTCTTATTTGCGGATGACACAGGCCTCTCCGCCAAAGGACGAAGTCTGCGTGTCATCTGTAGTCGATTGCAAAAAAGTTTGGATGTTTTTTCTTCATACTTGCAAAAATGGAAGATTTCTCCTAATGCTTCAAAAACTGAACTAATAATATTCCCACATAAACCAAAAGTTCTTTTTTTGAAACCTTCAAGTAGACATGTTGTCACGATGAGAGGGGTTCCAATAAATTGGTCAGATGAAGTTAAGTATCTAGGGCTCATGCTAGATAAGAATTTAACTATCAAAAATCACATTGAGGGCATTGAAGCCAAATGTAATAAATATGTAAAATGTCTCTATCCCCTTATTAATAGAAAATCGAAACTTTGTGTTAAGAACAAACTTTTGATATTCAAACAAATTTTCTGGCCAGCCATGTTGTATGCTGTACCAATATGGACTAGCTGTTGTAATTCCAGGAAGAAGAGAGCAGAGCATTATTTTGAATTATCTGCAGAGCTGCAGATAATTCAAAATAAAATTTTGAAAATGATTCTGAAGCTTCCTCCCTGATATAGTACCAATGAGTCACATAGAAAATCCAATTTTGAAACATTTGGAACAAATGTCAAATAAAATAATAATTTCAGGCGAAAATCGTTACAATCTTCTATTGAGTTATATGTTTAGGTAAGTTAGGTAAAGTAAATTCAAAACGTTTTTTTCCTCTTATAAGCAGATGAAATCAACTCACTTGTAAAAAATCTGAACTGCTACGGCAAATGAAATGTAATATGTTGTTAACAAAATGTTAATAAAATCTTCAATTTGTTTTACCAAATTAGGATAACTCAGAACACCTAGATATACGAAATGAATGTAATGTTTGAAATGGTACTAATAAAGAAATTAAAAAAAACTATTTAGTGAGATCAGCAATCAGAATCCCTTATTGGTTTACTCTTAAGCAAGAAAACGCTCGGCCATCTGAAAAGATCGCGACTTAAAGTCAATAAAGTAGAAAATCGTTCCGAACAGAAGGTATCGAAGATTACATGTGCAAGGAATGTCTGATTTCAGAAACCGCTACATGGTTAAGATTTTATGATTTCGTGCTTTCTTGGCCAGTCTAATAATGGCGTTCGGATAGGTTTTACGACGAAATGAAGCACGAAACATGATTGAATAAAATTGGCAAAACTTTATTTGTAGGTTAAGTTTGTGTCAAAATTGCTTGAGAAAACATGTTGTGCTATTTATGACAAAAAAAAAAACAGATTGATTCGTGTTGTATTATTAGATAATAAATAGATAGAACACAATTACTCTGTGTAAATGTGAAATCGATTATCAAGACAACCTTTTAGTAATATTTTATATTGTAGATTTGATATTCACTGAAAAAATGCCATTCTAAAACTTGATAACAATAATTTATTATTCTCTGCTCTAGAACAAAACTGGATCCTATTCAAATCGTTTCTTGCACATTTGGAGTTTGTTAGTGAGCCACATTTATCAAAAATTAAACGTCGTTTGGTTGTAGTTCAATCATGTTCGAAAAATCACGAACATTGCTTTGTTTGTTAGCGAAAAAGCTGGCTCAGTAAAATTGTAAAACGATGACGGTTATATTCCTCTTAAGGCGAAGAAGGCTCTAATTGGGTTGTTTAGTGATGATAAATTCACAGTTTTTTGTAGCTTGATCGAAAGAGCACTTTTATCTAAGTGTAACACAATTTTATTGCGCTTCAATATCTTAATTTTGATATAATAAATGATTAAAAAAGATTTGAGAACCCGTCGACTCAATGACATTTCAATTTACATAATGACAGATCACTCCGAAGTAAAATTTGCCAAGGGGTGATTCAAACACGATTTCCATACGAAATTCAAAAGTGTTTTAAAAATAGTTCCAGGGCACGGAAAATTATGAAAATTTGGATTCTGGTTCAATTTTTAACGTAGAATCAGAATATGTAAAAAACAGGATACCCCTAAACAAGCCAATTGAAGTATGTTCGCGCTATTGATGATAGTTGCTTATTCTTCCGGAGATTTCGAAGTAATAAAAATCAGTTGGTCACTGGCATTTCTGAAAAAGTATCAGCATACATTTCTGCATATAAGTGTATATAGTGATACTTTTCCGAATCAGTGTCAATTATGAGGGCTTGGTTTTATTACTTTGAGATTGTGAGCCACAAAATTAACAATGTTTTTAAAACGAATGACGCGCTACTTAGCCTTAAGAAAGTATCTCCATATTAATGCGGAAAAAAGTGCGCCTTCACGTTAAGTTATTCAAATGATGCAGGGAAGCCAGTTTACGATGATATCTATTTTTCAGTTTCCAACAGTATTTTCCAACAGAATTGCAAACGATCACAAGGTAATCGTAAAAATATTACTATTATTATATAAACAACAGATTTTCAGTGAATTTTGTGCACGTTATAACAGGTTGTAAGAATCATGAGCGATAGATATTTGTAAATAGAGACGAATTTTAAAGATGGTTGTTCTATATGTGAAGTTACTCTTGTAATATTAATCTGGTACTTGTGGACTCAAGCGAATTATATTTTCTCATTTTTGCACCTACATTGTTCGAATCATTTTTTTTTCTCAAAGCATTTTCTTTAGATATTCATTGATGTCAAGGTATTCAAATGTAACTTTTCAGTTGATATGCTTTATGTTTTAATGGATGTTCCTAATCAGTTTACATTTCGAGATTTCATTAATTTCCCTATCGTTTGGAATCCGTGGGATGGGATCACTATCATTTTTTTTAAATTTTCGATCGGCTAATTAAAGCTTCTAGGTATTATAAACGGTGTATAAAACTGTATAACAAAACTACGAAATGGGGTACGTCTGCGCCAAAATATGCTACCATATTTGTCCAAAAATTGATTCATCAATCACGAATGGTTGCTTTACTTAGTGATCTAAATTTTCTACTCTTTTGCTCGTTGTATTTTGAGAATCTCTACATGCAGGTTGATAAGGTTCGTTTCGGAACTGAATGATTGTAAAGGAATTGGTCCTAATGAGAGGGTTTTGGATTAAAGGATCATTTCGTCGGAGCCATGAGAGGTGAGCAGTCAGTAAATTTTAGATTTCAAACATAATAGTTTGTTGTTTTGTTTCAGGAATTAATTTAATTTAGTCTCCAAATTCTATAGGCTCATAGAACTCATAGACATTTTTTTTCAGCTTATTCAAATTAAGGTTTGCAGAATTCGTCATCGTTTGATTGTGAAACACGAAGGGGGGAAGAGGAGGGGGTTGAAAATTTTCAATTAATAGTGTTACGTAAAGAATGAATGCAGCCCTTATAAAAATTTATGTTAATTTGATTGTTTCATGAGTGCGCGGAATTAGGCATTCATCTGCCCGGAATATGGAAAAGCGTTGAAAAAATGCGCGGAATTAGGCAATTTCAACGAGTGAACTATTTCAAACAAATCACAATTGTAAATTATGAATACAGTCTAGTTCATATTTTTCCCATAATCTTAAACAGATTTGCCAGAGATCCACCCATAAAGCTTTTTGGTTGATACAATACTATTTTTTAATTAATCACTTGAATCGTTTTATTCCTTAACTGCGCTGAATTACGGAACTTTACGGTTTGTCCTTTCTATCCTACGCACTTTTCACTTTTTCAATCTACAATACTTCATAGTATTGCGAAAATCAATGTACTGACCGACGAAATCATCCTTGTAGAAACATGAAAATGTGTTTGGGTGGGGATGTATGGTTGTATATGATACAGATGGTGTAAATACATGCAGTTAAGAGTTAGGAGTTAAAACAGAAGGCATTTAGCGCTCAACCTTACAGGAACGTACTAAACAACTGAATGGTCCCGATGTACGTATGTCACGGTGATGGTGACGAAACTCAACGGTTTTTGCCTGTCAGTTCTATACGATGTATTTATAGTGTAGTTATATGTAGGTATCATATTTAAAGCTTAAGTGATTGGAAATCTATCATTATGGGCTTTTATCGTCCGGCGTATTTTGCCTTGCTGTCCGTGCTAAGTAGTTTTACGATTTATCGCGAATTTGTCGGACTGTTACTGATCGGAAATTGCCTGTTGCCTACACTGAATATAGTTGCTAGGTTAAGTTTAAAGGTTCATAAGATTCAAAGAGAAAGATCTGCGAAAAACCATATCACAACTTGCCAGTATCAGTTTCTGTGTCGCGATGCGTTTTTGGCCAATTTAGATTCATCCTTAAGTGGCAAGTTCTGATATTCACAATGTTGGATTCATTTCTGTTTTTAAACTTTATATTTTATATTAATTAGTAATATTTAAAGCGTAAAATTTCTGAATTTATGACTCTGAGCCCATAACTGCGGAGCCTTAAGTATTTAATATCAAACTCTTAAGTATGTAGTTAAACATTCAATTTTTGGTCAATAATTATGCATGTATTCAAATGTTAGTTGACTTTTAAAAAACACCTCCATTACTAGGACTATGTGATAAAAAAGGTCAAATGTTGTAAATATTTACACAGCTACTGATTCTAACGTCCGCTCATTACCGATAACATCCAAAATGTTCAAAGCTATTAGTGTAACGTTTGTTATTTGTTTCTTTTGTCAACTATTAAATGCAAAAAACCGTCAAAATTCCGTATGCACAATAAGTACAAGTAAAATCTACTGAATATAAAAATCAACAACGCTGAACGACACTAATTTCTTACGCTCTATTTGCTGTAATTGCGAGACGGAATGATTTAAGTTTATACGATAATTATTCAGCAAACAATCGTGATAAAAGAGCGGCTAAACTTTACATAGCTTGTCTCACCAATTGCTTTCGGTTTAAGGGTTCTAAAAATCTTTGGATACTAAATAAAATCGGAAATCACTAGCATCGAATTAGAGCAGAACTTCTAAGTAAGCCCGGTTTGGCAAGGTCTAGAATAAGAAAAAAAAGAAAGGGAAAAAGACGGAGAGAAAGAGAAAGAGAGAAAAAGGGAAAGTTTGGGTTGCTATCATTCGCTAATCTATAGACTGAAAGATAAAGCCAAACTAGCGTACTGATTACGCACTATGCACCTCTAGGTTACAACGTCATCATTTACCATGTGGTCTGCGCTTTCCGGTTTGGGCTCTTCAACGAGATCGGTCTCCGTAGCCGTTGCGGTGTTGGAAGAATCCTGGGACGGAGTTGATACTATGCTGGGAACCTTACAGGGCGACAGCTGTTCGGGGCTACTTCCAGGGCTAGAGACGCCTTCCGTAACGGAGGGTAGAAGCGATTCATTGGAGGGTTGCCTGGAATTAGTTGGTTGAATAAATTATGAGATTTTCAAAGTTCACGCTCAACATTACCTTTCAGAAGTATGATAATCTCCAGGGGCTGAATTGGACCGACCGGATCGACTGAATCGCTCTATTCGGGAGCCGCCCAATTGCGGCGCTCGACCGGAAATGCCTCTCATGAACGGATTTAGGAACGAGTGCTTCTTGAGCATAGTTTTTATCAGTATTAGCGTATCTAGCTTTGGAATGCTCTTCACAACAGTTGTCATGTCTTCGTCATTGATTTGCACCAGACGGCAATTCTCCTCTTCAGTGGGCAAATGATAGCGACCGAATTTAGTGACCCAGCAGTGTTCCTTGATCTGGGGCAGAGTTATTCGCAACTGCGGATCCTTATCCAGTATAGTTTCGATAAGGTCCCGTAGCTCTGGGCTAATAGGGCTCGTAGGAGGAAACTGCAACGGGTCACTTTTAATCTTCTCATACACACCAGGAACCGAAGTAGCTATAAAAGGAACATTTCCATGGACTAGCGAATAGAGAGTAGCACCCAGCGCCCAAATGTCGGCCGCCTTCCCATTGTAGACATGCTGCCCGGGTAGCAGCGTTTCAGGCGCCCGGAATGCCGGCGTGCCAGCCGTTGAGCCATTGTTCATCGCGGCATCTTCGCCAAGGAACTCGTTACACACACCCAGGTCAGCTACCTTCACGCTTCCCGAGTCGGACATCAGCAGATTCGCTGGCTTCAGATCGCCGTGGATGATCCGCTGGTAGTGGACTGAATTGGGAAAGACAGATTTGACCGTTAGTAAGGCCTTGTATTTTGTTCTAGCATAAATCACAATATAATTCACTATTCAATTAATTAGGGTTTAGGTATCATTTCTGAGTGCGCGGAGCGACACAGTTTACGAAATAACCTCTTTCGCTTTTGCATAATGAACCTTTTCAAATAAAGCAGATGCACGAACAGGTAGAATTTTAATTAAAGTTCCGGTAATCAAAAAGCTCGCGTAGTCCTATTTTTCATCAAAACCGTCATATAGTACAAATAAAGGATCGTTTGACGACTTATACGCCCTGCACTACCGTTATGCGACCGTTTTTGAGCGGTGCTTGGAGGTAATTTATATATTATTTTGTTTATGGCAGTTTACGCCAAACGTCCATATGGGGACATTGAAAAATGATGCATGTATAAGGTATTGAAAAAAGCGTGACTGAAAGGGGGGGGTGGTTATAGAAATCATGGAAAACGATGGACGTCATATTTGAATCTTCCTTATGCAAAATCGCGTGAAACTTACTTATGCGAAACTTCCCGCCCCCATTTGTCTGTTGTGTAGATCTTAAAGTGGCTCAGTAGCTTAGTTGGTAAAGTACTCGTCTAGCATACAAAAGTCGTAAGTTCGAATCTCATTTGGGCACGTGGATTCTTCTTTTATATTTTACTAAAATTTAACCATTTTTACCACGCGTAAGGGCAACTTCAACGGTAGTCTATTATTGGTCCCATTTTTTTTCAAAAATGGACCTGTAAATAGACTAAACCGCACACACATGCACCGGTTGTTGTATTTTTTTTTCCGATCCATTTCGAACGTGATCAATAAGAGCAAACATGTTAGAGATGCTTAAAAAAAAGCGAAATTCTGGAGGAATTTCTGTAGAAATTCACGTAACAACCATCGGAGGAATGCGCATTAAACGTATCGCGAAATTTACAATGGATTTCCTGACAGAGTTCAATCATCCTGGAATTTATGGCGCACTCAAGAATTTTTGTTTTTTTTTGCATAGTGGAACTCCTTTTTGGATTTTATCGAAAAATTTCCGGGGGAATCATGTCCTAGGAATGGATTACCTGGTTTGCTCATGTCCACAGTCGATCAGCAGAAGTTTTCTCATTTAATTTTGTATGGGGTAAGGCATCTACCTAATCTTCTGACTGGAAGCGTTAATCGAAGAAAAATATTTGACAGACGTGACACCCATCATCATTACGCACACCGGTACCAAATATTTTTTTTCGAAAATAGTACCCAACGGATTACCTGCTTTGCTCATGGCCACAGTTGATCAGCAGAAGTTTTCTCATTTCATTTTGTATGGGGAATGACATCTAACTTCAAATATCTAGTGAATGGAAGTTTAAATCGAAAAAAAATAGTTGGGAGCCGTTATAGCCATCATCATTACCCGCAACCGGTACCAAATATTCTTTAGAAAATAGTTCCCTATTTTGATAAATAATTCGTTAGATGCATTTCGTCATACAAATATTTTCCGCGTTACCTTTTAGCGATTTTTCGTGTATAGATACTTGCGCATGTGCGTTATTATGTGGTGAGTAGCGAATCAGGCAATGCATGTAACCCATTCTTGATGGAACTCTCGATAAGAATTTTTATGGAATTCTTGGGAACGGAATCTTCAGAAATTCTTGGAGTATCTCCTAGAGGAATTTATGGAGGAAATCCCGGGAGAATTCCTGGATAAATCCTGGAAGGATCCTGGAAAATTCCTAAGAGCATTCCTGGAGGAACACGTGGCGGGATTCCTGGACGAACTCTAGTAGAAATCCTGGTGGAACTGCCAGCGGGATTATTGGAGCAACTCGCCAGGAAATTCCTGAAGAAAGTACGGTAGAATTTTTGGAGGAACTCCGGAAAAATTCCGGATAAATTTTGGAAGAAACTTCTGAGGAATTTTCGGTAGAGCTCCTAAGGAATTTACGAAGGAACTTCGAAAGAGTACCTGGATGAAATCTAAAGAAATTCTCGGAGGAAGTTCGAGGCATTCGCGGCGGAGCTTTGAAGAAATTCCAAGCGGAGTCCTGAGCAAAATCCCAGGAGGTATTGCTATTGGAATTAACCTGAGGAACTGCTGGAGAAAATGCTCGGAGGTGTTCTTGAGGGATATCGTCAGAGGAATCCTTGGAATACTCGGTGGAAATCCCTGGAGCTATTCCGGGAGGAAATACCGAAGGAATTTCTTAATTTAATTTCCGGAGGAATTCCTTAATGAAATCTCCAGAGGAATTGCTATTGGAATTCCCCTGAGAAATTTCTGGCCAAAATCCCCGGAGATGTGCTTGAGGATTTATCCGGAGGAATCGTTGAAATCACCGGAGGAATTCTTGGAGGAAATGTGAGTCCCCAGCGAAATTTCTGGAGGAACATTCCGGATGAATTCTCTGAAAACATCAACGAAAAATTTCTGGAGAAAATTCCCGGCGAAAATCCCCGAGAGAATTTCTGGACAAAATCCCCAAAAGAATTCATGGAGAAAATCCCCGAAGGAATTCCAGGAGGAAATACTCGGAGAAGTTCTTGTGGGGATACCCCGAATAATCTCATGGACAAAAATCCTCAGAGCAAATATTGGAGCGAAATTCTATTGAAGATCCACTGAGGAGTTGTAGGAGGATATCCCCGAAGGAATCCTGGATTAAATCCCCGGAGGAGTTCTTGAGGATTTCCACAGGGGAATCGTTGAAATCTCCTGGAGGAAATCTCCGAAGTAATTACTGGAAGAAAACCCCCAATGAATTCACTGAAAACATCCCCGAAAGAATTTGTGGAGAAAATCCCCAGAGGAATTTCAGGACGAAATCTTAGAAAAAATCTCCGGAAAGGAAATCTCCAAAAGAATTCTTACATGAAATCCCTGGAGGAGTTCTTAGGCGAAAACCTCGGAGGAATTCATGTCAAAAATCCTCAGAGGAAATATTGGACAAAATCCTTGGAAAAACGCTATTCAAAAACCACTCAGGAATCCCTGGAGGAGATCTCCTGAGGAAGTTTCTGGAGGAAATTTTCGGAGAAATTCCTGTAGGAAACGCCTAGAGGACTTGCTGGAGAAGATCCTTGAAGGAATGCTTGGAGGAAATCTCCGGAGAAATTCCAGATGAAAATCCCCAGAGAAATACCTGAATGAAATCTCCGGATGAATCATCTGAAAAAAAAAATCCGAAGGAAGTTTTAGAGATAATCCTTTATTAATGAATTCCTGGACGAAATCCCCAGAGGATTGGTATGAAAAAATGCTATTCAAAAACCACTCAAGAATCCCTGGTAGGGATCTCCTGAGGAAGTTTTTTGAGGAAATTTTCGGAGAAATTCTTGTTGGAAATGCCCAGAGGAATTGCTGGAGAAAATCCTTGGATGAATTCCTGGAGGAAATCTCCGGAGGAATTCCAGATGAGAATCCCCAGAGAAATCTCGGGATGAATCTTCTGAAAAAATTCCGAAGGAAGTTTTAGAGATAATCCTTTATTAATGAATTCTTGGACGAAATCTCCAGAGGATTGCTATAAGAAACCCCCTGATGAATTCTAGGAGAAAACCGGCGGAGGAGTTCTTGGTAGAAATCCCCGGAAGAAATCGTGAGAATTTTTTGGGGAAAATCATGGAGGATATTCAAGATGGCATTCCTTAGTCGAGTGATTAGAGTCCACGGCTACAAAACAAAGTCATGCTGAAGGTGTCTGCGTTCGATTTCCGGTCGGTCCAGGATCTTTTCGTAAAGGAAATTTTCTTGACGTCCCTGGGCATAGAATATCATAGTACCTCTGCCACACGATGCACGAATGCGAAAAGGTTATTCAATGGTACCGGATTTATGTTCTCTCTAAATAAAATGATTGATACTTAAGGTAAAGATGAATCGAAGCCAAAATTCAAAATTTTAAGAGCACAATCTGTAGAACTGAACATCCGTTTGAGCTGAAAACTTGTCACCACCAGCTAGTGACCAATCGATTAAGTTTTCAGCTCAAAGGAATGTCTAGTTCTCCAGGTTCGTGCTCTTAAAAATTTTAGGTTTGGCTTCGATTCATCTTCACCTTAAGATGAAACATTTCGGAATCCGAAGATGACCTTCACAATAGCCGACTTGTGCCCCTACTCACGTATACAAAGGCACTAAACCTGAGAAATACCAGTCAAACCTTCATGATATTCTTATTTTAGGCTTTCTGCTAGTGCAAATAGTCAAAATAAAAAGTGCACTCTTGTTGGATGCTTCCTTCGCGAGATTAGTGCCTTTGAAGTTCTAGTGCAATCTCAGAAAGGTTCTGAAGGTTCTGTAATAATAATTGCATTGAAGTTATGTACGTGTGTTCGTGTATTAGCCAGCCAACGAACTGAAACATCGATATGGGACGGTTTTTTTTAACAGAATTCAAGATGGCGACCAAATTCAAAATGGCCGCCAAAATTGTTTTAGTCTCATATTAAAGCTATATCCTTCTTCTTAACGATGAAACTAAGTTTGCTATGCGTTTCAAGGGAAATATGAGACATATCACGTGAAGAAACTCAGATCACAATAACACTAACTACACAAGGAATGATAACCTCTTGACTTGAGCATATATTTTAAATTCACACTGGAATTGAGCAAATCAATCGTCCTTCTTATCCAGTTCGAACCAGAAGGCGACCACCGACCTAGAAAAGTAGAGAAAAGACAATGCTTAAACTATGTATATACTAACGATATTCGACGCCCAGGATAACATCCCGAAATATATTCCAGGCACGTTCCTCGCTAAGCGGACAATCGGTCGGTATACTGAGAATTTCCCCGTGCTGCACCAGTTCGAAAACGAGATATAGTGAATCCTCCAATGGATCGTCCAGCACCTCGACTAGTTTCACCACGTTCGGATGGTCCAGCTGCGATAGGGGAAAAGTGAGTACAAAGAGGAGAAAACCAATTTTTCATCATTGAGTAAGAATTATTCCATATTTGAATTGGATTTGCGAGTTGGTTGTTGTGGCTTTGGCCAGAGAGTTACCTTCTTCAGCACGGCAATTTCACGGTACACCCGATCCAGTGGAGACGTTCCCCGCTTTGGTCCTCGGCGCATCAGACCCGCCTTGCGAAGTAGCTTCCGCTTGGATAGGATTTTCATCGCATAATGCGTCGAGTCCTCCTCGGAGTAAGCAAGCTTCACCAATCCGTACGAACCCTGGAGGAGAACGAAAAACGATGTTATCGAAATTGGTTAATTTGATTGGTGCTTAAGGTTATTGCGGATTTTATGTTTTATTTCCCTAAAGCTCAAGAAATTCGGTCAGGCATTCATCCTGAATTTTCAGCGATTCCTTTTAGCATGTGTCCAAAGATTCCTGAGCAATTAATTGGAAAATTTTACAAACACGCCTTGTTTATTGAAAAAGTGCAAATTGTAATAGCGAAATGCCACTAGTACAAAGTGAATCAAATGTTGAGTGGGGTAAGAATTTTTTTTTTTAGATTTATAGCTCAATTCAAAACAAATGTTGTAAATATCATGGTGGTGCAAATACTATTCAAGTCATAGGCTTCCATTCCAAATATTATAAATATCGATTCCAGGGCTGAAAATTTTGGAAGAAATAACGAAGAATAAAAATTAAAAAATTGATTCATTTTAGAACAGTTTTAGAAGACAGGTTGTGATTCTTCTTAATTAAATTTCTCAAAACTGTATGAAAGTTACTTACGTCGATTTGAAAAAGTAATCGAGATTTAGTGAATAATGACTTTGAGGTCGTCTTACACACCTATTCGCTTCTTACGGAAATCCTACATCCTAGTTACGTTAAAACTTAACAAATTTCAAACTTTTTGAGCACCTCTACAGACACAATTGTAAAAATGTTCACAGGGGGAAAATCTATATTAGAATTTGAATTTTTGGTTCCGAATTTTTCGTACAAGAGCTCATTCATTTGGGTAGTCATTAAAAACCATTCCATGAACCAGGTGAGCGGGTTCAGTTCGATCAATAACAAGCAAATAGAACTTCTCCACTGCAGAAACACACATTATCTCGGCTGATTCGGAATGGAAAAGAAATACTTACATCAAAGCAATTTGCCGAGCAAGAAGTATCAAATTTCAAGTGTATGTGTACTAGTCATTCAGTGAAATCAGCAAGATTGAGAAAAAGTATTGTATGTCGCTCATTGGTGCATTTCCCCTGGCAGTTATCAAGTGAGTTCTTTCTTTACACAGCATCAGATCTACTTCCACCCTCTGCCGGTGAGTGGGTTGTAAAATGAGAAGTCGAGTTGAGAATGTAATAAAAAGCAGCGGAATGGCTTTCTGCTTTTCCCTTCCCGGTCTTCCAAAGCTCCTATTGTAGGTACGTAGGACTTTTTGTCCAATCGGAAATGTATCCTTGTTCATGTACAAGAGCATTTTTTCAACAGACCTTTCCCCTATTGAAATTGAGCCACTCTGTAGAAAGCATTAGCGTAGCCAGGATTTATATTAGGGTTAAATTTGGTAGAAACGATTAGTAGTGGTCCCATTGATCGGCGATTTTGCCCTGCCCAGTTAGACACCCAGGTTTCATCCTGAGTTCCTTGTTGTATAGGACTACTTGGTTTGACAAGGATTTTATACAGTTCCTCCCAGAGAGATTCCATCAACTCTTTACCCAGGAATATTTTCCGAATTTCTACTGGTATCTCTCGAAGATTATGTATGAAATCTTTCTTTAAGGAGCATGAGCATGGATGACCGTTTCGTAGTTGCACTCCTTGATTGACCAGCACAATCGAAGTTGCACAGAGAATGAATGAATGGAGCTTGGGATTAGCTTACCATTATCAATGTACACAAATCAATAGTTTAAAGTTTAGAAGTCAATAACGGCGTCGGTTACGACCAATGCGGTTTCGAAGGGGAAGGAAAGGAATGTTAGTTAGACAACCATTGTTATTCGACACCGAATATACCTCTGCATCTCCACAGTAGTCATGGAAAGAATATTGGGTTAGTGGGATGAGATGCCTAATCGGATACGCGATATTGCTCGAAAACGCATTGCATACCAGTCGAGTGTGTTTCCGGTCCCATCGCTCGCTCCCGCAGAAACAAGTGACGCAATCGATGGACCCAACACGACTCTGAAATGTCTCTTCAAGAAATACGAAATATTCTCCTCTAGAGAATTATCTCTGGATTCCTGTAGGGATTCCTCCATTTTTTCAGATCTCCTTCCGTTTGGGAGTTATTTTTGTTTTTCTCACAAAAACATGCCTACTTTGATTGTGAATATCACTGGTTGGTGTAAACATAAAAGATATTTTTAACGGCATTCAAGAGATAAAATAAAATTGAATATTATATCAAAAAATTACAAATGTATTATTTTTGTAACTCTTATGAAAACAAAGAATTTTCAGCAGAAAAACTAAAATAACTTTTGAAGTAAAATAGATTTAATCAATATTTTTACATAAAAATTTGCGTTTTCTTAAGTTCTTAAAGTTGTTCATAGATTACTTTGACGAGAAATCTGAAATAAGAAAGATAGGGCTGTAAAACTATTTTGAAAATTTCAATCGTATGTATTTTTTTTGTTTTTGCATTTTGTGCATAAAAACTAATTTTTTAAAAATAATTTTCTACAAAATGGTTTATACAAATGGAAGCATTTATTCGGTTTTATCTAAAACTTGGGTGGTCCACAGTATCACATAAATAATATAATCAACTTTTTCAACTTATTTGCAAAAATAAATATACTCTTAGGCAAAGTTGTAAAACGTCAAATTCTGATCAACTTTGCCAAAAAAAAGTTTTTCTGTAGCTCAAAATTGGACCAATCTAGAGCATTTTTTTTCCCAATCATCGTAGGGTGGTCCAAGAAAAACAAGTTTTTCAACTCAATTTCTAATATTGACTTCTTGTCAAAGAAGTCTACGAACGACTTTTAGAATTTTTCGTGTAAAAAGAATGTGGATATCTATTTTAGTTCAAAAGTTATTAAAGTTTTTGTAATTAAAATTGATTTTCAAGGCATCATATTGGAGTTACAATACAACTGTATTTTTTTAATATAATATACAATTTAATTTTATCTTTTGAATGCCGTCAAAAGATATTTTTTATGTTTGCACCAACCAGTGGTATTCATAATCAAAGTAGGCATGTTTTTGTGAGAAAAACAAAAATAATTCCCAAACGGAAGGAGAGTTTCTTCACTCACCAAATTACGCGTTTTCTCAAAGCTCTAAAAGTGTTTCATAGACTTCATTGATGATATATTCGAATTAAAATCGCTAGAGCTAGAAAACCAGCTTTGTTTGGACCACCCTATGTCACCATATTTTAATATGCTCTAAATCGGTCAATTTAAGAGAAATGAAAAAAAAATGGCGAAGTTCCTTGAAATTGAGCGGTCTATAACTTTGTTGAAGTATGTATACAGTGGGATTCCGTTTTTGGCAACAGAGTCAAAATTTTCAGTTGCCAGAACGGGAACCATGCCAAAATCGAAACCCTTTTTCTCACTTTATTTTTTAATAATTGTTTTCAAAAATGCTATTAAGATGTTGCGCCGGACTTCGGAAAGGTTAAGTTCGAAGCAGATTTTTGTAGGTTTAGACCAGTGATTCCCAAAGTGGGTGAATTCGCCCCATTGGGAGCGATTTTCAAGCCCAGGAGACGAAAATTTGTTACACTGAATTTAGGGGGCGATAAAGCCAAAAGACGGCGAAAGTGCTGGTATGAGAGAAATCGAATACAACGTTATAAGTCTTAGTAGAATACATTTATTTTGATGGAAGATTATACTCCTTGGAGAATTATTTATTCCATATCTTTCTTTGCACATCTTCTACATCTCTAAGTTTTCCATTTTCAAATTATGTTAGGCAAAACTTGACGATTTTCATGCATTCAGGTTTTTGTATCTTATATGAATTCTAATACACGATCAGAAACTGAGAGTTTCCTTAAAGATGACGTACACAGATAAAAATATGTAGCGTAAACAGAAGAGTATAATAAAAGTAAATCAAATTCAAGTATTGTTACAGCATCACGTTTAATTTTCAACTAAAGATGCTTGAATGTTACATGATCGTGCAAGTTTAAAGTGCATTCGATTGAAAAATAAGCGATTTGTCGTTGACATTTCAGTTTATTTTGATGCTCCAAATATGTGCATGAAAACAAACTGAAATTTTACAACATATTTTTAGCTGTGCAGGTCTGAGTAATTTGTTGTCATAGACATTTTTTTCTAACTAAAAATATATATGCGAAACAAAAACAAATATTTCAAAATCTTAAAAAGAATAAAACTACAAATTGAACTTTAACACTTCACTTTTGCAAAAAAATAAAATACAAAATATTGAAATTTCAATGTAGCGTAAACAGAAGAGTATAGTGAAAGTAAATCAAATTCAAGTTTTGTTACAGCATCACGTTTCATTTTCAACTAAAGATGCTTGAATGTTACATGATCGTGTAAATTTAAAGTGCATTCGATTGAAAAATAAGCGATTTGTCGTTGACATTTCAGTTTATTTTAATGCTCCAAATATGTGCATGAAAACAAACTGAAATTTACAACATATTTTTAGCTGTGTAGGTCTGAGTAATTTGTTGTCATAGACATTTTTTTCTAACTAAAAATATATATGCGAAACAAAAACAAATATTTCAAAATCTTAAAAAGAATAAAACTACAAATTGAACTGTATTTGCTCGCCTTACAAGTGATTTTAGTATTTTATTTTTTTGCAAAAGTGAAGTGTTAAAGTTCAATTTGTAGTTTTAAACATACTCTAATATTCCCTCCCCTAAATTTAATATAAAAAGTGTAGTTAAAAAGAATGTTTAAATTTTTCGTAGGAAAATTCTATTGATGGTGTAAGGACTGTTCATTTTATAAAGTGGACACTTTGTTTTTGCTATATCTTTTTTATTTATTAATAAAATTGTAATCGATTTTCTGTGCATCGTTCAACTATTATTCTACAATACTATTAAAATATAAGATCTTAGAAAATGCTTTTGGTTGAAGAGCCAAATAATTTTTCCAAAAACTCCTAAGAAAAGCTGTTCGTCAAAGTTTAACATTATTTTTCGCAAAACAAAAATCCTAATTTTTATGAACATATTGTATGTTTGTATCCTTTACTATTCTACAAAAGGTATAGCTTTAAAAAAAATCAACTATATTCCACCATTCTCTGACATTAGGTAACTTTAGTGATGCACCCATTTATGGCCAAATTTGCTGATACACCATCCTTTCACTCCCAGCAAAAGAGGAAAGTAAAAAGCGTGTTCAGAACTGGTCTGGTTTACTAAATAAACTATATTTGTGCAAACGAGAGCCAAATCGTGCGTTTAAACTAGAGTTACTGCGCACGTCCTGTAGCCTTAGGTGCAGGAGCCTCATTGCTTGCAAGCGCACGGGAGCGCTGTACATTGTGAGACCTTTTTTGGTGCGCCTCATTTTTCTTGAAATGTGTCTCACTGTGATCTCATGCGCTCCGTCACATGTGCTGTTTAAAATTTAGCGCAATAATTGATGTGATTACAAAAGTTTTCAACGAGGATCGAAATTGTAACTCTTGGATCGCGAGTCTTCGACCATATCATGTAGCCCATCTAGACACCTGCATAATAAGGCGAAAATAGTTGTAGAGGCTCTTCGTTACTAAGCAGTTGTTTCACAACTTGGATACCGATGGCGAGCCGTAGCGCCGAGCAGCGCATGAGACGAGTCTCCCCGAGAGCACATTACCTAGCGCGCGCTTTTAGAACTTTCGTGAGCCTCTGTCTAGCGCAGCACACTAGGATTCCGATGAGCTGAGAGACGGTTTGGTTGGAGGCTCGTTAGTACATTTATGTGCTCCTGAGAAATATGTAACTCTAGTTTAAACCACAGTCCTAAGCACAAATTTTACTGTTTATGGTAGTTTTACTAAAAAGTCTCATACTTTTAAAATCGTGTACGCATATTTATCGATCTGCAGCAAATTGTAAATGGTTTTCTCCGAAAATTTCAATTGGTAATCTCAGAATAACATATTACAAAAATAATAGGTGCAAAATGAAGTCGATTTTATTACAGCAGTGTTGCCAATTTTGATGATTGTCAATGTACTTTGAAAGGTCTTCTAAGAATAAAGCAATTGTGTATCTATTGTGCTTTAAATGTCACCTGGGGACTTAATAAGTAACTCTATGAAGGCGTAAGTTATTTTTCATATTAATACTATATTAGGACTTCCATCAGGACGTACTTTTAACCAAAAAATTCTACTCATACCGATCCCCTTCAATTTTAAAATGGTTTTCTCTAAAAATATAGGGGAAAAATGATGTTATTATATCTGTAAAATTGTTGTTCCAAAAATAACTTGATTTCTAGTTGATGATACTTTCAAAGAACAAGCCCTTTTTGAAAATAAAAAAAAATTGTCGAATTTTCCAGCCAATTTCTAACAATCATTGATTTTGATAACCTCCAAAAACCGACCGTTCTAATCGTTGTTCCATATTCGTGTGAAATTTAATTAATTTTGGAGAATTTTTATTATCACAACATTGTACAATACTAGTCAAACGATGCGCAGAAAACCGATTGAAATTTCATTGATAAATTAAAAAGATACAGCATGCACAAGGTGTCCACTTTATAAAATGAACAGTCCTTACAGTATTTTACGCACAACTTTATCGATACTACTCATTCTGAAATTTCTGAAGAAAATAAGGAAAACTCGGAATTTCATAAGAAAAATCCCTTTTTTACGTTCTGTTGCAGTGAAATTGAGGTGGTAAATTTTTTTGAATTTTATACATATAAGTTTTGGAATGGATATATTTTCATGTTTCAAGGTTTTCGAATGGATGAAAAAGCGTCTTCAGGAAGGTCACTTGGCTAAAATTTCTGGAAAACTTATTTCGATAATTTTAGAAATAACAGGTGATTGAAATGAAACATTAACGAATCTTAATAAGATTTGAAAAGCAGGAAGAGGATCAAAAGTGTATCGATTGTCGCAGTTTTAGTGAAAACTGATACAGAAGCCAGTAATAAACGCAAGACAATTAAACATTTGAAATTATAAATAACAAATTATTTTAATATTTTTCAATTATTGTAATATAAAGAGATATGTCGTAAAGTTTTGTTGATGATAGGAAATAAATAAAAACAATAGTTTTGCTGACATTGAAACGTTAATTGATATAATAGTTATTTCATGATTTTTTTATGGATATGTAAGTTGAGGATCTTTTTTGAAGTATCTAGATCGGTTTAAGTATTTCTAAATGATTTCAGGGTAACGTACTCTAAGCCTTCGTTACAAGATGATACTTACATTATTTCCTGTAGTATTTAAATTTACGTATTCGGTAAAACATTTGTGTCAAAATAGCATCAAAAAGATCAGAATTGATAAAGTATTTGACTCATCTTTGCTTAGGCCAAAACATCTTCTTGGCTAGTCTGTCTGAACACCGATCATATATGCTCCAAAATAAAAATTGATTAACATTTTCATCAGTGCGCATCGTACCTTCGTGCTGTGCGTACACGAATTCTCTCTGTTCTGGGAAGCTTTCTTAAAAACTACCTAAAGCAATAGAATAGTACTTTTCAGTGCTACAAAAACAGTACTTTACAGTACTATTTTGTCTACTATTGATCCCTTTACGACCCTTGTTTGGACCCGTGCCTTCGATTTTTCGTTGGACCCGTTGGCGAGAGCTAGCGGTGGTAATCCTTCTTGGACACCGTCTTGGGAAAAAACCTCTTAGGAGGTCACGTCTTCTTTCATTTTTTTTTCACTAAACATTGTTGCAACTACAAACAAAAGGAAGGGTGAATCTCTAAATTCACAACTTCCTTCCAAAGAAGTGCGATTTAAAACTGTCACTAAACGTGGCAAGAATGGAAGAAAGGACGTTTCTCCGGAATGCGAACTTTCTTCCAAGGGTGAAATGAATAATGTTGATAATTGTATCGAAATCAGCAATCAGTTCGATGCTCTAGAAAAATTTTCCGAACATCAAATCGAAGCAGCCTTTAGCCCAGGCTCTTAGATTTAAGTGAGGAAGCAAAGAATGCTGCCTATCGTGGTCAGTTGTTCCGAATTTGGGCGATCTAAGCAGGAGATCTTGAACTCCATTAGGGGAATCAAGGTTTCCTTCCAAATCGCAAAGAAAGGAGACTGTCGCGTTTTGCCGGAAGCTCTTAAAGATCGCGAACTTCTTCTCAAACATCTTGAAGAGAAGAAGCACATTTTTTTTACTTATGACGACAAAATTGAACGTTTGTTCAAAGTTGTATTGAAAGGTCTCTCAAGTGACAATAAGCCACCTGAAGAGATGAAAAATGGAATAAATGATTTACTTGGATTTTCCCCAGTCCAAGTAATCATTACGAACCTCCGTTGTGTTCGGACGCGCTGTCTCGGCGCTCTTGTACCGTTTTGTCTCAAATTCCGAACAGACTCATATTCCGAACACTCGGTTTTTGTATGGCGATTGGTTTGAAATGTTTCACTGAAATATGTCATCAAATAACCCGGAAATGGCAGTCAATTGCAATTAAATTTTAATGTCTACCAATCAATTTTATACCTCGGGAGTAGTGATGATTCTCAAGTTCGAGACCAGTAGAACTAGCTCAGATAAATTTATTTCCGAAATTATTCATTTTAATATGATTTATTCGCGCTGTTCGGAATTTGAATCAAGGTGTTCGGAATATGAGACAGAATGATTAAGGTGTTCGGCATTTGAATCAAAATGTTGTTCCACACTTTTACGTAAAAACAATACTAAATAAGTTTAAATAAACAATTTTATCAGCAAACCCAACAGCTAGCAGTTAGACTTTGTGAAGAAATTAAAATATTCACAAATATCAGCTAATTTATGCCTATCAGATGCATTTGAAGTCACGGTTGGCCTTAAGTGTTCGGAATATGAGTCAAAACGGTATATATTTTTACCTTTTAACTTTTTTTTTTTTTAATAAACATTTTTATTTGACCCGCACGCGCACCTCGTGTAAGCTTTTAATTTACATTTTTTTTATCGACGCGTGTGCAAAATGAAGTGTGGTGTTGTGAACTGTACACAAAACGACAATCGTTTTCTTTGGCGCTGCCAAGGCAACTGTAAGCGGACCTATCACGCTGCCTGCATTGGCGTACAACGACACCACGAAGAAATTTTACGTACCTTCATGCTTCCTTTGTGCCAAGACTGTCAGGATAAATTCATTCCTGAATTTAATCTTAATGAACTGTCCACATCTTTCAAACATATCTCGGAAAGTATTGGACATTCATTGACAGCAAACCACAAATTAGCAACTAATTTTAATAGCCTTAGTGCTATGCACGACGAAACGCTGGCACATTTTGAACAAATGCTGAGCGAAATTAAACGGAGCATTTCCATCGTCAACAGTAGCAGCAAGACAAGTGCCGCAGAAATAAAACATCAACTATCGGCACTTCTTGACACACCTCCAACAGACCCATGCGCTGCTGTAGAAAAAGCGGTCAAATCAGCAGCAACCGCAGCAGTAGAAGAAATAATAATATCAACATCAGCTGCAGCGCACTCCATTGACCAACTGCCCCAATTAATTAATGACTTGGTCGACAAAAATGCCATTCTAGCTTCCGATGTAAAATCGCACATCGAAGAAATGGCAAAAACATTTTCGGCGACACATACACATACATGTGAACCAATAATGGCAAACAACTTAGCCAATGAATTGGGGGACATCATCAAACCCTCCCCCAGCTGGCGCATGCTAGGCAATAAAAAAGTATGGAAGCATGACTGGACTGAATATGACGCTAAACAGCGTTCACGTCGTACACAAGAAAAGAAGGAAAAGAAGGCCAGAGGAAGGAGGAAACAACGCCAGGAAATTTACGCCAGGAATCAAATCCACCGAAACATCAACAACAACAATAACAACAACAACAGCAACAACTACAACTACAACTACAACAACAACAACAATGGCAATAACAAAAACAACAACAACAGAAGCATCAGTAACATCAACAACAGCAGCAATAGCAGAAATAACAGTACCATCAGCAACATCAACGACAGCAACCACAATATCGACAAAAGTACTACTAACAACACAGAAATCACTTCAACGCACATGAATTCTGTGCGTGGAAATTCGTCATTACCATTGGACAAAGAACTTTTGGCAGCGGCACGTGTACAATTTTCTCAGCCGCCAAAGAAGGACAATGGACCGAAATTCATAAATTTCCAAAAAGGGGAAACCATCAACCCTTATCGCCCTGAAAAACCTGCCAGGCTTGAAAACCCTCCACTTTTTGACCCCATGCGTCCACCTATAGTCAGACTCACGGAAGAATCTGCAGCCGGGGACCAACGCTTCCTGAAAGCACGTCTACGGGACCCGAAAATCATGGACATAGTGCGGACCTATCTTTCATTCTTGCATGACCAGACCCCTTCAACATGTATTCGTGGACTTACCAAAACTAGCGCATCTTTGACATTAGCAGCAGAAGGACTACCAGCGGACACTAATCTTTTGCGCGAAATTTTCTTGGACGTTCACGAAGAACTCGGAATTTCGCGAAGCGACGCCTTAGAGGACTTGAAGTCGTACCGGGCATTCTTATCCAGCGAGCGCATACAGCGACTGCAGCTTACCAGGGAGAGTGCTAATAAATTTTACTCAGCCGGCTTACAAAATTTTCGAAAATAAAGACGCATTCCTTGGAAGCAGACATCACTGACGTCTCCACAACATCCACCCTACACACGCTACCTGACGCACATAGTAATGTAAGTATTACAAATAATCCAAAAATTTCTTTGTCAGAATGCGACTGAAATTCTGGTATATTGCCAAAATGAAGGAAATTCATCAAAAACTTTTATCTTCTTCTTTCAATATAATTCTTGGAACCGAAACTAGCTGGGACGAAAGCGTAAGAAGCGAAGAAATTTTTGGAAACAATTTTAATGTATTTCGGCACGACCGAAATTTGCAACACTGTAATAAGAAGTCCGGTGGTGGAGTTCTCATAGCCATTAATGCAGACTTTACTTCTGAAGAAATTGAAACTTTCAAACACAAAGAATTCGAAAATGTTTGGGCTAAAGCTCTAATTAATGGAGAAACGCATATTTTTTCATCCGTGTATTTTCCACCTGAACACGCTAACAAACATTCTTTTGAATTATTTTTCAAAATTGTCGAAACTATTATTTCAAATATGGAACCTGAAGTAAAACTGCATATTTATGGCGACTCCAACCAACGCAATGCCGACTTCATTACAGACAATGAAAATGAATCACTTTTACTCCCAGTCGTAGGCGAAGACAGTACTTTACAATTTTTATTCGACAAAACATCATATTTTGGCCTAAATCAAATTAATCACGTAAAAAACCAGCAAAATTCTTACTTGGACCTCTTATTTACAAATTGCACTGAAGATTTCTGTGTGTATACATCATTATCACCTCTATGGAAAAATGAAGTATTTCACACAGCAATTGAATATTCAATCTTCATACATAAAACTTCTCTCCCCAGCGACTGGGAGTACGAGGAAGTGCTGGAATACAATAAAGCAAATTACAAAGAAGCCAAACGTAGACTATGTACAATTAATTGGCAACATATCATAAGTATTGATGGAAATGTCGACACCGAAGTAGACAAGTTCCATTCAATTATTCAACAAATAATTAATGAAACTGTGCCAACAAGAAGAAAAAGACGAATACAAAATAACAAATTACCGGTGTGGTTTAGCCCACATCTGAAAAACCTAAAGAACAAGAAACAGAAAGCGCATAAATTATACAAAAAAGAAAATACTGCCACCAACTTACAAAATTATCATGACACATGTAACCAACTCAACTCAGCCATTAACTCCGCACATGAAGAATATAATCGTAAGGTCGAATCCGAAGTCAAATCATGTCCTAAAAACTTTTTTAATTATGTAAACACACAATTAAAAAGTAGCTATTTCCCTTCGCGAATGCATTTTGACGGAAACGTAGGTGAAAACTCTTCCGATATCTGCAACCTCTTTGCAGATTTCTTTCAAGAAGTGTATACCACCTACTCTGAAGAAGACCGCGACCGCAATTTCTTTTCTTTTTTCCCAGAAATTTCTAGTAGTATATCTATTGAAAAACTATCACAACAAGAAATCTTATCGGCACTAAAAAACCTGGACGCAACTAAGGGTGCAGGACCGGATGGCATTGCACCCGTGTTCTTCAAAAATCTCTCAGAAAAACTTACCCTTCCCTTAGAACGCCTTTTCAACATGTCTCTAAATAATGGAAAATTCCCAGTAGCTTGGAAATCCTCATATTTGGTGCCTGTTTTCAAATCAGGTACAAAATCTGACATAAGGAACTATCGCGGAATTGCCATTATCTCATGTATTCCCAAACTCTTCGAATCTCTCGTAAACGACAAAATTTTCCAGCAAGTAAAAAACCAAATTACTTGTAGGCAGCATGGCTTTTTTAAAGGCCGCTCAACATCTTCCAATCTGCTAGAATTTGTATCTTTTATTCTCAACGCAATTGACAATGGCAAGCACGTAGAAGCCCTCTACACTGACTTCAGTAAGGCATTTGACCGAATTGACATACCATTATTAATCTTCAAATTGCAGAAAATAGGAATGGAGCCAGGACTCTTGAGTTGGATCCAGTCATATCTATCACATAGGAAACAAATTGTGCGCTTTCAAAATAAATTATCAGCACCCATTTCTGTAACCTCTGGAGTACCTCAAGGTTCTCATTTAGGCCCACTTCTTTTTATTTTGTATGTAAACGACATTTCCTTTTTACTTAGAAAAATAAAATTTCTCATATATGCAGACGACATGAAGCTCTTCATGGAAGTAAGTAATTCTAGCGAAGCAGAAGAATTCCAGAATGACATTAACTTATTCTTCACTTGGTGCCAAAAAAGTTTACTTCAGCTCAATATCAAAAAATGTAATTCAATAGCATTTAGTCGAAAATATGTAACACCACCAATTGAAGTATTTTTAGGAAATCAAGTAGTGCAGAAGTGTAAAATTGTAAGGGATTTGGGCGTAATCCTAGACTCTAAACTCACTTTTGTAGAATATTATAATTCCATAATAAACAAAGCAAACAGCATGCTTGGCTTCATTAAGAGGTTCAGCAACAATTTTCAAGACCCATATACTATCAAACTATTGTATACTACATATGTAAGACCAATTCTGGAATACTGTCACCTATCATGTTGTACACGAAGAACGCATAGAATCAGTACAGAAGCAATTCCTTTTATACGCCCTTCGGAAATTGAATTGGACTGTGCTGCCACTTCCGTCGTATGAAGCACGCTGCATGTTCATCAACTTGGAAACACTTAAGCAACGCCGGGAATTCACAATGATTCTCTTTATAAACAACATTATTTCGAACCGTGTAGACTCCGCTGCACTTCTTTCTCAACTAAACTTCTACACACCCTCTCGGCATTTAAGAACAAGAAAATTATTTTCAGAAAAATCATGCAGAACGCATTATGCTCAAAACGGACCAATAAACCGTATGATGCGTCAGTATAATGTACATTGCGAATTCATTGGCATTACTATGTCCAAAGAGCAGCTTAAAACACAACTAAAGAACAATAGAAGTAATCCATAGCATGTAAGAAAGTATTGTAATTATTGTATGTAGTCTACCTATGCTTGACGAAATAAATAAATAAATAAATAAATTATGAAAAAGAGAACCCAATCTGGCATTGTTCGGAAAGGGCTTTCCCAAGAATATTATTTAGTTCACTTTAACAAAAAAGAACTAAATAATATTAAAGCTTTAGAAAAAGCAAAACTTTTGTTCGATGTCCGTGTGACATGGGAACATTTTCAGAAACCTGGAGGAAATTACCAGAACCCCACTCAGTGCCGTCGGTGCCAAAAGTGGGGTCATGGTACAAAAATTGTCGCATGGGTGCTAAATGCATGATTTGCGAAGGTTCTTCTCACGCTAAGGACGTTTGTCCAGTGAAGGAAGATACCGATACGTTCTTATACGCCAATTGCAAGGGCAATCATAAGTCAAATTTTTGGTCTTGCCCTTCGCGCAAGAGAGTCGTTGAGGATCGTGCCAGGCAGATGAAAGATAATATCCGTTACGATAACGGTCGTTTCCGGAATTTGCCTGGTAGAGTATCGAACAATGCTCATTTTTCAGTAAACGATCGCTTGATTAGGAATCATACCCATCAGAAAGATCATAATCATGCTCATTCACAAACTAGTTTTAATCCGTCGGGTAGCCGTTCGAATCTTTCAATTTCGAATGTCTACCCACGAGAAATCCTTTGCCGATATCGTAGCATGTAATTTGAACTCCTCCCCTATTCGTACTATGAGTAACCGTTCTACTTGTTTCAAATCAAATGAAAAAAACCATACCTGCCTATATGCCTTTGCAATGCTCTGAACAGCAAGTTAATTTGCTCCAAACTGACTTGCGAAAATTGACTCGCAACAATTCAAATTTCTTTGTCATTTGGTGACTTTAATGCCAAACATCGGTCATGGAATAATTCACAAAGTAATTCAAACGGCAGAAGTTTATTTGATGAGTGCTCTTCAGGATATTTCTCAATTCAATACCCTGATAGCCCTACATGTTTTTCCTCTTCTAGAAATCCATCTACGATTGACTTGGTCTTAACCGACTCTAGTGATCTTTGTAGCCAATTAGTTACTCATGCTGATTTTGATTCTGATCATGTCCTTGTTACATTTCAAATATCCCATGAAGCGATTCTCAATCCTATCAGCTCCACTTTCAATTATTTTCGAGCCGACTGGTATATATGTGAAACGTATATTGACTCTAATTTTGATGTTAACATTTCATTACAAACGAAACTTGATATTGACAATGCTCTTGAAACATTAACAAATTCCATTGTTGAAGCCAGGAGCATTGCATTTCCAAAATTTGAAATCGTGATTACGGACGATGATCTTAAACTCTTGATCCGCCTTAAAACGTGAGGAGAACGCAATTTGAGCGCACTCGCGATCCTGCTACAAAAATTATATGGCAGAATTTGCAGAAAGAAATCAAGAAACGTTTTGCACAATTAGGAAACAAAAATTTTGAAAATAAGATTTCTCAATTGGACGCTGGCTCTAAGCCCTTTTGGAAATTATCTAAAATTTTGAAAAAAAAAACTCAGAATTCAATGCCGAAATAGGAAAACACATTATTACTAACTAATTGCGAAAAAGCTCAAAAACTTGCTATGCAGTTTGAAAGCGCGCACAATTTTAATTTAGAACTTACTAGTCCAATTGAAAATTAAGTTACTCAGGACTTCGAAAATATTCTCAATCAAGAGAACGTTTTCGAAAATGCCTGTGAGACTGATTTGGACGAAGTGAGAACTATTATTAAAAAAATCAAAAATATGAAAGATGATGGAATTTTCTACATCCTCGTCAAGAAACTTCCAGAAAGTAGCTTATCATTTTTAGTTGATATATTTAACAAATGTTTTCGATTAGCATATTTTCCTGACAAATGGAAAAATGCTAAGGTTGTTCCAATTTTAAAACAATTTTAAAAAATCCTGCAGAAGCTTCTAGCTATCGTCCAATCAGTTTGCTGTCCTCCATCAGGAAACTTTTTGAAAAGGTTATTTTGAACAGAATGATGGCCCACATCAACGAAAATTCAATTTTCGTCAATGAATAGTTCGGATTCCGCCATGGACATTCGACCACTCATCAACTTTTACGTGTAACAAATTTGACCTGTTCCAACAAATCTGAAGGCTATTCTACTGGTCTTGTGTTTGGCATGAAGGTTTGATCGTAAAATTAAAAAAACTTTAATTTTGCAACATACATTGTTAGAATAATTCAAAGATATCTGTCAAATCGTACACTTCAGGTTAATTATCAGAACTCCAGATCTGAAAGACTTCCTGTAAGAGCTGGTGTTCCTCAAGGCAGCATTTTGGGACCAATATTATAAAATGTTTTCACATCTGACTTACCTGAGTTTCCTCAGGGATGTCATAAATCTTTGCTTGCGGATGACACCGGCCCACAGTGGCCCAAAGCTGGCCAAAAGTCAAAAAATTGAAGTGTGCAAATTCCTTCTCGAATATTTTTTCTTGATTTCTTCATTATTGAATATCAATTACCCAAAGTTTCAGATCGATCGGTGTATATTCCGATTTTTCACAGCATGCGACATGGTGAGATGTCAGATGAAATAGACCCTTTTGAATTTTTCAAATTTCGTGAAGGTTGTTCTATATAAATTGCAGTTTCTGTACTAAATCATGACCAAACCTTTCTTTTAAGTAAGTGCGACATCAACATTTCCTTCCCCTTTCCCAAGTTACGGTAAAGATGGGCGTGACCGGGAATAGCGATATTCATGCTTTTAGTTTTCTTGTTTATGATTTGAACAAGGTATACTCCCCTGCCTTGTTCTTGAAAGTAGTCAGAATGAGATTATTAAAAAGAAACATGAATGTTGCTAGTATCCAATCTACGAAGTATACCGTAACTACGCTAACGCTAACGCTAAATCATGACCAAACCTTTCTTAATAGGTCTCATTCAAAAGAATATATCTTAGGCTTTGTTTTGAAGATATTTCAAACCATATTTGACTTGTTTACTATTTGATAATGTCAAGAAGTGTATAACATAGAGCTCCTTATAAAATAAGGTATTTTTTCAAAGGTAGTGCAAGATATCTGGGAAACGCTCTAAAATGATCATTTACCTCTCAATTTGTGGCAAATATTCCATAGTATTCGATGTACTATGGCTGCACTTGCACTTTTTTGCGCCAAGATAAGAAAAAAATATTTTAAGTTTCACTACGAATCAGCCTATTAGACCATCATACTTGATATAAATATCGCATTGTATACCTTTTTAAGCTCTCGAATAGATTCAAAAACCACCTCGAGCTAGCCCACGATATTGGCATCAAAATAATGACGTTTCGTTTGATTTTGATCTGGATACGCATTTTATTAATTGAATTACAAAAATGTGCTATTTTAAACAAATTCTGTCAAATGTACCGAAAATATAGATTTTCTGTTTCAGCGATAGAAATATCAAATTACCTCTTAAAATCAAGTTTTGTCAATTAATTTTCGAACGTTTTGAGTGAGAATTGTACTTTTGGCCAGCATTTGTATGGGATGCGGCCACTGTGCGGCCTCTCCGTCAAAGGACGAAGTCTGCGTGTCATCTGTAGTCGATTGCAAAAAAGTTTTGATATATTTTCTTCATACTTGCAAAAATGGAAGATTTGTCCTAATGCTTCCAAAACTCAACTTATAATATTCCCACATAAATCAAAAGCTCTTTATTTGAAACCTTCAAGTAGACATGTTGTCACGATGCGAGGGGTTCCAATAAATTGGTCAGATGAAGTTAAGTATCTAGGGCTCATGCTAGATAAGAATTTAACTTTCAAAAATCACATTGAAGGAATTCAAGCCAAATGTAATAAATATGTAAAATGTCTCTATCCCCTTATTAATCGAAAATCAAAACTTTGTCTTAAGAACAAGCTTTTGATATTCAAACAAATTTTCAGGCCAGCCATGTTGTATGCTGTACCAATATGGACTAGCTGTTGTAATACCAGGAAGAAAGCTCTGCAGAGAATTCAAAATAAAATTTTGAAAATGATTCTGAAGCTTCTTCCCTGGTATAGTACCAATGAGTTACATAGAATATCCAATGTTGAAACATTGGAACAAATGTCAAATAAAATAATTAATAATTTCAGACAAAGATCGTTACAATCTTCTATTGCCACGATAATGCGTTATATGTTTAGGTTAAGTTAGGTTAAGTAAATTGGAAACGTTATTTTTTTCTCTTATAAGCAGGTGAAATCAACTCACCTGTAAAAATTGAACTGCTACGGCAAATGAAATGTAATATGTTGTTAACAAAATGTTAAACTTGTTTTACCAAATAAGGATGATAGTATTGTCTAATAACACAGAACACCTAGATATAAGAAATGAATGTAATGTTAAGAATGATAGGGGAACATGGTCCAATTCGGACCTAGTAACAGTTTTTTGGCCATATCTTTTCAGCACGATAAATGGCATGAAAAGTTTTTTGTTTTCGAGAAAGCGCAATTCAGCGCGCACATTTTTCTCTCAGAGAGTTTTGTGATAGCTCCTACCAGGACATGGCTAGACATGTTTGAACCAACTTCTCCAAAAGGTCCGAATTGGGCCAACCCTGTTCCAATTCGGACCCCCCATGTTCTAATTTGGACCACCCTATATTTCATCGTTATTTGCAATGTTAGTAACAAAAGATTACTCAGAATTGTTTGGTATCAAAGCTTATTGAACTTTTTCTGCAAGCGCAAGCATAAAAAATGAACTCAATGTATGAGAAATTTCAAACTAATTCGAGTCAGAACAAGCTCAAGTGAAATATGAATTTCATTAAAAAATATGTCGGAAACTTGTTCAAAATTGGGTACGGTCAACTATTCCTGACTCGATTTTGAACAGACTATCGTGTATGGGAGCTATCGAGAAGAAGTACATATATTTTCAAATTTTAGAGCTTTTTTTATTTATTTTGACAAAATACATTCGAAAAAGTAATTTTGAAGTTGAATATTGTAAAATTTTCCACACATTGAAACTTTGCTATGAAATATCGGGTTGAAAAGGTGAACTTGTATGGGAAACTGAAACAGACAACAAACAGACTCGAAGTCTCGGAAATTCAAGTTTGAGAAGTACCTACTTATATTTATGGATTGAAGTACACTATATTGAAGGGATTGCGTTTTCCTTCGAGCTTGTGAACAAAAACACAGTAAATCGGATAAGGGATAGTTGACTGTATTGTTCTTATATACTACTCGTAAACGTTTTTTATAGCGTATTGCCAAACTATTTTGGATAAAGCTTGGCTGTGGTATTGATAAAGATGCTTTTCAAGTTGCTGATTTATTGATTCCTTTAGTTTTTGGTAATCTACCTAATTTCTTAGATTTTTTGCGAAGCCATTTTCTTGACCGCAACAGAAACAAAGGCACTATTAATCAATATTACAACTTCTGTGATTTTCAATTGAGTCGGGAAGATTTTCACGGGGTGGAGCTCTTAGAATAGACTGAGTACACGTTGAAAAACAAGAGGTCCGTATTGAACCATATCAATAGGTCCGGATTGGACCAACACACATTTTGAGATTTTCAAACTCGTTGAGCACAAACGGTGCATAGACATATCAAAACCATATGGTCAGATGAAAGCTTAGGCTAGGGTGATTCGATTATAAAATAACACAGAGAGATTGGATAATTATTGTCGCTTATAGAAGCTTGGAAATAACGCCAACCGACAGTACACCTGAGCACTTCAAAACAATAAACTAATATAAAAATCAAACGTAATAACTGTAAGGCGTCAAATTTATTGTGTTAGATCTAAGCCAAACGGTGAGCAGAAAAACGGTACCCACGATCTTTACAGTAGCGCCAGTATTGAGAAATGCTTGATGGTCCGAATTAGAACAGGGTCCGAATTGGACCAGGTTCCCCTACTAATAAAGGAATAATAAAAAAAGACTTTACGACGAATTTAAAATTTACACAAATATCAGCTAATTTATGCCTATCAGATGCATTTGAAGTCACCGTTGGCCTTAAGTGTTCGGAATATGAGTCAAAACGGTAATCATCATCATCAAAACCTAAAAGGCAGTTTTTTAATGCAAAATGGATAAAGTTTACATGGAAATATGATAACTGGGTTTTGGCTGCCGAATAGATTACAGTAAATACATTTTCATGTAGGTTTTCTTGGTTTTGAACAAAAAACAGCTTTTGAAAATTTTCTAGAATCAATTACAGATGCTGTGTCTTTAAAGAATAATCCTGGAGTGGTGATTAGAGAAACTCCTTGAAGAATATATAAAATAATACATAATGTGATATTCTTGGTTACATTCTTAGGAAATTAATAGAGCTTTATCTTATAAGCTTCTTTGGCAAATTACTCGATAAGTTTTCTCCAATATAATCTGCTGGCAATATTCCTAGCAAAACCTTTTTGAGATTCGTAACCGACTTTCGGCAGGTTCCTCGCTAGATCTATTACAGACTGATGATAAAATCTTCTAATAATTTCTGGTGAGATTTCAAAACCCTCCAAACATTTTCAGATAAGTTCATCATGACGCAATTATTTAATTAATTGTATCAAAGACCCCGTTCTGGCTACGTCCACGGTGGAAAGCAAAGTGAAAATTTAATTAAATGAACACTCTAGCTCACCTGGCCAATCTGATCCAGCAGTTTGTATTGGTTGAGCTGCAGAAAGCTTCCGGACTGTTCGATGGAGACCCGTCTGGATTCGCGCAAGGGCGTTCGCCGGCGGCCACTTCTCGGACTTCCGTAGGGGCTGTTGTACGGACTATACGGCACATTGGGATAGATGGGTCTAGTTTGATCCAGGGGTTGCAGCTTGGGAAGCACACGGCCTTTGAAGGTCACCCCGGCCGTGTTGATCTCCAGCTGGGACTCGGTCCTATTGCTTGCCTCCAACAGATCATCGTTGTCTACCAGATCTAGAGATTGAGTTTTCGGTAAGATTTTAATGTGTTGCGTCATAAACCGGACACTGTGGGAAAGGGTTGTGGTGGAATGGCCGGATGGCGGTGGGTTATGGGGATGGTTGAGGTGGTGTTGGGGGTGGTACTGGTGGTAGTGGAAGTGAGTGGGTGGTTTGCTTGAGCATGCGACGGCGGCAGAAGCAGTGACGGCTACGGTGGTTGCTGTAGACACTTCTGTAGATGCAGCAGCCCCATAGAGATGGCCATTGTTAGTTGGGGTTTCAGTCGTAATTGAAGGCAAAGGTGGTTTAACAATTGGGTGACAAGTATCATACATGGTGACGGAGGATACGGGCTTGCAGGTCCCTTCGGATGGCTGAGCAGGTGGTGGAACGAAGATGGGATTATGTTTATTGTTAGGATAGTTAGTTGAGCTTTCATGGTGATTAGTACAGAAGATGATTTTTAATGGGTCTTCCGATGTGGTCGTTATTATCGTTGGGGTCACAACAACTGGTGATGACTTCGTTGTATAATATTTGCTGGTTTGATTAGTTGAGGCAATGGTAACACTCGAATTGACGCATGACTTCGCTGTATCGGTACCTGTTTTGGGCATTTTCGCTTCTCCTGGGTCTACGACCGTGGATTTATCTACTGGCTGACTATTAACGCTAGGTGAATTGGTTGCTACTGCATCTACTTGACTATTCGCTGACTGCTTGTCACTATTGCTATTAAAGCTTATGTTTTCAAAACTTTTGATTTCGCTATCTAGGAGATTGTGCTGTTGACTTTGGATGCTCTGCTCAACTACGTAATCGAAGAGTAATGCGGGTGGTGGCGGTGGGTCAGGTGGTCTGGTGAATTGCAAACATTTCATGCTAGTAGTATTATTATTGTTTAGGAACTTTCGATCCAGATCCACGTCCAAACTGCCGCACTTTCGGTCGGCCTCCGTAGTGGTGCTGTCTACGGTTGGTATGATGCTGTGCGCCAAGGTTCCTTCCATTTCCAAAGTCTGGTGCCTATATAGGAAAAGAAAATAGAAATAAAATAATTAAACATGAGAAGTATACAGTATGATTTTGTGTTGAATTCGTAACGGACTTGATTTTATTGATTAAGTATAAAAACATTTATTTTTTTGTTTTTTTTTGTGGATTGACCGAAGACAACTGTTTCAATAACAGGTTTGGGCTCTCGAAAAAAAATCGATATGTATGAAGTGGAAGTTGAACCCCAGACTATTGAAACAGGATCCGGATAATCCTAGCAGTAAAGCGCAGCTATTCAGCAAGACCATGCTGACGATCGTGGATTCGAATTCCAAGACGAATTCGAAGACCTTTCAATAATGGAAATTTTCTCGATTCCCAGGGCTTAGAGTATATTCGTACCTGCCAAACGTTTTAAAAATGCGAAAATTTGTGGTGAATGTTTTCAGTTAATAACTGAGAAAGTGCTCATAAGAACGCTCATAAGAAAGATGAGAAGCAGGCTCAGTCCTAGTTGGTACTTAACGAAGAAGACAAAGAAGAAGAAGATATAACGTGATTGTTGAAGTATTTGACCAAAAGTTACTCAAAAATACTAAGTTGTGCATCAGTTTCTATTAAAATTGGGGCGTAAAGCCAGAAAGAAGAAGAAAATAAACTACTGAATAATAAATTTACTAAAAAATTTGAGAAAATATCGCTCAAAGTTTATAGTTCATCTTTTCATACAAATGTTTATAATTATCTAGTATTTTTCTACATGAAAAAATGAATACAAGGTACGTGTTTAAAATATGGCCATAGTAGTTCTTTATTACGCCAAGTAAGATATAGGATATATCCTGAAGTTGATACACTGGTACACTTTCCGTATTCATCCCTACTGCACAGATTATTCATTTTTCATATAAAACATGAACATAATTCACTTTTTGCAGTTGCTATTTGGGTTGAATGCTCATGCTCTTATTTTTCAATATAGATTGCACCTGAGATTGCACCAACTTTATATTTTTCCACAACATTTTCAGATAATTTCTATATGCGTAGTTGATTCGAGGGCAATCGAACACGACATGCTCCGCTGTTTCCTCCACACCAGCACAATTGGGGCACGCAGGAGATTCTGAGTGCTTGAACCTATGCAGGTACTGTCTATAGCAACCATGTCCTGACAGAAACTGCGTCAGGTGGAAGTTCACTTCCCCACGGTTTCTACTATACCAATCTGACACATTTGGTATAAGCCGATGGGTCCATCTACCCTTAGTGGAGTTATCCCTTTCCTGCTGCCAGCTTCTGAGCGTTTCCTCTTTACACGTGTCGCGGAATCCTCTGGTACCTCTTTGGTTGAAGCATTGAACATCTTCCTTGATGATGAGCCAGATGGGCGTGATCCCGGCAATGGTGCACACGGCCTCTTAAGACACCGTCCGGTTAGCACTTGCTACTCTTAAGCACATTATCCTGTACGTGCTTTCCAACCGCTTTAGGTTTCTGCTCGTTCTAAGCGCTTTTGACCAGATTGGTCCTCCATACCATAGTATGGATAGCGCCACGTAGCTTGCGTTTGTTGGCAATTACAGCAGAGCTGTTAGCCATCATCCTCGAAAGCGCTGCTATAGCCGTAAATGCCCTTTTACAGGCATATTCAACGTGGCTAGCGAAGCTGAGCTTGTCATCGATCATTACCCCAAGATGCCTAAGGGATCGCTTGGACTCTATGGTGCAATTACCTACCTAAGCGCCCGTTGCTCGGACTTGCGGTTGTTGTCCACCACCACCACCTCAGTCTTGTGACAGGCCAGTCCTAGTTTCCTAGACTTCATCCATTCTTCAACTATGGAAATAGAGTGCGCTGCTGTCAACTCTACTTCCTCCATCGATTCACCATAGACCACCAGGGTGATATCGTCGGCGAAGCTTAACACACGTCGGAAGGGGCAGCCTCAGTACATCATCGTACATCGTATTCCATAACAGCGGGCCCAGGATAGAACCTTGAGGTACTCCCGCGGTAATTCGAACGCTTTTCTGACCCCTTTTTTGATGGTAGGATTCTACTGTATGACAGAATCCTACCATCAAAATAGCTTTCTAGAAGCTTACACAACTACACCGGTACCTTGAGACGGTGAAGTGCGTGTGCTATTGCTCCCCAGCTTGCGCTGTTGAACGCATTCTTCACATCCAGAGTAACAACCGCGCAGTAACAGATGCCGCTCCTTTTATGCTCGATTGCCCCCTCAGCTGTCTGAACGACCGACTGGATGGCGTCCAGAGTAGATTTACATTTTCTGAATCCAAACTGGTTGTTGGACAGGCCATCCGCACTCTCCGTATACGGTACTAGCCTGTTGAGAATCAACCAATCAATAAGTTGCCCGTAGTATCTAGTAGACAGATAGGTTTATACGCCGACGGGTCAACTGGTTTCCCCGTTTTTGGTAGTAGCATCAATTTCTGTCGCTTCCATACATCCGGGAAGGTTCCTTGATCAATGCAGCGTTGCGTCGTGGTTCTGAACATGTCCGGATCCGCGTTCACTGCCGCTTTTAAGGCAACATTCGGGATACCATCGGGTCCCGGTGCCTTGTTTGACGCGAATGATTTCACGACTTCTCGCCACTTCGTCACCTTCATCTGCCGCATACGGCGCTGGGGGCCATGGGCTTATAGGATGGTGCGGGAAGAGTACATCGATTATCGATCGCAGCAACTCGACTTCTCTTGGGGCGTTATGGCACCTTTGGTCTTAGCCATTACCACTCCGTAGGCGTCACCCCATGAACTAGAATTGGCTCTCTTGCATAGACTATCAAAGCATGCCCGTTTTCGACTCTTGATTTCCATTTGTGAGAGCGCAAAGTTAGCCCTCTCTAAATGCTGCACCGCGTTCTTCTCTTTGTGTTTCTGTGCGTGCGCGTTGCATTCTTCGTCTAGCCCGAAAGCAGATTGCTCGAAGATTTGATTGATTCGCACCACCAGTACACCGGCGGCCTGTTCTCTCTAGGAGGGGATTTTCTCCGCATGGAAGCATCACACGCTCGTGATATCACAGCAACTAGCTCTTCACCGTTTAGGTCCAGAGTGCTCCGTTCGCGCCTCAGGGCTTCAGTGAATACTTCGCCGTCGAAGCGCGTTGTTTTCCATCCTCGGGCTTGGGTCGAGTTACATCGCGCTGCCTTCCGCCCGCCTGGTATTATACTATAGCAAATCGATTGATGATCGCTATGAGTATAACCGTCATCAACGCGCCAGCTCATGGTACCCAAAAGGTTAGGACTACAAAACGTTACGTCGATAATCGATTTTGCACCATATTTGCGGAAGGTACTCACTGTACCCACATTTGCCAGCTCAACATTTAATGCGGCCAGGTGCTGCTTTGAAGCGGGGCGCAAGGCGGTTTACTCTGTAAATGCCCCGGTGTGTATTTATAGACAGCATCTTGCTAGTGGGTTCATCGACATCCAACTGCAAATAGGATTCCGACATATCGATGATACTGAAGACTTTGCAGTTGCCGAGCTTCATAAAAATGTCCAGCGGTAGCGGAAAGGTGTAATGGTTCGGATGCAACGCATCGTTTAGCCCAGTGGAGTAATTTCCACAGATTCGAATATTGCCGTTCGTTTTTCGGACGAACACAATCGGAACGACCCACTCCGAATAGTCCACTGGGGTTATTATCTTCATCCGCTCGAGACGGTCCAACTCGTCATCCGCCGCTTGATACACCGAGTACGCCACCGGGCGTTTAGGACGGAACACTGGTTGTTGATTCGGCTTTAGCTCTAAGTTGACGGTTGCTTTCATGCACTTGCCATGGGACGTACTGAATACTTCTGGAAACTCAGTCTTTATTCGTTCGACGAGAGTAGGAGAACCCGTGACCTTGTTACATAACGCATTGATCGGTACTGTATCCAACTGGAAAGCGTCTATCAAATCCAACCCCAAAATATGCAGGTCACGATTCACTACAAAAACCGTACCGACTTGAGTACTTGAGTTCACCGTAATCGAACAATCGAATTCCGACACTAACTTTAAATTGTCTTCGGAGGCGGCCTTCGCTTTAACGGACGGCGAGCGTACGGATTGTTTTCCTAGTCGCTTCCAAGTGTCCACGGAAATCACACTAATTTCGCTGGTTTCTTCGCACTTGCACAATAGGGTGATCAAAGTATTTTGGACAGACCGTTACGCGTTTATAATTTGGCCACTTATGGCAGAATCAAATGAAGGTGGCCAAATTATATACATACTCGTAACGCTCTGTCCAAAATACATCAAACACCCTAGCCCTCTTTATGGCCATACCGACTGCAGTCCGCACACTGGTGAGTCTTGAAACTGCAATCCCGACTATAATGCATTCCACCACAGCTCCAGCATGGACCTGATGGTCTCTTTGGAGTGCTGCTTGCAAGCTGAGGCTTCGACGAACTTTCCTGTCTCGGACTAGCACGCTTCTGGAGCCGCTGGTGTCGCCTGATTTGGTTCACCGAACTTCCACTTCCTTCGATCATAGCCGTGTCTTGTCGAAGGTTGAGCAATCGCTGACATTCGGTTGACAATTACTCTAACGTAACGTTTGCGCGCTCCTCTATGCGAGAAAGAAGCCTCGTTCGCACTTCCGCATTAGCTTAGGATTTCAATCCATACACAAACATTAAACTTTTGAATTCTTCTTCTTTCCTAACTCGAATTCCACACAGCATTTATTAACACGGCATGCCTAAGAAAAATAATCTTCTGTCGCCCCCTTGCAACGGTAACGCTTGGTAAGCACCGACTCCGCAGCACCGAACAAGCTCTTCAACTTGACCACCGCTTCGTTGAACGTAAAGTCCTTGGGCGCTTTTGGCACGATAAAACTGATGAAGCATTCATGCTCAGTGGTTCCCAATTTCTGCATCAACAGTCTAATTTGTCTTTGGTCTAACCTTCGCGGCATCGTCTAACCTAGCAGCATCACGAGCAAAGAGATCGTCGTATCGAGCGAACCAAGCAGCAAATGTGCTGCCGGTCTCGACCTCATACCGGAATTCTTTTATATTGCCGGCAAGCGAATCCAGAATCGCTTCTGGCCCCGTCGGCACTTGAACTTGAAGATTCCGATCACCTTGCTGCTGAATGAAAAGCTTTGGCTGGAAGAAAATTTTCAATTATCATTATCTACAACTTTGCTGAAGACGTCTACTCGATTTGAGCAAATATAGAAAACAATATTTTCACACTACACTGCTAGGTGGCTAGATCACAATTATATCAAAATAAAGTTTAAGCGATATCCTCCAACTCTTTAGAACATACCACCCTTCTTAAATTACGTTTAGACATCGAAAATTAAAAAAAAAACGCACGTTTTTTGGGTTCTGAACCAGTGAGCAACATTTAATGGTTTCATGTTAGTGCTGTGTATATCTTTGATATTTAATACAGAGGTGTTTTTTTCATTATTTGGTATTAGGAGGCATTTGAAAAGAATTCAAACACACCAATTTTCTCACTACCCAAAATGTGAAAAATATTCAAAGATGGCTGAAAATTTTCCAATAAATTATAGAAAACATGTTTCCAATCATATTACGAAATTATTAAATTATGTATGATACTTCAATAACAGAAATTGAAGAGAGTAGTACTTATATTGTACTCTTATTTTAGATATTCCATAGATCCATGTTTATGCAAATAATCACAGCTAAACAAGAAGAAGGTCCAGCGGTACAGCGATGAGTGTTACTCGTTTCATCCTTAGTCGTAGATTACAACGTCGAAGCGGTTGGCACGGATGAGGACGTCCGTTGTGATCTTGCAATTCCAGTACAGCTGTACGCAACTATTTTCCAGTACCGGTTCAGGAAGGTACTTGTAGTAGGGCACAAAACGGTCCATCAAATTGTGCTTAAGGGCAAGCTTTTGATGCACAATCTTGATCTAGTTGTACTGAACAGCCACGCGTTTGACACCACCTTATCGATATGCCCGAGCTCCAGTTGATGGGGGTGCGTTCCATGCAACTCCTTCTGCTTCCATGTTGCGATCATCCATCTCATCGACGTTATTGATGCCGCAGTTTAGCTGGTAATCATCCTGTGTCAGATGCAGGGCGCTGAAACCGTGGTCAGCTTCGCATACAGTGCGATAAATTTCGTGGCGATTCTGGCTTTCTACGAAATATGCCCGAAGCTCTTCCTCCTGCTGCACGTGGCAGTGTGACTCTCTCAATGGACGATGCGCCGCTTGGTGAACGTCACTCGTATTGCTCGTTCGATCGCCTCCAATTCAGCCTTGGTTCACTTTACCACCCCGAAACTATACGTCAACAGGGACACAGCAAACGTGTTGATCGCCTTCATCTTGTTGCCGGCAGACAGAAAGCTCTTCAAAATACAGTTTACACGAAACAAGAACTTTTCCTAGCTCCTTCTTGATTATCGAGTGGCGTATACCTCTAAATTGCAGGAATCCGAGGTCGTTGGTGATACAAACGCACAGGTAGGACGAGAGGAAATTTACAGACCGGTGATCGGCTAACGATACGTCAACTATGCAGCCTCTCGTGGTATGGTCCAACCCACACAACCAGAATGTACAGATAACGAAAGCACCTTTTGCGTTATTCGATGCTTATATGCGCAAAGTTTCACGTATAAGATGTCGCGAAAAGGCCGTATGTAAAAGTGGAGGTGATATACGTGCATGTTTTATATGATGAAAAGTAGTATGCAATGCGAGTGTGTATATTTTATTGCGAACTAATCTGTACTCTTATACGGCTTAATTTGTAACAACAAAATTGATTTGACAGCTGCTACGGATTGATCCAACTTACTTTGTATGTGTATGCGGGACGAAACGAAATGTGTACATGAACCCATAGAAAAACGTTTTATGCGAGGAAAATCGTCGGTCAAACGATTTTGCACACCATGTAGTGCAGGTGTGGTGCGATTTATACTAATAAACGACTTTGTTCGTGAATTGTTATGCGACTTCTGGTTGTCTGAGGAAGCACCTTAATCTCTCGCCACCTGGAGATCACCCGACAATCAAACCAAAAACCAAATCGACCACGATCTAATGGATGGAATATTCTTCTCCGACATCACCAATGTTTGCACATACCGCAGTGCGAATATAGATTTGGACCACTATACATACCTACCCAGCAAACCAGTGATCATATAAAATTGTTATTGTAAAATTGTATAAATATTCAGTTTGCGTTGTAATTAAATACGATGCAAAACTGAGTTGTTTTAAGTTGTGTTAAGTAATTATGTAACTTCAAGTTGTCATTCCCTTACGATTTCCAGTTTACTTGATTTGGTTATTACTATAATCTTCAATATGTGATTAGATATATGTTCATTTCATGTAAATATAAAATCATACAGGGGAAGATTACACGTCACCGTATGCTACTCAAAATCAGGCATAAACCGAAAAATAGTTATTTGTGAAAAAACTAATATATTGGATAATTAAACGTCACAAACTTACAAAAACACAATAACATCCCTTTGTACCGTAAAGTGCCCTAATTCAGCGCATTGCCTAATTCCGCGCATTTCATACAAAACGATTTATATATGGAAATACACATCGATATTGCAACAACTTTCAATGCCATTTGATGCTACTACTATTTAGAATAAGTTCGAATCATCAATAAAAGCAAATAAGGCATTTTTTCGCGGAGTAAAAAAATAATCAGTGGAGGCCCGTCGAAGTTGACGCCATTTTTCTAATTTCCTTAGCGTCCGTGCTAAGACTGTAGGACAAAAACAAAAGCGATTTTTTTATTGAAAATGTTTTATTTTTATGCAATTTTCTATGGAACTACTTGCTACAGATATGTTTCATGATGCTTCTATGAAATCTTATCAAATATTAGCATAATTATTGAGTCTCATCCCAAAAAGTAATGCGCGGAATTAGGTCACGTTTTTTTATAATGCCCTAATTCCGCGCACTGTTCTTCGCTGAACAATAAACAAGTTAAACATACTATATTCGTCTTCACATCTAACTATTTCAATGAAAAGTGTCTTCATGCATAAATACGTTTCACGGGCAAGCAGAATCTCGGGAAAGCTCACTTACAGGGAAACTAAAAGCGACCGTCCAGAAACCACGTGGTCATTCATGGTGAGAGGAAAAGTTTATCCAAAGACCAAAGCCCATAAAAATATTAAAATTGTTGTCTGAACAATATACCACAAGAGGAGAGAATCTATACATCTGTGCACACAAAATTTACTTAACATTGTGAACCACAAATAACAAAAAGTATGATATAGAGCTTAGAGAAATTTGAACACACGAAAACTAGCATATGCTCGTCATACACAGTTTGTTTTTGTTTTCCTCAAAGAAACTTGCACACGCTTTCCAGACTCATCAAAATGCATATGGAAATATTACAAAATTTGAAAAATCTTTACCCGGATTCTGGGTGCTTTTCGAAACTGAGTGCATATTGTTTTCCTCTAAGGTTCACAACTACATCTACACTAGGGCACCCATACCATTGGGCGTGATTACCACTATACGGGGAAGAGAGAATGCAAATGGCCATATTTTGTGAAACGTAATTTATGGATAAACTTTATGGATCTTCTGAGGTTTCTAGTTTGCTTAACAGATTTAAGTTTCAGGTACCCGTGGCATTAACGGATACAATTGATTTATTTTTTTAAGACATATCGATTCCAAGCAATAATGCGAACTGGTTCTTGTGTTGTATGAACAATGCAGAATACAAATACCTATAGTGGGAAATCGGGGCGGTTTCGCCAATGAATTGGAATGAGCACCTCTTGAAAACTGCATACATTTTTTGAATTTCAACTGAAGTAAAATGCAAATCCAAAGCTGGCAAGGAAATTAAGCAATATGTATGTTATAAGTCAGTTTTCTAAAGTAATAGAAAAATGAATAAATTATACTCGAAATACCATCAACAAATTTACCAGTATCCGCTCATGTTCCAGTAGTCCGCTCACGAGTTCAATGGTAGAATGTTGATGATTGATTGTTACAATGTTCTCTAAAATTTAATCTTTTTGCAAAGAGTGTTTTTAAACACTAATTACTTTCCAGTTGAGTGAACAAAATAATTAAATTACATGATTCTATGAGATAATTTCACAATCTAAAATAGGGTAATAAATCTTCGAGCTGTTTAGTAGAATACCTATAAGTAGATGAAAAAACCGAATTTAGTACTATACCATTTAAAATAGGGTGCTCATATCATCCCATCAATAAAAAATCGACACGAAAAATTACAAATTTTGAAAAATCATTCATTCATTCGTGAACATTATAGGACAACGGAAATCGTGCAGATCTATAAATTGTTGGAAATAGTACAAAGAACTGATAATTCTATAATATTTTCTGCACTTCTATCGAATTTCCTTAAGGTCTCCAAACTGCCCCACATTCCCCTATATGAAATTCACAAGTATCAATGCCACGTTAATGAAAAAACCATAACAAATGTTTATCTTTGTTTCATGTGATAGTCATAAAAATATAAGAAATAAAACTAAACGGCTCATACAAAAATTTACTTGTTTTCATACAAAAAGTATTATGGAGGGTGGAGATGGTTGTAAATTTTCTATTTCATTCGTTAAGTAATGAATGAATTCTGCCTTACATTGAAACTAATGTTAATTTGATTGCTTCGCGAGTGCGCGGAATTAGGCGTTCTTCTGCGCGGAATATGGAAAAGCGTTTCAAAAGTTTAGGAATTAGGAAGGAATTAGGCAATTTCTACAAGTGAACTATTTCAAAAAAATCTCAATTTCAAATTATGAATACAGTCTAGTTTATATTTTTCCCATAATCTAAAATGGATTTGCTAGCGATTCACTCATAAAGCTTTTTTTATTGATGCAATACTTTTTTTAGTTAACCATTTGAATCGTTTTATTCCTTAACTGCGCTGAATTACGGCACTTTACGGTACATGAATTTCTGTTAACACGCTAAGTACCGACATGGGCAAAAAATGTGGACGGTAACCTTCGCACGACGATATCTCAGCTGATAATCAATCAATTTTCATAATTGTTTCACCATTGCAACCGTTTACTATCCTGGATGCGTTTAGTGAAGACCGATTGAAATTTTATGCCACCATGGCTGAGAATTGGCCGGATCAAAAAGTTCCACATTTTTTGCCCATCTTACAAGCTGGTTGCTGGTTGTATACAAGCGTTGCATGCAAGTTGATTATTCCGGAACTAGGTTTGCGGCCGGATATTTCAAAATTTTGACCAGCTAGAAGGGTTCTGTCTTCAAGAGAGTTGTACAGGGCAGTGCTCGCTTCCTTATGGTATATGTAATGATACAAAAATTCCACCACTACGTGGCGGTGGTCTTCGAGAAAAGTTGTTCAGACTGAGCCTAGCTTTCCCCGAGGGAACCTAGCATAATTCCAAAATTTATCCACTACGCGGCTAGTAACGTTAACACTCCTTACGCTACTTGAGGATATTCGGACCTAAAGAGATAAAAATTCGTCTTCAGAAAGTTGTTCAAATGAGCTAGCTCTCCGAGGACAGCATAGTTACAATCATCACAGCGCAATGTAGCGTTTCGATATGAGATTCTCGAACTAAACGAGATAGAAATCTGTCTTCAGAAGTGTTCAGTAATAGCCTCCCGAGACTAGCATAGTTTCATCACTACGCCGCTAAACGTTGTTTAGACGCTATGAGGATATCTCGGAACCTAAACGAGATATAAAATTCCTGTCTTCAAGAAAGTTGTTCAAAGTGAGCCTAGCTTCTCCGAGGGACCAAGCATAGTTACAAATTCATCCACTACTTGGCGCAAGTGTACGTAAACACTTCCGGTTTGTCGATATTGAAGGATTTCTCGGAACCTAAACGAGATAGAAAATTCCTGTCTTCGAGAAAGTTGTTCAGAGTAAGCCTAGCCTCCCTGAAGGACATAGCATAGTTCCAAATTCATCCACTACGTGGCGCTAGTGTACATAAATACTTCCGGTTTACTGCTATTAAGGATATCTCGGAACTTAAACGAGATAGAAAATTCCTGTCTTCGAGAAAGTTGTTCAGAGTGAGCCTAGCTTCCCTGAAGGACCTAGCATAGTTGTGGGCTTCGTGGCCGTGCGGTTAGTGTTACCAAGCATTTAGCCGCATCGAGTCAAGGGGTGTGGGTTCGATTCCCGCTTCAGTCCGGAAAAATTTTCGACTGTGCCACTGGGCGTTGCATGCTAGTCCGTTGTCTAGTGTGGTGCTTCCTTCAAAGGGCAAATCGTCCACTGGAAGCATTAACGTGTCGGTGTCTTTTTTAATAGTTCCAAATTTATCCACTACGTGGCGCAAGTGCAGATAAACACTTCCGGTTTACTGCTATTGAGGATATCTCGGAACTTAAACGAGATAGAAAATTCCTGTCTTCGATAAGGTTTTTCAAAGTGAGCCTAGCTTCCCCGAGGGACCTAGCATAGTTCCAAATTCATCCACTACTTGGCGCTAGTGTACGTAAACACTTCCGGCTTGTCGATATTGAAGGATATCTCGGAACCTAAATGAGCTAGAAAATTCCTGTCTTCGAGAAAGTTGTTCAAAGTGAGCCTAGCTTCCCTGAAGGACCTAGCATAGTTCCAAATTTATCCACTACGTGGCGCAAGTGCACATAAACACTTCCGGTTTACTGCTATTGAAGGATATCTTGGAACCTAAACGAGATAGAAAATTCCTGCCTTCGATAAGGTTTTTCAAAGTGAGCCTAGCTTCCCCGAGGGACCTAGCATAGTTCCAAATTCATCCACTACTTGGCGCTAGTGTACGTAAACACTTCCGGTTTGTCGATATTGAAGGATATCTCGGAACCTAAATGAGCTAGAAAATTCCTGTCTTCGAGAAAGTTGTTCAGAGTGAGCCTAGCTTCCCTGAAGGACATAGCATAGTTCCAAATTCATCCACTACGTGGCGCTAGTGTACATAAATACTTCCGGTTTACTGCTATTGAAGATATCTCGGAACTTAAACGAGACAGAAAATTCCTGTCTTCGATAAGGTTTTTCAAAGTGAGCCTAGCTTCACCGAGGGACCTAGCATAGTTCCAAATTCATCCACTACTTGGCGCTAGTGTACGTAAACACTTCCGGTTTGTCGATATTGAAGGATATCTCGGAACCTAAATGAGCTAGAAAATTCCTGTCTTCGAGAAAGTTGTTCAAAGTGAGCCTAGCTTCCCTGAAGGACCTAGCATAGTTCCAAATTTATCCACTACGTGGCGCAAGTGCACATAAACACTTCCGGTTTACTGCTATTGAAGGATATCTTGGAACCTAAACGAGATAGAAAATTCCTGTCTTCGATAAGGTTTTTCAAAGTGAGCCTAGCTTCCCCGAGGAACCTAGCATAGTTCCAAATTCATCCACTACGCGGCGCTAGTGTACGTAAACACTTCCGGTTTGTCGATATTGAAGGATATCTTGGAACCTAAATGAGATAGAAAATTCCTGTCTTCGAGAAAGTTGTTCAAAGTGAGCCTAGCTTCCCTGAAGGACCTAGCATAGTTCCAAATTTATCCACTACGTGGCGCAAGTGCACATAAACACTTCCGGTTTATTGCTATTGAATGATATCTCGGAACTTAAACGAGATAGAAAATTCCCGTCTTCGAGAAAGTTGTTCAGAGTGAGCCTAGCTTCCCTGAAGGACCTAGCATAGTTCCAAATTTATCCACTACGTGGCGCAAGTGTACATAAACACTTCCGGTTTACTGCTATTGAGGATATCTTGGAACCTAAACGAGATATAAAATTCCTGTCTTCGATAAGGTTTTTCATAGTGAGCCTATCTTCACCGAGGGACCTAGCATAGTTCCAAATTCATCCACTACTTGGCGCTAGTGTACGTAAACACTTCCGGTTTGTCGATATTGAAGGATATCTCGGAACCTAAATGAGCTAGAAAATTCCTGTCTTCGAGAAAGTTGTTCAAAGTGAACCTAGCTTCCCTGAAGGACCTAGCATAGTTCCAAATTTATCCACTACGTGGCGCAAGTGCACATAAACACTTCCGGTTTACTGCTATTGAAGGATATCTTGGAACCTAAACGAGATAGAAAATTCCTGTCTTCGATAAGGTTTTTCAAAGTGAGCCTAGCTTCCCCGAGGGACCTAGCATAGTTCCAAATTCATCCACTACGCGGCGCTAGTGTACGTAAACACTTCCGGTTTGTCGATATTGAAGGATATCTTGGAACCTAAATGAGATAGAAAATTCCTGTCTTCGAGAAAGTTGTTCAGAGTGAGCCTAGCTTCCCTGAAGGACATAGCATAGTTCCAAATTCATCCACTACGTGGCGCTAGTGTACATAAATACTTCCGGTTTACTGCTATTGAATGATATCTCGGAACTTAAACGAGATAGAAAATTCCTGTCTTCGAGAAAGTTGTTCAGAGTGCGCCTAGCTTCCCTGAAGGACCTAGCATAGTTCCAAATTTATCCACTACGTGGCGCAAGTGTACATAAACACTTCCGGTTTACTGCTATTGAGGATATCTCGGAACTTAAACGAGATATAAAATTCCTGTCTTCGATAAGGTTTTTCATAGTGAGCCTATCTTCACCGAGGGACCTAGCATAGTTCCAAATTCATCCACTACTTGGCGCTAGTGTACGTAAACACTTCCGGTTTACTGCTATTGAGAATATCTCGGAACCTAAACGAGATAGAAAATTCCTGTCTTCGAGAAAGTTGTTCAAAGTGAGCCAAGCTTCCTCGAGGGACCTAGCATAGTTCCAAATTTATCCACTACGTGGCGCTAGTGTACGTAAACACTTCCGGCTTGTCGATATTGAAGGATATCTCGGAACCTAAATGAGATATAAAATTCCTGTCTTCGAGAATGTTGTTCAAAGTGAGCCTAGCTTCCCTGAAGGACCTAGCATAGTTCCAAATTTATCCACTACGTGGCGCAAGTGCACATAAACACTTCCGGTTTACTGCTATTGAGGATATCTCGGAACTTAAACGAGATAGAAAATTCCTGTCTTCGAGAAAGTTGTTCAGAGTGAGCCTAGCTTCTCTGAAGAACCTAGCATAGTTCCAAATTTATCCACTACGTGGCGCAAGTGCACATAAACACTTCCGGTTTACTGCTATTGAGAATATCTCGGAACCTAAACGAGATAGAAAATTCCTGTCTTCGAGAAAGTTGTTCAAAGTGATCCAAGCTTCCCCGAGGGACCAAGCATAGTTCCAAATTCATCCACTACATGGCGCTAGTGTACGTTAACACTTCCGGTTTACTGCTATTGAGGATATCTCGGAACCTAAACGAGAAAAAAAATCCTGTCCTCGAGTAAGTTGCTCAAAGTGAGCCGAGCTTCCTCGAGAGATCCATAGAAGTTCAAATTTCATCCACTACGTGGCGCTAGTGTACATAAACACTTCCGGTTTACTGCTATTGAAGGATATCTCGGAACCTAAACGAGATAGAAAATTCCTGTCTTCGAGAAAGCTGTTCAAAGTGAGCCTAGCTTCCACGAGAGACCGAGCATAGTTACAAATTCATCCACTACGTGGCGCTTGTGTACGTAAACACTTCCGGTTTACTGCTATTGAAGGATAACTTGGAACCTAAATGAGATATAAAATTCCTGTCTTCGAGAAAGTTGTTCAAAGTGAGCCAAGCTTTCCCGGGAGACCTAGAATAGTTCCAAATTCATCCACTACGTGACGCTAGTGTACATAAACACTCCCTGTTTACTGCTATTGAATGATATCTCGGAACCTAAACGAGATAAAAAATTTCTGTCTTCAAGAAAGTTGTTCAGAGTGAACTGAGCTTCCCCGAGGGACCCAACGAAGTTCCAAATTCTTCCACTAGGTGGCGCTAGTGTGCATAAATATTTCTGGTTTACTGCGTTGCGCTAGTGTACGTAAACACTTCCAGTTTACTGCTTTTGAAGGATATGTCGGAACCTAAACGAGAAAAAAAAATCCTGTCCTCGAGTAAGTTGCTCAAAGTGAGCCTAGCTTCCTCGAGAGACCCATAGAAGTTTAAATTTCATCCACTACGTGGCGCTAGTGTACGTAAACATTTCCGGTTTACTGCTATTGAAGGATATCTCGGAACCTAAACGAGATAGAAAATTCCTGTCTTCGAGAAAGTTGTTCAGAGTATGCAGAGCTTCCCGAGCAAAGTCGGATAACTGGATGATATCAAAAAAATTACAATTTGTATTATCGCTGTTATAACTTTGAGATTTTGTTATCAATGGTAACTGAATGATAACAAAATTTGTTATCATTGTATCCGTGACAGAAACTTTTGACAATAGTTTGATAACAAATATGTTATCTCATCTTTCCCATAATATTTTTAAAGCATATATTACTAAACAAAGTTGACTTTTCATCATACAAAATTTTGTAAAATTATTTGAAGTGTAAGTTCAACCCAAAACACCCACCTCTCAAAATTTTTCCTTGATATATGAACATAAAACTCAAAAATATATGATGATGCAAATTTAGTTATCAACTTGAACTCAGTGATAACATAATTTTTTATTACTTTGTTATCATTTTGCTGTTCAAGTTTGCTCGGGTTCCTTGCACAATTTTAATTATTATTTTATTTCATTTTATTATTCATCCTTAATTAAGAATTATTTGAAGTTCGTCCACTTTGTTATTCCGGCATCATTTCACTTAGAGATATTTCGCAATCTATAGAGGAGATATAAGATATATATCTTTGAATAAAGTTGTTCAGATTGAGCAGAGCTTATTCAAGGGAGCATGCAAGGCTCTTATATTTTCCACTTCGTGACGGTTGTATACGTATAAACTGGTAAGTTATAGATGAGAAATTTCCTTAAATCTAAACGGGATATAAATTTTCTATTTTCGGGTATTCCTTTCAGAAAAAGCAGAACTTCTCTACACTTTTTATATTCATGGAGAAGTAATTTGATTTTGTTTAAGAAAACCTTGGACACTTCACTTAACTTTTTCAAAAGAAAAATAATACTAAAAATCACTCGTAAGGGGAGCAAATACCTTTAAACTCTCATATGTTGCTTATCTTGACAGATAGGTCTATTTCGTCTGTGACTTACAGACTTCTTCAGTGTCGAGTGCTTGACATGAAGTAGAACTTGCAAGACGGAATCTTCAAAGCAGTGGTTTCGTATAGTACATGAAAGCTAATATTCTTCAACTTCACCCTGAGAAAGTAACCCCGATTTATGTTGAGGCAACCATTTGACCAACAAAGCCTTCGCACCATAATTACATTTATTCACATACTCTGTATGATCTTAGCAAATAGATAATAGATTTGATTAACAATTAAATTATGTGGGCCAACTTAAATTCGGAAATCGATCTCGGTAAACGGATTGCAGAGAAACGAACAACTGAGTCCTCGGTGACCATTTGTCTGATCTCAGTAAAACTCAGTAAAGTTTGCCAAATGTTTACAGAATCTTGGTAACGTTCGCCGAGATTTCGATTAAAAATTTGATTCGTCAACATTCTTCTTCTTGGCATTATGTCTGCACTGGGACAGAGCCTGCTTATCAGTTTAGTGCTCAATGAGCACTTCCACAGGGATTGACTGAGAGCTTTCTTTGCCAAAGTTGGCATTTACGCATTCGTATATCGTGTGACAGGTACGATGATTATCTATATGCCCAGGGAAGTCAAGGAAATTTCCATTACGAAAAGATCGTGGACCGACTGGGAATCGAACCCTGACGCCTTTAGCATGGCTTTGCTTTGTAGCTGCGGGCTCTAACCACACGGCTAAGAAAGGCCGTTTGCAAACATCTTAATTCATCTGCACGGATTTAAATCTGATTCTTAAATCATGATTTACAAGTCATGCAACTCAGAAATAAGTAAGGTCATGATATCAAGATCATGAATCATAGTTTCTGGATAATCATGATTCTTCATAAGCGTAACATCCAAAGTGACAACAGTTCCGTCAAGACAAGAATTTCGTCAGGATTTTCCCAAAAGGATTTCTTCATGGTCATGGATTTCTTCAGGAATTTCCAAAGCGATTCCTTCAGGTACTCCCCGAAATTCCATACGAATTCACCCAGAGATTCCTTAAGGAATTGCCTCAGGAATTCCTTTAGGGATGTTTCCAAAGATTTTTCAGGAATTCTCAATTCCCAAAATCATTCCTGCTGAAATTCATTGAGAATTTTTTAAAGAATTTCCTCAAAGGTCCCTAAGGAGTTTCAACAGAGATCCCTTCAGAAATTCCTCCCTACGATATCTTACGGAATTCCTCCTTGTATTCATTCAGTAGTTCATCCAATGATTTTTACAGAATTCCTAAAACAAGTTCTCTAGGGATTCTTTCAAAAATTTTTCCAGGGATTCCTTTTGGAATTCACCCAAGTATCTTTTCCGGAAATCCTTCGGGGATTGCTTCCAAAATTTTTCCGAGAGATCCACACAGAATATTTTTAAGGTACCTGCAGGAATTCTAATTTTACCTTTTAGATATCACACTAGAATTGTAAACGTATACCAGCGCCACGTAGTGAATGAATTTCGAACTATGCTAGGTCTCTCGGGGAAGCTAGGCTCACTTTGAACAACTTTCTCGAAGACAGGAATTTTCTATCTCGTTTAGGTTCCGAGATATCCTTCAATAGCAGTAAACCGGAAATGTTTACGTACACAAGCGCCACGTAGTGGATGAATTTGGTACTATGCTCGGCCTCTCGGGAAAGCTCGGCTCACTTTGAACAACTTTCTCGAAGACAGGAATTTTCTATCTCGTTCTGGTTCCGAGATATCCTTCAATAGCAGTAAACCGGAAGTGTTTACGTACACTAGCGCCACGTAGTGGATGAATTTTTAACTTCTATGGGTCTCTCGAGGAAGCTCGGCTCACTTTGAGCAACTTACTCGAGGACAGGATTTTTTTTTCTCGTTTAGGTTCCGAGATATCCTTCAATAGCAGTAAACCGGAAGTGTTTCCGTACACAAGCGCCACGTAGTGGATGAATTTGGTACTATTCTCGGTCTCTCGGGGAAGCTAGGCTCACTTTAAACAACTTTCTCGAAGACAGGAATTTTCTATCTTGTTTAGGTTCCGAGATATCCTTCAATAGCAGTAAACCGGAAGTGTTTATGTGCACTTGCGCCACGTAGTGGACGAATTTGGAACTATGCTATGTCCCTCGGGGAAGCTCGGCTCACTTTGAACAACTTTCTCGAAGACAGGAATTTTCTATCTCGTTCTGGTTCCGAGATATCCTTCAATAGCAGTAAACCGGAAGTGTTTACGTACACTAGCGCCACGTAGTGGATGAATTTGGTAACTATCTCGGTCTCTCGGGGAAGCTAGGCTCACTTTGAACAACTTTCTCGAAGACAGGAATTTTCTATCTCGTTTAGGTTCCGAGATATCCTTCAATAGCAGTAAACCGGAAGTGTTTATGTACACATGCGCCACGTAGTGGACGAATTTGGAACTATGCTATGTCTCTCGGGGAAGCTAGGCTCACTTTGAACAACTTCTCGACGACAGGAATTTTCTATCTCGTTTTAGATCCCGAGATATCCTTCAATAGCAAGTAAACCGGAAGTGTTTATGTACACTAGCGCCACGTAGTGGATGAATTTGGTAACTATGCTTGCGTCTCCGGGAAAGCTAGGCTCACTTTGAACAACTTTCTCGATGACAGGAATTTTCTATCTTGTTTAGGCTCCGAATATCCTTCAATAGCAGTAAACCGAAGTGTTTATGACACTTGCGCCTCGTAGTGGACGAATTTGAAACTATTGCTATGTCCCTCGGGGAAGCTAGCTCACTTTGAACAACCTTCTCGAAGACAGGAATTTTCTATCTCGTTTCAGATCCGAGATATCCTTCAATAGCAGTAAACCGGAAGTGTTTATGTACACTAGCGCCACGTAGTGGATGAAATTTGGTACTATGCTTGGTCTCCCGGAAAGCTAGGCTCACTTTGAACAGCTTTCTCGAAGACAGGAAATTTTCTATCTCATTTAGGTTCGAAGATATCCTTCAATAGCAGTAAACCGGAAGTGTTTACGTACACTAGCGCCACGTAGTGGACGAATTTGGAACTATGCTAGGTCCCTCGGGGAAGCTTGGCTCACTTTGAACAACTTTCTCGAAGACAGGAATTTTCTATCTCGTTTAGGTTCCAAGAAATCCTTCAATAGCAGTAAACCGGAAGTGTTTATGTACACTTGCGCCACGTAGTGGACGAATTTGGAACTATGCTATGTCCCTCGGGGAAGCTTGGCTCACTTTGAACAACTTTCTCGAAGACAGGAATTTTTTATCTCGTTTAGGTTCCAAGATATCCTTCAATAGCAGTAAACCGGAAGTGTTTACGTACACAAGCGCCACGTAGTGGATGAATTTGGTACTATTCTCGGTCTCTCGGGGAAGCTAGGCTCACTTTGAACAACTTTCTCGAAGACAGGAATTTTCTATCTTGTTCTAGGTTCCGAGATATCCTTCAATAGCAGTAAACCGGAAGTGTTTATGTACACTTGCGCCTCGTAGTGGACGAATTTGGAAACTATGCTACGGTCCCTCGGGGAAGCTTAGGCTCACTTTGAACAGCTTTCTCGAAGACAGGAATTTTCTATCTCGTTTAGGCTCCAAGATATCCTTCAATAGCAGTAAACCGGAAGTGTTTATGTACACTTGCGCCACGTAGTGGATGAATTTGTAACTATGCTTGGTCCTCCGGGAAAGCTAGGCTCACTTTGAACAACCTTCTCGAAGACAGGAATTTTCTATCTCGTTCTAGGTTCCAAGATATCCTTCAATAGCAGTAAACCGGAAGTGTTTATGTACACTTGCGCCACGTAGTGGACGAATTTGGAACTATGCTATGTCCCTCGGGGAAGCTTGGCTCACTTTGAACAACCTTTCTCGAAGACAGGAATTTTCTATCTGGTTTAGGTTCCAAGATATCCTTCAATAGCAGTAAACCGGAAGTGTTTACGTACACAAGCGCCACGTAGTGGATGAATTTGGTACTATTCTCGGTCTCTCGGGAAGCTAGGCTCACTTTGAACAACTTTCTCGAAGACAGGAATTTTCTATCTCGTTTAGGTTCCGAGATATCCTTCAATAGCAGTAAACCGGAAGTGTTTATGTACACTTGCGCCACGTAGTGGACGAATTTGAAACTATGCTATGTCCCTCGGGGAAGCTAGGCTCACTTTGAACAACTTTCTCGAAGACAGGAATTTTCTATCTCGTTTAGGTTCCAAGATATCCTTCAATAGCAGTAAACCGGAAGTGTTTACGTACACTAGCGCCACGTAGTGGATGAATTTGGTACTATGCTAGGTCTCTCGGGGAAGCTAGGCTCACTTTGAACAACTTTCTCGAAGACAGGAATTTTCTATCTCGTTTAGGTTCCAAGATATCCTTCAATAGCAGTAAACCGGAAGTGTTTACGTACACTAGCGCCACGTAGTGGATGAATTTGGAACTATGCTATGTCCCTCGGGGAAGCTCGGCTCACTTTGAACAACTTTCTCGAAGACAGGAATTTTCTATCTCGTTTAGGTTCCGAGATATCCTTCAATAGCAGTAAACCGGAAGTGTTTATGTACACTTGCGCCACGTAGTGGACGAATTTGGAACTATGCTAGGTCCCTCGGGGAAGCTAGGCTCACTTTGAACAACTTTCTCGAAGACAGGAATTTTCTATCTCGTTTAGGTTCCAAGATATCCTTCAATAGCAGTAAACCGGAAGTGTTTATGTACACTTGCGCCACGTAGTGGATGAATTTGGAACTATGCTTGGTCTCCTCGGGGAAGCTAGGCTCACTTTGAACAACCTTCTCGAAGACAGGAATTTTCTATCTCGTTCTAGGTTCCAAGATATCCTTCAATAGCAGTAAACCGGAAGTGTTTATGTACACTTGCGCCACGTAGTGGACGAATTTGGAACTATGCTATGTCCCTCGGGGAAGCTTGGCTCACTTTGAACAACTTTCTCGAAGACAGGAATTTTCTATCTCGTTTAGGTTCCAAGATATCCTTCAATAGCAGTAAACCGGAAGTGTTTACGTACACTAGCGCCACGTAGTGGATGAATTTGGAACTATGCTCGGTCTCTCGGGGAAGCTAGGCTCACTTTGAACAACTTTCTCGAAGACAGGAATTTTCTATCTTGTTTAGGTTCCGAGATATCCTTCAATAGCAGTAAACCGGAAGTGTTTATGTACACTTGCGCCACGTAGTGGACGAATTTGGAACTATGCTATGTCCCTCGGGGAAGCTTGGCTCACTTTGAACAACTTTCTCGAAGACAGGAATTTTCTATCTCGTTTAGGTTCCAAGATATCCTTCAATAGCAGTAAACCGGAAGTGTTTATGTACACTTGCGCCACGTAGTGGATGAATTTGGAACTATGCTATGTCTCTCGGGGAAGCTAGGCTCACTTTGAACAACTTTCTCGAAGACAGGAATTTTCTATCTTGTTTAGGTTCCGAGATATCCTTCAATAGCAGTAAACCGGAAGTGTTTATGTACACTTGCGCCACGTAGTGGACGAATTTGAAACTATGCTATGTCCCTCGGGGAAGCTAGGCTCACTTTGAACAACCTTTCTCGACGACAGGAATTTTCTATCTCGTTCAGATCCCGAGATATCCTTCAATAGCAGTAAACCGGAAGTGTTTATGTACACTAGCGCCACGTAGTGGATGAATTTGGTACTATGCTTGGTCTCCCGGGAAAGCTAGGCTCACTTTGAACAACTTTCTCGAAGACAGGAATTTCTATCTCATTTAGGTTCCAAGATATGCTTCAATAGCAGTAAACCGGAAGTGTTTACGTACACAAGCGCCACGTAGTGGATGAATTTGTAACTATGCTCGGTCTCTCTCGGGAAGCTAGGCTCACTTTGAACAACTTTCTCGAAGACAGGAATTTTCTATCTCGTTTAGGTTCCAAGATATCCTTCAATAGCAGTAAACCGGAAGTGTTTATGTACACTTGCGCCACGTAGTGGACGAATTTGGAACTATGCTAGGTCCCTCGGGGAAGCTTGGCTCACTTTGAACAACTTTCTCGAAGACAGGAATTTTCTATCTCGTTTAGGTTCCGAGATATCCTTCAATAGCAGTAAACCGGAAGTGTTTACGTACACTAGCGCCACGTAGTGGATGAATTTGGTACTATGCTTGGTCTCCCGGGAAGCTAGGCTCACTTTGAACAACTTTCTCGAAGACAGGAATTTTCTATCTCGTTTAGGTTCCAAGATATCCTTCAATAGCAGTAAACCGGAAGTGTTTATGTACACTTGCGCCACGTAGTGGACGAATTTGGAACTATGCTATGTCCCTCGGGGAAGCTTGGCTCACTTTGAACAACTTTCTCGAAGACAGGAATTTTCTATCTCGTTTAGGTTCCGAGATATCCTTCAATAGCAGTAAACCGGAAGTGTTTATGTACACTAGCGCCACGTAGTGGACGAATTTGGAACTATGCTAGGTCCCTCGGGGAAGCTTGGCTCACTTTGAACAACTTTCTCGAAGACAGGAATTTTCTATCTCGTTTAGGTTCCAAGATATCCTTCAATAGCAGTAAACCGGAAGTGTTTATGTACACTTGCGCCACGTAGTGGACGAATTTGGAACTATGCTATGTCCCTCGGGGAAGCTTGGCTCACTTTGAACAACTTTCTCGAAGACAGGAATTTTTCTATCTCGTTTAGGTTCCGAAGATATCCTTCAATAGCAGTAAACCGGAAGTGTTTATGTACACTAGCGCCACGTAGTGGACGAATTTGGAACTATGCTCGGTCTCTCGGGGAAGCTAGGCTCACTTTGAACAACTTTCTCGAAGACAGGAATTTTCTATCTCGTTTAGGTTCCGAGATATCCTTCAATAGCAGTAAACCGGAAGTGTTTATGTACACTTGCGCCACGTAGTGGATGAATTTGTAACTATGCTTGGTCTCCCGGGAAAGCTAGGCTCACTTTGAACAACCTTCTCGAAGACAGGAATTTTCTATCTCGTTTAGGTTCCAAGATATCCTTCAATAGCAGTAAACCGGAAGTGTTTATGTACACTTGCGCCACGTAGTGGACGAATTTGGAACTATGCTATGTCCCTCGGGGAAGCTTGGCTCACTTTGAACAACCTTCTCGAAGACAGGAATTTTCTATCTCGTTTAGGTTCCGAGATATCCTTCAATAGCAGTAAACCGGAAGTGTTTACGTACACAAGCGCCACGTAGTGGATGAATTTGGTAACTATGCTCGGTCTCTCGGGGAAGCTAGGCTCACTTTGAACAACTTTCTCGAAGACAGGAATTTTCTATCTTGTTTAGGTTCCGAGATATCCTTCAATAGCAGTAAACCGGAAGTGTTTATGTACACTTGCGCCTCGTAGTGGACGAATTTGGAACTATGCTATGTCCCTCGGGGAAGCTTGGCTCACTTTGAACAACTTTCTCGAAGACAGGAATTTTCTATCTCGTTTAGGTTCCAAGATATCCTTCAATAGCAGTAAACCGGAAGTGTTTACGTACACAAGCGCCACGTAGTGGATGAATTTGGTACTATTCTCGGTCTCTCGGGGAAGCTAGGCTCACTTTGAACAACTTTCTCGAAGACAGGAATTTTTTATCTCGTTTAGGTTCCAAGATACCCTTCAATAGCAGTAACCGGAAGTGTTTACGTACACAAGCGCCACGTAGTGGATGAATTTGGTACTATTCTCGGTCTCTCGGGGAAGCTCGGCTCACTTTGAACAACTTTTTCGAAGACAGGAATTTTCTATCTTGTTTAGGTTCCGAGATATCCTCAATAGCAGTAAACCGGAAATGTTTACGTACACAAGCGCCACGTAGTAGATGAATTTGGTACTATGCTCGGCCTCTCGGGAAAGCTCGGCTCACTTTGAACAACTTTCTCGAAGACAGGAATTTTCTATCTCGTTCTGGTTCCGAGATATCCTTCAATAGCAGTAAACCGGAAGTGTTTATGTACACTTGCGCCACGTAGTGGACGAATTTGTAACTATGCTTGGTCTCCCGGGAAAGCTAGGCTCACTTTGAACAACCTTCTCGAAGACAGGAATTTTCTATCTCGTTCTGGTTCCAAGATATCCTTCAATAGCAGTAAACCGGAAGTGTTTACGTACACAAGCGCCACGTAGTGGATGAATTTTAACTTCTATGGTCTCTCGAGGAAGCTCGGCTCACTTTGAGCAACTTACTCGAAGGACAGGATTTTTTTTCTCGTTTAGGTTCCGAGATATCCTTCAATAGCAGTAAACCGGAAGTGTTTACGTACACAAGCGCCACGTAGTGGATGAATTTGGTACTATTCTCGGTCTCTCGGGGAAGCTAGGCTCACTTTAAACAACTTTCTCGAAGACAGGAATTTTCTATCTTGTTTAGGTTCCGAGATATCCTTTCAATAGCAGTAAACCGGAAGTGTTTATGTACACTTGCGCCACGTAGTGGACGAATTTGGAACTATGCTATGTCGCTCGGGGAAGCTAGGCTCACTTTGAACAACCTTCTCGACGACAGGAATTTTCTATCTCGTTTAGATCCCGAGATATCCTTCAATAGCAGTAAACCGGAAGTGTTTATGTACACTAGCGCCACGTAGTGGATGAATTTGGTACTATGCTTGGTCTCCCGGGAAAGCTAGGCTCACTTTGAACAACTTTCTCGATGACAGGAATTTTCTATCTGTTTAGGTTCCGAGATATCCTTCAATAGCAGTAAACCGGAAGTGTTTATGTACACTTGCGCCTCGTAGTGGACGAATTTGGAACTATGCTATGTCCCTGGGGAAGCTAGGCTCACTTTGAACAACTTTCTCGAAGACAGGAATTTTCTATCTCGTTTAGATCCCGAGATATCCTTCAATAGCAGTAAACCGGAAGTGTTTATGTACACTAGCGCCACGTAGTGGATGAATTTGGTAACTATGCTTGGTCTCCCGGGAAAGCTAGGCTCACTTTGAACAACTTTCTCGATGACAGGAATTTTCTATCTTGTTTAGGTTCCGAGATATCCTTCAATAGCAGTAAACCGGAAGTGTTTATGTACACTTGCGCCACGTAGTGGACGAATTTGGAACTATGCTATGTCCCTCGGGGAAGCTAGGCTCACTTTGAACAACCTTCTCGACGACAGGAATTTTCTATCTCGTTTAGATCCCGAGATATCCTTCAATAGCAGTAAACCGGAAGTGTTTATGTACACTAGCGCCACGTAGTGGATGAATTTGGTACTATGCTTGGTCTCCCGGGGAAAGCTAGGCTCACTTTGAACAACTTTCTCGATGACAGGAATTTTCTATCTTGTTTAGGTTCCGAGATATCCTTCAATAGCAGTAAACCGGAAGTGTTTATGTACACTTGCGCCTCGTAGTGGACGAATTTGAAACTATGCTATGTCCCTGGGGGAAGCTAGGCTCACTTTGAACAACTTCTCGAAGACAGGAATTTTCTATCTCGTTTAGATCCCGAGATATCCTTCAATAGCAGTAAACCGGAAGTGTTTATGTACACTAGCGCCACGTAGTGGATGAATTTGGTACTATGCTTGGTCTCCCGGGGAAAGCTAGGCTCACTTTGAACAACTTTCTCGAAGACAGGAATTTTCTATCTCGTTTAGGTTCCGAGATATCCTTCAATAGCAGTAAACCGGAAGTGTTTATGTACACTTGCGCCACGTAGTGGACGAATTTGGAACTATGCTATGTCCCTCGGGGAAGCTAGGCTCACTTTGAACAACCTTCTCGACGACAGGAATTTTCTATCTCGTTCAGATCCCGAGATATCCTTCAATAGCAGTAAACCGGAAGTGTTTATGTACACTAGCGCCACGTAGTGGATGAATTTGGTACTATGCTTGGTCTCCCGGGAAAGCTAGGCTCACTTTGAACAACTTTCTCGAAGACAGGAATTTTCTATCTCGTTTAGGTTCCAAGATATCCTTCAATAGCAGTAAACCGGAAGTGTTTATGTACACTTGCGCCACGTAGTGGACGAATTTGGAACTATGCTAGGTCCCTCGGGGAAGCTTGGCTCACTTTGAACAACTTTCTCGAAGACAGGAATTTTCTATCTCGTTTAGGTTTCGAGAAATCCTTCAATAGCAGTAAACCGGAAGTGTTTACGTACACTAGCGCCACGTAGTGGATGAATTTGGTACTATGCTTGGTCTCCCGGGAAAGCTAGGCTCACTTTGAACAACTTTCTCGAAGACAGGAATTTTATATCTCATTTAGGTTCCAAGATATCCTTCAATAGCAGTAAACCGGAAGTGTTTATGTACACTTGCGCCACGTAGTGGACGAATTTGGAACTATGCTAGGTCCCACGGGGAAGCTTGGCTCACTTTGAACAACTTTCTCGAAGACAGGAATTTTCTATCTCGTTTAGGTTTCGAGAAATCCTTCAATAGCAGTAAACCGGAAGTGTTTACGTACACTAGCGCCACGTAGTGGACGAATTTGGAACTATGCTAGGTCCCTCGGGGAAGCTTGGCTCACTTTGAACAACTTTCTCGAAGACAGGAATTTTCTATCTCGTTTAGGTTTCGAGAAATCCTTCAATAGCAGTAAACCGGAAGTGTTTATGTACACTTGCGCCACGTAGTGGACGAATTTGGAACTATGCTAGGTCCCTCGGGGAAGCTTGGCTCACTTTGAACAACTTTCTCGAAGACAGGAATTTTTTTTCTCGTTTAGGTTCCAAGATATCCTTCAATAGCAGTAAACCGGAAGTGTTTACGTACACAAGCGCCACGTAGTGGATGAATTTGGTACTATTCTCGGTCTCTCGGGGAAGCTAGGCTCACTTTGAACAACTTTCTCGAAGACAGGAATTTTCTATCTTGTTCTGGTTCCGAGATATCCTTCAATAGCAGTAAACCGGAAGTGTTTATGTACACTTGCGCCTCGTAGTGGACGAATTTGAAACTATGCTATGTCCCTGGGGGAAGCTTGGCTCACTTTGAACAACCTTCTCGAAGACAGGAATTTTCTATCTCGTTCTGGTTCCAAGATATGCTTCAATAGCAGTAAACCGGAAGTGTTTATGTACACTTGCGCCACGTAGTGGATGAATTTGTAACTATGCTTGGTCTCCCGGGAAAGCTAGGCTCACTTTGAACAGCTTTCTCGAAGACAGGAATTTTATATCTCATTTAGGTTCCAAGATATGCTTCAATAGCAGTAAATCGGAAGTGTTAACGTACACAAGCGCCACGTAGTGGATGAATTTGTAACTATGCTCGGTCTCTCGGGGAAGCTAGGCTCACTTTGAACAGCTTTCTCGAAGACAGGAATTTTATATCTCATTTAGGTTCCAAGATATCCTTCAATAGCAGTAAACCGGAAGTGTTTATGTACACTTGCGCCACGTAGTGGACGAATTTGGAACTATGCTAGGTCCCTCGGGGAAGCTTGGCTCACTTTGAACAACTTTCTCGAAGACAGGAATTTTTTTTCTCGTTTAGGTTCCAAGATATCCTTCAATAGCAGTAAACCGGAAGTGTTTACGTACACAAGCGCCACGTAGTGGATGAATTTGGTACTATTCTCGGTCTCTCGGGGAAGCTAGGCTCACTTTGAACAACTTTCTCGAAGACAGGAATTTTCTATCTTGTTCTGGTTCCGAGATATCCTTCAATAGCAGTAAACCGGAAGTGTTTATGTACACTTGCGCCTCGTAGTGGACGAATTTGAAACTATGCTATGTCCCTGGGGGAAGCTAGGCTCACTTTGAACAACCTTCTCGAAGACAGGAATTTTCTATCTCGTTCTGGTTCCAAGATATCCTTCAATAGCAGTAAACCGGAAGTGTTTATGTACACTTGCGCCACCTAGTGGACGAATTTGGAACTATGCTATGTCCCTCGGGGAAGCTTGGCTCACTTTGAACAACCTTCTCGAAGACAGGAATTTTCTATCTCGTTCTGGTTCCAAGATATGCTTCAATAGCAGTAAACCGGAAGTGTTTATGTACACTTGCGCCACGTAGTGGATGAATTTGTAACTATGCTTGGTCTCCCGGGAAAGCTAGGCTCACTTTGAACAGCTTTCTCGAAGACAGGAATTTTATATCTCATTTAGGTTCCAAGATATGCTTCAATAGCAGTAAATCGGAAGTGTTAACGTACACAAGCGCCACGTAGTGGATGAATTTGTAACTATGCTCGGTCTCTCGGGGAAGCTAGGCTCACTTTGAACAGCTTTCTCGAAGACAGGAAATTTATATCTCATTTAGGTTCCAAGATATGCTTCAATAGCAGTAAACCGGAAGTGTTTACGTACACAAGCGCCACGTAGTGGATGAATTTGTAACTATGCTCGGTCTCTCTCTGAAGCTAGGCTCACTTTGAACAACTTTCTCGAAGACAGGAATTTTCTATCTCGTTTAGGTTCCAAGATATCCTTCAATAGCAGTAAACCGGAAGTGTTTATGTACACTTGCGCCACGTAGTGGACGAATTTGGATCTATGCTATGTCCCTCGGGGAAGCTTGGCTCACTTTGAACAACTTTCTCGAAGACAGGAATTTTCTATCTCGTTTAGGTTTCGAGAAATCCTTCAATAGCAGTAAACCGGAAGTGTTTACGTACACTAGCGCCACGTAGTGGATGAATTTGGTACTATGCTTGGTCTCCCGGGAAAGCTAGGCTCACTTTGAACAGCTTTCTCGAAGACAGGCATTTTCTATCTCGTTTAGGTTCCAAGATATGCTTCAATAGCAGTAAACCGGAAGTGTTTACGTACACAAGCGCCACGTAGTGGATGAATTTGGTACTATTCTCGGTCTCTCGGAGACAGGAATTTTCTATCTCGTTTAGGTTCCAAGATATCCTTCAATAGCAGTAAACCGGAAGTGTTTACGTACACAAGCGCCACGTAGTGGATGAATTTGGTACTATTCTCGGTCTCTCGGAGACAGGAATTTTCTATCTCGTTTAGGTTCCAAGATATCCTTCAATAGCAGTAAACCGGAAGTGTTTATGTACACTAGCGCCACGTAGTGGTGGAATTTTGTATCATTACATATACCATAAGGAAGCGAGCACTGCCCTGTACAACTCTCCCGAAGACAGAACCCTTGTAGCTGGTCAAAATTTTGAAATATCCGGCCACAAACCTAGTTCCGGAATAACCAACTTGCATGCAACGCTTGTATACAAGCAGCGGGAGATGGGCAAAAAATGTGGAACTTTTTGATCCGACCAATTCTCAGCCATGGTGGCATAAAATTTCAGTCGGTCTTCACTAAACGCATCCAGGGGAGTAAACGGTTGCAATGGTGAAAAAATTATGGAAATTGATTGATTATCAGCTGAGATATCGTCGTGCAAAGTTTACCGTTCCACATTTTTTGACCCGTCGGTACTTTACGTTACAAAAACCGTCGTCGGTATAAGCAGTGTTAATGGTGATGTAGTCAGTGGCGAAGGTGGCATGGAACTTGGGAGCACGCGCGGAGGACGAAAGACTTCCGTCTCTAGATCGAAGATTGGACAGAAAAATCAACAAAACCGCTGGACTGGACCAACCACCGAGCGCGCTTCTAAAATACGGTGGTGATACACTGGCAAGAGCGCTAAAATGAATTATTTTCGAGATTTGAGAGGAGGAAGTATTACCGAAGAAGTGGATGGAAGGTGTCGTGTGTCCCATCCACAAAAGGTCGAAAGTTGAATTGCGTGAATGGATAAAAAAACGGCAACACTGTCGCTACAAGTTGTTATTGTTTGTGTCTCGCTCCACATAAATTGTGATTTTACGCTGTTACCGATCGCCTAAAAACCACCGCTCGTCAAATTCCACCTACAACAATCTCCCGCGCCGTATTCATTCGCTGCTCACCTGTTTCAAACAAGCCATCATTTCACCTCGCCACTCACCGCCGCCTCACCGTCGCCTCCACCACCCAAAAACTCCCGATACCCGAACCAATAGAGCGCTGCATATGACGAGCCTAACCTCACTTATTTGACAGCTGCTGGTCCTGTTGTTTACGATTCGGACTTAGTCGTTTTTTTTCATCATTTTTTCATCTTTGCATTTCTATCACCAGCATGCTGATGGTGACGATTTATAACAACAGGACCAGTATCTGTCAAAATTGATGCGTGACGTCACAGTGCAGTGGAGTATAAGCAACCCACACCCACTCGAAAGAATCTCCAGTACCAGCCAAACATACAAAATTTGCATCTCATCTGGTCATCTGATCACGACCACATCACTAGGTACATCATCAACGTCGCTGTTGCAAGGTAACCTCAAGGGACTGGCAGATTGTGATGCCTTCGTAGCCAACATCAAAACTATGCAACACTGCATTGAGATCAGCGCCACCTGTTGGTGGATACGTGCCATTTATCCCCATTTATCCCTTTCAAGTTGCATAATTTAAAATGCCTTCCGTCTGTGAAAAATACGCGAATGATCTGGTTGGTGAAATCATCAAATGTGGCGGTTCTTGCTCTGGGCAATTTTGTCTCAGATGCTCTAAGATTGTTACAAAAATATAAAAATTAAGACAATTGCACTAGCAGACAAATCACAGAACATCAAGTTTTTTTTTCTTTCTGTTTCTGTTCGGGATGAACCACTGCGACCAGTTTTCTTTGATCTTTTGTGGTATACCCGTGTCCTTTGTTTAGTGCATGTCGTTCTACTCCATTACTATTGAGAAATAATGAAGTAGTCGTTTTTTATACAAATATCATTCTTTACCATTTTGCATAGAGCCTATTAAGAAAAAGATCCTGCTATGTATACCTTTTGGAGAAAACAGTTTGTCACCATTAAACTCTCAAAAGGCGCCCCTTAATCAGGTTCGGCCACTAAGCTGGTTGAATGATACTGATTTTGACCATGCATCGGTACTCTAGCATATCAAATTATTGCTTCTACTTATAAGCATAAGCATAAGCATAAGCATAGATGACTGTACAATTCGTAGTTGCTACTCCGTGATTGACCAGAACAATCGAAGTTGCACAGGGAATTGATGAATGAGGCTTAGGATTAGCTAACCATTCTTCAATGTGCACAACTCGAGAGCTCAAATTTAAAAGTCAATAACGGCGCCGCCCACGTCCTTACGGTCATCGGGGAAGGGAAGGAATGTTAGTATGACTACCGTTGTTACTAGAGACCGAGATCATCTCTGCATTTCCACGGTTGTCATGGAAAGAATATTGGGTTAGTGGGATAAGGTAGTGATCTGGGAGTCACCAATGTTTGGTGATGCGATCCATGATATAATCACGCCTAACCGGATTCGCGAAATTATTCGATAATCGCATTGTACGCCGAACAAGTGTTCGTCACTCGCCCACGCAAGAGCAAGCGACGCGATCAATAGATCAAACACTACTAACGATCCGCAGCGCTTTTTCATTTCTCTGTGCGAACAACGCGCGACATGTTTGATCCTGTCCCCATCACCCGCCCCCGCAGGAACAAGCGTTAAGGTCGAAGGATCAAACACTACTAACAAACCGATCACTTTTTCGCTACCGACGCGCGACATGTTTGATCCCGCCCCCGCAAGAGCAAGCGTCAAGGTCGAAGGATCAAACACTACTAACGAACCGATCACTTTTTCACTGCTTCACTACCGACGCGCGACATATTTGATCCTGCCCTCATAACCCACCCCCGCAAGAGCAAGCGTTAAGGTCGAAGGATCAAATACTACTCATTATTGCTTCTACTTATAAGGTTCAAAGTCGTTTTTTGAAACTGTGAACAGGTTTCATCGTATGAGACATTTAAATTCCTTGAAACAGAAAGCTTATTTTAGAATTCAAGAGTTCTGCTACTCCACCGATTTCCCTCCTAGATATCGAATGATAAACTCTTGGAACTTTAATGGAGAACGTCACTATCTGAGCCAGTGATGCCACATTCGCAGATTTATCTGTAATTACACAGATTTTTTCCTGTTCTTGCCTACAGATATCTGTGATCACAGATTTTTGGGATGAAAAAAGATTTTGAAGATTTTAGGATATTTCACAGGTTTGGGACATGGTTGTGGAAGATACAAATCAGAAATTCCATTACTCTGTTTAGTTTTCTCAAAAACTTAAATATTTTATTTTTTGCAAAGGTTCTTTTTGATCTAAATTAATAAAATTTTAGATTTTTTGCGACACAGATTTTTACCAAGATTTTTGGAGGTTTACTTAAGATAAAAAGGATTTTTTCAGCCGAAAACACAGATGAGATTCGGAAAAAATGAGGTAACGCTGATTTGAGCCCTATGGGATGATGTGGTTTCTTATTAAATTTTTGGGCCCTCAAGTCATTCCCGTAAATACAAGTGTTTTAATAAGCTTCATTGCTTTTAGTCGACAGTGGGACAAGTTCTGTCTCATAACTGAATTTTTGTCTAGGATTTCATCTCCTACAGGGCACCCTTATAATGAATCGACCCCTTTGACATTAACAAGTTGATGTCTGGGGTCGGGAAGCTATAAAATGCACAAATTAATCAATCACTAAATATTATTTTTTCTTACCTGAAGCCATAGTACATCAAATACTAAGGCACATTTGCCAAACATTGACGGGTTAATGATCATTTTGGAGCATTTCATAGATATCTTGCACCACCTTTGAAAAAATCCCTTATTTTTGAAGTAGCTCTATGTTTTATACCTCATGACATTCTCGAATGGTAAACATGTCAAATATGACATCTTCAAAACGAAGCCTAAGGTGTATTCTTTCGAATGACACCGGTTGAGACAGATTTGGTCATGATTTAGTACAGAAACTGCAATTTCTATAGAACAACCTTCACGAAATTTGAAAAATTCAAAAGGGTCAATTTCAGCTGACATCTCTCCAGGTCATATGCTATGAAAAATTGAAATATGAACTGATCGATCTGAAACTTTGGGGAATTGTTATTCAATAATGAAGAAATCAAGAAAAAATATTCGAGAAGGAATTTGCAAACTTTAATTTTTTGACTTTCGGCTAACCAATAATGGGTTACATGCTTGGCCTGATTTGCTACTCGCTACATACACGCAAAAAAATTGTGCGGTAAAAACTACCATTTTAGGGGGTTAACTTAAGCGCTCGCACCGGCAATTTTCAGCAGACCAGAATTGCGCTTAATTTTACCATGGCTGTAGTCGAAATCAGATGGTTGTAAATTATTTCTCTCAAATGTACCAGTAATGTGGTGGGATGTACCGTAAACATAGTAAATTGGTCTGAAATTCCATGGTAGTTTCAAGAATGGGAGTAGTCAGCTAAAATAGTCATTTTTACCACAGAATTTTTTTCCGTGTAGTAACGCACATGCGCTAGTGTCTACGCACAAAACATCGCTAATAGGTAACGCGGAAAATATTTGCGTGGCGAAATGCATCTAACGAATTATTTCTCAAAACTAGGAACTATTTTCGGTAAAATATTTGGTGCCGGTTGTGCGTAAAGATGATGGATATCACGCTTACTAAATATTTTTTTTCGATTGAAGCTTCCATTCACAAGATGTTTTAAGTTAGATGCCTTTCCCTATGGAACATAAATGAGAAAACTTCTACTGATCAACTGTGGACAAGAGCAATGGATTACCAGCTTTGCTCTTGTTCACAGTTGATCAGCAGAAGTTTTATCGTTTAATTTTGTATGGGGAAAGGCATCTAACTTCAAAATTTGTCGTAAATGAAAGCATTAATCGAAAAAAATATTTAGTAGGCGTGATAGTCATTATCATTACGTACAACCGGTACTAAATATTTTTTCGAAAAAAGTTCGCAATTTTGAGAAATAAATCGTTAGATGTGGGTGACCATGTGGTGAGCAGCGAATCAGGCCATGTATGTAACCCATTACTACAGAATTCCTCGGGCAACATCAGGATTCAGGATATCAGGATATATGGGCGAACGAGCTACAACGGACTAGATGTTTGCCATCCTCCAGGTGTTGCAACATTGAACTCACATATCATTTGTTTATCGATTTTGAATCAGCCTATGTTACAATCGATAGAGATCAATTATGGCAGATTATGCACGAATATGGTTTCCCGGCCAAACTGATAAGATTGATCAAGGTGATAATGGAGCGAGTAATGTGCGTAGCCCGACTCTATTGGACACTATCGAGCCCCTTCCAATCTCGTAGAGCAGCGGTTTTCATAAGAAGTCTTGCCAGGTGCTCCGTAATAATTTTGAAAATTTGTACCACTACCTTGAAATATTTAAACATTTTGCTTAAAAACGCTTTTAATTATACCAAACCAAGCAAAATCTAGAATCTCTTGTAAAAATAAAATAAAGTAAAAACAATTGATAGCACTGAAAATTTGATCGATTAGTTACATTAAATTTGGCACTGGTTTTGCTCAAAACGTCCAGCTTTTGAGCTGAGATTTTGAATTTGTAAGATTAAAAAGTTTCTGTCGGTAAAAACTTTCCCATACATTTTGTATGGGACAGTTTCAGCTTGCAAAAATGGGTTTTCTTTGATTTAATATGGAAAACAACCCCGAAAGTTGAAAAAATAATTTTCCCCGACAGAATATTTTGAGACTTTCAGGGTGGGTTTGAATTATAATTTAAAAATAAAATCATAATGATGAGAGATTGAGCAACATAAATCGTACTTCACGGTTTTCGTAGGAATTATACACACGTAACCAATTCCGCTAACCAAAAAGCTGAAAACTAGCAAAACATTGCTGAAATTCAGATAATTGATACTGATCAGCAAGGCAAAAATCAACAAAACTTTGCTGAATTCAGCGAAAAAAGAAATGAATTTGAAAAATCCATATTTCAAACGGAGGGATGACGAATAGCAGGTGCTCCGCGCAACAATTTTATTTCAAAAAGTGCTCCGCGAGCCAAAAAAGCTGAAAATCCCTGTCGTAGAGGGTTACGGCAAGGTGATGGCCTTTGTGTTCACTGTTCAACATTGTGAATATGGCATTGCTGTATGGAACGCTTCATTTTTTCCACAATGGAAATTACTAAGTCACACCGAATGATAAAGTCACACAAAACTTCTCATATGCACTCGTCAATAAAAAGCCATGATAGCAGTTTGTTGTGAAAGATAATGTGAGGGATTCCACGGAGGCATGCAAGTCGATTCTGATCGACCATTTCAAAAATATCTGAAACTTTGCACAGTTTTTCAGTTCCATCTAAATCGTCATTTGCCGATATCAAATCTTCAAGTTGAGTCACGACTAACTTTTCAAAAGGGTGTATGTGAAAATGGTTCAAAAACATTCAAAAAGCTGCACAGCAAAAACGGTTCGTTCGATTGTTAGACAACTAAAGAAACAAAGTTAGACATCTAAATAAAGATTCCAAAAAAAATACACACAGTAAAAAAAAATTTTTTTTTGCATTAAAAAACATCATTTTTGTCACAAAAACTCAAATATCTCAAAACCCTATCGGAATTTTTTGAGGGAAAACGGTCCATTATATTAGCTATCTACCATAAAAATTTGGTGATGGTAAGCCAATAAACAAAAAAATTATGACATTTCAAATATTTCACAAATTTGACACTTAGTGAAAATTTATTTATTTTTTTCATTGTTAATTTTTTCAGGACCGCAGTTTGTTGCTGAATTTTTTGTTAAGGGTACCACATGAGGTTAACAAGTTGTTTCATGATATTTTATTTAATTATTCATATCTATTATAGCATCTATTAGAAAGTTAGACGCGATCCAGTGTTGTGATCTAAAGTCTTGATAGTGTCATATTTTTTATTGTACGTAACTGAAGAAAAATTCTCTCAATAGTGTTGAAACCTTTTGATAAAAGAAACCTATAAGAAATCTAATATTGAAGACAAAAGCTACAAAAAAAGTTTTCTATACAGGTATACGACTAGTTTACCTGCAAAAAGTTTACCTCGTAGAGAACAAGGCGGGTCTATACCCAGGTGATCTAGTATACGTAAAGCAGGTCGGTTTTCTCGGCGCTGGTTTTCTCCACAAAGTTAAAATCTGATTACACCTGGGTATAGACCCGCCTTGGTAGAGAATAGACTTTGTTAATCATATTTGGGAGAAAGCGAGTAACTTCAACAACATCAAAAACATGATAGGTACATACCATGAACATACTCACGAAAAAGCTAAAAATATACTACCACTATGGTTATAAAAGATTTAATTGTAAAATTTTTCTTCAGTCAAGCAAACGACACCAAACTAGTCAGTAAATACTTAAAAGTGATTTTGCACAACACACGAAAATATTAACCTAATCTTACATAGTTTGAAAAGAATCAATTTATCAAAGGATATTAAAATGTTAACTGGTAGTCTTTTGTGTGAAAATACAACATCAAATTGCTATCTACGATCTTGTTCGGATTGTCCAGATTCTTCATCATTGGAAAATACTTTATTCGCTGAGTTTGAAGAAAATTATATTGATCAGTTATCATTTGAGCAATGGGTGACCACGGATAGGTGTGACCTAGAAACTATTGTAAAACCTGTAGATGAGTTTGTGTCATTTTTGTGCTTGAAATTAGAAAGTTTAATTCCTCACGACTTTATTAAAACAGAGCAATCCCGCTTTTTAAAAAATACGAAAAATACATTACAAGATGGTGAATTTTTAGTCATTTGTGATTTTTCTGAAAACTATAGCTTTGTATTGCAAGATGAAGTGCAGTCCCATCACTGGAACGTACAACAAGCTACAATTCATCCATTCGTTATTTATTTCAATGGAAGTACGCAAATTGAACATTTTAGTTTTATTGTAATTTCCGAAGATTTAAGACACGACTCAGTATCTGTAAATTTGTTCATTGCCAAAATGATTAACTTTTTACGCGTTGATAAGGATAAAGAAATCAGAAAGATATATTTCATGTCTGATGGAGCAGCATCGCAGTACAAAAACCGTAAGAATTTTTCGAGCCTATGTCAATTTAAATCAAAGTACGGAATTGATGCAGAATGGCATTTCTTTGCTACGTCACATGGCAAAGGTCCTTGTGATGCTATTGGAGGAACCATAAAGCGCATGGCCACAAGAGTAAGTTTAGCCAAAGAACGTGAGCATCCAATTAAAACTGCAAAAGAACTATTTGATTGGGCGAATCGCAGAAAAGAAGAAGATTTAACAAAATTATCATTTTGTTTTACTACTACTGAAGAGTACGAATTAACGGCATCAGAGCTCAGCGAGCAATATAATAACGCGAAAACGATCCAAGGAACCCAACAATTTCACTGTTTCATTCCATTATCAGAAAATAAAATTAAAGCAAAACTATACTCGAACTGTACTGATAATGATGCAAAAGTGTTCGATATTGTAAAAAAATTGAATAACAATAAATAAATAAATAAGTATTATAAAATGTTTTCATGATCTCATAACGCATACCCAAATCCAAAACTTTTAAAGTTTATATATAACATTTAGAAACTCATCGATCATACTCTAAAAAAAATATCCTGGTAAAAAAAATAATATTTTCGTGTAATCTGTTAATTCATTTTAATTTATACATATATACATATACATATAATATTTATACATATACATAATATATATACATATAATATACATAATACTAATGAATTCATGAAAACGACTTGTTTAATTCACGCAAGGCCCTTAACAATAAAATCAGCAACAAACTGCGGTTCCCGTAATAATTTACACCGAAAAAATTTTTTTTTTCTACTAAATGTGAAAATTGTGACATGTTTGAAATGTCATAACTTTTTGTTTATTGGTTTACCATCACCAAATTTTTATGGTAGATAGCTAATATAATGGACCGTTTTCCCTCAAAAAATTACGTTGGTATTCCGATAGGGTTTTGAGATATTTGAGTTTTTGTGTCAAAAATTATGTTTTTTAATGCAAAAAAAAAAATTTTTTACTGTGTGTATTTTTTTTGGAATCTTTATTTAGTTGTCTAACTTTGTTTCTTTAGTTGTCTAACAATCGAACGAACCGTTTTTGCTGTGCAGCTTTTTGAATATTTTTGAACCATTTTCACATACACCCTTTTGAAAAGTTAGTCGTGACTCAACTTGAAGATTTGATATCGGAAAATGACGATTTAGATGGAACTGGAAAACTGTGCAAAGTTCCAGCTCAATAGAAAAAAATTAATTAAAAAATTTACCAAATTTTGGTGCTGTTGCTTGGAATCACTCATGTGATTTATTTGATTCGTTCGCAAATTTGCAGTATTGTTTAAAATAAATTGCAATGTTTCATTTTCCGCAGCAATTGAGAATAAAATACTCTCATTTCCTCATTCCATACAATAGTATTAATTATATGTATGTGACTCTTTACAATTGCATTTTGTTCTTTCATTCCTTTTGCAAAACCCTGGACAATGGAAATCCAATGTCGGCACACAAGTAATCAATTAATCAATTGATGTAGGATTTGCTTGGGGCTTTCTGGTGCCTTTGTGTATGACAGCTCGAGCTGGAACGCATAACTTGCACCTAACAATAGCATGGTATTTTTAGTATTGTATCACAATTCGGTATTAGTCGGTGATCCTCATATTGATCAGACTTCATTTTAGTATATGTTTATTAAAAATTACATGTTTAAAAAATTGTTCAATGATAACTTGGTCGTGATTGCTTGATGTATGGTCTGAGCATGAGCATGAGCATAAATGACCGTACAATTCGTAGTTGCTACTCCATGATTGACCAGAGCAATCGAAGTTGCACAGTGATTTAGTGAATGGGGCTTGGGATTAGCTTACCATTCTTCAATGTGCACAAATCGAGAGCTCAGACTTCAGAAGTCAATAACGGTGCCGGCCACGTCCTTACGGTCATCGGGGAAGGGAAGGAATGTTATTTAGACAACCATTGGTTTTAGAGACCGAAGAATCTTCTGCATCTCCATAGTTGTCATGGAAAGGATATTGGGTTAGTGGGATAAGGTAAGGACCTGGGAGTCATCTTTAGTTGATGATGCGATCCTTGATATATTCACGCCTGACCGGATTCGCGATATTATTCGATACATGAATTGTATGCCGAACAAGTGTTCATCGTTCACCCCCGCAGGAGCAAGCAACGCGACCAAAGGATCAAACACTACTGTGATTGCTTGATGTATGGTCTGGTACCGAAACAAGTGAAAAAAACAACATAAAATATAATTTCAAACATCAGGTTTCTGTAGAATATGATTTTTTTTTAAATTCTAGTTCTCATGCAGAACTAAATATTGAAATTTATTTTATTGGACATCTGAATTAGATATTTTATTACAATTCCTCGCTACTCGAGATGGCAAGACAGTAATCAGCAACAACCATGTTTTCTTACCTGGCAAGGTCGGCAATCCGTGTGGCGCATTGATTACGACAGCTCCCGCCGCTCCCATGCCAAGATGATGCTGCAAAGAAAAGAGCAAAATAAGCAGATAAGTAAGGAAACATGGGATTAAATGCTCTGGTAATATGACATTTGACGTCACTTCAGAAATCGATATGCATGGCATATTTTGTTAGAGTGTAGTTTATCTCAAAAATAACGAATAAGTTTTTAACAAACTCTTCAAAGTTTACAATTTTCATTTTTATTCTCAAGTTGGTTGACTTCTTACCACTTCTTACCCAAATGTTGATCATTGATACAAAACGTATGGTCTAAGCATAAAAACTGAAAAATAAAAACAAAGAAATGATTTCCTCAGGCATTTTGCACCACATTCCCCAGAGTTGATTTGGGACACATTCAGACGCAAAATCGTAATTACGAAGGTGGTCTATAGCTATTGATTCGTCTTTCCTTTTCGATGTATCGAGTGATTGTTGTTGATGAAGCTAAAGAAAGAAGCCCAAGGATGGAAATTGTTCCGCTTCCGTAGTTGCATTTGCCGATTTTGGCAAATCAAGCTGACTTCTATTGACCTGCATTGATTTGTTTCACGAGCCGATTATGGAAGTCATTGCCTCGAGGGTTCAGATCAGCGGGAAATTGGATAATTTTGCTTCAGTTTCTGTGTGGTCGCTGATAGCCAATAATGTAGACTGGCACACTGTGCGATGCACTTGCAATGTAGGTTGCGTATATTTGGGGAAAGATAAATGTTGTCATTCTTGTAGGACTCTCGTTTTATTGCACGGGGGATTACAATCGTGTATCGGGGCTAAGAGAAATTTTTAAACCGTTCAGTGTCATATGAAGTAAAATTTTATTGCACATCGGACGATAAATTCTGGTTTTTACGATGAACATTTATATCTTTTCTCTGGTTGTGTTTCTTATAAATTGACTTGTGCCAGTTCAAGCGTGTGCTAGAATAAGGGCGTAAGTCGCATGATCGATTTCTCTTCATCGATCCGCTCTTCTGTGTATAAAGTTGACAAGATACGGGTTTGTCAGCATTTTTTCACCTAGGTACGCAAGATTGCATCGCAGCCTAGCGCCCTGAAGTGAAAAAATGCTAACAAACCCGCTTCTTGTCAACTTTATACACAGAAGAGAGGATCGATGAAGAGAAATCGATCATGCGACTTACGCCCTTATTCTAGCACACGCTTGAGTTGTGCTAATGATTTGGCTTCGATGGGCAAATAACACGTCTCATTGAGGACACACCAATTCAATTCAAAATCCAAAGGGATTAGTTACAAAGTAAACGTGATTTGTTTGGAAGTCGAAACAATCATTTCTTATTATTAAGATTTTTTTTTGTTTATTATAGAGGTTTTAAACAGCCTTGTTCATTCGCTTCTTAGATATAAAGGATTCAAATTTTATCATATAGATTACATATCTTAAGGTACTTCAAAACTTTAGCTTCTTCGTGCTTATCATTCCCTAGAGCTATTTTTACATCGCTATTGATTCGTAATTCTTCACGAATATTATCATATTTGATACAGTTAAGTAGAATATGTTCAACAGTGAGTTCAGTATGGCAAGTATCACAATTTTTGGAAATATTCTATCATGTAGGTGCTCTTTAGTTAACCTAGTGTGGCCAATTCTACATCTGGTTAGTGTTTTCTGTTCACGTCGATTTTCTCTGTCGGTCCATTTGTTGAAAGAACTTTTACAACGCTTCAGGAATGTTGGGCGGTGAGATTCCCAAATAGTCTGAAAACTTTCTTGGAAAAGTTGGTGAACCCAGTTGATGATATCGGAGGCTGGAATAGGGCACTGTATTGGTAGGTGAGTTCTTCCTTGATAAGCAGCTCGATCAGCCCTTTCGTTTCCTTGAATTCCGGAATGTCCGGGAATCCAGCAAAAAGTAATGTCTTTCTGGAAAATGTCTTGCTCGGTTGCCTGTATAAAAGGGTGTTTGGATTTTCCTTTGTCCAGGGCAGCTATGCAACTTGCGGAGTCCGATAGCATAATGGTTGGAGTGTTGGTAGCTGTGCAAACAGCGGTGTGCAACGCGGCTGCTTCGGTTGAAAATACGCTGCATTGGAATGGTAAGCTTGACTCGATTGTGGTGTTATTTCTTACAACCAGGCTTTGTTCTGCTCATCTTGATCTGATAGATGAAGCGACCTCGTACGCTCACAACAATTATGAATCAGCATTCGCTGTTGGTTGAATAATCCGTGGCTGAGAGAGTGGAGAGAAACGTTGGCTCTATCCAAACGCACATCTTCCATTTTGACAGCTCTAGCTTACTGCGAGGCTCTGCAAACACATCATCATTGCTTTTGTGATGAACTGAGGTTGGTTTCTCCGTCAACGCAAGAGGATGATTTCGCTTTCCTCTTTGCCCTTTTGGGCAAAGAGCTACAAAGAGACAACGAAGAGCTGTCTGGAAATGCTCTTCCCCGAACTGAGAAATGGGAAAACATGCTCTCCCCCTAACTGAGAAAGGGAAAAAATAATCTCTTTCTCTTTTAAGCACTGAGGTTGTCAAAACAAACTCTTCACCACTGTGGGAATGAAAATAACAAAACACAAACGTGTGAACTCTTCATCCCGCAGAGCTCGTACGCTCTGTTTGTGTGTGGGTAAAATCGCTTCTCTTTTGTAGTTGATCATTAAAAGGGGAAGAAAGAGGATAAGTCAAGAGCAAGGAAGAAGCCTGCTTACAACACCAATGCCAACGTGATTATCGCATTTCGACCCATCGGTATATAATTTATCATGCTCACTGTATTTTGTGTGCAGAAGATCATGAACGAGAGAGATTGCAGTATTATAGTTTTGACCTTTTTTGAACCTTTGCTGTATAGACCGATCAACTTTAATGGATTGATACCACGGTCTAAGGCTACGGTGAAGTTTCGCAATGTTAGGGATTTCGTGGCATGTTTGGTCATATAACGCGACATTAGCAGCTTCGTGAAGGTGTTGGTGATCAGATCCTGTTTTTTCTTCTATTCGGCAATATCTTTTAATTAGCGTTTCGGACATGCGAAGATGCAGTGATAGTTCACCTGCTTCGACCACCAGACTAATGACAGGAGATGATTGGGTCGCTCCGAAAGTAATTCTGACGATTTTGTTGAAAGTGGTTTGAAATGCTTTACAGAGTTCGAGGCCGAACAGCTCGATTCCATAGAACAGTTTTTGCATCGGCTATTCGCCAAAGAATTACTCGGTTTGCCCTAGGTGCTATAGCTTTGAGGTATTGTATACGGTTTAGCAAGGCTTCTTTAGTTTTTGCACCGTGAGCGGAAAAGTCGCCGCGGCGATCAATCCATACTCCAAGAAATCGAAGAACATTACTTCATCGAAGACTGGATTTATTGCCAGTAGAAAAAAGCGTCACTGCCAAAACAGAGCCCTGAGGTACCCCACTTTCTTGGGTACGCTCAACTGATGTTGCTCCGCCGTAACTCACACGGAAACGTCGATCCTTCAGAAAGCTGGTTACCGTCAAACGGGGTGACTTGCAACACATTGTAATTTACAACTAAATTTCGCTATAAAACACAAATTTCAAAACAAAGTTCTTTTCAAATCGGTGCTTCAATACGTTTGACTAACAATTCAAGTAAGAGTCACGATTAAAGCTGTTATCATAAATATTTTTATACATTAAACATAATTTCTTAAAATGTCTCGAAACTGATACTTGATGGAGGTTCAAAATCGTGATCTAAAAACATGAGATAGATTTAATTTACAAAAGTAATACTCTACCTGGTGTTTTTCATAACTAATAAGTGATAATATGACGAATTTTATTTTACGAAATTGTAGCAACTAGTTTTTAATAAAATTCATTTTTATGAAAATGTCCTTATGCGGGGTGACTTGCAACACTTTATTTCCAAGCAATTTAGAGTTTTATAAAAGTAAAAAACTTTTGTGTTAGGTTTACTGTATAATCAAAACAATAATAATTCATCAATCAGCAACAAACACTCATTAAAAATGTTGTTCAGTTAAGATATTGGACCTTGATGATTCAACACATATTTTTCCCATACAAAAATAGCTCAATTATTTTCTTGCAAAAAGGTATTCAAAATGCTCTTGTACTGGTTCGAATGCTTTCAATACATGAATATCAATACTTAACAAGTGTGACTAATAAAAAATATCAACATTTTGTTGGCAAAAACTAAACTAGCATTGAGTGTTGCAAGTCACCCCGCATAAGGACATTTAAAAAAAATCACCTTTTTGATGACTTTTGATATGACAAAATAATTCGATTCAATCTTCTGTCATCCCATTCTGTAAGTGGGCCGGCCATTAAAAGTTATAAAAGGAATTTAGATTTTTAGATGATGTTTAGATCATGGTTTTGGTTGATTGAAGTTGAAAAGTGTTGCAAGTCACCCCGTTTGACGGTATGTAGTTTCACATACGGTGTCCAATGTTAAGGTTTTCAATCTACTTCAGGATGTTCGGTCACCAGGTTTGGTAGTACGCTTTTTTAATATCGAGTATGGCGAACTCGATATGGGAGCCGGATCGTTCATCCTCGTTTAGGATTTCTTTGAGGTCAGAGAAATAAGAGGATGTGCCTCGGCCAGCCCTAAAAGCATGTTGATTCCCATGCAACACCTTATTTTCCTCAAGAAAGGTTATTAACCGATGATTGATCATGCCCTCATAAATCTTTCCAATACAGCTGAGTAGTGTAATGGGACGATATCCATCTACATTTTGCTGTTTTCCTCCCGGTTTTTGGAATAGGTACAACCTGGGAAGGAGGCACAGATACTACACACGAAATATTGAACAACACTTTTCCAAATTGCAAGATAACTTCCGCTCACCAACAACAATCAAGGCAGGCATGGGAAACATCGCTAGTTTTCTTTTGATGTGTACCTGCGATCTTTCTGGACGAACTTGGAAAAAGGGCCATAGTTTTATGTGCATTTAATTTTGATTTTGATTAGAAAAGAGTAAAAAGATGCGTGTTTCACTACTTTATATTCGATCAAATTAAAAGGTGCTATCGTGACATTGCTTTTGGGTGTGCAGGAATTGATTTTCAACCAAGTTTTCCTGCCAGCGGTAGATGCCTGATCATAGGGTATCCTATGTTGTCGTTTCCGGTGGAATGTCCTTTTGATGCGTCAATAGCCCGGAGAAGCTCCTGAATAGAGAAATGGGATGGTACACAAATTATGTCACGCTAAATTTCAACTTTTTATACCCCCCCCCCCTTTGTCACACTTTTTGTATGAGTCCTCTGAAAATGTTGTAAGGCTTGTCACGCTAGGCATGAGCCCCTCCCCCCCTTGGAGCGTGACGTAATTTGTGCATGACCCCAATCTTTGTTCATGTACGAAGGTTTTTAACGTACTTGGACTTGTTCTGCTTCTGATTCGAGATTTTGCTGTGCACTTGATGCAGATTGCGACAAACGACTAGCTCATAGGAAGGCCTTCTCAGGGTCGGCACTGCCTGCTTAGGGAACACACGGAACAATACGAAGTGGAAAGGAACGGTACAGAGTCAACGGACGTGCATGCAACCCAAGGATTTATGTGTAGTGTTGAAACAAAAGCAACTTGATACATTTTACTTAACTTTTATTTTCATCTTAGCGGGTTAGGGTTAAAGGGGTTAGTAACGTTGCGGCCGATTGATGTAGGTGGGGCCCATAGTAGGCAGAACAGAGGGAAGAGGGTGCTTACACCACATACCTTGGGCTGTAGGGCGGCTCGGTGACTATTGGCTTCGGGAACTGGTAATCGGGCAACTTCCGTGGCGTGGACTATGGGTGATCATTCGGTCCAACAGTCTTCGGACGATGGCTACCTGGACGGCCTTGCTGGACTGCTAACAGGGTGGGCCACGTGGCAGGCGTACGTTTCGGGGTTTCGGCCGGATGGGGACGGTTCGCTTGACCCGTGCCGAAGCCTTGCTTAATCCTCGTTTAGAACCTGGCAGTGGGCGCACGCAGTGGCCCGATTATCCGGAGGGCTCTGCCGGAAATCGCCTACGCTGACGGATACTTCTACTATTCGGGCGATGACCCGCTCAAAATGGTTTTAGGCGATAGTCTTAGTTGGCTGGATATCCCCGGTTGGCCGGCGAAATTTTTGGTTAGTATGTTTGTGGGCCTGCCATAGAGACACGTGGTGGCACAATTTACCGGAGACCTCTATCGCCTACGCTGAGAGCCAGTTGCCAGAGCCAGATCTAGTTGCGAGGGCTGGCCGGTCGAATAATGGTTGAATCCTCCGGTTCCACCTTCACTGGATGTTCGTTGGCGTTCTAGCTGCCACCGAATGTCACAGACCACTTTTTCTCGACTTTTCGGTTTTCCTTAGGTGTGTCCTATTTCGCAGTTCAAAACCAACAAACTCTTCTCTTCGGCTCCTTCGGAATTCCACTCCTCCGCAAGTCCTATTCTCTTCGCCCCTTCGCCTCTTCCACTTTCCTTTTTCGCCTCGGATGTTGAGTTGCCCTCAACAAATTCGCCCGTAGAGATGTGCGGCATCCGGAGTAGCGTTAGTTGTTTGACAAATATTGAGATGAAATAAACCCGCTAATGGGTAAATTTTGGGGTTTATTTCACCTAACAGCTACTGCATGCGAAGTCTCACAAATGTTTGTGGTATTAATTCAAAAATTAGTAATCTACCAGGGATAACACAACAGGTCTGTTGACTGCATTGTTAACGTTAGCGGTAACAAGATATTTGGTGAAAAAAGTCGATAAAATGCTCGCCATTTTTTCAACGGATCTTGCACATGGCTGCCATCGATTGTAAGCCCTCGTTGCATAGTATTATTAAGAAATGCAAAACTGTTTTGCATGTCTTTTTTTAATAATAAAACTTTATTAGTATCATTCCAAACATTACATTCATTTTTTATATCTGTGTTATTATGAATAGTATATCCTCATTTGGTAAAACAAATTTAGGATTTTATTAACAACATATAACATTTCATTAGCCGTAGCAGTTCAGATTTTTACAGGTGAGTTGATTTCATCTGCCTATAAGAGAAAAAAAAACATTTTTTCAATCTATTTAACCTAACTTAACCTAAACATATAACGCATTAATCGTGGCAATAGAAGATTGTAACGATTTTTGCCTGAAATTATTAATTATTTTATTTGACATTTGTTCCAATGTTTCAACATTGGATATTCTATGTAACTCATTGGTACTATACCAGGGAGGAAGCTTCAGAATCATTTTCAAAATTTTATTTTGAATTCTCTGCAGAGCATTCTTCCTGGTATTACAACAGCTAGTCCATATTGGTACAGCATACAACATGGCTGGCCTGAAAATTTGTTTGAATATTAAAAGCTTATTCTTAAGACAAAGTTTTGATTTTCTATTAAAAAGAGGATAGAGACATTTTACATATTTGTTACATTTGACTTGAATGCCCTCAATGTGATTTTTGAAAGTAAAATTATTATCTAGCATGAGCCCTAAATATTTAACTATATCTGACCAATTTATTGGAACCCCTCTCATCGTGACAACATGTCTACTGGAAGGTTTCAAATAAAGAGCTTTTGGTTTATGTGGGAATATTATTAGTTGAGTTTTTGAAGCATTAGGAGAAATTTTCCATTTTTGCAAGTATGAAGAAAAAATTTCTAAAATTTTTATCCAATCGACTACAGATGACACGCAGACTTCGTCCTTTGGCGTAGAGGCCTGTGTCATCCGCAAACAAAGATTTTTGACATCCCTGAGGTAACTCAGGTAAGTCAGATGTGAAAATATTGTATAATATTGGTCCCAAAATGCTGCATTGAGGAACACCAGCTCTTATAGGAAGTCTTTCAGACCTGGAGTTCTGATAATAACCCTGAAGTGTACGATTTGACAGATAACTTTGAATTATTCTAACAATGTATGTTGGAAAATTAAAGTTGTTTAATTTTACAATCAAGCCTTCATGCCAAACACTGTCGAATGCTTTTTCTATGTCTAGAAGAACAAGACCAGTAGAATAGCATTCAGATTTGTTGGTACGAATCAAATTTGTTACACGTAAAAGTTGATAAGTGGTCGAATGTTCATTGGCAAACAAATAATTTTCGTTGATGTGGACCATCATTCTCTTCAAAATGACCTTTTAAAAAAGTTTACTGATGGAGGAAAGCAAACTGATTGAACGATAGCTAGAAGCTTCAGCAGGATTTTTGTCTGGTTTTAAAATTGGAACAACCTTAGCATTTTTCCATTTGTCAGGAAAATATGCTAATTGATAACATTTGTTAAATATATCAACTAAGAATGATAAGCTTTTTTCTGGAAGCTTCTTGATGAGGATGTAGAAAATTCCATCATTGCCAGGAGCTTTCATATTTTTGAATTATTTAATAATAGTTCTCACTGCTTCCAAATCAGTCTCCAAGGAATTTTAGGAATTAGTTTTTGAGGTATTTCGCAATTAGTTAGTAATAATTTGTTTTCCTTTTTCAATGCCGGTATTGGCTTCTGAGGTTTTTTTTTCAAAATTTTAGATAATATCCAAAAAGGCTTAGAGCCAGGGTTCAATTGAGAAATCTTGTTTTCAAAATTTTTGTTTCTTAATTGTGCAAAACGTTTCTTGATTTCTTTCTGCAAAACCTGCCAAATAATTTTCATAGCAGAATTGCGAGTGTGTTGAAATTGCTTCCTCCTCATGTTTTAAGACGGATCAAGAGTTTAAGATCATCGTCTGTAATTACGGATTCAAATTTTACTTCACATTTGGAATTGGCAATGCTCCTGGCTTCAATAATGGAATTTGTTAAAATTTCAAGAGCATTGTCAATATCAAGTTTAGTTTGTAATGAAATGTTAACATCAAGATTAGAGTCAATAAATGTTTCATATGTATTCCAGTCGGCTCGAAAATAATTGAAAGTGGAGCTGATAGGATTGAGAATCGCTTCATGGAATATTTGAAATGTAACAGGGACATGATCAGAATCAAAATCAGCTTGAGTAACTAATTTGCTACAAAGATGACTAGAGTCGGTTAAGACCAAGTCAATCGTAGATAGATTTCTAGAAGAGGAAAAACATGTAGGGCTATCAGGGTATTGAATTGAGAAATATCCTGAAGAGCACTCATCAAATAAAATTCTGCCGTTGGAATTACTTTGAGAATTATTCCATGAGCGCTATTTAGCATTAAAGTCACCAAGGACAAACATTTTTGACTTATTGCGAGTCAATTTTTGCAAATCAGTTTGGAGCAAATTAACCTGCTGTCCAGAGCACTGAAAAGGCAAATAGGCAGCTATGAAAGTATATTTACCAAGCTGTGTTTCAACAGAAACTTTAGTTTGAAATGACGAAAACAGTTGATGTTTTATACGCCTATGAATGTTGATTGCAACTCCCCGACAAGCCCCATCAAGTCGATCATTACGAACAAAAGAGTTAGGGTCTTTTTTTAGTTTGGATCCAGGTTTTAAATAGGTTTCAGTAATAACTGCTATATGTACTTTATTAGCTGTAAGAAAATTGAACAACTTTACCGTTCGAAGAACGAGCATTCCAATTTAAAATATTTGAATTATTATTTGGATCCATTAGAAAAACGTAATCCAAAAGCAATTTGATGATTAAATTTTACACCTACTTGTACTGCTTCAGTCATAGTGGTGGCTTAGAATATTGCATCAATCATTCGATTCAATTGTTCAGTTAGAAAATTAAAATCAAAGGCAGACATATCACTTGAAGTGGGTACATTATTTGATGATTTTCCGTTAGAATTTCGGTAGACGAAGAGGCGGAGTAGAAGATTCCTGTGGCGGCAGGGTTTTTCCATTTGATTTGAAACAAGTAGAATGGTTACTCATAGTATGTAAAGGAGAGGAGTTCAAATTACCCGCTACGATATCGGCAAAGGATTTTACTTGGGTAGATACATTAGAAATTAAAAGATTCGAACGGCTACCCGACGGATTAAAATTAGTATGTGAATGAGCATGATTATAATCTTCCTGATGGATATGAGTTTTAATCAAGCGATCGTTAACTGAAAAATGAGCATTGTTCGAAACTCTACCAGGGAAATTCCGGAAATGACCGTTATCGTAACGGACATTATTGTTCATCTGCCTGGCACAAGCCTCGACGACTCGAACACGCGAAGGGCAAGCCCAAAAATTTGACTTATGATTGCCCCCGCAATTGGCGCATATGATCTTATCGGTATCTTCCTTCAGTGGACAGACGTCCTTAGCGTGAGAAGTATCTCTGTAAATCATGAATTTTGTATCCATAGAGCAATTTTTTGTTGCATGACGCCACTTTTGGCACCGACAGCACTGAGTGGGGTTCTGGAAATTTCCTTCAGGTTTATGGAAATGTTCCAATGTCACAAAGACATCGAACATAAGTCTAGCTTTTTCTAAAGCTTTAATATTATTTAGATCTTTTTTGTTAAAGTGAACTTAATAATATTCTTGAGAAAGTCCTTTCCGAACAATGCCAGATTGGGTTCTCTTTTTCATAATTGGACTGGGGACTGGGGAAAATCCAAGCAAATCATTTGTTCCATTTTTGTAGAGATGGTCGGGTCTCGGGTTCAAACCCGAAACCCGACCCGAACCTGAACCCTGAAATTTAAAATTTTTCGGGTTCGGGTTCGGGTCGGGCTTGAGGGCTACAAAATTATCGGGTACGGGTCGGGTTCTAGCTTGAAAAAGTCGGGTTTTGTCGGGTTTGGGTCGGGTTTGGTGAGAATGGTGAACAGAGTAACAACCTAAAAGCTTCCCTATGCATCAGAAACAATGAATTTATCATCCTTTCATCTCGGGTTCTATTCGGGTTTTTCTTAGAAAAAAATTTCAGGTTTCGGGTCGGGTTCGGGTTTGAACAGCGAAAATTTTTCGGGTTCGGGTCGGGTCCGGGTTTGCTTTTCAATTACAGTCTCGGGTTCGGGTCGGGTCCGGGTTTTAAGAAATAAAATAAGTCGGGTACGGGTCGGGTTCGGGTTTGAAAAATGTGAAACCCGTCCATCTCTACATTTTTGATCTCTTCAGGTGACTTATAGTCACTTAAGAGATCTTTCAAGACGACTTTGAACAAACGTTCAGTTTTGTCGTCATAAGTTAAAAAATGTGCTTCTTCTCTTCAAGATATTTGAGAAGTAGATCGCGCTCTTTAAGAGTTTCCGGCAAAACGCGACAGTCTCCTTTCTTTGCGATTTGGAAGGAGACCTTGATTCCCTTAATGGAGTTCAAGATCTCCGGCCTAAATCCCACAAATACTGAACAACTGACCACGATGGCCGGCATTCTTTGTTTGCTCACTTGAATCAAAGAGCCTGGGCTAAAGGCTGCGTCGATTTGATGTTCGGAAAATTTGTCTAGAGCATCGAACTGGTTGCTAATTTCGATACAATTATCAACATTATTCATTTCACCCTTGGAAGAAAGGTCGCATTCCGGAGAAACGTCCTTTCTTCCATTCTTGCCACGTTTAGTGACAGTTTTAAATCCCACTTTTTTTGGAAGGAAGTTGTGAATTCAGAGATGCACCCTTCCTTTTGTAGTTGCAACCATGTTTAGTGAAAAAAAAAAACACGAAAGAAGACGATACCTCCTAAGAGGTTTTTTTTCCAAAACGGTGTGCAAGGAGGATTACCATCGCTAATTTTAGCCAACGGGTCCAACGATAAATCGAAAGGCACGGGTCACAACAAAAATCGTAAAGGGATCAATAGTAGAAAAAATAGTACTGACAAGTACTGTTTTAGTAGCACTGGAAAGTACTGTTTTATTGCTTTAGGTAGTTTTTAAAAAGCTTCCAAGAGTAGAGAGAATTGGTGTACGCACACCACGAAGGTACGATGCGCACTGATTTGCATATCTTTATAATTTTGAAAATCGATAACGTAACGCACAAATTACAAGGTTGTACTCCTCCGCCCCTTGTATTACGATTTTTCTATAAAACTTTCAATATTATACTTGAATAAAAACAGCGAAGGGCTCAATCATATGGTATGTTTTCATAAGACAAATTCATTGCTCGGATACCATGCATAATATGAATACAAGCATATCTTCTCCAGTAAACATATGTAACATAAGCACCAAGCATAAGCACTCACGATACACAATAACATCAAGCATGCGACTCATGTGCGGTGAACAACATCGAGGGGGCGCCCCATTTCGTTGTGTCACGGATAAAACAGTTTGTCACTTACTGGATTATGAGCTCCGATTTTCTGGTTCACTGACGTAAAAACACATACGAACAAAGTACAAAGCTGTTGATAGCATGGATTTACAGTACGTTTACAAGTCATTACTATCACCTTTGTGTATGATGTTTTCTATATTCATGAATTAGTATTTCAGGCGGAAAACTACAAAAGGGTAGGTTGAAATCACGGAATCAGTATTTTATTCATTTAAATTTTGTTTGTATGCAGAGTCTTGGTGATTATGCACGAAACAATTCAAATCCATTACAAATCCAATCAAATTCAATCCAAATCCACAAACCTCAACAGTTCTCGTTCAAAGGATCATTCCCATCGTTTATCGCAGCATAGAATCTAGCTAAGTCCTCGCTTCAGCTGTCTCATTTCTTAGCCTAATCGACTTAGCCACGCTTAATTCCCTTCATTTAATTTTATGCGGTTCACACGGCGAGCGTAATGTAAGCGATTTTTAATGAGCATTATTGTCATTATCGTTCCAAGTGACGAACTAGAAATAAATTGTGCGCATTTTCCACTCTCATCCGTTTTGCAATTTCCACGAAGCGTTACAGTGTAGAAAACTCCGGTCGCTTTGCGCTTCACAGTGACCACCGAGTAGAGAGTGATTCAGTTGGAAAAATGTTTAAAATTAACTCGTTGGGTGTTGTTGCTGCGTGCACCCAACGATGGGATCAACACCATCTATCTACCAATTACACTGATGAAAAGTTCTGCACTTCGACTCATTGAACAGGAAATCGTTCTGTGCTTCCCTCTATTTCGAACTCTTTCAGTGTTCAGTGGGTGCAACTCGTATATCCCTGATGGCCACGGAACCCATTTCATACAGCTGGTTGGTTGGTAATCCTATCAGCAATCAGTCATCCCCATAAGGTAACCTACATATGGGGGGGAACTAAAACAACATCACTGACTGCTTTCAAGCTAGAATTGATGTCCAGTCGTAGCTGCTTTCACGTGGAAAATCAAACACATTCGTGCAGGTACACGCTCCATTACCAGGGTTATTGAAGCTCGGAACGTATTTTATGATCAAAGGATTGCGAACTACGGGGAAAGTTATTGCTAGAAAGTATGTAGAGTCATCCCCAGTTGTTGGTGTGGCCATCAGTTGCGATAACGGTAATGTACCTATTGAGTGAATACGGAGAGGCCGGGATCCAGTGCTTGATGGACCATACAGTGCTAATCGATGGGTTACTTGGTTAGGAACTGTTAGTTAAATAAATCAAGCTTTACATTTGAAAATTCTGCGTGAAAAATAAACCAGTAGCCAGTAGGACAAATAGTGTCTAGGAAAAATAATTACTTTCATGTCTTTCTTTATATTTCATTATCTAACATTACTTTTGTTTCAAATATTGAAGCTTGTTTTTTAAAACAAAGTTTCGATATCTTGATAATAAGTGAATACAGTGGATACGTTAAATCAAATTTACCTACAGTAAAATACCCCGGGGCAAGTGGAAGCTAAAAAATGGCGGTTCAGGCAAATTGTTCTATACACGAATATTTTTTATCTTACGGATCAGTCACCTTACGGCAGTATATTTGCAGCTGTTTGACAAATGGACAGTGATGGTTACGAAATATTGACAACTTGAGAATAAAATCTGAAAAATGGCGCATGTTTGACACAATTACCCCACTCAGCGTGGCAAGTGTGTTGATCCACATCAAAATATTGATCTTTGCTATTAAATGAATACTCAATCATAGTATGTCATGTTGGACACATATTTGATGTAATAAAGATAACTTAAGGTGAAGATAAATCGAAGCCAAACTTCAAATTTTTAAGAACATAAATCTGGAGAACCGAACACTCGTTTGAGTTGAAAACATAAACGATTGGTCACCACCAGGTAGTGACCAATCGATTAAGTTTTCAGCTAAAACGGATGTTTGGTTCTCTAGATTTGTGCTCATGAAAATTTGAGGTTTGGCTTCGATTAATGTTCACCTTAAATCATAAAATAAGAAACGCTTTCAGAAGAAAATCTTCGTTCGATGCATTCCTTTCAAGTTAAATAAAAATACACCCAGTAAAATCTTACCACAAATGAGCTTGCTAACTTGTTCAGAGAGAGCTTAGAGCATGTTTTTATCGGATCTCATTGTATCCACAACCATAGTGGAATTTGAAAATGAAATTGGCTTCATTGACACAAACCCCTATAAACTTTGACTAAAAGTGTTTTATTTGATTGAATAATATGTGTTCCGCTAATAACGAACGGCACTGTAGATTCTGTGCATATAAGTTATGTCATTCTAACTTGTATGCAAGTTATATAGTGCAAGTTGTCTATTATATAATAAGACGAAACGTAAAATGTATGCTGTGTAGGTAAATAGATAATTGTTTTGTATCCGTAAGTTTTTTGGCGTTTGGACGAAACTAAAAGCACTTATACTTTTATTAACAGTTATTTATTAATACTTTTATTATTTTTATAACACTTTTATTTTACTTTACATGAAATTAATTGAAATAAAAAAACATTTCAGTTTCGAGTGTCTGTCCAGCGCAACACTGGAGAACTGGTTTCTACGCCAGTATCCGAAAAACCATAACGACGAGATAAATTCTCGGCGCAGAAATATGGAAATTGGATTTTCAAATTCAAATATAACTTACATTTCAACTCCACGCCGATCAGACATACAAGTATTTCTCAATTAAATAGACATTCTGATTTCAAAAATGTCCCTAAAATCGAAGTAAATTTTTTGTCTCGCATTTTAATTTATATACAAATCTAAGATCAACAAAATGCAATTTTATTACTGAAAATTGAACATTCGACTTGATTTTCCCAGGCAAACAACATTGAACGAAGAAGGGAAGCAAGGGGCTATTGAAGTGTTGCATTTTAATAAAAAATGGTGTATGATTTTTCGTTAGATTACCGGTTTTGGTCGATAGCCGCTTTTATTCTGTTTTTTTTTTCTTATTTATTCATTCAAAGGGAATGGGAAGAAATTTTTCCAATAAAATTATCAAGGAATTCTTGTTAGAATTCTTGGATAGTTTAATCCTTCCTTGAGTTCTCTCAAGAAGGCATCTGAAAGATTTCCTATTTTTTTACAGATTCATGTTCAGCAAGATTTGCTTCGGAATTTCAATTGGAAATTCATGTTCAGGTCTTCCAAGTGTAATAATTTGAAATTCTTCAGAAATTATAGCAATGTGTGTATGAATTATATAATATTGATTTAAATAAAAATAAGTCTTGTTATATACCTTGGAATTACTCTAATATTTTTTCTCTGAATTTTTGTAAATATCAAAACAGGAATTTCTCATAATTATTTCAGAAATTTGCCAAACAAATCATCCAGTAGTTATTTTAGGTGTTACTACTGGGATACATGAATTACTCTAAGAATATCTTTATGAATTCGTCTATTGATAACCTACGAAGTTTTCTCAAAATATTACTTTTCGGATTCGACATATTAAGCACTGTTCATTTTATAAAGTGAACACTTTGTGCGTGCTGTATCTTTTTAATTTACAAATGAAATTTCAATCGGTTTTCAGTACATCATTCAATTAGTATTATACAATGTAGTAATAATAAAAATATCTTCAAAATAGTTAAATTTTACACGAATATGGAACAACGTTTAGAACGGTCGATTTTTGGAGGTTACCAAAATCAATGATTGTTTGAAATTGGCTGGAAATTTTGACAATTATATTTTTTATTTTCAAAAAAGGCTTAAAACCTGATGGAAAAAATCAAGTTAATTTTGAGCAACAATTTTACAGATATAATAAAATCATATTTCCCCGATATTTTTAGCGAAAAATATTTTAAATTTGAAGGGAACTTACATGAGTAGAATGTTTTGTTTTAAAGTACATCCTGACGGAAGTGCTAATACAGTACTAATATGAAAAAAAAACTTTCGCCTTCATAGAGTTACTTATTTAGTTCCCACGTCACATTTAAAGCACAATAGAAAAACCATTGCTTTATTTTTAGAAGACCTTTCAAAGTACATTGACAGTCATCAAAATTGGCAATCCTGCTTTAATAAAATTGATTTTATTTTCCACATATTATTTTCATCATATGTTATTCTTAGATAACCGATTGAAATATTTGGAGAAAAACGTTTACAATTTGCTGTAGATCGATAAATATGCGTACATGATTTAAAAAGTATGAGACTTCTAAGCAAAACGACATTAAAGAGTAAAATTTATACCTAAGACTGCGTTTTAAAATCACGATTTAGCTCTCGTTTATAAAAATATACTTTCTTTGATAATCTTAGCTAGTTTTGAACACGCTTTTCACTTGGATGGTGTGTCAGCAAATTTGGCCATAAATGAGTAGAATATAATTGATTTTTTTCTAAGCTATACCTTTAGTAGAATAGTAAAGGATACAAACATACAATTTGTTCATAAAAATGAGGATTTTTGTTGTGCGAAAAATAATGTTGAACCATGACAAGCAGTTTTTTAGGAGTTTTTGGAGAAACTATTTAGCTGTTCAACCAAAAGCGTTTTCTAAGATGTTATATTTTCATAGCATTGTTGAAGAATAGTTGAACGATACACAGAAAACCGATTACTATTTAATCAATATATAAAAAATATATAACATAAAAAAAGTGTCCACTTTATAAAATAAACAGTCTTTACTGGAAATGGTAATTACACAAACAAAATGGATTTATGGAGTAGTTCAATAAGAAATTAACAGTATTTTGGAAACTTTTGGATGAATTCGTAAGTTATGCTTATAAAAATTTGATGAAGAGCTTTTGAGGAAATCACTGTGAGTATTTTTGAGGTGTTTCAAGATGAATCGTTGAGAACGCAAATCGAGCATTTAGTGCTCCACGAAGGCTTGGCAGATGCCCGCGACACTTTTAAAATGTCTACTTATTGTCATAAATATCTCAACGTCTTGCTTGGAAATCAACTATGGATTATGTAAAAAAATGCACCTAATCTTAAGAACAAATAGCTGTGAACAATCGATCACATTTTGAACTATTATTAGTTATCTAGATTTGTGCTCTGCAAACTGTGAAGGGTAGTTTCAAAAGATCTTCATCTTAAATGTTATTGACATTATAATTATAGAACACAGATTTTACCTATTGCTAGTCAAAATTAGGAATAACTATTTCGCTTCACAACACTCACATCTTTCCCACATTTATCAACAAAATCATGGAATTCAGCAGTTATACTGTGATCGATTTTGATAGGATAGAGATATATTTAGCAAATTTTCAAGGACTCAAGCAATAATTTCACCAGAGATGTCTCGACTGATTTTATGGGATTTCCTCCAGAATTGTCGTTCAGATTTGGAATTATTTAAAACTATATTTTTTTCTAACGACACCCTTAGGAATTACTCGAGATTCCTTTTACAATTTCTTCAGAAAGTCTAACAGTCTTTGTGAAATTCCTTAAGTTTGTCTCATAGAATTTATCCATCATTGACACTTTTAAGACATTATTATAGAAATCCTTGAAACATCCGGGAAGTATCGCTACAACAAATCCTAGGTTTAAGGCCTAAGCGGTGGTGAAGAAACCGCTTATAAGATAATTATTGAAACAACAATCAATTCCCCGGATAATATTCTGTTGGATTTTCTTGAGGTTTTCTTTGAAAAAAAAACATTGAAAAGAGTCATCGAAGAAACTTGTGTAGATATGGTCGAAATTATTACTGGTATATTCCACACCAATGCAATTTGGAAGAATTAATGGAGTAATTCGTGGATGAAATGTTGATGAAAATTCTATACAAATTCCTGAAAAAACTCAATGCAAAATTGGACGGATTGGGGTTTTAGGAGGAAATATGGAACTCACATCTTCAATTGTGATTTTACGTAAAAGTGATGTTCTACAAAGTTTTTATTTTACCGAATATCGGTATAGTTTGTTCTACAAATTTGAAGATCAGAAAATTTTAAGCTGATTTGACTAAAATAGTTTTTTCTACCTCTTAAATTAACCATTTTAGAGCATTTTTCGTTAATCGATGTAGGGTGGCCCATCGAATAACTCGAAAAAAATAGCCTATGTTTAAAAGAAGGGAAAAAATATTACGAAATCATTAAAAAACTCGTAACTTTAGCTCACTGTTGGTAACCCAGAGACGAATCAATCATTGGCTAGGCGTCTTGACGCAATGTGTGGAGTTCACATCTTCGTACTGAATAAACGGGTCGAATTTATAATTTTCTTGAAGCATTTATTTAGCGACAAACCTGACGTCCTGTCACGTCTCAAAAATCATCAAATTAAATAGCTGATCATCAAATTAATTAGCTGATACTGGGCCACACTTATGAATCCTACACATAAGGGTTTAAGCAATTTGATTTTTTATCGTAATTCTGCCAAACGGTATTCGGCCAAATGGCATTCGGTCAAATGGCCGGGAACCGGGTAAACCAAAGCAAAACAAACATGACAGACTCGCAAGCAGGCTTAGTTTGAGTAAGTTCGCACCCGCCTTCTCGGGAGAACACTCACGAGTAACTCAACTGGGTGTGATTTATTATGGTTTTGACAGACAAATCAATTGTATATCCATAAAATCGGTAGAAAACTCTTGAAAGCCAGATATCTCGGAGGGAAAAAGCTTTTTTCCCGAAAGCGCAATTGACTCTTAACAAATTCGAACAGGTTCACGAATCAGTTTAGCTTCGTTTACTCGCGAGCACGACGAATGGGAGTAAATTTTTGTTCACTTTCCATCACTTATCAAAGGCTGTTATTTTAAGTCATATTGTTTTCATAGTTATTGGCATTGCATTTGCTGATTTTAATTATTTTGGATTTTTTATCTGCATGATGTTGCTGGTAGTAATGCTAACTTAGACAGGGATGTCTCTCTCCTAGAAGGCTCACATTGAACTTTGCACGGTGGATTTAGCAAATTCTTGTTTTACGATTATTTTTAATTGTTGTGGTCGGAACTGTAGAAAATTAACGCAAACATATTGATGGTATTTTTGAAGACTATTGACCAAAGATGTCTCATGGTAAAATTCGTTATGTAAAATTTTACTGAATCATGAAAGAAATCTTTGCATTACTTTGAAAATTTGTAGGAGAGTGATGAAATTTCAGAAATCAGGAACCGTGGGGTGCAGAACCACTTGAGCACTTTTATGATTCACTTTGGCATGGGGGATTTTTCATTTTGCTATCAGAAGCACATCAACACGACGCATATTGTGGCCAAATATGAACATTGTAGCTTTCAAAAAGCCCCACTGCCGAAGTGAATCAAATGCGCCAAGAATAATAGAATCCGGCTAATTTTCCTTTTTTCTTTAGATTTTTCAAAAGGTTACACTGCGGAACACGTTTTTGTCTCAAGTACCAAAATACCGCTATTAACTAAATATTAAAGAAATATCGTAGCATGTCTAGTTGATATATTGACTTTTTAAAATGCAAAATTTGACTATTTCGGCCAGAGTTCTGTTTGATCTTTCGACCTTGACGCTTGCTTTTGCCGGAGCGAGCGACGAGTGCAGGGTCAAACATGTCGCGCGTCGGTCTAGTAAGTGAAAAAGTGGCGTGATCGGGGAGTTCGGTTGGAGTAAGTGAAAAAGTGCCGCGATCGGTTAGTTCTGTTTGATCTTTCGACCTTGAAGCTTGCTTTTGCCGGAGCGAGCGACGAGGGCAGGATCAAACATGTCGCGCGTCGGTCTAGTAAGTGAAAAAGTGGCGTGATCGGGGAGTTCGGTTGGAGTAAGTGAAAAAGTGCCGCGATCGGTTAGTTCTGTTTGATCTTTCGACCTTGAAGCTTGCTTTTGCCGGAGCGAGCGACGAGGGCAGGATCAAACATGTCGCGCGTCGGTCTAGTAAGTGAAAAAGTGGCGTGATCGGGGAGTTCGGTTGGAGTAAGTGAAAAAGTGCCGCGATCGGTTAGTTCTGTTTGATCTTTCGACCTTGAAGCTTGCTTTTGCCGGAGCGAGCGACGAGGGCAGGATCAAACATGTCGCGCGTCGGTCTCGTAAGTGAAAAAGTGGCGTGATCGGGGAGTTCGGTTGGAGTAAGTTAAAAAGTGCCGCGATCGGTTCGTTCTTTTTGATCTTTCGACGACCTTGACGCTTGCTCCTGGGCAGTGCGTCAAGAAAGCCCGAGCTGTCGTCCGTGTTTTTTTTTTTCGGGTCGCGCGCCTATTTTTTTTTTTTTTTTTTCTGAGTGCTAGCCGAGCAAACGAGTGAAGCTGAAAGTGGATTGTGGCTGCTCAGTCAAGGATAACGGATCAATTGGTGAGCTCGTTTCATGCTACTATTTCTAATCTATTAAATATGTATGACTGCACATTTAATCGTAACAATGGTGGGATGTAAATATGATGTTTCAACAAACTATGGATGGTTCGTCACTGTGAGTGTCGACACAAACTCTGATTCATGATTTATTTATGTTTAACATTTTTTTTCAGAACACCCCTTATATACCTTTATTTTTGTAATTAAAAAAAACTTTGAATGGTTCGACACTACAAGTGTAGACTTGCGAAAGGTTCACTTTATTCAACAAACTTTGGATGGTTCGCCACTGTAAGTGTCGGCATAAGAATAAGAGTGTTCTATGATGTCCCAACCAATTGAGTCTTTTGTTTCTTTTCAAATGAGTAAAATATAATAACACATGCTTTCGTACTGACAGCTGTAGGAATGTTACATTTAGGTATTTGTTCAACAAACTTTGAAAGGTTCGTCACCTCAAGTGTCGGCATAATTTTACTCTACATAGAAATTATATGAACAATTATATTTACGTATAAGCATGTATATATCTCACAAATCATTGTTTATCATGGTCAAATCGCTTATCAAAGTGAATCCTTTGACCCAACGATCATCCCCATTAACAAACATCCCTCCCAGTAACCTTTGTGGAGATGCAGAGGCAAACACGGTCTCCAAATAGCAAAGGTTACACACTAACATTCCTTCCCTCAATCCCACCTGACTGCAAGGACGTGGCCGGCGCCGTTATTGACCTTGTATAAATAGAGGCACTGAATTATGCACACTGAAGAAGATTATGGCCAATCCCAGCTGAACTTCTAGTTGATTCTTTGTGCATTTTCACTGACTTCGGTCAATCACGGAATAGCAACCATTGATATGTGTAGTCAGTCTAAGCTAAGCTAAGCTGCAAAATTTGACTATTTCGGCCAACTTGCATGCAAGCTTGCCAGCTTGTATAGCAATTTATTCGCTTAATTTGCTCCGAATTCAACAACCCCAAATCTACTAGAGACACAAAATTTGATCATTGAGATATCAAAAAATGTTATTTTTGTTACGCCGCGTTACCTTTCAGAGTATGAAAAGATTATTGTATGAAGTTTTGAAACAACGAAAGGTAAGTGATTGTTCATAAGCTTTTCTCTAGCGATAAATGATTTTAGGATGATTAAAACCTCTGATGAATTAAAAAAAAAAAAAAAAACAAAAAGTTACTTAGGAACATTGTACAGAAATAATTTTTTGACTCCCCAGAGCACTGCAAGCAAGTCTCTAGGAATTCTGTTCTGGAGTTGCAATCCCAGAATATGGATGCTGCCAATAATTGATGAAGCAAAACACAAAATAAATACCCTAATTCACCCCTTCCCCTTCCCAGTTATTTTGCTAAATGTTTCTCCACAGTTTCGTTTACCGCTATGCTAATTTTGTACGTAAAATTATTCCTGGGATTTTTCAACAAATTTACTCTGAAGACCAAAAAAAAAAAACAGAAGAATTCTTGACGCAATATTTTGGAAATATTTCAGAAGACTTTGGATGAACTTTGCCGAAGAATTATTATTATTATTGAAATTAAGTTGTGGATGCTTCTAGGCATGTTCCTACACCAATGCCGGAACCGCTGGAATGTACATGGATCTCGAAATAAAACTTAACCACAATCAGATCTAGCGTCCATTAATAAGCGCTCATTACACAGTTGACGTCAGGTTAAATAGTTTTTGTTAATTAGTGAAAAACAGAGTGGTGCTATATGATTTCGTTGAGAGTCAATCCTCTATTCAGAATATACATCTAACCATACTTCAGTTTTCTGTATATTAGAAGTGCACAGAGTTGACTCAAATTTGCATTTTCACTGTTGGAATAGTTGAAATGCTCACCGCCCTTGTTAGCTTGGTTGATAAACGCTCAGCTATAAATAAATACCATGCTGAAGGTCGCTGGGAAATTCATTTGACTATCCAGGCTGTAGAATATCTCCATGTCTGCCACACGATATACGAATTCAAAATGTTTACGCTGGCAGAGATAACTCTCTGTTTATAACTGTGAAAGTGTTCCCAGAACACTGTACAAAGTTGCAGACTCCATCCCAGTAGGGATGTAATACCAAGAAGAAGAACAACTATGCAAAACATGTGTCCGTAATTATAAGGAGCATTGCGTAAGGATTTCCGTTCTACCCTGGAGCCACACGAGCTACGACGACGTGTCTATCCATCCAGCCGCTTTGAACGGATTATCGACTACTGACTGCGCGCTATTGTGGCAGCCGAGCAGAAGGCACTTCTGCAGAAACCAAAGTGTAACGGAAAATATTTGTAAAATGGAAATTAATTGCACGTATTTAACCAATTTGTTGCGGTCGATTATGATAATTTTATATCGGGTAAGCATTTAAATCAATCTGGGCGTCGTCGAACGCGAGAGTTACGAGCGCTTCGTCTAGATGCGTAACTAGTCATTAGATACGGGGGTTCATGGCCCCTTCGCATTGGAGGTGGTAGATCGTTAAAAATTTGCATAATTTTCCAATGCTTGATTCCATTATAAAATGGCTCACCTTCTTACAAAACTAGGTCAAAGCCTCAAAGGTGTACCAAACCGATTAAATAACTTTATTTGATATTCTGTGAAAATTTCCCATCATTTTAACATAATATTGAATTATACCTATTAGCTTAACCTAACATAACCTAGATATATAACGCATTTATCGTGACAATAGAAGATTGCAACGGTTTTTGTCTAAAATTTTCAATAATTTTTTTCGACATTTGTTCCAGTGTTTTAACATTGTATATTCTATGTAACTCATCAGTATTTTACCATGGAGGAAGATTTGAAATCATTTTTAATCTAGGAAGACGGGTGGGCAATCCCAAGTTTCAGGGTAGCTGGACCCCCTCCTTATTTACGCCAATAGTCTCGTCGCGTCGTTTCTATGGTTCTGCCTTCCAGTTGGTCGGATCGGCGCCAGTAGCCAGTAGTCGTAGTTACATGCTTGATTTGTTCGACTTAACCACAGAGTGGACACATGTTTGGAGGCTATTTGCATATGCAGCTTCTAAACACAACCGGTGCACTCCTGATAACAGTATGTTTACATTCAGCTGCAATCTGCGGTCTTCGGAGTGAATAATTACAAATGGGAGGAAGAACCCGTGTAAGGTGTAGTGTTGATGTTGATCAAAAGTGACCATTGAGTACCGGTGATTTGGATTTCCTTTCTTAAAATAATCCATTTCAAGGTGCATTACTTTTATGTTTCTTCTAATCTAAAGATGTTTATAATTTTCTGGATGTTCATCACAGTAATCAGCATTCGATATCATCAGAATCAATTGAAACTTTTTTTCGATAGATATTTTCAAAAGTGAAGAGTAATTAAAGGTTACTGACTGACAACCAGAATGTATGTATAACGAAATCACATTTTCCGTTAGACGATGCTTATACCTATATACAAATATTTCGTATAAGATGTGATCACAAGGTCTTTATGCTATGTTCAGACTACACAGTAGTATCATGATACAAGCGGTTTTCGTGATATTGAGCCAATATCATGTTTCTGGAACGTTATATTTCCATACATTATTTAACAGCTTCAATATCACCTTCTTGAGCGTGATATTTCAAATATCATGACACAAATTGCTCGAATATGCTGCCTGAACGCAAATTTGCAGCAATCCTGCCGGAATTTGACAGAAAAGTCAATGAATGTTTGTTTTCACTCTGATTCGGATTTAGTTTTCTTCCCGGAATGGCCGGAACAGTTGAACTAGTTGAAGGAGGAACCTAGGACCGCGCAGGAACTTCTGCTGAAGCTGGCATTGAAACTACCGAGTGAGCTGGAGGTTGATCGAAGAAATAACTCCCCGATTGGCATTTGCGATTCATGGATCTATTGGTTTTGATGATGGTGGAGTAGGGATGTTATGCAGCGGGGCACTGTGATACTGAGGTCAAATTGGCGACACTTTGACGTTCACGTATGATGATGACTTTCCCGGAGTTTCCTCAAAAAATCCTCTGCAAAGTTTTTCGAGAATTCCTTAGAAATTCATCAGCGAAATATTTCAAGAATTCTTCCACGGATACCTGCAAATATTCATCGAAAAAACCGTAATTGCTCCACAAATTCTTCCAGAAATCTATTCAGGAATCCTTTATCTAATTATTCTTCAAAAAAAAATCCTGCAGTCACTTCGTCGAGAGTTCTTTTGGTGGTTTCTTAATATATTTCTCGTGGTGATTTTTTTTTAAATTTCGCCGGGGATTGTTCCACAAATCCCTCTGGAAATTACATTAGGAATTTCTCCATAAGTAGCTCCGGAATTTTTTCCAGAAAATCCTAAAAAAAATCGACGTGATTTTTTTTTTTTAGAAACACTAGGAATTTCTCCAGAAAAATGCTCAAGAAATTCCTAAAGGAATACCTGCAGGAATTATTCAGGAATTTCTATGAGATTTTATTCAGGAATTATATTGCTCGGAAAATCCTTCCACGAATAATTTCAGGAATTCGTCCAAAAATTGAACCCTGTATTTCACAATTCTCCTCGTAATTTCGGTAGGAAACTTTCGCCACTGCTTCGGAATTTTCTCCAGTTATTCCTGTGAGGATATCGATACGATTTTTCAGAATTCCTCAAGGAATTTGTCCAGGACTTCATCTTGGATTTTCTCAGTGAATCATTCCAGAAACACTTCACAGGGCTGGTAGCGACTGAGTGTGATTTTTTTGGGAATTCCTCGTAATTTTAGGACAAGTGAAAATGCTGTACGCATTTTATATGATTTTCTCTATGAATTTCAGAAATCAGCTCAGATATTTGATTTTTTCAGGAATTCATATAAATTTTATTTCTCCTGGAATTCTCCCACGAATATTTCGAAGAAGCTCATCCTAGAATTCTTACTTCGATACCTCAAGAACATAATATGGATAGCCACAGAAATTACACCAGGAATTCTTTACAAGATTGTTTCTTTTTTAATATTTTTTTAAAGAAAATTTCAAATCCTCTAGGATTTTTTCAGATGATTCTTCCATCTATTTTCCTAGAACATCCTCCGAGACTCCTGTTTAAAATATCTTCGCAAATTCGACCAGAAACTTCTCCAGGGATGCCTCCTGGGGGTTTCGACTAAATTATCCTCTATGATTTCTTAGGGTTGCAAAATGGTGAGTCGACAACCAGGAAGGAGCGTCCAACATAGCTCTGGTCCTCACAAGCCCCTACCTCACGCTTCCACGGGTCTAACGATGACAAAGACCGCCAGCTAAGGGTTGCGTACTTAGCTGGTAGTGCAACCTGGGCACTGTTGTCCTTCTGACATCAGCTAGAGTGAGGAGGTGCCAGGTGGGTGCTTGGGATTTTTACCCTTTCCAAGCGAAACTCATACAGGTAAAATCATTCTTTATTATTATTTACGCACCTATTACCATTTGAAACTAAATACGTGCCAGGGTCGAAAATTTAATTTTCGATTCGGGAAGTGTAAAAACATTTCATATATCCATTTGATATCTGGGTGTTTTTATGCGGGGCTTACTGTAAATGAAAATGACCTCAGAATGTGTGTGTATTTACTGCCATTCTTGAAATGGGTCGTTGGAATTTCAGTAGAGCTATCACCTTCCATCTTCCGGGCTAAAATTGTCTGCAGATATAAAGATATCAAAGGGTATCAATAAATACATGCATACAATTTTCTTCCATAAAAGCACTGCCGGTCAGTGGGAGGTGGATTGTACACACACACACACACACACACAATTATCCTCTATGATTTCTTCGAGATTTGAACTAAGGACTTCTCTAAGGATACCTTCAAAAATTATTCCAGAGATTCAAACTAAGATTTTTTAGGAATGTATACAGTAATTCTTTGAGATGTTTCTCAACGAAGTCTCCAAAGATTTGTTCAGGTATTTTTTCAAGATATGTCTAAGGCTTTTTCCATGTCTCCAGGGAAATGCCAAGGAATTTTTTCAGAACTCAAAGATATTTAATAAAAGAGTGAAGACATTTTTGAAGTTACCTCCAATGAAACTTGTATGAGTTCCCATTGATAAATAAGGATTTCTCAAAGAATTCACGGATTTTTAAGCAAGTTTCAAAGATTTTCTATATAAACTGCTAAGATACTTGAAAAGAAAAATCAATCGAATCTCTGGATAATATCTGGATAATATATCTGGAGAAAATCATTGAAAAACATTGAACGATCGGATAATTTCCTGAAAAAAATGCTGTAGTGTTAATTGATGTGAAGCTTTAAATAGACTTTCTAAGATTTTTTTCTGAGTAATGTTGAACTGTATGGATTTCATCCAAGAGAAATGCTAGATAATTTCTCAGAAAAATAAAAACAAACGGAAGTTATTGGCCACAGATCTAATTTATTTAAGAACTTTAAGAGAAGTTCCTAAAGTATTTTATCGACAAACCCCTCGAGGAATTTTTGGAACAATTCTTGGGAGTAACCGTTGATGAAAAAGCGGTAGGACTATCAGACCAAATTTCTTCCAAAAATAATTCTTAAATCTCTTTGTTCAAAAGATTAATGGAAATATATGCAAAACGACTTTTTGAAGTAAATTGTGAGGAAATTCATGTAAGCATTTTTTTTTTAAATCGCTGGAAGAATTTCTGGGAGAGTTGGTAAAGAAATCTTTAAACAAAATTATGCAGAGATCCCTGTAGGGTAACCCGAAAATATTTCAGATGAAATAATTTGCGGAAATGTGGAAATCACTAGGATAATTCCTAAAGGTTTTCCTCAAGAATTAAAAAAAAATGTTGAAGAATCAGTCGAGTAGTTTCTGAAAGTTCTGGATCCTGCAGAATTCACTGCAAGCAGAATAATAAAAAATAGACTTTAGAGACTTTTGTGGTTGAAATAGAGACCCTAGGAATCATTCGTTATGGGGCCCAGATAGCCGTAGCGGTAAACGCGCAGCTATTCAGCAAGACCAAGCTGAGGGTCGTGGGTTCGAATCCCACCGGTCGAGGATCTTTTCGGGTTGGAAATTTTCTCGACTTCCCAGGGCATAGAGTATCATCGTACCTGCCACACGATATTACGCATGCAAAAATGGTCATTGGCATGGTAAGCTCTCAGTTAATAACTGTGGAAGTGCTCATAAGAACACTAAGCTGAGAAGCAGGCTCTGTCCCAGTAGGGACGTAACGCCAGAAAGAAGAAGAAGAAGGAATCATTCGTAAAATTTTATACTTTTTTAGAGACTTGCATTGAAAAAGGTACCAAGTCTCTAAAAAGAGACCTGCTACTAGCCCTAACTTCAGAGAATTACTGTGTAAATTCCCAGAGGAATTATTTTAGGAATTCTTCAAAAGAATTGTTACGAAGTTTTTCAAGTAATCTCTCCCTGATTTCCTCTGAGAAAAGGAATTCACTGTGAATACGTTCCAGAATTTCTTGAGATTTTGTCCTGAGATTTTTTTCAAATGAAAATCCTGAAGGATTCGTTCGAGGTGTTCCTGTTGGATTTTTTTAAAGAATCCCTGGAGAAACCCCTCGAAGAATTTCTGTAGATAATCTCTAGCACAATTCCATGAGAAATTTCTGGAGGAATATACGGTGGAATCCATGGAACAATCTTCAGCGAAACTTCTTTTGAAATTTCGAGAAGAATACTCAAAGGAATTTCTGAGCATTTTGGATAATGAAAATCACTGTAGAAAACGCTGGTACAATTTCAGAAGAAAACGTCTGGAGGAATGTCCGGAAGAACTCTTAAAGGACCTCTTAGAAGTACTTTTAGAGGGCCTCCTACAGGAACATCCAGAGGAACTGTTATTTCGGCTGGAAGTTCTGAAAATCATCGAGCAACACTGTTACCTGGATTTTTTAAACTCTCCCAAAATATTCCCACCCATCTTTTCTGAAATTGCATTGGACAATCCGACAGAAACATCTCAAAAAATTCGTTCATGAAATTCTCTAAAAAAATCTCAGGAAATTCTTTAAGCAATTTATTTAGGTAATAAGGTGCTCTGGAATTACTCCTATATAAAGGGCGAACACGAAATTATTGCGACACCGAAAATGTCATGCCAATTTTTTTATAATGTTGATTCTAAACCCATCTTTAATAAACCAAACAACCCAAATTTTAAGGTAGTTTTATAAATATATTTACTTAAAAAATCAAAAGAAAAGTAAATCGATGGAGCCTTGAGTGTTAAATTGAAGGCATTTTTGCTTGATGCCCTCCATCAAAGTCTTTACAGTGTCATCCGGTACCAGTTTCTCAGTTTTTTTTTCAGGACAGATTGTCGGATTCATATCGTTTAGAACAAAATGGACAGAATTGGCCGCATACCATTCCAGAACACTTTTAGAATAGTGGCATGATGCCAAAATAGTGGAGCTTCGTCGTGCTGCTGCAAGAACGGCAAAAGGCGCTTCTCGAGGCACTCAGATTTGTAGATCTCGCCATTACTATGACCTTTGTCACTAAAGGCTCACTCCTCAGTCCGCAAGAGCAAATGGCCTGCCAAATGAGATATTTGAAGGCGAACTTCGACATTTTCTCCTTCATAAATTTGTAGTCCACGTCGAACTTGTTCTTGTCGGCGAAAAACTCCAACCCCGGAATTTGCTTAAAATCGGCTTTTATATACGTTTCGTCGTCCATCACACAGCAGCCATGTTTTGTCAGCATCTTCTCGTAGAGCTTCCGTGCCCGAGTTTTAGCCGTCGATTGTTGCCGCTCATCGTGGTTTGGGAAGTTCTGTACCTTGTATGTATGTAGTCCAGCTCTCTTCTTTGCATTCTAGACGTAGATCTGCGACATGCCGATCTTTTTAGCCAAATCACGGCTTGAGACGTTGGGATTTGCTTTAACCCCTCTACCGGCAGCTTCATTTTTTACCGCAAAAAAAAAAATCAATTCGCGATAATTTTTATTTCTTGTTATTTTTACACCATTTTTTCACAAGGTCTCAAAAAACTCTTCTAGTTTAATAATTCGTGTCGATATTAATGGTTGATGATCTGGTTTTTGAGATATTCCGATATTCCTTGGGGGACCGACATTTTCCATATAAAATGTCTTAAACGGCCATTTTGTTAAACGCCAATTTATCGAAAAAATAAAATGTGGGCTATACAATGCCATGTAATAAGGAGCTACTTTGAAAAAATCATACAAATCGATTAAGTATTCTTAGAGATATCTGAAAATTACGATATGAGGTTTTTTGTAGTTTTCAAGATCACTATTTGGCCAGCGTGGTTCCAGCCACATAAATGCCCATTACTTAAAGACGGTTGCACCAAATTGCTTCATTTTTTCACAACATACTCTCATCAATGTATTGTTTCGAAGAGTGAACATCCGAAAACGATAAAAAAATTGTCCGAGATATATACGTGAGTTATGGTTACGCGTCGGTCCCCCAAGGAATTTCGGAATATCTCTGGATCCTGATCACCAATGATCAATGTTGACACAGATTCTGAAACTAGAAGAGTTTTTTGAGAACTAGTGAAAAAATGGTGCAAAAATACTGAGAAACAAAAAAGTTATCGCGATTTGATTTTTTTTTCTTGCGGTAAAAAATGAAGCTGCCGGTAGAGGGGTTAATCATCCGCTTCACCTTTCCCTCCGTCTTTTTGTTCTCCGGTCCCGGTTTTCTTCCAGCGCCTTTGCTGTGGTCCAACGTCAACCGCTCCTGGAACCGCTTCAACACACTGGAGACGATTGAATGGTGAATGTTCAACATTTTTCCCAACTACCGGTGCGACAGGTCAGGAAATTCCAGGTGTTTGGAAAGAATTTGTTCTCTTGACTCGCGTTGGTTCACCTCAATTTTCGTTAAATCGAAAAACACGACTTCGAGTTTGACAGCATGTAAACAATACACATCAATGAGAAAGTGTGCAAAATTTGGTTGATTTTTACCCAATGGTATAAAAGTTATGCCCTGTTGAATGTGTCGCAATAATTTTGTGTTCGCCGTTTATTTCCAGAAAAATTTCTCTGGAGATTAGCCAGGAAATTTCGAAAAGTTCCTCTGAAAATTAATACAGAAAATCTTTAAGAAGTTGTTCAGGATTTTTTGTTTGTATTTCTTCTGACATTCCTATGGTTCTCCTACTGATTATATCTGGGATTCCTTAAATACTTTTCCAAATTCCTTCAGAACTCTTACTAGAATTCTTCCAGGAATCCTTCTCATAATCTTTACAGGACTTCTTCTGGAATCTGCTTCAGTGGTTAAATCGGGCATTTCATTAGGAATTCCTCGGTAATCTCCCCGGAAAATTCTTAGTAAATGTCTTCAGGAATTTTTCCGGAAGGTTTCTCCACATATTCCTACAAGAATTCCCAAGGGAAGTTCTTAGGAAAATTCGTCCAGTAATTTGTCATGGAATCGCGCTAGAAATTTCTCGTGAAAAACACTCAAGGAATTTTTCAGGGAATTCCTCCATAAATTCCTTTAAGGATTCATTAGGAAATTTTTCCAAAAAACCTCCCAAAATTCTTCTAATAATACCTTCAAAATTTATTCCAGAAGTTCTTCCGGAAATTTCCCCATAAATTCGCACAGTAAGGAAGTCAGAAGTTCCTATAGGAAGTTTCTTAAGTAATACCTCTACCTCCAACCACTCCTCGAGGTTCTGTCGGAAAGAAATCGTTAAGAAATTCGTTAGGAACTTAACGAAGTTTTTTAAGTAATACTCCATCGGAAGTTCCTTCAGAAATTGCGTCGGAAGATCCGTTGAAAGTTCCTTCGAAAGTTCCGTCGGAAGTTCCATCGTAAGTTACTTTGGAAGTTTCTCCGGAAGATCCGTCGAGAGTTCTTCCGGAAGATCCGTCGGAAGTTCCTTCGGAAATTCCTTCGGAAGTTTCGTCGGAAATTCCTTCGGAACTACTTAGAGGAAATTTCAAAGGAACTGCCTTTAAAAACTTTCAGAGGGGTTCCACGGATAGACTACCAGATAGAACTTCCTGAGAAATAACCTTAAAGAACTTCCGGATGGTACTACCAGGACGAACTTTTCCGATGAACATCTGAAGGTGGAGGATTTTAGAAGAAACTTCCGGAGCTGTAAGATTTTGATGAACAGATAGTGATCAATGAAATTTAGTAAGAAGAAGAACGGGTTTTGTGATACAGTTGTGTGTGTTGTACACTGAGGAAAGCAAACGTAAGACTGTCATAAGATTTGCTTATGGAATTACGACACAAGAAAAATCTTTGAAATTCATAAGACCATCGTATGGTTTTCGGCAGATGTTGTTTCCATAATACACCTCGAAGGTATTTCGTAAGATGATCTTATGAACCAGCATTGACTTGATAACAAAATCCATAGATAGTCTTATGAATTACGTTCTGATCCATTCTTTGTGCCATAAGACTGTCTTGTGTAATTTGAGCTTTAGATTATAAATTTCAATGAATGAATAATACTAATCCGCGTTGAAAAATAGGTAAACCAACTTGGGAAAATCAAATTTTCATCCATTTTGTCGTATCGCAATTCGATTAAAGCACTTTACTGTAAGCATTAGAATCGATTTGTGATACGACAAAATGAATGAAAATTCGATTTTCTCTAGTTGGCTATCCTATTTTGAACGCGAAGAAGTATATTATAGCAGCGAAACATTATTGAGAAAAGTTGTGAAGAACGCCTGAATTGGTGCAGGTTTACGTTAGGGACGGATTAATGGATGAGGGGGGTTTGTGATTTCTTACGCGTCATACAAATTGTTCTGAATTTTCATTCAAAAATCTTATTCTTTGGATCCAATTCCTTAATCTGATCGAAAGAAAGTGTTAGTTACAGCGGAATTGATGATAAATAGAAAATATTTACCCTTTGATGCATTAGAAACGGAGTCAGCCAGCGACAAATCAGCAAACACGTCCATTTCGGAAGCCATATTGAATTTCTGATAGTGAAATGGCTGTACCGAGAAAATTTGCCTCACGTGGTTCTTCACAATGATGAGCAATGGGGTTCATAAGCGTTCTTATGACATTGACAATTTATTGTTATGAAAAAATTACACTTGTCTTATGAATCTCAATCTCGTCGAATGAAATACGCAAGTGTCTTATGAACCAACAAAAAATAATAAAAAACGCGTTCATTAGTGCGATCTTATAAAAATCATACGAGATTTTTGCCTCAGTGTACTATCACGAAGTCTATCGCTTTTGCTCTGAAATTATTTTCTTGCTATCCGAATAGTTTTGCTAAAAAAATAGCGAAAAGTACGTCAAAGCATTGTTTTACAATTCCTTGGAATAAAACGGACAATATTCTTGGCGAAGAAGTGTTACTGGTCGATTTATTATATATTATCCGGCTTGTTGTCAACGAGTGAATTTCTCCTGTTTTTTCAACATGGATGATAAAACAAAAGTAAACAAATCGTCAACGTGCAAACACTGTTCCAATGTGATCGCTAGTGGTGTTGATTGTGTTGGTTGCGAGGGATTTTGAAATAACTTCTTCCATGCTTCGTGTGTGAAGCTGAGCCACGAAGATCTAATTCAATATCGCCGAGTTTCCAACTTTTGGTGGCTGTGTAATTAGTGTAGCGATATGATGCATAAACACCGCGATGATCGATCAATGCTCGTCCAACCGGATATAATCGACAGATCACCGAAAACTAACGACATCATTCGCATCGATGACGAAATTTCTAAGGTGAAGGAACAAATAGCCGATATACATCAGTCACTTCTTCAATCTACCGTACCTAGTGTAGAGACAAACGTTTTGAATGAGCATCGTCCACTTGCTGAGTCGTCGCCGTCGTCGCTATTGTCATATCCCGACATCCAACGCGGTACAAAACTCAACAGTAGTAGTCAAGGTAGTAGTGTAGTGAGGCAACGGAACGCAAACGATCGATTCTGGCTCTTTTTTTCAAGGGTTAAAAACTGCGTGGACGAGCACCAGATTACGAAATTAGTCTCCGATTCACTTGAAACCAATGATGCTGACGTAAAGAAACTTGTTCCTGCAGGGAAGGATGTACTATCTATGCCATACGTGTCATTTAAGGTTGGAGTTAACGCACGTTTCAAGGAGCTTGCGCTACTACCGTCTACCTGGCCGACTGGATTACGCTTCAGAGAGTTTAAAGATGATGTTTGGCAATCACTGTGAAGATAGTTATCACCGATCGAAATATTTCAATGTTTGTTTTTTTTTTAGTGTGTTAGAATTCGTTAATGAAATGTTAATTCAAGGATTTAATGTGTGTAAATGTTATGCTTGCATCCTTTCAATCGTGTGTTTTTAGATTAAGTTTACCCATTCAGTTAGACCAGAGGAGTCCGTTGAATTATCAATAAATAAATAAATAAATCACAGAACAGACGTTCATCTTTAATCGTCAGTGCGTGTAAAGCTTTGTACTGGTCATTTCAAAGTATGTCGTTATGCTCCTGTTATGCGAAGACGGAACGACTGGTTCGATGAAGAGTGCCAGAGGGTGACAGACATGAAGAATGCCGCCAGAAGCCGTGTGCTTGTGGCCGGTACCCGACAGAACAGAGAGCGGTACAGGGCTGCGAGAGCCGAAGAAAAGCGAATCCACCGCAGAAAGAAAAGGCAGCACGAAGAAAGTGTGGTAGCTGACGCACAAGAAAGCATGAACCGGAATGATATGCGGAGATTTTATGCAACGGTCAATGGTGCGCGGCACAATACCGTACCAGTGCCCGCCATGTGCAATGATCGAGAAGGGAATTTGCTGACCGATAAAACGGCGGTGGCTGCCAGGTGGAAGGAGCATTTTCAGCAATTGTTGAACGGTGGAAATGGAAATGTAGCGAGGAACAGGATGAACATAGATGATGACGATCAAGCTGTGGACCCACCGACCATAGGAGAGGTTAAAAAGGCTATCAGCGAGCTGAAGAACTGTAAGGCTGCTGGGAAGGACGATATCCCGGTCGAGCTTCTCAAGCACGGAAGCGAGCAGCTTTTCCAGTCGATCCACCGAGTACTTCTGAAGGTATGGGAGGACGAAGAATTGCCCACCGGCTGGTTGGATGGCCTCATCCGCCCTATCTACAAGAAAGGGCACAGACTGAAGTGTGCCAATTACAGAGGAATTACCCTGCTGAATTCGGCGTACAAAATTCTGTCACGCATCCTGTTTAACAGACTGAGACCGCTCGAGGAGTCCTTCGTCGGCGAATACCAAGCTGGTTTTCGTGAGGGCCGTTCGACTTGCAGACTCACCATCTGTTTATTGATTTCAAGGCGGCGTACGACTCAGTGAAAAGAAATGAGCTTTGGCAGATAATGTCTGAAAATGGTTTTCCGGCGAAACTAATTAGGCTGATACGTGCTACGCTGGATGGTTCGAAATCAAGTGTTCGGATCGCAGACGAGGTGTCAACCTCGTTCGTGACATTAGACGGATTGAAGCAGGGAGACGCACTTTCGAATTTACTGTTCAACATTGCACTTGAGGGTGCTATCAGGAGATCTGGCGTGCAAAGAAATGGCACTATTATCACAAGGTCGCACATGCTCCTTGGCTTTGCGGACGATATAGACCTGATTGGAATCGATCGCAGGTCAGTGGAAGAGGCCTTCGTGCCTCTGAAGATGGAAACAGCGAGGATAGGCCTGACCATCAATTATACCAAGACGAAGTACATGGTTGCAGGTAGAGATAGAGTCAGGCATGGTGGTGTAAGTGCTGAGGTAGTGTTTGATGGGGATGTGTTTGAAGTTGTTGAAGAATTTGTTTACCTTGGAACACTTGTGACATGTGACAACGACGTTTCCCGCGAAGTGAAAAGACGTGTTGCGGCTGCGAATAGGGCCTTTTACGGACTACGTAACCAGCTTAGGTCCCGCAGCTTGCAAACCGAAACAAAATTCGCCCTGTATAAAACATTGATTCTTCCGGTGGCTCTCTACGGGCACGAAGCGTGGACGTTGAAAGAGTCAGACCGGAAAGCTCTCGGTGTTTTCGAGCGTAAAGTGCTGCGGACAATACTTGGTGGGAAACTCGAAAATGGTGTGTGGCGCAGACGCATGAATCACGAGTTGTATCAAGTGTACAAAGATGCGAATATTATCAATCGTGTAAAATACGGCAGACTTCAGTGGGCTGGTCACTTAGTGCGAATGTCGGAAGAAAGAATTGCGAAAATAATATTCAGCAGGGAACCAGGTAGAGGTCGGCGGCTTCGGGGAAGACCACGAATACGCTGGCTGTACGCAGTGGAAGAGGACCTGGCGACCCTAAACGTTCGGGGCAACTGGAGAAGTTTCGCCCAAGACCGACGAAGATGGAGCTCTACAATACGCCCGGCAATGGCGTGATGCTACGCTGTAGCCATCAAGGTAGGTAAGGTATGCGGCGCTGTCATCAGAATATAGAGGCTTCAATTTTGCCGCTTTTTACACTTTGGCGCTAGTGTCACCATAAAAAATTGGCACTTGTCGCTAGCGTTGCTTTGTGTGCCAATATATGTTGACGTTCACTAGTGCCATCGTGTGCTACGTTGGCGGCGCTGATGATAGACTCTAACCCTTACACATGATCTTGATGGAATTTTGTTCGAGCCTCCATGTCTGTTCTCTGTGGTTGTATCATGTTGCTTGTCATGATACAACTCTATAGCCTGAACAAGGCAATAACGTACAAAAGTAGAGGCGATATCATTGCATAACTTAATAGATTAAAATGTGTATTCAATGGGATTGTTTTGATTTTTATCGCGAACTTATCGGTAATATTATGCGGTTTAATATATGATAACAAAGTTAATTTGACAGCTGCTACGGATTGATTCGACGTATTTTGTGTATTCGGAACGAATTAAAATGTACTGATGAAATCAGAAAACATCGTTTTATATGAGGAAACTCGTCAATCATACGATTTCATTCGCCGAGTTGTGTGGGTGTGATGTAGTTCGTACAAGTAAATAAGCTTCAACGTGCGACTAGTTGTGAGGGTTGGTATATATAATTTTGTATTTTAGTGTATTTCTTGTAATCACTGAACCAATTTACTCTAAATTTATGGGAAGTTACCTAATTGTATAGATCCATATTATTTTTTGATAAATTGACTTTGAACAAAATAACGTCCGAATCAAATAAGTTTTTCCTAGCGGGTACCTGAAATGGAGAAACAGAAAACACGCAATTAGCACATAGGTTATTAATGATGAATATATGTATATATATATATATATATATATATATATATATATATATATATATATATATATATATATATATATATATATATATATATATATATATATATATATATATATATATATATATATCAATTTATGTATAGGCCATTCCATACCAAGTGTCCACAAGAAGTAAGAACATGTAATCGATTAACGCTTATTTTGGCAATTTAGTTATCACCATTGGCGAAAATTTACGTGAAGTTCTTCCAAATATGTCCTCGTTACAGCGTTGCAACTTTTGTACCCTCGTCTCGTACAAGCTCAACCAGCCGTGAAGCGTGACGATAAAACTCTGACACTTCTGTTACAAGTAGTGTACGGCACTCGAACCCGTTCGGTACTTTATGCATCGGTACAAACCCAGTGGATTATCAAAACTTAAATTGCGACAGAGTCGAGAGTGCACTGGGTACTAAAATCGTTCCCATTCCATTTTTGGCAAGACTAGTGTGTTTCCCGGTGCAAGAGTTTGCTCGCCGAAAGCACAGTTGTGGAAATCGTCCCGCAGAAGAGTTTATTCGATTCTGGCTATCTGGATGTAGCCAAAGCAGAAGCCGGCGTGTTCATACAAGCACGGTGCTCCATATTATCCGTTATTATCAGAAAAAATGTACATCAAATCTGAGCTCACAAGTTGCTTTCTATGGATAAACTACATGTCACACACTGTAATTGTATGCCATAAATAATAATGTTAATTAACTGATTTGTGCTCATTTATTGAAGGCTCCTGAAGGTCTCAATTACGGTGCCATTTGCATCGTGTGATTATTTACAAAACAATTTTTACACTCTCTTTCGTATGATTTTTTTTTCTGAGAGTAAAATTGAACTCAAAATTCATATAACAAATCCTCAAATCGTTTGAGCTAGAGTGAACGATTTTTATTTGCTTTTTTTGTTGGAAGTTAGGCTGTTACAAATATTAATTTTCTTTTATGTCCGAGACCACTAGGAGGGTACGAGGGGGGGGGGGGGACTATAAAAATAAATAAGGAACAAAAAAATAAAATTGAAGTTTTTTAAATTTTTATTTATAAAGATAGTTGTTAAACTTTTTTCAAACGTCCTCCGGATTATTATTTAAGCTATTTTTAACTTTAAAAATTGAAAAAAACTAAACTGTTGTCAAAAAAATGATGAATCTTTTTTTTTTTCTCCCGTTCAAAATTTTCGGATTTTTGAAGGGGGGGGGGGGGGTGACATAAAAGAAAATAATATTTGTATCAGCCTAAATTATACCAAAAATACAGTTTATCTTTGAAGAACAGCACTTTTAGGAGGTTTTGGAAAAACGATCTAGTTCTTCAACAAGAAGGTTTTTGTTAGATCTTTTATTTCCATAGCATCCTAGAATAATAGTTGAACGATGCAAAGAAAACCGATTACGATTTCATTAATAAATAAAAAAAAGAAAGTGTAAACTTTATTAAATGAACAGTTCATAAATAGAGATTTTTGTGGTCTGGGGAGAACCGTGGTACAATCATTGCAATCGGATAACTGAGCGTGTTAAGTTCATACTCGCTTTTTTAGGGGGAAACAAGTTTTCTTCTGCATAACTGGTTTATCAGATTTCTTACAACAAAGTAGGTCCAAACCAATTTGTACTGTTTCTTGTGTTCTCTTCATATGAACAAATCCATTTACTGATTAAATTTTGTGGAAGCTAAACAATTTCTATTGAGTAAAATATGAACTTCGCCATTCACATACACTGTTTTTCTATTGGTTTGATTTACAGCTTATATGAAATACAGAACTTACTCACAAGTTCAGTATCATCTGTTCAGGCGACCTTTTAACACATTCTGCAATTTGTTTGAGCTGGTCCTTAAATACGATAATCATATCGTCAAGAGTTTTAACGATTTTCTTCAATGCAATCTTATTGTCTTCAATCGCAGCATAGAACATTCTTGTTTCAATCTTTATGCTGTTCAAATCTTGGACCAGGCTATTTTTGCCCCAATCGCTATCGTCTGACCTGGTTGGCTGCGGTTGCTTTCCTTATCCAGAGTAGCGAATGCATTGGCTGATTGTTTTCGCAATATCCTCGGATGAGGTCACGCTATCGCAAACCGGATCAAGGCAGATCCCCACCGGCCACAAGCATATTGAATTATTCATATGCCGGATGGGCGACATGCTACCAGGCCCAGTTAAAAGCAGCACCTAGTGCGAAACTTACTTGTAGATGCTTCAGGACTATGGTCAACGTGTAGGAGTGCGGTGGCAATCACCTAGGGCTTGTCTGCGGGCTAGTGATCTTACTCATACATGTTGAAAAGGGTGGAACCTAAATCATTTCACTATACGTGTAAGCGTAATACGCAATCAACATCAATGATATGGAAAACTATTTTTCTCGTGGTGGAGTGTTTCGTTGGAATATAGAACATTTTTGTTGTTGCGGATAGTAAAGGACTGTGGTTCGATTTTTAGGAACACGATTTTGAGGAACACCAGCTCTTATAGGAAGTGTTCCAGACGTGGAGTTCTGATAATTAACCTGAAGTGACCGATTTGACAGATAACTTTGGATTAATCTACAGCCGTGAATCGCAAGTCAGTCCCATCTGTAAAAAGTAGGCATTGAGAAAATGGGCTGTAAAGTTTCCAAACTCATTCTCCATACGAACATTCAAAAAATTCCAGAGGATTGGAATATGTTCTAATTTTAATGAAACTTTCAAAATTTGCTTTTCACTATATATACAGAAAAATATAAAGATGATCAAAACACGGTTCATTTTTGTGTTACACGGTGCAGAAATCTGTAGTGGGACTGATATGCGGTTGCTTTTCATTATGGGACAATTTGGCTTGCTGTTTTTTCCTACTTTATCCGAACAAATCTTACTATCTCATTAAGGCTACTGAAAAAGCATTAGAAGATGTTTTTTTTTCTTTCTTTATTAACGAGATTTTTAGCCCTGGGCTAGTTCATCTCGGGACCAACGGCTTTACTTCCCTTCCGAAGGAAGTCGTCTCTGAAATATTTTTAGTGACTATCTCGGGGATGGGATTCCATCCCAGGTCCTCGGCGTGAGAGGCGTGTGTTCTAACCACTACACCAGGTCCGTCCCCATTAGAAGATGTGTTGAAAACTGAACTCAACTCAAATTTGACAAAAATGCAGATGGGACTGACTTGCGATTCACGACAGTCTATCAGTTTATGTTGGAATATTAAAGTTCTTAAATTTTACGATCAAACCTTCATGCCAAACACTGTCGAATGCTTTTTATATGTCTAGAAGAGCAAGACCAGTAGAATAGCCTTCAGATTTGTTGGAACGGATCAAATTTGTTACACGTAAAAGTTGATGAGTGGTCGAATGTCCATGGCGGAATCCGAACTGATCATTGGCAAAAATTGGCCGTTCAAAATGAGCTTTTCAAAAAGTTTACTGATGGAGGAAAGCAAACTGATTGGACGATAGCTAGAGCTTCTGCAGGATATTTATCTGGTTTCAAAATTGGTACAACCTTAGTATTTTTACAGTTGTCAGGAAAATATGCTAATTTAAAACATTTGTTAAATATATCAACTAAGAATGATAAGCTACTTTCTGGAAGTTTCTTGATGAGGATGTAAAAAAAAGTTTCTTGATGAGGATGTAAAAATGTTTCTTGATGAGGATGTAAATGAATATTTTCGAAGTCCTGAGTAACTTGATTTTCAATTGGACTAGTAAGTCCTAAATTAAAATTGTGCGCGCTTTCAAACTGTATAGTAAGTTTTTGAGCTTTTTCGAAATTAGTTAGTATTAATTTGTTTTCATTTTTCATGCCGGTATTGGCTTCTGAGGTTTTTTCAAAATTTTAGATACTTTCCAAAAGAGCTTAGAGCCAGGGTCCAATCCAAAAATCTTATTTTCAAAATTTTTGTTTCTTAATTGTGAAAAACGTTTCTTGATTTCTTTCTGCAAATCCTGCCATATAATTTTCATAGCAGGATCGCGAGTGCGTTAAAATTGCCTTCTCCTCACGTTTTTAAGACGGATCAAGAGTTTAAGATCATCGTCTATAATCACGGATTCAAATTTTATTTCACATTTCGGAATTGCAATGCTCCTGGCTTCAACAATGGGATTTGTTAAAGTTTCAAGAGCATTGTCAATATCAAGTTTTGTTTGTAAAGAAATGTTAACATCAAGATTAGAGTCAATATATGTTTCATATATATTCCAGTCGGCTCGAAAATAATTGAAAGTGGAGCTGATAGGATTGAGAATCGCTTCATGGGATATTTGAAATGTAACAGGGACATGATCAGAATCAAAATCAGCATGAGTAATCAGTTGACTACAAAGATGATTTGATTTGATTTGATTTTCTTTATTATAGAGGCTTTCAGCCTTAGGCGGGTTCACCTCTTAACACTACAAAGATGACTAGAGTCGGTTAAGACCAAATCAATCGTAGATGGATTTCTAGAAGAAGAAAAACATGTAGGTCTATCAGGGTATTGAGTTGAGAAATATCCTGAAGAGCACTCATCAAATAAAATTCTGCCGTTGGAATTACTTTGAGAATTATTCCATGACCGATGTTTGGCATTAAAGTCACCAATGACAAAAAATTTTGACTAATTCAAAATCGAGTCAATTTTCGCAAGTCAGTTTGAAACAAATTAACTTGCTGTCCAGAGCATTGAAAAGGCAAATAGGCAGTCACCAATGACAACAAATTTTGACTAATTCAAATGCGAGTCAATTTTCGCAAGTCAGTTTGAAACAAATTAACTTGCTGTCCAGAGCATTGAAAAGGCAAATAGGCAGCTATGAAAGTATATTTACCAAGTTATTTAGTCTGTACGATGTTATTATCGAAGATGATTATACAATAAACAATTATAAACAACTGAAACACCTAAAGTTTCAAAAACTTTAGTTTCAAATGACGAAAACAGTTGATGTTTTATACTCCTATGAATGATAATTGCCACTTCCCCACATGCCCCATCAAGTCGATCATTACGATAAACAAAAAAGTTTGGATCTCTTGTGAGTTTGGATCCAGGTTTCAATTAAGTTTCAGTAGTATTTGCAATATGTATGTTATTAGCTCTACCATTCAAAGAACAAGCATTCCAATTTAAAATATTTAAATTATTATTTGGATTCATTCAAATTTTACACCAACTTGGACTGCTTCAGTCATAGTGGTGGTTTTGTGGTTTGCCACGTTTAGTAACAGTTTTAAACCCCACTTTTTTGGAAGGATGTTGTGAATTCAGAGATTCCACCCTTCCTTTTGTTCGTGGCTGCAACCATGTTTAGTAAATAAACGAAAAAAGAAGAGACCTTCTAGGAGGTTTTTCCCAAGACGGTGTCCAAGAAGGAATACCACCGCTAGCTTTCACTAACAAGTCCAACGTAAAATTGAAGGCACGGGCCCAAACAAAAATCGTTAAGGAATTAAAAGCAGCAAAATAGTAATGAAAAGAACTGTTTTAAGCACTGAGAATTACTGTTTTTTTGATTCAGGTAGTTTTTAAAAACTTCCAAGAGCAGAGAGAATTTCACTATAAATTTATGTGATTTGTGCTAACGTAAGAACAACACGACATTCACGGTAACGCGACGTGAGACAAGACATAACACTTATAGTTCTTACTATCGTCAAAAAAGCTTAAAATTTACCTTTCTGTCGACCGGTTTCGGGCGCGATGTAGCCCATCTACGGGACAATGTCCGACTGATTGCGATTCGTACGATGTTCGTACACGTCCGAAGAGAAAACTGCTAGTGAAGTGTCGTGTCCACCAGATCAAACAGACACGATACGATGGGGGGATCGTCTTCATTCATCAGCGGTCCGTGGTTGTTGCTGATGAACATTGATTCCCAGGCGTTAAGATGGGAAGCTTTTCTTACACTTTTGATAAGCTTTGCATTTTCCCAATCTATTTCGTGATTGGAATCTACCGCATGAGCTGCCACACTGGATTCGTTTATTTTATTGGAAACAACTGCATTTCTATGTTCTTTAAGGCGAACTCTCACTTTCCGGCGGGTTTGGCCGATGTAAACTGCCAGACAATCTCTACAAGGGATTCGATAAACCCCCGACTGCTCATCCGGTGGAACTTTGTCCTTGAGGTTGCACAATAAATCGCGCAAAGTCTTGTCGCTTTTGTGAACAACATGTAGGTCTTGTCGACGGAGTATATTCTTGATTGAGTTGGTAACCTTCGGGAAAAACGGCAAACTAATTCTTCTAACTTTTTCGACGTCCTGTTCAAGTGTTGTGATGTTTCGTCGTTGTCGTTTTCGTTTGTGTTTGCGGAGTATCTTTTCCACAAACGATTTGCTGTATCCGTTCACCTCGGCAGCTACGTGAATCTGGTAGGTTTGCCGTTTTTCCCGAAGGTTACCAACTCAATCAAGAATATACTCCGTCGACAAGACCTACATGTTGTTCACAAAAGCGACAAGACTTTGCGCGATTTATTGTGCAACCTCAAGGACAAAGTTCCACCGGATGAGCAGTCGGGGGTTTATCGAATCCCTTGTAGAGATTGTCTGGCAGTTTACATCGGCCAAACCCGCCGGAAAGTGAGAGTTCGCCTTAAAGAACATAGAAATGCAGTTGTTTCCAATAAAATAAACGAATCCAGTGTGGCAGCTCATGCGGTAGATTCCAATCACGAAATAGATTGGGAAAATGCAAAGCTTATCAAAAGTGTAAGAAAAGCTTCCCATCTTAACGCCTGGGAATCAATGTTCATCAGCAACAACCACGGACCGCTGATGAATGAAGACGATCCCCCCATCGTATCGTGTCTGTTTGATCTGGTGGACACGACACTTCACTAGCAGTTTTCTCTTCGGACGTGTACGAACATCGTACGAATCGCAATCAGTCGGACATTGTCCCGTAGATGGGCTACATCGCGCCCGAAACCGGTCGACAGAAAGGTAAATTTTAAGCTTTTTTGACGATAGTAAGAACTATAAGTGTTATGTCTTGTCTCACGTCGCGTTTTCGTGAATGCAGAGAGAATTTGTAGTAATTTTGAATAACTCTCAGGTATTCGTGTCAATGAGCAATAAAATGGTAATTTCTTAATGACTTCACCACTGCGCACCGCTTCAGGATGTCTGGACGGATGTTTCACCATAAGCTCAATTTACGGTCAGCAAGCACCATTACAGGTTGCATCCATATTTGAAAGTCAATCTTCATCATCTCTCGCGGCAAAGCTAGTGTCGTGAAGCATAGCATACAATACCTTAAACTGATCAGTTATTTATAGGAATATATAATTGCACAAGACAAGCTAATGGTAATGCAATATGCAACAGCCGTAATTGCCATCCCTGTATATTCTGGTATATTCATCGACCGACCAAAGCCTGATACAAAACAGCGAATCTTCAAGCAAAGGCAACAGCGAAAACCTGGTGTGAATTATGATCGTTATTGCGCTGGAATGAAGTTATAATTTTCCCACTTCGTTGCATTGCTATACAGTGGAGTTCCAACAGTAACAAGAATTAGCATTGGGAAAAACAAAATCTATAGGTAAGTATCGTTTTGTGTCAGTTACCTCAGACCAAAATATTCATTTTTGAACACTGTAACTTCACGTTTCTGCCAAAATTGGTCAGCACGCTATTTCATACTGTTGCACAGTGCCTACACTAGGGTGCCCCAAAATGGCATTTTAAGAGAAAACTTGGAGGCTATTCCTCCAAACAATAGCTACAAACAAATTTTTGTATGAAGGGAACACTGAACGTCATTTGCTTACAGAAAATAGTGCGTGCTACCCTTTATTTTTTAATTTTTGGAGATCCCTTGGAGTCCAAACTATCTGAGAAAAGTCTTTCACGCTGAGCCCTCAAATTCTTTGACAAAGTGTACTTTTGGCACACCCTAACTATACACTTAACGTGGCAGGATAACTGCGGTTGACGCTGACCAGAGGGGCATGTCTGCAACAACACTGCCAACAGCAGGCCCAATTATAGGCAACAGCTTTGCCTCTTCGGGGGCTACAATGGAAACACGAAACCCTTTAGATGGTGGTGCACCCTCCGAATGCGCTCCAAGATGATTGGCAAGCGTGGAAAATTCGAGCTCAGTCAGCAGGTTTCCTTTTTTCGCACCTTTCGGGAAATTGCCTTCTATAAGTGGCAGCGGAATTTATTACGGACACGGCCTCTCTCTCACGATTGCGGGGCATCAATATTCATTTCTCGTGTTGCTCTTTTCGCAGTTGCTGACAACAGTCAAAGTACGGGGTTTGCTATCTATTACAGTTCAACGAGTGTCGTTCCCTGCAGGCCTTACCGTGCTTATCAATATTTATTTATTCAGATTGACTTGCTTTTATATAACTACAAGAGATCGTGGCATCATTATTAGACTCGATGCGATGGATGTTATGGCTTATAAGGAATGGCAGCTGAATATGCGCATAAACACTTCTTTTCTTGATGGAAATGAAAATATGGATGCTTACTTCGTTTTCTAGCGAAGTTGGTTTCATTCTGATAGGTTTTTCATTTGAAATTTATGAATGTTATCTGAAGGCATCGGAGTGACTCTGTTTTTGATGAGTAGAATCTAAAATGTAGATTCTACATTTTCAATACAACCAAGCAAAAATAGCGTTCCATCAATTGCGAGAATCCTTAACGGACGAAACGCCACTCGATTAGAAACGAAGTGCTCTTTACAAGATAGGATTTCGTTCAAAAACTTGGGGATCTGATTTGGAAGAAGTGAGAAGTGTTACTGAAAAAATAAAAAAATATGACGATAATAGAGTTTTATTTACATACATGTTAACCAAGAAACATCCGTAAAATAGTTTATGATTTTTGGTTTTGAAATATAACGAATGTTTTCAGTTGACATATGCTCATGACAAATGAAAAAAAATGCCTAGGTTGTAGGGTAGATGTACCAATAGTGGAGGTACTATGCGCGAATTAACTTCATTTAACCGCCTTAATTCAAGAAGCGCAATTAATGCACATGTTGATGTTGCAACGGGAAGTAACGACCATTGACTTAATGAGAAAAATGATTTCATCGTAGTAATCCACGGCATGTCAGTGAAAAATAATACCTCCACTATTGGTACACTGTTCCTTTAGTTGCGGTATATTTTTAAATTGTGTTCCTTTAGTTGCGGTATCCGTTGTTTTCTTATGGGATCCTCCACTATAGGAACACTATTGGTACAAGCAAGAACAGGTTTAGCAAATTTAGTGATTTTTCATCAGTTTTCAAGCAATTTGGACGCTCTTTTCAACTATTCCGTGTATCAACAAGCCAATACCTCGTTGGCAGTGTCGGTTCTGTGGTTAATGCAATAGAATCAGTGAAAACGGCACTACCGCAACTATAGGAACACCCACAACTAAGGGAACACTTACCCTACCAATTATAATACGGGACAAAAATCCTGCCGATGCTCTCTGATATCGTCCAATCAGTTTCCTGACGTAAGTTAACTTTTTGAAAAAGTTATTTCGAACAGCCAATGAATAGTACGGATTCCGACGTGGACATTCGACTAAGGTCAAATGGTCTGGCTCTTTAAGTCATAGGCATTCGTCAGTAGGTATATGGCGTGAAAGTTTGATTGTAAATTAGAAAACTTATATTTTCCAACATATATCAGTAACACCGCTAGCGCGTGACGGCTCACCATAGTAGCATGTCCGAAAGAACTTGAAAATATTGAGAACCAGAGCTACAGGTCCAAAGCCCTGATAAACGTGGATGGTTGTGATGGCTATGACCGTGGTCATTAGACTGTTGCAAATTTTGAAGGTTTTGCTCCCCTATGCTTAAAGTGAAGGTGAATCGAAGCCAAACTTCAAATTTTCAAGAGCACGGATCTGGAGAACCAAACACCCGTTTGAGCTGAAAACCTAATCGATTGGTCACCAAAAGCTAGTGACCAATCGATTAAGTTTTCAGCTTAAACGGATGTTTGGTTCTCCAGATCCGTGCTCTTGAAAATTTGAAGTTTGGCTTCTATTCATCTTCACCTTAAACGATGTCAATTATGATGAAAATGATCCTTCCAAAATTTGAAGTGATTCAGAAGAAATTTGGTTGTGCACACGCTATTTGAAGATTATATGTTCGGCAGAGTGGTTAAGTTAAGTCAGAGTGGACCAAGTGACATTTTTCATATTTTGAGAAAAATGGGTTTAATATCTAACGCTCTATAATTGTTTAACTCGTTTAAATTTTGGTTCAATATTTCTACACTTCTTTGTGTTACGTTTAAACAATATAATGCGAAGTGATGATCATAAAAAATTATAATCCAAACCTCTGATACAACGATTTTTTGATGGACTATGTGTACTTGGTTCACTCTGACTGAACCAAAGACCACCGTTCAGTGAGTTGGTTCACTCTGACTGAACAATTTCTTGGAAAATATCAATCATTTAATGCTTGCGTGGTCAAACTGGGTGCATATCTCTAAGATAAACAGATTATCAAGATCCCTCGACTCCAGTATCGTACATTATTTAATAATCCATATAGTCAATACCGAAATAAGTGGCATTATGATAGCTTGAAAATTAAAGTTTTGCAGAGTCAGGGCATCAAAGACAGAAATATTCAAATATGCGTTCAGTCAGAGTTGGCCAAGTGAAAACCTTGAGCACCGACCAAAATATACTGGTCCAATAAGCGGGTCCTAGGATATTTCATACATACACCGTAAAGCTACCATAAACTTCTATAGGACTCTGAAATCGTTTAAAAAAATGCAATAATCAATCAGTTTACAGCTTTTCAACACTTGGTCTGCTCTGTCTGCACAGAAATTGTTCAATTTCTGACCACCCATCCAAATACAGTAAATGGTCAAAAATCAAAATCAAATCCATCGAATTAGGTAATATTTATAAATTTCTATTGATGAATAAGTGTAGAAATCATTCGATGTCGAAAAATCTGACAAATCTCTTGAAATGTTTTTCATTTCCTCGCATTCCTCGGCGCGCTGAACATTTTCGCTGATGTGGTAATAAGCACATGGTCCACTCTAACTGCACACCTTTATCGATTTTTATTGATCATCCAAAGTAAATTTGTTACATATCTCTCGCAGTTTACAGCATTCATTAAATCTGGTCAAAGTGAAACGGAGGTAAAGTTATTTCGCATCTAATGAGAGAATAATCCAATTTTCCCAAGTTTTGTTCTTGGTCCCCTCTGACTTAACGCCGACCATATGAACATTACTATAGAAAAGGCAAACCTTTTGGTTTCATTCCTCTAACTGCTCGTCATAATAATCTATAGAAAAGTGAACACACTCATCTTATGTAAAAACTTCTCAGCTATAACTTTGCCGAAGACCACATTTTGATTGGACGTTAGGATAATTTATTATTATTGATAACAAAGTCTACATCATGCTAAGATGATCATTCAATTACTTTCAGAGCAACACTGCATTTTTGCTATTGGACAGTGATCCTCAGCCCTGTTTTTTCAACCATTTTGATTTCTGATTGCGGATAGTTCTCATAATAATTTAGTTTCATGTTTTTGATAACTTTGGGAGTAGAACAGCTCCCCGAATAAAAAAAATCCGGAACTTATCAGACATAAGAGATACAGCCAGCACGTGCGGCCCGCGGGCCGCACTTTGGTGACCACGGCTAAAGGACATAGTAGCCTGGATTACTTTGATCTATTCTTCCCGCCAGGAGCACCACTGTTGCCTGCCGAATAGTTGGTGAAGCATGCTACATGCAAACCAACTTTATGATGATGAATAACAATTTATCCTGACGTCCAATCGAAAAGTGGTCTTCGGCAAAGTTGTAGCTGGAAGGATTTCGCATTAGAAGAGTTTAGGGGGCTGAATTAGAGGGCTGAACACATAAGATTGGCGTTTTCCATATAAACTTCAAATGGTGTGTGCACAGTCAAATTTCTGCCGAATCACTTCAAACTTTGGGAGGATGCTATTTACCATAATTAAAATCATTTAAGCATAGGGGAGCCAATATTTCAAAATTTGCACCACCCTAGTGGTCATCATGTAAAGAACAAACGGACAATGCTGTATCGAGTCAGCAACGAGGAGGCAGCCCCTCTAGCACGATGTAGGTAGCACAACCCTGGGTTAGGTAGTCTATCGAAGATTCTTCACCAACCAGGAAAGGCTAAAGTAGAGCAGGTAGGTAAAGAAAGCTCTCATTTAATAACTGTAGAAGTGCTCATAAGGACACTAAGCTTAGAAACTGGTCTTGTCTCAGTTGGAAAATACACCTGGAAGAAGAAGAAGAACATTTTCACAAAAACGCAAAACACATTTCAAATGCTGATTTCGTGTAAATCATAAAAACGCCTATCTGATCATGAACCTGAAAGGGCCAACTGGACATAAAAGGGCGTAACTGAAAATTAAAATCAAATCCAGAATGTTTTTTTTTACTCACCAATTTTTTTCTTATTCTCCAGATCTTTTACCGTTATTTTGAATTTTTCTCACATGATCGTTGAATATTATTCAAGAATTGTGGAAGTTCATTGGAAGCAGAATCAATTTTCAACTTTGGTTTACAGCTTGCAACTTGTGTTGAACTTTGAACACGCCAATACATACTTGTGTACTACGTCAAACCTGGTACGTGTGTACTTCGGTTAGAACATTGGTTCAAATTTTGGTGCAAATAATGGCACAAAGCAGATAGACCGAGAACTGTTGAAATCCACGCGGATAAATTTCTTTGATCCCATATATGAATCCCATATATGTCTTGTAAAAGACCTTTGAGACTTAAATAAATGTTTTGCTTAAGCACATCAACTAAGATCAATGTTTTAGCTGTAGCTTTATGAAAAACTGAGGATTTTAATATGTCATACAACAAGACACGATAAGTAGAAATTGATAAGCGTGGATTTCAACTTTTTTCTGTCTGTATGTTTTGTGCTTTTGTTCTCAACCTCGGTTGCAAACGAGAATTATATCGAAATTTGGACCGCGGTTGCAATAGACACAAATAAACCGGCGTTTGAGCCGGTGTTCACTTTACACATGTTTGGGTTTAGGAACATATTTTGACCTTCCGTTTTTTTGTAGAACAGTTTCTGACCTTCCGTTTGTCGCACGATTGGTCATCGCCAAACCTCCTGTGCTGTGCAAGCAAAACGAGATTTCTTTACAAAATACAACGAAGTGACGGCTTTAGTGTTGTGATTGGAATAATTCTAGACAGAATCTAGGACAGGACATGACAGCTCAACTGAGGCTGCCCCGTTGTTTTTCAGATAACCTTGACGATATAAAAACCAGTGCTGCCAGTATCAAGGCTCATAATATGGTTGTTTATTACACGCTTTATTTATTTAAAGCAATAGAGGATACTATCTTTAAAAAAAATCAGAAAATTGACACAATTTTCATTGTTTTGCGCTTAATTCGACATTTTTTTTTATTTATTTTAGTATTTTTGGATCACATGTGGTACACTTGACTTCGAATATAAATAGATTTGAAACAAAATGATTTTATGAAAAATTTTCAAACTTTTGATGAAAACTCTAATTTATAAATTAGCAACCCGGCCGGGCTAGCAACAATGTGCCCTGTTGCAATTCAACTCAGCGATGCGAAAGTAGGGCTTTGCCAAAACGAACAATGAGAAGTGGTCTTTTTTGACAGGCAATTGGTTTCATTTTTATACTTTGACCTGACACGTGTTGTCTTAGGACAGAATCAGTGTGCGCTTGATATGGGGCTCTGCATTGTTTTGATTTTGCATGGGATTTTGACGTTTACTGGCCTTGTTGTTTACACATTTTGTGTAGGGGTGAAAGAGAAAAGGCGATTTTTATGCAGAGCCCCATAACCCAAGCAACAGGGTTCTTTTTTTTTCTGCGTCGCCAAAGTGGACGTTTTTTTTTACGGCTCCACATTTTGCTCGGCAGTACTGTGCGAAGGCCTAAGATTATTAATTCGTTTTCGTGCGTTGTCGAAATGATTTTATATTCCTCTTTGTGGTATTTTTTCCACGATTCCGCTGGTGGTTCGATCGGTACTACGCCACCCGGGTAGTTTTTTAGTTTGTAGTTAAGGCCTTTTGGTGTGTCATCAAAAAATGGCTTCTTCCCAAATCATTAACATATTGTTATGATAGTATTGGTATTTGCAACATCGATGAAATATAACTGCTTATCACCTGATTTAATGGATAATTTATGCGAAGAAAAATGCTTTAGGTGGTATTTCAATATTTAATCAACACTTTCAGATACAGCATTATCAATTTAGCAAGAATATACATGAGATTTATTTATTCTCAAAAAAAAAAAAATCTTCGATTTCATGCCGCATTTCATTGCCTCACACAACTACACTTGTAAATAGAAGGTGTTTACCTTTTCCATTGTAATTCTGCAGCAAGCATTTGTGTTTTGGATTTCATATTGCGTTCACTACACTCCACTAAATAAATCTTTCATTCACTTTCCTTAAATGAACACATTTCAAACGGGAATCAAATATTTATAAAGTTTTATCAACCGCATCACTCAAAACTATTATGGCGACGGTTTTCACTTGCTGCGAATCGACAACACCACCGCACACTGAGACATGCCTGTGTTTATAGTCTAAAATATCCAACTTTTTTTTCTGTTGTATTAATTTTCAGTGCGGAAAGGTTGGGCAAAGCATAGAAACTTCAAACTATACGTTGTTTGTTCTTCGATTCTCTAATATTACAGAAACCATATCTACAAAGCATAAACTCATACCAAGTGTTTATCAATTTGGACCACCCAAAATAATTGAAAAGCTCCACAGTGCGATGCGTCGGGATGCGTCGGGACGCGTCTATCGTGTGTGCACAATCATCGCGATCGTTGAGCGCAGTGATGTCAAAGTTGCTATTTGTTAAATCATAGCATTTAATGTGGATTGATTACAAAAATCATTAAAATTTTATTAAATCAGTGATTTTGTGATGGAAAACTAATTGCAAAATGACAAGTTTTTATAATATGCAGCAAATGTTCCGAAAACAAGCATATAACAATTGCTAGAAAAATCTGTCATCAATCACCTGGCAACACCGTCATCCCTTGCAAACATAAACCGTACCGATGCATAACAAAAATAAATTCCGTTGCCCTTCATTAAATTGTAATGTTTTCTTTTGATATGTACGATTGAACAGTTGATTTTGATTTCCAATACTCGTCAATCTACAAAATTTCCCATGTGTTCACATAAAAATATGCTTAACACAAATGTTATATTTTTTGTTTGTTTGTGTTGAAAATATACATGGAAAGGCGACACTACTACCACAGAGAACAGACATGGAGGCTCGAACAAAATTTCATCTGAACCATGTGTAAAGCTTCGAATCAACCATCAGCGCCGTCAAAGCAGATCTGCTTTGTCGGTCGACCGCCCGACATACAAACTCGTTTCGACAACACGATGTCACTAGTGAGCGTCAAAATGCATTAGCACACAAAGCATCGCTAGCGACAAGTGGCAATTTTTGATATCGACACTAGCGCCAAAGAGTAAAAAATGGCAAATTTGCAGCGTTCTCAATCTGACTACAGCGCCGCGTAACAGGAGCATAACGACATACTTTGAAATGACCAGTACAATGCTTTACACACGCTGACGAGAAAAGATGAACGTCTGTTCTCTGTGCTACTACTATTACATCAATGATGATTCTAATGATTTTTTGAGTTACACGCCGCTTCCCCTTAAAGTGCAATTATGGAAATTGAAAGAAGAGAAAAAAATGCCAGTGTCTTTCCCATTCTCTTTGTAAAATTTACTTTATCTTTAGTACGGGCAACTACCCCAAAAAGAGTTCTTTTCGAGGTGCTAGTTCTTGGTGCTACAGTGCTAGTTTTTGGCTGGAGTTTCAATTTCTACTCGGCGTACTTTCTAGGAGATTTCAGATGCATCTGGTGAGTTTGTTCCTTTACAAAGGGAATAACGTTGCATTTCAATTACGGAGAGTTTTCAATTTTAATCATTTTTACGGTTTCATCGGATTTCGTGTATGCTGGAATGTCCGTCGGTAGTTACGTAGCAGACTTTGTATTATTAGTTCGAAATTTTTTCTCGTTTATTTTTTAGATCGTTTCCTTCGATTTGTTCGATTTACGCGTTTCTGTCGGTCGTACGTTGTGGAATTACTATTTACTGTGCAGAAAATCACAACCGGTCAAAATGTAATCAACAAAACTGTAAATAAAAGATATTTTCCTTTTTTGATTGCCGGCATTCAAATGATTAAAATATCAAAACTTAACCACAAATTCTCTGTGTCTATCGCTAGCTTTTCAGGCGAATCCTGACCTCACACCTCTCCCAACCTCCACTTCCGTAGCACTTATGAGGGTGTCGCTGAGTCCTTCCCTTATCCCAAGTTACGGTAAAGATGGGCGTGGCCAGGAATAGCAATATTCATGCTTTTGGTAACATTGTTCATGATTGGGCCAAGGTATACTCCCCAACCTTGTTCCTGAAAGCAGTCTAAATGAGATTATCAAATGACACATGAATGTTGCTAGTATCCAATCTACGAAGTATATCGTAACTACGTTAACGTTAAAATGCCAAACTGCAGAGGCCTAACTAGAACTATGTTTAACTATGGGCCAAACTGCTGGGTCCCAGCTGTTTTGGAGAATCATAAAAGGACCAATCTTCTGGGATCTGACCTTGCAGATAGGCCATTTTCAAGTGTTTTTGCTGGAGTTTTCATATAACGTGTTTCATATTTCTTCCTGTCTTGAAACGTTTGCATATGTAGCCTGTGCATATACTGGCATCGATCCTAATGTGTCTTTTGGCAATGGGCTGAAGTGCTTTGAAAACGGCATGAGATGCTTGTATTAAGTTGCTTAGTCCTTGAAGAGATTTAGAATCTACAAATCTACTAATCTACTAATCTACTAATAAATCTTTGCCACAACACTTCGGCAGCTTCCGTTTTGACCGACTGGAGATGAGAAACCTGCAAACTAGAAGAAAAAATCTTCAACAGATTCGCAATGCACTATGGATGCGTCCTTTTTTTCACCGTCATCTTCAAATCCATCAGGAAGCAATTAGAAGTCTGACAAATATTTGTCCACTCTCGGCCACTACTACTGGCTGTTTATGGCTCGAGGCAAGTGACTTTCCCATTTGAGAGTAAAATCAATTAAACTGCGTGCACGACGTGTTCAAATAGCTTCTTAAATGATTCTTAATTGATACCTGTATGGACGAATGGCGTGGAATGCACACGCAATTACAGCAAATTAATGTGTCGAAGCTTTCGGTACGCGTACGGTAGCGATGTTTAAAATCCCATTAGTGAATAAAGCTATGGTGGAAGCACGTGAAAAACGGGCAAAGAAGTTGTCATTCGCACAAACTGCGACCACGTAAAATGCTGTAAGTTTACATGATCTTTACCGATAGTGCCCTCCGAGGCCCATATGGCCAATCACTTCACTTATCACGGGTAAGCGACGTCGACGGTCGTTGATTGACAAAAGTCATCACCGCGGTCAGTGATGTCGGTGAGGGACGCATTTTTGCGTTCAACTCACGTCCCGCCAAGCTCCAGTAGCGTTTTACCGAGATACGGTTTCCAGGGATCACTGCCAGCCATGAGCGTAGCTGGGATTTTCATCAGGCGAGGATACGGGTAATGTCACAATAGATCTGAATAGTGGTCGCAGTGGCGCACCCTAACATAGAAAAAAAGGTTTTTGAACTAGCACCACCTGGGGTGTACCATTTTACATGAGTCTGCAAAGATTGATCGTTGCTGTTCTTTTATGCTGAAGATTGATCTGAACTAACCTAACCGTAGCCACTACCCAAACTAGGCAGGAATAAGCTTGTTGCAATCTCAGCACGAAAAAGACCAGCAGCAAAAAACCATATCGGTATCTATTGAAAGTCGCCAAAGGCGAAAAAGCACAGAATACGCTGTGTAAAACGCTTAATGCGAAACCATATAGGTGATAATTTAAAATAAATAGCAACGTATTCATAATCCCACCCTTATTTAGCTTCAGATTAGAGACTGAAGAAGAGCAGCCGATTGTTTCGGAGAAACACAAGGTCACCTGCGCCAGATATAAGAAATTATTGTAATGTTTTGTATGATACTAATAAAGATTAAAAAAATAATGTTTTGAACTTAAGACAAAACGGTACATAATAATATTTTTTCAAATATTCAAATAGAATATTAATCTTCGTTAGAATCCAGTATATCAAGAATTTATTTTCTGTAGGCCAAGAAGGGGGGACGGTCACTCCCCTGCCCCCTTCTGGCTACGCACAAGCTGCCACCACCTCTGACTGGCTGGCTGGGCCGTAAATTGGTCGCATGGTGTCTGACAGTTTTTCTTTTTTTTTCTGTTTGTCTCCGCGAGAGCACGCTATGGGAAATTGCTTTTCCCTGAACGCCCGTTCGGGGCACCAATCATACGTCAGGTGCCGGGAAAATTGAACGCCAATTATGTCGCACTGAATGGATCGACCAGATTGAATTGAGATGGAAGATTTTTAATGACATTGCTGCGTCATTTGTCGGTCTTCATTAAGCTACCCGTAGGCTGATTAAGGTTTCGGTGTGGGCAATTCGAATTTTGCTGTTTGTAACAGCTTTGTGACACATTTTGCAATTGGTGACATTGCTTTTCCAGGCTGTCATGACAGTTTCGTATCGAGGGAGGATGTTTCGTTCGTAGACAAAACGATTGTCGTTCGGGGATTTCCCAGAACTTGTTGCTAGATAGTAAGCTTTAGTCTTAGTTTCAGTCTTGACGCAATTTTTCTACTCTAAGAGATCCACATATAAATTATCTGATTTGTAAGACCTTTAGATAAGGTGGTAGAAATGTTTGTTGTTGGCACACTAGAAGTTGATCGAAATTTAGGTTAAACTTGTCTTCATCCATTAACGCTCCATTTTACTCCATTGAAATGGAAAATCTTCGTGTATTAAATAATTGAATCATGAACATGAAAAAACAGCACTTCAATGCTTCCAGTAAACAATCATAATGCGTAGATGAAAGACCGAATTGAGTACTATACTATTCAATTCCACTAGAGGTTGACAGATACGCGTATTTCGACCTCAACTGTAAGGCCGTCTTTATTGTCGTGTACTAGACTCGTTTTTCGAATATTTATGATCAATAATAGTGCGTGATTTAATAATCGTTTCAAAAGGTATAGTACTTCACTAAACAAATGAGTAGATTGTAGCTAGTGGTTCAAAAATCAAGTCGATAGTTATTATTTAATAATCAAGTAAAAAACAAACGAGAAATGCAAAACAAATAAATATAATTCATATGGTAAGATCAACAGATATAAAAATCACTATAAGAACAAGTATAACCGAATCCTGCAGCAGTTGACTATCGGTCCCACCTCTATAGCTATACAGAAAAGAAAAGGGAAATGCACTTCAATTTAATCAAAGCCAAATCTCCGCTCGGGGCCACACACGTTCACTTCATACCCGCAATTCAATTGTGGCACGTTGCACTCAATCAAAGTCGGTCTATGCCTTATTCGCCGTCCCAGAGAAACGAACTGGATAGACAACACAATCTCAAATCAAATTAGCTTCATCAACAAGAGCAAAAGGTCTACTGTATATTGTAAGGCGCGGAACGAAGCAAAGTTCAATGGATGCTTAAGGATCAAGTACTGCTCTTTTCAGTATATAATACATTTTGCCGGAGGCACAAATTCATTCCGACCGACAACATGAAAACTATCTGTTGTTTGGGACTTGAAGACTCCAATCGACACATCTTGAATAGCGATAAAGTTTTCAGAAACAATTCAACATTTTACTACACGTTAACTAAATCTGACCGCAGGGGATGTCCCGCATCAATAGCGGTTAATCATGACTGCCTTAACGACCGTTATGATGACCTAAGTCAATGTCAGCGATGATGATGTTCCCAGCTTGTTCAACTATAGTGTACATGAAGTGTCTGTTATTCAGTCACCGAAACAGTCCATACACAGTTCACAGCATACATACACAAATTATTTCTGCTGACGGAATAGTCGATGAATGAAAACATATTGAAAAACTATAGATTATTATGAGATAGTTGACAAGCTTCAAATTCTTCTTATTGTAACTTGGTTACCTGTTTAAGTTCACTACAACGAAAAATGCAGCAAATCATAGCTATAAATCCGGACACTTTTAAATCAAAATCTAAACAACTTTGTTTCAAAATGAAATTGTAAAATTGAACCATGCAAAGCTTTTCAAAATCAACTAAATATATCACGCCTTTAATAACTAGTAGCATGCATGTGTTCTGTATTCGTTTAGAAATACAAAAGTAAGCAATGTCTGTGATTTAGTTGTTTGGACAGACATGTTTGTGGTTTAAACTGCAATCATCACTGATTGGTTCAATGAATCCGCATTGAACGACGCACAGTATTGTTCTTATTACATATTGCTCATGGTTGGTAAATGGCTGGGCATGGCGTACCATTGGTACCTCGCGTACCTGAAGGAATAAAATAGACCCTTCTGTGCGGTCCTTAGCCTCTTGCCCAGCAACTCCTATCCCTACCTCCTCGCGGTACTGGCCGGGGTACGAGTAACCTTAGGGAAGATCGGGTAACCAACCCCGGTGGGAACTTTGGTCGTATGCTGACAGGGAAGGGGAGGTTTGCTTTTGCTTTTGCTTCTGCAAACCTTGAGCGTCTGTACTCCATGTTAGGAGCGGCTCACAACAGCGTCTGTTCCCCATGTCAGGGGCGGCTGATCATCGTCCGAGTGCCAGAGAAGGACTCTAAGCTAAACTGCGCACTATGGTCCTCCGAACATTTAGGAGGAATGGTCCTCCGGAAATCTAGGGGGTTGGTGTCAGGCCCTGCAAGCCAGCCGTAAAAAAATCAAGCAACGAATAATCAACGAGAGAATACGAACCGGGGCAATCGGCGAAGACCACAGCGACGTAAAGGGACTAGCGATTGGAAGCTCGGTACGTGGAACTGCAAATCTCTCAATTTCATCGGGAGCACACGCATACTCGCCGACGTGCTGAAGGACCGCGGATTCGGCATCGTAGCGTTGCAGGAAGTGTGTTGGAAGGGATCAATGGTGCGAACGTTTAGAGGTAACCATACCATCTACCAGAGCTGCGGCAACACACATGAGCTAGGAACAGCTTTTATAGTGATGGGTGATATGCAGAGGCGCGTGATCGGGTGGTGGCCGATCAATGAGAGAATGTGCAAGTTGAGGCTCAAAGGCCGGTTCTTCAACTTCAGCATTATAAACGTGCACAGCCCTCACTCCGGAAGCACTGATGATGATAAAGACGCTTGTTACGCGCAGCTCGAACGCGAGTACGACAGCTGCCTAAGCCACGACGTCAAAATCATCATAGGAGATTTAAACGCTCAGGTTGGCCAGGAGGAGGAATTCAGACCGACGATTGGAAAGTTCAGCGCCAACCGGCTGACGAACGAAAACGGCCTACGACTAATTGATTTCGCCGCCTCCAAGAATATGGCCATTCGTAGTACCTACTTCCAGCACAGCCTTCCATATCGATACACCTGGAGATCACCACAGCAGACAGAATCGCAAATCGACCACGTTCTGATTGATGGACGGCACTTCTCCGACATTATCGACGTCAGGACCTATCGTGGCGCTAACATCGACTCTGACCACTATCTGGTGATGGTCAAACTGCGCCCAAAACTCTCCGTCGTTAACAACGTACGGTACCGACGGCCTCCCCGGTATAACCTAGAGCGGCTTAAGCAACCAGATGTCGCAGCGGCATACGCGCAGCACCTCGAGACTGCATTACCGGAAGAGGGTGAGCTGGACGAAGCCCCTCTTGAGGACTGCTGTAGAACAGTAAAAGCAGCCATCAACGATGCAGCTGAGAGCAACGTCGGGTACGTGGGACGGAGTCGACGGAACGATTGGCTCGTCGAGGAGTGCCAGGAGGTTTTGGAGGAGAAGAATGCAGCGCGGGCGGTCATGCTGGAGCGAGGGACTCGGCAGAACGTGGAACGCTATTTGTCTGCACCGGCTGATAGGCACAATCTGGGAAACTGAACAGCTACCGGAGGAGTGGAAGGAAAGGGTAATATGCCCCATCTACAAGAAAGGCGACAAGTTAGATTGTGAGAACTTTCGAGATTCTAAATGCGGCCTACAAAGTATTATCCCAGATCATCTTCCGTCGTCTGTCACAAGTAGTAAACGAGTTCGTGGGAAGTAATCAAGCCGGCTTTGTTGACGGCCGATCGACAACGGACCAGATTTTTACTGTACGGCAAATCCTCCAAAAATGTCGTGAATACCAGGTTCCAACGCATCACCTTTTCATCGATTTCAAGGCGGCATACGACAGTATCGACCGCGTAGAGCTATGGAAAATCATGGACGAGAACAGCTATCCCGGGAAGCTCATGAGACTGATACGAGCGACGATGGAAGGTGTGCAAAATTGTGTGATGGTGTGTCAAGCGAACACTCCAGTTCGTTTGGATCCCGCCGGGGACTACGACAAGGTGATGGACTTTCGTGCCTGTTGTTCAATATTGCGCTAGAAGGTGTTATGCGGAGACCCGGGTTTAACATCCGGGGTACGATTTTTACGAGATCCATAAGGGCGCATCATCAGTGGAAGTCGGGCCTGTAGTATCCGAACCCGATCTTTCACTCCACTTTCGGCCGATTCCGCCATCGGCCGAACACACATGTGCTAGGTGCAAACTAGCACAACCGCTCGCCACAAAATCTTTCACTAAACTGAGGTCTCGATCACGAGACACGCATGCTTAGTCTTGTGCGCGCTTTTTCGAGCTTTCTGGCTGTCAATTCTTACACGCTAAAATTAAACATACATGACAAACCATACATACTCATATAAAGCATGCACGCTCAAATCGAACATGCACGCTCATATAAAATCAATCAATCAACTCTAGCTACCACATCCGCCTTCTTCTGTACTCTATAAACCTTCTACAATCTCGAAAAATCATCATCATCATCATCATCATCATCATCATCATCATCATCATCATCATCATCATCATCATCATCATCATCATCATCATCATCATCATCATCATCATCATCATCATCATCATCATCCAGTTCTTCAGCCTACTGCCCTGTCATTTCGGCAGAGAGCCTACTGGGAACACTTTCTTCTACCACCGAATCATCCGAAATTTATTTTCCATTCATCCACAAGCCTACTTGTCTGACCAAATGTCAGGAAGCCTACTTGGGATATCGTTTCTTCCACTTATTTATCGAGAATTTTTGCTTCTCAATTCTCCAGACTACTCCACTGTCCTTTCGACAGAGAGCCTACTGGGAACGATTTCTTTCGGGATTTATTTTCAATTCATCCGCAAGCCTACTTATCTGCCTTTTCATCAGGAAGCCTACTTGGAATGCCTTTTATTCCCTTAATCATCGGGAAGTTCATTTCATTTCATCCACCAGCCTACTCCACCGCCCTTTTGGCAGGGAGCCTACTGGGGACGCTTTCTCAAATATTCGAATTAGAAATTTTTATTGTAAACATCCGTCAGCCTACTCAACTGCCCGTCTGACAGGGAGCCTACTGAGGATGTGTCCTTACGCTATTACGCAATCAAACAATCACGGAGCTGCTACCGTCTGCGCCATTGTAGTATCCGAACCCGATCTTTCACTCCACTTTCGGCCGATTCCGCCATCGGCCGAACACACATGTGCTAGGTGCAAACTAGCACAACCGCTCGCCGCATGCTCAGTCTTGTGCGCGCTTTTTCGAGCTTTCTAGCTGTCAATTCTTACACGCTAAAATGAAACATACATGACAAAGCATACATACTCATATAAAGCATGCACGCTCAAATCGAACATGCACGCTCATATAAAATCAATCAATCAACTCTAGCTACCACATCCGCCTTCTTCTGTACTCTATCAACCTTCTACAATCTCGAAAAATCATCATCATCATCATCATCATCATCATCATCATCATCATCATCATCATCATCATCATCATCATCATCATCATCATCATCATCATCATCATCATCATCATCATCATCATCATCATCATCATCATCATCATCATCATCATCATCATCATCATCATCATCATCATCATCATCATCATCATCATCATCATCATCATCATCATCATCATCATCATCCAGTTCTTCAGCCTACTGCCCTGTCATTTCGGCAGAGAGCCTACTGGGAACACTTTCTTCTACCACCGAATCATCCGAAATTTATTTTCCATTCATCCACAAGCCTACTTGTCTGACCAAATGTCAGGAAGCCTACTTGGGATATCGTTTCTTCCACTTATTTATCGAGAATTTTTGCTTCTCAATTCTCCAGACTACTCCACTGTCCTTTCGACAGAGAGCCTACTGGGAACGATTTCTTTCGGGATTTATTTTCAATTCATCCGCAAGCCTACTTATCTGCCTTTTCATCAGGAAGCCTACTTGGAATGCCTTTTATTCCCTTAATCATCGGGAAGTTCATTTCATTTCATCCACCAGCCTACTCCACCGCCCTTTTGGCAGGGAGCCTACTGGGGACGCTTTCTCAAATATTCGAATTAGAAATTTTTATTGTAAACATCCGTCAGCCTACTCAACTGCCCGTCTGACAGGGAGCCTACTGAGGATGTGTCCTTACGCTATTACGCAATCAAACAATCACGGAGCTGCTACCGTCTGCGCCATTGTAGTATCCGAACCCGATCTTTCACTCCACTTTCGGCCGATAGGCCTTTTCATGTGACAGATCCGTCTATGCATTTGTTTACATCGGTGGAGGACCGGTGCTAACACTGGCCTGTCATTTTCATAGAAGAAATGTCAAAGTGCTTCCCGATCAGCTGATTTGAGACGTCATTTGAATAGGCCTATTCCGCCATCGGCCGAACACACATGTGCTAGGTGCAAACTAGCACAACCGCTCGCCGCATGCTCAGTCTTGTGCGCGCTTTTTCGAGCTTTCTAGCTGTCAATTCTTACACGCTAAAATGAAACATACATGACAAAGCATACATACTCATATAAAGCATGCACGCTCAAATCGAACATGCACGCTCATATAAAATCAATCAATCAACTCTAGCTACCAAATCCGCCTTCTTCTGTACTCTATAAACCTTCTACAATCTCGAAAAATCATCATCATCATCATCATCATCATCATCATCATCATCATCATCATCATCATCATCATCATCATCATCATCATCATCATCATCATTATCATCATCATCATCATCATCATCATCATCATCATCATCATCATCATCATCATCATCATCATCATCATCATCATCATCCAGTTCTTCAGCCTACTGCCCTGTCATTTCGGCAGAGAGCCTACTGGGAACACTTTCTTCTACCACCGAATCATCCGAAATTTATTTTCCATTCATCCACAAGCCTACTTGTCTGACCAAATGTCAGGAAGCCTACTTGGGATATCGTTTCTTCCACTTATTTATCGAGAATTTTTACTTCTCAATTCTCCAGACTACTCCACTGTCCTTTCGACAGAGAGCCTACTGGGAACGATTTCTTTCGGGATTTATTTTCAATTCATCCGCAAGCCTACTTATCTGCCTTTTCATCAGGAAGCCTACTTGGAATGCCTTTTATTCCCTTAATCATCGGGAAGCTCATTTCATTTCATCCACCTGCCTACTCCACCGCCCTTTTGGCAGGGAGCCTACTGGGGACGCTTTCTCAAATATTCGAATTAGAAATTTTTATTGTAAACATCCGTCAGCCTACTCAACTGCCCGTCTGACAGGGAGCCTACTGAGGATGTGTCCTTACGCTATTACGCAATCAAACAATCACGGAGCTGCTACCGTCTGCGCCATTGTAGTATCCGAACCCGATCTTTCACTCCACTTTCGGCCGATTCCGCCATCGGCCGAACACACATGTGCTAGGTGCAAACTAGCACAACCACGGCAGGGCATGTTGCAAGAATGCCGGACAGCAACCTTGCAAAGATACCCATTGAATCGATTCAGTAGTTACGATACTGCGTGCCGAGGCCAGAGACTCGTAACTACATGAAAAGACATTTGGTTCATCCGTAGATGCTATGTCCACACATCCAGGAAAGTGTGTATTGAATAAACATTCTAGAACTTCTTCATCAGAAGAAGTGAAGTCACCATAAAGTAAGCGAATTTCGTTCACTTGGAAATCCTTAGATTTTGCAAGGATTTTGTTCAGCCGACTAACTTCACTCAAACTGGAAACATTAGTACAAAGGTTTTTCCAGCCGGATCGTTCAGCAGAACGAAGAGCCTTATTTTAAGCCTTGCGAGCCAACTTGAAGGACTCTGATCCTGCTGAACGGCGTCTGTTCCAACTCCTTCTACACTGTTTCCTGAGCCTAGTCAGATCGGAATTCCACCATGGGGTCCCTCACAGACCGCAGAGGACATGCTTTTTCAAAGGCTTCCATAATGTAGGATGTTGTAGTATCAACGGCATCATCCAGATCACTTGGATTTTCAATGGACGGAGAATATCTATGAAGTTTGGTTGCAACCAATTCAATATAGAGTTCCCAGTTTGTTGACCGGGGATTCCTAAAACGCAAAGTCTGCGCAGTTACATTTGAATGTTCAAAGAAGATGTAGCGATGATCAGATAATGATTCCTCATCTGATACATGCCAATTCGTAAACTCGTGACTGATTCTATTCGATCAGAGCGTTATGTCTAACACTTCTTCTCTATTAGAAACCATGAAGTTTGGGCTATTACCTATGTTAAATAATCCAAGGTGGTCTGTACTCAAGTATTCCATCAGACTGGAGCCTCTCAAATTGATATCTGAGCTGCCCCAGATGATGTGATGAGCATTGGCATCACTGCCTACAATCAGCGGGAGGCCTTTTGTTACGCAGTGTACGACAACTCGTTTGAAGTCATCCGTTGGGGATGGTTCATCATGTGGTAAATATACCGAACAATAGACGTATTTCCTGTTGAGGTCACCAACAGAAAAATCGATTGTGACAGCACATACATCTCTGGTAGTTAACTCAGAAATGAGTGTAGCTACGATTCCTTTGTTAACGAACACGCATGCGTGGGGCATGGAGCGCGAGTTTACCATTTCAAGTTTGCTGAAAGTAGCAAAAACTGGGTCCACAAGGTTACCTAGATAGAAGTTCCCTCTACAAAAGTAGGGTTCTTGAACTAGCGCCACTTGGGCTGCACCATTTTGCATGAGTCTGCAAAGATTGATCGTTGCTGTTATTTTATGCTGAAGATTGATCTGAGCTAACCTAACCGTAGCCACTACCCAAACTAGGCAGGATTAAGCTTTTTACAATCTCAGCACGAAAAAGATCAGCAACGAAAAAACCAGATCGGTATCTATTTAAAATCGTCAAAGGCGAAAGAGCACAAAATATACTGTGTAAAACGTATAATGCGAATCCATATAGGTGATAATTTAAATTAAATGTCAACATATTCATAATCCCACCCTTATTAAGCCTCAGGATAGAGACTGAAGAAGGGCAGCCGATTATCTCGGAGAAACACAAGGTCACCTGCACCATTGCTCCGGGTAGCACAGGAAGGACTAAATACTGTGGAGGGCGCCCTGGTACCCCACAGGCTCCGTTAGCGGTCAGGTTTTATTTAGACCCCTCTAACCATTCATTCCTAGGCACGGTACGCATCACACCATAAATTATGGGTCACCTGTGAGGTGGACTTTTACCACCGGAACAGGCAGTCCGTAGTGTTAATTCTCAGCCAATTGAAACAATCGCTACCGACACTACGCGGCTATCTAGGCTGCTCGGGAAGAGGAGGTTAATATTGACGATTAACTCCTGACGTGCCTTAGCAGCCGGAGATCATGAATAATATCTAAGAAACACAATCTGGCATAATCTTGTTTTTTTTTTCTTTTCTGGTCGGGAAAGCTTATGGTCGTAGAGATCCGAAAGAGTCGTCTGTGGTAAAAGTTGAACCACCGCATTGGGGAAGGCTAAAGATAAAAAATCAGACGAAAGGGGATGGAAAACATAGATAGTTGCACGCCTGACATAACCTCAAAACTTCGTATAAAAAAAGTCAACAATTTCAGCATTGAATGTCAACTCCATATTAAAAAATCTAAACTATTCCAGCAGTGAATGTCAAAGAGCAGGACAGTCAATTGAGCATGATGAAAGAGAGACAGAGAAGGAGAATTTTTCGTGACGTCACTATGCACTCTTCAATACCAGTTTCCAAGACTTCCGAAATAGCTTTATTATATAATCTAGGTTCTGGCGAGGTTCTTAGAGTTGGGCGAACTTAAAAACTTGATTCCGAAGTAAGGGAAGGCTTCAATAGTATCTCATCACACTCGTCATCAATACCGTACTATGAGGTTCCTGTTAGGGAACGGGAAAAAGGAGATTGGGCAAATCTGGGCCCGGAATGTACACAGATGACTCATATGTCATTTGAAAGATCTGAATGATACAAGAAAAAGTTGGTATGGGGTCAAAAATATCCGTCGTGGGAGAAAAAAGTTATTTCGCATGGTTTGAGATGGATTTTCTATGTATTTTATTATATTTTTGCTATATTTTTTATCGATTAAAAATGAAAACATATATATTTTCTGCACCTATATGATGATTAGATGTTCTATGTTTTAAAGAAGTGAATTAGGACTTTGATTCAAAGATGAAAAACATTACATGTTAGACCGTAATAACATTAAAAATCATTTTAAAATGCATATGTTTAGTCAGTAAAGTTTTCTGACCCTGCTATCCACATTATACTAATCACAATTCCTAACTGTTTTTTAACCGACCTATACGATATTTTTTGTTCGTAATAAGGTAATATTACGACTTGTATTCTAAAAAAAGTCAGCCTCATTCGATGAAAAGTAATTGGGAAACAGTGGTGAAAGAAAAGTGTGTGGTGTCTTATAAAAGAACTGAATGTTTTGTTTTTGCTGAAGTAAATATTTCTCCAGGACGAATTTCACGAAGAGATCAATAAAACCATCAGCTCAACCCACTCAACCTCAATGAACAACATCTTCTTCTTCTTTCTGGCGTACGTCCCAACTGGGACAAAGCCTGCTTCTCAGATTAGTGTTCTTATGAGCACTTCCACAGTTATTAACTGAGAGCTTTCTTTGCCGATTGACCATTTTTGCATGTGTATATCGTGTGGCAGGTACGATGATACTCTATGCCCTGGGAATCGAGAAAATTTCCTTTACGAAAAGATCCTCGACCGGTGGGATTCGAACCCACGACCCTCAGCATGGTCATGCTGAATAGCTGCGCGTTTACCGCTACGGCTATCTGGGCCCAACATCATCAGCATCAAAAAACGTTAAATGTGAGTTGAAATGCTTATTGCTAAATGCTACGCAGTAACATATGCGTAGTTTGAGGATTTCATGTGTTTAAATCAATGGCAATCTAGCTCACTAGTATAAACCATCTCGCGCTGTATACCGCATACGTGGATGTTTAGTATCACCTGAGCTCCTACATTATTCAACCAGTCTTAAGTTAAAATGTCAATCATTATCGTTTTATGAATTGGTATACGAATGCCGTGGAGTCCAATGAACTTATTTTTTTTTCTAATGAGTGCATATCTTATATTATCTCCTATCTCTCTCCGTCTGTTACCCTCCAGTAACTTGTGTACAAGCCCTTGACAATTTTTATGCAAGTTTTACAGATAGAATAAAAGACAGATAGATAAGCACTAACGTTTTCTGTAGGCAGAGTATTTAACCCCTTGGCTCTACTCTTTTTGCAGATGTTATAACTGCCAGGTTCTTAAGAATAGTAATTAATATCAGCCGATGCAGACAAGCGATCAACTTTTTCGGGATCATCTTGATGAGTTCCACTCATATACCATCCTCAACAATTGCTGTGTTATTCTTGAGCTGTTGAACGTCATCCTTAACTTCACTCAAAGTGGGATCTGGTTGACTGCTTTTGTCCAACATTCGAACGTTGAAATGCTCTCCTTTGCCTTGAACCTCCGGTCCTGTGTCATCAACACAAGTCTGCTGCTTCCGCTTCTCTGTATGGTGCTTCACGTTTTTTTCCTCTAGAATAATTCTAAACTCTTCAGCAAACCAATCGTACCATAGACTACGTTCAACGCACAATGACTCCACCTGTGAGTTGATGGCTATTTTTACTGTAGTACAATAGCCAAAAAGGGTTTCAGCAAGCAAAACCTATTCCGGTTACACTTGCTAGAGATGTAGAACGATGCTGTGGCGATATCCGTGTAATTCAGACGCTGAAGGTCATGCTGAGGCGGGCGTCTGTACCGTTCATTGTTAACGACAAGAAGTTTGAAGCGCATTTTTTATAATTATCAGGTAGTGGGTAGAATATTATTATTATTATTATTATTATTATTATTATTACATCTCTATTCATCTGACTGCTTAGTCTACATGAACATATTAAAAAACTTATAATCTATTAAACATTATTTTGAGTCTAGTTATAAAACCATCTACAGATACATTGAAATCGAACACACTGACAACACTATTAAAAACGCTACACATTGCTCTTATAGGCTCATTTTGTCCATAATCTGTTCGGTGATAATCAAGTCGTAAAAAGTCACGATTCCTAAGTAACCGAGGAGGAACATTGAAACTGATTTGCCTCAATAGAGTGGGGGAGTCGATGGCGTTCAAAAGCAGTTTTCCGACGAAGGCAGCTTTCGATATACTTCGTCTGTTGGAGAGGGTTTCTAGACCCAACAATCGGCATCGGTCTTCATATGGTGGCAAGTTTTCTGGATTATTCCAGGGTAGAAATCTAAGAGCGTATCTGATAAACCGTCTCTGTACAGCTTCAATCCGTCTACCCCAGTTGTCAGTGTAGGGACACCAAACAATAGATGCTGACTCTAGGATTGATCGTACCAGCGCTACATAAAGAGCACGTAAGCAGTAAGGGTCTCTAAATTCGGATGAAATCCTAAAAATCAATCCTAAGTTTCTGTTTGCTTTTGATATGATCGACGAGTAGTGATCCGTGAACGAGAGCTTTGCGTCGAGCAGCACTCCCAAGTCTTTCACACAGATGTTCGTTCCAATGGTTCTCCACACATTGTGTAACTCCAAACAATAGGAGTCTTTCTTCTTGTGAAAGATATGACGGAACATTTCGAGATGCTTACTAACAATAAACTCCTCGAGCACCAGCCTTGGAATACATCTATTAACCGTTGCAGCTCTTTACAGTCTTGTATAGACCTGATTCGCAAAAATATTTTGAGGTCATCCGCGTAAAGTAGCCGGGTTCCATCTGGCAGCACTAAGCAGATGTCGTTGAAAAAAATCGAGAATAGGAGCGGCCCCAGGTTGCTCCCTTGTGGTACTCCCGATGTTGCCTGGTAGCATACCGATGTTGCATTGCCAACCTTCACGTAGAGAACACGGTTATATAGATATGAGCGCAACCATGAGACGAATCTTTCTGTTGCACCAAGACGCTCAATTTTTGCTAGTAGAAGGTCGTGATTCACCCGATCGAATGCAGATTTTAAATCGGTATAGATGGTGTCAAGTTGTCCTCCTGCCTCCATTTCATGTATTGCAAACGATGTAAATTCAACCAAATTTGTGTTGATCGATCTTCCTGGGAAGAAACCGTGCTGATTGGTTGTGATGTAATTTCTTACTCCAGCGAATAGTACTCGGCCCACCAATGTTTCTAATAACTTTGAACCAGCGCATAATGAGGTTACCCCTCTATAGTTTTGCACGTTCCGCTTATCACCTTTCTTGAAAGCGGGAAACATTACGGAAAGTTTCCAACTCTCGGGAAATCTACCAAGCTCAACAGATTTGTTGCATATCATTAGTAAGGGCTGACATAGAGAACTTGCACATTGTTTCAGGACGATCGGTGGGATACCATCCGGTCCAGCAGATGTAGATGGTTTCAATTTTTTAATTGCATTGAGGACATCTTCTTCGGTAAAGTAGGTAAAGTTCAAAGAAATTACATTAGTGGGGACGTTCCTAAGAGCCACTCGAATCAGTTCATCATCAGACGGAACTAATTGAAAAGCGTCTGCGAAATGTTCAGCGAAGAGGTCACAGCTTTCCTGTTGAGTGTTTGCCGCTTGCGTTCCTAGGAACATGCTGCACGGAAGCCCACTTTGTTTGCGCTTGTCATTAACAAATGACCAAAATTGTCGAGGATTTCGTTTCAGATTAGATTGCTTTTGTCTAACGTGTCTATGGTAGAGCTTACGGTTGAGTGATTTATACTTGTTGCTAGCTAACACAAATATTCGCTTCGTGTACATATTCCTGTTGATTGAGTAACGTCGCAAAGCAGCCGCACGCTTTCGTTTCAGATTTTTGAGATGATTGTTGGACCACGGAGGTCGAAGACGACGTCGGAAAACGGGAACGTATTCCCGAAACATGCTCGTAAGTGTACTATTGAACATGGCTACAGCGTCATCTACATCGTCGCTGGTCTCCAGTACAGACCAATCAGTATTTTGAAGTGCTGAATTAAGAGCATTGAAATCAGCCTTACGAAAATTAAACTGTCCTGACTCATCCGGTTCAACAAAACGTACTGGTGGCGAGCAATCCAGTAAAGACAGTATCGGAGGATGAAAAGAATCCGCAGTAACTAACGGGTCAGATACCGGCAAAATTTTACAAGACGCATATTTATCACCTCCTATGAACGCCAGATCTAACGTGCGACCAATCGTGTTTTTGAAAACATTCAGCTGTTTGAGATCTAAAAGCGACATTCCATCTAACAGAGTTGAACTGGCAACGGAAAAGCGGGACTCAACTGGATCGGGATAAGCGAATCCCGATAGAGCATTGGACCAGACAATATTTGGCTGATTGTAATCTCCGAATAGGAGGTTGATATCAGAGGTCGACACAATATCAGAAACAGCCCTAACAGAATTGAGATGGTCTTCAATCTTGGAGGGAATAGCAGCCTGATCTGGACTAAAGTACACAACACCGATAAATATCCTGACTTCTCTCAAATCAATTTTGACCCAAACTTGGTCCAAGTCGATGGCGGTGTGAACATCAACACGACTTGAGGACAAGTGATTCGCCACAGCGATTAGTACTCCTCCTCCTCTGGACATACCGGTGACTACAGGATCTCGATCGTCTCTATGTACTGTATAGCTGTTTCCGAATAGCTGGGTGGACAGATGTTGGTCGTTCAGCCATGTTTCGGTTAGAACCACTACGTAGTATTCCATCTCCGATACGGCCAAGAAGAAATCCTCCATTTTGGTCCTCAACCCACGTGTGTTCTGGTAATAGATTTTAAGCGGCGGTGACGAACTCTCAGCAGACTCCAGATTACGTGATGCATTGCAGTCGCAGTGGTCGGTATTTGCGCAGTTTCCAGATGACGTCGGGCAGTGATTCGATTGGTGTGACTGCAAATTACGATGAATCAAAATGCGTGCAGCATCTTCGTCGGCTTCGGCCGGACATATACTTGTTCTATGTTTACCTGAGGGGCCATAGCTGTCGCCAGATATTAACGTTGATGTAATCTCCGTTGTGATGGGGTCCAAATAGTTAGTCTGTAATGCAGTCTGAATAAGGTTGTGTGCAGTATCACCTCCTGCTTCGGCAGGACATATACATATTGTGTCATTACCTGGAAGAACACAGGTGTCGCCAGATGACACACTGCAGAGCGTTGTTGGGGTGCTTCCTCGAGTCACTATTGGTTGCTATGATGAGTAATCGATCCTTTGCTTGGCACGATTCAGACGACGCAGAAAAATCGGACAATCGGTGCTCCAAGATGAGTGAGCGATGTCCAACTGGTTTTCCTCATTTAGCTTGAATTGCCTGTTATGGTTGTAACAGTTTACACACTTCTGAAAGTCAGATTCGCATTCGTTGAACTCATGGCACTCCGCACATTTAGGACAGCAAGCAGGAGCAGTACAATCACACGCTTTATGACCGTATTAGCATCACGATAGATTTTGACGTTGATTATGTCGGAGATGTGCAATCTATCAAGCAATACCTGACCGATTCGAGATTTCATTTGCTGTGAATAACTAGCGTAATAGTTAGGTACGGAAGGTTATCTTGGAAGTAGGTGCTACACCATAATGACCATATTCTTAGAGGCGGCAAAACAGTCAAGCATTGGACATTCATGTTTGCCAGTCCGACAGCACTGATCTTCCCAATCGTCCATCTCAATTCCTTATCTTGGCGTTTTAATCTCCTACAATGATCTTAACGTGGGAACAAGGGTGGCGGTCCTACATGCGTTCCAGCTGCGTTTTTGTCATCCGTTGATCTTCAACATGCACACTCTTTTGTTGATTGACCACCATCCGATCTCATGTTTTTGCATGTCGTTCATCACGATGAAAGCTGTTCCCAGCTCAAGTGTGTCGCGCAGCTCTGGAAGATGGTATTATTACTTCTAAATATTCACATTATTGACATCCTCATGAGTATTCAGCGTTCTTAGCGAAGCATTTTCGGAGCCACATGTGCTCAGGCGTCGTCAATGGAGCTGACATTGATAGCAAACCAAAATGGTTCTGCTCGAATTATTGGCAGTTTGTTCACAGCAAACAGTCAAACACTACAGTTACTACTAGTTCAAATGACCTCCTTCTCTGAGAAACAATAGCATGCTAGTATAATGTTATTGATATCAAAGATATTAGTGAGGTAAATGACGCGCGGATTTCCAGCACGCTGAAGCTATGTACGAAAAGCGAGGTATATCTTTCAGTGTAGTGCAGAATACAACAACAAAACCACTGTAATGATAAAACGGATATAGTCTGGAAAATCCTTACTGAGTAAACCGCCGTTTTATACAAACATATTGCTAGAACACTGGAATAGGATAATACGATTTGATATTTGTGTCCAACTGTTACCTAAAGTGACGTGTTTGTGAAACGCTCATACCTGTATCTTTATATTTTTTTTATCTCCGTATGTTTTAGGTATTCACATTTCAGCAACTCAAAACGTTCTGAAATCTGTGTCAAATCACAACATTTTTAAAATATTTACAATTAAGATAAAAACATACCTAAGCACATACATAGGCACGAATTCAAAACATTTGCGCAAGTAAATATTATTTAATAGGAACTGTCCAAAACATAGCTCTTCTTACACCATTCCAGCACACATAACTTTTTTCTCCCACGACGAATATTTTTGGCCCCATATCAACTTTTTTTTGTCTCATTTAGATCTTTCAAATGATATATAAGTCATCCGTGTACATTCCGGGACCAAACTCCATACATTTTTGCCCAATCTCCTTTGAGCATGCACATTACCCAGATTTCCCAAAAATTGAGGGGACACTGCAACATTAGCAATTCTTTCGGAAACCTGGCCGCAATTGGCACACATCGTTAGAATTCCAATTTTATGTCACTGATCGCTAGTATATGCTAAAACTAGAGGGTGTTCGTTTCGGTTTTCTCAAATTGGTAGACCCCTCGCACGCCAACTAGCTAAACTGTTTGCGAAAAAGCCTATTTTTAGATAAATCTTAGGTATTTCTTCACGTGATATACCTATCTCATATTTCCCTTGGAAAACATAGCAAATTTAGTGGCATCGTATAGGGGAATGATGTAGCTTTCATTTGAAGCTAAAACAAATGAAGCTAAAAATAAATTGATTGAATCTTGAATTTCGTCAGAAAATCCGTTTTTTCAACCATTAGCGCACCGTCCGTTTTAAATGCTAAGATTACCATCAGAAAGCTCTGAATCAGAATTAGAACAAAAAACTGAGTAGGATATACTACAAAAATTAGGTGAGGAATGGTGTTTACCCTATGAAAAGGACGATTTTCTAAACTATGTTCTACAATTTTGCGTATATGGCGAATGCAATCAATGCAAATATTTGGTATATTGCAATTTTAGAGATAACTTTCCGTTCTACGGTTGAACAGAAAGCTGCCGCAGCAGTCACATTACTGATTTTCACAAAGCATCATCGATCGGCTGCGATGATACCTTGGAAACCAGACTGATGATTGTTGTTTTCGGCTGTTTTTCAAAGCTTTGGACTCAACTAGCATACTTTGATTGGATGGTTGCGTTCAATGATACAATGATTCTCAAGGCTGCGGTAGAACTTTGACAGCTGCGGTAGAACTTGGCGGCTACCGCAGAACGGAAAATTTTCAAAAGAACCGTAATACAACAAAGAAACAAGTTTTCAATGCTTACTCTTCTTGTCCTTCTTTTTCTTGTCGTTTCGTCCTTACTTGAACAGAGCCTGCTTCCCAGCTAAATTCTTTAGGAAAACAAGCAATTAAATAGGAGTTTTTATTTATAAAGCAAATTTAGTACCTTCGGCAAGGTGCCAAATTTAAACAGTACATTTCAGTGAATCTGGTCATGTCATGGAGTGTGCAAATTCCTTTGAAGAAACTAATTCCCAGTAATTGAATTTCCACTTTATTTGACCAGAATATAAAATCTACAAGTGCAAACGGCACGGCGTCAATTTGTTTACCCACCCACCATATTTCTCAACAGCGAAGTCGAAGCCGAAGAAAGCACACCTGATATGAAGTACGTGATACCTGGGAGGGAGGCACCGATACTACACACGAAATATAAGACAACGTTATTTTGAACTGCAAGATAACTCCAGTATGCCAACAACAATCAAGGCAGGCTTCAAGAAAATCGGTAGTTTCCTTTTGTTGTGCACCTTCGATCTTTCCTGACAAACATGAAAAAAGGGCCACAGTTTTCTATGCACTAAATATTCATTTTCATTGAAAAAGTAGAACGATGCGTTTTTCAATGCTTTATGTTCAATCAGATTAAATGGTGCTCACGTGACATTACTTGCATTATGTGCATGAATTGATTTTTATTAGATTTTTATCACTTTTGAAGAAATACGAAAATGTGTTTTAATCAGTTACGCGCTTTTTTCATGTTAGTCCAATGTTTGAGATCTGGGCTCACAGTGACAGTTCGTGACAGCGGAATCTCGGCTCACTATGACGTACAGAAATTTTGTATTGGTTTCTCCCTCCCAGCGTGATACCATCCGTGGAAATGGGAAACTCTTAGAGTGACTCATTTAAAATGTTACTCAGCTTGAATCTAATTTATTTGCATGCTCTTTGCGAGTTGGAAGAGGGAGGGAGTTTTCTGCAGTAAAAGAGAAGCATAAACATGGCATAATTTTGTTCAATCGCTAGGACCTTTTCGAACTGAATGCGAAGCCGGCAGGCAATGACAAAGTTTTTTTCCCCTGAAAGAAAGCACACGGCCACAATCTTTTAAAAGCTCCGAATGCCCTTTTGCCGTGACACGTTGGAATGAATGGAGCTGTTTATTTTTGTTATGTTTGGACAAACCTCGGAGCTTGGGTACTTACAGTGGCTCAATTTCATTTTCGTACGGGGCACTGTTTTCATATCAAGTTGGTATAAAACTATTAAATGGTGCATGGACTTCGATATACTTTATCAATAATAAAGGTTATAGATGTCATCTATTGTTTGGCAATGACAAACTGTATTCATTTGCTTAAATCTTTGGAATAATGGAAAAGTATTGAGATTGTGTCTATAATTGACCCAATTCCATATTCGTACACCTAACAAAAAAGAAATATACAGCATTCAAAACTAATTTTAAATGGACTAGATGACTACTTAAGCTCTTTGTTGTGTTGTTCAGATGCAGTAGAATACATTTGGAAAATTTATAAACGGATATATTTGAAACTTAAGTAAATTTAAGAAAAATACCAGTTTTCCCATGTTTTTTGCTAAAATATTCGGTAAGTCGAACAATAAATTGCATTTTTTTTCATCGTCACTTACTTAAGAATGATAATTACGAATATTGCACAAGTTTCAAAAAAATATAATCAGTTTTAGTGTAGCTAAGAGTGGATATCGACAACTTATACTTTTGAATCTTAGGTAATATAATATAATATTTATAACAAATCCAAAACCAAAAATTTTAGTCAATTTCTTTATGTTTGGCTCCTAAATGTATATACATAATCCATAGTTAATGTTCCTATCAAAACATTGCGTAATTATCATTTTTAATTTACATTTTACTACCAAACATGATTATAGAGATTTATAGAATAAATATTATTGCCATAACCGCAACACAAACGTGATTTTAAAATGATGAAAACAACAGGATATATTCTATTAAATAGTGTGTCAATGCTTTCTGCTCATTCAAGTTATTTTGTATTTTTCTTATAAAATCAATAAATTGCAAAATAGGGTGCTATTTTGAATATAATTTAAATATTATTTCAAAGATAATTGAATATTACGATGACATCAATTATGTGGAGGTATGTACAGGGTAGTTTAGGGTACTTTATTGTAAAACGAAGTTCGTAGTTCAAATTATTTTTACAGACAAATTCGAAATTAACATTTACCTGTTGTTTAGAATGAAAATTTGGTTTACATTGATTAAAAATATCATTTTAGAAGAGTTTCGAACTTATGGCACAACAATTTTCTGAACTCAAAAGGGATAAAAACTGTTTATGATTTCTGTAAAGTGTATATATTTCAACTAAATTTCTATCAGAGCTTACGAGTATAATCTATAGCTTGGATCCAATGACAAAAATAAACGTAATTGTTCGAATTATTGGATTTTATAGCAAAAATCATTGGAAAACTGGCATTTCTCATAATTTTACCTAAATTTTATATATGTCCACTAATAAATTGTCCAAATGTATTTCACTACATCTGAACATCATAATAAAGCACTTCAGTAATCAAATAGAGCTTCTAAATTTAGTTTTGAACGTTGTGCGTTTGAATTTTGGTAAGTGTACGAATATGGAATTGGGTGAATTTTAGACATCAATTCAATACTTTTCTATTAATCCAAAGATGAATGTAAATGGAAACATTTTGCGATTGGCAAACAATATATGACACCTATTACCTTCAATGTGGATAAAGTATTTGTAGCTCAATACTTTATTTAATAGTTTTTTACTAACTTGATGTGGGATCAGTATCCTGTACGAATATGAAATTGGGCCACTGTATAGCAAGCAGGCTGGCTGGTAGCAAGCTACCGAATCGTCGGAATACTGAAGCTTGGCCACAACAACGTGTTGTTGGCTTCGAAAGTGGGAGAAGTAGGAGGACAAACACTCCAGTGACTGACGGGCAGACAAAATCACCCCCCCGTGTGTCAATCCAGGCAAACAGTAGGCGGTTCACCAGATTTTCAGAAGTGATCAAATTTCGGGCACTTGTGTTGCTAGGTGGATTAATGTTGGCTGTGGAATTAAGTTACCATTATAGAAATAAATGAAAAGTTAGAATTAACAGTATTCATTTACGACAAGGTACATTGATGGTGATGCTCCATTTGCATGAAATAATAGTAGTTTACGGAACAAATTGCAGAATGATGATTTTTACAGCACGAGTCGTAAATTTACGATAATTACGACGAGTGCTGTAAAAATCGAGTTCTGCAACGAGTTACGTACAACATTTTTTGCATTTTTTGTAGAAGACCACTTAAGGGTATCAGAAATTAAATGGGAATGCATTCACCATCATTTTACAATTTCTGAAAAATTGTTGTGTAATGATTCATAACGCAACTCAAAACAGTTGCGTAATGAGAAAGCGTTGCTTAATGAATCATTACAGATCAATTTCACCCAAATTTTTGAATTTCTGTTATTTTAAAAGTTTTTGGTTTGTTCATAATATCCATTGTATGAAAGTGTATGTTAACGTTGAGTTTTAGAAATTTCGACCCAGGGAAACCCCTAATGGCAAAGTGAATCATGAAGGAATCTGAGAAGTTCTATGCCACAGTTTCTGCTCGTGTATGGCAGCACATTTACCATCTGAATTAAAGAAGAGCACAAGCGAGACAAAAAGGCACCACAACTGGTTAAAGAAATATGGGACAAGCGATTCATCCTTGTGTGAAACAGTGAGAAGTAGACAAAGTTGTCTAGCTAGAGCTAGACACATTCGTCTGAACCGCATAACGTTATGTTTATCCAACGATGGCGATAACCATGATTCTAATAAATCCACAAAATGAAACCTAGGCAAACCGGAATCCAGTGGTCACATGCCCCCTAAGGACATGGCACTATCCTTGGGTCTGCAGGACGTCTTTTCAGCTTGAAATATTATACCCCAGTAAAGACGGAATAAATCCTCGAGAGTTTGTGCGTGCCGGAGATGGGAGCTATTTTGCATATGAATAGCTTCAGAGTTCCTCTGTTTCAGGTCACCACACAGACAGTGTACGTAGCGTTCCGGCGGTAAATCCAGTCCTGTAAAGACGAAAAGCACACCCATCGACAAGCGGTAAGTGTGTGGCTGTGAAAGGATAATACACAAATGGATTGACGTCGGAAAATTGAAAATCAAGGACTTGTCGTCAGGTGGGTGCCTTTTTGTCATAGGATTCTGCCGTTCGGTGAAACTTGTTCAGGCATATAAAAAGATTTTCCTCACTTCACTGCGCATTGGTTCGACTAAACCTCTCATTTTTACTCTAATAATTGTTTTTTGTTTACGGTTCCAGGTCATTTGGCCGAATGCAATTTGACCGAATGCCGTTTGACCGAAAATCAAAACAATACAGTTAGCATGCAATTGATATGAATTTCACAGTTGAATTTCGAAGTACAGCTTATTTTTGAAGAAGAATAAATCATCATAATGAGCTCTTCAGTTCAAGAAACAGTCGAGCTATAGAAGAACAACCTAATTGTAAGCAACTATTCACTTCTCTTATAGCGGCAACAGCTGCCAATAGAGGTTTTTCTCATTGCGTTTGTAATCAAATTTCGACAGTGATTAAAACGGTTTACGAATTACTCGTTCTTCTGCAGGATTGGTTTGCTTAGATTCTTCAAGAATCGTACTTGGTAAATTATTTCTTAGTTCTAGCAATCAAATTAACATGCAACTCATGCAAACACCTTTATATTAGTATAACAGCAAAGAACTGCCGATGATTTGAATGAGGTAAAATTCCCAATATATAAGCGAAATTATTGCCAACATTTATGAGCAATACTTTTCAAAAGAATAAAAAATCTTCTATGAATACATAAGCAAATGTAATGCAAATAATCGTTAGATCAGTAGGGGGAGATCCCCCAGTACCGGACACTTAAGCCACTGAATTCATAATTCGAAAAGTATTGGTTTTATGTGCTTGTGTTACCCATTTATGATAAATATTATCATTTTTATAGTGTACAAAAATAAATTTGAAAATATAAGTATGAATTTTGACATTGCATTTTGATGATGTATTTTAGTACCAAATTGATCGATCTTGAAAGGTGGCACCCAATACCGGACACAATCTGGAAATGCCTCGAATTCTGTAAATTTGAACATTATTGAATGTGTTTACTTTAGGAATAGTATATAATTGTCAATTCTTTGCATTTGCAACATTTACAAGAACAATTTGAGTATATCATAGTTTGCAAGATGTCCATAAAAACCTCTTTCTTATATGATGAAAAATAGCACATTTTACGATGTTGTACTGAATGTTCATTTTTCTTAATTTTATTGCATGTTCGATTCCATGATCGACGGAATCCATGAAAAATGAATGTATTTTGAGACACTCGTGCAATAATTACAAAGATATCATATAACAAATCAGGCTGTCCGAAACTGGGGGACAGGAGGTGCTTAAACAAATTTGTAATTTGTCCATATTTAGTCCAATTATGGTACAAAATACATTCATACTATCAAATTAGGATTATGTTCGAATATGCTTGCGTGATCTAAAGTATTTTTTCATATTCAAAATAATTACTAAATAGGCTCAAAATTAAGGCAATACGTCAATTTGTTTGAAATTTTCAATCTTTTGTACTCTTTTAAAAAGGCATGCATATTTCAAGGATGTGTTATTCTACGCAAATATTAGTCTCCATAATAGCTTCCTTTACTACTAATACACCATCTTGATTGAACCATGATTTCTCAATGTTTCGACTTTGTCCGGTATTGGGTGCTGTCCGGTACTGGGGGATCTCCCCCTATAATCACAAAGAACTGCCCATGATTTGAAGAAGGTATAATTCCTAATTAAAATGTAAGCGAAATTATTGCCAACAGTGATTAAACCAGTAGAACTCGCCTATGTTTAAAAGAAGGAAAATTTCGGAAGAAATAATTGAAAATCATTTTAAACTTCAGCACACCGGTAATAACCCAGAAACGAACCAATCATCAGCTTAGAGTCTTGAAACGCTTCGTCCTGAATTAACAAGTCGATTTTTTCATTTTCAAGAAACATGGCGTCCCATCCTATCACAGTAATTAGGCCACTCTTCTGAATCCTACACATCAGTGTTGTAGTAATTGGATTTTTTTTTGTTCGTAATTCGGCCAAATGACCCGTACGACACCGGATTGATAGTTAAGTTTCATCACACTAATATTTTATGAATTGAAAAAAAAATTTCTTTATCACAAAAATTTTCACGATTTATCATTCTATTATTAAGAGATAGTTCATAAACCACGTGGTAATTTGTTTTCTAACTGTTCAAAACCTCTTCCTTTTCGTTGTTTCTCGTTGCTCTGTGTGATTTTTGCTAATATAACCCCCCTCCCTTTCAGACCACGTGTTTTTTAAATAAAGGAAATATGAATATGAAGTTGACAATTCAAAACCAAAAATCAAAACTCACTTATTTGTAGAATTGACAGACTCACACTCAAATCTCAATCAATGGGCTCTCTCGTGAGAGCAAACTCATTAGAGGTCTGCCGTAGTCCAGATTCGGGCATTGTACATTCACGCCGGAAACAACTCTAACGCATACCAGAGTATCATCGTACCTGCCACACAATAAACGAGTAATGGTGAGTCGACAACCAAGAAGGAGCCTCCAACATAGCTCTGGTCCTCACAAGCTCCTACCTCCTAATTTGTCTAGCCGAAGATTGAATGGAGGGAGTAATGCTAAAGATAGCCCACCACAAAACGGAGGTACTACTAGTTAGCAACTGCAAAGCAGTCATGCACGGTGAGATCACTGTCGGGGGCATGCCCTAGCATCACAGCGAAAGCTGAAACACCTGGGCGTAATGCTAGACGAACGGCTGAATTGAAGTCACGTCGATTACGCGTGTGAGAAGGCGAACAATGCGCTCACAAGACTTATGCCCAACATAGGTGGTCCTAGAAGCAGTAAGAGGGGTCTTCTGGCTGTCGTATCAACATTGCTACTAAGATACGGTGCGCCAGCCTGGGGCGTGTCGCTACATACCAAGCGGAATCGGGATAAGTAAGACAGCACGTTTCGACTCATCATCATGCGAGTGATGAGCGCGTACAGGACTTTGAGGCATCATGCGTAATCGCTGGGATGATCCCGATTTGCATAATCCTGTCCGAAGATATCGACTGCTATCAGCGAAGATAAGCTAGGCAGGCGAGGAAGTTGGTTAGAATTCGTACGCTGGCTAAGTGGCAGCTTGGATGCCTCCGAGAAAGGATGGTGGAACCACAGGATCATCCTGAATCTATCGGTCTGGGTAAACGGGGAACACGGAGAAGTGAACTTCCACCTGACACAGTTCTTGTTTGGTCACGGCTGCTTTAAGCAGTATCTGCATCGATCCGGCCATGCGTCTTCACCATTCTGTCCTGAGTGTATGGAGATTGAAGAAACGCCAGAACATGTTGTCTTCGACTGCCCGAGGTTCAGCATAGTACGAAACACGGTGGCGGCTGCTTTTGGTGAGTACTTCAGCGTAGAAGGTGTGGTACACGAAATGATAAGCGATCCCGATCATTGTAATACATGATGACCACCATGGCGGTGCAAATACTGTCTGGCTTACATCGCATCTGGCGAGAAGAGCAGCGAAACGAGACGCAGAGAGCAGCGCTTGACGTCAGGCTGTCGGGACGCTGATGAACCGGATGCCAACCTCCCACCGGAATTATCGGGCCGACCTGGGCACTCGACAAGGCAGTCTGTTGATGAAAGGAGACCACAGGGCGCGATCGTTGCAGCCGCAGAACGCAGACAGATGAATTACGGATTAGAGCGGAAAAGCCGAAATGAATGAAGCCGATGCATGCAACAGCCGATTCATAGGAGACCTTTTGCAGCCCGTCGTTGATCACCAATATAAACTGGAGTGATAGCGTAGAATACACACATACACAATGAACATCAAGCGATCCACTACTGTGTTGGCCAGAGAGGTTGTGCACTATGGCAGAAAAGGATTGAAAAACGTCGGTGGAAGACCAAGCATTTCGTTAAGGATCTTTTCGTCGAAGCACTCCGAGCAGTAAGCGGCGCTCCAAATATGGATGCCGGCGAGCTGACAGAAGCGCTGGCTAGAGCATGTGACGCAACTATGCCGAGGAAATTGAAGCCAAGCGGCGTCCTGCATACTTGTGGAACGACAGACTCAGCAACATCTGTGCAGCCTGCTTAAGAGCCAGAAGACGCGTGCAGAGCGCTAGATTGAAAGCCAGCATGGAAGAGCGTAAGGTGACGTACTTGCTGGCCAGAGCCACGTTCAAACGGGAGACGCACGGGACGAGTAAATCGGACTGCTACAAGGAGAAAGCTTTCAAGCAGAAGAGGAAAGGCAATCGATACTACGCAGTAGTAACGATAGATGTTAAGAACACGTTCAACAGTGCCAGTTGGGAGGCTGTCGCCACAGCCCTACACAGAATGCGGGTCACCAAGTATCTGTGTAAATTTCTGCAAAGCTTCTTTCAGAACCGGGTACGTGGTACGACACAAACCAGGGACGGATGTCAACCAAAGTAATGGCGGGAGCTCCTCAGGAACCCATACTTGATCCAACACTGTGGAATGTGATGTACGATGGAGTGCTAACCTTGGCACTGCCGAATGGAGTCGAGATCGTCGGGTTCGCGGATGACGTCGTTCTTGAGATAACTGGCGAGACTGCGGAGAAGGTGAAGATGATGACGGCGGAATCGCTAAGACATCAGTGAATCGTGGATGACTGGAGTCAAGCTGCAGTTGGCTCATCACAAAACGGAGGTGGTGCTGGTCAGCAACTGCAAGGCGGTTCAGCAGTTCGTGATCAATGTCGGAGGACAGGCAATCTCATCGAAGCGCTTGCTGAAGGACCTTGGAAAAATGGTCGTTGGCAGGCTAAACTTCAACAGCCACGTAGACAATGCCTGCGGAAAGGCAGCGAAAGCGGCTAAAACTGTAGCTAGGATCATCAACATTGGATGACCAAGAAGCGTTCATATTGAGATACGGTTTCCCGGCTTGGGCTGCAGCATTGAGAACCAAACGCAATCGAGAGAAGCTGGCAGGAACGTTTCGGCTCATGGCTATACGGGTGTCGAGTTCGTACCGCACTATATCGTCGGAGGCAGTGTGCATTATCGCCGGAATGATCCCCATCTGTATCACTCCGGAGCATGTTATATTTGACTGCCCTCGTTTCAGGGATGTACGAAGCGAGACGATGTCAGAAACCGCAAGCGGAACATGTGCAAGCATGAAAGCACTTGGAATGCGCTGAACAGAGGGATAACGCAGATTATGTCGTCACTGCAAAGGAGATAGCGTGAAGACCAGGGAGCACTGGGCCACGATCCTCCGTCGGAGACTAGATCGAGTAGAGTCACCCTCCAACCGGAATTTCAGAACCGGCCCTGGCTCGAGGTCGACCAACGTCGAGTCGGATTAGGCTGAGTCCACCGCCGGGGTTAAGCTAAGTAATTTGCGAAATAGCACCGGCAAATGGTCGTCGGGCAAACCGGAAGTCACCTCCACCGGAAACGCAGGACCGACTTCGGCGTTTGCCCGGATAGCATCCGTTCGGGAGATCTTCCGCAGCCGGGGAAATCTTCATCGAAGTAGGAGGTCTTTGCATGGGACTACTTTGAGTAGTACGTAACGTATCACGGGCTTCAGTTGTCGGAATGCCGAGGAACTGGAAGCCATCCTCCAACCGGAATCGCTGGACCGACCTCGACATCCAACTGGTCCACCAGAAGTGCTCAAAAAGCAGCAGTCGAGAACGAGTCGTCCTAGAGCAGCGAAGTGCTCATGAGAAGTCCAGAAAGCTGTGCATAGCTCCGGCGGGATTTTCAGCCACCAATTGGACAAAACGAGTTATCGCAAAGACACCGTAAAGGTGTCGTAGAGAGCAGCGTTTTTGACGACATTAAACACCAACTGTGAACTAGCAGAACAGCTACAAGTTGAGACTGACGAAGTGCATAAGCATACCTCTCTCGTAATGTAGGTCCAGAAGAGATCGAGACATAGAAGCAGTAGGGAAAAAAAATTCAGTGGTTAAGCACGCCTAACGTGAGTCCCACACGGCACCAACACACATCAAGCTAGACTTTTAAAGCTTTTTTGTACCCTTCTATAAATGAAAAAAAAACCGCAGGAGCATGCAACGGAATCAAATGCTATGCTACGAAAATGCTATGAACTGTTGGAAGATAGAAGTAAGTGAAAGATACAACTACAAAGTACTAGGACAGGGACGGGCCTGGGATTGAACCCACGTCCTTCTGCTTATGTAGCAGAAGCGGTAGACATTAGACCACCAACCCCGATACTGAATCAAAAGACCACACATTACTCTGTATAAAATTCAAAACTCAATGAATTTGTTCCAATCTTTGGGTTTAGGAATCGAACTGATATTACCATTTGAAGAAAACAATTTTGATTTTCGAGGTTTTGGCTACCATTGAACCATTGTGCATTGGAGAGTTTTTTGTGAACCGAAATCTTGAAATGAAGTTGGATGAAATCTCTGCAAATGCTTCCAACAAGACTTATTCAATCTGATAACCGTGCTTGTTTTCTAGGAAAAAAGGACCCTTTTTTCGTTTGGGAAAGTTAATGATTCAAGTAAGTATTTTACAATCACTAAATTTTCCGAGAGGATTAAAGATAAGGAACCTTCCTCTGATGGATGCTATTGAATTATAAATGGGCAGGGACGAACATAAAGGTGCCTACTATTGCGACCTAAAACCCCGTTGCCGCTGGCAGTACGTCGTTTTAATTGGCAAAAGGAACAAAAAGCTAATTAAAACCAAACCAGTGAATGCCAACCCGAGGCACAATCCTAGAGAAACAGATGTAACACTTTAATTATATTTATCGTACAGTAAAATAGCGATCAATTCTAAATGTTGGTAATAGCACACCCGCGCGCCAAAAGCTCACCTGCGCGCTCGTATCACTTGTTCGAGTTTTACATCTTAGAACTAATATTCGTATGAGATTAATGTGATTTTTTTTTAAATTCTTCCTTTATTTCGTTTAAAAAAATTTCATTTCAGTAGTTCTATTATAGCAAAAATATTTCTGCTTAAGGAACTTAAATTTTTATCAAAACTATTTATTTCGATCATTTTTTAACAAATTCAAGTTGTGAATCAATATGGTACTTAGATAATAAGCTCCTACTTTTCCCAACCCTGGCTACTCATGCACTGTCTACCCTTGGGCACTGTCTACTTAAGGTACACCAACTCTAAATATTCAAGTTGTTACGTCCGTTTGTCTTTACAACAATGTTCAAGTGCATACTATTCAATCTCGTGATTGCGGTCGGTTGCGGTACTGATGCCAGATAATGGCGTGTAATTGGTACTAATGGTATCACTCCCAGAAATTTGGGCATCAGAGCTTGAAAGAAGTTCAACGATCAACGGTTGGGTGGGCATGTCTTGCAAGAGCAAGCAAAAGCCAAATGCGGACCGAGCAGCGATTATAATAATTTTCAAACAGTAGCGTGTTTCATTGTCGTTAGCATCGAAAACAACTACAGCCCTTGTTTTCAGTTTCCACGGTATGAGGTTTTTCTTGATACATGCTGGTTCCTTGTTGTTGCTCTTTAATTTCCATCGTCACTTTTACAAAGTAAGTCTTTTCGCAAGGCAACGTATTTTCAGGAGAACCAAATCTCCCAAAACTTCGAAAGTGGCAATTAATTTTCCGGAGAGATGACTAATTTATATACATTACCCGCCACATACGGTGAACGGAAACTTTCTCCATCCTGGCGGGGTAATGTCTTTTAAAGCTGTGTGAGTATCTACATGAGAAAATGAAAAAGTTAGTTCGGGATATACCTGTATTTTGTGGGGATAGATAGAAAGCCACCTGCCATTACGCTTAATGCGTGATGCTTAACTACTATCTGAGAAGATTTAAATTCTCTTTACTTTTTGAAGGGATTTCTCTGGAGCTGAGCCAAATGTATTTTTTATATCAATTCTAAAGGAATTTCATTTCAAACCTTACTTACCTTCAAACCTATTCTTTTATTCCAGTCGACTCGAAAATAATGGAGTTTTTGAAATGTAATAGGGACATTATCTGAATCAAAATCAGCATGAGTAATCAGTTGGCTACAAAGATTACTAGAGTCGGTTAAGACCAAGTCAATTGTAGATGGATTTCTAGAAGAGGAAAAACATGTAGGGCTATCAGGGTATTGAATTGAGAAATATCCTGAAATAATATTCTTGAGAAAGCCCTTTCCGAAGAATTCCATATTGGGTTCTCTTTTTCATAATGATTACTTGGACTGGGGAAAATCCAAGTAAATCATTAATTCCATTTTTGATCTCTTCAGGTCACTTGAGTCACTTGAGAGACCTTCCATGACGACTTTGAACAAATGTTCAGTTTTGTCGTCATAAGTAAAAAAAAATGTGCTTCTTCTCTTCAAGATGTTTGAGAAGAAGTGTGTCAGGTATTGATGATTTCCCAATTTTTTAGACAACAGATAGCACAAATGTTTGACAAAAAATAAGGATTAATGCATAATGTTTTTTCCAAGAAATTTCATACTGGCTTAACTTTCATCAGATTGATGACAGAAATTTTACGTGGTGTGAAAAAGTTCAACAGATTTTATATATTCCAGGTTAGACCATAGGTTTTTTCCAGCATATTCTTTTTATTGCTTCACTGTTTTCATGTAGTTTTGAATGACTCTAACCTTAACCTACATTTTTCCAAGAGAACTATGTTTTTTTTGTAAATTCTTAGAAAAAATCGACTAATTTCAAGAAGATTTGTAGCAACACATTTAACCCGTAGAGCCCTGGGTTAAAGCAAACTTTCTAAATCCCTCACCGCTCAGCAAATTCTTAATGGATTCAAATGATTTTTTGTCACTATACTGGCACACATATCTAGTTTCTAGAAGTGGACAGAGGAATGCGGAAATATTCCTGTGGTCGGAGATATTCCGGAGGATGACTGGATCTGATCGGGTGAGAAGGGTACTGTGCGTTTGTGCCACTGGAAGTAGGCAAATTTCAAGTCACAGATAATTTCCGGAATCGGTTATAATGTGGCCACTACATGACGTAATTTAAAAAAAATTTGCATCAGTGTAAACCTTTGGAGAAACGTTTCAATTGGATTACTGAGTACTGCATTTGATAAATCCTACAAATGACCATTTTCGGGTCCCAGGACGCTCAAACTTACAATAAAGTGGCTAAGTTGTATCTGAACATCTGTGCCAAGTTTATGGGAACACATTTTAGAGCGCAATTATGTTTGATTTCTACTTTTCGAGAATTGAAATGAATTAGTATCCAACAAATCTAAAGCCGGTTCTTCCGGGCATTAAGTTCAAATGGCCACATCCGGTATATTTTAAATGGTTCATTTATAATATTGAATGTCAGAAATGATTGTCATTGCAAATAAATAAAGGTAAAAAATAGCTTTTTTTACCCGACTTGACCCAGTGACTCACCGGAATAACTCCTGCCACATGAATAATTCCGAGCTCTTCTGGCCACTTCTAGAAACCAGATATGTGGGCCAGTAAACTGACAAAAAATCATTTGAATTCGTTAAGAATTATCTGAGCGGTGAGGGTTTCTGTTTTTGTGTCTTCCACTTAGGCCTATACGGGTTAAAATTATACTTCGATATATTCCTTGAATTATTCTAGTATAATCAAATTCCTCAAGCAATTTCGAAGAGTGGTTTCAGAACGTTTGCTACAAATATTTTGGAAATCAGTCAAAACATATTGTGAGATTTGTTCATATTTTCAACGTAAATCCCTCCTGGAGGACAACCGTTCTTTCTAGGACTACTTTTTATCCACAAATTGATTCCGAAATTAGATCAGGATTTCAACTAAAAAAATTGCTTTAACTTTCAAAGTAGGGGAACATGGTCCAATTTGGACCTAGTAACAGTTCTTTTCAGCACGGTGAACGGCATGGAAAGTTTTATGTTCTCGTGAAAAAAACCTAATTCAGCGCGCACACTTTTCTCTTAGAGTTTTGCGATATTTCTAGACATATTTGAATAAAATTCTCCAGACGATCCGAATTGGGCCAACCTTGTTCCATTTCGGACCCCCCATGTTCTAATTCGGACCACCTTATTGCTGGTGGTTTTCATTAAAAAAACGTGGTTGAAAACCTAAACTAGTTCATATTTGAGTACAGTCAATTCTCCATAACTCGATTTTAATCAGACCATCGTGTATGGGAGATGTCGAGATGAAGAACACATAATTTTTGTATCTTTGGAGCTTTTTATCTATTCGTTTTTATTTTTGTCAAAATGCTTTCGTAAAAGCCATTTTTGATTTGAATAAAGTAAAATTTCAACGCATTGAACTTTGTATGAAAATATTATTTTTTCTGAATTTAATTCAAGCTAGCAAGTATAGCAAGTATTTTCATTTTTTGTGTTTGTTACTCTAGCTAGAAATTTGATATAAATTGCATATGTATATGGATATGGAATGATTCGTAGAGTAATTTGTAAAGAAATCCCAAAAAATATTGAAATATTTCTGGAGTAGTTTTTGAAACACAAAAGGATAGTGGATAGATTTCAAGATGTTCTCTATGGAAAAATCCTGTGAAAATATGAAGTAATTTCTTAACCTAAAAGTAATTTCTAAAACCTGAAAGAATACTTGATGGAATTTATGGCGAATTTTTCTAAGAAGTTCAAGTAAGAATTGCAAAATCCTTCAATAGATCTGTTGAAAAATTTCTTTTAAAAAATCTCAGAAGAATCACTAGTGCCGCTTAAAGAAAAAAATTGGTGGAAAATACTTGTATGAATCTCTGGTGAATTTAATGAAAAAATCCTTGGACGACTGTTCACCGCAACAGCCCGGAACAGTAATGACAGACACCGACACGTTAATGCTTCCAGTGGACGATTTGCCCTTCGAAGGAAGCACCACACTAGACAACGGACTAGCATGCAACGCCCAGTGGCACAGTCGAAATACATTTCTGATGAAATGTTTTTCAGACTGAAGTGGGAATCGAACCCACACCTCTTGACTCGATCCGGCTAAATGCTTGGTAACACTAACCGCACGGCCACGAAGCCCACAACAGTAGCGGAAAATCCTGAGAAAAGCTGTCGTGAGCCATTACCTGTGACAGTGGGCAGGCTAGGCTTGACTGTCAAAACGGATGACGAGCAAAATATGAAAATAAACAGACTAGATTGAGCTAAAGTTACAGTGAATTGAAATTATCAAATTAGTATTGATAGCAGACGTAAACTTATAAAATAATGTTGTGAGCTAGATAAAACGGTAGTACGGAGACTAAAATGTAAGTTGAGATGAATTTGTACACAAAGCTAAACCTATCCTAAATTCAACCGTTGTTTTTAGCTTAAAGCTGATCATACTTAAATTGAAAGGACTGATTATTGCTGGAAGAACTCCAATAAACTCTATTGCAACAACGACATCTCAATGAAAAAAATATAATTCTATGAAAAAATCCCTGAGCAAATTCCTCAGATATTTGTGAACGTTTTCGCAGAAGAGTTTATGAAAGGACAGAAACTTTATAGGAATGCTTATTTTTGCTTTGACAAGAATTTTTGAAGAAAATTTTAGATTTTTATTTTCAAGAGAGTTTTGGAGGAATGCAGGGAGCAACAAAAAATTTATTTTTAGAGAAATCTAGAGAGAATCACTTAGAAAATTTTCTGTGATAAAAATTCAGTTAGCTATGTGAAGAACTTCTCTGAGAAATTGCTAAAAACATTGTCTCAATTGAATACTGTTTAAAAGCTCATGGAAATATTTTGTTGAATATTAGGATAAACCCTTAGCGTAACGCCTTGAAGAAACATCTAGTGGTTTTATTTTACAGGTTGTCCTGGATAGTTCAACAATCCTTGAAAACTTCCGACAAATTCGTTGAAGGAATGTGCATATAATTTTTAGGAAGAACCTCAAAGATAAAGTTGGAAAACCTTTTGGTGAACTCTTTGAAGAATTTTTTGAAAAAAAAAAATCTTGCTCGGTGATCTTGAAGACAATTTTGGTTAGGCTACATTATTGAACATATTGTAATAACTTATTACTAATAAGTACGTAGAGAACTTTCCTGGAGAAATGTTCAAAGAATTCTCTGGTGGATTTTTTCATGATATTTTTAAGCAATGCAATATAGAATCTTCAAGAAATTTTCTGGTAGGATCAGAACGATTAAAGAGACTTCAGAAGAATCTAGTGAATAATAACTACTAATACCGGGAGTGGTTTTCGGTGGGATTCCCAGGAGGAACTAGTGAAAACTGGTCAAGGGGTTCTTAAAGAATGCGTTGAAAAAGTACGGGAATAATTCAAGAAGAAATCCTCATGGGATCCTCAGAGAAATCTATTAAAAGACTATGTGCTGAACCTGAAAAGTTCATAGCTCATGAGTTCTTTGTAAGAATTCTTGAAGATTTTTTTACTGGTTTAAACAAAAATGAATATTTTCCGTAGTGAAAATTGCAATTCACAAAAACCGCACCAAGCGCCTAAAACTTTATTTCGGGATATTTTAATTTGAAGTCTTATCTTGAACTTGTTGATGGTGGATCACTAATTTTTTAAAATTTTATCGCTCACATGTAACCAATACGTAACCCGAGATAAAATATACAAGAAAATCATCGTAAATCTTCGATGTAATTAAATTTGATTTGAAATCATGATGCACTTAGCTCACTCTGGCTGTAATCTAAAAGTATCAGAAATACCAAATAATAATAATAATCTATCTCCATATCAGAATGTATTGACTTTGCTGTCATGCTTTGCTTTATGGTTCACTCTGGCTGACCAAAATTGCAGTTTAACATGCCTTTCCAGAGAAAATTTGATATCTAAGATAACAAAGGACTGTTCAAATGGTCGTATTCACAAGGGAGCACAACATTTTCAAGATTAAATCACTGAGTAATATATTTTCCTTTATTCCATTGCACAAACAAACCGTTCGAAATCACAAACTACTGTAATAAACACACAGACATTTATTATAAATATTAATTTATTCGCACAACAAATTGCGTTAAGGTGAAGGTTTATTGAGCACGTAAACATAATGTTGCCACCCACTCGAGCCACCCGCTAAAGCACCCTCTCGATCCACCCTACAAGGCGGAGCACAATGTTATGTGCGTCGGCCAAAAATAAATCATCATGTTTCATGTATGTAACAAAATTATGTAGGTAGTGTTATTTGCACACGTTTCATACAAAGGTATTATTGTCGATATGAATTCATCAACAACTTCATAAAAACTCAGAATCACAATTTATTTCATTTGGTAGTGAAAACATGTTTTTTGACCAAAATTATAAGCATTTTTCACACCATGCGTGTGTTGTTTACTATTTTTGGCAGTTTTCTCCTCTCTTCTCTCGCTTCTCACGGACGGAGAAAGTTGCCATCAGTATGCATTTGAATTCTACAGTCAATTGTACTGTATAATATCTTATATTCATTTTTGCTGTTAAATTGCGTCGTACATTGTTTTTCTCACGCATAAAAATGTTTTGCAACACTTGTGACATTGTACACTTTTTGAGTATTATGAAATTGTAAAATACGTGGTTGTAGCAAGTGCATGAATATCCAAACCATTCTTATTGCAAACATAAAAACTGGCATCACTTCCAATCAGTGAGAGCGGCGCATCCGAATCATAAACAATGTTGGCTCAGTGAATTCGCGTTCCGGTGCTGTTTTCGAGCACAAATTGACAAATATAAGTGATTTATTGCTCCCAGGAGCATCGTGCGTGAATAATCAAAGTGTTTCAAGTATCGCATTAGATTTTTGAATTGCTACGGTGAGTAGAAATACGATTAAAAGTGAGTTTTAGAACGGGCACCGAAAAGCCAGCAAACAATATCTCGGTGCGTGAAGAAGAAGTGAGTCGGAAGTGCGTGGTATTTTACAACACAAATCACAGAAATAACTACGTATTTGTTTCCAGAATAACACGACGGTCTCCTTTCTTTGCGATTTTGGAAGAAAACTTGATTTCTACTAGTAGAGTTCAAGATCTCCTGCCTAAATTCTCCAAATTGGGAACAACTGATCACGATAGGCGGCACGCTTTGTTTCCTCACTTGACTCAAGGAGCCTGGGCTAGAGATTGCTTCCGTTTGGTATTCGGAAAATTTGTCTAGAGCATCGAACTGGTTGCTCATTTCGATGCAATTATCAACATTAACCATTTCACCCTTGGGAGAAAGCACGTATTCCGGAGAAACGCCCTTTCTTTCATTTTTGCGACGTTTAGTGACAATTTTATAACACATTTTCAAGAGAAAAGTAGTAAATAATTGGTGTTCCAGGGTAAAACACTTTCAGTCGATTATATCTCATTTAAAAATTCATCATGATATCACAGATAGCTCTTCATGTAATTGGAAGCATAAAAAATGAATCCTGGAACCAGATTACACCCCAACAATTTAGGTCAGAGCAAACCTGAACAGTATATATCTAAATCAACAGTCGACATCTAAATCTACAACAACCTTCTGCTGTCGATGTCAGAAGTCGTAACAGTGCCGGCAACGGCACAACATAATTTGTTGGGAAAATTGTTGCCTTTCCAATTTATCTTCTTTCCGTTTATCGTGCTGACATCCAAACGAGATTCGTTCCTACAGCTACAGCATGCACGGTACACAGGTAGGATAAAAGTTATCTCCGTCAATCCGGAAAAATAATGGACTGATAGGAACGGAAACGATAAAACTTGGCAGAATGAATTTACCACCACAGCGTTAGTTAAAACAAATCCGGGGAGAGAGATTTTCAGCTGCGATGACGATCGATTGACTAGTTTGATGGACTTTTTAACTTTAACCTGTCCTTTCGAATAGTCACGTCGCAGATCGATGTTGGGTTTTTATATAGATATGTTGTATTTTCTATCATCCTGGCATATAGGTTTAACCTTAGACTACACTATAATGTAAGTAATAGGTGTAGAAATAAAAACTAAGTTTGCTTTCATTACCAGACTAAGTTTAATTTCATTACCAGACAGCCATAGCGGTAAACGCGCAGCTATTCAGCATGACCATGTTGAGGATCGTGGGTTCGAACCCCGCTGGTCGAGGATCTTTTCGTAAAGGAAATTTTCTCGATTCCCAGGGCATAGAGTATCTTCGTACCTGCCACACGATATACACTTGCAAAAATGGTCAATCGGCAAAGAAAGCTCTCAGTTAATATCTGTGGAAGTGTCATAAGAACACATCTGAGAAGCAGGCTTTGTCCCAGTTGGGACGTAACGCCAGAAAAAAAAGACCATTAAAGAGGCTCATAAAATAGAAAGGCAATCTCGTCACAACCGTCAGTGGCAGGAAATTCTTTGAACCAGTTTCCTTAACCACACATAAAATTTACTACTTACCGATTACGTCCTTCTACAGGCTAAATGTGACAAATAGGTAACATCCAAAGTATAATCCATCAAAGCTGGTAACCGGACGTGCGAGATGGGGAAAGACGATTCACCTTGGTTGTCGTCCTGGTTCTCGTGCTTGTACAATAGACTCTCTGACAGAAAAATTCAGTATGGGTGGATTTTTTCGGATTTGCGCTCCATTAAAAGCTTCATATATAAACGAAGCGAAATGACAAATTGAATATAACTCAAGGAAATAAACCCTATCATGAACTAGTGTGTTTCCTTTTTCTTGTACCATTCATTTGTACTGAAAGGCTCCATCTTTTCTTTCACATCAAAAAAGATGCGAAAGGTCAAATCTTTACACTGTGATGCAGTTCAAAAATACTTCTGATGTGATCACATGAAGACAAGAGTTTTACCTCTATTTAATAATATTTGTAAATTTTCAATAATATTTGCTTGAAAATAATCACCAATAACTTATTTATTTTCAACTTCTGAGATTAGAGCTCTCATATAAGTTTCATAAAAAGGAATGAAATGCTTTTTGATAAAACCAACATTGTGGGCGATATTTCATGTACATGAATATTTCAAAAACCCCGCAATATCATACCCATGTTTCTACCAAAACTATGCTTGAAGTTTGTATCAAGTAGATTGATTTATTGCTATTAGTAAATTTTGGAAAAAAATATCATCAAAACAAAAATAATCAACAGTTTCGTATTTCAGATAGAATTTTAAACTATAAAAAATATTTATAAATGTATTCTTATTGAAAATTGTAAACATTATAACTTTTGCAAAGACTGCGAGTCGTTTGATAAACATTAATAACTTAATAAAGCGGCCTTACTTAGCATAAAATAGAACAAAGTGGTAACGTCCGCGGCTATGAAGCAAATCCATATTGAAGATGTCTGAGCTCTATTTTCGATACGTCCAGGATCTTTTCGCAAAAAAATTTGACTTGTCTGGACATAGAGTACCTATCATCGTTTCTGCCACACGATATACGAATGCAATCTATAGGATCTATAGGAGCAAAATAAGTTATCTGTGCGGTCATGCTACACGACTATGTCATGTAGAAATGTATTAGAAAATTTGAACATTTTTATGAGTAGACAACAAGGTAGATAAGCTTGAAATTGTGTGTGCTATTTGCTTAATTCCTCATTTTTATATGGGACAGTTATGTCTTTATGGGCAGTATATTTGCTGTGTTTCTGATTTTACTCAATTGTTTCATTTGATAGTAGATGGCATTTTTAAAATGCCAGTTCATAGCCTTCCTGATGTGTTAAGAAAAAGTGACACATTTTGCGTTAAGGGTCAAAAATGACCCATAACTTCGAAACGCTCTCAAAAATCAATTTTTGAACCGATTTTCATTCTTTTAGCTTTACATGACACATAGGCACCTGGAGCCTGTTTCAGAAGGAACTGGCATTTCTCGTATTCCGTTCATACACATGTATGGCACGACGGTTCAATTTCATGATTCTTCATACCGATTTACAAGAACATCAAGAGGACAATTAACAATTAAATTTGGCCGGATTTGGTCGGAGTATTTCGGAACCGGTTCCGGTAGGGTGTGATGTGGGAATTTTTTGACCATCATATAGTTCCATCATGCGATGGCCCAAAATTCACGATTTTTTATTCAGATCTAAATAGACACCATGCCGAACACCAGACGTAAAATTCTTCTTCTTGTTTCTGGTGTTACATCTCTACTTGAACAGACCATCCCAAGTAACCACAAGCATTAAGGTATTACCGTATTTTAACTTTAATTCAACGAGTGCAATGCATCATTGCTTTTATTCTGCAATATGCGTGCAGTAATGCTTTAATTCCAATTTATGAATGCAATGTAGCATTGTTTTATTGTAGCAATGAAATGTGCATTAATGAGTGATATACGGTCACCATTCAATGCTTCATTGCATCATCTTACTTAATGCTTCATCGCAACAAAAATGGCAAGATTTCATTGCTCTATTTATCGTCAAACCTTCCCTCACTCAGGCAAATAGGATAAAGAAATACTTAAATATCCCTTATGAAAATTCGCCACAAGATATCTTGTTGAAATTCGTAGATTTTTATTACGAGAAACCAGAATTTGAAAACAAAAAAATAAACAACAACCTGGAATTGAACCAAAAACCTTACGATTGATAGGCCCGTGCGTACACCACATGGCTATCAACGATTCAATATGCCGAGGCGCTAAAACGATACATAAAACGTGAAGATTTAGCCCCACACAATGAAAACAAAACAAAATCTCAACAGCAAAAAAGCGACAGCCGTGGTAAACTTGGAAGTGCAACAGTCGTGTCCACTTACTTATTGCACACTTCACCCCAAATTGGACTATCAAGGGATAAATAAGGGTGCACACGTGCATCGGATCATTAAAACGTATTCGTTACACTTGTTCCTTGAACCACAAGGAAAAAGTGCACTAAAAACACCATCATGATTTGACGTAACCCTGAGCTGCTTCCACACTTTGAAGGAGCTTACACACTTGGGACGGTCCAACTTGGAGTGAAATCGACAGTATTTATCACTGGCAACGAAAGGGCGCTACTTGAAGTTGCACAATTTTCCCGGCCATGACATGCAGCATTCATGGTCCGGAGGATAGGCGCGACGAGTCATCGAAAACATCACACATTTAATTTAGGTTCAAATCCCACCAAAGGAAGTAAACAAAATACACATATGAATCATACCAAAAAAAGCAACACTGACCTGACATCCAACGAACAAAAAAATTGTTTTGTGTTTCTATTTTTGATCCTTTTCTTCATGCATTAAATACACTTTGGCTAAAGCTTTTATACGGTACAGGCCGTAACTATACTTTAGCAATTGCTAACATAGAGCTAGGAAATGTAGCCGTATTTACACTTTAATAGCGCCCTTTTCCACTTTAATACTGCATTAATGAGACATGTAATGCAGTATGACTTTATATGCCATATTTTATAGAAGCATATAAAGTGATATTGATGCAACTATATACAGCTGTACGGTTACTTGGGATGCTTCTCAGCTTAATTAACAGCTTAACAGCGGTGAGATTTGCCCTTTAACCATTTTTGAATTTGTAAATCGTGTGGCAAGCACTCTATACCTGGGAAGTCGAGAAAATTTCCAACTCGGAAACATCCTTGTCTGGTGGGATTCGAACCCATGCCCCTCAGCATGGTCAGTAAAAGCTGTGCGTTTACTGCTAGGGCTATACGGGCCTCTCAAACATAAAATTATCTTACTCGAATGCCATTTCCGTTATTAAGTACCAAATTGTAAAAAAATATAATATATGGAATCGGCATCATTCGACAAGTCATAATTCATGTATCGTGTGTTTTTTGATAAATACCCAAGTAACCACAAGCATTAAGGCATTACCGTATTTTAACTTTAATTCAACGAGTGCAATGCATCATTGCTTTTATTCTGCAATATGCGTGCAGTAATGCTTTAATTCCATTTTATGAATGCAATGTAGCATTGTTCTGTTGTAGCAGTGAAATGTGCATTAATGGGTGATATACGGTCACCATTCAATGCTTCATTGCATCATCTTACTCAATGCTTCATCGCAACAAAAATGGCAAGATTTCATTGCTCTATTTATTGTAAACCTTCCCCTCACTCAGGCAAATAGACTATAGAAATAGTTGAATATCCCTTATGAAAATTCATCACAAGAAATCTTGTTGAAATTCGTAGATTTATCTTACGAGAAACCAGAATTTGAAAACAAAAAATAAGCAACAGCCTGCAATTGAACCAAAAACCTTACGATTGATAGGCCCGTGCGCACACCACATGGCTATCGACGATTCAATGTTCCGAGATGCTAAAACGATATATAAAACGTGAAGATTTAGCCCCACACAATGAAAACAAAACAAAATCTCAACAGCAAAAAAGCGACAGCCGTGATAAACTTGTAAGTGCAACAGTCGTGTCCACTTACTTATTGCGCACTTCACCCCAAATTGGACTATCACAAAGTTTGTAGAGATCATTAAAACGTATTCGGTACACTTGTTCCTTGAACCACAAGGAATAAGTGCACTAAAAACACTATCATGATTCGACGTAATCCTGAGCTGCTTACACACTTTCAATCGACAATATTTATCACTGGGAATGAAAGGGAGCTGCTTGAAGTTGCACAATTTTCCCGGCCAAGACATCCAGCATTCATGGTCCGGAGGATAGGCGCGGCGAGTCATCGAAAACATCACACAATTAATTTAGGTTCAAATCCCAGCAACAGGGAGTAAACAAAATACACATATGAATCGGCAAAAAAAAAGCAACGCTGACCTGACATCCAACGAACAAAAAAATTTTGTGTTTCTATTTTTAATCCTTTCCTTCATGCATTAAATACACTTTGGCTAAAGCTTTTATACGGTACAGACAGTAACTATACTTTAGCAATTGCCAGCATAGAGCTAGGAAATGTAGCCGTATTTACACTTTAATAGCGCCCTTTTCCACTTTAATACTGCATTAACGAGACATGTAATGCAGTATGACTTTATATGCCATATTTTATAGAAGCATATAAAGTGATATTAATGCAACTATATACAGCTGTACGGTTACTTGGGTAAAGCGACATTTTAAAGCTAGCAAATTGTAACTTTTGGCGGCACCGACGTTCCTTCAGGAAAACCTCCAGGGATTCCTTCAAAAATTCCTCTCGAAATATCTCCAGAGACTCTTCGAGAGATTTCTCCAGGAATTATTTCGAAGATTCCTTCAGGGATTTTATAGTAAAATACCTAATCCCTGAAGCGATTTTTTCACTAGGAATTTTGCTAGAGATTCCTCCAGGAAGAAATTTTTTTTTCGTCATGATACATTTTAGACTGATTTCGATAGAGCTCTAGGAATATCTTAGCAATTCATCCAAGAGTTCCTTCAAGTATTCGACAAGGGAATTCGTCCAAGGATTCCTGCAAGAAAATATTCAAAGGAATTCCTTTAGAGTTTTCGTAAAGAATTCCTGCAGGAATATTTATAATCGTTTCTACATAGATTCATCCAATTTTTGACTGGGATTATTCCAGGAAATTCTCCAAGAAATCCAGGATCTATTTCAGGAATTCTTCCAGGAAAGTCTGCTATTCTTCCAAAGATTTCTCCAGGGATTCTTCTGCTGGTATTTCTGGACAATTTCTTCAATGATTACTCAAGATATTTCTTTGGTGATTTCTCCAGAATTTCCTCCAAAGTTTGCTTCACAGATTCATACACAGATATCGCCAAGTACACACTTAGATTAAATTACTGGGGTCGGTAAAATTTTACTGGGTTTTGGAACTACCGAAAAAGTCAGTAAAATGAAAAATGTTGCCGCGCGTAATTGAAAAGCAAATTTCACCATGTTTTATTTTCTATCGATGTATGATATAAAAAGAAAGCTCTTTGCAAAATTTCAGTGATAAATCTCTGTTTTTATGTTTCTGACATTTTTTTTTTTTAATTTACTGACTTTTTCGGTAGTTCCAAAACCCAGTTATTTTTACCGAACAGATTGAGTTTGTAGTTCTCTCGAGATTCGTCCAGGAAGTATTCCGGAATTTTTTTTCCGGGATTCCTGCACGGATCGCTCCAGAGGTTCTACCAGGAATTTCTCCAAAGATTCCATCTGGAATTCCTCCAGGCATTTTATAACTCAAAAATTTTCCTTGAATTTTCCAAGTATTTTCCAGAAATTCTTCCAGAAATGCCTCCAGGAGAGGAGTCAATCAGAGATTTCTATAGGAGTTTCTCCAGAGACTCGTCCAGGAATTTCTCTAGGAAAATCTCAACAGCAATTCCTGCAGAGATTTCTTCAACGTTTTCTTCAGGAATTTCTTAGAATATTGCTTCAGAAAAATCAGCTGGTGGACTACATAATTTAATGAAATATGCTTATCGGCTACGTAGTTAAAGAGCAGTTGAAAAAATAAAGGCTGCATAGCCGAAAAGCAGATCTGATGCTCCAGGGCTTTCTTCAGGAATTCCTCCACGAATATCCTCGGGAATCTCTCCTACAGGTACCTGCAAGAATTTCTCCAGGGAGTCTTCCAGGAATGTACCCGAGCATTACTCTTGTTTTTTTTTCTAGAGGTTCCTCCAGGGGTTGCTCCAGGAATCCCTTCAGGAACTTATCCAGGGTTTTCTCAAAAAACTTCTGATTCATTTTGATGAAATCCCCGAAGGAATTCATGGGCGAATCTCTGTAAGAATTTCTAGAGGAATTTTTGGATAAATCTCAGGAGGATTTTTCGGGAGAACAGATTAATTTCTAGAAGAATCTCGAGGAGACTTCTTCTTCTTTTCTGGCGTTACGTCCCCACTGGGACAGAGCCTGCTTCTCAGCTTAGTGTTCTTATGAGCACTTCCACAGTTATTACCTGAGAGCTTGCGATGCCAATGACCATTTTTGCATGCGTATATCGTGTGGCAGGTACGAAGATACTCTATGCCCTGGGAAGTCGAGAAAATTTCCAACCCGAAAAGATTCGCGACCAGTGGGATTCGAACCCACGACCCTCAGCTTGGTCTTGCTGAATAGCTGCGCGTTTAACGCTACGGCTATTTGGGCCTCTCGAGAAGACTGCCTGAGAAAATTCAGGAAAAATATTTGGAGTAATCCTTGAACAAATTGTTTTTTTTTTTTCTGTTATTTTTAACAGCTTTTGTTACAATCTCTATGTAATAAACAAAAATCAGTTCAAAAATGGATTTTTGTGAGCATTTCAAAGTCATGAGTAAATTTTGACCCTTATCACTTTTAGTAGAGCCGCTCCTAGAGGTCGCTGAGAGCTGCTTTTAGCACGAAAAAGTTCGTTTTCATAAATTAGGAAAAGTCAGAAAATTTCAGATTTCTATCTCTTTTCTCTACAAAGTTGCAGCTCTTTTACGATTTACGGTACGCTCTTTTACGGTACGATTGACCAAAAATGACTCCAATGCACAAGAAAGGTTAACCTTGCCTGAAAGTTTGATTGAATGTTTAAAAGACGTCACCGAAATAACGTAGTTCATTTCGTTCGGATACTCGATTTTTGGTGAGATATTTACGATTTCCGTAGGGCTTTGCCTACGGTGGGTGCAAAGTGGGTGGCAGCGTCTAATAGGAAACCTGACTGTACTATCGGAATACGATTTCAATGTTTCTTACTTACAAGCAAGGTGGATTCTTCTTAAGCCTAGAGCATTTCTTGTCATACCTGCGAAAGAGAAAAAAATCGATTCAGTTCATATTATTCTTGCAAAATCTTTTTAATACTTCACTATATAATGGTTCACGGAAACATAGCGTAAAGCAAAAATAGGATCTTTCTTAATATGATCCTAAGAACTCCGTTTCTTAGCCCGATAGTCCCATTATTATTGACTTATTGGATTAACGAGGATTTGTTTTCTTATAATAAGCGAAGTCACGTACCGTCAAACGGGGTAGCTTGCAGCAGGGGTGAAACTTGCAACACTTTGACATGTAACCGAAATATCGTTTCACCAGCAGCGTTGTTCTTGAGCGTATAGTGAGAGCTGATTTGTTTCCTCTATCTGCTATGTCATTACCTTCATTGACTCTCTATGTCTGTGTCTGTCCGCAATTCAGGTGTTCGTCATAATGCTGCTTCCACCTTTCGATCACCTCGCGTTTGTTCGTCATTATGCTCCCGTTTTTATTCTTTTACATTTTGGCTGGCGGCACAATGCCTTTGTGGGACGCGTTTAACTTCTGGTACTTCACTTCATTCAAGCTAATTTTGAACAAATTGGCAGCTATAGAAAATTATGGAATATTGAGTACTGTTCATGTGAAATGTTGAGCAGGACGCTTCCACATATTGAGGTACCTAATCGAGCATCGTCAGTTGTCTTCAAATTGAAAAAGGGAATACGCAGAACACTGATAACATAAAAAAGTGCCTGACTTCTAATAACTGCGTCAACAATCACGGATGACCTCATAAAACTTTTCCACGACCCTGTGTTCAAGTTTAATTTTTCAGCCAAGAACCTATTGCGTTACGACCCGCCGAAAGGCAGCTTTATTTTGGACATTGTTGGTCGGCAACTCGCCATGAAAGCGCGATTTAGGTACTTTCATTCCATCGCTCATGATTTATTGTGAACTTGGCACCTGTCAAGGCTGCAACGGCGGTTCTTTCTATATAAATCGCCATCTTGTCATGTAGTAGGTACACGCCGTATAAATTCGCATACTTTTCGGTTGCTGAATAATTCATGTTACCCTCTGGCATGGCCGGCCAATAGTAGCACTTTCCAAATTCACCACTTCTGACAAGTAACGAGCTGGCAATAGGGGTAGTTGAGGCTATTTGAGCATCATGAGCAAAAAAAAAACTTGGAGAAGTTAATTGAAATTGGCATGCATTATTAATTCTATCACAGTGTGTTGTTAGTTGAAATTTCCCACACTTCCCCCATCACATGAGCCAGATAATGAGCTGGGAAATAAAACATGGCCAATACAGAGCTCTCCATGTGACTCGAAAAGTAATCATTAGTGGCGGAATTGGTTCCGTTTGCGCTTTTGATGTGCTGCGGTGTACCTACTTCCATATCGCAGGCAATCATCTAGGGAAATCAACTTCACTGAAAATGCAATGGCATACGATGAATATAGAAAGGATAACCAAGGCACCACCATGCTCAGGCAATGATGGCTGTTATCGGATTCCCGATGATTCGATTGCTGGAAGCGTGATGTAGCACCATGGCACACATCAAATCTCATCTGGGGGGTGGAAATGCAATTTTGAACTGCACCACTCTTGGTTCAAGTTTGACGAGCTCCAGAATGATAAATGTCGATAAGCTTCCCGATAACACTGTCCCATCAATCGTTATATGGTTGAGAAAGAGCAAAGATGAAGAGGAACAGTGATTCTCGAAGTTTTCTTATCTGTCTATGTACATAAGACTCCGATCACAATATGCACTAGTTTTCTTTACACTTAAACCTCCATTTACCTAATGGGCCAAGGATACGTGAACAGAATTTGAGTTTGTAATAAATTCCGTACATTGATTTTGAATAGAATCTCTGAATTCACAACTTCCTTCCAAAAAACTGGCTATGCAGTTTGAAAGCGCGATCAATTTTAATTTAGGACTTACTAGTCCAATTGAAAATCAAGTTACTCAAGACTTCAAAAATATTCTCAATCAAGAGAACGATTTCGAAAATTCCTGGGAGACTGATTTGGAAGGAGTAATTATTATCCTGACAAATGGAAAAATGCCAAAGTCGTACCAATTTTAAAATCAGACAAAAATCCTGCAGAAGCTTCTAGCTATCGTCCAATCGGTTTGCTTTCCTACATCAGTAAACCTTCTGAAAAGGTCATTGTTAACAGAATGATGGTCCACATCAATGAAACTTCAATTTTTGCCAATGAACAGTTCGGATTCCGTCATGGACATTCGACCACTCACATACTTTTACGTGTAACAAATTTGATTCGTTCCAACAAATCTGAAGGCTATTATAGACATAGAAAAAGCATTCGACAGTATTTGGCATGAAGGTTCGATTGTAAAATTAAAAAAAAAACTTTAATTTTCCAACATACATTGTTAGAATAATTCATAGTTACCTGTCAAATCGTACACTTCATGTTAATTATCAGAACTCCGGGTCTGAAAGACTTCCTGCAAGAGCTAGTGTACCTCAAGACAGCATTTTGGAACCAATATTACACTGGTCCCACAATTATGACTCAATTAAGGCTTTGCGAAAATTCAAATAAAAATATCAAGCTAAATAAACAACATATTTTAGTAGATTCAACACCAAATGGTAAAGTTGGGCATATACTTACAGTTCATGCTCATAGTACTCATTGGAATAGCTGTTAATATTGAAAATTTTCACATATTTGCACATCGTCTAAACCCACATTTTATGAATCGCCAAAAAGTCTGTCCACAAATATGAATCAACATGACCACAATTTATGAATCAGCTGATTATTTTCATTTATTTTACAATAGATGTTGAATAGCATATATGTGTATGAGATCACTGCCTCAGACATCATGAGGGATATGCAGCGGAAGAACGGAACCAGTTCCGAGAACTCAGGAAATAAATGATGACGTTTCGATTCAAAATTGTACCATTTGGCAATTTTTTTTTTACTTGTCTAGTTTATTTGACAGGCTCGGGCGCCATAGGGCATAACGGAGCTGAAAACATTTGTTTTTTTGCATATATTGTTTGTTTTGTAGCAGATTCATGTAAATTTCTAGCGGATTTAACTGAAATATAGTTGGAAGGACCCTGTTTGGTTGGCAGATGGTCATTAGTGTGGGACAAAATTTAGATTCTCGCTCCAGTCCAGTTTTTGAATCGCATTTAGGTCCCATAACAACTGTGCAAAATTTCAGCTCGATCGGTGAAACTATATTTTAGTGCCAGCTCTTCAAAGTTTGTATGGGATTTACTATGGGAAAACTTACTTTTGCAGAGAAAAATCGCCAGAGGTCGCCCATTGACTTTGATGTCCAAAATTGCGTGTTGTTTAATATTCACAAATTTTTGCTGTGTTACGATGAGAAGGGTTTCAATAAAATGGTCAAATAAAAGTAAGTATCTAACGCTCATGCTAGATAAAAATTTAACTTTCAAAAATCAAAGCATTCAGGCCAAATATAACAAATATGTAAAATGTATGTATCCCCTTATTATAGAATATCAAAACTTTGTCTAAACATTACATTAATTACAATTACAAAGCTTGTTGCTTTTGATCTTAAATCAAATTTTCAGGTCAGACATGTTGTATGGTGTACCAATATGGACTAGCTGTTGTACCACCAAAAAGAAAGCTGTGCAGAGGATTCAAAATAAAATTTTGAAAATGTTTCTGGAGCTTCCTCCCTGGTATAGTACCAATGAGTTACATAGAATATCCAATGTTGAAATATTGGAACAAATGTCAAATAAAAAAATAATAATTTTAGACAAAAATCGTTGCAATCTTCTATTGCCACGATTAATGCGTTATATATCTAAGTAAAGTTAGGTTAGGTAAATTGAAAATTGTTTTCTCTCTTATAAGCAGCTTTCCATGATATTTTGAGACAAAAACGAAAGTAGTCGTTAGCAAAAATTGTTAATAACTTAAAAAGAAAATGAGATAGAAAGTTGGTGTCTTCGAGAAAAACAATGATTTTTCAATGACAACTTCTTAGAATAAACATTTTGGCTAAAACCGTTATGGAAGAAGTTATTTAAAAACAATCTGGTTTCAGGAGTATTTTATACAAAATGCTCTGTAATTCTTGAACAAACGTTTGTACAAAGTTGGTGTCTTAGAAGAAAACGTTTCAATTATCATTATTATTATCATTATCTGAAACTTTGCTGAAGACTGCTACTCGATTTGAGCAAATATAGAAAAAAATATGTTCACCCTGCACTGCTAGGTGAATAGATCACAATTATTTTATATCAAAATAAAGCTTAAGCAATACCACCCAACTCTTCAGAACATACCACTCTTCTAAAACCACGTTTAGACATCAAAAATAAAAAAAAAGTTTGTTTTTACGGGCTCTGAACCAGAGTGCACTGTTCTTATTGATGTTCATATGAAATTGAAAGTTTGATTTGTCATGTTTTAAGTGATCTAAACTACCAAGCGTGTAAAATAGGACTTCAACTTTTATTTGAGATGAAATTTGGTTGAAATTGCACGAATAAATTTAGATTAAATTGAATTTTTCAACATGCTTGCCGTCTCCATACAAAATTCTTCGTTTCTCTTATCTGGCAAAGTACAATACTTTTTGAAACCATAAAAAATAACATTTGACCCTCGAAAGTGTTATGAACTTTGTTGATAATAATTGTTATGCACATGAAGTTTAAATTCTGTGGCAAATTAAGCGAATAAATTGTCATACAAGCTGGTAAACTTGCATACAAGTTGGCTGAAACAGTCAAGTTTTGCATTTTCACCAGTACATATGTCAAAACCTAGACGTGCTATGATATTTTTGAAAACGGCAATGAATTCAGCAACCATTAATTTAGTGAATAGCGGTATTTTGGTGCTTGAGACAAAAACGTGTTCCGCAGTGTAATGAAATAATAAAATAATAAAAAATGAGTACTGAATAATCTTAGAAAGACGATAAACCCAAAACATTTACGTAAATAGAATATGCTTTACTAGGTTTTAGTGTACTGGAAACTCAACGCTCAAGAACTCGTTCAAACTCAAACTTTTAATGCCATGAAATTGACCGTCGATCTCCATTGCACTAGAAAGCACCCCTAATGACAAATCGATGTTTCTCAGCTCTATCCGATAGAATGGAGTAAAATGGATTCCGTCGAATTTATCACTCAATTTGCGTGGAACCATCACTCTCTTAGCTGGCTGGCTGGCGACACAGGAAGACACGTGAATCGTACCGGAAAGGGGGAAACCTCTTGGCGGCGATGAACACCACATCCGAAGCAGCGTCGGACGGTTCACGAGTCGCTAACGGGGTGTACTATGTAACCGGAGTGGTGAACGATGGCAAAACTTCATTTGTTCCCAGAGGTGCAATTCCATTTTCCGCTGTCTGTTCTTGATGCGTCTTTCTGTTTTGTCTACCCATAGCTGCTTCACCTGGTAGTTGTTTGTTGGATAATGGTAAAGTGTTCAATAAATTTCCGCTCGCAAGAACGTTAAGAAACTCACGAGTTCACGTTGTCTTCAATCAAATAATTAACCCAGGATCGGTCGCATGCGTGTACTGAGCACTCGCACCTAGAAAAAAGCTCGCTTTTCATACACAGCTCGAGCGAGATGGTGTTGGCGTTGCCTGAATGCGCGACCGCTCTTGAGTTAAGGATTATGGTGTCATTTACGAAGAGATTTCCAGCTAGCTTAAGTGGGTCTGGCGTCAAATATTGTTTTGAATAAGACACTTTGAAATTTGCAGCTGAGTTAGAAATTTTTATCTAGCATCTAGTTGATCTGAACAAATAGCTTGTATTTCTCAGTACTTTCTGTTACTAAACACGAACTGCACTGTTCATCCTTTGCCACCACAAAGTAAACACTCATAAGCCAAAGCTCACTTCATGTAACCAGTGGCGGAGTGGTACAGGTGACGCAAATACTGTCAAAGTGAACGAAGAAAAAAGCTGCTCAGTACATTTTCCTTTCCATCGTCATCTGTCTATTCTTGTGATAAGAGCTCTTCACAGTTATGAAGCTGCTGCTACTGCTGGATTCTCTAGCTTTGTAGTGTCTTCTGTCAATAAAAAGAGTGTTTCCGTTTTGGTATGTCAATAATTGTGATATGTGACCTGCAACATTGATGTGTAGTACACTGCCCATAACTGCAAAACAGTCACATTCGACATTTTTGACAAAATGGAGTTAATACCATGTAGAGTTAACAAATCATAAATACTTTCGATCAACTTACTGAAATTTGTGAGATTGTTCTAGAAAATTCGAAAAAAATACCAAGTTGTTTTGTCACATTGGTAATTATAAACGCATAACAGTCACATTGAGATTATAAATGATCCTCGTAATGTAAAAACAATGAAATTTCTATCAGAATTATTTTCTGACAATTCAACTAGTATGCGATATGAGTTGTACAAAATATCAGCCTTAAATAAGCACTTTTGAGTTCCTGGTAATTTTTAGAAATTTTAGTTTGCTCCCATACTGCCATAAAATGCACGCTTGATACTCCATTTACTCAATGCCTACTTTTGTCGAATGTTACAAATATGCAGTTATGGGCAGTACAGGTATGTACAATTTTCATAGGTTTTATTGGCTTTAATTAAAAAACATAATTTACAAATACAGTTTGATAAAGAGACACTTCGTTCAGCCTAGTGAACAAGACAGTGCATTGCAATCCTTATACAATATCTCCGATCATCTAAAGTGCCCCTCACATAGCGTCCGTTTGCATCGAGACTATTAGTTTTCCCATGGGAAAACTATCAAATTCGGCACCAAGATTGTTAGGATCCGTGCCTTCGATTTTTCGTCAGACCCGTTTTGCGGAAGTAAAGTATCGTTGGTGGTGGTAATCTTTCTTGGATGTCGTCGTCATGGACAAAACACCTCTTAGAAAGTCACGTCTTATGAATGCCTCTACGCTCAAAAGAAAGGATTAAGCTCTGAATTCAACACTTTCTTCCAAGTAAGGGGATCCCAAATCTGAAGTGACAAAATGAGAAGGAAGAGCGTATTTTCGCAATGCATCCTGACAGAAGTTCCGAAGTCAATCTAGTCGAGGACTCAAAGTGGAATGGTTGGCTTGCCCATTGAACGTAATTATGAGATGAAACAGATTGAAAAATGGACTTCAACCACTTAAAAATAGCACAATTCCAAAAGCCCAGATAGATCCGAAACCGGCAGAATAGGTATGTGGCGAAAGACGACATATTGCCAGCCAGGTACTGCACGTTACAGACGAGGTTTATGCTTATAAATAGGAGGATGATTATCACTATCACTTGAAACGCGACGATAAAGATAGTGCAGGTGAATCTCAATCAATAACGCATAACACATGTTGTGGCAATCGACGAAGGAACGATTCCCGATTGGTCCAGGATCTTTTCGTAATGGGAATTTCTTTGACTTCCCTGGGCATAGAGTATCATCATACTTGCCACACGATATACGAATGGCAACTTTGGCAAAGAAAGCTCTCAATTAATAACTGTGCAAGTGCTCATTGAACAGTAAGTTTAGAAGCAGCATCTGTCTCAGTGAGGACGTAATGCCAAGCAAAAAAATAATGCTCCTAATCGTAGCGCTTTTTTTTAATTTCTTTATTAGTATCATTCCAAACATTACATTCATTATTTCTTATATCTAGGTGTTCTGTGTTATAAGACAACACTATCATCCTAATTTGGTAAAACAAATTTAAGATTTTATTAACATTTTGTTAACAACATCTTCTTCTTCTTCTTGGCATTAACGTCCCCACTGGGACAGAGCCTGCGTCTCAGGTTAGTGTTCTTATGAGCACTTCCACAGTTATTAACTGAGAGCTTTCTATGCCAAAGTTGCCATTTTCGCATTGGTATATCGTGTGGCAGGTACGATGATACTCTATGCCCAAGGAAGTCAAGGAAATTTCCATTACGAAAAGATCCTGGACCGACCGGGAATTGAACCCAGACACCTTCAGCATGGCTTTGCTTTGTAGCCGCGGACTCTAACCACTCGGCTAAGGAAGGCCCTTAGCGTACAGGAGAACGGCGTGTGGCGGCGAAGGATGAACCACGAACTCGCTCAACTCTACGGCGAACCCAGTATCGTGAAGGTAGCTAAAGCTGGAAGGATACGCTGGGCAGGGCATGTTGCAAGAATGCCGGACAACAACCCTGTAAAGATGGTGTTCGCCACGAATCCGGTCGGAACAAGAAGGCGTGGGGCGCAGCGAGCTAGGTGGATTGACCAGGTGCACCAGGACCTAGAGAGCGTGGGTCACAGTCGAGGATGGAGAGAAGCGACCATGAATCGAGTGAATTGGCGAATTATTGTTGGCAAGGCTTTATCAAGATAATTGATGTAAAGCCAAATAAATTAATTAGACATTTTACATATTTGTTACATTTGGCTTGAATGCCCTCAATGTGATTTTTGAAAGTTAAATTCTTATCTAGCATGAGCCCTGGATACTTAACTTCATCTGACCAATTAATTGAAACCCCTCTCATCGTGACAACATGTCTACTTGAAGGTTTCAAATAAAGAGCTTTCGGATTATGTGGGAATATTATTAGTTGAGTTTTAGATGCATTAGGAGAAATCTTCCATTTTTGCAAGTATGAAGAAAAATTATCCAAACTTTTTTGCAATCGACTACAGATGACACGTAGACTTCGTCCTTTAGCGGAGATGCCTGTGTCATCCGCAAACAAAGATTTTTGACATCCTTGAGGTAACTCAGGTAAGTCAGATGTGAAAATATTGTATAATATTGGTCCCAAAATGCTGCCTCGAGAAACACCAGCTCTTACAGTCTTTCAGATTTGGAGTTCTAATAATTAACCTGAAGTGTACGATTTGACAGATAACTTTGAATTATTCTAACAATGTATGTTGGAAAATTAAAGTTTTTTAATTTTACGATCAAGCCTTCATGCCAAACACTGTCGAATGCTTTTTCTATGTCTAGAAGAGCAAGACCAGTAGAATAGCCTTCAGATTTGTTGGAACGGATCAAATTTATTACGCGTAAGAGTTGATGAGTGGTCGAATGTCCATGGCGGAATCCGAACTGTTCATTGGCAAATATTGAATTCTCGTTGATGTGGACCATCATTCTCTTCAAAATGACCTTTTCACAAAGTTTCCTAATAAAGAAAAGCAAACTGATTGGACGATAGCTAGAAGCTTCTGCAGGATTTTTGTCTGGTTTTTAAATAGGAACAACCTTAGCATTTTTCCATTTGTCAGGAAAATATGCTAATTGAAAACGTTCTCTTGATTGAGAATATTTTCGAAGTCCTGAGTAACTTGATTTTCAATTGGACTAGTAAGTTCTAAGTTGAAATTGTTCGCACTTTCAAATGCATAGCAAGTTTTTGAGCATTTTCGCAATTAGTTAGTAATGATTTGTTTTCCTCTTTCAATGCCGGTATTGGCTTCTGAGGTTTTTTCAAGATGTTAGATAATTTCCAAAAGGGCTTAGAGCCAGGGTCTTATTCATAAATCTTATTTTCTAAATTTTTGTTTCTTAATTGTGCAAAACGTTTCTTGATTTCTTTCTGCAAATCCTGCCATATAATTTTACTAGCAGGATCGCGAGAGTGCGTTGAAATTGCCTTCTCCTCACGTTTTTAAGGCGAATCAAGTGTTCAAGATCATCGTCTATAATCACGGATTCAAATTTTACTTGATATTTTGGAATTGCAATGCTCCTGGCTTCAACAATGGAATTTGTTAAAGTTTCAAGAGCATTGTCAATATCAAGTTTTGTTTGTAAAGAAAGTTAACATCAAGATTAGAGTAAATAAATGTTTCATATATATTCCAGTCGGCTCATAAATAATAGAAAGTGGAGCTGATAGGATTGAGAATCGCTTCATGGGATATTTGAAATGTAACAGGGACATGATCAGAATCAAAATCAGCATGAGTAATCAGTTAGCTACAAAGATGACTAGGGTCGGTTAAGACCAAATCAATCGTAGATGGATTTCTAGAAGAAGAAAAACATGTAGGTCTATCAGGGTATTGAGTTGAGAAATATCCTGAAGAGCACTCATCAAATAAAATTCTGCCGTTGGAATTACTTTGAGAATTATTCCATGACCGATGTTTGGCATTAAAGTCACCAATGACAAAAAAATTTGAATTGTTGCGAGTCAATTTTCGCAAGTCAGTTTGGAGCAAATTAACTTGCTGTCCAGAGCATTGAAAAGGCAAATAGGCAGCTATGAAAATATATTTACCAAGATGTGTTTCAACAGAAACACCTAAAGTTTCAAACACTTTAGTTTCAAATGACGAAAACAGTTGATGTTTTATACGCCTATGAATGATGATTGCAACTCCCCCACATGCCCCATCAAGTCGATCATTACGATAAACAAAAAAGTTAGGATCTCTTTTTAGTTTGGATCCAGGTTTCAAATACGTTTCAGTAATAACTGCTATATGCACGTTATTAACTGTAAGAACATTAAACAGCTCGTCCTCTTTATCATTCAGAGAACGAGCATTCCATTTTAAAATATTTAAATTATTATTTGGATCCATTAGAAAATCGTAATCCAATAACACTTTGATTTGTAAATTTTACACCAACTTGGACTGCTTCAGTCATAGTGGTGGCTTGGAACATTGCATCAATCATTAGATTCAATTGTACAGTTAGAAAATTAAAATCAGAGACAGACATATCACTTGAAGTGGGTTCATTTGATGATTTCCCATTTGAATTTTCAGTAGACGAAGAAGCGGAGTAGGAGTTACTTGTGGCGGTAGGGTTTTTTCCATTTGATTTGAAACAAGTAGAATGGGTACTCATAGTACGAATAGGGGAGAAATTCAAATTACCTGCTACGATATCTGCAAAGGATTTACCGTGAGTAGATACATTCCAAATTAAAAGATTCGAAGGGCTACCCGACGGATTAAAATTGGTTTGTGAATGAGCATGATTATGGTCTTCCTGATGGGTATGATTCTTAATCAAGCGATCGTTAACTGAAAAATGAGTATTGTTCGATACTCTACCAGGCAAATTCCGGAAACGACCGTTATCGTAACGGATATTATCTTTCATCTGCCTGGCACGAGCCTCAATGACTCTCCTTCGCGAAGGGCAATCCCAAAAATTTGACTTATGACTGTTCCCGTAATTTGAGCATATAAACTTGGTGGTATCTTCCTTCACTAGACAGACGTCCTTAGCTTGAGAAGAGCCTCCGCAAATTTGAACAAACGTTCAGTTTTGTCGTCATAAGTAAAACATGTGTGCTTCTTCTCTTCAAGATGTTCAAGAAGAATTTCGCGATCTTAAAGAGTTTCCGGCAAAACGCGACAGTCTCCTTTCTTTGCGATTTGGAAGGAAACTTTGATTCCCCTAATGGAGTTCAAGATCTCCTGCCTAAATCCCCCAAATTCGGAACAACTGACCATGATAGGCGGCACTCTTTGCTTCCTCACTTGAATCAAAGAGCCTAGAGGCTAGAGGCTGCTTCGATTTGGTGTTCGGAAAATTTGTCCAGAGCATCGAACTGATTGCTCATTTCGATTATTCATTTCACCCTTGGAAGAAAGTTCGTCCTTTCTTCCATTCTTGCCACGTTTAGTGACAGTTTTAAATCCCCCTTTTTTTGGAAGGAAGTTGTGAATTCAGAGATTCACCCTTCCTTTTGTTTGTAGTTGCAACCATGTTTAGTGAATAATCGAAAGAAGACGTGACCTTCGAGAGGTTTTTTCCCAAGACGGTGTCCAAGAAGGATTACCACCGCTAGCTTTCACCAACGGGTCCAAACAAGGATCGTAAAGGGATCAAAAGTAGAAAAAATAGTACTGAAAAGTACTGTTTTAGTAGCACTGAAAAGTACCGTTTTTAATTTTAGCACTGACAAGTACTGTTATTTTGCTCTAGGTAGTTTTTAAGAAAACCTCCAAGAGCAGAGAGAATTCGTATACGCACAGCACGAAGGTACGATGCGCACTGAATGTGCCATGTTGAAGTGTGTACCTCAATACGATGCTGATTTTATAAGCTGACCAAGGTGCATGCAAATCTACTCCCTGAGACATCTTCTAAGGTATCTGAAAGCAGATCATCTCCTTCAACAAGGCCTGAGGAGGAGATTATGGGAAACACACACGTTCGAGGAAACTGGAGAAGTATCGCTCAAGGCAGGTGAACGTGAAGCTTCACAATACACTAAAGTCATCCGGATATCCAGTTATATATGATCTAATTTTACAGTACAAATGGGAACCCCGAAAGTTTTGCTGGTTAACTATATTACAAACGTCATCATTTATTTAAATTTGTTGCACATCAGCTCGCATCTGACTTGTAAACTCTGCCTACACGTAAAGTTACCTCATGACTTCTGTCACTCGAGTTTCCTGCAATGGCGGTTAATTTATTAGTCTCTGCATTGCTCTGCGTTTTCAAAGTTGTTGCCTTCTTTTTGCATGAAAAGTTCTCATTATTCCATCGTGGGGCACAAAAAGACGGAACAACACAACATTTTACTCACATCCTGTTCTGCTGTCAAGAGCTCTCGACATGTACACTTTTTTCCTGCCGTTCGAGGTAGCTATATAATGAACTCAAAGTGCTAGAGGTGCTATTGCAAGCTCTGATGACTGCCACAGTATTTTGTTGCTTTGAAATGTAGAAGCTTTGTTCATTCACAAGTTTTCTTTTTCGAGTAGCTTCAAGTAATCTCGTTTGCATTCAAAACACCATGCATCCTAATGCTGCCATTATGTCGGATAAGTATGTCGAACATATATAAATTGTTGCATTGAAAATTGAGCACAATTATTCAGAAGTATCCTTTAAAACGATTTTCTCCATTTCCGTAATCCAATTCACCTTTATCTAAACGATTCCCACATCCAGGGTATGGGATATTTCAGAAAACTTGAAAAAAGGGCAAACAAAAGTGTTCGTTTAATCTCGGCTTGCTCTTGATACTTTTCTACATGCTTTCTACATGTCGGTGCTAGAGTTTCAGCTACCAGAATCGACGATTGTGGCGGCGATGAAGACGACGTCGGCGAGGACTTTATTATGTAAACTTGGTGAGCAGTCGAAAAATCAACTCATTTCCAATTCATTCGGTTTGTGTGCTACCATTTTCACGGATGAAGCAGTTGGGTACCGCTTTTCCTTGTACGAGCTCCGTAAATAGAGAAATGGGAATAACTCGCCATGACGTTATGGCTTTCCGTTTGCTTCCGTCTGAACCTTCGCGAAGATTTTGAGAGGGAAAAAAGTTCCAAGAAGTTGGAGCCTGGCTCGTTAGTTTTGAACATAGTTATGGTAATTTTACCCTTGGTTTATTCCGGATGGTTGACTCGGTAGCTTTTCAAGCAGTGGGAGCGTCGTAAATTTGAACGTAATGTTTAAGCCAAAGAAATAATTCCCTTGAAAAAGGAATACTTTGTGATGGCGATACCTACTCCAATGTACGACTCTAAAGCGACAGTACGTATAATTTTCCAAGTCATAAATCTTGTCACATTGGGGCATAACTCACTTTATTTAAGGTAGTTATTTTAAGTACATTTTTGAACCGTATCATTAGGTGTCAGATAAAATCACAAAGCAAGTATGTTTAGCATTTACAAGCACTCAGCCTCGCAGCGGGTTTAACTAAGTAATCAATATGATAGACGGCATAGAATACTAGTCATTCCCGTTGTCGGTCCGGCTCGGCTGAAACAAGAGCGCCATCTACTTACTCCAAATGACTTCATTATTTTCCCATCAAGCCAGCAGTTGTACCTACACAGCAGCAGTAGGATTACTTTCCTCGGAAACACCGAAGGCGCACCATAGCATCTACACTCTCGGGAAAAAGTTTAGGGTCCAAACAAACAAAAGTGTTTTGTTCATATCTCTGTGATTACAGATCTAATGAAAACTCTCTATGGTTTATTCTCGAAAGGCAATAGGTTATCTTACGACATAGGATTTTTAAACAAAATTTTTGGATGAAGTTGTAACATTTTACGAAAATTAAACTGAAAAAACATGGCTAGTTTTCTGCACACTATATTGAAAGATGACCCCAAGCTTAATGACTTGATGATCCATTTTATAAATATCAAATTGTTTTCAGATTGATCCGCAAAATTTTACAGGAACTTTTGAATAAATATTGGATGACGATTCCAATGCCGCATTGATTTAAAATTTTGGTCAATCCAATGCTGAGAAAAGTAGCTATGTTTTTTCAGTGTAATTTCTGGAAAATACCGTTTTGATTCATATTACGGACACTTAAGGCTTCAGTGAAGTACAACTAATCACTACACATATAAATTGAATCGTTCTGTTCAAAACTTTAGCGTAATCAGGCCTTCAAACACTTGATTTTCGAATGGTGGATGAAGATTTGGATTCCACATCTTTAATTCACTTTAATCAATAAAAATGTTCGGCCTCTTCATGATTTTTATTCCGGACATAATCACACTTTCGCTTCATATTCCGGACACTTTGATTTGAATTCCGGACAGCTCTTGAAATACATAATCAGTATAGTCGAATCATTAATTAAACGCACTGAGCCGTTAGAAAAACGTCAAAACTTGTTGAACATTGTAAATTTTCATGGGTTGCTATGTAAAATGTTTATAAAAATCATCTTTAAAATTGAGAACTTTTTGACGGCGCATTTTGAAACATTTCGAGTGAAATCTTTCCCATACAAAGTGGAGTGTCCGGGATTCGAATCAAAACGGTACCACATCTTCAAATAGAAGTTGATAATCAGAATTAAAAAAAAAGTTTGATCAATATTTTTACGAAGTAAGATTATCTTATTGTCATAGGGAGTTTTAACTGGACGTGTAATCACAGATATATGTATGTTTTTTGGGGTAACCCCAAATTTTTACACGGAAGTGTACGGAAGTTTACCTCTCATTGTATAGCAACAGTGGCAAATTCTGTTTCTGCAGTCTCATGCTGTGTCAGCCAGCCAGGAGGAAAAACAATCGCGAAAACAATACCCAGTTCGCGTTGATAGTTTTTCCTTTCGTCGTCGTCGTCGCAAACGGCTACGCTTACCTTCCAGTTCGTCCTCGGGTTGATTGCTTCTTCCTTTGCACCTATCAACAGTTGGGTCACGAGATAATTCAGACAGTCTTTGTCACCGGGTTTTCCGGGATTACCTAGCTACTACCGGAAACCACTGGATGGTGAAGAATGAACTCTAGGTAATCCCATTGATTGAAAGCAGTGAATCATCTTCTTCTTCTTCTTACCATTAACGTCCTCACTGGGACAGAGCCTGCTTTTCAGCTTAGTGTTCTTATGAGCACTTCCACAGTTATTAACTGAAAGCTTTCTTTGTCAAAGTTGACATTTTTGCATTCGTATATCGTGTAGCAGCTACGATTATACTCTCTATGCCCAGGGAAGTCAAGGAAATTTCCATTACGAAAAGATCCTGGACCGACTGGGAATCGAACCCAGACACCTTCAGCATGGCTGTGCTTTGAAGCCGCGGACTCTAACCACTCGGCTAAGGAAGGCCAAGAAAATGCCCTAGGGAAACTGAAAAAGAAAAAAAAAATGAAAAGTGTTGAGTTCTAACGATTTTATTATGAATCCCACAAAAGATTTCATCTAGGGATTCCATATCAAGTACCTTCAGGGATTCCATTAAGATTCCCTCCAGGGATTCTATCAAAAGTTTCATCCAAACTTTCAACAGGAATTCCTTCAAGGATTCCATAAGAATTTTTTCTAGTGATTCCATCTGGAGTTCTTCTAGGAATTGACTTGAAAGTTTCTCTATTGATTCCATCAGGAGCCCCTGCAGGAATATCACCACACAGATGAAAATATTTACTTTTCAATGTAGCGTAAACAGAAGAGTATAATAAAGTAAATCAAATTCATCTATTGATAAAACATCGAGTTGAATTTTCAGATAAATATGCTTGAATGTTACATGATCGTGTAAATTTAAAGTGCATTCGATTGAAAAATAAGCGATTTGTCATTGACATTTCAGTTTATTTTGATGCTCCAAATATGTGCATGAAAATACGCTGAAATTAACAACATATTTTAGCTGTGCAGGAATTCCTCAACGGATTCCATCAGAAGTTCCTCCAAAGATTCCATTAGGATTTGATCCAGGGATAGCATCTGAAGTTCCTTCAGTTTCAGGAGTTCTTCTAGGGTTTCCATCAGGAATTATTCTAAGAATTTCATCAGGAGTTCCTTAAAGGGGTACTTTTAAAGATTCCAACGGGAATGGCTTCAGGGATTCTATCAGGAGTTTTTCTAAGGATTTCATCTGGAGTTTCTTTGGATTTCATTTCATTTCAGATTCGATCAGGAGTTCCTCTAGCGATACCATCAATAGTTCCTCCAGGGATTCCATCAGGATTTCCTTCAGAGATACCACATGGCATTTTCTCTGGATTGATTTTGAAGATTTCCATCAGGATTTTTTAAGGATTTCATAAGAAGTTCCTACAGGAATTTAATCAGGAGTTTTTTTTTTAAATATCATCTGGAATGCCTCTATGGATTTCGTCAGGAGTTCCTTTAGAGATTATATTAGGAATTCCTCCAGGGACTACATTAGAAGTAATGTTCGGGATTCTATCAAGAGGTCTATAAGAAATTTCATCAGAGGTTCCTTCAGCGAATCTATCAAGAGTTTCTCATATATTTCGTCAGAAGTTCCCCAATGATTTTTATCCGGATTTTGTCTAGGGACTTCGTTAGGAGTTTCTGCTGGATTCCACAAGAACTTGCTCTAAGTATTCTACCAGAAATTTCTAGAAGGACTCTAGCAGAATTTCATTCAGGTTAGCTACCATTGAGTTCTTCCTGGGATTCTTTTCGGAATTTCTCAAAAAATTCTTACCAGAATTTCTCAAAGAATTCTTCAAAGGATACCTCCTGTGATTCTCGAAGCAATGCTTATCGGAATTTCTCCCGGAACATCTACAGGGATTCTCAAGAATCATAGGTAATTACTGCAGATACTTCAGCAGATTTTTTTACGGGAATTTCTCCAGAAATTCTTTAAGGTAATTAATCAGCATTTCCTCCAGTGACTCTATCAGGAGTTTATCCAGGAATTCCATTTGAATTTCCTTTGAGAATTCTGATAGGTTTTACTTTAAGGATTTCAACTAAAATTCCCTCTAAGGCTTCCATAAATAAAACCGGCAGATATATCAATTCTTTTAGCAGTATTCGAATCGATGACGATATACAGACTGTGGATCCCGCAAAGCTAAATGAGGAAATAACAAAGCTATTATCGGTCTGAAAAAAAATAAGGCTGCTGGGAAGGACGAGCTCCCTGCAAAACTGCGCAAACATGGAAGTGAGTAGCTGCACGAGCTCCTTCACCTATCATTTCGATGATATAGCAGGAAGAACAAATGTCTACTAGTTGCTCGGATGGTTTCATGTGCCTTTCGTTCAAAAAGGGGCATCGACTGGAGTGCTCCAGTTACAGAGAGATAACACTCCTTAATTCGGCGTGCTTGTAGATTTCAATGCATGATTCAGTTTAGAGAAACGATTTGTGGCAAATTGAAGGATCGAAATCACGTGCAGAGTAAGGTGGGGCGTCAAAAAACAACAAATAACCAAACTTTTCCAAATCTCAGTCGATTATTATGATATTTGCAGTGAAAGTATCTTACTTGAATAGCATTCAAACCACCATGGTATTCAGAAGTTTTGTTTTGAATGGAGCTAGAAATCTTAAAAAGAAACTCTTGCCCCACTTTACTCTATGTTAAAGAACGTTTCAAGCATTTTTGCTGAATTGGCCAATTATGACACAAGGAAAACACCAATCTTCAAGATTATATGGATCATACATTTACACGCTAACTCGGAAGTACCCATTAATGGGTACTTTCATACCCATTTCCAACTAAAGTGGCTTAACCCATTAAATGAGTAAAGGCGATTTACTCATTAAAGGGTATTAGACATGAACTTCAAAACATGGGTATTTTTAACTCTTGATTGGTTTTGGAATAATGGGTAAAATAACCTTATTTTTTGTCGATATCGCTCTGGATTCGGTCGATCAACCTCGAAAATTTGAAGAAAAAAAATGTACATGGAAAAGTATAAAACAAATTTTCAATATTTTTATGTAGCATCTTATAGTCGCACTTTATCACAATTATATATAATTTCAATTATAAAATGTGGATCGTAGATGCTCCAACGGGTTATATATAATAACCACTGGGGATCAACCACTGGACTAAAACACTTTCTGGATACTCTGTCTCTCGGTACTCCATCCCAGTATATTGGAAATCGGGGAAATCGGCTCTGGAAATTATTGTGCCACATCCGCCTCATCCATATCCGGAGTCTGTAGAATATAAACGGTGAAACTAAAGAACTTGTAACCCAAACATAAACAGCGTCAGAAAGCACTTACCTTAGTAGATATTTTGGAATATGATTGCCAGTAGCTCTTCAAATAGCATTATACAATCCAGATAACAATAGTAGCGTGTATGATGTATACCTGAATGACCAAGTGCGCCAAGCGATATTCCATATCGCATCTCACAGATTATGTGAGGCACGAGATGCAGATACTTACAAAATATATCATAGTGAACAAGTCTCAGAGACGTCTCGTGAGGTTCGTCACATGCGCTTACTAGGAGTACTTTCATGCGATTATTGCCTAATATTGCTGTGTGCATTTGAAATGCAAATATCAAATGCGGGAACACCAAATGCACGCTAACATGAAAATACCCATTAATGGGTAAAAAAATACCCATTTCCAAGAAAAGTGGCTTAACTCATTAAAAGAGTAAAGTCGACTTACCCATTAAAGAGTATTCCCCTCGAACTTCAAATAATGGGTATTTTTCACTCTTGACCTCTGATATGCACATGGGTAATAAAACCCCATTATTTTATGTGCGATAGAGCGGATTGAGGTTATGGCAAAAGTTTTGATTTAAATAAATTTCATGTAATGTAGAACAGAATAAATAGAAGACTAATTAAAGTGCAACGTACATTTATTTCATAGTTTAACCAAAAATGTCAACATGTATGTGATCATCTAGCCGACAACCCTGGCACTACGGAAAGTTCATTGCAGTCTGCAATGAACTCAGTTGCGATCATCCGAAAATCTAAAATCAGAAAAACGATTGTTAGAAGAAGCACTTACCGGAAAGTATTCACTAACGTTACTTACGTATTGGAAATAATGTTTGTAATCTTCTCCTCCTTAATTTATTATCGAATAATAAAAAAAACGACTTTTTCACTAACATCAAGCGATACAAATCTGAAATTGAAAAATGGCGCTTTTGCTTTGCGAACTATATCATGTGCACTATTTACCCATTTATATTACCAGGATGGATACTTCATAATGAGGTTAAAGTACCCTTTTTAATGTCACTGAAAAGTACCCTTTTTCTGACACTTCCATACTGACCATAAAAATGGGTACAAGAAACCCATTTAATGGGTACTTTCATGTTAGCGTGTGCGGTAAGATTTTTTACAAGAAATGCGATGTCAATGATAGATTTTTCTTGCTAGGGCGGCGGTGATTTTTATAATCGTTGCTAGGTGTCCTTCGATTGTTTTGTGCTTCCGCATTACATTTTAATCGTCAAAGTAGACGTGTTTTTTATTCGCTGAAACCCGCGCGCGACTCGATTTTGTTATTAATTATTCTATTTTTTGCGTACGTCATGAACTGCGAAATTTGTGCTTTGGAAGCTTCTGCCGACTCGGTATTGTGGACATGTGCGGGGTGTCCACGTAAATTCCACGCCGCGTGTATCGGTGTTACTGTGCAGCGGAGTTCATTGAGGAGGAAAGATAGAAAATTGATTGACTTCACCTCATATGTTTTGCCTTGCTGTGAGTCTTGCCAAGAACTCGTACAAGCAAAATTGGACATAAAAAAGTTGAATGAAGAGCATAAACTTCTAACAGAGCAGCTCCATGCTAATACAGAAGTGTTGCATCGCTTCAATTTAAATAATGAAAAACCAAGCATCATCAACGAGGCTTTCGAAGGACTTGAGATTCTGATGTCTTCAATAAAAAGCTGGCTATTATCAACAAGTCAAGTAGCTTGGCTGGAAGCGTTGCAACTATAAAAAATCACATAACGACGGTTCTTGACATAGTTGCCCAGAAAAACAATGATTATTTGACAAATACGGTCAAATCATTTAAGTCCGATGTATCCTCTGAGCTGCGGAACATAAATGACGAACTATGTCAAATAAATCAGCTGCAATTGGACATGGCCGCCACAACGTCTGCAAGTATGAACCCAAATTTATTTGTGGATATTGTCGACGAGCTGAAAGCATGGTCAGCAAACATATTGTCTACAAAAAGCATTGAACCGTTGACACATGAGGCGTATCCTAGTTTAGAAGTTGAAATGGAAAAGTCCGAAGATACTTCAGGATGGCGTTTATTAGGTGACAAAAAAATATGGAAGGCCGATTGGACTTCATATGATGCGCGAAAAATGCATCGCGAGCGGCAGCAAAAACTGGCTGAAAAGGCCAAGCAAAAACGTAAAAGGCGAAACAGATTGCCACAAAACACACAACTGCTCCTGCCAGTGTTTTTGCCAGAATTGACGCACTTCACAGAGGAAGGTAATATTAGTACCGTAATTCCGGGTGAAATTGATCACTTTTCACCGTTTTCCATGTCTGTTTTTTATGATGTTGCCAATTCCATACAACTTAATGCAGGAAAACAAGTACGACGGTGAGCCTCCTTGGCTTATATACTCAAATTTTCATACAGTTGTGATTTTAGTGCTAAAAATCGTCTCTAAAATAAAAAATCAAGGAACTCCGTTTCGGGGTGAAATTGATCACTTGTCAAAACAATTATTGTTAGTTTTGAAAACAACTTTACTTATTAAATTTGGGCCTCCTGAATCCAAATATGGTTACCAAATTCTTAACAATGCAACATATATGGAAATAATAAACAATTAATTTTCAACAATACCGTAGAAAACGCCTAAATGTAGGCAATTTCCGAAGGAATCTTCTGATATCTATGAAAAAATCAATTATTACAACAAAATGAACAAATTGGTACGAATTTTGATGATAGAATTCGTTTTGGGGATATATTTCAAGCATCCTTACATGTTTTCAGGTTGACATCATGTCCAAATCCTTGTTTAAAACTATAAGTTTATTGGTGTCTGCCAATACCACACAGAACAAGATTATGCAATTTTCTATTATTTTCATAGAAATAAACATTCCTTAACACAAAAAAACTTCACAACATGCATTTTGACAATAGTTAAGACAAACAACGTTCATTTAAATAGGTTGCATTGATTTCTGTGCTCTATAAGAGGGAAATAAAATTGTGTGACACAGTGATCAATTTCACCCTACTGATCAATTTCACCCGAATTTACGGTACCTTAACAAGCAATGAATGTATTGCTAATAATTTAGGCTATGACGAAGGCTCAAATGACTGCGGCAACCATTCGAGTTGTGATATGAATTGTGTAAATTTAAATGATGAACACTTAAATGAATCTGATAATGCAAGGCATGATGTAGACCTTCCAAAAGCTTCCGAGGCTCTTGTTTATTGTCAAAATTTCAATCGTATGAGAGGATCTTCAAAAATCAAGCAAATCCATAAAAACATATTAGCGTCATCTTTTCCGATCATATTAGGCACAGAAACAAGTTGGGACGAATCTATAAAAAGCGAAGAAGTTTTCGGATGTGATTATAACGTTTTTAGAGACGATCGTGATTTTCTTATGTCACAAAGAAAATCAGGAGGAGGGGTCCTCATTGCAGTTTCTTCAAAATTTAATTCTGAAATTATTTGTTCCTCGAAATTTAAAGAGTTTGAACATGTTTGGGTGAAAGTAAATATAGAAAACGAAAAACATGTATTTGCATCAGTGTACTTTCCACCTGATCATGCCAACAAACATGCTTACGACTCCTTTTTCAAAAATGCTGAAGATATCATATCTGGCCTTCCCCCTGAGGTGAAAGTACACATATATGGTGACTTCAACCAACGCAATGCTGACTTCATCCCTGATTTTGAAAATGAGGGCATCATGCTTCCAGTGGTCGGGGAAAATGAAACATTACAATTAATTTTCGACAAAATTGCAATTTTGGGCTTGAACCAAATTAATCATGTAAAAAATCGGCAAAATTGTTACCTTGACTTTCTATTGACAAACATCCAAGAAGATTTCTACGTTAATGAAAGTATTGCACCCTTGTGGAAAAATGAAGCATTTCATACAGCACTAGAATACTCATTATTTATTCACAATAACTGCAGACCCACAGTGTGCGAATATGAGGATATCTATGAATACGATAATGCAAATTATGAAAACATAAAAAATAGAATAAATTTAATTGACTGGCAATCACTGATCAGAGAAGAAAATACTGTCGAAAAAGCTGTTGATATCTTTTATAGTTTACTAATGGAAATTATTCGTGAAGAGGTACCTCTCAAAAGGAAAAAACTTTTTGGTAATTCAAAAAATCCCATCTGGTTCAATAGAAATATCAGAAATTTAAAAAATCGAAAGCAAAAGGCTCACAAAATTTATAAAAAGCATGAAAGTGATGATAATATGCAGAAATACCTGGACTTATGTGAACAGTTGAACATTGCTATAAATTCTGCACTTGAAGAGTACAATAGAAAAATTGAGAGCGATATAAAGTCATGCCCAAGAAGTTTCTTTAACTATACTAAAACAAAATTAAAATCAAACAATCTACCATCAAAAATGCAACTTGACGATAAAGACGCTAACAACCCGGAAGAAATTTGCCACCTCTTTTCAACGTTTTTCCAAGAAATCTATACGACATTTTCAGAAAAGGATCGGGACCTAAATTATTTTTCATTCTTCCCTGCTTCCTCAAATGACATTAGTGTGCACCAGATAAGTGTACAAGACATCTTATCAGGCTTGAAAGTATTGGATGCCACAAAAAGTGCAGGACCTGATGAAATCCCTCCAGTATTTATGAAGAAGCTTGCTGTTGAATTAACATCTCCTTTGTTTTGGCTGTTCAATATGTCACTAAAATCCGGCAAATTTCCTAAAATTTGGAAGAAATCATTCTTAGTACCTATTTACAAATCAGGGAAGAAAACTGATATTCGTAATTATCGTGGAATTGCTATAATTTCCTGTATTCCAAAGCTCTTTGAATTCATTGTTAATAGAAAATTGTTTGGGCAATTAAGGAACAGAATTACAAATGCACAACATGGATTTTTTAAAGGCCGTTCCACTTCTACAAATTTACTAGAATTCACCAATTATACTTTGAATGCTATGGACAATGGTAACTATGTAGAGGCTCTGTATACTGATTTCAGCAAAGCATTTGACCGCATTGACATCTCTATGTTACTCTTCAAGTTAGAAAAAATAGGATTTGATAAACCATCTTTAAACTGGATACAATCATATTTAACAAATCGGCAACAAATAGTAAGATATAATGGTAAAAAATCGAATCCTATCCATGTTACATCAGGAGTTCCTCAAGGCTCACATCTAGGACCTCTTCTTTTCATATTATATGTAAATGATATTTCCTACATTCTTAAGCATATAAATATTCTTATCTATGCTGATGATATGAAGTTATTCATGGAAATCAAGTATGCCAACGACATTGACATCTATCTGAGTGAAATATCTATTTTTGATGAATGGTGTAGTAAAAGCCTACTTCAGTTAAATGTTAAAAAATGCAATTTAATTACTTTTAGCAGAAAGCGAAACACAGAAGAAACAACTGTAGTTTTAGGAAATCAAATCGTTGAAAAATGCGATAGGGTCAGAGATTTAGGCGTAATTTTAGACTCAAAACTCACTTTTATCGATCATTACAACACCATTATACATAAAGCAACAAATATGCTCGGTTTTATCAAACGCTTTGGTTTTAACTTTAATGATCCATACACTATCAAAACTTTGTACGTCGCTTACGTGAGGTCTATATTAGAGTATTGTAGTATTGTATGGTCTCCTTTTATGAAGACGCATGAAGAACGTCTTGAATCAGTTCAAAAGCAATTTCTGTTATATGCTCTTCGTAAATTGGGCTGGACGTCCTTCCCTCTTCCATCTTATGAATCAAGATGCATGCTCATTGATATTCAGACTTTGAAAAAGCGCCGCGAATTCGCTATGGTTTCATTCGTGAACGATATTGTTTCGCATCGTATTGATTCTCCTAACCTATTAAACAGTTTACATTTTTATACTCCTTCCCGGCAATTGAGGAATCGTAACTTGTTTTTTATTAATCACCGTCGTACTAATTATGCAAAATTTTCTCCTCTAAACCGAATGATGAGTTTATATAATCAACATTGCGAAACAATAGACTTAACAATGTCGCGTAGTAACCTAAGAATATACTTCAACTCTGTAAGATATAGCAGTATATAGATTTAAGTATTAACATGTAGTCTACTTTGATTGACGATAATAAATAAATAAATAAATAAATAAATAAATATATGTTGCCTTGTAAGTCATGCACGCATGCCCCATGTATAGTATATTTGATCTATTTTTGAAGGCACAAAATGCGGGGGGAGTTGAGGTAAGAGCACAAATAACAAAAAAATTGTTTTCATCATTTACTTATGAAATATCTTTTATCATATTTTTTTATAAAATACGCAAAATCAATCCTTAACCGAATTTGATTGCCAGTTGCGGCTCTTCGCAGTCAGGCAGACTTTCTCAATTTCGATGCTAGTTGGCAATACATATTCATGTATGTGGAAAATTCCAACCAGAAAGCGATACAAACTGCCGGAGAATGTCGGATAGCGGTGTAATTTTTCAATAAAACTATTCAAATTACGGGTTTGGGGTGGCGAATATGTACTGACATTCGCTACAATGTTAAGCTGCCTGCCTGCCGATGCCGATTAGTTATGGCCGCGTGGCAGTGTGCAAGTGAAGTGCGAACAACCGTTCTACAATTGCTGCTGGTGCGGAGCAAATTGATTGCATTTGTAATTGGCGACGACGGCATCAGCAGCACATATGCAGTCCGTGAGGTTAGTAAGAAGTGTTCGTCCAGTGCCTCTGGATCGCTGCGTCGCACTAAGGGGCGTTTGGACAGTCTAGCTGGCCAAAAGTGTTTCGACGCAGATTTCGCAATACGCTATGGATTTTATTTGTGTCAATCATCGATATGATTGCTATATCTATTGCTGTGTTTATTAAGACGACGTCCACAAATTACGTAATATTTATAAAAGTATTGCATCTTGTCATATAAATGAAAAGAAGATTTTTGTATGAAGACTCCAAGCGTTTCAAATAAAATCTAAATTTCATAGTGCAATTCAAACCAAGCTGTATCCTTCTTAAAATGGTTAATTAGATTATTATAAAGTTTGAAAAATTATAGTTCAAATTACACGTTATACTTGAACTTTCTATGAAGTTCTATGAAAATTTTAACAGCAAATTGCGAGGTTCTTTTCAATTTCTTGAATATTTTTCAATTAATTGACATTGATAATTTACGTTCACGCCCTTTCACGCAACTAAATCTAGTAGCAAATCCAACAAAAGAAGAAAATCGTTGTTTCCTTTACTTCATATTCTGATGATTTCTAACGATTATACTAAATATTTAATGTATGTCTTGTTTTGTCGTCTGTCTGCACGAACTAAAGAAAAATAAGCATGATTTTTTTACAAATCTTGCTTGCGTTAATAAAGACTTGAATTTGGGAAAAATGAGTTTATGACATCATTCTGTAACTGAAGAACAATTGAAAAAAAAAAATTCTGACCAGCCAGATTCGCCAATCACCCCTTAGTGCATCGGCCACTTGCCGCAGCATGCCTTCTTATGCTATGCATAAGTTTTTTGCAGGCCATAAAACGATTACATACGTGCTGTTAATTAAATCAGAGTCTGCACGATTCTGCAATTTAGATAATGATACGTTTTAGGCGCAGGAGATGAAATTCTACATTTCAAATTGAGCAGAGCAGGATTTATTTCAGCGCGGATCGAAGGAACACTCCCGGGGTTCGATTGAAACGATTGAAAGTATAATGAGTTGCGGTACTTTGGCAATCAATTTTATTGATATGTTGCTGTTTATAGTACATTTCAGTGTAAATGAGGTAGGCCACTAATGTTATGGCGTCACAACACCAGTAGAATCTGATTAAAATTGCATTTTTCGCCTAGGTGATGATAACGATGTTGATGACGATGTACTTTATAATTATAGCAAGCGTTTTGCCACATCAATAATATTTTACAATCTATAATAATATTCGTATCAATGATTTTGTTTATGGTTTTGAGGAGGCAGGCTGTACCTAATGCGTTGTTTGTGAATTTATTATGCAAAATAGTATGGCTCATGATAATCATATTGCATATACAGTCAATATTTCATATCCGCTTCTTAACTCAATATTTCATATCCCAATATCTAGTTCGAGAACCATTTTGCTAAAATATGTCTACCAAGAAGCAGCGGACACTTTCTATTCTTTCTATTCTATATTTAAATCCCTTAAAACTTATAGGGCTGCAAAACCGTGAGTCGACACTCAGAAAGGAGCGACCAACACAGCTCTGGTCCTCACAAGCTTCTACCTCATGCTTCCACGGGTCAAATGATGGCAAAATCCGCCAACTAAAGGTAGCGTACTTAGCTGGTAGTGCAGCCTGGGCTCTGTTGCCCTTCTGACATCAGCTAGAGTGAGGAGGTGCGTCTCGAGCGTCTGTAAATCAGGATATGCGGCTTATACAGCGTCTATTCTGGCATCCAGCGGCTGAGTATGCTATGCTATATCACGTCAGCTACACCTAAGAATCGATTGTACCCCGTTTGGCATAAAGTTGTTTGGCATTAACTCGTTTGGCATAAAGCCGTTTGGCATAATGGTCGTTTGGCATAATGATTGACTCAAAATAAATATCGGCAATTTTTAAGCTTTCACCTAAATCAACACAACTGAGCCCATAGCAAAAAATATTGGTAGGTTCTAAACAAGCCTGGTGTTCGTTCAGAGATTATCCAAGCTAAGAATTTAAAAAAATGTTGTGATATTATAATGCATTACTAAATAAAACTCGTGACGGGTCTCTACATATCAGAACATAGAGCTCAAGGTTGTTGCGATGATTGTACTCCGTTTGGCATAAAGTCGTTTGGCATAAGGTCGTTTGGCATAAAGCCGTTTGGCATAAAGTCGTTTGGCATAATGGTCGTTTGGCATAATGGCCGTTTGGCATAATGGTCATTAGGCATAATGGCGTTTGGTATAATGATTGACTTAGAATGAATATCGGAATTTTATAAGCTTTTACCGATATCAACACCACCGAGCCTATAGAATAATTTTTGAGTAGGTTCTCAACAAGCGTGGTGTTCGTTCACAGATTTTCCAAGCATTCCAAAAATTGTTGTGACATTAGAGAACACTAAATGAAACTCGGGAGTCTGGTATCCTTAAGCTTGTTGCGATATACGTATTTGAAGATAGTAAATTGGCAAAGAAATTTCGCAGTTATTAATAAAGGGAACGCTTATGGATTATTTCGCTGCAGATCAAGATCTGTCGCAGTTTGGACGTAGCACTTGATAAATATTACTTCATGAAAGAAGGGAAAATTTATTTGCAAAATATTAGAAGCTCTAATCCAAAGATCTATTATTGCAGCATTATGCAAAAGTAGCCTATATATGAGAGCAGATTATATTTTGTTTAAAATGTTTAAGGTTCTTACGCAAAAAAAAATCTTCCTACAGCATTACTCAAATAAAAACACAGTTTTTCACGAAAATATTTGTGGCAAAACTTTTATACGGTTCAGTATGAATATGAATTTTTGAAGTGTACATCACCGTCTATTATCGAAAGAATGGAACATTTGTGACTGAAATAATATTTTTTCCACCATATCTCGTGGCAGGTTCTAAAGTAATTATTATTCTACCAGCACGTCTTGCGAGAATTGATTAATCAGTAACATATAAAAATGATTTACAATTAGCTTTACTAAATAATAAAATTTAGAACAGTATATATATTAAGAACAGCCTATTTTTAAACGAAGGCAAATTGATTGTGCTACTTTTACCCGAATGTCGTTTCTCCGAATGTCGGTTCTCTGAATGCCAGTTCCTCGAATGACCCATTTCCCCGAACGCCATTTCCCCAAAAAGTGATGCAGTTTAAATAGGTTCTATAATAGTCTTTAGTGGCTGTATAGTGAACGAGAAAGAACGATAAGCAATCAAAAGAAACGGCTATAAACAGTTTGACAAAAATGCTGAGGACAGTAAAACTCGAAAGAACCGCCAAATAAATAAAGAAGGGTGCAAATAAGATGGCCAGTTCGTTCACCACCCTGAAATGCATAAAGTTACGACAATTATGAGTACCAAAAACTTTTCGGGGAAACGGGATATTCGGGGAACTGGTGTTCGCGAATAAGACATTCGACAAACTGACATACGGGGAAGAGTAGCACAACCCATCGAAGTACTTGCAGTTATTGATTTCTCTTTTCGCTGATAACTTGAGCAGATCAATGTTATCGATTGCCGCCTTTTTATCAGTTGGAAACTAAACAAAATATCTAAAAATATAGCTTCCAAGAACCGCCTATGTATAAAAGAAGGTGATATTTACTTACATTTTTATACAGAGAATGTTTGAAAGAAGGACAAATTTATGCTTAATATATCAAAATCTTCAGTGCCAAAATTTATTTCAATAGTGAAGCTCAAAAGAAGAATTAATATTTGAAAGAACGGAAATTTCTGGATAAATAATAAACTACTTTTGGCAATAATTTTCCTAACATGCTTTAGTTTATTCAAGAGCATATGATTGTTGAACAAATCGTCATTTTGTATCAATTGACTCCAAAACAAGCCTGATGTCATCAGAAATATTCAATACAATCGTAAAAACGAATGTCATTTTAAGAAATTCATGGTTTCAGACTCATGCCAAACGACTTTATGCCAAATGACCATTATGCCAAACGACTTTATGCCAAACGGCTTTATGCCAAACGACTTTATGCCAAATGATCTAACACCTGTTGCGATATACATATTTGAAAACAGTAAATTGGCAAGGAAAGTTCGCAGTTATTCATCAAGGGAACGCTCATAGAATATTTCGCTACAGATCAAGCTCTGTCCGCAGTGGTTTATGTTCCGAACAGAAAAAAATGCTCTGTCCCAGTTTGGACGTAACCCTCGATGAAAGATACTTGATGAAAGAATGATATTTTTTTTTGTAAAATATCATAAGCTCTAATCCAAAAATCTATCAATGCGACTTAATGCAAAAATAGCCTTTATACGAGAGCAGATTATTTTTCGTTTAAAATATTTCAGACTCTAACGCAAAAAAAACTTTTCACAGCATAGCTCAAATGAGCAACACATCTTTAAAAGAAAATATTTGTGGGAAAGCTTTTCAACGGTTCAATATAAATTCTAATTTTGGAAGTGTGCATAAAAACACCGTCTATTATCGAGAGAAGGGAAAATTTGTGAATGAAATAATATCATTTCCAGCATATCTCGGAAGGAGATCATGTGTTTGCCACAAAAAGTATATGTTGAATATTGGCAGGTTCTAAAACAATTATCATTCTAACAACACATTTGGCAAGAATTGATAAAACAGCAAAATATAAAAATGGTTGACAATTAGCTTTACTGAATAATAAAATTTAAAACAGTATGAAGAACAGCCTATTTTTACAAGAAGGCAAAATTTACAATTAAAGCAATGGAAGAATGGACGTTAAAAATTTTTGCGGCAATGACTGGTTCCCTCGAAAAGTGGTGACGAGAAAGAACGGTAAACAGCCAAAGAAAGGAAGTATTCTGTCATTCTCGGCTATACACATGTTGGCAAAAATGTTAAACTCGAAAGAACCGCCAATTAAATAAAGAAGGGTGCATATTAGATGGTCAGTTCGTTCACCACCCTGAAATGTATAAAGTTACAATTTTTATTTTTCGTATATGCCCATTATCAATGGTTACTAGACCAGATTTTAATGGTCCAAAACAATTTGCGAACACGAAATGTCGTCCGTTTATTATTTTTCTGGTAACGGAGTGATTTTCAATCTAGTATTCATTACAAAAATGTTCTTTGTCTCGATCTCTCCCTATCTCGATGGTCTCTTATAGATATCGAGATGTGGAGAGCTAGGTGGAGAGTCAACTGTATTGTAATTGAGCATATCATGGATGACTTTTCGACATATAAAGCATCTGTAGGAGTTTCCTAAATGTGGCGGAGCTCATGCTAAGGCTTCGTGGAGCACCAAGTGCTCTGGGGAGCACAATTTGAAAACGTCTGTGTTTCGGCATTGTTAGGCCTTCCGTGAAGATGGTTTAAGGTGTATGTATTAGTGTTTACATAAATATTAACCTTTGTTTGCCTATAATTGGGCAAAAGTTCGAGTTCTTTATTATATTACGGATTTTCTAAACAGCATAAAATCTTCTTGATAGGACTTCTTATTTTCACGAAATATGACTGATCGCACGTAAAAAATCATCCAAATATCACAATTCATCCGAATTTTGTTTTGCTATGGACCAATGCACGAGTTCACTAATTTGACATTTGAGCGTGCCGAATTCACTCGTTGCCATGGTCACGTAAATAACACGGCACCGCTCAAACGTCAAACAGTGAGCTTGTGCACAGGTCCATTGTTGAGTAAATAACAAATAGAGAAAGGGGTGATAAAATGAACACCATAAGGATTCTTATGTATTTCTTATGTACCGTTAAGTCACCAGTCACCGTGCGGCCTCCATTCACCGTGCACACATACAAATTCCTACATAACATTCATACAATTTTCACAAATTATTCTTTTGTTAGCAAAATAGGATAAAACTGATTAAATGAAGTAGTTTTTGCCTCAAAGCATTTTGAAAAACTTAGTTTATGTAGTCAAAATCATATTAATTCTGTTTGATAATGAGATTTTTCAACACTCTTAGAAGAAACGCTAAAAATTCACAATTTTCATTTTAACGATAGAGTATGAAATTTTCAAAAATTTCAACAAGTTTTCACTGTGGATACTATTAGTAAGATGTATTTCATCGTATGAGCAATGAGATTTTGTGCAAATTAGAATTTTTTATTGTGTTTCAGTCGAAACCCAAATGCACGGTGAATGGATCCTTTTCAATATATATGGTTCCTATTACCGTGCATTAGTGTGAAAGGCATGAAATTATTCGGTAATATAAGATTTATTGTTATGTCGTCATTAAACTACTTCATATTTAGTTTTTAAGTGAATATGGAATGCTTTGGACAATACAGTCGAACCTCGTGTAACGATTTTAATGAAAAAATAATTATTTAGCCAATTTTTCAACTTTTTATGGTTTTTATTATAAATGAAGATTTGAATACTCTTAAAAATGAGTGCGCACACTACTAGCAACATAGTTGCTCCATCAACAACGTTTCTTCAAGATACGAAATAAAATCATGACGAAAACTATACGCACGGTGAATGGTGCACTAGTGTGCACGGTAAATGGTGACATAGAACGGTACGAGGCGACCTTAACATAACATTTTGAAACATATTTTTTGACTATTTTTTTGTTATGCATCACTAGTTTTAGATTTTTCCCTGAATTATTATGTAATTTTAATCTACGTAGTGGTATTCTAGTACGCTTCAAATAACTTGGAAAAGTTATATAATTTTTTGAAGTGCAATTTTTTCTTAAATGCACGGTGAATGGTAGCTTGACGGTATTCGAATCCTCTGAGCAGAATCTCAATAGAGTAACTTAAAAGTAGATGGAGTACCTTGTACCTTTTAATTCCGCCCCTAGTTGTGGATACGAGTAACGAAATAAAAGCAAAACTAATATTTTTGAAAATTTTTATCGCATTTTCCTTAATATATCTATTATGATTGTAATACATTCAAAAAGAAATTTAAAAGTATCAGATTTGACATCATATCATATCATAACGATATTCATCTTACTGAAAAACCTTAAGACCTACGAGCCAAAAGTTACGTCGGTTCTAATTTTCAAACGTAGTTTTCTAAAATATTAGTGTTCTTCGATATTTTCAATTAAATTGACCTCCGCACCAACCCGAACACTCTGATTTATTCTCTGAATCGTCCGTGAGAAATAAAAAATCATTGAAATTTTTTTTTTTCGGCCACTTCTGCCGGATGGCCAGGATCCTCAATCCAACACAAAAGGGACAACACAGAGAAAAAAAACTGGAGAAGAGAACACAAGAGAATTAAACTTTTATACCAGACAAGCGAAGGAAATCGTAAATTGCGACCATATAAATGAAATCGTGGGTGCCCAACACATCTCTAACTGGAACATAGGGTTGTCTACCTCGGGCCGCAAGGGTATCCAAAAGTTGCGCTCTGGAGGCGTCCATATCCGGGCACTGCCAAACTACGTGATCGATGTCATCATAACCGAAACCACACCTATTACAAATATTGCTCAGCGCGAGGTTAATCCTGTGTAGATGTGCATCTAGCGAGTAATGGTTGGACATAAGTCTTGACATCACGCGAATGAAATCTCGACTTACGTCCAAACCTTTCCACCAGGCTCGCAAGGAAACTCTAGGAATTATGGAATGTAACCACCGTCCCAGTTGGCCATTTAGCCAATCGCTTTGCCAACCGTGAAGAGAACTTTGACGTACTAAATGAAAAAAATCATCGTGTGAAATTCGTCTATCATAAATTTCACCTTCCTCAGCGCCCACCTTTGCAAGAGAGTCCGCCTTCTCATTGCCATAAATTAAGCAATGTGAGGGGACCCATACAAAGGTAATCTTATATGATCTTTCGACCAGTGCACACATCTGCTCTCTTATTTTTGTAAGAAAGTAAGATGCATGCTTTACAGGTTTCATCGATCGGAGTGTCTCAATAGAACTGAGGCTATCCGAGAAGATGAAGAAGTGGTCTGCGGGCATGTTTGAGATCATCCCCAAAGCGAAGTTGATTGCTGTCAGCTCAGCAACATAAACCGTGCAAGGTTCCTGAAGTTTTCGGAAGGTGGAAGAGTTTTCATTGAAGACACCGAAGCCAGTGGATCCATTTATACGGGACCCGTCAGTAAAATATCTCCTGTAGGAATCGACATTCTGGTACTTTGCGTTAAAAATACGTGGGATAGTAATACATCGAAGTTGATCTGGAATTCCATGAATAGCTTGTTTCATGGACAGATCATATTCAACAGAGGAACTGTCATTGGTGAAGCGTACACGTGGGGGGTTATAACATGGAAGGCTAATGTCAGATGATATGTAGTAGAGATAAACTCTCATGAATTTTGACTGAGCATTCAGTTTGAGCAATTCTTCGAAATTTTCGATAACGAGTGTGTTGCTCCACACTTAATAAGTATTCTTAGCAAGCTCCCAGAATCGGTTCTGTAGCGGTAAAACCCCTGCCAGAACCTCTAGGCTCGCATTATGTGTTGAGTGCATACACCCTAAGGCGATACGCAAACAACGATATTGAATTCGTTCCAATTTAATCAGGTGGCAGTTTGCTGCTGAGAGAAAACAGAAAAAGCCATACTCTAGAACAGATAAAATAGTTGTTTTATAGAGTTTTATGAGGTCTTCCGGGTGAGCACCCCACCATGTTCCGGTAATTGTTCGTAGAAAATTGATCCTTTGTTGACATTTTTCCGTTAAATGCCTAATATGAGTTCGCCAAGTGCATTTTGAATCAAACCAGACCCCAAGGTATTTTGAAGTCAAAGATTGGTCGATGTCTGTTCACAACAGCTTAAGCTTTAGTTGGGCAGGATTCCGCTTCCTAGAAAATACAACTAGTTGAGTTTTTTGCGGAGCAAACTCGATCCCTAAGTTTCTAGCCCAAGTGGATAGATTATCAAGGGAATTTTGCAATGGTCTTTGCAGAATTTCTGCTCGTGGGCCCTTCATAGAGACCACAGCATCATCTGCAAGTTGTCTAAGCGTGCATGGTTCTTCCAAACAGTTGTCAATATCTTTAACATAAAAATTATAAAGCAAGGGACTTAGACATGAGCCTTGGGGAAGGCCCATATAGCTAATTCTGGAAGTTGTCAGATGACCGAGAGTGAAGCTCATGTGTTTTTCTGACAACAAATTGTACAAGAAATTATTCAACATTCCAGGTAGTCCACTATTGTGCAGGCTTTCTGACAATATTTCTATGGAAACTTAATCAAAAGCGCCCTTAACCCGTTAACGCCCAAGGTATCTCACAATTGGAATTCAGCTCCGTTTTTGTTACTCATAGTCGTATTCCCATAAATTAAACCTTATTTCACCAAAAAATTTCAAGTCTATGGTGAGGATCCAAAAAAATTCTAGAAAGTGTGTCGTCCATATCTAGCTGTTCTATAAGTTTATTTTGGAGATTATTCAAATATATTTTCATGCAGTTCGACCCATTACAATGTAAACAAGTTGGAAAAAACTGCTGGTGAGGGGTAATTCATAAACTACGTCACGTACAGAAGAGGAAGGAGGGGGTTACAATGAAACGTGACTAAACATATAAAAATTGGAATCGATGCAAAAAGTGTGATACAGAGGAAACTTGAGGAGGATGAATATGGCAAAACTTTGCGTGACGTAATTTATGGACGTACCCTGATAAAGAAATTGCAACATAAAGAATAAAAATTTCAGAGGAGAAAGGTGCATGCCAGAACTAAATCATTTAGTGACTTCAATTCAATTTTCAGCTCTACCACGTAAGTAAGATACAGAAATACATACATTTCCATACATGTACATGTACAATAATGCACACTTAAGCCGTTTATACCAAAAACAAACTAAAATCTTACATCAAATATTTTAATTTAGAAAAAACCTACAGATGTTTAAGAATAGTCTTCAAAAAGATTATATAAAACTTGCCAGTTGATAATGGAAACATAACTATCAAAATATTTTTTCTGGTTCAAGTTATTAGTATACAATGTGACTCTGATCTGACAGTGATCGAAATTTATGTTTGGCAATATCAGAATTTCGTTAGTGCTGATCAAAAGTTAGTTCTTCACTCCAATGACAGTCAAATATTGGACTCCAACTATTACATGCTTTACAGATGTGAATATTTGAAGCCAACATTATTCGGCTATAACGTTTAAGTTACTGCATCACTGATGCATATAGTCTTATTCACCGATAGAACCGAATCCACTCGGTCCAAGATTTTTGACACTAGAGCTGGCCAGAATATCTGGGGAGCATACTGAAGCGTGCCCGCTCAAATGTCACAATTCTTGGTCCAAGTGAGTTCAGCAAGGAAGGCTCTTTACTGCTACCTCAACGCGTTGCTGGTTCTACAAAGTAAACAACCATACAAAACTACGACCAAACAATAGTGAAGGCGTAATCAATTTTCTCGAAAACATTCATTTTGGGAATTAAGTAGAATTTTCTGATTAAATTGGCAACAACGCACTGCAGTAGCGCGTTGTAAATAACTGCTTGTAAACAATATCTTTCAAGCGCATTTATTACCTGTAATTTCGCGAATAATAATTTTTACTTTTCCACGTTTAAGTCATAAAACTGGTTCTGGACTTAGGTTGGCGGCTATTTAATTTTACTCTCATTTGACAGCCGTCCTTCACCCTTGGAGTTCAGTTCATGGATGGATAAGTCAATTTGTCGTTTTTTTCGTTCTTCACTCCCTTCAAAAGATCAAAAGATCTAAATGGTGTTAAGGTTCATCTAAAAATGTAAGGAGCATTGCATCCAAAATAAGCGATTGTTGCTCGAATCGACAGTAAGTATCCATTGTTTTGATCTAGGCAGACCAATTTCTTATTGGTTGTTTCCTTGATGTTTCGCACATAATAGCAATTCTCAGCTAATATGTTTGTTTGCGAAAATATCTCCTTTAGTTGGTCATCGTTTTCGAAGATACCAAATTTTTTATCACTATACTTCAATCATGAGAATGACTTCCGAACTAAGAAGGTTTTAGGCGAATAGTTTTCTTTGGATTCAATCAGTGGACTGATATATAAGCGAATAAAATGTGTGCCCAGTAGTGCCATTTAGCTGATTTCCGAAGTAATAAGTTTGCAGGCGAATAGGTCTCATTCAGTTCTCCAACTTTGTCAAAAACACTAACTTCGTATCCAATATCTAGATTGAGATAAAAGCAAATAATATGTTTGTCTACTAGCGCCACCTTGGGAGAATTTTCCAAACTACTATGTTTCTGGGCGAATAGATCCCATTTAGTTGAACACTTTTGTCGAAGATACTAATTTCGAGAGTTCGATTTTTTTCAGTCTCATCGCTGGACTGATATAAAAAGAAAAAAAATATTTGACCACTAGCGCCACCTTGTGAGTGTTTTCCGAACTAATATGGTTTTAGACGAATAGGATTCATTTAGTTGTTCAACATTGTCCATGACACAAACTTTGTATCTAATCACTTGACTGATATATTAGCAAATATAATCTTTGCTCACTAGCGCCACCTTGTGAGTGTTATAAGGTTTTATGTGACTAAGTATCATTTAGTTGTTCAACATTGTCGAAGACAACAATTTTGTATCTCATAACAGAGCTTAGATACAAGAAAATACAAGATTTGACCACTAGCGTAATCTAGTGAATGTTTTCCGAACTAATAAGTTTTCAGGCGAATAGATCTCATTCAGTTGAACACATTTGTCGAAGACACCAATGTTGTATCTCATCACTGAACTGAGATATTAACAATCAAAATGTTCGATCGCTAGCGTCATCTTTTGAGTGTATTTCAAACTAAAAAGGTTTTAGGCGAATATGTCTCATTTAGTTGATCAACATTGTCGAATATATCAATTTTGTATCTAATAACTGGACTGAGATACAAGCAAATAAAATCTCTGCTCACTAGCGCCATCTAGTGAGTGTTTTCCCAACTTAAGCTATGTATTCTGTTCCGCTCAAGAAAAGTAAAAAATTCTGCGCAAGAAATGGTCAAGAAATTTTCTACAGTGAGCTCCATTTGAATTGACATTTCTTTTCAACTGCGTACTGCGATCAAAGAAAAATGTTTTTCTTGAGCATTTCTTGCAAGAAATTTCCCACGCATCGAGATAGGCGATTACTTTTCTGTTGAAGTGCATACTTCGCTTTATAAGTTTTCGGGTGACTAGATCTCATTCAGTTAAACACATTTGTCGAAGACCACAACGTTGTATATCATCACTGAACTGAGATATAAACAATCAAAATGTTCGACCATTAGCGCCATCTTTTGAGTGTTTTACGAACAAATAAGGTTTTAGGCGAATAGTTCTCATTTAGTTGATCAACTTTATCGAAGACGCCAATTTTGTATCTCATAACTGAACTAAGATATAAGCAAATGAAGTTTTGGCTCACTAGCGCCATCTTGGAACTGTTTTTCGAATTTATAAGGTTCTATTTGAATAGGTATTATTTAGTTGTTCAACTTTGTCGAAGACACCATTTTTGTATCTCATCGCTGGGCTAAGATATAAGCAAATAAAGTTTTGGCTCACTAGCGCCATCTTGGGAGTGTTTTCCGAATTTGTAAGGTTCTATGCGAATAGGTATTATTTAGTTGTTCAACTATGTCGAAGACACCAATTTTGTATCTCATCGCTGGACTGAGATATAAACGAAGCAAATATTAGTACGCTGGAAAGTTGGTTCATATGTTGCTTATAAATGCGACATTTGTTGGCGTCTGTGCGCCACCTGATGAGTTAATTCTGAATTAAAATAGTTACCAAGTGGAAGTCAGCAGTCCTGTGATCAACTTTGCAGAAGACAGTTTTCTTCTAAACCTCTTTATTTTCAAGATATTTGCACTACAAGTACTGTCCTATTTATAGGACGCTGGGCGTTCGGGGCTTCTGTCCTATTTTTAGGACGCTGGGCGGATATGGGTTAATGTCCAAGAAAACCGAAGCCAATTGCTCCTTGTCAGCAAAGGCTAGTTGAATATCTGATGAAAGCAACGCTAGACAATCGTTTGTCCCTTTGCCCTTGCGAAAGCCAAATTGTGTACTGGAAAGCATGTTGTTTGATTCGACCCAGTGATCGAGTCGGGATAGGATCATTTTTCTAACAATTTCCTTAAACATGATAACATAGCGATCGGGCGGTACGAATTATGATCAGACGCTGGTTTCCCAGGCTTTTGAATAGCTATTACTTTGACCTGTCTCCATTCAGGTGGAACAATGTTGTGCTCCATGAATGAGTTGAACAGGTCAAGCAACCGTCTTTTAGCAATATCGGGGAGATTTTTAAGAAGATTGAACTTAATCATATCGCGTCCCGGAGAGGAGTTGTTTGATGAAAGAAGAGCCATAGAAAATTCCAGCATAGTGAATGGTATGTCCAAAGAATCGTCTCTTGGAGTTTCCCAAAAAGGCGGATGAGCTGGAACTGAGTCTGGACAGATTTTTTTTTGCGAAATTGAATATCCAACGATTGGAGTATTCGTCACTCTCATTTGAGGATGAGCGGTTTCGCATGTTGCGAGCCACTCTCCAAAGCGTCGTCATTGAAGTTTCTCGTGAGAGGCCATCGATGAAACGTCGCCAATAGCTACGCTTCTTCGCTTTAAGGGGACACGGGAGACCGTGTTATTTTCCCTATCTTTCGTCTCACTCTAACAATAATCATCAAAATTTTGTGGAAGCAAATCTCGAGTTTTAGTAAACCGATGAAGCTGAAAATTTATCGGGTTGTGCACTACATATATAGAATCATAGTGATACATTTTCGCATCGATATATGGAGTGGTTCTTGAGATTTGCTTCTTGAAATGGATAGGGTGATTATGATGACGTCCCGTGCGGCCTTAATAAGATTCTTCAGTCTTTTTTCGAGCTTCGAGTACTCTAAATAAAGTTCTGAGGTACCATATCTACGAAAAGCTTTAAAGGCATTAGATTTTTCTCGATACAACTGAGTGCATTCATCATCCCAACCAGGTGTGGCTGGTCGTCTTTTGAAGGATGCACTTGGAACTCGTTGCTTTTGGGATTCTAATGCACTTTTATAAATCAATTCTGTTAGGAATCGATACTCATCCAACGGTGGGAGAGTGTTGAATGATTCGATACCAAAAGTTACCGCTGATGCAAATTTTTGCCAATCGATATTCCTAGTAAGGTCAAAAGGAACCTGAATTGACTGTTCTGACCTTTCAAAATTATTTCTGATAGAAGTTATTATGGGCAAGTGACCATGGGGGTCATCGATCACCTTCCACATGCAATCGAATGATAGTGAACTTGATCCCAAAGACAGGTCAATGCGGCTTTCTTTGCCGTCGGGTGAAATACGTGTCACTTCACCTTTGTTCAAAATGTTCAAGTTGAAATCGTCGCATAAGTCATAGAAAATAGCCGCTCTATAATCGTCATAAGATTCGCCCCATTCAGTACCATGTGAGTTCATATCACCCAGTATTAAAACTGGAGATGAAAGCATGGAGACTGCATTCCAAAGATGACGGCGGTTTATTGAAACTCTTGGAGGAATATAAACAGAAGCTACGCAAAGGTCTTTACCCTTTACGTTTATTTGGCAAGCAACGATTTCTATGCCTGAATGAGTCGGGATGGGGATTCTGTAAAATGAATGGCACTTTTTGATCCCTAAAAGCACACCCCCGTGATTATCATCTCGATCCTGGCGTATAATGTTAAAATCGTAGAAGTTATGATCATCTTCAGAAAGCCATGTTTCACAGAGTGCAAATATATCACAATCGGAATTGTGAAGCAAAAATTTAAATGTGTCTAATTTAGGTTTTAGACTATGACAGTTCCACTGTAGCACAATGATCATATCTTGTACCTCACTTGATGAATTAGCCATCGAAAGATATGATCGAAGCAAGGAGGGGCCACGAAATAGTCAATTCCCTGAGATATTCTTCTATTGCGGGGAGAAAAAGGTCGAGTATGCCTCTGAATGAGTCTGACACTCCGAGAGCATTATTTACATATGCGATCCACAAGGGCCGTAAATGTTATCAGTCCTCGCTTGGCCCTGGGGGTTTTCGAGGAAGAGCGAGGAACTTCAGCAGTATTTCTTTTGCTTTCTTGTCTAGAGCTTCTTTTCGAAGTGTATTAAGTCGGTGGAGGCGGGGGCGGCAGATCTTTGCTGCAAAACATCGTTATTGTCAGTTGTGCGTGATAATGTTTGCATAGTTTTTCGTGATTTTAAAGTGTTTCCGTGAGTTTTATATCGCGTATGTTATAGCTGTGTAAAGCGTGGGAAGCTGTTTTCCAACATCTACTGTCGAAAAGATCTTCGGTTGAGCATACGACGAATATACGGCATATCTTTTTTTGAAGAATTGAGATCTACCACCAGCAACAAAACATCAGTTTGGTGGTGCGGGGCTTCGCGAGGGGCTTCATGGCTCTACAATGACGTCGGTGATTTGTAGTGCATGTACCCAGAGTATAGGCTCTGAGAGCGACAGAGTATATTGTTTCGGCGGTTGTGATCAAATTCTCCACACACGATGCTCAGAGCTTAGCTCGTCGGCTATGGCTGCTGCTAGAGGGAATGTCGCACTGAAATATTTCTGCTTCGGTTGCAGAAAGCAACAAACATGTATCAACGAGATCAACAAAAAGTGTACTGATTTGTTGAATCGAGTGAACGTAATAAGTGATCTTGTATCAAAACATGACACTGCTTTCGAAAATTTCGATAAACAGCTCTGCGAGAAGGTTGAAGCAATGCTACTGCCGCGTTTGCTCTCTGCGATCCATGCAACAAAATCGTCTGCTTCTGATTGCAACACTTGCGTTGTAGCATCGAATGATTCATACGCTGCCGTTGTAAGTGCATTGCCTACAGTAAATGTACCAAACACCGCTAACACCAACAAGCAGATCGCAATGAATAATTCTAATTGCACACCGGTTATCTCTGATCTCGGCGGAGGCCTGCTTAGGTCTGGAAAACGACGAAATCTTGACCTATCAAGAAAAGAGAGAGCAACTATGAGCACTGAGTCAGCAACACCGTGTACCCCTCGAAAGTCTGCCACTGTCGCCAGAGTAGAACAGACAGTCCTGCTTAGACCGAAGCGCAAACAAACATCAGAAATCACACAGAAAGATGTTCATCGTAAGTTAGACCCAGCAGAATTCTTAGTCAAATCAGCGTTTTTTAAAGAAGATGGCGAAGCTGTGATTAGATGTGAAACCAGCGAAAATGCTCTCAAGTTTGTTAATGCTGCTACCAAGATGCTGTCCGAAAAATACGATATATCCGTACAGAAACCTCTCAAGCCTCGCATCAAAATTTTTGGAATATCTGAAGATTTTACTGCTGAAGAAATACTCACCAAGATTCGTAAACAGAACAACCTTCCCGAATCCTCCGATGTTAAGATAGTTAAACTGCAGAAAGCCAAATCCAGAAAATCAAATCCTGTCGATGCCGTTTTGGAGGTTGATGCGAAATCGTTTGATTACCTGATTAAATTGGAGCGGGTCAACATTGGATGGAACCGCTGTCGAGCCATGGAGATGGTTAATGTTCTTCGGTGTTATAATTGTTCAGCTTACGGCCACAAGGCGTCTTCATGCAGTAATAGTGTATGCTGTCCTAGATGTTCAGGTGACCATAATGCTGATGAATGTGAAGCAGAATACGAAAAATGTGCTAACTGTGAGCGGTTAAACAAGGATCGAAAATCAAAAAATGATGAACTCCTCGATAGTAACCATTCGGCATGGGGAACTGACTGTCCAATGTACCAAAGGCGCTATAAGTTGGCCAAAGAACGAATCGATTATTCCTAGCAATTAATGGATAGATCAATGAAACGACAGGAGCAACATAATGCTTGTTCAGGTAATTTAGCTGACAGTATATGTCTTGCCGAAGTTACCGTAGATACTGCACCCAAATCAAACGATGGTCACCGTTTTCAGAAGCCTTCGACAATACGGATCTATCACGATCTACCATTAGACGACCAGCAAGGGCCATCCCAACGTGTAAAAATCATCGACCAATGGAATCAGCAAACTGTTTGTCCAGGTAATTTAGCCGGCAGTATATGTCTTGCCGAAGTTACCGTGGATACTGCACCCCATTCAAATTGTGGCGACCGGTTTCAGATTAACTCAACGCGGCCCTACCAATGTACGACCATAATTGACGAGCAAGAGCGACATCATCCCGTCGCCCACCAAGTGAATAACTACGATGAGCAACACTCTGCTCGTGCAGGTAAATCTATGCTTAGTATATGTCGCGCCGAAGCGTGGCAAGATACTACACACAGCTCAAGAGACTTCCATGGCTTTCAGGATACAAATCAACAAGCAAGAACCGACGAAATCAACAACTGTGAAACCAACACACCTGACGTTTCACCTGCTGCCGCTCATGCATCGTCTTCATCGCCATCTGATCATTCGATAACTTTCTATTATCAGAACGTCAGAGGGTTGCGTACGATCATCGAAGACTTTTACCTGACCGTAATGGACGCCGAGTATGATATTGTTGTACTGACAGAAACATGGTTGAACTCGGAAATCCAAGCCCCACAATTATTTGGACAGCTGTATACTGTCTACATGATTCATCGCGCTGTGGAAAGTCTAGAGGTGGTGGCGTTCTTATTGCCGTCAACAACAGGCTTGCTTCTTCACGTATCGATATCGCTCGCATTGATACAATTGAGCATCTATGGATCAAAATTGAAGTGTCTGCTAGTACAACTTATGTCGGAGTCGTCTATATACCACCAGATGTTGCATCTGACTCAGGTACTATTAGCACTTTGGTCAACTCTCTCGAAACAATTGTTAATGCATCTGGGCTACATGATTCACATATGCTGTTTGGTGACTTCAATCAACCGAGCTTGACATGGTGCCTTTCCTCCGGACACGGTTTGATTGTGGATCATCAGCTTTCGATTACCACCGTGACTAGCGCAATCCTGCTAGATGGACTTTCATTGCTGAATATGACGCAAGTCAACCCCTTTAAAAATGCTCTCAACAGAACTCTGGATCTTTTGCTCGTAAACGATGATATCGCGGAAAAGTGTATCCTGTATGATCCGCCTGAACCATTGACTCGTGTGGATCCGCACCACCCGCCGTTTTTAGTCGTCTATCATTGTCAATCTGTTACACAATTCAGAGATATCGTTGAGCTTGCTGCGTACGATTTTAACCGAACCGATTTTGAAGAGCTTAATCAAGCATTTCAGATAACTGATTGGACTCCTTTGTATGCGGCAGAAAACGTTAACGCTGCGTTGGATTACTTTGTCAGTACACTGACTGAACTGTTTAGAATCCATGTTCCACTACGCCGATCACCTCGTAAGCCGGTGTGGTCAAATGGAACTCTTAGAAGATTGAAACGTCAGAGGGCGGCAGCTTTACGAAAGTATTCAAGACACCGGAACCCATTTACGAGAAGATCATTTATTGTTGCGAGCACCAAGTATAAATGTTACAACCGCACATTATACGAAAGACACGCTAGACGTACGCAAACGAACCTTAGACAGAACCCAAAACGATTTTGGTCATTCGTGAATGAGAAACGTAAGGAATGTGGATTGCCAACCTCCATGTTTTACGAAAACGATTCTTCAGACTCTCTTGATGGTATCTGCAATTTATTTGCTAAACACTTTTCAAGTGTTTTTGACGACACCACTGCTACTACTGAACAACTTGATGACGCAATCAGATATGTACCTGAAAATATACTTGATTTCCACACTTGCGATTTTTCAGCTAACGATATTTTATCAGCATTGCGCAAAATAAAGTCCTCAACTGCGGTCGGTCCAGACGGAATTCCGACGATTGTGCTGAAAAAATGTTCAAATGCACTATGCAAACCACTACGCTACATTTGCAACAGCTCTATCCGGCAATCTACGTTTCCCAACCGGTGGAAGGACTCTGTGATGTTTCTTGTGTTTAAAAAGGGCGATAAGAGGGACGTGGCGAACTATAGAGGAATAACTTCACTCTGTGCTGGATCTAAGTTGTTGGAAACTCTAGTAAGCCAAGACCTTCTGCGCGCATCAAAAGCTTATATTTCGCCGGACCAGCATGGTTTCTATCCTAGAAGATCTATTTCAACGAATCTAGTACAATTTACTTCTTTCTGTATCACCAATATGGGAGAAGGTGCTCAAATTGATACGGTTTATACGGATCTGAAAGCTGCATTTGATCGAGTCAACCATCAGCTACTGCTCCGAAAAATACATCGACTGGGATCACCGAGGGATTTTGTGCAATGGTTGAAATCGTACCTCGTGAATCGACAGTTGTGTGTGAAGCTGGGCAATTGTCAGTTAGTTGCGTTCACTAACCATTCAGGCATTCCTCAAGGAAGCAACCTTGGACCGTTACTCTTCTCATTGTATTTCAATGATGTGTGCCTTGTTATACCTGCTGGATGCCGATTAGTATATGCGGATGATTTGAAAATATTTCTTATCGTTAAATCTGCAGACGACTGTAGGCAACTACAGAGACTCTTAGATTTGTTTTACCAGTGGTGCGAGGCCAACTTTATGTGCATAAGCGTTGGAAAATGTGCTGTGATATCATTCTCACGATGTAGGAATCTTTTGATATGGCCTTACACAATCAGAGGAAATGCGATTGAAAGAGTTGCAAGCTTTAGAGACCTCGGGGTGATTCTTGATAGTCAGCTTACATTCAGAGAACACTACTCGTACATTATTGCTAAAGCCAACAGGAGCTTAGGATTTATCTTTCGTCTGTCTAAGGAGTTCACCGATCCACATTGTTTAAAGGCTCTCTACTGTTCTTTGGTACGTTCAACACTTGAAACCGCTTCAACTGTGTGGAGCCCGTACCACGACGTCTGGATAAAGCGAATCGAGTCAATACAGGCTAAATTTATCCGGTACGCATTGCGATTTCTTCCATGGAGCAACCCTGATGAGCTTCCTCCGTATGAGAACCGATGCCGCTTGTTGGAACTGGACACACTTGAAAAACGGAGAAAGATGATGATAGCCGTTTTCGCTGGAAAAATCATTACTGCGAACATTGATGCTCCTTTTATTCTATCCAGAATCAATTTGAATGTAGTACCCAGACCCCTACGTACTCGAAATTTCCTTAGGCTGGATTTCCAACGAACTGACTACGCTCAGCATGAGCCAATTCGAAGAATGTGCGAAGTTTTTAACTGTGTGTATGACCTGTTTGATTTTAATATGAGTATTGATGTCTTCCGTAATCGTTTATATTCTAGAAATTTGTGATGTTTAATGTTAAAATTAAGAATATTCATGTAGACATTTTTGTTCGATGAATTATGAAATAAATAAAAAAAATAACTAGTAACACGGAACGGAAGCATCAAAGACCTGTTTTTTCGGGATTTTCAAATTTGTCCCACCTCCTTTGGAAAACTTCTGAGGGAAGATTTCAATACCTTACAGCGCAGTCCCGGAGAAGATGGAGACTTTCTTTTACCGGGTGCGTGTACCTCCGAAGAATCTCCCCCATCGGTTTCGTCGTCGTTTGCTTTATCGGAAGACAACTCTTGAAAAGAGTTACCAACTGGGATGGCTGATGAAGACTCTTTTGCAGGCGGATTTAAAGCTTTCACCATTTCCGCATACGTCTTCTTGGAGCGCTTCACAATTGAGCGACTCTCATTTCGAATGCGCCTTTTGTATGCCGGGCATTTCTGCAAGTCATGCAGATCCTTGCTACAGTAGCAGCATTTTTCAGCTTCCTTTGTGCAAGCATCTTCTGAATGAGCTTGGTTGCATTTGCCACAACGGGGCTTGTTGTCGCAAAAGCTAGCACTATGACCAAGCTGTTTGCAGTTGGTACAATTGAATACCTTCGGCACGTAAAGGCGCACTGGGTAAAAAACACTATCAATGCAAACAAATTTCGGGAGAACGGAACCAGGAAAAGTTACACGAAACGAGGCTGACGGCGAAAACACTTTTTTATTTCCTTCCATGGAAACTGATTGTAATTGTTTACAATCCAGTATAGCCACATCAGGAATGGACCGGTTCTCAAAAACGCCTTTGCCAGTCTTAATGTCTTCGCATGTCAGACTCGCGTCGATGATTTTCCCTTCCACCTCGACCTCTCTGGCAGGTATGTAGATAAAATACTCCACAATAAAAGCCTCATGCTGAGCAATCTCATTCGCTGCTTTGTAACTAGGTGCACACAGTACGAACGAAACCTGTAAAATTATAGCGAGTCGAATGTAACAAAAGGACTCCATCATATATGATAGATATTTATGTGCGATCTTAAAATTACATTGGTTTGAAAATGAGCTATAATTAGATCAAACTAGATGAATATGTACAAAAAAGTTCTAGACGGGATTTGATCTCGTGTCTCGAGCGATAGCTACACGCCCGAGCTCTCTCGGCTGTCTTACCACCCTAGCAAGTGGCTGACAAAAGTTGAACACGTTCTGCGTAAAATGAGTGTATCGCAGAATAGCTTCGACGGTTGGCGGTTTCATCGAGAAGTGATTGAAAGAGCAGTCAACAATGCGGAGCGTTCTCTCGGTCGCGTGATTGTTGAGCGTGGCTGGGTTTGTTTTGTGGCAGATTCATGTAAATTTCTAGCGGATTCAACTGAAATATAGTTGGAAGGTCCCTGATTGATTGACAGATGGTCATATTTGCTTCAGCTGTTGGCTAACGCTTGTAATTTTCAAATGCCTGCCACAATTTTCCGTCGATGTCCAAATTGCGTGCTGCTTAATATTCACAAATTTTTGCTGTGCAGTTACACGCAGCTTGGATTGCTTCACTTGGTGAATAACGGTCCCAGGATATTTACGCGTCAGCTCTCTAGAGATCGAGAGCACATTCAAAATCTTATTTTTGCGCCGGAAATAGACAACCCAAGGCCCAGCCGAAGACGGTTGATAAACCGCGTTCGAGCAACGAGATCTTTAGGAGGCGTATCGCCTCCATCCGATTCGTCCATGCGGGAAAAAAAATCCAACCGCAACCGAATCAACAAAAATAGAAAAAAAATTAGGGATGGGTAATGTCTTTTACATTACCGCGGGGTTGACGTAGAACTACGATGATTAATAATTTGATTTGTCATGTGTATGAATTTGTAAGTGTACTAGTTTTGTGTTATTATTGATCGGATGAAGTTTTCAGAAGTTAACTCTTTTTGGACTCATTTTGGTAGTCCTGAAAAGAACCATTTGTCGTTCTGTGGTTTCGAGAACCAGTGTTTGGTGTTCCAGGAATAATGCCAGATGATTGAATTTGTTTGTTTGGTCGTTGCTTCCTTGTGTTGCTTGGTTGGGTGATCGGTTTCTGGCTCCAGCTGTAGTTCGCCAAACTCCTCCAGTAGATTAGATGTTTGATAGCTCGGGTGCTTCGATCGTTAGAATCGATAGAATCGGTCCAGTGCTTTGGTTTGTAGCAATATCCATTGCATGAGCATTTAGGCTCTGCACATTGATACTCATCAATATGCAGGCTTGGCCGCTATGATCCAGTATTTCACGCAGTTCGTCTCAAAGCGTCACTAATCGATGATTGCCTAAGCGCTGCAGCTCATTCCTCAAGGAGAATTGCTGCCTTTGGCGTGATGGAACTTAAAAATATTGGAAAAGTTTGTCAAAAATAGTCCTTGCAGTGAAGTAACCCGCGACAAACAAACATATACCAATTGCTGATCCTGACTTTTGTCATAGTCGTACACGACCTCGGGGAAAGTTCCACCTTGCGACTTATGAACAGTAAAAGCACAGGCACTAACCATCGGGAACTGAATGGGTTTGCAGTTGATTATTCCGCACAGTTTGAAAGTAAAATAAAAAGTCTCTATACAGGAGTGAAATTGGAATTTCAAAACCAAGAGCCTTACGTTGGCATGAAATATTTTGAACTCTTATAACTGTTTGCTGGTTTAACGAAATTCCTTGAATAGCACCTCAATTGAAAGACAAGACATCAAAGGGTCATGTCGTTTACTTACTGAATCCCACATACCTGTCCAAATATGTTAATAACTGTTTTAAAAGAGAACGTCAATTTCAAGCAAATTTATAAATAGGGGTGCTAGAGAAAATTTGACGTCATTTGCTTTCCATGCTCCGCTTGGATCGCATCTCAGCAGGCGACAGATCGGCTTGCTCTGACCGGGCGTGCTTCTCAGGCACAGACATCGATAGCGAAGGACCTCCCCGTTTGTCTTGCTTCGCTCAAATCAAACTGTCGAGCGAGCGAAAGAAGATGCCGTCCGAAGCCAAAGTCATCACCGCTGCCGCCGCCAAGAAGAAGAAGAAGAAGAGGAAGCAGTCCACAGGAAAATTTGCGGTCGAACTGTGAACACGGTCGGGCAAGTCATTCTCGCTTTGTGCTTCACCGCTTGTTTGCGTTCACCCAGCCATCGTCATCGCCGCCATCATCAGATTTCGACTTAAGCCCGGTGATCCACTACCTGTTACTGTTGTGCGCCATCCACGCCACGAAACTTTCGGTTCGTCGTATAAGCAAATATGCTCAAATTTATACACTTGAGTTGAGGATTCCCCGTTTGACCATGGCAATCAACTGATAACATCCCGCAGTGTTATTTATCTGTAAGAGCATCAAAGCTAACAAAGCCATCGGCCCTTTTCAGGGCCATCAAATTAGTGGATAAGAGTTAAAAGAGAAATATTTCCGACTTTATATATGACTTCTTATATTCCTAAATGAATTTCACAGCTACATACAAAATTTCATTTGTCATCAATAATTTATTACTCAACCATTTGAGATTGTACTCGCGGACGCTGCTGCAGTGCCGTCGGGGTGAGTGCTCAACATTCCACAACGATTGTAAAATAGAGTGCCATTTCCAACAGCGTCTTTGATGTTCCATATTTTATGGGAACACTTTGATTAGCAAAATTATCACATGTAACAAAATTGCGACATATTAAGAATGCTTTTGAAAAGACATTCTCATTGAACAATTGTAATAATTTTGGCACCCATGGATCAGAAATTTACCGTCATAATAAAGAAAACGATTGATTTTCAATAGCTCGTATTGAATATTTAGTTAATATCAACCCTTCCAGCAATTCATGTTCGGCCAATTTCTCACGCAGTAGCATTCTTCGCAATTTTCAAGTAATTCCAAGCCCAACACATTATTGGCACATACCCATTTCCCAGATTGGTCGATCAGAAAGCGAAGAGCACAAAAGGGAGGAGCATCATCTGCTATTCTGAGGTTATAAAACATGCTTCCTTCGTCGGATCCAGTTTCATTCCAATTCCGCTTTCGAGCTGGTAAGAGCTCCTCCGAACTTGCTCAGCGAGAAGTACCTCGATGCTATAAATCTGCTGAGCTGTTAATCTTCAAGCTGCCAATCCAGCATCTGGTTTGTGAAATCGCTCAAGATTTCTAGGTTGACCGATCCGCGCTTCTAGATTTCGACTCGTGGTAAACTCGTGGTCACAGCATCCAAGCTCAATCGGCCCTTTTCAGGGCCAACATACGTTCATAAAAGGGTTTATTGGATGATATTTAGGCTGATACAATTATTAATTTTCTTTTATGTCACCCCCCCCCCTTCGAAAATCCGAAAATTTTGAGGGGGGGAAAAAAAGATTCATCATTTTTTTGATAACAGTTAAGTTTTTTCAATTTTTCAAGTAAAAAACAGGTTTAATAATGATTCGGAGGACGATTGGAAAAATGTTTACAACTATCTTCAAAAATAAAAATTAAAAAAAAAAACTTTTTTTATTTTTATTTTTTTGTTCCTTATTTATTTTTATCCCCCCCCCCCTCGTACCTTCCAAGTGGTCTCGGACATAAAAGATAATTAATATTTGTATCAGCCTTACTGATTTATCTATTATGATCTAAATATCGCGGTATACTATAATTTGGTTCACATAATTTACCCCACATAATTACATGAATTTGAGAATTTACCGCTGCAGCGCCGTCGGACCGTAATAACATCATACTATTCAGCATTGTATGGTATTTCTAACAGCATCGTTGATTTATTATATAATGGGGGAACACTTCCTAAATTCTCGAGTATGGATATTGGAAAATGTATTAAAATTGCGACAGATTTTAAATACTGTTCAACAAACTGTTTCCTGACCCATTGTAATGAGCAACTATTGATCTGAAATTTTTCTATATGTTAGTCTATTGCAAATGTCATAGTATATAAATCAGAACACATTGAACATTGATCAGAAATATTTAAAATTTGCACGAAACCAAAACATGCGTGACAATGTTGATGTGTTTACTGTCCATACGAACGCGCATGTGAATTTTCCAAGGTATGTAAATCCCTAATCAAGACATCAACTTCATGTATCTTATCCAAGATTGGTCAATCAGAAGAAGGCGAAGAATACGAAAGGGAGGAGCATCGTCTGCAATTCAAATTCTGTAAAACATACTATCTTCGACAGATTCGGTTCATTTAAGGGACGAATGACCTTCGGATTAAAATCCCTCTGTAACAACAACTGGATTCGGTTCATTTCATTTACACTTTCGAGCTAGTAAGAACTTCTCGTGATAAACACAGTATAGCTAGTAATATTTCTTAATGTGCTTACCACATACTTGCTATAATCTCTTAATTCATCTCGTAGCATCATACAATATCTGATTTATCACGAATAATCGATAATACGGCAATTTGAGGATGGTCCAAGAACGCTGCTGCAGTGCCGTCGGGATGCAATAACAGCATAATGCTCATCTTATACGTCCCTTGCCAAGACATCAATTTCATATAGCCTATTTCTCAGATTAACGCAATAGACAACATGTAGAAAAATCAATTCAGATCAATAGTTGCTCATTACAATTGATCAAGAAACAGTTTATTGAATAGCATTTAAAATTTGTCGCAATTTTAATACATTTTCCAATTACCGTACTCGAGAATTTTAAAAGCGGGGCCATGACAGGTCCTGGCTGGAAATATTCGTGGGGAGAAACTCGACCCTTTGCTGCAGGAATTTCATTAACAACTCTTTGGTAAAGCAGAAAGTTTCCGAGGAAAATTCTGCTAAAACAACTCTTATTGATTGGAATATTTATCAACAACTCTTTGTTAAGTAAAATCATCCTAAATAACTCTTTGCTCCATCGCCAAACCAAACCATTTCATTGAATTCATCAAGTACAAGAATATGAATGGTAAGGAGAAGCAGATGGTGTATATTTCGCTGGCGTTACTTTCCAACAGGTCGCCGGTTGGCGCTGTCTACTAATCCGTCCACTGAATGATTTTCAGTTGTTGCTTTTGCTTCGTTGCTCTCTGGTTCCGTTCGTTACTCGCACACTGCTGTGGCTTTCACGCGCTCTTCTTTGCTGCTCCGCTGCTTGATCCGTTCGTTATGCCGTTCGATTTGTGAATGAGCTGGGAGCAGAACAACCAGTGGTTTTATTTGCTCGAACTCCGTTCACCGATGGCGAGTGGTGGGGTTCTCGCTTGGTTGTTTCATCACACCGTTCGCTACTCGCACGCGATTGGTTATTGCTTTCGCGCTATTTTCGTTGATGGTGTGATTCTTCGCTGAGAAAAAAAACTGCAACTCTTTTGATTTTTCATGCAAAATAACCAACTTTGATAAACCATATCTCAGTTATTTATGAACCGATTTGAATGAAATTTTCACAGAATATCAGACATAACTTAAATTTTAACATATATTTTTGAGTGATTTTTCCAATCACACGTTAAAAAGCAGTAATGGTTTGACTAAAGTGAATTTTTTGACGATTTTTTTATAATTGACATAACTAAACAGCAAAGTTGTAGATTTTGACGAGATGAATAAGTTTGCTGAATACAGTTTTTGTGTAAGGCTATCAGAATTTAAGATAACAAGTTTTGAATTTTTCGTCGAAAATTACAGTTTAGTCAAACCGTTATTACTTAAAAACTTGTAATTGGAAAAAAATATTCAAAAATATATGTTAAAACTCAAGTTACATCTGATGTTCTGTGAATGTTTCATTCGACAATATTTCCATAAATAACTGAGATCTAACTTACCAAAGTTGGTCATTTTGTATGGAAAATCGAAAAAGTTGCAAATGCATGTGAATAAGTTGGGGCCTTCCTTAGCCGAGTGGTTAGAGTCCGCGGCTACAAAGCAAAGCCATGCTGAAGGTGTCTGGGTTCGATTCCCGGTCGGTCCAGGATCTTTTCGTAATGGAAATTTTCTTGGATTCCCTGGGCATAGAGTATAATCGTACCTGCCACACGATATACGATTGCAAAAATGGAAACTTTGGCAAAGAAAGCTCTCAGTTTATAACTGTGGAAGTATCATAAGAACACTAAGCTGAGAAGCAGGCTCTGTCCCAGTGAGGACGTTAATGCCAAGAAGAAAAAGAAGAAGAAGAATAAGAAGATGTGAATAAGTTCTCAGTTTATTCGACAAACCAGCTAAATATTTCATGGGTGCACAACAGCAACAGGGTAGCGGATCACAAGGATTTAGTTGAAATCTGGAAACGTAGCTAAATAGTGAGCGATTTCACAAACCGGATTCTGGATTAACAGCTCAGCAGGCTTCTAGCAGCGAGGTACTTCTTGCTAAGCAAGTTCGGAGGAGCTCTTGCCAGCTCGAAAGCGGAAATGGAATGAAACTGGATCCAACGAAGGCAGCATGTTTTATAACCTTGGAATAGCTGATGATGCTTCTCCCTTTTATGCTCTTCGCTTTCTGATCGACCAGTCTGGGAAATAGGTATGTGCCAATAATGAAAATTGTGGAGAATACTAAGACGTAAGAAATTGGTCGAACATGAATTGTTGGAATGATTGGCATTCCCTAAATATTCAATACAAGCTATTGATAATCAATAGTTTTCTTTATTATGACGGTAAATTTCTGATTCATGGGTGCCAAAATTATTACAATTGTTCAATGAGAATGTCTTTTCAAAAGCATTCTAAATATGTCGCAATTTTGTTACATGGGATAATTTTCCTAATCAAAGTGTTCCCATAAAATATGGAACATAAAAGGCGCTGTTGGAAAAGCCACTCTATTTTACAATCGTTGAGCACTCACCCCGACGGCACTGCAGCAGCGTCCGCGAGTACAATCTCAAATGGTTGAGTCATAAATTATTCATGACAAATGAAATTTTGTATGAAGCCGTGTGAAATTGATTTAGGAATATTAGAAGTTATAAATAAAGACGGAAATATTTCTCTTTTAACTCTTTTCCACAAATTTGATGGCTCTGAAAAGAACCGATGGCTTTGTAAGCTTCGATGTTGTTACGGATAAATAACACTGCTCGGACCAGCAAAACTCAGGGGGCTTCTGGTATTTGCCCCTAACGGGATTGCTTCTTGACCACCAATGATGATTTCATCACGATTCGAAATTTTGAAGCGTGGGTCAACAGCTCCTCGGCCGATGAAATTTGCGGCGGCGATGACGATGGCTGGGTGAACGCAAACAAGCGGTGAACCACAAAGCGAGAATGACTCGCCCGACCGTGTTCACAGTTCGACCGCAAATTCACCTGTGGACTGCTTCCTCTTCTTCTTCTAGGCAACGGCAGCGGTGATGGCTTTATAGCTTCGGACGGCATCTTCTCTCGCTCGCTCGACAGTTTGATTTGAGCGAAGCAAGACAAACGGGGGCGTCCTTCGCTATCGATGTCTGTGCCTGAGAAGCACGCCCGGTCAGAGCAAGCCGATCTGTCGCCTGCTGAGATGCGAGCCAATCGGAGAGTGAAAAGCAAATGACGTCAAATTTTCTCTAGCCACCCCTATTTATAGATTTGCTTGAAATCAACGTTCTATTTGAAAACAGTTATTAAACTATTTGGACAGGTATGTGGGATTCAGTAAGTAAACGACATGAAGCTTTGATGTCTTATCTTTCGATTGAGGTGCTAATCAAGAAATTTCGTTAAGCCAGCGAAAAGTTATAAACGTTTAAAATATTTCATGCCAGCGTAACGCTCTCGGTTTTGAAATTCCAATTTCACTCCTGTATAGAGAAGAAAGACGTACTTCTACGTCAAAAATGTGGAAAAAAAAAACGAAAAAAATATGTGAAAAAAAAAACTTAACCGATCAGTGGACTATTTTGTACACTACTCCCCTATTTGGTCGAAAGAATCACAACACCGGGAGAGAGACAGAAGCGAAGCGAAAAACAACCTTGAACTCAACAATGTTTGTTCGGAGATGCAAAAGCAATTCAATAGATGTGGAGATACTTATCCGTTCGTTGTATAGCAGCAGAGCGTCCACGCACCGTAGGTAGCAGAAGGCGGTTCTGCTTCGATGTTGCTCTCCGTGCGGGGGGAAAAAAATCAATCACCGTTATAGCTTTTGGTGATGACTTTTTTTGCGGTGGAACGATACTAGTTAAACTAGTTCGCTTCCTTCGCAAAGCGCGATCGCCACTCAAATTGCACTAACTGAAGGTACTATTTAGAAGCACTAACTGAGCAAAAACCCACGCGGGCGGTGGGAGAAAAAGCCGAAAAATACGTTGCAAAAGTGCCGTGCGATGAGACCGGGAACCTGTCAACCGACTCAAACAAGCGCTAAGCAAGGAATGAATTGTAAGAATTGAAACCAATAAACAAACATTTTTTATTTGTTATTGGTTTATTCTTGGCTCGCAAAGACGTGGTTGTTCAAATGACTATAACTAATTCCGAACTTTAGCCCCACCAGTGCTGCAAAATTTCGTTAAAGATAATCAGCTTTAAAATTGTTATACAGTCGACTCTCCCTTACTCGTTATTGCATAACTCGATATAGAGTTAGAGATCCATTGTAAAAGTTGGTTTTCATGGCTAACTCGATGGTCACAGATACACTGGTTTTGTGTTCTGAAACTCGATACCTCCCTAACTCGATGGTCCCTTCAGTATCGAGTTATAGAGAACTAACCGCAACTAGAAATATGTAAATATTAAGGCAAAAAGAAATGTGCGTTCAATGGAACGCTTGCACACACACCCATGCATTGAATAGTTTTTCTCCATTCTCCCTCATTCATCTTTCTCTGCGATGCTTGAAGGTGTGTGTGCAAGCGTTCCATTGAACGCACATTTCTTTTTGCCTTGACACAACCGAATGTTGTGTGTTTGGCATCATAGTTGAGCCGATTCGAAGAAACCCGAACATGAGCTTTCGCTAGGCCACACGTCGGTCGTATAGAAAGCTCATCGTGTCAAGAACAAATCAAGAAACACTGAAACAATTAAGACCTTCTTTTTCTCATTGTGACATGCACGGAATGAGCATTTTATTTTAATTTACTTTAGATTTCATAATGCAGACTCTGTACACCACAATATCCATCCATCTTTGCTTGAAATTATCTTTGGGGATGATTCGTCATGTGGCAAATAAACCGAGTAATTAGACATAATTCCTGTTGAGGTTCGTGACAGCACATACAACTCTAGTAGATTAAGAAAGATTAAGAAGGATTGATGCAGCAACAACTGTGTTATGAACAAGCACGCATGCATGAGGTACAACACGCGAGTTCATCATTTCAGGTTAACTGATAGTAGCAAAAACTCTAGATGCATGAAGTTATTCAGACAGAATTTCTCTCACCAAAGGAAGATTTATGAAGAAGCACCATTAGGATTGAGTAAACGAAGATTGATACCATTATAGCTATCATCGCATTTGGATTCAATGTGATGAATAAATTAACGGAGTAGATTATCCAAGTTACAAATCTTAAACAGGAAACTGTTTTGTAATCTGTACTAATTGCAAAATCATCACCGAGTTCGCGACTCCAAGGTTCCATCCCAGTACACCCACATAACCACCATATAGGGACGACTTTCAAAGACGCTATTTGTCACGTTCTGAATAAGTCTCCGCTTCTTCTGCGGGTACTCCGTGAATCCACCATCCTTTGCATCCACCACCCTGCCAGGACGTGTAAACGAAATAAAGCGCGTCAACCACATAAACTTAATTAAATTTCATGTTCAAAAGGGTGCTTGGGAATTCAGCCATCCCCCCCCGGGCGCAGTGCCAGCGGTTCTCTTCCGACACAATTAATAAGAGCAACGGCGGTGGTACGTAAAAGCATGACTGTCCCATACGGATGTTTGAATCGACACCATTATTCGTTGCAGTACTTATGTTTCAATATATGCTTCAAATATGGATAACAGTCACCACATAAACATTCATTACCAATAACAACTGCAAAAAATAAATAATGGTCAATGAAATATATCTGCTGTGAATGAATATCCCATGCAGTACTAGAAAATTATGAACATTTGTATTCGAAGACAAACTTTAAACTTTGAGCGTTGTTTTCTCATTGTCAACTTTTTCCTCATAGGACAGTTATGCTTCTATGAGCAGAGCAGCAGCGAACAACGTGGTGATAATGCGATGCTACAGCGCGTAAAACAGATTCGTGGCCCCTATAATTTATGCCGCATATGTGTGATAACGTTCCACGAGGGTACCTTGGTTTCGGCGAGTTTTTGCATTAAAGTATGGGACCAAATATACATGTGGATGCCGTCGGAATTCGCTTTGTTCAATTTAAATTGCAACATTTATTCTTCACACATGAGACACAATTGTAATGTTGGTTCTATTTGTAAGCTCATTTGTTTTCGTACCATTTACGATTTATGTAAGACCCAGAATTGTTTACGCCTCATTTGTTTGGTGGCCTAAAACAAATCAAATTACATCCCAACAAAAGTTAGCAAAATTACAACGTGAAGGCAGAGGCAGTTCTTTATAAGTTTCCATTCCATCAATACGTGCAAATGTAAGCTGAAAGGAATGCGCTAAAGCTGTGAAGAGCTACCATTTTTCTAGAAGGCAATCTTTCTGGGCATCTGATTGTTCGATTTACTTGCCACACAAGGCGCAAGTTTTCAGAAGTAGGACCAGAATCTTTCTGTGGAATATCTAAATGTGTAACACAATTGGAATTAAAGCAATGGAAGGACAATATGATTCAGTTAAATTGGAAAGCTATAAAAAAAATAAGGCAATCAAAACTCTTCATAACCCCAAACACATAAATAACGGAAAAAATCTTGAATTTAAATTTTAAAAATCACTAATGGTGGTAAGCTCCATCGAAGTTAATACGCCAATCGCGTATTTTCCTCGATTTTACTATTTTACTATAGTTAAATCGAGGATAATACGCGATTGGCGTATTAACTTCGATGGAGCTTACCACCATAAGTGTAACGGCGAACAACCCTAGCCTTGGCCAGACTCCCATGTTGTGCTTTCTGTACCTGACTTCCCTCCCGTTATGTCAGTTTGACAGTTCGAGAAACAGCGATTGAGCTGAGTCATAAGCAGAGAAGAAGAAATTGAATGATCTGGATTTATAATTCTTTATAATATTGAAGTTTAAGCCATCGAATTCAACTTCGATGGCTTAAGAGTTGTGTTTGATCTTCCGACCTTGACGCTTGCTTCTGCGAGGCTGGCGATGAGGGCAAGATCAAACATGTCGCGCGTCGGTCGAGATAAGTGAAAAGTGACGTGATCGGTTAGTTGTGTTTGATCTTCTGACCTTGATGCTTGCTCCTGCGGGGGCGGGTGATGGGGGCAACATCAAATATGTCGCGCATCGGTCGTATAATGAAATGACGAAGCGCCGCGGATCATTAGTAGGGTTTGATCTATTGATCGCGTTGCTTGCTTTTGCGTGGGCGAGTGATGAACACTTGTTGATTATCGAATTATATCGCGAATCCGATTAGGCGTGATTATATCATGGATCGCATCACCAACCACTGGTGACTCCCAGATCTTTACCTTATCCCACTAACCCAATATCCTTTCCATGACAACTGTGGAGATGCAGAGGTATACTCGGTCTCTAGAAGCAACGGTTGTCTAACTAACATTCCTTCCCTTCCCCGACCGTATGGACGTGGCCGGCGCCGTTATTGATTTTTAAATTTTGAGCTCTCGATTTGTGCACATTGAAGAATGGTAAGCTAATCCCAAGCCCCATTCATTAATTCCCTGTGCAACTTCGATTGTTCTGGTCAATCACGGAGTAGCAACTACGAATTGTACGGTCATCTATGCTCATGCTCATGCTCGAATTCAACTTCGATGGCTTAAACTGCGCAATATTAGTAATTGAGGCAGATAGAGAGCCTTTCCCGTTGTAGAACTAGAAAACAAAATTATGACTACTTATTAAAATTGACAATGTTTACATTTACACAGCATCTATTAATTCAAACTAAGCTAACGGCTTACAAATTAAAGATAAAGCAAACCTACAAAAGTGAGTAAATGTGATTAATAGTTCATAGTTATAATTGTTAAAAATGACATGAAATTATAGCCCACAGCAAGAAGATTAACCCTTAAAGTAAATGCAGGAGAGGAATCCGAGAGGAATCCGAGAGGAATCCGTGAATGAGCAAAAACTGAAAATTTGTAAGTAATCTATAATATATGTATATGAATGCATATGTAATCTAACAACAAAATATATTCCAGCGAAAGTTGCCTTGATACTACAGTTATGTGGTCTCGCTACTAAAAAGTTCAGTCCGAACACTAAGAATATTTATTGGGCTACTTACGGGACACTGCCCGGCAAGATATCATTTGAAAAAGATAAGTCGAAGTCATAATGATGTCTGTCGGTTTTGTGGCTATGAAAAAGAGACCTCTCTACATCTGCTTTGTGACTGTCCAGCATTATTTGCAAGTAGATAAAAATATTTCAACAAGGGCATTCTAAATCCTTTTGAAATTTGGTTACAGAACCCTAGTGTAGTAGTTGAATTTATTTTAAAGGTCCTTCCGGATTGGGATACCTCGCATCATCAGATAATGGCAGTTATCCTGAATGCTAACTCTCCGTACTGAGCACGTTGCGATAGTAAACAGGGGTATACCACAATAGATCAACTAATAGTCGCAGTGGTTCAAATCCCAACGAAAAAAAAGTTTTTTTTATTACTTATGAAATTTACAGCTATCATTTTGAACACATATGCATTCTTTATATGGAAGTGAGCTCCCACAAGAAACCGTGTAAATTAGTGACGTAGTTATTTTTGTTTACGTTTTATTCTTTTTACTAATACTAATAATCTTTTCTTCCACACCTTAGTATATGTTCGCATTGCTATCTGAGTAGGTGTGCGCGCTGTAAGGAATTCCAGAAAGCGGAACAAAACCAACAGACTCATTGAGGTGTTTATATTTACTTGAAGTCTAAATTAAACTAATTAAATTTGCAAAGTAAGTGAACATATTGGTGATCATATATTTTGTAATTGACAGCATAAGAACTAACGTTAGTTATCGCATTCCGGTCTATTTCATCTAATTTGACTTTTCTGAAATAGTGGCATATAAAAGGTAACGAAAATTAATTGAATCTGTGCTGTTTTGTAGGATAAACAAAAATCATATCTATAGCAGAACTAAATCTTAGTTAGTAAGCATAAGTTCCAGTTTTTCGTAAGCAGTTCAGATCATCAAGCAAGGTAACCCGGTTTACTTTTATTTCCCTAAATATATACATATAAATAATTCATGAATGCAACCTAAATAGATTTCCAAAACTACCGCATGAATACCAATTTCCGGACTTAACGAACTAGGCGGGAACACTAAACGTGAGTAAACAAACATTGAACTATTTATATACAAATTAAAACTGAAACAGGAATACTTATGAATCTAATGTGAACTTCACATGAAAAATTTAACGTATAAGCCAATATAAGTATTTTCAAACAATAGGAAATCTACTTTCTGGAGAGTCGTTTAAGTTTGCGGAAATATGATTGCTGTTTGGGAACAATTGCAGTAATAAAGAAAACGTAGGCTGCTTAAAAATATGGTTAATTATGTGATTGGTAAGTATTATGAGCAGGGCAGGCAATCGTCAGATTCGTCACAGTGCGATAACGAAATAAAAAAAGACATCGTCATCCAGTATAATAACTCTGGCAGGTCGTCGTCTCGTCATTGACGAAAGAATGCACGACGAACGTCAATCCAAAATCATCAACGAACAACTTTGTCTTCATTCCGATCGCTCTCCTTTCTCAAACGAAGGAGGCGTTTATTGTATATTCGCTTGCTATGCACAAAACGGCGAATGCCATCCCAGAATTGCTTGTATTGGCGATTTAACCCGTACTCCTCAAGCTTCAACAATAGCTCTGATGGTAAGCGCGTGACGTTGACGATTCAGGGATCGTTTGTTTAATTCCGGACACGTTTTGTTTTTTGTTTTTGTTTTATTTTTTTAAAAAAGGCTCATAATCTATCGACGCCACGGTTCATAATTTTAGTCGGCTCAGAGAATAGAAATAATAAACCATAGAAGAATAATGTCGCTGGTGTTCCCTTTGTTCTCGCTCAGAAACATGTTGGGTACATAAGTGTCAAACTTCATACATTTTCGTGTTGATATTTATAGCCCCGCCTATCTCCGCCAGCAAGAGATGTTCCTACTGCGACGCCAGCGACATTCTTCTTCTATGGTTTATTACTTCTATTGCTCAGAGCTCCCGAACGAAGCTTCGACCATAACGAAGGAGGCTTATTTATTCGTCATGACGCCGAGCCTTTGTGGCGGACCACTGCAGCAAATCGTCATCCAACGCTGGTTGAGTGACGATGAAGATTATATTTTTAGTTTCGTCGACGACTTTTTCCATTTGACGGTGACGATTGTCTACCCTGATTATGAGGTAGATTAACAAGTTGAATTTCATGTGCTCCACTTGCCCCACAGAGTAGGGTTACTGCAAGTTTAAGTTGATTTATAAGACTTTCTTCCAAAAGTTTCAATGTCTCTAAAAGATACCTTTCCGTTCGTGCACCCATCACCAATATGCTATCACGATATGGGCCTTCTTTAGCTGAGTGGTTAGAGTCCGCGGCTACAAAGCAAAGCCATGCTGAAGGTGTCTGGGTTCGAATCTCGGTCGGCCCAGGATCTTTTCGTAATGGAAATTTCCTTGTCTTCCCTGGGCATCGACCTGCCACACGATATACTGAAGCGAAAATGACAACTTTGGCAAAGAAAGCTCTTAGTTAATAACTGTGGAAGTGCTCAAAAGAACATTAAGCTGAGAAGCAGGCTCAGTCACAGTGATGACGTTAGTGCCAAGAAGAAGAAGACAAATAATAAATATATTATATTTTGAATTGAAAATTTTCTTGGAAGATTTACTTATATGTTCCATTGTCCCAGGCTATCATAGCACATCAACCATTATACAAAATAAAAAAAAACACAGTTTTCAATCGACTGATGGATTTATTTCTCATCACTTATTTTGCACTACCAAATAAGTAAATCAAGCATCTTCGTGTATCATATTAATTGTGAAAAAGATGAGCATATCAACTCAGTAGCAAGTTTCATTGATGTGTAAAAATGGTTTACAAGAGCTATAATTCATATCAATCGTTGTACGGAATTTGACACAGGAATATGTAATTGAAGCAAAAGCTATGTAAAATTGTTATGAATCACGTATTTTTTTTCAGGATAGTTGGTTTGATATCACCGGGTTGAGAATATTTTTCTTACATACAATATATAAACACATTAATGAACGATTGGCGAAACAAATTCTCAGTTAATAAGTATCCGAAGAACTAACAAGCTGGCTTTGTCCCAATAGAGGAAGACAGAAGAAGAAGAAAGTCATGTATTCTAACCATGACAAGAAACAGTTATACGCTAGAAGTAAATAAACACTCAAATAAGCAAGCTGACTTGAATCAGAAAGCCGATCTCTCTGTGCAAATCTTGGTCGTTTGCTGACATCTCCGGTCAACGGCAGCCAAAGGTGCTGCTTTAAAACAACTTGATTTTTTGCTGACATATTAGTTGAAGTTCATTTGTTGACAACTCGGCTGTGCAGATCTTGGTAAAAAATTAAAATTAGCCGAACTCAACTGACTGTGTACTTCCACTGTACGAATAAGTATCCTATAGCTCATTAAATACACAAGATCACAAAGGACAGTTTTGTCCATTACAACATAGAACCTAATATATCTTTAATATTATGAGAATGTATTGGCTTTTTTCGGTGAATGTAAAACTTATACTCAGAGTGAAAGGGAGTAACGAAAGTAATGAAATGACAAGATAAATAGAATCGCAAGCGATCGCTTGGGCAAATTAGGGGTATACGAAATTAGACGCGAAAAGTAACGTCACTTTCGTATCAATCTCCGAAAATATGCCAACGATCGATAGAACTGTTACATACGCCGAACTATGGAGCGATGCAAGAGTTCACTAATTTGACGCTTGAGCGGTGCCGAATTCACTGGTTTCCATGGTCACATAAATAACACGGCACTCCTAAAACGTCAAATAGTGAATCCGTGCATAAGTCCATATAGTTAACAGGTCGATGCGGCAAATTTTGCCTGTCTAGTGTTAGTAGTGGCCAACACTGCAACATCTAGCCGTTCAAGACCACGACGTTAGGCAACGATTTGTCGTTTCGATTGTGTTGTTCACACATATGGCCCTCTGTCAAAACAAATTTCAACTTCTATTCATTTCTCTCGTCGCTCGCTTGCGATTCTGTCCATCTTGTCATTTCATTACTTTCGTTACTCCCTTTCACTCTGAGTATAGGTATTGCATTCACCGAAAAAAGCCAATAAATTTTCATAATATTAAAGTCATGCGGTGATTAAACCTTATAAATGTATATATCTTTCTTCTATCAACTTTCTTTTGAAATTTAGGCAACCATTGAGCTTGAAAGAAAAAAAAACTGCCTTTTACCATGATAACATATAAAAATAGTGTACTTTATGGAACAAAAATTTAAAATAAAAAAATATGTTCGGGATCCCTCGGTTGATTTTTTTGGGGAACACGTCAAATGAAAGCTAAAAACCTATATTTTCGAATGGTGAAAGATTTAGCGATGCCTATTTTTTGTGATAATATTGTTCTACCAGACACGCCGTGCGTCTACTTGAAGGTTTCAAATAAAGAGCTTTTGGTTTATGTGGGAATATTATTAGTTGAGTTTTGGAAGCATTAGGAGAAATCTTCCATTTTTGCAAGTATGAAGAAAAAATATCCAAACTTTTTTGCAATCGACTACAGATGACACGCAGACTTCGTCCTTTGGCGGAGAGGCCTGTGTCATCCGAAAACAATGATCCCACATCCCTGGGGTAACTCCGGTAAATCAGATGTGAAAATATTGCATAATATTTGTCCCAAAATGCTGCCTTGAGGAACACCAGCTCTTACAGGAAGTCTTTCAGACATGTAGTTTTGATAACAAACCTGAAGTGTACGATTTGACTGATAACTTTGAATTATTTTAACAATGAATTTTGGAAAATTAAAGTATTTCAATTTTACAATAATGCCTTCATACCAAACACTGTCGAATGCTTCTTCTATGTCTAGAAGAGCAAGGCCAGTAGAATAACTTTCAGATTTGTTGGAAAGAACAAAATTTGTTACACGTAAAAGTTAGTGAGTGGTCGAATGCCCATGTCGGAATGCGAATTGTCGCATTACTCCTTGTATTATTTGCTCTCTTAACTTATGTTGGGGATATCTGAATCGATCTTTATCGATCCTCACCAACCATTTCCGTGTACGAGCTACTACGTTTACAGTTTGCGACAAAACGGTTCATATGGCCGCTACACAACAAAGCATCGCTCTGACGGTCGGCCGCCACATGTTTACCGTAATGTAAGTGATCAAAACGAGTTCTGCGCGTCAATTAGCCGTACTGATTGCTCCATTTAGCCCAAACTTCAGCAGCGTCATTCCACAAGAGATGCTAGTAGCAGCGGTTCGATGCAGTGCGCCAAACCAGACCGGCTGATGAGGCATGTATCTCGTAATTAAATTGAACAGGTAGCCGGACGCGCGATCTTAGGGCACAGCCGATGAGATGCCCTGTGCCTGGAATCGGTTTTACGTAAAACATACTGACGGCAGCGTGCATATGCCATGGACATCGCATCGGCCCCATCTCCGCGGCGGCGACGAGACTGGGAGAGGGTGTGACAGTTTCCAGCCGAACGGATAATAATGCTGGCGGGCAGTAATTTGAAAACCATACAATGATGATTGATTAATTGCAAATTGTTATTGAAACACCCAGAAGGAAATGGCTAAATTGAAGCGTTCGTTCACTCGTCATAATACGCGGTAATCGCTGCTTCCAGAGAGATAAGAGACATTCAATTAAGCGGTGGCCCTCGTACCGGTGTATAGGGCTATAGGGTAAGGGGCTACTTGGGCACCCCCATAATTTACTTTGGAATGGTAGTCGTCTACCAGTTAAGTCGTCTTACCCAATATTTCAGCTAGTAGTTCGTCTTCTTCAGGCTGCGAGCCTGATTTATGAAAAGGCTTATAACTATTCCTAGAAAGTCTATTTCAAAATCTTACTTTTAGACCTAATGGATAAATTTGAACTTGTTTTGGTCCAGTGAACCAACTTTGAAGTCTAAGTTGCGCTGTTAGATTGAATGAATAAATCTCAAGGGCAGTTTTGAGAACTTCGAATATCGAGAGACGCTTCCTCATAGTTTTGAATCAAAATCAAAACTTTTGATGCGATTGATTGGAACCAGACAAAAAATACATAAACAATAATATGGACTCTCGTGTTACCTTAATGTACGTTACCACCCAAGTCCTATTTAGCGGGTACCTGAAATAAAGAAATAATAAAACACGCAATTAGCACATAGGTTATTGATCATCACTAAATATAGCAATCTCATATTGAATTCAGTATTAGAAGCTTGAGGCTATTTTCGGAGCTGCCAAATTAACCAAAATGAGTTAATTCATCCGTGTCGATTCGGATGGGAGCCCGAGCAAAATCTAAAGACTAACAGCTACGAGCTGACAATCTTGCTAATAAAGTGTAAGTAGGTACATGATAATAAAATTTGATGTAAGAAACTAATCACGACTGAAACTGAAACTCACAAGTTCTACATATTGTAGTACACTAAAAACTATAAAATACATGCTGGGATAAAAATATTAATCTTAAACTGAGAACTTACATAAAATGCGGTCCAGAACTACTTTGACTCCTCCATGATTTACATTAGGATGGGGGGAGGAACTAATTTGTCGAAACTCGATAATGAGATGCACTTTCACATGCATATATGGAATATATTTAAAAATTTTGCTCGGGTGTTTCACGACCTTGAGTCGACCCTACAAAACACTTCAAAGAAACTTGTGGCGTGCTGATATTTGCAGAGTGTTATCGAAGCAGTGAAGTACCCAAGTTAACTTCTTTGCCCAGCATGAATTCAACAACAACGTAATCGCATATAATTAAGGCTTTCCCCAACGTTAAAGCATAATTTACAATCCCTTCACGCAAATCGCCACATAATGGTGGGCAATCAAAATGTGCCACCTATCGAATAAATAATCTGATTTGTGCGCAGCACGGATTTGTTGATAATCAACATCAGTTGCTGCCGGCGGAGGGCTTTTCGGTGGGACGCCGTCATCGTAGTTCGTGTATGTGCCGCAAATATTTCCGATTATTATCAGCTAACCGAGAGCCGCACCTGCAGCCACAGTCAGCTCCTGCTACTCATATTGGCCGATGCACACTGGTTCGTAACACGAAAAATGTGTGCAATGGCATCGAGAACTAAAAAACTCACATTTTTCGTGTCCTGAACCAGTGTGCAATGTCGTGCAGCGGCAGGCTACGTGTGCACCTCACGCCCCAAGAAATATAACGAACAACTGCCAAAATAAACACTTACGCTCTCGTTTGCCGGCAGGCCCATGTGAAAGTGGCAATTGTGGGCAGCTTGGAACAGAAAAGCCGCGCGTGGATTCACCGAGCTTTGCCTGCAGACGACTGGCACCAGCGGTGCTTTACCGAACAGACGAAAGAAACAAAATTATAACAGCATGTGTTCCCATGATATTTTAATATCACTGGTTGATATGACACATGTACCGTTAGTAGTTGAAATAACAGAAATTCTAATAAAAGTTGCACCGAATAAAACAAAAATATAACACAACCTATAATGATTATAACAAAATGATTACAGAATGAATCCTTGTTACAAACTAACAACATTATTGCAAATCATGTTACTGCTCTTAACTTCGGATGTTATTTACAGCAAAGTTATAAGTGCAATGTCAAAAATATAACATTTTTTCAGAAATGTGCTACAAAAACAAGAAAAAAAGGCATCTTGATAACAAAATTATATCAACATCTGTTATTTTCAACTTTCGTTGATAGAAACGTGTTATAATTTTGTTATATGATCGGGTCAGCTCATGCTTACGCTAGTACTCACATGATGCTTTAACGAAATCGCACCATAATCACACAAACACATTTCGTTCACCATCCACGCAGCTTCTATAAACCATGAAGAGGTGGATTGTATGGAATATTACCACCGTGCGTTCATCAGCATTCTAGTCAACATACTCGCATAGTTTAAGCCATCGATAACATAAATCGTGATAACCATTTGGTGCCGGCGCTTGTGTGAATGGGTCACAAATCCAGCGCTTTGGGGGAACACCATCTAATAGCTCCATGAAGATATTAGATTTGCAAATAGATTTCAATGATAAAACACAGTTAAAACATCAAATATGAGGATTCGTATCCAAATTTTGTCGTTCAACGTTTCAGGCGAGCGAACAGAACTGCCTTCGATTCTGATATTCTGCCAAGCAAACACAAACACTGGATCTAGTGAAAACTTTGACACGGTTGTCGAACTCGGCTTTTCGCATGACAACCTAGGGGTCGTCCATAAATGACGTAGCTTTTTAGGGGGCAGGGGGGGTCTTCACGAATTTGTGACGATGTGTGATGAGGGGGAGGGAGGGGTCCTAACTAGTGGACGTAGCATTTTGAATCACGTCGGTAAAATGAGAGGCGCTGAAAAAAATGGCATACAATTTTTTTATCAAACTTCTTTTTTCTTTGGTTGACTAAAGTTGGGTTCTAAAATGATGATTCAGCTTCAAAACATTCATATGACAAAATTGAAAAAAATACTAAGAAATTTTAAATTTTCTGTAGTGCAATCAAACAGATTTGTTTAATGCTTTAAATAATTATGTGAACCTTAAATGCCTATATTAATAAATTAATTTATAAATATATAAAATGAAAAATAAATAAATTAATTGCAACTCAAGGGTTTAACGACTTGGAAAGGAAGTTTTAGTTTCATTCTATTTTCTGTTACAGCTTATTTCTTTAAAAAAACATATGTTCGCTTTGGCAAATATTACAATAAAACAAGATATTCATTCCGTGAATTATGCTTTCAATGTTGCAGAAGATCTCCACCCAATCAACTCATCGATTTGTTTTGATATATTAGTGCTCTTGATGGAATAGCCTGAATAAACTTGATGGAAAAACCTGGACAACAGATTCGAGTGTTATCGAAATTGTTCTATCATTCAATTTTCTTACTAACTCGGTAATTTGAAGAAAGATTATTTTTAGTACTTAACTGTTTCGTTATAGGTTGTGTAAGTTTATTTCAATATGGGGAACTATTAAGTTGAATAACTTGTATATTAATCGCTAAGATTTTTTGATCATTCCAAATATTACAAGTGTAATCTTTTCTACATCTGGAACCTGATTGCTGAATGGATTTGAATTTTAATCTTCTTCTTCTTGGCATTAACGTCCCCACTGGGACAGAGCCTGCTTCTCAGCTTAGTGTTCTTATGAGCACTTCCACAGTTATTAACTGAGAGCTTTCTATGCCAAAGTTGCCATTTTCGCATTCGTATATCGTGTGGCAGGTACGATGCCCAGGGAAGTGAAGGAAATTTCCATTACGAAAAGATCCTGGACCGAGCGGGAATCGAACCCAGACACCTTCAGCATGGCTTTGCTTTGTAGCCGCGGACTCTAACCACTCGGCTAAGGAAGGCCCCAAATTTGAATTTGAATAATAATGACGAATATCCATTTCAAATTAAATATATTTTATCTTGATTATTTTCGTTTAAATCTGTTTCCTAACAGTCTTTTCAACACATTATAAAACCTATTGTACCCTAACTCGTTACTGTTAGCGTCATCAATCCAATCAAAGATTTTAGATTTTTTCTATATTTTCAGCTGTAAACTATTTTTTCATGGTAACAACAGCAAAACAAATACAATTTAGCCAACAACTTAAACAGAAAAAAAAGTTCATTTAAAACTGTATCCCAAATTACTTTTGAGCGCTACTGCAAATCAAACATTTATTCGTTAGATTATCCTTACGTTTCAGTCAGTAATTAATATCAAAATCTGTATTGAACTTCTGAATTCCAATTTTTTGTTTTAATCCAATTGCTAAGGAAAACAAATAAAAAAAATTGTAGGGGGGGGGGGGGGTTGCTTGATATGCTACGTATTTTCCAAGGGGGGGTTACAGCATTTGTGACGAAATACTACGAGGGGGGAGGGGGTGTAAAAAATCAGTAAAAAAATGCTACGTCATTTATGGACGGCCCCCTATAGCGCAACGTTGAACAGCAGGCACGAAACTTCATCATACTGGCCGACTTATTGAATTATTTCTGGAACGATCCAAGTTGAATTCATTGCCGAACGATGTCAAATCGCCCAAGAGTTGGAAGATAAACTCAAATATTTTCCTTTAATTTTCCGGTGAAATTCAACAATGTTAAACTATTTTGCTTAAGTCGTAAACTTTTTCGACGATTTTATCAATTCATAAGCGTATCCATGCAACATAGTGAACTCATAGAGAAGATTGGTTGCTGTCCATTATTGGTAGACTTACACTCAAATTTCGAGAGAACTCAATCGTGAGAGAGCAAAACTCACGCATGAGATTTTGATGTAAAATTATTTGCTCACGTTTATGCCGCCGAAAATGATTCAATCATAAAATACATAGGAAATCTGTCAAAACCTAATGTTTTTGTTTTTGTAAAATTAAAACAAAATCAGTTATAATAACAAAAGCTGTTACAAAATTAGTTTCGATTTAAAACGTAATTAGGGAGTCGATGCCGGTTATGGACCCTGTGCGTATTATGGACCCCCTACAGAAAAACATAAAATTAACACTCAAAGCAATCTTATTCCAATGAAAATCCACCGGGGGAACTTTGATTGCATTGTTAGTCAGCAGTTTCAGGCAAAATATTTGGTCTAAGGTGCATAAATACAGAAATTTGAACAGTTCTGTAAATGAAACCACACAAGAGTGTCCATAATAGGCATTTCCAGGTGGATCCATAATAGGCAGCGAGCCGAATTACATGGGAATTAAATGGAGGGTCCAGAATAGGAAACGTCAAATTTGTAAACAATCCTATTATGGACCCCGGGAGGGCCCATGTTAGGCATAAGGACATCAGTTTTCCAAATGAGTATTTCGCTGGCTAAATTGAATGTTTTTGTGTGTTTTAAAAGCGCACTATGAAGTAAAGACATGGATCTTGTTGAAAGGCTGCACAAAACGTATATCCATCTAAAATATCATTGCAAAAAAGCTTCGAGAATGAATCTCAGCTACTAAGGGGTCCATTACTAGCACTGAAACCCTATAACCTGAGTCCGCCCTCGAACATTTTGATCTCTCAATTTGAACACAATATTTTCCACCATAGCCAACCGTTGTTTGTTCGCTTGTCTCGCAGGAAACCATTTTCAATGTATGCTCTTAAAATACTTCACACGAAGCTTCTGCATTTTGATGCTCATAATAATAAATCCAATAAATCGACTGAATCAGATAGTTTCTGACTGTTCATTAGAAAAAAATTACAAAAATCTTGATAAAGTTATGTATAAGTAAGAGCAGGCGCGGTAAATGCGGTCCTTAGCCTCTTGCCCAGCAACTCCTATCCCTACCTCCTCGTGGTACTGGCCGGGTACTCGTACCTTAGGGAAGATCGGGTAACATACCACCGGTGGGAACTTTGGTCTATGCTGACAGGGAAGGGGGGGTTTGCTTTTGCTTTGGCTTCTGCAAAACTTGAGCGTTTGTACACCATGTTAGAAGCGGCTCATAACAGCGTCTGTTCCCCATGTCAGGGGCTGCTGATCATCGTCCGAGTGCCGGAGAAGGACTCTAAGCTAAACTGCGCGCTATGGTCCTCCGAAATCTAGGGGGTTGGTGTCAGGTCCTGCAAGCCAATCGTAAAATCACATCAGCACAGGAACGTCAACGAGAGAATAGAGTTGAGGTATGAACAAATAAATAAATAAATAAATAAATACGGTACGGAACAATCGGCAAAGGCCACAGCGACGGAAATGGACTTGCGATTGGAAACTCGATACGTGGAACTGCAAATCTCTCAACTTCATCGGAAGCACACGCATATCTCCGATGTACTGCAGATCCGTGGATTCGACATCGTAGCGCTGTAGGAGGTGTGCTGGACAGGTTCGATGGCGCGAACGTTTAGAGGTAATCAAACCATCTACCAGAGCTGCGGCAACACACGTGAGCGGAGAACAGCTTTTATAGTGATGGGTGTTATGCAAAGGCGCGTGATAGGGTGGTGACCGATCAACGAAAGAATGTGCAAGTTAAGAATCAAAGGCCGATTCTTTAACTTCAGCATAATCAACGTGCATAGCCCACACTCCGGAAGCACTGATGACCACATGGACGCATTTTACGCGCAGCTCGAACGTGAGTTCGACTGCTGCCCAAGACACGACGTCAAGATCATCATAGGAGATTTGAACGCTCATGTTGGCCAGGAGGAGAAGTTCAGACCGACGATTGGAAAGTTCTGAGCCCATCGGCTGACGAACGAGAACGGCCTACGACTGATAGATTTTGCCGCCTCCATTAACATGGCCATTCGTAGCACCTATTTCCAGCACAGCATCCCGTATCGGTACATCTGGAGATCACGTCCATTCCGGGACAAAAAGCGCCGCCTGGAAGCGGTGGAATGCCAAGAGATGGAGTTGCGCTACCGTTCGCAAAAAAAAACCTGGAAATTCTATCAGAAGCTTAATACATCCCACAAAGGCTTCGTGCCGCGAGCTGAGATGTGCCGGGATAAGGATGGGAGCATGTTGACGGACGGACGCGAGGTAATCGAATGGTGGAAGTAGCACTACGATAAACAACTGAATGGCACAGATAACACAGGCATAGAAGGTCAGGACAGCGAAAGCAATGGCTACGTCAGCACAGCGGACAGTGGAAACCAACCAGCTCCCACGATTGGGGAAGTTAAGGATGCCATTCAACAGCTCAAGAACAACAAAGCCACTGGCAAGGATGGTATCGGAGCCGAACTCATCAAGATGGGCTCGGACAGGTTGGCCGCTTGTCTGCATCGGCTGATAGTCAGAATCTGGGAACCGGAACAGCTACCGAAGGAGTGGAAGCAAGGCGTTATATGCCCTATCTACAAATAGGGCGACAAACTGGAGTGTGAAAATTATCGTTATCCTAGATTCTCTTCCGTCGTCTATCACCTATAGCAAACGAGTTCGTGGGAAGTTATCAAGCAGGTTTCATCGACGGCCGCTCGACAACGGACCAGATCTTTTCCGTGCGGCAAATCCTCCAGAAATGCCGTGAGTACCAGATCCCTACGAACCAACTGTTCATAGATTTCAAGGCGGCATACGACAGTATCGACCGTGTAGAGCTATGGAAGATCATGGATGAGAAAAGTTTTCCCGGGAAGCTCACAAGATTGATAAGAGCAACGATGAACGGTGTGCAAAGATCTCGGGCGAACACTCCAGTTCGTTCGAGTCTCGGCGGGGACTACGACAGGGCGATGGGCTTTCGTGCCTGTTGTTCAATATTGCGCTTGAAGGTGTCATACCCATTGAATTCTATAGAAATTTAAACTCAAACCTCGCAGGGTATAATATTTTACTATGAAGAACATTGCCGAAGACCGGGAAGCAAAATAATTTACAGCTAAAATCAAAGCCAATGCAATGAATTATGCCGATCTGATTAAATTTATTCCGCACAAACCCTTCTAGACATATATATCTCTGAAAGTTTAGAAAAGAAATATAAATTTTAATATTATTGGCACCAAACCGAATAGCGATATTTTGACTAGAAACACTTGTTTTAGATTTGGTTGTGTGCTGTTCTCTTATATTGTGTATGAAGCGCACTGTTTCTGATAAAGAAAATATTAAAGAAGACTCGAGGAACCACTTTTTAAGTAAAATATGTGTTTGGTTTTCTTTTGGATACATAATAACTAACATGGAAACATAAATTTTAGTTTTTAGTTTTAGCCAAATAAATTTACTATGATGATGCGTTAATGCTGTGAGTTTCTAGAATGTACACCCGTCCAGCGAATGCAACATTTTTCTGTACCTTACACTCTTTCATAAAATCTATACCAGGAGTTCTCAACCGGTGGTTCGCGGACTCCTAGGGGGCCGTGAAGAGTTCTCAGGAGGTCCGCGAAGCCATAGAGAGCAAAGGTCGCTTCTCTTGATTGATGAATAAATGTGAGGAATCTTTAATCTAACCTGGTTTATAACAGAACATTATAACCGAGTTGCAAATATTTGATCTGTGAAGTATTTTTAAATTGAAATCTATTTTGCTTCTTTCAACTGTGAAAATACTGAGAAGTACCTTGAATGTGTTCCTGTCAGTTAAGGATTGCAAGTCAGCTTGAATTACTCAACATCCATTCAAATTCTATCCAGTGGTATCATGACAACTAAAAACAATAATAGTTTCTGCAAGAATGCATAGACAATTTCTGGAATATTTGCGGCTTAATCCTTGGTAGTTTTTACCAGCTTACTGACGAGCACCACGGTTTTCGGAGATTGCCAGACGATTTTTTTTTGATAATTCTCTCAACGGCAGATAGTTGATTATAAAGAAACCCATAAAATCTGCAATTAACTCCTGGGAATATTTTTGACGATTTGTTGGCGGAATTCGGAATGCATGTAAAATATTTTATTCTTTTCGCTCCTGATTCACTTCGACAGGGCGTTTTAGAACTACTGAGCTCATATTTGGTCGCAATATGCGTTGTTTTCAAGCGCTTCTTATTGCCAAGTTTCAGACAATTCGGCCGAGGAAATTCCACCTGTCAATGTGTTGTTCCTACTTGCCCTGCATGGATTGTTAAATTATGCCAAAATCCTCTATGGAAGTTCCTTATCGTATTATTGCAAAAATAGGGAACCAGACCCCATTCTTGGCACTTTTGATTCACTTCGGCAGTAGGGTTTTTTTTAAAGCTCATATCTTGTCACAATATGCGTCGCACTGAAGCGCTTCTTATTGCAAAGTTTCAGACAATTCGGCCGAGAAAAAACCCCCGTGCCAAGGTGAATCATGGAAGTGCCCAAATGGTTCTGCACCCTACTTGGTAAGTTCTTGACTCAACCCTCCTCCAAAGGATCACAGCAGGATTATTGCATTGACGAGTTGTGGATAACATACATAATTTGTAGGAGTGCCTGCCAAGTACAACAGATAACACTTCAATAGTCGCTTTGTGTATTTTGTACAACACAGTTGAGAAAGCCTCGTTTTTCATTCTCAGCAACAGCGTGGTGCTTTTTTTTCTTTCTTTTTTCGATTATTAACCGCCTGACGACTAAAAGAGTAAATTATTTTGAGAAATTTGGTATTTCCATAAACATTGAGTTTTATGAACATCCATCTTTGGGGGGCCCAGAGATGTTTGCAAAGCTTCAAAAGGGATCAAGGCTCCGAAAAGGTTGAGAACCACTGATCTATACAATACTATCTAAACAAGACCAGTAAAAGTCAAAATAACATACTCTAATAAAACAATGCAGTGCAGTATAATATTCTTATGCTATTGTATATTTTTATTTTTATAACATTTCTAATAATTTATAAAAACTCCTAACGTTTTTGAATAACGGATCTAAATGATTTCAATTATTAAGAGAAATTTAGAACATTGATAAAATTGATGTGTGGTAGGATGTCCACTGTAAGTTCATATAATGATGAAAAAGAATTGTGTCAGTAAATGTGAAGTCGATAATGAATAATTCAGGTTCGGTATGTGTCAAATTGATCTTATGCGGATGAAATTCATCGAAATAAGAGTAACTCTATTATGGTTCTATGAACCCATATATGGGAGAGTACAAAACACAATAATCGATAGAAGATTTTTTAATGTGACGCAAGCTTTTCTTAACATTAGCCTTGGTTAGGTCTATGAGCTAACTATGAATGAAAAAATATCGGAGTTTCATGCAAGTTCGATAATATGCGTTTTCCAGTACACCGTGGCGATGCACAGTATTTCGATAGGCCGAAATCGTGAACTTAATTCAGTAGCACTCTTAAATGTGATTTTTTCTGGAATGGTGTCTTCGGACGAAAATTTTCTAAAAATATGGCGCATATATTGGCGTTAGTTCGCAACTTTGCCGTTGGCGGCGCTGCAAAATTAAAATTTCTGAAATGACTATCTTTAAATATGGTGTCTTCGGCAAAGTTGTAGATAATTTAAATGCCAACAACTTTGTTGAAGACACCTAGTCTGTATCTAGTCACATTTCCAAAATATGGAGGTATTTTACGAACGACCCCCAAAAAACAGTATATTTTGAAAATGTGAGGTTTTCGGTAGCAACTTTGTTCTACAAAATAGTGTAAACAGTCATTTTCGAACGAATCATTTTCTCGAAGGCACTAAGGTTCGAAAATCGAATTCGAATTATAGCAATTGAAGTGCAAATATCAGTCACTTTTCGGGGTCGTTTATTTTTTCAGGTGGCTAGTGCACAGTGATTTTTTTTGCCGATTTTGTGATCGTAATAGAATAGCGTCTAAACCGTTAGTTTTAGCGAAAAAGTTTGTTCAGAGAAGTTTCTTGATTTGTAAAAGCGCTTCTTTTGATACTAGCGGCCAGGTGATTAAATCACCTAAAAGTGAGATAAAAAATATGTTTTTTTTTTTATCTGTTGAAGATAGACGGTCGGTGTCTTCAGCAAAGTTGTAGCACATGTTAATTCAAGACACTTTGTCGAAGACACCAAATTTCTATCTCTTATACATTACAATATATGTCATTTTTTCTTAAAATTACCCTTAAAAATCTAATTTCAGTATTTTTTTTTTTCTTACATTTTTGACATTTTTTGTGCCTTCTACAAAGTTGTTCATCTACCTAAACTACATGTTTTTGCTGAACATTGCAACTTGCTATCTTTTATGGTAAAATAGTTATTTCTGAATAATCGATTTTAATGGGGCTTTTTTGGACTAATAGCATTAGTTTGGGGTTAGTAGTGTTTGATCCTTCGACCTTGACACTTGCTCCTGCGGGAGCGGGTGATGAGGACAGGATCAAACATGTCTCGCGTCGGTAGTGAAGCGGTGGAAAAGTGATCGGTTCGTTAGTAGTGTTTGATCCTTCGACCTTGACGCTTGCTCCTGGGGGCAGGATCAAACTTGTCGCGCGTCGTTCGCTCAGAGAAATGAAAAAACGCCGCGGATCGCTAGTAGTGTTTGATCTATTGATCGCGTCGCTTGCTCTTGCGTGGGCGAGTGACGAACACTTGTTCGGCGTTTAATGCGATTATCGAATTATTTCGCGAATCCGGTTAGGCGTGATTATAACATGGATCGCATCACCAAACATTGGTGACTCCCAGATCTTTACCTTATCCCACTAACCCAATATCCTCTCCATGACAACCGTGGAGATGCAGAGGTGATCTCGGTCTCTGGTAACAACGGTAGTCACACAGCTCTCGATTTGTGCACATTGAAGAATGGTAAGCTAATCCCAAGCCCCATTCATTAATTCCCTGTGCAACTTCGATTGTTCTGGTTAATCACGGAGTAGCAACTACGAATTGTACGGTCATCTATGCTTATGCTTAATAGCATTAGTTTGGACGCAGATTGACGCACTTAGCGATTTGCGATTTTGAAAGGGCTATTTTATGACTTTCAAATGACACAAAGAACTTTTGGCCAGAAGCGGTCTATTGATTGCTATGTTTTAAACCATATGGCATCGTTCACAAATTACGTAACGCTCTATGGAGAGTTAAAAGTTGGATCAAACGTTATGACTTAAACAAAATTAAAAAAGAAAAACATTTCCATGCTAAATGCAGCATGTGTCAAATAACGCAATGAAAATGATAAAAAAGTCGTAAGACCGCAATTAAATGCATTTTTATGGTTTAACTAGTTAAAACAAAACAATCAATATCCCTTTCAAAATCACAAATCGCTAAGTGCGTCAATCTGCGTCCAAACTAATGCTATTAGTCCAAGAAAGCCCCATAAAAATGACATATCTTGTAATATATAAGAGATAGAAATTTGGTGTCTTCGACAGAATATTTTTGTATCTCACTTTTAGGTGATTCAATCACCTGGCTGCTAGTATCAAAAGATGCGCTTTTACAAATCAAGAAACTTTTCTGAACAAACTTTTTCGCTAAAACCAACGGTTTATTTTTTTTTTTCTTTATTAAGGTGAATTTTAGCACATTGACGAATGGCTAGTTCTTCACCTACCAACGGTTTAGACGCAATTCCATTTCGATCACAAAATCAGCAAAAAAAATCACTGTGTAGTGGTGGCAGATGAAACCCATTGGGATTGAAAATATATCATAAGTAGTGTTCAATGTCGATAGTGTCATGATTATTCACGAGTATCCCTTCCAGTTAACGGGATTTGTATCAGAGTCTATTTAGGCAAGTTTTGACAGCGCGTTGGATAAATATGCTTGCTCTGACTATCTTCATGAGAGTCATACACTTGTTTTCACTCTCCCCTTCACTGTCTGTCCATGGAGACACATGGTCGCACATGATCTTGATGTTACTGACAACGAAAAAATACCACTGCCAAAGACAGCTTTATTATATCTCCTCACGTGCGACATAAGTGATGTAACCACAACTTAAAATCCATGACCTCACGACCCAAAAAAACTTCCACACAGCATCCATCCTTGAAATTACTTACACCAACCAGCTGGTGGCAAGGCCACGAGGCAAAAGGTAGAACATTCTGACAAGAAATGAAAGCATTTCGCTTTTCTGCAGCACCCTTCTAGAAACACCGCGTCAGCATCAGAAGGAACGAATCGCATGGAGCCCTCCAGGAAAATCACAAAAGAAAAACATCACGCCGCCGAGTTCTTTCCCGCTGGTTGTAAGATGTTCTACAATGAAAGGAATGTTTCGCTCCGGGAATTTGCAGAATTCTTCACTTTGGTACTCATCGCCCACAAAGTCAGCTCGTTCTGCGTGATATTAATTCACAATATTTTTAATTTCCCTTGTCAGTCAAGACGTCCCGCGTTTTCTTTCATGTAAATAAGACTCAGGCCGTTCTATGGAGGTACGTTACGCTTCTGGTGGAGGATGTTCTTAGAATGTTAATTAAGACATATTAATTGAATCAACCATTACGAGTCGTAATACACGACTAAAAGGAGTTGTTTGTGTAAATCTTAATAATTTGTTATAAACGAAGCGTAGTGATTTTGTTAGGTGACGATGTATGTTAAAAGTTATTAATAATTTCGTTTGACATATGTTCCAATGTTTCAACATTGGATATTCTTTTGGAAGCATTAGGAGAAATCTTCTATTTTTGCAAGTATTCAGAAAAAATATTTTTTTTTTTCAACCCACTACAGATTACCCGCAGGCTTCGTTCTTTGGCAAAGAGGCCTGTGTCATCCGCAAACAAAGATTTTTGACATCCCTGAGGTAACTCAGGTAAGTCAGATGTGAAAACATTGTATAATATTGGTCCAAAGATGCTGACTTGAGGAACACCAGCTCTTACAGGAAGTTTTTCTGAATTGAACTTTTGGTGAAGTATGCGATTTGACAGATACCTTTGGATTATTCTTACAATGTATGTTATAAAATTGAAGTTTTTTTTTAATTTTACGATCAAGCCTTTTTGTCAAACACTGTCGAATGCTTTTTCTATGTTTAGAAAAGCAAGACCAGAAGAATAGCATTCAGATTTGTTGGAACGGATCAAATTTGTTACACGTAAAAGTTGATGAGTCCATGGCGGAATCCAAACAGTTCTATGGCAAAAATTGAATTTTCGATGATGTGGACCATCTTTCTGTTTAAATGACCTTTTCAAAAAGTTTACTAATGGAGGAAAGCAAACTGATTAGACGATAGCTAGAAGCTTATGCAGAATTTTTGTCCGGTTATAAAATTGGTACAACCTTAGCATTTTTCCATTTTTCAGGAAAATATGCCAACTGGAAACACTTGTTAAATACAGTTAACTCTCCCTTACTCGATATTGAAGGGACCATCGAGTTAGGGAGATATCGAGATACAGAACATATATTTTTCAAATTTTAATCTTTTTATTATTTTGACAAATTACATTCAAAATAGTTATTTTAACGTGAAAAACAATATAATTTTTCCACATTTACCTATGTGACACTTTTTTACCGATTTGCAAAAAATAAAAATTTTAGCATCCAGAAATTGGCAGTAAACCTTAATTTTACTATCAATTTAATCATAATAATTAAATTCATGAAATTTTTTGACGTTTGGAGGATATTTGGAACTTTTCATGCAAAAATCGAGTTAGAGAGGTAAACTTACTTGGGAAACTGAAACAGATAGCATCGAGTTAGGGAACATCGAGTTAGAGAGGTATTGACTTACAGAGGTATCAAAGCATGCTAGATTGAGGGGACCGCACATTTCATCGAGTTAGGGGAAATATCGAGATACAGAATATCGAGTAAGGGAGAGATTACTAAGAATGATAAGCTATTTTCTGTAAGTTTGATGAGGATGTAAAATATGCTATCATCGCCAAGAGCTTTCATATTTTTGAATTTTTTAATAATAGTTCTCACTTCTTCAAAATCAGACTAACAGAAATTTTCAAAAACGTTCTCTTGATTGAGAATATTTTCATAGTCCTGAGTAACTTGATTTTCAATCCTGAATTAAAATTGTGCGCGCTTTCAAACTGCATAGCAAGGCTTTGAGCTTTTTCGCAATTATAGTAAGTATTAATTTGTTTTCCTCTTTCAATGCCGGTATTGGCTTCAGTTGTTTTTTCCAAAACTTCAGATGCTTTACAAAAGGGCTTAGAGCCAGGGTTCAATTGAGAAATTTTATTTTCAAAATTTTTGTTTCTTAATTGAGAAAAACGTTTCTTGTTTTGTTTCTGTAAGTCTTGCCATATGATTTTCATAGCAGGATCGCGAGTGCGTTGAAATTGCCTTCTCCTCACGTTTTTAAGACGGATCAAGAGTTTTAGATCATCGTCTATAATCACGGATTCTAATTTTACTTCATATTTTGGAATTGCAATGCTCCTGGCTTCAACAATGGAATTTGTTAAAGTTTCAAGAGCATTGTCAATATCAAGTTTTGTTTGTAAAGAAATGTTAACATCAAGATTAGAGTCAATATATGTTTCATATATATTCCAGTCGGCTCGAAAATAATTGAGAATCGCTTCATGGGATATTTGAAATGAAACAGGCACATGATCAGAATCAAAATCAGCATGAGTAACTAATTGGCTACAGAGATCTCTAGAGTCGATTAAGACCAAGCCAATTGTAGATGGATTTCTAGAGGAGGAAAAACGCGTAGAACTATCAGGGTATTGAGACATATCCTGAAGAGCACTCATCAAATAAAATTCTGCCGTTGGAATTACTTTAAGAATTATTCCATGATCGATGTTTGGCATTAAAGTCACCTTTGACAAAAAAAAATGACTTATTGTGTGTCTATTTACGCAAGTCAGTTTGGAGCAAATCAACCTGCTGTCCAGAGCATTGAAAAGGCAAATAGGCAGCTATGAAAGTATATTTACCAAACTGTGTTTCAACAGAAACACCTAAAGTTTCAAAAACTTTAGTTTCAAATGACGAAAACAGTTGATGTTTTATACGCCTATGAATGATGATTGCAACTCCCCCACATGACCCCTTGAAGTCGATCATTACGATAAACAAAAAAGTTAGGATCTCTTTTGAGTTTAGATCCAGGTTTCAAATACGTTTCAGTAATAACTGATATATGCACGTTATTAGCTGTAAAAAATAAATAAACAGCTCGTCCTCTTTACCATTCAAAGAACGAGCATTCCAATTTAAAATATTTAAATTATTATTTGGATCCACTAGAAAAATGTAATCCAATAACAATTTGGTTTGTAAATTTCACACCTACTTGGACTGCTTCAGTCATAGTGGTGGCTTTAAACATTGCATCAATTATTAGATTCAATTGTTCAGTTAGAAAATGAATATCAGAGGCAGACATATCACTTGAAGTGGGTACATTTGATGATTTTCCATTAGAATTTTCGGTAGACGAAGAGGCGGAGTAGGAGGTACCTGTGGCGATAGGGTTTTTTTCCATTTGATTTAAAACAACCAAGCTCAAATTACCTGCTACAATGTCGGCAAATGATTTTCCGTGGGTAGATACATTCGAAATTAAAAGATTCGAACGGCTACCCAACGGATTAAAATTAGTTAGTGAATGAGCATGATTATGATCTTCCTGATGGGTATGATTCATGATCTAGCGATCGTTAACTGAAAAATGAGCATCGTTCGATACTCTACCAGGCAAATTCCGTAAACGACCGTTAGTTCTCTTGTTTTGTACTAATGGTTTACGGAACGAATTTCAGGATAATATTTTTTACAGTACGAGTCGTACATTTATAGAACGAGGCTTGTTGAGTTGGATACTTACGACGAGTGCTGTAAAAATCGAGTTCTGCAACGAAGTGCATACATTTTTTTTTGTAATTTCATAGAAAACCAATTTTTTGTAGACCACTTAAGAAATAATATCGGGCTGCATTCACCATTATTTTGCAATTTCTGCGAATTGTTTGTGTCAAAACAGTTTCGTAATGAAAAACGTTTCGTAATAGTTATTGCGCAACCGATTTCAGTTGCGTAATGGCGGTTACGACTCTGCATAATTCGGAGTGCAGGAAAGTAGGCCGTTTCATGACAGATTGGCATGATGAAAATCAGTCTTTGAAGATGAGAAATTTCAAATAAAAAATAACGTATTTATTGTGAACTTGGATTTAAAAGTTGTGCTCAGGCTTATAATTTGTCTGTAATACCTTGGTTACTATCCATTTAGTCGTTTGATATAATAAAACAAAATAACATTGATACGAATCTGTTTGAAAATGTGATTCAAATATGTCATGGTTTAAATGTATGTAGTGGAGTATACAAAATTGCATAGAATAGAAAAATAAGTAATCGACAATGGTTTGTGTTTCAAAAAATACTGTTAAAGTTTCTAAGGGATCATCGTTTTGTTGTAATTTTAATTTGAATGTTTACTTGAAACAAATTTTGTTCACTACCAGACTGGTTCCTATAGGGCCCCAGAAATACCTTCAGCAATTCAATCAGGAATTTATCCAGAAGTTCCTCCAGGGATTCCTCCAAGGATTATTTCAGGAATATTTGCAGCAATATTTCTACAGGGATTTCGCCAAGAGTTTCTGAAGGAGTTTCTGTGATCCTCCATAGATTCGTCCAGTAAAATCTTTATTAAAATTTCTTAATGAATTTCTCCAATGATTCCTCAGGGAACGTTTCCAGCGATTACTTCTGGGACTCCTCCTGATATTCCTCCCAAATTTCTTTCAGACACTCGATCAGAATCACATTACAAGATTATAAGGGCATTTAGTCGAGATTTGCACCTCAAATGCAAACAGCAATATTACCATTTTAGAGATAACTTTCCGTTCTACGGTTGAACAGAAAGCTACCGCAGCTTACACACTACTGATTTTCACAAAGCATCATCGATCGGCTGCGATGATACCTTGGAAACCACGCTGATGATGTTGTTTTTTGCTGATTTCCAAAGCTTTGGAGACTACTAGCATACTTGGATTATATGGTTTCGTTCAATGATACAATAATTCTCACGTCTGCGGTAGAACTTTGACAGCTGCGGTAGAACTTGGCGGCTACCGCAGAACGGAAAATTTTCAAAGGAACCGCAATATATGTTTTATAACAACTGGTGATACAATAAAATCATACCATTATAATCTCGTTTCTTCTATCTGGACGAGGACTCTTCTAAGCATTCCTTCAGGAATATTTCTACAAAGATTTATGCAGTTTTCAAGGCTTCCTCCAAGTTACAATACAATGATTTCTCAAGGATTACTCCAAATATTTCTCTAGTTATTTTTTCAGAATATTCTCTGGTAGTCTTCTCGAGATTCTTCTACGAATTATTCCTTAGATTTCCTCCGGGAACGTTTCAGAAATTCTCCTGGAGGAATTCATTTAGGGATTCTACAAGAAATAACTTTATGAGTTTCTGTAGGGACTTACATTAGGAATTTACTTATATAGGGAGTTATGGGAATTTTCTTGTTTCCAGGAAATTGCTACATGAAATCTTCTAAGATTTTGTTCGGGTAGTCTTTAAGGGATTCCCCTTAAAATTTCTCCAAAGACTCGTTCTGGGCCTCCAAAAACACCTCTGGGAAATTTTTTAAAAATTACTGTAGAAATTCGTACCTAAATTCACCCATGAATTCGTTCAGAGATTTCATCAAAATAAATAATAATTCTTCCAGAATTTTATTTGAGATTTTTTAGAGATTCCTCTACAAAATTTTATCCTAAAGATTTTTCTTGAAAACAAAAACCTAGGTAAGCTCCTAAAGAGATTCCTGGAGCAATCTCTGGAAAAATCTTTTTGTTAAAAAAAGACACCTACACGTAAATGCTTCTAGTGAACAATTTGTCCTTTGAAAGAAGCATCACAGCAGACAACGGACTAGCATGCAACGCCCAATTTCAAAATCGAAACACGTTTCTGAAGTAACGCTTTCTGAACTGAACCGAGAATCAAACCCGCGCTCCTTGGTCGGTGCGACTAAATGCTTTATAATTACAGAAACAAAAAAACTAGAGTAACCCATTGAAAAATCCCCGGTAAAATTTCTGGCAAAATCTCTGAAGTAATTCTTGCAGGATCCTATCGAGTGATTCCTGATGATATCTCTGGTAAAATTCATGAAAAAATCTCTGAAACATAAAATATGCGCTCTTGGCTACGCTGTTTTTTTTTTTTTTTTTCAACGGCTTTTTTATAGTAAAGACTGCGTAGACGAAAAGCATATTTCATTAAGGCGCCAGACAAAATGGCACAAAAGTCAAAACTGAACAAGCAGTTTTCTCCTTTTGAAACAACAATTTTAAGAAAATGAAAACACACAGCCTTTTTATTTAGAAAATAAAACAGCTGTGTGTTTTTATTTTCTTAGATTTATCTGATTAAAAAGAGAAAACTGCTTTTTCAGTTTTGACTTTTGTGCCATTTTCTCTTGCGCCATTTTACTTGGGCCTTAAAATATGCAGTTGATTATCTACCAGCTCATCTCTGAACAATTCCTAGAGGAAATCATTTAGATATTTTTCTGAAGCTATCCTTTATTTGGAATTTCTCCTGATGAAAAAGCTGAAGAAATCTCTGTAGGAATCGCTGTAGAGATTTTGCTAGAGAAATCCCTGGAAGAGCCTCTGGAGAAACTCCTGTAGGAATATCTGAAAGACTTCTAGAAGAATTTCAGAAGAATCCTTTGAGGTATCCCACGAAGAATCACGGTAGAGAATTTGCTGGTAGAATTTGTCTATCTCTGAAAAAAAAATAACCCTGCAGCGACTTTTCTGGAGAAATATTTGGAATAATTGTTGGAGAAATCTCAGGAGAAATTTCGGGATGATTCCATGAAAAGATTTTTTAAAAGGAAATCACTAGAGGTTTTTTTTTTGAAATTTTCCTAGAATAATCTCTGAAGAAGTTCTTAGGATAATTTCTGAATGAATTCCTGCTGGAATTCATAGGAGAATCACTGAAGGAATTTCAAGAAGAGAAGAACTCTTAAAGGAATTCTTGTAGGATTCGTTGGAGGCTCAGAAAGAGTCCTTGCAGAAATTCCTGGGGAATCCATGTAAGATTATCTAGAGAAATCATTAAAATAATTCATGTCGCGTTTTCCTTCTGGTAACTCTAGGAAAATTCCTGCAAGCAATTCTTGAGGAATTTGTTATGGAACATCTGCAGGAATTCCTAGTAAAATCCCTGGAGCGATCCGAGGAGAAATCCGGGGAGGAATCCGGGAAGAAATTTCCGGAATAATTCCTGAAAGAATCTTGAGAGGACTACTTGGGGACATCTTTGTATGTTTCCGAAGATTCCGGAGGAAATTCTGATGAAATCACTAGATAAATGTCTTGAGTAATCCCTAAAAAATGTCCTAGTTTAACTCCTGGAGAAATTCCTGGAGGAAACCTTGAAGATATGAAAACCACTTATTGAAAATTTACATACTCTAATAACCCCTCCATGAAATTAAAAAAGCCTTGTAGCATTGAAGATTCTCTGTAAGAATCCTTGATTTTCTTGAGGAATCTCTCAGGGAATACCAGAAGAAATCGTTTGAAAATTCTCTGGAGAAATTCCGAAGCATTCCTGAAACAGATCTTGGGGGATTTCTGGGAGAAATTCTTTTAAGAATCCCAGTAACAATTTTGCTGGAGGAAACACTATGTAATAAATCTTGTAGAAATTACTTGCGAAATCTCTAAAGGAATCCCTCTAAACGTTGTTTACAGGAATCCTAGGACGAATTCCTTATCGAATCCCTGGAGGTATTGCTAAGATATTCATAGAGCCCTATCGGATCTGGTCTAAAATTTATCACGGAGAAAAATCGTTCTTCCTGGTGGAATCTCTGGCGAAAGCCCTAGTGAAGAAATTTCAGTAAGGATAACGGCAGAGATTGTCCCTGAAGGAATCGTCGAAATAATTCCTGGAGAATTCTCTGGAAGAGTCTCTGGAGATATTTAGATAGGAATTCTTGAAGGCATCTCTGGAGGTTTTCCTAAAAGAACGTCTGGTGCCCTATTTGAGCAGGTATCAAAACTGCGATTGGTGTCAAAAGCTATTATTTGCTAGCAATAAAATGTCGTTTTACTTATCCAAAACGTGCATTATGACTTGTCGAACGATTCCGATCCCTTATATTACATTTCTTTATTGTAATTTGGTAATAACGGAAACGAAATTTGAGTACGATAACGTTTGAGAGGGCCTTATAGCCTTAGCGGTGAACGGGCAGCTTTTAAGCAAGATCAAACTGAGGGGCATGGGTTCGAATCCCACCGGTAGAGGATCTTTCCGGGTTGAACGTTTTCTCGACTTCCCAGGCATAGACATAGTGTATCATTGTGCTTGCCAAACGTACACCGGCAAAAATAGTCAAATGGCAAACTGCCCATAACTGCAAAACAGTCACATTCGACATTTTTGACAAATTGGAGTTAATACCATGGAGAGTCAACAAATGACAAATACTTTCGATCAACTTAGTCATCAATCAATCAGTAAGTTGATCGAAAGTATTTGTCATTTAACGACTCTCCAGGGTATTAACTTCAATTTGTCAAAAATGTCGAATGTGACTGTTTTGCAGTTATGGGCAGCAAACCTCTCCGTGAATAACTGAGCTGAGAAGCAGGCTCTGTTCTAGTAGGGGCATAACGCCAGGTATATGGTATGGTGTCCATTTACATCCGGATGAAAAATCATGTATTCTGAGCATACTTACAAACAATTCCAGGGTTCTATTCTAGAGTTCCATATCTTTCATATAAAGCTAAAAGAACGAAAATAGGTTTAAAAATGGATTTTTGAGAGCGTTTCAAAGCCACTGATCATTTTTGACCCTTAATGCATAATGTGTAACTTTTTTTAATGCATTAGGAAGGTTAAAGGAAGCTCAGGAAAACCGCTTGTGGAATCCATGGAGAAATCGCTGTGAGGATTACAGTAGAGATTATCTTGGATCATGTTTCTCCTTCACATAAGGCTACAGCGCGTGCAAAGTCCCCGACCAGTGAATTACAACAAAATTGTATCAACATTATATCAAGATTTGTTACAAACAATTTGTTACAAAATTTATTTCATTTTTTTCATGCACGTTGAGTTGATGAAGGACATTGTTATATAATTAAAACAAAACCAGTTATAATAAGGCTGTTTCAAATTTGTTTAAATTCAAAACATAATTATAACACAAAAATCTGAAAGAAGTTGCTTATACATGTGCGCTTTTATTCATGTAAAGAACATAACAAATTTTGTTATAATTCAATTATGGATAATGGCAAAATTAGCTATATTTGTGTTTGATTTAAAGCATAATAAGTTACATTTTTGCTTAAATTATAACATATTTCGATTAGTGTAGAGGAAATTGTGTTACATTTTTTGTTATTTTTCTACTAATCAGCCAAAATTATATTATACTATACTTTGTTAGAAAAAATGCGCTAAATGAGTAACAAAATCTGTTACAAATTTGTTGTAATCAACTGGTCAGGTAACTCTATCTCACTCTATGGTGCCTCCAATATCGAATTATGGAGAGTTGACTGTATAATAATTTTTTTCTAATTTGTGCTTAACGGAAATTATATTCTAATATGATATTTTTATGTTTGGGAGGCCCAGCGGTAAACACACAGCTTTTTAGCTAGACTAAACTGAGGAGCATGGGTTCGAATCGGTCGAGGATCTTTTCGGGTTGGAAATTTTGTCGACTTCCCAGGCATCCAGTATCATCATGCTTGCCAAACGAAATAAATAGGCAAAAATTGTCAAATGATAAACCTGTCCGTTACTAACCGTGAAAGTGTTCATAAGAACATTCATAAGCTGAGAAGCAGGCTCTGTTCCAGTAGGTTTCCATTTAAATCCGGATGAAAAATCATGTATTTTGAGCCGTCGCATGATGGAACTATATGATGGTCTGAAAATGTCCGCATCAAACCCTAGCGGAACCGGTTCCGGAATACTCCGAAAAACCGACCAAATCCAAATGTTGGCCCTCTTGGTGCTCTTGTAAATCGGAATGAAACTCTATGAAATTTGAACCGTCGTTATATACATGTGTATGAACTGCTGAATCGCAGTGGCATACGCGCAGCAACTCGAGGCTGCATTACCGGAAGAGGGTGAGCTGGACGAAGCCCCTCTTGAGGATTGCTGGAGAACAGTAAAAGCAGCCATCAACGATGCAGCTGAGAGCAACGTCGGGTACGTGGGACGGAGTCGACGGAACGATTGGTTCGACGAGGAGTGCCAGGAGGTTTTGAAGGAGAAGAATGCAGCGCGGGCGGTCATGCTGCAGCAAGGGACCCGGCAGAACGTGGAACGCAATAAACGGAAACGGCAACAGCAGACCCGCCTCTTTCGGGAGAAAAAACGCCGCCTGGAGGAGACGGAGTGCGAGGAGATGGAACAGCTGTGCCGGTCTCAGGAAACGCGTAGGTTCTATCAGAAGCTCAACGCATCCCGCAACGGCTTCGTGCCGCGAGCCGAGATGTGCAGGGATAAGGATGGGAGCATTCTGACGGACGAGCGTGAGGTGATCGAAAGGTGGAAGCAGCACTTCGACGAGCACCTGAATGGTGCTGAGAGCACAGGCAATGAAGGACGGGACAACGGAGGAAATGCCTTCGTCAGTACTGCGAAAGATGGAAACCAACCAGCCCCCACTTTGAGGAAGGTTAAGGATGCCATTCACCAGCTCAAGAACAATAAAGCTGCTGGTAAGGATGGTATCGGAGCTGAACTCATAAAGATGGGTCCGGAAAGGTTGGCCATTTGTCTGCACCGGCTGATAGGCACAATCTGGGAAACAGATCAGCTACCGGAGGAGTGGAAGGAAGGGGTATTCTGCCCCATCTACAAGAAAGGCGACAGATTGTGAGAACTTTCGAGCGATCACCATTCTAAATGCGGCCTACAAAGTATTATCCCAGATCATCTTCCGTCGTCTGTCACCCGTAGTAAACGAGTTCGTGGGAAGTTATCAAGCCGGCTTCGTTGACGGCCGATCGACAACGGACCAGATCTTTACTGTAAGGCAAATCCTCCAAAAATGTCGTGAATACCAGGTCCCAACGCATCACCTTTTCATCGATTTCAAGGCGGCATACGACAGTATCGACCGCGTAGAGCTATGGAAAATCATGGACGAGAACAGCTTTCCCGGGAAGCTCACGAGACTGATAAGAGCGACGATGGAAGGTGTGCAAAATTGTGTGAAGGTTTCAGGCGAACACTCCAGTTCGTTTGGATCCCACCGGGGGGCTACGACAAGGTGATGGACTTTCGTGCCTGTTGTTCAATATTGCGCTAGAAGGTGTTATGCGGAGAGCCGGGCTTAACAGCCGTGGTACGATTTTTACGAGATCCAGTCAATTTGTTTGCTTCGCGGATGATATGGACATCGTCGGCCGAACATTTGAAAAGGTGGCAGACCTGTACACCCGCCTAAAACGCGAGGCAGCAAAAGTTGGACTGGTGGTGAATGCGGCCAAGACAAAGTACATGCTAGCTGGAGGGGCCGAGCGCGACAGGGCTCGCCTAGGTAGCAGTGTTACGATAGACGGGGATACGTTCGAGGTGGTCGACGAGTTCGTCTACCTTGGATCCTTGCTGACGGCTGACAATAACGTTAGCCGTGAAATACGGAGGCGCATCATCAGTGGAAGTCGGGCCTACTATGGCCTCCAGAAGAAGCTGCGGTCAAAAAAGATGCACGCCCGCACCAAATGTACCATGTACAAAACGCTCATAAGGCCGGTAGTCCTCTACGGGCATGAAACGTGGACGATGCTCGAGGAGGACCTGCAAGCACTTGGAGTCTTCGAACGTCGCACACAAGAGTAATTTGGGTAAATCATGGCCAAAATTATTTTTTACACTAAATGATCTGCTCTTGCTTTGATATTGATTAAAAAACTGTTATAACTCAATTAGGATTTATTTCGAACCGTTTCAGGACAATTATCCACATATCAATGAGTATTCGTATCGATAAAAAAATACCGTTGAAGACAAACAGTTTTTGAGTTCATGTTTGTTGAACATTCTAGCAACAGATGGAAAATAGGTTTGTACGTCATAAGTTGATGTACATCTAGCTCGCCAAGAGGGTAAGCAATCGATGAATAATTAGAATTTTAACAGTTATTGGATATTCCAGCTCAAACATTTTTTGTAAGTATGCTTAGAAATTCATTTTCAGATGTTCTTTTTCTTCTGAAAGAATACAATGCAATATTACATTTTGAATCCATGAAACCAATTTTCTTTTTAATGGAATAATATTGACTGGTATGTTATATCTGAAACGCTTTCTCCATGCCTTTTGCAAAAATTTAATTTATGGCAAATTTGTTCAAAAAATCGGATCCAAAAATTTCAAGATATCACGAACGGATTATTATGATTCTCTTTATTTTATAAATGTGAAACGCATCAACAAAACTAGGAGTTAGCCTAAGCCCATCAGCCTTAAAATTTTAAAGAAAAAGTAGACGCATACTCATTAGGGTGGTTCAAAATTTAAAAATGTTTGAGAATCCAATCTCCCATATGTTTCTTACTATCCTTACCATAAAAATAGTGTTCTGCGAAATTTTCAGCTTTCTAGGTGTTGATTTAAAGGTGGCTCAAAGACAATGTAGGTTTGTATGTAAATTACTATGGAGAAATTCTGAGATATGTTCCAAACCCGCTAGTAATGTAATGTAAGTACAAACTTATTATCCCAAAGTAAAAATTCATTCTTCGAGTCATAATAAAGAAATTTGCTGAAGAGTTTAATTCAATTCGACAAATAGCATAAAAGATATTCATGAGTTTGTTTGTTATCAGTTTGCTATATATGGGATTATAGCCCTGAAAACATGTACAAAAATCCCAAACAAAATTTGCTCAAAAGGGATTTGTTTCTTCAGCAACATCCTCCATTAAGACTTGAAGAATGAGTTTTCAATATGGGATGATACGTTCCTACTTACATTACAGTAGTAGCGCGTTTGAAACATTTCTCAAAATTTTTCCATAGTAATTTCCATACAAACCTACTTTGTCTTTGGGCCACCTTTAAATCGCCTCCGAAAAAGCTGAAAATGTCACAGAACACTATTTTTATGGTAAGGATGGTAAGGAACATATGGGAGATTGGATTTTCAAACATTTTTAAATTTTGAATCGCCCTAATACTCATAAGAATTCCTTCATAATTAGGTGAACATAATTAGGTAAAAATTTGACAGCATAAACAGGTAAAAACTTTACCGCTGGAACAGCTCCTATTCCCATGAATATTAAATCATGACATTTGTTGCTTAATTCATCCATTTTTCACACACAACTTTCAAGTTCATTGGGAATCCTTTAGATACACGTTATTTCTGAAAGTTGGGACCATAAAACTCGATGAAAAGGACTTTTAAGCGTATAATACTGTCGATTTTTTTTTTTTCAAACAATGGCGTGAATGAACGTTATTGACTATTATTGGATCGAGTGTTGTGTAGATTTGGTTTGCGTTGAAGAGTCTTTATTTCTATGAAAATAATGTAAAATGCAAGAATCATGTACGGTACGATATTCACAAACATTCAAAAACAGCATGAAAGTTTGGTAGGATGTCTAAAATACATTTCCAAACCAGATTTCATCAACAAAACTCGTACCAATGAGCTCATTTTGTTGCAATAATTCAGTATCGGTTAGACATCAGGAAACTTTTTTCAAAATTGCCTACATTGAGGCGTGTTCCGAAAAATTCTTGATGTTTTTTTTAAATTATTTCCAGAAATAGAGTTTTTTTTCAAATTTGGAATGCATATTCGTATTCAGGGAGCTGGAATTCAGTATGTAGAGTAATTTCAAAAACTCACAATAATCGCATTGACAAGTGATTAATTTCACTTCGAATCCCCCCAGTTTTTATTTTAGAGAATATTTTCAGCAATAAAACCACATTTGTTAGAAAATTTCTGTACATGAGCCGATGAGGTTTGCAATCGTACTTGTTCTTCTGTATTCAGTTGTTTGGCATTGTCAACATTAAAAAGAACAGATAAAACAAACCGGGAAAAAATATCCATTTCAACCGAAACTACGGTATTCCTGAAAACCTATTATCTATTGTGATGCTAATAACTGTGCTCATTGAACACTAAGCTGAGAAGCAGGCTCTGTCCCTCTGAGGACGTAATTCCAAGAAGAAGAAGAAGAAGAAGTTCAAAACACATGGAGTTTTAAACCATGGCACCATTGCGTCTCTTACAAAGCATTTCTGTTTATTTTAAAAATTGTCAAAATCTGATTTGGCGATGTCATGTGTAATAACTGTTATATACGTGATTTATAAAATTAACAATTTTACTTAAGTCAGTTATGCAAATAAAAGAAATATGTTTAAATTATAATTTTCTCGGACATCACATTGAACGAACGCATTGAGAACATTCACTTTAATTGATCAGGGATAGAAGGTTATTGAAAAGCGGGCAAAAATATTCGAAAAAATGATAAAAATTGATATTTTCAAAAGGCTTAAAATTTCAAGTGCGTAAATATGCGGAAGAGTTTTATACTGTAACTGATAGATAACATATGTAAGTTTCACACTGTGGTCGAAACTTTGCCGGATATTGCCGTATAAGGTAACTTTTTCAATACTGAAGTTTACGAAAAATGACTAAAAGTTTGTTGTACAAAATCGCCTTAAAAATAAACAAAAATAAATATTTTTTTTTAAATTTTATGCAGAAGCTCTTTTTGTATTCATAAACAAAAAGTTAAGTAAAAAATATATGTTTATTTTGGAAAAATTGTCACATGTAAACAATTATTCTGATTATATAATATAAACAAATGAAAAAAACATTCAAAAACCTGCTTTTTTGAACTCTTTTAACATTTTTCCAAGGTTATATGACGTCTTATCAATGTAGCCACAACATGCGGCATACTATTAGCTATGTTTAAAAAATATAGCAGGGTCAAAAATCTAAATTTTTCAAATTTGAAATTATGGCCACGAATTTGTTCTAGGTGCTCCTCTGTGCGTCGGGTGCTTAGGACGATCTTCGGCGGTGTGCAGGAGAACGGTGTGTGGCGGCGAAGGATGAACCACGAGCTCGCTCAACTCTACGGCGAACCCAGTATCCAGAAGGTGGCCAAAGCTGGAAGGATACGATGGGCAGGGCATGTGGCAAGAATGCCGGACAGCAACCCTGCAAAGATGGTATTCGCTTCGGATCCGGTTGGTACAAGAAGGCGTGGAGCGCAGCGAGGTAGGTGGGCGGATCAAGTGCGTATCGATTTGGCGAGCGTGGGGCAGAACCGAGGATGGAGAGATGCGGCCACGAACCGAGTATTGTGGCGTGAAATTGTTGATTCAGTGTTATCTGTTTAGATGTTAACTAAATAAATGAATGAATGAACTGCTGAATATGATATACGCCAGTTCTTTCTGAAACAGGTTCCAGGTTCCCTTGTGCTTTTGTGCCCAGAATGGTCATACTCACAATCAATTACCAGGGTTTAATTCTTGAGTTCTATATCTTTCATATAAAGCTAAAAGAACGAAAATCGGTTTAAAAGTCGATTTTTGAGAGCATTTCAAAGTCATGGGTCATTTTTGACCCTTAATGCATAATGTGTCACTTTTTTAGCAGCGCCGCTCCTTGAGGTCGCTGAAAGCTGCTTTTAGCACGAAAATGTTCGTTTTTAAAAGTTAGGAAAGATCAGAAAATTTCAGATTTCTATCTTTTTTCTCAAAAAAGTTACAGCTCATGTACCGTGGCGATTGGCCAAAAATGAACCCAATGAAGAAGGAAGGTTAAACAATACAATTTTGGATCTGTAGATTTAAAAATAGTATTTTGAATTTATATATCTAAATGTATTGAAGTCGATACCTAAGTAAATATGGTTAAATCTATTGATCAATGGTCTCAATTGTTTACATATTTGATGTCACGCAATGTAAATCAAACGATTCATAAATGCGGGCTTGTTTTTTTATTTCAGAACAATTTAGCATATTTCACCATAAAGACTCGATTCTGAGTCGAAACGTCGGGAAAAATCTAAAAACATCGTTTTGATTCCTCCCAAGACTGCAGTGCCGAATCCAGTAGCTATAAAATTCACATCAGTCGAACCTCTTTCTTCTTCTTTCACCATAAATTTATATCAGTCCATGAACTTTCCATTGAATAATAATTAACGTACCAATAATGATACAACGAATAATTACGTAACGTACCAATAAACTAATGAGGTTCGAATTTGTGTATCGTATAGTAAGAACGAAGATAATTTATGCCCACGAAAGTCCAGAAAATTTCCAAATTAGAAATCGTCACTCTCTACATGGTCTTGCCGGCATCAAAAATGACAAATCTTGCAGAAAAGCTCTCAGTTAATTCAGCTTTTGTTCCTCGCCATAAAAAAAAACTTTTGATTTAATGATTGTGTAAACGTATATAGGTACCAAGATCATTTGTGCCGCTCGAGATACTAAGACACTACAGACATGTTATTCAAAAAACATGATTTAATTTCAATGTTGATTTGGTATTCATTAAGTTTATCGAGGCTACACAGTACGAACGAAACCTGTAAAATTATAGCGAGTCGAATGTAACAAAAGGACTCCATCATATATGATAGATATTTATGTGCGATCTTAAAATTACATTGGTTTGAAAATGAGCTATAATTAGATCAAACTAGATGAATATGTACAAAAAAGTTCTAGACGGGATTTGATCTCGTGTCTCGAGCGATAGCTACACGCCCGAGCTCTCTCGGCTGTCTTACCACCCTAGCAAGTGGCTGACAAAAGTTGAACACGTTCTGCGTAAAATGAGTGTATCGCAGAATAGCTTCGACGGTTGGCGGTTTCATCGAGAAGTGATTGAAAGAGCAGTCAACAATGCGGAGCGTTCTCTCGGTCGCGTGATTGTTGAGCGTGGCTGGGTTTGTTTTGTGGCAGATTCATGTAAATTTCTAGCGGATTCAACTGAAATATAGTTGGAAGGTCCCTGATTGATTGACAGATGGTCATATTTGCTTCAGCTGTTGGCTAACGCTTGTAATTTTCAAATGCCTGCCACAATTTTCCGTCGATGTCCAAATTGCGTGCTGCTTAATATTCACAAATTTTTGCTGTGTATGTTAATTGCCATTACAGAGAAAAGCAACAACGATAGGATGTATGTGAAGAAAAAGGGGTTTTTAACGACTATACATGGTACATTCCGTTTACGATTAGGTTGGGCATAAACAAAACAAAAAAGGTTAAGTACACCGAGGCAAGTTGAAACGGCAGGGGTAAGATGAAATGGCAAGGTATCATAGTGAAATTTAACTACAGATTTATTAGGTTAACAGATAAAGCCAACTTTTTTGGAAGAAAAACATGTCAATATTCATTACCATCATGTTCAAAACTTCGCATTTCATCTTGCCCCACCCGTTTCAACTTATCCCATTGTACTTATCCCATTGTACCTTAAGATTATAAAACGAAGCCAAACTTTGAATTTTCAAGAGCACAAGACTGGAGAATCTGACAACAGTTCACGTTGAAAATCAATCAAACTGCTTGCCTGCTGGTGGTGACCAATGGGATAAATTTTCAACGCGGAGCGCTGTTTGATTCTCAAGTCATGTGCTCCTGAAATTTTGAGTTGTGGCTTCGTTTTATAATCACCTTAAACGGAAGTTATTACATCTGTGACATAATCTCCAAGCAAGGTAAATATTTCCAAATGTAGGCATTGAAGATTTGCGAAATAGAAATGACTATTACATTGATTACTGTAATAACATGTACATATGGTTACAACAATTTACTTCTCTGTCCTAATTAATCAATTACAAAATTGATGATTATTTGATCATGCAGTGTTATAAAAGTAATGGAGCAAAAGCTCTTCTATGTTCGAAATTCCGATGTTCGAAATTCGATTTTACAAACGTATTTTTTCGACGCACCAAGTATCTTTTGAATCCATGATATAACTTGCCCGATTTCTCCTTTCTGCCCCCACAAAAACTTCGAACCTTGTTAAAATTGCCCATTAAAACAGACAACATCCCACTTTGGTGAACCTTTGTAGACATAAACTAGAACAGCTCTTTCTGCACTGCAACATTCAGCAACTACAGTAGCTACAACGATAACGGTTCCCCGCGGGCTACACATAACCATTTAACTAACCGCAAAAGCGGTAGGGTGGGTGTACCAGTGTTCACCAACCTAAGGAAATTTGTTTAACTGATCCAAAGAGTTTTGAGTACTGTCAATATGTTATACGAAAGCTTTCAATCCATGTTTAGTATTAAAAATATTAATACTGTCCAGGAACCTTGATTTTTTTTTGTATTGAAAACTTGCTCCAATAATCGCCATATTTTTAAATTCTATTCCTATATTCTTCTACTTCTTCTTCTTCTTCTTCTTATTTTTTGCGAAGTAAAAAGTAACGAATGATCTGAAGTAACGAATATCGTAGCATCTACCCTAGCTGCTGCCAGTCGTCAGCATCTGTCAATGTAAGCTCTCGCTTGATCACGAGTGCGCTCCAATTTGGTCGTCCCTTGCCAGCTCAGCTCGTCTATATTTGATTGGCAACGAAACAAAGTGCAAATCGAGTTGGTACAAAATACCAAGAAAAGGAGGCAAAAAAAACAGAATCATAACTGAAACAGATAACCACACATTCATGACGACGGTAAGACACATGGTTACAACTCCTTTGTGGCTGTCGTTTCCATGCAAAGCGTTTTGATTTATGTGCAGCACGCTTATGGCTTCTCGGGAGGGATATTAGCTGTCTAAGCGAAATTCAGTTTAGTCATTACGGATTGATGCGAGACAAAAATGACAAAAATCAATACATATGCCTTAAAAACATTCGAATGTGCGATATTTTTCTTGTGAAATAGGTTCATGTTAATTTACGGATTGATCAATTATTTCTGAATTTGAATTTAGTGCTAGATTAATTTGTTTGATTTGTCTACAAACAAAAAATGTCAGATTTGCCTTAACTAAGCCCAGATCGATGCGCGGGTTTCGGCATAAGAATATTTGGCCGTGTGGATATTTGGTCAAAAATATATCTGCGAAATGATGAGAAGCTGCTAGAAAGTCATTCTGAAGTAAGATTCAATTTCCGTTCGATCCATGATCTTTTCGTAATGGAAATGGTCTTGATTTCCATGAGCAGAAAGTGTCATTGTATCTGCTACTCGATATACGAATCCGATAATGGCACCTTGGCTAAAGAAGCTCAATAATCTGAGAAGCAGACAGGAGAATTCTATGATTATAATAAGAAGAAAAAGAAGTAGAAGCGAATAATCAACAATCTGAAAATTTTACAATTTGTCTAAAACCTTTCTGAAAAAAATACTAAGAACCTTAATAAGGATCTAGGGAAATTTTTAGGATGTACTTCTACTTCTAAAAGATTTCTATGACAAATTTCAGTTTATACCTTTGGAATTACTTGAGACATATTCGAAAAAAATCTATTAAAGAATAACTTACGTAATCTCCGAACAAACTTCTGATTTTTTTTTTTTTTTTTTTTTTTTTGATAGATTCCTACTAGAATCTTGAACAAATGAAATCTAGAATGAAAGGTTCACTTCTGGAAGAATTTATTAAGTAATGCTATTCGATGAGAAATCCCAGAAAGAAATTTCTCTGAAAATTCTAGAACAAACATTGAAGGACTTAGCTGAGGAGTTTTTGAGGAAATTTATAAAAAAAGAGACTCGACCATCGTCTTCAGCCATGAACAGACCGTAACTTAACACTAGACAACGGACAAGCATGATCAAGTGGCACAGCCGAGAAACATTTCTGCCGAAAAGTTCAACGGCTGAAGCGGGAATCGAATCCCTCACGATGCGCATACTGCCTGACGACACCAACCACACGGCCACGAAGCTCACTTATATTTATATATGAGCTTATTGAGAAATCTTGGAGGAACAATTTTTAGACACTCAGGAATAGAAGTACAGAATGTCTGATTCCTGGAGAAATTCCCAATGAGATTCCTTGAGAAGTACATTTGGAACCGGACAGAATAAGGTGCGCTTTGGCGTGCGTTTTTTCATTTTCAAATAAAATGATCTAGTTTGGCTTTTAGTAAACTGATTGATCAAAAATTTTCACCACTATTCAGAAATTACATAAATTTGTTTTGAAACTATTTTATTGATTCGTTTATACGCTATTCATTATCATTTATTTAGTTAACATCTAAACAGATAACACTGAATCGAAAATTTCACGCCACTATATTCGGTTCGTGACCGCATCTCTCCTTCTTTGGTACTGCCCCTCGTTCGCCAAATCGATATGTAATTGATCCGCCCTCCTAGCTCGCTGCGCTCCACGCCCTCTTGTACCAACAGGATCCGGAGCGAACACCATCTTTGCAGGGATGTTGTCCGCCATTCTTGCAACATGCCCTGCCCATCGTATCCCTCCAGCTTTGGCCACCTTCTGGATACTGGGTTCGCCGTAGAGTTGGGCGAGCTCGTGGTTTATCCTTCGCCGCCACACGCCGTTCTCCTGCACAAGATCGTCCTAAGCACCCGACGTTCGAAGACTCCAAGTGCTTGCAAGTTCTCCTCGAACATCGTCCATGGTTCATGCCTGTAGAGTACTACCGGTCTTATGAGCGTTTTGAACATGATACATTTGGTACTGGTGTGAATCTTTTTTTAACACAGTTCATGTGGAGGTCATAGTAGGCCCGACTTCCACTGGTGATGCGCCTCCGTATATCACGGCTATCATTATTGTCAGTCGTCAGCAAGGATCCAAGGCAGACGAACTCGTCAACCACCTCGTCTATCGTAACGCTGCTGCCTAGGCGAGCCCTGTCGCGCTCGGCCTCACCAGCTAGCATGTACTTTGTCTTGGTCGCATTCACCATCAGTCCATCTTTTGCTGCCTCGCGTTTCAGGTGGGTGTACAGGTCTGCCACCTTTTCAAATGTTCGGCCGACAATGTCCGTATTATCCGCGAAGCAAACAAATTAACTGGATCTCGTAAAAATAGTACCCCGGCTGTTAAGCCAGGCTCTCCGCATAAAATCTTCTAGTGCAATATTGAACAACAGGCACGAAAGTCCATCACCTTGTCATAGTCCCCGGTGGGTTCCAAACGAACTGGAGTGTTCGCCTGAAACCTTCACACAAATTCGCACACCGTTCATCGTCGCTTTTATCAGTCTCGTGAGCTTACCGGGAAAGCTGTTCTCGTCCATGATTTTCCATAGCTCTACGCGATCGATACTGTTGTATGCCGTCTTTAAATAGATGAAAAAGTGATGCGTTGGGACCTGGTATGGACATTTTTGGAGGATTTGCCGTACAATAAAAATCTAGCCCGTTATCGATCGGCCGTCAACGAAGCCGTACTCTCAGCGCCATTCAGGTGTTCGTCGAAGTGCTGCTTCCAACTTTTGATCACCTCAAGCTTGTCCGTCAAGATGCTGCCATCTTTATTCCTGCACATCTCGGCTTGCGGTACTATGCCGTTGCGGGATGCGTTAAGCTTCTGATAGAATTTACGTGTTTTCTGAGACCGGCACAGCTGTTCTATCTCCTCGTACTCCGTTTCCTCCAGGCGGCGTTTTTTCTCCCGAAGGAAGCGGGTCTACTGTCCTGACGTCGATAATATCGGAGAAGTGCCATCCATCAATCAGAACGTGGTCGATTTGTGATTCTGTCTGCTGTGGTGATCTCCAGGTGTATCGGTATGGAAAGCTGAGTTGGAAGTAGGTGCTACGAATGGCTATATTCTTGGAGGCGACGGAATAAATTAGTCGTAAGTTCGTTCGCCAGCCGGTGGGCGCTGAATATTCTAATCGTCCGTCTGAACTCCTCCTCCTGGCCAACCTAAGCGTTTAAGGCCAGTAATCAAAAAAATGCACTATTTCGATCTTTGTGTAACTTTTTTTGTAAAAATTAATGAAAATATGGGTATAACTAGATTGGAGTGTATTGTTTACATGTGCGGAATTTCATAACAATCGGTTCAGTGATTATTGAGATAGCATCGAAACAAGAAGAAAATCGCCGGAGAATTTTGCGTACCGTCATTAAAAATCCGACTGCGAGCATGAGATGGATCAGAAGACAACTGAGCATCACCCGTACAACTGTCTCTCGGGTTGTAGAATCTTTTAAGGAGTCCCGGACGACCGAGCGGCGGGCTGCAAGTGGAAGAAAATCAAAGACAGCTGACCCTGTGAAGGTCCGGAAGGTATTGGATTATTTTAAACGTAATTCGAACCTTTCAATTCGCGACGCGGCTCTGAAAGGCAAGTGTTTCGCCTGGTTCGTTCAGCAAACCATGAAACGAGCTGGGCTTTGTGTATTCAAGGTCCGGAAGGAACCGAACCGGCGTGATCAACAAAACACGGCGGCAAAATTCCGCGCAAGGAAGCTGTGTCGAGAGCGGTTAACGAAACCGAAATGTGTGGTTATGGATGACGAAACCAACATCAAGGTAGGCGCAAAGCAGATACCGGGACTGGAGTTCTACGTTGCCAAATCACGGTTTGATGTTGCGAAAGACATTTTTTTTTGTTGGGGGACTGAAACTATTGCGTCCATTATTAAGAACTATTTTAGTATGTCCCAGTCTACTGTACATGTCACGCTAGCCAAACACCATTGATTAGACGATCAGCTGCTTAGCTTGACACGTTCCCAATCAGGTAGGATGTGGTTTATGAAACCAATTACCTTTCTCGGATCAGCAGACCAGATCTTACTGGGCTGTAAACAGCCGCTTTCGAGAAACTTTGATCTGCGCCTGTATAATGCACCACAACTGCAAAGCAGATGTTCCGAGGTTTCACTTTCAATATTACAAAAGCGACAAATATCATTCTGAACCTGGCCAATGTTCTTCAAATGATATTTGCTCGGACAGTGCCCAGTTACTAGGCCAGTGCTGCCGTGAATCGCAGTCAGTCCCATCTGTGAAAAGTAGGCATTAAGAAAATGGGCTGTGAAGTTTTCAAACTCGTTTTCCATGCGAATGTTTAAAAAATTTAAGAGGATTAGAAAATGTTCCAATCTTAATGAAACTTTCACAACTTGCTTATCACTATGATATCTTTTCGAGAAAAATATAAAGATGATCAAAACAAGTCACATTTTTGTGTTCTATGGTGCGAAAGTGTGTAGTGGGACTGATATGCAATTACTTTTCACTATGGGACAATTTAACTTGCTGTTTTTTTCCTAATTTTTCCGAACAAATCACATTATTTTATTAGTGCAGCTGAAAGAGCATTGGAAGAGATGTTGAAAACTGAACTCAACTCAATTTTGACGAAAATGCAGATGGGACTGACTTGCGATTCACGGCAGAGTGTATGTACAAAGAGCCCTCTTGTTGAGCTCTAAAATCTTTTTAGTTTTATTTGCGTTTGGAGTTATAAATCTTTTAGACTGGGTACACTTTTTGACATCCATCCAGTTGGTCATCACCTTTTGTTCTTCCCAGCACTTAAGTTCCATTTTTAATGCACAGTTTGGTATACCACAGAATGGTTCCGTGCCAACAAACTGTGAATTTGAGCCCCGTTTTGTAAGATCATCTGCCTTTTTATTCCCTTCAATGCCACAGTGTCCTGGAACCCAGTACAAATTTACCGAGTTTGATTCACACAACTGTCGCAACGAGAGAATACATTCCCAGACGAGTTTTGATGTACATTTATATGCACTTAATGCGTTTAGAGCTGCTTGACTATCAGAGAAAATACATATATTTGCATATTTGTATTTTCTTTTCAGACAGACATTCACACATTCAAGTATTGCAAAAATCTCAGCTTGAAACACTGTTGGCCAGTGTCCCATTGTAACTGAAATATTTACTCCGGGTCCAAAGACCCCAGCCCCTGTATTTGTTACAATTTTTGAGCCGTCAGTAAAGAATATGATTGAGCCTTCACGAACCGTGGGACCTCCGACATCCCAACTTGTACGCGTCATTTCACTTACCTTGTAGAGAAAATCATAGTTGTCCTCAGGTCTCATCCAGTCTCCGTTCATACTCATCACCGGTCCTCTTTTAAAGTGTTGCAAAATGCTCAAGTGGCCAATAAGATCACCTGGCAAAACATTTTTAGACCTCTTAAGCCTTAGAGCACTTCTTTCCGCTTCTAATTGCACATATTCGTGCAAAGGCAGCAGATTGAGAATAGCATCTAACGCTTTCGATGGAGTGCTGCGCATTGCTCCTGTTATAGCAATGCACGCAAGTCTTTGAAGCTTAGCTAGTTTCATTCCTGCAGTAGCCTCCCTGGTTTTAGGCCACCACACTAATGAAGCGTAGGTAATTTTTGGTCGTATCCACATAATCATTTTTGGCCTCAAGCCCCACTTCCTACCGACAGTTTTGGAGCATAACCATAATGCATTGATCGCTTTATTAGTCGCAGAGTCAAGATGCGCATTCCAGCTAAGCTTGGCATCTAAGATTACTCCCAAGTATTTTACCTCACTGCTAACTTGAATTTCAACTTCTCCAATCTTAAAAGATTTTAAGTTGACTTTCCTCTTTTTAGTGGTCCCATTCACGATTTTTGACGGGTTAATGCTTAGATCTTCCTTAATATACCATGATTGGGTATACTTTAGGGCCTGCTGCATTCTTTCCGATACTATGTTGTCAAACTTTCCTCTTACTACGATGACTATATCATCCGCAAAGCCTACAACCTCGAAACCTTTAGCTTCTAAGCTTCTGAGAAGGTCGTCTACAACCAAAGACCATAAAAGTGGCGAAAGTACTCCACCTTGCGGACATCCTTTCGTCGCCCTTATGGTTACAGACGAACCACCCAGTTCTGAAGTGATTTCTCTTTTTGCAAGCATAGTATGAATCCAGTCGACAATGCATGTGTTGAAATTTCGTTTTTTCGTAGCATTTGCTATTGAAGAATATGAAGTGTTGTCAAAAGCACCTTCAATGTCCAGCTTGATACGCACACTGATATTTAGACAATGGATATGTCTGCATGTAAGTTGAGTTAACGTAATCTTTCAATACTTTTTCCATAGTTTTCAACATAACTGATGACAAACTAATGGGTCTAAAAGATTTTGGTTCGTTTTATCTCGTTTCCCAGGCTTAGGTATGAATATGACTCTTACTAACCTCCATTTTGATGCTACATTCAATCTTAAACTTGCCTTGAAAATCTTCATAAGGGACGGAATCAGAACCGCTTCTCCGTTTTGAAGTAGTGCTGGAAATATTCCGTCCACACCTGCAGATTTATAAGGCTGGAAAGATCTCACTGCATTTTCCACTCTTGCAAACGTGAAGATTTTATCAGCTTTATCTGGTGTTGGATTTTCTATACTGCAGACCTCCGGTATGGTCTGCATAGAGCATCCTTGCACTCCAGTATACTGTATATCCTCGCCTGAAGCCGCTCCCGGAAAATGAGAATCCATCATCAAATCAAGTGTCTCATTACAAGTTTTAGTATACAGCCCATCTTGGCGTTTAAGGTTGCCAAGTTCAGAAGTATGGTTTTAAGCAAGAGTTTTCTGTAGTCTAGCAACAATTGATGTATTATCTATACTCTTGCACATATGAATCCAAGTTCTTCTCTTTGATTTCCTTAATTCGCTATTGTATTCAGTTAGAGCTCTTCTATACTGAGCCCAATCTGAGGTTCGTTTTGCTTTTTTAAACAATTTCCGAAATGTTTTTCTAAGGCTTTCCAATTTTGAGTTCCACCATGGTACGTCCCTACTAGAGGACGATTGCCTGATAGGACAGCTATTATTATATGCTTTTAGAATCACTTCGTTTACCTCTTGCGAAAATGATTCAAGTTGTTGTATTGTCTTAATACTAATTTCATTTGTAAAATTGTCAGATTTCAAGTGATTAGCATAATGATCCCAGTTCGTTTTTCTAGGATTACGGTATGCTGTTGGTGATAAGTCGCTTCCACAAACAATGTGTTTATGATCCGATAATAAAGTTTCATCTGAGACATGCCAATTCCGAATTTTCTCAGAAATTGCAGAGTTACACAACGTCAAATCTAAAACCTCTTCTCTGATTGCATTTAGAAATGTTGGTTTATTACCTTTGTTGCATATATCAATACCATTCGATGGTAGACACTCACCTCGACCGTTGATGTCGGTGCTTCCCCACACAGTGTGATGAGCATTGGCATCGCAGCCGATGATGAACAACTTGTTGACTTCCCGGCAGTATCGAATGAAAGATGAAATTTCAGGAGAAGGTACCTCAGGAACATCGCCCGTGAAATACGCTGAAGCCACGATGATCCCCGTCTTTCCCGTGGAGGTTGGTACCTCAACCACAACCGCCACTATGTCACGTTTGATGAATTCTGTAATAGGGTAGCATTTCATTGTATTATTAACAAGAATCGCAGTTCTCGGTGAACTCTGATTCTCGTCATAAAACAACTTACATTTTTGCATTTGAATTCCAAGAATTTTTCTTTTGTTGGACCATGGCTCTTGTAGTAGGGCCATGTCCAGTCCCTCCTTTTTGAACCTCGGGCTTAATACGGCAGAAGCGCCTTTAGCATGATGGAGGTTCACCTGCAGGAACTTAATTAGCTTCATTTTTCCCAGTTATACGCTCCTGTTTTCCTTTTGGGGGAGCGATAGGCCTATCGTGTACTTCCAGTTGGGATCTTTTGTAGTTTATCGCTTCAGTTAAGGCCTCCATTTTGGCTTCACTTGTTTCTGTTTTCGAGTCGTTGGGCGTTGTTTCCTGCTCTACATTTAGTTTCGGCTCATTCCCGTTCGTATTGCCATCGTCTTGGCTACGGCCTTGGGTTTTGACTTTCCTCAACTGCGTTTCGCCAAAACGAAAGTTAAGGACAAAGTTGCGATCAGCTAACGTTCTTAGCGATTCTTTGTCCAAGTACAACTTCCATTCTGCATGTTTGTTCGCATTTGTTCGATTAAGAATATTCCAGCCATTTGTATTAATCCCATCGTTCTGGCTCTCTATGAACCCTCTTAGCCTTTCATCACTGAAGTTCGCACTCACGGGAAAAAAATGCATGGAACAGCTCCGGGCGAGGAATATCCTTCTCATCCAAAGCAAGTAGCTCCGCATTTTCCCAGGGAGTGAGTGACCGAGTAACATCTTTAAGCCACAACGCCGTTGCTTAATCCTTGCAAGCAAGGATCAAATGCCCTTGTTTGTAACTACATTTTGTAAACTTCGGTTTCACTGTTGCGTGTCTTTGCTTTACAATTTTTAGAAGCAGAGCGTCTTGTATAGCATCGAGTTCAGCTGTCGACATTTGCCTGCTAGGGAACCTGTTCAAGATTATCCCAACTGCCACAGTGGTCCAGGAATCAGTTTTACGCGGAAAGATGCATTTTGAGCTTTAGAATGGAACATTAGACAAAAATGGTCTTCTACAAAGTTGTTCGTATTAGTTGAGCCCTTTGTTTGGTGTTATTGAAAATTAGGGTGGACCACATTTTCATTGAAATTGTGTAACTAAATTTCTTATTTGTAGAAATTATATCATACATGCTTCAGCAAAGTTATAGACCATTCAATTTCAAGCAACTTTGCCAAAAAAAGTTTTTTTGTATCTCTTAAATTGATCGATTTAGAGCTTTTTTCCTGCAGTGACATAGGGTGGTCCGAACAAAACTGGTTTTCTGGCTCTAGAGTTTTCAATTCAAATTTCTCATCAAAGTAGTCTATGAAACACTTTTAGAACTTTAAAAAATGCGTAATTTGGTAAGTGAAGAAACTCGCTATCTCCTTTCGTTTAGGAGTTATTGTTGTTTTTCTCTCAAAAACATGCCTACTTTGATTGTAAAAATCTCTGATTGGGGCATACATAAAAATATCTTTTGACGGCATTCAAAAGACAAAATAAAATTGTATATTATATCAAAAAATTACAAATGTGTTATTTTTGTAACTCTAATAAAATGCCTTGAAAAACAAAGGTTTTTAAGCAGAGAAACTTCAATAACTTTTGAACTAAAATAGATATCATCAATATTTTTGCATGAAAATTTGCGTTTTGTTAAGTTCTTAAAGTCGTTCATAGACCGCTTTGACGAGAAATCTGAAATAAGAAAGATAGGGCTCTAAAACTATTTTGAAGATTTTCATGGTATGTATTTCTTTATTATTTTACATTTTGAGCATGAAAATGAAATTTAAGACAAAAATGATCTTCTACAAAATTGTTTCTAAAAATGTAAGCTTCCATACTGTGTCATTTGAAACTAGAGTGGTCCACAATATCACACATATCATATAATCAACTTTTTTATTTGCAAAAATACTGGTATATGCTCGTAGGCAAACCGGTAGAACTTGAAATTTTGATCAACTTTGCCAAAAAAGTTTTTCTGTAGCTCAAAATTTGACCAATCTAGAGCATTTTTTCCTAATCATCGCAGGGTGGTCCAACAAAAATAAGTGTTTTAACTCTAGTTTTTTTAATATTATTTTCTCGTCAAAGTCGTCTATGAACGACTTTTAGAACTTAACAAAACGCAAATTTTCATGCAAAAAGATTGTTAATATCTATTTTAGTTCAAAAGTTATTAAAGTTTTTGTGATAAAAAATGTTTGACTTTCAAGACGTTTTATTAGAGTTACAAAAATAACACATCTGTTATTTTTTGATATAATATACAATTTTATTTTGTCTTTTGAACGCCGTCAAAAGATATTTTTTATGTTTGCCCCAATCAGAGAAATTCACAATCAAAGTAGGCATGTTTTTGGAAGAAAAACAATAATAACTCCTAAACGAAGGGAGATAGCGAGTTTCTTCACTCACCAAATTACGCATTTTTTAAAGCTCTAAAAGTGTTTCATAGACTACTTTGATGAGAAACTTGAATTGAAAACTCTAGAGCCAGAAAACCAGTTTTGTTCGGACCACCCTATGTCACCGCAGGAAAAAAGCTCTAAATCGGTCAATTTAAGAGATACAAAAAAACTTTTTTGGCAAAGTTGCTTGAAATTGAATGGTCTACAACTTTGCTGAAGCATGTATAATATAATTTCTACAAATAAGAAAGTTAGTTTAATCATTTCTATGAAAAATGTGGTCCACCCTAATTTTCAATAAAACCAAACAAAGGGCTCAACTAATACAAACAACTTTGTAGAAGACCGTTTTTGTCTAATGTTTCATTCTAAAGCTCAGAATGCATCTTTCCGCGTAAAACTGATTCCTGGACCATAGTGAACTGTAACCAGGCTCGCCACGTCCCTGAAAAGTGACCTCTTGAGTTCGAGTCAGCCTTTGAACTTCTAGGACGTTCATTAACTTCCTTAGTTCGTTCAGCTTCATTGACACTCCGGTCATTCTGCTTTCTAGACGTAGCCCGGTTATCATAGTTGGTCAAACCAGCACGTTCCTTCGGACAGAGAAAGACATAAGGAAGAAACAAAATTCTGGACAAACATTTCAAAAGGGCACATCGAAACATTGGCTTTGCAAGACGCTGTTGAGTCCAATTCAACTCGATCACGCTCACCAATACCACTATCAGGAAAAGCTAACACCAATCTTTCTGATAGTGGTGTTAGTTTGCGTGGGCGGGCTAAGAAGGGCTTAACAGCAACGTTTCTAAAAAAAGGCTCAAGACCTCTTGGGCCCTTTTCAAATGTTTGTCCAGAATTGACAAATTCGTCAAAAAGTACTTGCTCTGGCAGGCTATATGCCAATGCGGTAAACTGAGTAAACCGTACATTACAAAGGGTACCATCCAGAAGCGTCTGTTGCCCTTTCTGCGGTCTCACGGAGGCGAGACATTATTTTAGCCGGATCTGGCATCATGCCATTACGCGCGATCGACGTTGGATTGGCACAGAGACAATAACGATGTTATTGTATATCCACTTCAATGTTGGATTATCCCGGCTGTTTATGAGACTGTTCGAAACAGTCGTTGGGAATCGAGGGGAATCTCAATGCATTCCATCCAGATCAAATAATGTTGCCAATGTTGTTGAAACACATACTTATGATAACTATACATACCTTACGCGTAATAAACTATTGCCACTTATTGAATTGTTTCGATAAACCTGAATTTTGAGCATCAGAAACATTTACAACAAGCTGAATTTTGTTTAGTTAACGATACTTTTATCAACATTCCATCCAACCACCCCTCACTTTTCGAAACGTGCAGGCGGCAGCTGAGTGTCAACAACAGCTGTTTTGGAAATCTGATCCGACGCCCACTCTGCTATCCTTGTTGCTCTACTTGAAAGAGTAGCGGTGCACGTTTGAGCGCGAAAACTTTCTCGCTCGTTGTTGCTGCCAAATCTGACAGCGACTGTTTCACCGACCGTTTAAGACGACGACTGTTTCAAACGGTCGCGAACAGTTAGGAACTGAACGGTCAATATTGTACCAAAAACCGCCAACCCCCCAACCCAGACAACCAAAATATACGCATAACGAAATCACCTGGAGGCTTTGTATGTGCAAAATTTCACTCATAAGATGTCGCGAAAAGGCCTTCTACGTACAAAAGAGGAGGCGATATGCGTGCATATATTATAAGATGATCAATAACATACAATGCGAGTTTATAAATATTCAACCGAAATAGCCTGTGACCTTATGCGACTTAACTTATGATAACAAATGTTGATTTGACAGCTGCTACGGATTGATCCGACTTACTTTGTACGAGTGTACGGAACGAAACATAATGTACAAATAAACTCAGAAAAAAGTGTTTTATGCGAGGAAACTCATCAATTTGACGAGTTAATTCATGGTGTTTTGCGGGTTTGATGTAATTAGTATGAATAAACGAGTTATATCGTGAACTTTTATGCGATTTCTGGTTGTCTGGGAAATTCAACAGAAATTCGTCCAGTGAAAATGTTTTGGACTATAATGATGGCCAAAGTTCGAAAATCGTCCAAGGTGTTTAAAAACGAGCTGGAATTGAAGAAAGCATGGATGAAAGTGACCAAGAAGGTTGGCTCCACCATTGCACAGAATGTAATGAGGAGTCTTAAGGAAAAGGTGCGGGATTTCAGCGAAGGAACGGACATTGAATATAGTAATAATGCAGAAACATAATCCATATGTTTAAGTTCATTCCCTGAAATTATCAAGAAAATCGGACTCAAAATAAATTTTTGGCGAACACTTTTGTCTGGTGCATTTTTTACGAGTACAGGCCTTTAGATCTCCTATGACGATTTCAACGTCGTGGCTAGGGCAGCTGTCGTACTCTTTTACATCATCAATGTTTCCGAAGTGAGGGCTGTGCACGTTAATTATGCTGAAGTTTAGGAACCCACCTTTGTTCCTTAACTTGCACATTCTCTGGAAATGGTCCACCGGAAATCAAGGGGGTTGGTGTCAGGCCCTGCAAGCCAGCCGTAAAAAAATCAACAAGAGAATACGAATCATGACAATTGGTGAAGACAACAGTGGCAACCACCATAATCCAACTATAGGTACTATGAGATGCCTGTAGACGTCTTGCAGGACGCATCAAACACCACCCTGGCCTTAGTTGTGGGGCTTGACTTTATAACAGGGTGATGCGACAAGAAAACTCATTTTACTGCTTCGTCGCATATGGCCATGTCCCAAATATTCAGCCATAAAATCATTGTACCGCCGTTGAAGATCCTGGTTTCTTGATAGTCTCCGTTCCACTCTCAGGAGTCGTTTCTCTGAAATTTCCACCGACTATCCGGCTGTTGCACTCTCGCAAGAGCAAACGATACTATCAAAAGATCAATCAATACCGCGATCCGCGAGGCAATACCACCGTGCTTCGCGAGGGACGTGCAATACGATTGATCCTGATCACATCACCCGCCCCCGCAGGAGCAAGCGACGCGACCAAAGGATCAAACGATACTATTCCACCGTTTCACGCGAGCGACGCACACAAAACACTTTTGTAAATTTTTAGGGGATGAACTCAAACTTTTGCACGGTAGTTTAAGCAAATACAGTCAACTTTCCTTTAACCGATATTTCGTATCTTTATATCGAGTTAGAGAACCATAGTAAAAGTTGGTTTTCATGGTTTCTTCGATGGTTCGTTGGATCGCACTTGCACTGGATTAGTGTTCTGTAACTCGATACCTCCCTAACTCGATGGTCCCTTCAATATCGAGTTAAGGAGAGTTTACTGTGTTTGCATATTTTAGAATGTGTGTTCTGAATAAATGATAATTTGTTTTGTCTGGTTATGATGAGTTTATAATATCAATTAATCAGCTAAATTCTGAATTGTTGATAGAATTTCGGACAGGAATTTTGCGTGAAAAACAATGCGTTTACTGCAAAATGTATTCTTTTATTTAAATTTATTTAAATTCGTCCAAAACCATCGAAATATGAAAATAAAACCACACTTTTTTGTTTCTATTTTTCAAATGAAACCCATGCCTTTATAAGTTGTGCTCTAATGTCGAAAGCATTGATGTATTCTCTAGAAACGAAATGAAATGTAATCACAAAAAGCAATGTGCACTCTTACAACAGTCTGAAGCCGTCTGGAAGCCTTCTAATGTCTTGTTCTACGAATCCCACACACTGATCCATTACGGTGCCGTAATTCAAATTGGCTCGGATTTTCCACAGAGCTTCGCTTCGCCGCCCACGTCCTGTGTTCTTGCTCAACATTGTCATTGGATGATTGATAACATGAATCACACAAAAATAAAACATTCCACACTGGAGCAACATTTTATTGAGGGGTACAAGCATTGGCAATTATGGAAAATGTTCAGAGTAGATTCTGTCTGTTGGTTCCCATCGTCAAGTACTTAATTGGACGAAAAAAAAAATCAATCAATCCAATAACAACAACTAATTGACAGGTCAGCGCCCCGGAATGACACCCACTTGGGCCGATATTATCTTAATTGACAGCCAATCAGTTTACCTCCTTTGGTCTCCTATTTTTTATCTATGAGCCCGGGTGCAGCCTTTTAGTGACTTAAGGTACCCAGACAGATACCTTTACATTACGCATTGAAATTCACTTATCGATCCTTTCTGGGAAGGTTATCCTCCTATGGGGTGCATATTCCGAAGGGGGCTTTTGTGAGCACTCTGTCGTAGCAACTAGCATGTGCCTTTTTCCTTTCATTGAGAGTCAGAGGTTCCCAAATTGATGTTTGTTTCAAATGCGTTGCCCAAGAAGTGAAACTGTTTTTCGAGCACCGTTTATCTCTCAAAATTTTCACATATTTTGAATTCTTGCGTAGGTAGACTAAAATAGTTAGACGTTCCCGTATACAAGAGTGCAGATCACCAGTTTATAAGGCAAGGAAAACATAAGTGAAGATAATAGACCATAAAAAAGCAGGTTAAAGGATTTTCTTTTCCCAATTATTTTGTACTCCTTTGTTAAAATTATTTTTTAAATTACATTATTATATGCGTTTCTCATATCTAGGACATGTATCCTGGGTTGGGCAATATTATCATTCTAATTAAATAAAACTAAATTATGCTATCATTAACATTTTTAAATTTATGTTACCAACATATAAGAATTGATCTATCGCAGCAGTTAAGATCGAAACAAAATCTTGCTCGTACTTAAGACACGTGACTTAAGCTTATAACAGAGAACATTGTGATTATCGAAGATTCCAGCATTTTTCAGCTAATATTATTGATAATTTTATTTGACACTTGCTTCGATTATTTTTTATTCAGTGAATATAGAATCTATTATATATATAATAGGTATATTATAGATGGTTCTCCGTCATTACCCGGAAAACCATTGAGTACCATTTTCACAATGGTTTACCAGTTAACCGGAAGACCATCCACAGGATTTTTTTCTACAATGTGACTGAAAAAAATTGGAATGATCACCGATGATAATGAACCGTGGGGTTCTTCCTTCAAAATACTTAAGCATCGATTCCAAGATTTCTTTATACTTGATCATGTCGATAAGCAATGATTAATATTATCTACGTGCGGCTCAGGTGAACCCAAACTTTTGCACGATGACTTGAATTACTATTTTATTACTTTTAAATAGTTTTCAGATTTTTCCGGCATAATTTTGTGAATACTCTTAAAAAAATATTAGATTACGATTCTAATGACACATTGTTTTAAAATTTTGGTCGATCCAATGTTGAGGAAATTAGCCATGTTTTTCAGTATGTTTTTTGAAAAATGTCTCAAATTTATGTAAAAATTTAGTAAAGTTTAGCGAGATTCCTTTAGCTTCTTTTAAATCTTCCAGCAAGTCACAAAATAAAAATAAAAATTTCACTGTTGTGTGTCGCTTTCCCCGCAAGATTGGTTTGATTTTTTTGGTACCTTACTCGTGCAACCAAATTTTGATATCGTGATATTTGTTCATAATTTAGGGCCTACATATTCGTGGCGGTAAAGTACAGCTTCAAGTAAGATTCGCCTTAGGTTGGAGGAATTGTATACCGGTTGAAAATTATTTCAGGTTCGCAATTTTTCCGACTATGCAGAGCTCAGAGCACTTCGATACTTGTCACACTATAAACGAATGCAAAAATGATCAGTTTTCATAGGATCTCAGCATTAGCTGAAATGCTCCTCGAACATTAAGCTAAGGATTTTTCTCAGTTGAGTTGTAACGCTGGCGACAAGAACACCATATTTGGTTTGTTATAATTTGGAGACGTCGTTCGAGGAAGTGGCATAATGTGCCCGAAGCATAATTAAAAGATAATAATATTTGGTTTTCCGGCTACCACATTAAGAAAGCATAACAAAATTAAAACCCAATTATATTAACTGTTGATATTTATTTCATGGCTTGTTATATTCAGATCTGAGACGAGACTCGCGAAGACGGTCTTCTTTTTCTGTGATTGCTAAGTTTTTTCTTATTTCACTTTGTGCTTATACCAATCACGCACAAGTCGTTCAAACCCTTACATAAACCTCTCTGCGAAAAAAAAAATGCGTTTGCATCATACCGAATCATAAATAACCTTTTGAGTGAAATTTCATACCAGCAAACGTAGCAGACATTAGAAATAACTAATCTTGTGTTCTGATTTATCAGCAACTTTTGAAAAAACTGCTCCACCGGCTGAGGTTTTTGATAATAGTTTATTCTGAATACAATTCTTTTCCCTTTTGCAGCCATAAAAACGGCGGGCTGCATTTGACGTTTCGTGACAGCGGAATCTGGGCTGCATCTTCTTCTTCTTTTTGGCGTTACGTCCCAACTGGGACAGAGCCTGCTTCTCAGCTTAGTGTTCTTATGAGCACTTCCACAGCTATTAACTGAGAGCTTACTGTGCCAATGACCATTTTTCATGCGTATATCGTGTGGCAGGTACGAAGATACTCTATGCCCTGGGAATCGAGAAAATTTCCTTTACGAAAAGATCCTCGACCAGCGGGATTCGAACCCACGACCCTCAGCATGGTCATGCTGAATAGCTGCGCGTTTACCGCTACGGCTATCTGGGCCCCATATGATCTGGGCTGCATATGACGTTGATATTTTTCCTCTTCGCGAGTTTCTCTCAGATTCAGATAGACGTATGAAACGTGTTCTGCAAACATTTCATCATAATAACATAATTACAACAAAACAAGTTATAATTTGTTTTTAATACTTTAAACAGAAGGGCTCCTGTTATTTATAGTAACAATCGACCTAGGATGGATTTGACTCGACGTGCACCTAACATCGACTCAACTGCATTTTGATCACCGATCCGATATTTACCCAGCTTTAAAACGGGTATAAGTTAATCCAACATGGACCCATCATCTGGTAGACATTTCCGGTGGGAATCAGCCCTTTTGTTCCCTTTGTAAACTGATCGATAATGGAATATTTTTATTTAATTTCTTTATTAGTATCATTTCAAACATTACATACATTTATTTCTTATATCTAGGTGTTCTGTGTTACACAACACTATCATCCTAATTTGGTAATACAAATTTAAGATTTTATTAGCATCTTGTTAACAAAATATATCATTTCATTTGCCGTAGCAGTTCAGTTCATTTACAGGCGAGTTGATTTCACCTGCTTATAAGAGAAAAAAAACACGTTTTCAATTTACTTAACCTAACTTAACCTAAACATATAACGCATTAATCGTGGCAATAGAAGATTGTAACGATTTTTGCCTGAAAATGGAATAGACTCGATCCTGACTATATATTGAGAAACGCCAGCTCTCACAAGTAGAGTACTTGTAATTAACCTGAAGTATGGTATCCGTTTCATTATGAAGCTAAATGTTGTCGTGTTTTGCAATTTAGAGTATTGAATCTACCCTTTATCTGGAGTATAGTGAAGTGAAAGAGTAAATTTTGAAATCAAACTTATAAATTTTTAAAGTAATTCTGAAGCTCTTCCAAACTTGCGCAACATATGTTTTTCATCGGTTAACTAAACGGATTTGTTATGACAATAATTTAATATATTTACAACTTGAGCTCAAGCGTTATATAGTTTGAAATAAAAAACAATATGACATGTTCTACTCAACTGAATATGGGAATAACTGTCCCATATAGAAAAAAAAGGCATTGAGAAAACGGCGCTCAATGTTTAGAATCTATCTTCTCATATAGATTTTAATAATTTTAATGCCATTCTAAGTCTTAACCGAATGGATGGGGTAGAATGTCATTTAGTATGGAGAACGAAGAGTCAACAATTAAGTTTCTCCATGAGTTTGTTCTGTGGCATGAAAACGCTTATTTGTTAATAAAATCATCGGAAAACTTTAATATTTACGCAAAAAAGTGAAAAATGTAATGGGTAAATATTTTGTTTTACGTTCTAGAACTGATTTAATGAGGCGTGCATTTTTACTCCATAAGTGCGTATTGGACCATGTTCCCCTTCATTTCGGCATCCCATGATAATTTAGCAATACCGAACAGAAAACTCATTTCTCTTTTGCAGTTGCTATTTTGATTGAAAGTTTATATAGAGGTTGTTATGCCTTTTTTCTGGACTGCACCAACTTTACATTTTTGCACAATATTTTCTAACGAAATGAGTGAAATTTTAAATGCATATTAAAGTACAAAGGTGTAAACTCGAAAATACGTATGGAGCAGTTATGCTTATATGAGCAGCGTTGTTATTGTTTAATTTTGATAAATGCATGTTAAATAGGTTTACCATGCTGTGATGATTAAAAGTTTCAAAAAGATCACATTTGGGTGAATCAAAGTGAAAATTTTTATTGGAACATAAGAAGTTCATTTCAATACTTTCGTAACCTTTTATATGGAAAAGAATGACTGTGCATCTTAGCTAACTTATGAGCTCCATAAAGAAACACTTTCTGAGCTAGCGTCATCATGCGGTGAAAATTTTCTACTAGCTAATGCGCATTATTGCAGCCCTCTTTCTGTGGAAAATCTTTATCTAAGAATGTACGAGTTTATATTATACTCTTGCTGATATACATATAATCGCCCAATGTCTCAAAATGGTATTGTTTTCGGACCTTTTTCCATAAAAAACCCTAGAAGTACCGCATCATCCCACCTTTTTTTAAATTTATATCAAACTTCGTCTTGCCATCAAGTAGGCTGTTGAAAAATGCTATGAATCGTCCCAAACAAAATGACAGTTTCATTCACACTCGTTTTTTCAACTTTCCTGGTGAATATCCTGGGACTTTTATACACACAAACACGTCGGAACACTTGACAAAAAAAAAGCGAAGAAAGAATCATCTAGATCCGTTCACCCGTTCGTAAGCCATTTCGTGACATACAAACACCATATCATTTTTATTTATATAATAGATAACAGATAATAGATAATAGATAGATAGATTACATTTTTAGAAAATAAAACTAAAACGAAAATTTATTAAGTAAGTAAATGAAAAACCGAATACCATTGAATTTCACTACAGTTTGTATCCTTTGACAGATACGCGTATTTCGACCTTAACTGTGAGGCCGTCTTCCGTGTCGTGTACTAGACTCGACTATTCAAATTTCGTGAAATTTTAGTGATTTGAATTCGGGGTCAATATGACCCCAAGACACAGACGAGGTAAAATTTCCTAGAAAATTACTCTTCAAAAATATTTCTCAAGATAAACATTCCTCAAGGAAACATTTCAAATCAAAACAAACAAAATAGTTACAGCCCTGATCCTAAATACCATAATAACGCATATCTCGAAAGTACTTTTCTATTAATGGAAATGATATGATAAGCACCATCTCCAATAAAAATTAGGAAAGGTTCCGTTCTTACAAAACGTTTCCCATAAATTAAGAAAGGTGCAGAAGGCGTAAACGGTCCCAATCAAAGCCAATCCCACGGTCCGAGATAAGAGGAACACGCCATCCGAAAATAATTGAATACCTTTTCAAAAGTCTCTCCTCAACGCCGCCGATACCTCTCGGAAGAACCCGGTAATTGATTACCACCCACGCTCATATAATAGTTGCCTCGTTCAACCTTACTGACTTCTTCACAATGACGGGAGACCCTTTAATAGATTTGTTCCATTTTCAATCGCTCTCAGTTTCACTCCAAAGAATGGCCCAGAAACTGATAAAGGATCGAAGGAAGCAGTTATAAGGCCAACCGCATCATCGATCCGAGCGGGCAACCTTGAGCCATAAGTCGGCCTTTTAGCAGCAGTCAGTGTCACAGCGCAGCAGCAGTACAATGACATTTTCCGGTCGGCCCTTATCGGTGATGGGCGGCTGGCTGCTGCTTTATCTCCTCGGCTTCCTATCACCTCCTACGCTCCCTTACGCATGTAGGGGAAGACGGTTCGAAATGGCAACTTAGTGTTGAAAGCTTATTCTGAGATCTTCCATTTTACCCCACGATAGCATTTTGAACCACTTTCCCTTATGTGGGACGTCGGAGTAGATGGCTCTTTTCGCTTGGACAATCTGTGACAACAGGAAGTAAAGGAGCTGGCCTACGTCTAGTTTCTCGGAAGCGAACCACGGGAGACCATTCACTGCCAGCAACGCCAACGGTTAGTTAGTCAGTGTGCTTCTTTTTTCTTTCTGCCTTTGGTTTATGGTGATACTTTAAGTAGAAGGTTGTCATTGCGAAAAATGTGAAAGTACAGTTGACATGCAGTAATACATTTCAATCATTCTAAGACGAAGTTGGAAATACTGTAGCGTTTGCCCATACAACACTGAATTGACATCCAACAATCGACATATTTCATACAATCCATCTTACCATCTTTGGTTGTTTTACGATGATGCGACATTCCATAGGCGAAAATCTCAAGAAAACCTCCTAATTGCACCACAATGCGTCCGATTCGATCAACTTCAGTTCGCCGTTCAACTCCAATCAGCAGCACAGCACCCGGTGCATTCCGCCGTTCATCAATTAGCGGTCTCTCAAATCACGGTGTTTCTTAAACGCCGTTGGCTCCCCCAGCGTGAATCAATTACTTGCACGGTGACCGGTTTGTCCACTTCAAGTTTTACGGCTGGATGAAACCGATATCGCTGAACACGGCACCCAGCCGAATGCCCAAACCCGACTGCACACGCTATGTCCAAATGGGGTTATTGTGCAATTTTAATGTACCTCAAATTTTCTTCCACAAAAAGTTACTCATGATCATAACAAACAAGCTAGTGAAAACTGCAAAATATTCTTCCTTGGATTTGTTTTTTTGAGATTTCATCTTCTGATTTTTTTTTTTTTCAGTAGTTGTTCATAAGGTACTATGATCTATTGATCGCGTCGCTTGCTCTGGCGGGGGCGAGTAATGAACACTTGTTCAGCGTACAATGTGATTATCGAATAATATCGCGAATCCGCTTAGGCGTGATTGTATCATGGATCGCATCACCAACTAATGGTGACTCCCAGATCTCTACCTTATCCCACTAACCCAATATCCTTTCCATGACAACCGTGGAGATGCAGAGGTGATCTCGGTCTCTAGTAACACCGGTATAGTCACACTAACATTCCTTCCTTTCCCCGATGACCGTAAGGACGCGGCCGGCGCCGTTATTGACTATTAAATTTTGAGCTCTCGATTTGTGCACATTGAGAATGGTAAGCTAATCCCAAGCCCCATTAATTAAATCTCTGTGCAACTTCGATGGTGCCGGTCAATCACGGAGTAGCAACTACGAATTGTACGGTCATCTATGCTTATGCTTATGCTTATGCTTTCATCGTCGGGCATGAACGGTACTTCTGCTTAGGTGCTTAGGTGCTCTTCCAATACGTAGAGCCAGCGTATTCGTAGTCTTCTACGCAGTCACCTACGTCTACCTGGTTACCTGCTGAATATTATTTTCACTATTATTTCTTCCGACATTCACACTAAGTGACCAGCCTACTGAAGTCTTCCGTAATTCCCACGCCTAATAATATTCGCATCTTTATACATTTGATATAACATGTGATTCATGCATCTGGCGCTACACACCGTTTTCTAGTTTCCTTCCGAGTATTGTCCGCAGCACTTTACGCTCAAAAACAACGAAGACTTTTCGGCCTGCCTCTTTCAACGTCCACGCTTCGTGCCCATGGAGATCCAGCTGAAGAATCAATGTTTTATACACCGTGTCCAGTATATTCTCATACAAATTCGAGATAACATTACTTTGCGCTTGTTTAACTGACATCATTGGTGATAATAGTTTTTGAAAATGGTTGTAATACTGATTCACTACAGGAAATATTTTGGAAATATTTCAATTATAAACTTATTTTATCAACTTAATAATTTACGAAAAATATTTCCAGCGGCACGCTCATAGGCAGACCCCAATTTCAAGCTGCAGTTATCACACATATATTTATCAAATTTTATCAATATTTATCTATTCAAAACGCAATATGATTAACTTAAAGTTTCTGAAACTTTTTTGTGAATGCTCTGATTTTCACTTTGTTAACCAGACCAATATGAACAAAAATTCATTTTAAGTGCAAAACACGACTTCAATGGACATTTCATCACTTATCCTGGCAATTATTGTTTCTTATTCATAAAACAAGCTATTCTACGTTAGTATAATACTACCAGACTACAATGAAATACTACAACATTGGATTATCCTACATGCAGTAAAGTTGTACCAAAGAAAAGAAAAAGTGTATGAGAATATATTGGACACGGTGTACAGGTCGAATTTTGTTCCATTTTGAAAGTTGCAGGACCTGTGCTGGTTACATCTTTTCACTTCACGGGAAACGTAATTGACACATGTCACAATTGTAAACCAAAGTAAACAAATTCAGCACCTACCTCACTAAGCCTACCTCTACCGGCAACGATGTATTTCGTTTTGTAATAATTAATGATCAAGCCTGTCCTCGATGTCTCCATTTTCAGAAGCACGAATGCCTCGAGAACAGTAAATTCGAAAAAGTGCTCCCTGCTTCAATCCATCTCACGTCACAAACAAAGTTGACAATTCGTCTGCAATCCGAACACTTGATATCTAATCATTCAGCGTTGCACATTTCAAGCGTGTGCTAGAATAAGGGCGTAAGTCGCATGATCGATTTCTCTTCATCGATCCTCTCTTCTGTGACTAAAAGTGACAAGATGCTGGTTTGTTAGCACTTTTTCACTCCAGGACGCTAGGCAGCGATGCAATCTTGCGTTCTGAGGTGAAAAAATGCTGACAAACTCACATCTTGTCGCCTTTATTCACAGAAGAGAGGATCGATGAAGAGAAATCGATCATGCGACTTACGCCCTTATTTGTAACCGTTTGGTTACAAAATCTCATGATTGTTTTTTAATTTGTGCATGTTGTTGAGAAACTGTAGTGTTTTTATAGATTTTGTTAGTGTTGGGTTAGTAGAATTAGTAGGATAAAATGTTTGTGATAGTAGGATAAGCAGATGGTAATTACATGTTTAGTGGAACATAGTGGGGCTCGATGGTAGAAAAGGGCGAAGAAATCATCTGTGGTAAAATGGGCGAAAATAGAACTGGATGGGTGGTGAGCGACCTACAAGGAAGGATAATGGAGGGATAAGGAACGATTGGAAACCTGGAAGGAAAAGGAGGGCTTTGTAAGACTTGGGGAGTCAACCATTGCTCATTAGGAATCCGGCGTCAGTGATAGTAAGTCGTGAGTGAGTTGAACCATTTGTGAAACGGCAGTGAACGACCAGTAGTGCCAGCCATAGTTCGTTCAGGACCTTTTTTCTTGCTTTTGCGTAATCTTTGATTACCACAGCCTCACGCTGCACGATAGGTCAAGCTGAGTCTTGAACCTGTGCTCTCTGGCTCCGTATCCGCCACTGAACTTCTTCTCGAACCGCACGGTTCTAATCGCAAAGGAGAACCCTTCTCGGCGTGGCCAATACGGTCTCGTCCGTGGTCCGTCGATAGCGTCAACGAAGGGAACGCCGTAGACCCCCAAGCTACGTTAGTAGCCGTACAGTGGCAAGCCGCCATTGTACCCGGCCAGAGCAATCCGCTATTGCTTTGTGCGTGCCCAAGCCAACCGCCATCTTCCAGAAGACCGAACCAACTCACCAGAACATCAAGCCACGGAACCATCTGCGAGCGCTCGCCAACGTCGTCCAGCAACACCGGTACGTACCGAACAACGGAAACCATCTAGCCCTAGAATTGCCCTTTTAGACCACAATAGCCCAATAAATCCCTACTTGTAAAGTTCAATAAATCCCTTTAGTTTCAACCCACATTCAAGTTCATCCTAATCTTTAAGAATTCCATAGTTTCTGCACCCGTTGTTCCGCGTAGCCCCTCCGAATTACCCAGTAGCATGCCGACCCTGCGACACAGTTCAGGGGTCTCATGCTACTGAGCTAGTTAACCGGGAGTCTTGGTTCTGCCGTGAGCCTATAGAGCAGCATCAGCGTGAGTCTCAGTAAGTCTCAATTGGCGACCAACGTTAAAGTCGTGAACGGTAATCGGAGGAACGATTAGTATTTAAAAAAAATCTTGAGATTTTTTTTAACTGGGCGACAGGTGAGTGCGCAATCAATGAGTTGATTGTGCAGTCCGACACTTGATAACCGCTAATCACAGTCCGCGAGTTGGTAGATTGAAGTGGGAAGACATTGGCCTTATTCGGTTTCGGAAGAGTGCAAAAAGGAAGAAAAGTTGGCACAAAAGCAGTAAAGATTTGATTGATTTCGGAGACAGAGACATATTTTGAAGTTGGTACTGGTAACTAACCTAGAAAGGACTTACACTGAAACAAATACACTTTCACATTTTACAAAGGTCCTGAATGAACTAAATTACACTATACAAAACAACACAAGAATAGCACGGTTTATTGAATTGTTTTTGAATTTTTCTTTTTCATTATTTCTTATTTTCTAGCTTAAGATTTGAATTTTATTATTTGTCGTGTGAACTTGAATTTATTGTCTAATTTCTAAGTGTAAATATTTTGAATTCGTGAACTTTATTGAACTTTATTGAATTACTTTTGCTTTACATAAATCTGATTTTAAATACGATGATGAGCTGGAATACGAGCTTGTTCTACGCAAAGTAAAGTTCTCGAGTGGTGAATCTAGGGATATAAAACGAAGAAAGTTGAGAGGTGCAATGAAAGAGGAACGAGATGCAAACACATTCGCTTCGCGGAGTATAGCAGAAGAGGCCCGTGAAACAGAGTCGCGATTGGTAGAAGAAAAAATAACGATGATTAGGGATTCATTAGAAACTAGGAAGGCGAAAAAGTCAGAATTTCCACAGTTGGAAACGCGTCTGGTCCACTTGTACTTCCGGTTGCAGCGGTTAAAGAAAGTATTCAATACTGACGGTTTGGAACAGCTAGTTCACAGATTGTTGAATGAATATTTTTCGTGCCGTAGCAGGGACCCAGAGGAGATAGGAGAACCGTCTACAAGGTATATTCCGAGACGGAGTTCACAAGATCGCGAGAGAGTAGAAAGTGAGGAAGATGTTTCGAACCCGCGAACTGAAGATGAAAGCAAGGATGATAGCGAAAAAGATGAGGAAACTCTTTCGGATGAGTCGGATTTTGATGTGCAGAACGTACGTAGTAGGAGGTCTAGTACACCCAAGGGTCCCGAGAATAAGGTTGTCAACGCGGATGAACTAGTAGAACGGATTATGCAGCAGGTAGACAAAATGATCACGTCTAAACTAAAAGCGTTAAACCTAGCGGGTGTAGAACAGAGTAGTAATTCAGAAAGCAAGAGCAGGCAGATGAGGAAAAAGCGAATTCCATAGGCTTTGAGTGTGGAAAAGAGCGAACAATCGAAGATAGTCAGCAATCAAAGAGGGGCGAGACGAGTAGTTAAGAAAAGTGATGAAATAGCTTCGGTTTCGTCCGATGCCATAAGTGATAGAGATATAGGGACCGATCTAGACTCAGAAGTAGTAGAATCAGATATTGATAGAGAGGACGTTGAGCGCGGCAAGCAATTGAAGCGAAGGCCTAGACCAGTCTGCGATTGGAAGCTGAAATACGACGGGAGAGATGATGGTAGAGGGTTGAACAAGTTCGTGTCTGAAGTAGAATTTATGGCGGAAGCGGAGAACATCAGCAAGCGAGCATTATTCAACGAGGCAATCCACTTGTTTTCGGGTGAGGCGAGGGCCTGGTATATAGAGGGAAAGCGCAATCGGGAATTTCGGAATTGGACCGAGATGATAGCAGAGTTGAAGCTGGAGTATCAACCGCCAGATATGGATTACCTTTACGAGCAACAAGCAGCGGCCAGAAGGCAAAAGAGAGGTGAAAAGTTTCAGGACTACTATAATGCTATCAAGGAGATTTTTGACCAGATGGCAGTCCCACCAACGGAACAGCGAAAGTTTGATATAATATTCCGAAACCTCCGTTCGGATTATAAGAACTCCTTACTTGTTAAGGGAGTTCGAACGTTGAGGATGTTGAAGGTATGGGGACGAAAATTAGACTCAGCCAACTGGTTTTTGCACCGCAAATCCGAAGGTGATCAGGGGACAAAATCAGCACAGATACACGAAATTAGCCAAAGTTCAGCTCCACGTAGATATCAACCACCGCGGAACGATTGGAAGGATAATGGTTTCAAGGGAAGGTCAGAGTGGAGAAACCGAAATGCTGGAGCGTATCAAGGTCCTAGTAAGACTGATAACGGAGGATTTAGGAAACCAACGTCTGACCAGTCCAAGGATAATCAACAAAAGCCAAAACAAACCAGCTCAAATGCCGATCCTGGGGAAGGTAATAGCGAAGAACTTTTAAGGAAGCGGATTGTAGCCTATCGAATTCCGGAGAGGACAGTTTGTTTTAACTGTCGAGGAAACTACCACCATTCTAGCGCCTGTCTAAAACCCAAAGAAATCTTCTGTTCAACTTGTGGGTTCCAGGGCTTCAGAAAACCGGATTGTCCGTTTTGTGCAAAAAACGGCAAGCAATCGATGTGAGAGGTCGTCGATGCATCAATAAAAAGCCTCTTACCAAGTTCGTTTCAACCGCTCAGGAAATTGGGGAGCTTATTGTACAGGTAGATGGGGACAATCGTCCTTTTGCGAAAGTAGATGTTATGGGATTTCACATAATTGGTTTATTGGATTGCGGAGCGCAGATGACGGTTTTAGGGGTTGGTTGCGGAAAGCTGTTACGAGATCTTAAGCTGAAATTGCACCCTACAGGCCTGAAACTGATCACTGCTGGAGGGTCCCAAATGGAAGTAACCGGTTTCGTAAATTTGCCCATGACGTTTAATGGCAAAACCAAAATTGTCGCAGCTGTAGTAGCACCCAATTTGAATCGTCGTCTTATATTGGGAATGAATTTTTGGAAAAGTTTCAACATTGAACCCACAATAAATCAGGATGAATGCTTGGTAGAGGAGGTAGAAGCAGGACTGGAGGAAGAGCCATGTTTGACTGCAGCGGAGAAACAGTTGTTAGATGAGGTTAAAACAGAGTTCAAAGTTTTTGATGAAGGGAGCAAGTTGGAAGTAACCCCGCTTATTACCCATAGAATTGAATTTGAGGAGCAATTCAAAAATGCAGGACCCATTCGATTAAACCCGTATCCATGGTCGCCAGAAATCCAAAGAAGCGTTAATGAAGAGCTGGATAAATGGATTGCTTCGGGCGTAGTGGAACGGTCTAACAGCGATTGGGCTTTGTTAATTGTCCCTGTGACTAAGAAAGGCGAATCAAGTGCAGAAGGTCGGATAAAGGTGCGAATGTGTTTGGATGCACGAAAGTTGAATGACAGGACTCGTAGAGATGCCTATCCCCTTCCACATCAGGATCGTATACTTGGGCGATTGGGAGCATCCAAATATTTGTCGACGATTGACTTGTCGAAGGCTTTCTGGCAAATACCGTTGGATCCCGAATCTCGGAAGTATACGGCATTCCGAATATTTGGAAGGGGACTGTTCCAGTTCACCCGACTCCCATTTGGACTGGTGAATAGCCCGGCAACCCTATCCCGGTTGATGGACCATGTATTAGGGTATGGCGAGCTGGAACCAAACGTGTTTGTCTACATTGACGATATCGTCATTGTAAGCAACACGTTTGAGGAACATCTCCGAAGTCTGAAAGAGGTAGCGAGAAGGCTTAGAGAAGCCAATCTCTCGATTAACCTTGAGAAGTCGAAGTTTTGTGTTCCAGAACTTCCGTATTTGGGGTTCGTGCTGTCACAAAGAGGAATTCGTCCAAATCCAGACAAAATTGAGGCCATCGTAAACTTTGAAAGGCCCACTTCTGTGCGATCGTTAAGGCGCTTTTTGGGCATGGTGAACTACTATCGGCGTTTCATTTCGGAGTTTAGCGAAGTAACGGCTCCCTTGACCAACTTGCTCAAGGGAAAGCCCAAAATTGTACAATGGAATGATGAAGCTGAAAGGGCATTCGTCATTCTAAAAGAGAAACTTATCACAGCGCCGATATTAGCCTGCCCAGACTTTGGAAGACCTTTTACGATCCAGACGGATGCAAGCGATACGGCGATAGCAGGAGTGCTCACACAGGAGGTAAATGGAAGTGAACACGTGATTGCATACTTCTCTCGTAAGCTAACTATGTCACAACGATCCTGGAAAGCTGCTGAAAAAGAAGGTGTGGCCGCTTTGGAGGCCATAGAAAAGTTCAGGCCTTACGTTGAGGGAGCTCGGTTCACTTTAATCACCGATTCGTCTGCTCTTTCATTTATAATGAATTCAAAATGGAAACCGTCATCCAAGCTAAGTCGCTGGAGTATGCTGCTACAGCAATATGATATGTTTATCAAACATCGGAAGGGCGCAGAAAACGTGGTTCCAGACGCACTTTCGCGGGCTGTCGAAGCGATCGACTTGAGCAAGGATAACTGGTATTCTTCGTTATACAAGGAAGTATTGGAATCCCCGGATGATTTTCCTGATTTCAAAATAGAAGAAGATAAGCTTTATAAGTTTGTCGCATCACCCACGGACGCAATGGATTACTGTTTCGAGTGGAAACTTTGCTTGCCTGAAGACATGCGGCAGGATGTTCTTAAGCAGGAGCATGACCAAGCATTGCATCCGGGATACGAAAAGACGATCCATCGATTGAAAGTTCGTTATTTCTGGCCAAGGATGGCAATACAGGCTAAGAAATACATCCAATCATGTAGCGTATGCAGACAATGTAAGCCTTCGACTATGCCCACAGCACCGGCCATGGGTAAACAGAGGTTGACCAACAAACCTTTCCAGATTTTGGCACTTGATTTTATTCAAAACCTTCCTCGCAGCCGCAGCGGAAAAAGCCATTTGTTAGTATTGATGGACTTATTCTCCAAATGGACTTTGCTGATACCCGTGAGGAAGATAGAGAGCAAACAAGTGTGCCAAATTGTGGAAGACTGCTGGTTCAGACGATTTGGAACCCCTGAAGTCGTCATCTCAGATAATGCGACTACATTCGTCGGCAAGGAGTTCCAAGCACTGTTAGCGCGAAGAGGAATCCAACATTGGCCTAATTCACGCCACCATAGCCAGGCGAATCCAGTTGAAAGGACAAACCGGACCATCAATGCTTGCCTACGCACCTACATGGAAAAGGATCAACGGCTCTGGGATACCAAAATCGCTGAAGTGGAGGAACTGATAAACACGACCATTCATGCCTCAACTGGTCTCTCTCCCTATCGGATTCTCTATGGTCATGAGAAAATCACCAAGGGTGACGAACATAGATTGGAAAGAGAAGATAGAGAAGTCCCAGTTGAGGAACGAGATGAGACGCGTCGAAAATTAAACGAAAAAGTTTTCAAAATCGTAGAAGAAAATTTGAGGAAAAGCCACGAAAAAAGTAAGAAAATTTACAATTTGAGACATAGAAAGTATTGTCCGACTTACCAAATTGGACAAAAGGTCTACAAACGGAACTTCAAGCCGTCATCTGCCGCGGAAAAGTATAACGCGAAGTACGGGCCTGTATACACGCCGTGCGTGATCGTTGCCAAACGCGGGACTAGTTCATATGAACTCGCCGACAACTCCGGAAAGGTCCTTGGAGTATTTTCCGCTGCAGACCTTCGTCCAGGAGAAAATTACCAGTCCTAAAAAGGGAAAATAAACACTCATTAAACGATTTGATAAAGAGCGAGCATAATGTTACGAATCCAGCATGCTGCATTATGGCTCTCATCTTCGATCGTTTGCTAACAGCAAGGGTCATCAGTCGACCAGTTTCGCTGAACTCTCACTGTGTTGGATGATAACATTCTTGGAGAACTCTCGCACATTCCGTTGAACATCGCGAGAGAGGAGACGGATATCTCATGGGAGAAACCGTGTCTCGAGAGAGTGGTTACTCTGAGTTCCAATGCCGAACGTTGTATGCTGGGAGGATCGAAAGAGTTCAATTAGATTTATGTAGTACAGTGACGTCATAGAAGGGTTAGCGATAGAGATAGTTGAGGAAGGAAGAAAATTGTTCTTTTGAATAGGCGCCATACAAAAGAACCGTGCTAGCACGCATAGATGAGGATTGCTTTCCTGAAATGAAGAGATTTTTAAGTTTTCGCATGTTTTATGTAGTATTTTTTATTTTATTTTTTTTGTTTTTGTTTCGTAGATTTTGATTATAAGATTTGCATGTGTAATAAAAAAAAACGATCGCGAGCAAGAGAACGGAGCACACGTACCTTGAACAATAGCCATAATCAAATAAGAGCATCCATTGTAAAGACTATAGGCTCGTTCCCAGTATTTTTTCCGCCGTGATCAGGACGGCCGCCTGATCGAATTATGCTGGGAATAATCCTCATAATTATACACCATATCGTAGGCCATATTTTAATTTGTTCCGTATCCGTTTGATTCACCATAGTTTTAATGTGTTTGCGTCCAGAATTTTATACTTGTTGTTACGTTGGCAATAATTTTTATAGATATACTGTCTTCCAAACGTGTTTGCTCGTACAGCGTGTGAAATCAACTGATCAACCTTCTCAAATTCATTACCTACCGTTGGTAGGGCGGGATGAAATTGAGTAACGGATGAACCAAAATGATCGTTCTACTATAAGGTGTTCGTGCTTATCTACATGCATACTAACAGGATAAAATCACACGTGAATAATTATGGCAAATTCTTTAGGGGAATTTGTCCATTAGTTGTCAGCTGATTTTAAAATGTTGTGTTATGTCCAAGTAAATTTTAATCATTTCTATACTGCTTCGCGATCCGTAAAAAAAAATATGTAGTAGAAAAAAATTGGCATTTGTCTTTGTGTTTCAATTTATTGATAAGTGTATTGTGTAGGTAAAAATATAAAAATAATTGAAGTACTTCAATTATTTACCGTGGCGGGAGGATAGTGTAACCGTTTGGTTACAAAATCTCATGATTGTTTTTTTAATTTGTGCATGTTGTTGAGAAACTGTAGTGTTTTTATAGATTTTGTTAGTGTTGGGTTAGTAGAATTAGTAGGATAAAATGTTTGTGATAGTAGGATAAGCAGATGGTAATTACATGTTTAGTGGAACATAGTGGGGCTCGATGGTAGAAAAGGGCGAAGAAATCATCTGTGGTAAAATGGGCGAAAATAGAACTGGATGGGTGGTGAGCGACCTACAAGGAAGGATAATGGAGGGATAAGGAACGATTGGAAACCTGGAAGGAAAAGGAGGGCTTTGTAAGACTTGGGGAGTCAACCATTGCTCATTAGGAATCCGGCGTCAGTGATAGTAAGTCGTGAGTGAGTTGAACCATTTGTGAAACGGCAGTGAACGACCAGTAGTGCCAGCCATAGTTCGTTCAGGACCTTTTTTCTTGCTTTTGCGTAATCTTTGATTACCACAGCCTCACGCTGCACGATAGGTCAAGCTGAGTCTTGAACCTGTGCTCTCTGGCTCCGTATCCGCCACTGAACTTCTTCTCGAACCGCACGGTTCTAATCGCAAAGGAGAACCCTTCTCGGCGTGGCCAATACGGTCTCGTCCGTGGTCCGTCGATAGCGTCAACGAAGGGAACGCCGTAGACCCCCAAGCTACGTTAGTAGCCGTACAGTGGCAAGCCGCCATTGTACCCGGCCAGAGCAATCCGCTATTGCTTTGTGCGTGCCCAAGCCAACCGCCATCTTCCAGAAGACCGAACCAACTCACCAGAACATCAAGCCACGGAACCATCTGCGAGCGCTCGCCAACGTCGTCCAGCAACACCGGTACGTACCGAACAACGGAAACCATCTAGCCCTAGAATTGCCCTTTTAGACCACAATAGCCCAATAAATCCCTACTTGTAAAGTTCAATAAATCCCTTTAGTTTCAACCCACATTCAAGTTCATCCTAATCTTTAAGAATTCCATAGTTTCTGCACCCGTTGTTCCGCGTAGCCCCTCCGAATTACCCAGTAGCATGCCGACCCTGCGACACAGTTCAGGGGTCTCATGCTACTGAGCTAGTTAACCGGGAGTCTTGGTTCTGCCGTGAGCCTATAGAGCAGCATCAGCGTGAGTCTCAGTTAGTCTCATATTCTAGCACACGCTTGATTTATTTTTTATTAGTTTCGCCGAAAACCATGTTCAGACATTATCTGCCACAGCTCATTCGTACGCCGGCTTGTAATCAATAAACAGATGGTGAGTCTGCAAGTGATACTCCCGGAAAATATGTAGGATCATTCGCATGGCAAACATCTGCCACAGTATTTTATTTCATCGATTTCACGATTAAAACAAAATAAAACTATTGGTTCTAGATGTTTCATGTCTTCAGTGAAGTTTATTGATATCAAATGCGCTTCTTTTGGTATTAAGTGAAATAAAAAAATGTATTTTTCCAAAAAATTAGGCTAGAGATTTCAAGTCTTCGCAGAGTAGAGTAGAGTTGTAGAGTGTGTAATACCAAACAACTTTGCCGAAGACGCAAAATTTCTATATACAGTGATACCTCGATGAGTCGATGTTCCATGACTCGATTTCGACTCATGGAACCATACTAGAAACAAAATTTCATGGTTACTATGATGGTCCCTTGAAACAGGTTTCCAAAGGATTGCTGTTCCATGACTCGATATTTCCATAAGTCGATGGTCCCTTCAATATCGACTCATGGAGGTTTCACTGTATTCGTGGCAATGAGATATGGAGCTGATTGGGCTGCTTTCGGTAAGGGAAACGCTGCGCCAGCTGTCATGCGCTGATTGGTTGGCGCCCTTTTCCCATCATCATTCAGTCAACAGAAACAAGAAGAACTCATTCACTAAAAATAGTTCTCCCATTCTCGAAATTATTCATTAGGGACGAATGACCTTCGGGTTAAAGTCCCTCTCAAACAACAACAACAACGAAATCATTCATTCAGTGTCTAGCCATTGCACATTGGGGAATTCCGAACCCAAAGGTGGAAAAAAATGATAAATTTCACAATAGAAAGAAAATAAATAAGTTTTATAGCTTATTCGAAAGGAAATTTTTTAAGGAATCGATTGGTGATGGTTTCATGAATGTGGGGCCACTCTGGGATACGCTATGATGCCCGTTTTGCCCCAATTCCTTTAAAATTTTAGATTTTCATGTTGTTTTGAGTAAAACTATTTTATTGTGGAGATTATTTCCCATGAAATCCATAATTTCTAGTCCATTGAACAATGTTTCACAGAGAACGTTAGAAAAAGATGGAAATTTAGGGGATTATGGGGCCAAATGTACAATGAAATATTTTTGAAGAGGAATTTTTGTTTTAAATTTTTTCAACATGTTTTTTTATTAAAATAAATTCTAAAATAGTCAAATAATCATGAATATAGCTTGCAGAAATAAGTTGTAGTAAAATTTGTAGAATATGTAAGACAATTATGTATGCTCTATGCAACATATTGTGAATAATTTACCTTCTTATATCACAAATTCCAAACATTTCCAAACGATGTGCGATAGTTTGGGTAAACGATATTGATCTAAATGATCGATTGCCGTTAGCCTCATTGATAGGAGATAGTGGGAGCATATAGTTTTTTGGCTATTTTCGCCCCAATTCCCCTAAACACGATTTCTTTCATAATTAATTCAACTTTTTTTTCCCAAATCAAATTTTTTGTGTACTGAATTGTTTATTCTGTATCTGATACAATATTTAAATCCTAAAACATAGGAGATTTTGGGGATCTTTTACACATAAACAAAAAAATAACCAAATAAAAAAATCAAAATTGAATCTATCAAGAAATCGTCAGCCGTTTTTTCTGATTGCAACAAATTACTCAGGATCAGGTTAGTTATTCAATCATTACTGTAGCAATTTCGTGAGAGTCAAATTGCATTTTACAAGAAATTATTCGGGAAACTATTTTGTCTTTTTATGGATATTTGGTATTCAATATTCCAATTGCCATCATACACTACAGAAAAAGTTATCATAAAAGTGATAATGCAGTTGTTAATAATGCTCAATTCTAGATTTTTCCAAAATCGATCATTCATTTCTTTAGTATTATTTATCGTTACTATGTTTGTTATGTTGCCTCTACATTAGCTGTTAATCTGTTGTTTAACCAAAGCTTGTTGGTTGACATCAATGTTCCTCATGGTGAACCTTACTTTGTTAATATTGTAAACAGTAATTATGGTTACATCTGTTTGACTAAATTTCAATCATGTTCTAGAGCCTTCTAAAATGCATAACAGGAAGAAATTTAAATTAATTAACTCATTACGCAAGGTAAAGATGGACAAATCATGGGTGAAATTATGAAAAAAATCCACGTGCTCGGCTGGAATTTGAACCCAGGACTCTTGTATGCTAGACGAGCGCTTTACCAACTAAGCTACAAAGCCCTTAAAGCGCTCATCTAGCATACAAGAGTCCTGGGTTCAAATCCCAGCCGAGCTCGTGGATTTTTTTTTCATATTTTCACCCATAATTTGTCCATTTTACCACGCGTAATGAGTTAATTAATTTAATAACCGTGCGGTTTGGATTACCGAACAGCTCAATATAAGCGTCAATTTATTTTGAATTAAGCATTATTAACTGCTACATCTTAAATAAAAATGTGCCATATTGAAATATATGGAAGACTTTGTTTGTTTATGATCACTTTTTCAGTAGTAGGGTGCAGGCAGAGCTACTTGGGCACTTCCACGCAATTTTATTCTCATGAAATTTCTTCAAAATGCAATTTTATTGTCATAAAATTTCTTCAGGTATGATTGTGTAACTAATTTAATTCTGAGTCATTTGTTTCAATCAGAAAAAAAACTGCAGATGGTTACCTAATGGATCCATTTTTGAGTGGTTTTATTTGTTTTTTTTTTATTTATGTGTAAAAATCCCCATAATCTCCTATGTTTTAGGATTTAAATACTGTATCAACTACTGAATAAACAATTTAGTACATAATAAATTTAATTCGGAGATATCTGTTCAATTAATTATAAAAGAAATCCTTTTTAGGGGAATTGGGGCAAACATAGCCAAAAAACTATATGCTCCCACTATCTCCTATCAATGAGGCTAATGGCAATCGATCATTTAGATCAATATCGTTTACCCAAACTATCGCACATCATTTGGAAATGTTTGGAATTTGTGATATAAGAAGGTAAATTATTCACAATATGTTGCATAGAGCATAAATAATGATCATACATATTCTAAAAAATTTAATACAACTTATTTCTGCAAGCTATATTCATGATTATTAGACTGTTTTAAAAATTATTTCAATATAAAAACACGTTGAAAAAATTTAAAACAAAAATTCCTCTTCAAAAATATTGCATTGTACATTTGGCCTCATAATCCCCTAAATTTCCATCTCTTTCTAACGCTCTATGTGGACTAGAAATGATAGATTTCATCGGAAATAATCTCCACAATAAAACAGTTTTACTCAAAACAACATGAAAATCTAAAATTTTAAAGGAATTGGGGCAAAACGGGCACCATAGCTTATTCCAGAGTGGCCCCACATTCATGAAACCATCACCAATCGATTCCTGAGAAAATTTCCTTTCGAATGAGCTATAAAACTTATTTTTTATCTTTCTATTGTGGAAGTTATCATTTTTTTCCACCTTTGGGTTCGGATTTCCCCAATGTGCATTGTATGGCACACGCGAATAAACCGTCGTAGTTCGAAAACTAATACTGAAAGCGTTCCCCTTACTGAAAGCAGCCCAATCAGTAGTCCTTTTAAAAAAAAAATACAATTTACACCGTCTTCAGCTCAGGGCTGCACAGACTGAACGATCACAAACATTAGGCAACGGACAACACGAAACACCCAGTAGCCCAAAAATGGATTTTTCGCTTTACGAAAAGTTACCATCGATTGGAGCGGGAATCGAACCCACACTTCATGGCACAATACGCCTAAACGACTGACGCCGATAACCGCACGACCACAAAGCCTACTGTTGTTGAGAAATCATATTCACAGTCTAAGCTATCGACACCCCAGGCATTCCTTCAGAAGAAGGAATTGGCCGATCATCCCTGGCATTCCGAAGAGGAATTGGCCACCGAAGCAGGGGTCCTCCATCCAGCAGGATTGTCCTCGTCAACTACTGTCCGTGATCGGACAGTATAATACAGGCATAATTGCAATGATGGGTTTCTCTCCATCGATTTTCTGTTCGGAGTAGTATACGAAGTCGATTTTCTTAAAATTTTACGTTGCAGTCTGATGAAGGACGATGAGCAGTGATGGAATGTGGCGAACATGTCAACTGAACTAAAAACAAAAAAAAAACAAAATACTCGCCAGCATCAGAGTGCCGATTTACTCGCATCTGTCGTGCTCGCCAGTAAATGAAGCTAAAGTGATGCTTAGTCACACCAAGCATGTTCTCGAGTCTGTCATGTTTGTTTTGCGTTGGTTTACACTCGTGAGGTGCTTCATGACACGAGAATATTTCCGCTGACTACTTTTTGCAGAATCAAAAATCAGATAATTTGTTAGAGATAATCGATGAAGAAACATTGATCACTGCAGTTAAATCTTTATGACACTGAACGCGAATTATAATTTATATCACTGCGAAACTAGCTGCGTCATTTTACGTCAAATGGAGATTTTAAGGTGAAAGTGGTCTAAAATTTAACATCAATTTGTTTATAACTTTTTAACGATAAGAGAAAGAAGGTTTTCTTGTTCAGCAATAAATGTGTGTTTTATCGATCCAAACAACTTTGAAGAAGATGTGAAAAACGGGAATAAAGATTCAATTGAAAAGTTATGTACAAAAAACAAGTTCTTAGGGGTATTGAAGATAAAACTCTCCATATCTCATTGCCACGAATATATAGAAATTAAGCGTCTTCGGCAAAGTTGTTTGTAATTACATACTCTACAACTTTGCCGAAGACTTAAAATCTCTAAATTATTTTTTTGAAATAAATTTTTTGACATCTCACAGGTGGATTGATCATCTCACTAATAATACCAGAAAAAGCGCCTTTTTATATCAAGAAACTTCACCAAAGACACCAAGCATAAAGCTGCCAATCAAGAATTAATAGTTTTGAAGTTATTCTATTTTGATCATGAAATCGATGAAATAAATCACTGTGATCTGGTCCGTTGTCGAGCGGCCCTCATGAAAACCAGCGTGGTATTCGTCGACGAAGTACTCCTCGAGTTGTCTCAGTCTGTTAAACAGGATGCGCGACAGTATTTCGTACCACGAATTCAGAATTGGCACACTCCAGTCTGTGCCCTTTCTTGTAGATTGGGCGTACGAGGCCATCCAACTAGCTGGTGGGCATTTCTTTGTCCTCCACTACCTTCACTAGTACTCGGTGGATTGACTGGTGATGTTGCTCACTTCCGTGCTTGAGTAGCTCGACAAGACAAGATTGACGCATCCTCAAACAGACGATAGCTGTCCTGGCCACGTCCTTACGAAAGCTGGGGAATGGGAAAGGTTGATTAATCGAACACCTACTTAAGAAAGATGCAAAGAACTCCACGACCTCTCATAGTTGTTACGGGTTGTTGTGGAATGTTGATGGAAAGGGTAGTGCCATGTGACACGTTTGGTAGACATTCTGACCACGCATTGGTATCATGCGCAGCGGATTAGAACAAACTCACCAAATTCATCTAACAAAGCTCCTCTGCAATACGATTTCTCTAAAAATTCGAGAAAGAATATGTTGAGATTCTCACAAGCTTGTTTTATATAATCAAGAGCTACTTCCAGTGAAATAAAATCTGAGGTACATGAATGTTTCATAATTACCCCCTTCGGACCTAGCGTGCGACACCAAAGACCGCGGCTTCGCAAAAATGTGCAACGCAACGGAAGCAGATCGTCGACCGGAGCGAGCCGTCTTTGGGGTCTTTGGGTGGGGCGAGCGTGAAATCTGTGCGCTCTGTTGGTGTGATGAACATATTTGCTGAATGACTTAATCTTAATTGAAATCTTAATAAGTGCGGTTCTTATCATCCCGGAGCCTCTCCCAGGAGAGTGCAGTCACCACCCGGTCAATTACCAGCTTCAAATGGGGCGGGGGAAAGAAACCACATCGTCAACTCCGACCAGCCGGATGATAGATTTGCACACGTGTTCGTAATGTAAAGGTAGGTGATGTGAATCTTCGTGGCACATTGTAGGCGCGTAGGTTGACAGACAAATATAGGTACCGATGAGTGATCATTTCGAAGCTAATGGAATCAGTTGATGAACAAGCTTTGAGCAAATATTTCAATGGCAAATAGAGTGATGAAATAAACTGTTGCTTTTTGGATGATTTGCATAGTACGTTACCTTCGATAACAGAATCAGCAAACTTTTAATTATTGTAGAATATTTGAGAACAAATATGGAGATGCATTCATCGCCAGCTAAATTTGACGGAAATTTTGCGAGAAACAGTATTCAAAGTAGCCAAATAATAATTTAAATATTTTAAATTGGAATGCTCGTTCTCTGAATGGTAAAGAGGACCAGCTGTTTAATTTTCTTACAGCTAATAACGTGCATATAGCTGTTTTTACCGAAACTTCATTAAGACATAAGTCAGATGGAGATTGTTATTATTAATAAATAAATAAATAAATTACCGAAACTTATTTAAAACCTGGATCCAAACTAAAAAAAGATCCTAACTTTTTTGTTTATCGTAATGATCGACTTGATGGGGCATGTGGGGGAGTTGCAATCATCATTCATAGGCGTATAAAACATCAACTGTTTTCGTCATTTGAAACTAAAGTTTTTGAAACTTTAGGTGTTTCTGTTGAGACACATCTTGGTAAATATACTTTCATAGTTGCCTATTTGCCTTTTCAATGCTCTGGACAGCAAGTTAATTTGCTTTAAACTGACTTGCAAAAATTGACTCGCAATAAGTAAATTTTTTTGTCATTGGTGACTTTAATGCCAAACATCGGTCATGGAATAATTCACAAAGTAATGCTAACGGCAGAATTTTATTTGATGAGTGCTCTTCAGGATATTTCTTAATTCAACACTCGTGATCCTGCTATGAAAATTATATGGCAGGATTCGCAGAAGGAAATCAAGAAACGTTTTGCAGATTTAAGAAACAAAAATTTTGATAATAAAATGTCTCAATTGCAGGCGTTGCAGAATTCGCTCTCATTTGAGAATGAAGCACGATCAAAGCAAGCAAAGAAAAGCATCCCATCTGTTGCGGTCCACGATCGTCATTGTATCGCAAGGTGTAACAAGTCTGATAAATGAAAGCAGCGAGCGAGAGCCCCAACGAGAGAGCGATGATAAAATCCATTTTTCTCGCTTGTTTACCGTTGGGGATAGGTGTTTTTCTTTACTGGCACGATAAACAATCCACGAACTTCCAATAACAACAGTGTCCCCCAGGCTTGGAGCATGTTTAGAGGGGTTTTATCATGCACTACTATCCCCCCAATCTGATCAAACTTGTAGCAGTATACGATAAACAGTCTCTCATAATGTGCAGCATGTTATGATAGTTACAGAGAGCGATACGTGAGAGATTCTCTCAATTTTCTCAGGATTCAATCCCTGCTCAATTGGCTCTAAGCCCTTTTGGAAATTATCTAATATCTTGAAAAAACCTCTGACTTACCTGAGTTACCTCAGGGATGTCAAAAATCTTTGTTTGCGGATGATACAGGCCTCTCCGCCAGAGGACGAAGTCTGCGTGTCATCTGTAGTAGATTGCAAAAAAGTTTGGATATTTTTTCTTCATACTTGCAAAAATGGAAGATTTCTCCTAATGCTTCCAAAACTCAACTAATAATATTCCCACATAAACCAAAAGCTTTTTATTTGAAACCTTCAAGTAGACATGTTGTCACGATGAGAGGAGTTCCAATAAATTGATCAGATGAAGTTAAGTATCTAGGGCTTATGTTTGATAAACAAACCAATACTTCGTGTTAAGAACAAGCTTTTAGTCTTCAAACAAATTTTCAGACCGGCCATGCCATGTATGCTGTACCAATATGGTAGAAAGCTTTGCAAAGGATTTAAAATAAAATTTTGAAAATGATTCCTATGTTCCCTTCCTCGTATAGTACTAATGAGTTACATAGAATATGCAATGTTGAAACATTGGAATAAATGACGAATAAAATTATTAATAATTTAAAACAAAAATAGTTGCAATCTTCTATTGTCAGATAAATGCGTTAAATATGTAGACTAAATTCATTGAAAGCGTTTTTCCTTCTCTTATAAGCAGGTGAAATCAACTCACCTGTAAAAATTCTGAAATGCTACAGCAAATGAAATATAATATATTGTTAACAAAATGTTGGTAATGCTTAATTTAGTTTTATCAAATTAGAATGATAGTGTTTTCTAACACAGAACAACTAGATATAAGAAATGAATGTAATGTTTGAAATGATACTTATAAAGAATTAAAAAAAGTGTGATGAAGAATGACATCAGAGGGGTACTCTCTAATGATACATCACACAAGGAAACAAAGACCAGTAGGAAACTGCATCCGATGCGAACGATTCAATGGTGGAAAAGCGAAACCTGTTTGTGCCCTCAATTCAACACAAGAGAGACTCCAAGCCGGGGTGGATCGGAAGATATCACGTTGACTCAGTTCAAATGGATGTGCCCGTGTGAAAAATGCAGTAAGGTAATAAAAATGGAATGCAGTCACTATAAATAGGAAATGGATGAAAATGGAATTTATTTCACCGCTGCCGGTGGCATTCACGAGTAGAGTACATACATACCGTGGAGGTATGAGAATGCAGAGCCAAATGTGATTTATGACGACAGTTACCTGAAATAGAGAAAGAAAAATAATGCAATTAGTTAAACCTTGTTGCAACATTCAAAAAAGAATTACGTGTTCATGGGATTACTAATTATTTTATTGCAAACGAAAAATTGAGCTGCATTAGGCTTTTTAACAAAAATGGATAATTTCAATCAATCATTAGTACAATTTGGCGGATCTATGACATTTGGTCGGATGACATTTAATCGAATGACGTTTGGTCGAAAGACATTCAGTCGAAAGTACATTTGGTCGAATGGACATTTCGTCGAATGGACATTTGGTCGAAAAGAATTTAGTTGCATTAAGAAGCATATGATATTTGGATGAAAGGATTTTTAGTAAAAAAAAAACCAGTCTAAGTCAGAGTGTCATTTTGACGCTGATACACAGTGATTGAGTCATTGAACAAAGAGAAAAGATGTATGGTAGGTGCTATTACTATTACTCGAGGTTAAATATGCTAGGACAACATGAGAGTGCCAGAAATTTGCATTTATAATTCTTGATCAATCTCTAAGCCTTCAATATTCGATGACTGATATTTTGGGATTCCAGTTGATCACCCAGACTCCTCCACACACTTGATGTCATATTTATCATTCAGGCTTCTTCTGCAAGTCGGATGAATTGCGACTAGCTGATCTCAAATGGAAGCAAGTCAACTTGTTGTCACCTAAGTCGACTAGTCTTATCTTGTGCACAGCCATATGTTTGCCCAAGGAATGCTATTTTGCTGAAAGTCACAATCACAACAATAATTCATCAAGATTTGGAAAACGTATCCTATTTTCGGACTTTTGATGCACTTCGTCAAAATCGTTTCCTAAACGCCATTGCCACCAAAATTGACCCTATCATTCTACATATAAGAACGTATTGTATGCAGACTAGGGCGGTTCAAAATTTAAAAATGTTTGAAAATCCAATCTCCCATATGTTCCTTTTCATCCTTACCATAAAAATAGTGTTCTGTGGAATTTTCAGCTTTCTAGGTGGTGATTTAAAGGTGGCCCAAAGACAATGTAGGTTTATATGGAAATTACTATGGAGAAATTTTAAGAAATGTTTCAAACACGCTAGTACTGTAATGTAAGTACAAACTTATTATCCCACAGTAAAAACTCATTCTTCAAACCATCATAAAAATATTTGCTGAAGAGAAAAAATCAGAGCTATTCATGAGTTTGTTTGTTATTATTTAGCCTAATATGGGATTATAGCCCTGCAAACATGTACAAAAATCAAAAACAAAATTAGCTCAAAAGTGATTTGTTACTTCAGCAACATCCTTCATTAAGAGTTGAAGAACGAGTTTTCAATATGGGATGATAAGTTTCTACCTACATTACAGTACTAGCGTGTTTGGAACATTTCTCAAAATTTCTCCATAGTAATTTCCATATAAACCTTCATTGTCTTTGGGCCACCTTTAAATCACCACCTAGAAAGCTAAAATTTCACAGAACACTATTTTTATGGTAAGGATGGGAGGGAGCATATGGAAGATTGGATTTTCAAACATTTTTAAAATTTGAATCACCCTAATGCAGACACTTCAAGGTGATAAAATAAATCAATTGTATCAGGTCAGGTTCCCGTTTTCCAAATTTTTACCCACGATCGGACGCCAAAAACTTGATAGTTTTATAAAGGTTCCGAGCATTCACTCTAGAAATTGTCATTGGATAAAGATCAACAGTTATATGTAATGAACGAAGACATTTTAAAAGAATAATAAATTCAGCAATATTAAGTATTCCAATAACTGAGCGACAAGAATATTTAGGAGGATTTTTCCGAAGAATGATGATATTTTGAAAGCATAATAAGTTTTCAACGTTGAGCAATAAACACAATTATTTTTGACTTTAAACGAATGAAGGTAAAATAAAACGTCCCGTTTTCCAATCCAAAAATGGCTGAATATGAACATTTTCAAAAATAATTTATCCTATATATACTAATCATGTTGGAAAGCGTAGGTAATAATTATCAAGTAGATAAATTCGTTATTGAATTCTGATGAAAAACATATTTGCTTAAAGCTAACTTAAGCCCATCTATTGTGCAAAATTCTAGTTCGGTTTTATGGTATTGATCAATTACTAAGAAATTTTCCGAAAAATATTCTCAAACTATTCGGCCAAACGTCCATTCGACCAAATGTCCCTTCGACCAAACGTCATTCTACCAAATGTCTTTCGACAAAATGTCCTAAAGCCCAATTTGGCTGTGTCAATATTAGCATTCTTAATATAAGCTATGATGTTTTGTGGTACGATTTTTTTCCTGTACAAATTTGATTAAGTGTTAAAGATTTCCGGATTTGTTGAGGACAAAATTGAAAGATAAATTTCTTAAATCCGATAAATTCTTCATCCATTAATCGTCATGATAACAGAAACCATAATTATATGTCTGACCTACTTCTTGTTCCTAAATAAATTAATATTTAACAAAGGAAAACAACTCTAGCAACGACACGCTGGACGAGGGCAGCCAAAATCGATAAGCTTTAATTTTATTTTCGGTAGAAAAAGAAACAAGACCTGAAAGCAGCCGGGAAACGAAAGGAAACAATGTTCGGTGTATTGTAGCGATGACGTTTCGGAAAAGTGCTCCAACGGGGATTGGATACAATCTTGTTTACACTGAACTGCGGATTTGTTTGAAGGGTGGCATCTGGGATTGTCCTGACAGGTGCTTTAGAGTCAGGAGTCATTGATTTCGCAATTGTTCCTTCTGCTTGGTGTTATTGAATTTCTTGTAGGATTGATGCATCTGTTGGCATTGTACTAATATTTATCACTGATTATCTAAATCTAAGTTTCATAAGAGTTTGCACTCAGGAATATGGAAACTATTTTGAAGTTGCGTTTGAAAGTAAAACGTGAATGCTTTAACGTGTGCTCGTTAACATAGGGGAAGGGGTGGTAAAATGAACACCTTAAGGAAATCATCTTGTTTCTGATAGAAAAACGAGGAATTTGTATAGTTCTATCGCACAGCATCAAAAACAGGGATGTAATCTATAGCAGCGACATGGATTCAGACTAAAATATCTAAATTTTCCCATATTTTCATCGCTATCAAAAAGCGATGCAAATGTTCATTTTACCTGCACTATGTGGGTAAAATGAACAGCGGTTGGTGGTAAAATGAACACCACACAAAAAATGTGAGCAAAACAAATATTTCTGAAAATTTTCATTGCCCCACCGAAAATATATCCATTAATGATTGTAACCCATTCAAAAAGAATTCTCAAGGTATCAGATTTGACATCATATCATAACGATATTCACCTCACTGAAAAACCTCAAGTCTTCCGAGATAAAAGTTAAGTCAGTTCTAATTTTCAAACGTGGTTTTCTGAAATCTTTGTTTTCGTTGACATTTTCACTCTAATTGACCTCGGTATCAACTCGAACACTCAGATTTATGCTCTAAATTGCCCGTGTGCGATAAAAATTCATCGAAATATGTATTTTCTCAATAAAAGGCACGGTGTTCATTTTACCACCCCTGTTCATTTTACCACCACTTCCCCTAATATGTTAAAAATGTGCTAGTTTCCATCGTAATCAGGTTTGCAATTTTCATAGTTTTCTTTGGAATGCTATGCAATAAAATTTTGATAAATCTTGATCGATTATTGGAACAATGCTATGAAATTATCATGTTCCGTTGCCTTTATCCGCCGTATCCATTTTTATTTCAGCGCGATCAGTTTTCATTCATCTCACAACTAACGGTTCAGTGTGATACAGTGAGTGGTCAAAATAAACCACTTCAAAGATAAAATAAAATGTGTAACTATATCTTTGAGATCTTCGGCCATTCTTCTCCTTTCCCGCAGCATGATGAAATATGTGGATTACCCTTGAAATGCATTTAAAAATATAGCCCAAACATATATTACTTTTGACCGAACAAAGCCATGACGACTCACAGTGCAGCAAAACCAATCTTTCACACCATACTGAAAAAAATCTACTCGACAAGGTCGTGTCTTTTACTTACAGATTTTCACAACATGAAAAACCACATGACTCGAGTATGGTAGTGTAAGAAATGACAGCCTGGCAGGGTGGCCTAGAACAGGGTACTTCAACCAACCTTTGAATTTCGGATGGGTTAAATAGGAAAAATGGCAATATTTCAATTTTAAAAAAAATATATATTTTATTTCTGACCTTAACTACACTCCTAGCTACGGCACTGGTCGACGTCACTCGTTGGGGCCCTTCGTAGTTAGCAGCGGTGGCGGTGGTTGTCGGCTTCTTACTTCTGCTTCACTTTTGTGGGCACAAACGCCGCCGAAGCGACGGTCCTTGGCTATTAGCTAGGTGGAGGAGATAGACTCCTTTGTCGGACTACTCCTAGCGACGCTGCTGATAAACACCGAACTGTCTAAATCGTGATATTTTTTCAAGGATTTCAGGCTAAATACTTATAAAACACGGTTCCATAATTGTTTTTGCTGTATTCTTGTTTTTTTCTTTTCGATATGGGTCTTTTATGTGAGATGAGTTGAGTGAAGATATATAAAATTGAAAACCTAAATATTTTCAACACTTTCATTACGCTGTCAGATATGTTAACGTTACTTTACAAGTACGCAATCAATGGCACTGGTTTTCAATAAGGTTTAAGTGGGTCTCTAAGAAAAATTAAACTATAATTTACATATTTTGTTTGGAAACTACGTGTGCGAAAATTTTTATCTAACACTTTAAGCTTCAGACGTTGCACAGCGGTCCAGAAAGCAGTTTTACGCGGAAAGATACATTTTGAGCTTTAGAATGAAACATTAGACGAAAACGGTCTTCTACAAAGTTGTTTGTATTAGTTAGGTCCTTTGTTTGGTGTTATTGAAAATTGTGGTGGTCCGCATTTTCATAGAAACAGTGTAGCTAACTTTCTTATTTGTAGAAATTATAATATACATGCTTCAGCAAAGTTGTAGACCATTTAATTTCACGCAAGTTTTTTTTTTTGTATCTCTTAAATTGACCGATTTAAAGCTTTTTTCCTACGCAGACAAAGAGTAGTCAAGAACACCTGGTTTTCTGGCTCTAGTGTTTTCAATTACAATATCTCATCAAAATCGTCTATGAAACACTTTTAGAGATTTGATAAATGCGTAATTACATAAAAACATAAACGACTTGAACGACTTTCAGAACTTAAGGAAACACAAATTTGTATGCAAAAAGATTGTCGATATCTATTTAAGCTCAAAAGTTATTAAATTATTTGTGTTATTTTTTTTTTTCTTTTTAATGCATTTTATTGGAGTTACAAGAATAACACATCTGTAATTTTTTTATATAATATACAATTTTATTTTGTCTTTTGAATGCCGTCAAAAGTTATTTCATATGTTTGCCCCAATCAGAGATGTTCATAATCAAAGTAGGCATGTTTTAGTGTAAAAAAAATAATAACTCCCAAACGGAAGGAGATAGCGAGTTTCTTCACTCACTAAAGTACGCAGGTTTCAAAGTTTTAAAAGTGTTCCATAGACTACTTTTAGATATTTTAATTGAAAACACTAGAGCCAGAAAACCAATTTTGTCTGGACCACCCTATGTCACCGTAGGAAAAAGCTTTAAATTAGTTAAAAAAAACTTTTTTGGCAAAGTTGCTTGAAATTAAATGGTCTACAACTTTGCTGAAGCAGCAAATGTGAATGTTGCAAATGCATTGAATTGGTAATAAAATACTATTCCTAGAGTAAAAATATTCAATAATGAACAAATTTACATAAATCAATGTATTTCCAGATCGTATCCGGTATTAGGTGCCACGTTTTCAGATTGGTCAATTTGGTATTAAAATACAAAATCAAAATAGAATGTCTTCTCCTTCTTCTTTCTGGCGTTACGTCCCAACTGGGACAAAGCCTGCTTCTCATGTATTTCCAGATCGTATCCGGTATTAGGTGCCACGTTTTCAGATTGGTCAATTTGGTATTAAAATACAAAATCAAAATAGAATGTCTTCTCCTTCTTCTTTCTGGCGTTACGTCCCAACTGGGACAAAGCCTGCTTCTCATATTAGTGTTCTTATGAGCACTTCCACAGTTATTAACTGAGAGCTTTCTTTGCCGATTGACCATTTTTGCATGTGTATATCGTGTGGCAAGTACGAAGATACTTCTATGCCCTGGGAATCGAGAAAATTTCCTTTACGAAAAGATCCTCGACGAGTGGGATTCGAACCCACGACCCTCAGCATGGTCATGCTGAATAGCTGCGCGTTTACCGCTACGGCTATCAGGGCCCCTTCAAAAAAAAATTGAATGTCACAATTTATATTAATGTTTTCAAATTCATTTTTGTACGCTACAAAAATTATAATATTTATCCTAAATGGGCACCAAGACCACATAAAATCAAAAGTTTTTTAATTACGAATTTAGCGGCTCAGGTGTCCGATACTGGGGGATCTCCCCTACTATAATTTCTACAAATAAGAAAGTAAGTCACATCATTTATATGAAAATGTGGACCACCCTAAATTTCAATAACGCCAAACAAAGGACCTAACTAATACAAACAACTTTGTAGAAGACCGTAATCGTCTAATGATTCATTCTTCTTTCATTCTGAGACGTAATCCAACTGAGCATGAGCACTTCCACAGTTATTAACTGAGAGCTTCCTTTGCCGATTGACCATTTTTGCATGTGTATATCGTTGTGTACGAAGATACTCTTATGCCCTGGGAATCGAGAAAATTTCCTTTACGAAAAGATCCTCGTCCGGCGGGTTTCGAACCCACGACCCTCAGCATGGTCATGCTGAATAGCTGCGCGTTTACCGCTACGGCTATCTGGGTCCTGTTTCATTATTAAGCTTTAAATGCATCTTTCCGCGTAAAACTGCTTTCTGGACCATAGTGCATTGATTCTGCTCTTTGGAAGCATGCTGATGACTGTCATTCGACCCGAGGTCCAACCGTCCAATTTAGTTCGCTATGGGTTGATAACAAACAATTTAGAAATTTTGACATGGAAATCGACAGCAAAAGCTTATCGAATTCATCATCGATAAGTCGACCAGCTTGAACATGATGATCATGAAATAAGCTAACCATAACTAAAACACATTGAAATCATACACCCGTAGATTGACGCATACGAATCTGAAGAGAATAGCTTCAGGAACTCATGTAGAAAAAGTATAGAATCCCTGCTGTTGGTTGATAGATCAGTGTAAAAGCAAAACAAAAGGAATTTATATGTAAATCTTTTATATAAATAAGAATGGAATGGTGTTTGTATGTCACGAAATGGCTTGAGAACGAGTTAAAGGATTTACTTATTTTTTCCATTGTTGCATTCAATAAGCGACGCGGCGCGTTAGCGCGTAAAAAGTTCAAGAGAATCTCCGGAATAATTGGACTAACGGGAGACAACTAATCTGTCATTTTGTAAGGGAGATTGCATGCCATTCTTAAACAGTCTACTTGATGGCAAAACAAAGTTTGCCGGGACCACTAGATTGTAATAAAACTACAACAAATCGATATTGACGTTCGTGAATCGATCCATAACTTTATACACCTAGCTGAAACGTGTGAATTTTTATCAGTGCACAATCAAAGGAACCGTTTTCTACGCCAAACATCACGCACAAATTGATGCGCACAAGTTTTGTTTTCTCAGTTCGGACGGATGAAAAACTTTGTTCACGTTCTCAATTATACGCGGTCGTTGAGGAAATTTCTTGAAATTTCGTTAGTTCTCGAAATTTTACGGCGTTTGATTGGAATGAAATCCTCCAGTGCAGTGAAGATGTACGAAGGTTTTCCATAATATAAATAAGCGCCCGGCAAAGTAAGTCACACTGTTGTTCGCTAACTTTATTCCCCTCAGTTACGTCTTCGTCAATGTGATTTCGATAACAAAAAAGTGCAAAGCGGATAATTGAACTGAAGTGATTTATAAAAATACATTGGTTTAATTGCATGTTTGGTGTATAAGTAGACGAACCAGAAAAGATTTCACAAAATTATACTCGGAAAATTAATCAATCTTGCAGGTAAGTTTGAATATCCGCCATTGTGGAACATTTAAAGCTTGATACGAGGAATATAAAATTTACCCGGGATCAAAACCCTAAAGAGTTGCAAATTGAGCTGTAAAGACCAGTTTTTAGGATAGGCTTTCTTTATAGATCACCATCTTCCTCTTCTTTCAGGTAGTACCTCCCTACAGGGACAGCATAATAAACGTGTACAGTAGACCTATTCATATTTTCAAAAATGTCTGGAAACTCCCGAGTCAACCAATACTTTGATTTTTCATTGCGAAATAAACTTGTGGCCAAAATTTCACTCAATTTAGAGTAAATTTAGTTGTGCTTCAAATCAATTATGTGTTTTTGGACTATTTTCAAGCTTTAAAAAATCATTATTACCGAACGAAACATCAAAATTTATCGGAAATACTTCTACATAGTAGTTTATCCAATTTTATGATTGGAGCAAGTTTTAACATAGTTTGGTTGAGGTTTGTATCTCGAGGTTCTTGAAAATCTCTTTTTTCGGGAATTGTTTTCACTGAACTGCATGCCTGCATGAAAGTTTCGGATTTTTAATTTCCAGACATGATGACAATGCATATCTAAAAGTCAATCCCGTTCAAAGTAACCATTTATCTTACGAAAATGAATTGTAAAAAATAGGTAGGGTCGGTGTTCCCTTAGTGGACGGTCCCATATAGTCGCACTAGTGGCTTTTTACGGCCGTTTCGCTGGTAATCGTAGCAAAATAATGTTTGACATGAAGATCAGTAGCTATTTATCTAAGTACCATTGTACCATTGCTCGATTTTGTTCAAAAAATGATCGAAATAAATAGTTTTGCTTAAAATTTTAGCTCCCTTGCACCTATAGTTAACCTATTGTTCCTATAGTAGCACTACTAAGAGAAACTATTTTGTTATTAAACAAAATAGTTGATAAATTAGAAACTTTTTTACATCAATCGAACGCTTTTGATCCACACTTCAAAGGAAAAATATAATAGTTTTGTAAAAATACGGTTTTGATTTGTGTTTTGCCTATTCCGTGAGGCTAGTGCTACTATAGGAACAGAAATTAGGAATAGTGCTACTATAGGCACATGTGTTCCTGTAGTGGCACAAGCGATAATAAATACAAAAACATGAGTTTTCTTATGTTTCATAATTTTTCCACAAAGCCAAGATAAAAAGCTTTCAGATGATCTAAAAATAATTCCGCAGGCTTTATTTTTCGATTTTATACGAATATTTGTTCTTAGCTATGCGGCTATTGGTACATCGACCCTAATTATGAAGCACATTTGTAAATCCATTGTGGGTGAGCCAAGAGCACCACCGTGAGCTTCAAAGAATACAAAAAATGAACACGTTAGCACTGCCTTTTTTCAGTCGATGATGATGATTGTTTTCAAATCGTTCTAAATGATCAGTGAAATGCGATCAAAATAATCATCACTCGGAAAGAAAAAGCAATGCTAACTTGTTCAATTCATTCGTTTCCGGTACATGTGTCATGCATGATTTAACTATCATGAGGTTGCGATGCGGTGCTCGATCTTTGGGCATTTATTGTAATTTATTGCCTTTAGCAACATGTTATCTGTTGATGGTCGATGAATTCATAAATGTATTATGTTTGATTCCCGTCGACTTGGGCCTGAAAAAATGATGTCAATGGGTGTTTTATATACCATGTATATTGAGAAAACTGTAATTTCTGGGTACTGCGAATTACAAATTTGGATCAAACAATGTTAAAACTCAATTTAATCTTGTTAGCGTGTTCGACAAACTTTAACAGAATAGAATTAGCTTTCAAATAGTGGTAATAGCAAGTGGTTTTGATTTTTCACATGCTAGTTATGATTTTTCAAACCTTAAAATAAGCCCAAAAACACATTTTCAACTTGAAGCATACTGAAATCTTTATCAAATGAGCTGAAAATTTGACCAGACATTGCTCTTAGCATGAGAATTCCGAATACTGCTTGACCGGTAGATTTCCACACATTTTTTAAATATGAACAGGTCTAGTGTACAGCCTTCACTTCGGTAGCACTGATCATAAGAAAAGACGCTTTTCTCACACAGCTCGAATGCAAGTACGACAGCTGCCCAAAGCACGACATCAATATCATCATAGGAGATCTAAACGCTTAGGTTGACCAGGAGGAGGAGTTCAGACCGACGATTGAATAGTTTAGCGCCCACCGACTGACGCACGAGAACGGCCTACGACTGACTGATTTTCCCGCTTCCAAGCATTTGGCCATTCGTAGCACGTATTTTCAGCACAACCTTCCGTATCGTTACACCTGGAGATCATCACAGCAGACAAAATCACAAATCGACCACGTTCTGATCGATGGACGGTACTTCTCCGACATTATCGACGTCAGGTCAGTTGAGAGCAAAGTCGTGTACGTAGGACGGAGTCGATGGAACGATTGGTTCCATCTCTTTCGGGAGAAAAAAACGCCACCTGGAGGAGACGGAATACGATGCGATGGAACAAAACTGCCGCTCTCAATAAACGCGGGAGTTGTATCAGAAGCTCAAGGCATCCTGCAATGGCTTGGTGCAACGAGCCGAGATGCTGGTGGGAGCATCTTGATGGACAAGCGTGAGGTGATCGAAAGGGGGAAGTAGCACTTCGTTGAACACCTGAATGCATCTGAGAGCGAAGACAACGGAGAAATTGTCTTCGTCAGTACTGCGGACGATGGAAACCAACCAACCCCCACTTTGAGGGAGGTTAAGGATGCCATTCATTTGCTCAAGAACAACAAAGATGTTGGTAAGGATGGTATCGGAGCTGAACTCATTAAGATGGGCCCGGAGAGGCTGGCCATTTGTCTGCATCGGCAATCTGGGAAACCGAATATGTAGTTACTGGAGGAGTAGAAGGAAGGGTTAATATCCCAAGTAACAATTTAGATTCTAACTGGCTTTATTTATTTTTATGATAGTTTTATCGTATATTTGCATATTCTTCTAGGTTTTATAATGATTTTGACCCAGTAGAAATGATCTTTAACCGTTTTAGTTTTAAATACTTCTTCAAGAACACTTCGGATGCATCACATAAGACTTAATTTTCAATAAGAACAAGTGACCTTGGCAACAATTTTATGAAACTCTCGTACTTATCTGTAAGAACGCGCTCGAGCGAGAGTAAGAACACTTGGTCGAGAACGTCATAAATTTCTCCCCCATCAATCAACGCACTAATATGTATACATTATTGATTGTAGTATTATGAATCCTATCATTTAAGGGGGCGCCTTGCATGGATTTTTGATCTGTTATTCACGGCAGTCGTTGTTGATTTCACGGTGCACAATTTACTAATAACGCGCACAATTTTGTTAACCAGTTCACCAGTTCCAGTGGTCTTTCTCCCCTTGGCCATGATATAGGAGCGGAACTGGACCACTGGACACCTCCTTGCAAGGTGGACTTCTGGATGTGATTAAATGTCCGATTGCTTTCCCTGCTCAACATCTGGACCATACTAAAAAGTTATCCACAGCTGGAAATACTTACCTTTAGTCGTTTGGTAGCTTTAAATTTCATGCCGTAACAAAATCTAGCATGAGCGCTTTTCTCCAAAAACGAAAAATGTAAATAAACAGACGTCAAAATGCGTTTCTCTTGAATAAAACGAACGAATCTTATCACGTTCTTCAAGAAGATCAGTTTGTCTTCATCAAGATCGCCTTAAGCCTAAGAACTCTCAAGTGATATTTGTTACGCTTGCCCGAGTTCAGCAAAATTTATCATGGTTCTATGATGGTGTTGAGTAAAACTAGCGCCATGATTGTAATTATCGATGCTTTGGCAAGGGAGCCATGATGGGAGAATCCATGTATGCTGGATTGTTCAACATTTTAGGACACCAAATTGATGAAAATGTTTTTCTGAAAATGCAATATTGTCGAGGCGCATTGTGCGTTTCGGGTGTTTTATGCATGATATTCACGATGTAATAAGCGTGACAACCGAAAACACAGGTAGGCAGGTATCGAAAAGAAAAAACGAAAAGTTATCGTCACAGATGTTTTGCATTTTGCTTTATTATTGATTGATAATTTTATGAACAAGAATTTGTAAATTCGTTAGCCAAACCAACATAATAAACATATTGCGAGTTTAACTTGTCTTGAGAACTACTTGTGGAAGGTTTTTTAAAGTGTTGAAGATTGTCATAAGTGCATGATTACAAGTTTTAAGAGATACTTGACAGCTGCTCTCCAACACCGTCTCTAGTATGGGCCACTTTAGTCTTATAAGAGGTTTATCGTTGGGTTAGTGTAGGTTTATAGAATTACTGGTTTTATTTCTAGTTTTATAGAATTGGTGTAAGAGAATACTTCAAGAATAGCATAAAATTAAATTTGCTACTTGGGATATGCCTTATGTGTGGGGCCCAGATAGCCGTAGCGGTAAACGCGCAGCTATTCAGCACGACCAAGCTGAGGGTCGTGGGTTCGAATCCCACCGGTCGAGGATCTTGGAAATTTTCTCGACTTCCCAGGGCATAGAGTATCTTCGTACCTGCCACACGATCTACGCATGCAAAAATGGTCATTGGCATAGTAAGCTCTCAGTTAATAACTGTGGGAGTGCTCATAAGAACACTAAGCTGAGAAGCAGGCTCTGTCCCAGTGAGGACGTAACGCCAGGAAGAAGAAGAAGTATGCCTTATCTACAAGAATGGCGACATGGATTGTGAGAAATTCCAGGAGATCACCAACGTAAACATCTTCATCGATTTAATTTCAAGGCGACATACGATAGTATCGATCATGTAGAGATATGGAAAACCATGAACGAGAGCTACTTTCCTAAGAGTCTCACAAGACTGATAATTGCGCTAAGAGGTGATATGTGGAGAGCCGAGCTTAATCGCCGGGGTACGACTTTCAACAGATCCAGTCAATTTGTTTGCTACGTGGATATTGTCCACCGAATATTTGAAAAGACCTGCACACCCGGTTGAAATATATGAAATATACTTTTACGTAAAAACAACACTAAACAAAATTAAGTTATCATTTTGATTGGCACAGCCAACAGCTAACAGTAAAGTTTTGCGAACAAAATAAAATTTCTATAACTATCAGCTAATTTATATCTATCAAATGTATCTAAAGTCAATATTGGTCATAAGTTTTCAGAATATCAAAATGGTAATCATTTCAGTTGGAAACATCGTGGATCCACATCTTTAGAATCTTTAACATAAACCTGTTCTTCAGTTCTCTTAAAATGGACTCTGAATGCAATCACAAATATAACTGAAACACTTTCTTTCGCCAACAGTATCCAACAGTTAAATAAAATAGCATTGTCAAGCAAACATTTCAAACATTAAATCCGAGGAAAACGCACCTACTCAATTCAGCTCTTGGAAAGACAGTTTCCATTTTCCAACTCCAATATTTTGCCCAGCAATAACTCACCACAAACCAATCCCCAGCAGAGCGTCGAACACAAAACAAACATCTTACATCCCACTGATAAATTCCCACGCTCTCCGTTCCTCCGTTCGTATTTCTTCAAGCTTCAAACAACACTTGACAAACATTCCCAAATTCATGATTACCCAACCAGAACTGCGTGTGCTTTCTTTGCTCTCATGAAACAAACTTCCACCCAAACTTTAGCACACTCGAACTGCTTTGCCAGCAATAAATGCGGTATCCTGTTCACCCTCTGTCGGGGGTCGTTCATAAACAACGTGCAATTTTTTGGAAACAAGGATAGGAATTTGACCAACTTCTTCGTTCTATTAAAATTTGTCATTTTGAGTAGTGAACATCTTTCATAAAGGGATTCAAATAACCGATTCGAAATGCTAAAATCGAGACACGTTATTTATGAATGGCTTTTTATCAAATCAGGTAGGTTCAACAGCACGATAATAAATACTACGGACTGCGTGAATATTGAAAGTATGTACTGATGAATAACGAACAATTGTTTGAGATTTGTAGTCCTGGCTCACGTACCTACCACAACGACACTGAAACTCTAAATATAGACAAACGTTCATCTCTGCTCCTGTCAGCAGACACCCACTTAAAATTGTAGCCACGATAAAAGGTCGGAACCGAATTCAAAATGTGGGTATGCATGAAAATGCTACCAAGTAGGAGAGAATGATGTTAAAAAAGAGGGGGCGATTTGTCTTATATATTTTACATAAGATTGTAAAACAGACGTGTACTGACTATGAGCACACGTAGCATATTAAATAATTCGAACTTTTCAAATCAAAACTTATTAACACAAAATTGTTGTTACACAATATCAATATATTTGAAAAACATCAACTTTGTTGAATAAATGAAACGTTTGATCATCATTAAACCACGATAAATAAAAATTGGAGCACATGTGCATCCATTGAAAAATAAGAGCATCATTCCGATTGCAAACATTGGCACACGATAGCAAACATTGACTCGATAGAATTTAATATCGGGAAACCTTTCATCTTGTTGAGATGTTCATAATGAAAAAAAATAAATAAAACGCGGGGATATGAAGAGTAAGGGAACTGGGGGTAATTTGACCATAGGGGGAAAAACGCACCCTCGATTTGGACGATCGAAGTGTTTTGTATAGCAATTTCTCGGTCAAGGTTATAGGTAATGGATAAAAAGCTTATATGTACATAAGTTTTCATGTGTTTTCCTCAAGAAAATCGTAAAAAAACGGAAAAAACGTTTCAGTTGTTTTCGTTGCAATATTGTTTGATTTACTAGATGATTTTTCAGGTCTATATAGAATCAAATTTCTGAAACTGTAAGCCAACTAGTACACTGCCAAAGTGGTTGTGCTACTTTTCCCCGAATTTCGTTCCCCCGAATGTCGTTTCCTCGAACGCCAGTTCCCCGAATGCCAGTTCCCCGAATATCCCGTTTCCCCGAATAACCCACTTCCCAGAAAAGTTTTTGGAACTCATAATTTTCATATCTTTATACAGTTCAGGGTGGTGAACGTACTGGTTATCTAATATGCACCCTTCTTTATTTGATTGGCGGTTCTTACGAGTTTTACCGTCCTCAGCATTTTTGGCAACATGTGTATAGCCAAGAATGTCCAATTACCTCCTTCTTTTGATTGCTCATCGTTCTTTCTAATTCACCAACCTGCCACTGAAAACTATTATTGTGCCTATTTGAACTGCACCTCTTTTCGGGGAAACGGGTCATTCGGGGAAATGGAATTCGGGGGGAACGGGTCATTCGGGGAACTGGCGTTCGGGGAACCGACATTCGGGAAACGACATTCGGGTAAAAGTAGCACAATCGCCAGAGTTTATATTCCATGTGAAAGATTGTTGGATTTGTCCCTATATAGCCTTTTGAAGGACCTAAGCTTTAATCAACTCATGGGGAAAACGCCCCATTTATAACATCAAAACATCCGATTGAAATCAAATTGTACCAAACGTAATGCTACGTTAAAGTTAGGTGCAAATTAGGATCGTCCTATTGCACATTTTTCGTATCAGTATGTATCTATGATTATGCTACTTTTCCCCGAACATCGTTTCCCCTAATGTCGTTTTTCTGAACGTCAGTTCCCCGAATAAAGAGTCCCCGAAAAGAGATGCTGCACCTGGTCAATAAACCTAGCTCGCTGCGTTCCACGCCTTCTTGTTCCGACCGGATTTGTAGCGAAATCTTTACAGGGCTGTTGTCCGGCATTCTTGCAACATGCATTGCCTAGCGTATCCTTCCAGCTTTGGCCACCTTCTGGATACTGGGTTCGCCATAAAGCTGGGCGAGCTCGTGGTTCACCCTTCGCCGCCACACACCGGCTTTCGAAAAAGAGCTTGCAAGTTCTACTCGAGCATAGTCCACGTCTCATGCCCGTAGAGGACTACCGGTCTTACGAACGTTTTGTACATCATGCATTTGGTGCTGGGGTGAATCATTCTTGATCGCAGTTTTGTACATCGTTGCTCTAATCAATTTTGTGAGCTTCCCGGGAAAACCGTTCTCGTCCATGATCTTCCATAGCTCTACACGGTCAATACTGTCGATTGCCGCCTTGAAATCGATGAACAGATGGTGCGTAGGGACCTGGTACTCAAGGCATTTATGGAGGATATGCCGCACGGAAAAGATTTGGTCCGTTGTTGAGTGGCCGTCGATGAAACCTGCTTGATAACTTCCCACGAACTCGTTTGTAGTTGATAGACGACGGAAGAGAATCTGGGATAACACTTTGTAGGCGGCGTTTAGGATAGTGATTGCACGATCATTTTTACACTCCAGTTTGTCGCCCTTTGTGTAGATAGGGCATATAACGCCTCGCTTTCACTCCTCCTGTAGCTGTTCCGTTTCTCAGATTCTGAATTACTGATTCCATAGGGCTTCAGAACATTTATATCGATACTTCGGACGTCCTGCAATATGCTATGTACGGCAAACTACAAGCTCAGATATTATGCGAATCTTGTTGAAACATTGGAACCTAACATTCAGAAAATCGTGCGAATAGCGATTATTGTAGTGACGTTAATGAAAAATCGATTAACTCACAGCCATTTTGTGTTTTTTTTTATCCCGTATTGTATACGATAAAGACAGGCACATCACCATGAGATAGGCCAATGAAATTGTTAAAAAATAATGTTTCATTGAGGACCGTATTCACCAACGTGCGCCCGTGATCTCTTAAATCTAATAAACTCCCCAATATTTTTTCTTCGGGAAGCTTTTCTACTCCCAAAGTTATCAAGAACATCGAACTAAAGTATTACGAGGACTATCCACTAACACAAATAAAAATGGTATCAAAAACAGGGCTGAGGATCACTGATTTAGGATGCACACTCTTGAAAAATAAAGCGCGCATATATTGAAAATCAGGCATTTTTTCATTGGTTCCCTACATTTATGCTTTTGAATATTCTGCGTTTATATTCACCATTAAGAAGGGGGAATTGCCTACTTAAGCAAATATTCTACGACTTTTTGGCGTTTCGCCTTTCGACATTTTTTCTTTAAACCCTAATCCGGCATGTGGTGCTTGTTCTAAAACGTTTTTGAATACAATTAAAATTATTTTGAACCAAACGAAACCACTATACAATTTATCAAAGATACCGTTTTGATTCATATTACCGACAGCTTCACATTTCGGTCAGTCTACTTTGTATGGGAAATATTTCACGCAAAATGTTTCAAACTGTCGCCGTTCGAACGGTCTCATTTTCGAGGCTCGTTTTTATAAGCATTTTCCGTAGATATCTATGCAAATTTATAATTCCCAACTGCCTTTGACACTTCTTTAGTGGTTTGATGATTCAAATTGTTGAGTTAACTTCATGATTCATGATTTTCATGAGCTGTCCGAAATTCGATTCAAAGTGACCGGAATATGAGGCAAAAATAAGGAAACGTCCAGAATAAGGATCATGAGATGTTCACACATTTCTATTAATTTAAAATTATCCATGTTGCAGAATCAAACTCTTTAATCTCCATTTAAAAGTAAAGTGTTTTGAGAGCTCGATAATGCTAAGGAATCATACAGATTGGTTCATTGAATATGCTTTACGGTGAGGAACACTTTACTGAAGCCTTAAGGTGAAGATGAATCGAAGCCAAAGCCCAAACTTTCAAGAGCACGGATCTGAAGAACCAAACATCCGTTTAAGCTGAAAACTTAATCGATTGGTCACTAGCTGGTGGTGACCAATCGATTAGGTTTTCAGCTCAAACGGATGCTTGGTTCTCCAGATCCGTTCTCTTGAAAATTTAAACTTTGGCTTCGATTTATCTTCACCTTAAGCGTCCGTAATATGAATAAAAATGGTATGTAAGCCACCTAGAAAAATCTAAACGTTATCAAATTAAATCCAATTTTGACCAAAAAAATATGTTTCCAATTTTCTGATACAGTCATTATAAATTTGTTATTGTAATTCATGCATTGAGAAGAGTATAAAAGCAAATGTTCATAAATATTGCTATAAAATTTGATAGAAACATTGCTTATGAAGTCAAAATGAAGGTTTGTATCCTCTAATTTCAACTCTGGTTCTCTAACTATTAATTACCACATTTTTTTTCATTCAGACAGTCAAACATCAGTCCCACCCATCAATTTCCAATAGCAGTTATTGTTCATTGCGAGAACGCCCTGACCGACAGCTCGAAACAAGTGTTTTAATTCACGCATCAACACCCTTGACCAGGCTTGATAATTCTCCTCAACATCATCAGAGTTCAGTGACATACTCTAGAGCAGCGTGCTGCCAGTGCCTCTTTGCGAGGGAGCCAAAAAATGCTAAGCAGCGAGGCAACGAAAAATGAGCGAGGAAAATGCAGCACAAAAAAAAGCCGAGTTAAATTCCATCAAAAAAGGGTGCTCTCACAACTCCCCGAGGACTGTCTGTTCGGGCGGCAGACTCGAGAGTTCGTTTGAAGTGTGAGTGATGGTGAGCATCGCAACGAGAGAGAGAGAGTGTCTGAAAAAATCCTCGCATTTATCTGCACTCTCACTCGAATCGCTTGAGGATCTGTGTTGAAAATTTTGAGTTTATTTTTTTCTCCTCAGAAAAACGGTAAAATCGCCTCCTCTTTGCCTCGCAGAGGAGTTTCTATCAAGCCTGCCCTTGACATATAGCTCGTGTGAATCATACAGCCGAAGTACACGAGAGGCGGACGATGATACAACAAAAATCCTTATATGTACAATGCTGTCCATGACGTTAGTGACTTCCGCGGTTTCTAATGATTGCTCCCAAAGCACGTTCCAACCCACTTTTAGCACTTTGAGTTGGTGAGCGTACGTTATAGTGGTCGCAGTTTCTCCGCCAAGACTTTCCAACAACCATTGCAGAAAAATGTTTCTTTTAAGATTCTTTTACCACATAGACGTACTGTGCTCTTTGTACATTTCAACAGGTTGGACAAACCTAAGGACTGTTCATTGTATAAAGTGAACGCCTCGTTTATGACATATATTTTTTTTCTTTCAATGAAATTGCCAACGGTTTTCTGTGCATCGAACATCCACTTTTTGTTTCGTTGTAATTTTAATAAAAGATCCAACAAAAATGATATTTAAAAAAAGCTTCTGCAAATTTGTATAGGAGACTTCTTACTGATGGTGTTATTGAAGAGCAAGCCCTTTTGCAACATGAAAATATAGATTTTTTTCAGCTCATTTCCAAAACTATTCTTCTTCTTATAATTATTATTAGCATTACGTCCTCACTGGGACAAAATCTGCCTCTCAGCTTAGTGTTCAATGAGCACTTCCACAGTTATTAACTGAGAGCTTTCTTTGCCAAAGTTGCCATTTCTCGCATTCGTATATAGTGTGGCAGATATGATGATACTTTATGCCCAGGGAAGTCAAGGAAATTTCCTTTTCGAAAAGATCCTGGACCGACCGCGAATCGAACCCAGACACCTTCAGCATGGCTTTGCTCTGTAGCTGCGGACTCTAACCACTCGGCTAAGGATGACCCTTAGACTGTGATTTTAATAATTATTCAATAATATATAGTATGCGCAAGGTGTCCACTTTAAAACATGAACTGTCCTCTATGCAACCATGAGCGTTTGATGGAATCTGAAAAAAATGTTAGAAAAAAATGGGCTGCGTGGTTTATGACTGCTAATTACAAATCTCTCTGTGGCTATACAGACAGCCGACTGCCATCATCAAACCAGACAAAAACTGTCAGTAGCAGGGACATGTTGGCAGCTTCCAATGCCAGACAGACTGACGTCGGTTGCTGCTGTAGCTCTGTCTAGTAGCCGAGGCTAGACAGGCACAGCGATGAAGCTACATAATTAAACGCCATGTTATGGCTCTTTCAGTTTACGGCCGCCTTTGACATACATAGGTAACCTTATTTGCGAAATGTGAATAGAACACATTTTGAAGTTAACATCTCAACAGATTCAGTGCAATACAGTCGTCCCAGAGTTATGAATAACCTATGGATATGGATCAGTGTTGGAATGAAACCAGATTTTCTCATAGAATAGAAAGCCTATAAATTTACTCAGTAATTGTTCAACTGAATAGCAAGCGTGATAAACTTGAAGCTATTCGCCAAAGCGAAACCAAAAACTTAGTAGAGTAATTCGGGGCGTAGTTGATCGGTTGTTGAAGGGTTCTTCTCCAAACAATTGGCTATTGGCAAGGCCATATAAAAACACTATTTAAATAAACTGTTCGATACATTACAGAGTTATTATTTGGGCCACATTGAGGAAAAAATCATTTCCAGAGATAAAATGTTCTTTTCGTGACAGGTTGCCACTTTTACATAAAATTGTCTTCCTTTGTCTTGCGATTCATTAAGGAGTACTACTTTAGGAAGTATCAAAACTTCCATCACCAGAGTGGATATGTGTACGCACATCATGGGAATACAATATACGTCCATACTACGCTCAGATCTTTGATTTAAAATTCGCACAAAGATTCAGAAATTTACTTCCCAAATAGGAAGCAAACCGAACCAGTTTCAGTATACATACATAGTTTTGATCAATACAAAATAAACAGCCATGAACAAAGCACAATCGTTCATACCAACTAAGTTGATTGACCTAATTGGATCCAGAAACTCAACCACTTGGACTTGTCTGCCCTGGATCCGATTCTCAGAACGCACGCAAACAACAAAGTGATGGAGGTTCCTTATGGCAAATAAACATGTACATACAACGAATAGACTGACTGCAGTCTCAGCTCCCCCAAACAACCAACATCTCCATAATCATGAATACAACAACCCAAGATAGAACCACATGTTGCTGGTGCAGTTATTTTTCCATCAACCACTTTCCGTACATTGTGATCGGTGGTGGCTGGCCCACTTTGGGAACGGAAGGAAGTAAAAACCCTCCCACACCACGTGCGAACGGTTATCCTTATCGGTCTCAACTCACATAACGGGGCTTACATAGGGTAAGATGGTTCAGAATGCCAATTTAAAACCAAGTAAGCCGTCGTTGCTTTTGGCAGTCATGATGAAATTATAGCTCGCAATTTAAAAATAATAAAACTGACATAAGTAGATGAAAAAACCGAATTTAGTAATATACCATTTAATTCCACTAGAGTTTGTTTCCTTCGTATTTCGATCTCAACTGGCCGTCTTCAGTGTCGTGTGCTAGACTCGACTAAAACTGACATATTTTCAGCATTTTAATGCAAAACCAACTGAATTCCATTGATTCGAAACTGGGATATAAATTAACATCACTTTTCAATGCCACATATCGTGAACCAGGGCAAATTGATTACTATCTTACAATTTTTTGTTACCGTTTTGTCTCAAATTCCGAACACTCGTATCACACCATGAAATAACAGTTATTTAGAATTCAATTTAAATGTCTCTCAATCGATTTTAAACTCTGGAAGTTGTAATAATTCTATAGTTCGAGGACAGTAAAACTAGCTCAAATAAATTTATTGCAAAATTATTCATTTGAATATGTTTTATATTTATTTATTCATTTGAATATGTTTTATTCGTGCTGTTCAGAATTTGAAACAAGGTGAATGAAGCAGAATGAACACAGTATTCAGCATTTGAATCAAAGTTTTGTTACATATTTTTACGTAAAAATAAATTGTAAAATAAATTAAATCAACATTATTATCAGCACACTCAAAAGCTAACAATTAAGTTTTGAAAATATATTAAAATTTTCACAAATATTAGTTAGTTATTCCCAACCAGATGCATTTGATGTCACTGTTGGCCTCAAGTGTTCGGAATATGAGTCAGAATGGTATATTATCCATTGGACAAAACCACTACCGTTCTACGTATATATGTACCGCGGTCCATAAGGTTTACATTGAACAATGGACAAGTAGGCGTACAAGGTCAGAATTTCGATTGTTTTTTTTTTTTTCATTTGTTTCGCCGTAAATTACATTTTTACTATTTAACTGAAGTCAATAGAAGCATTTTGTTGTAATTATGAGTTGAAAAGTGCACACATATTTTAATAAATGCAGAAGTATTGTTATCATGAAAGCCACTAAAAAATGTTACTAGGATCTTCATAAAGGTTTTAAAAATGAAATATCAATCAGTTTCAGTTGTTGTAAACTGGTTAAACGGTTAACTGGCAAAAAATACGAAAAAAGTGTATTTAAAAAAAAAATCATGTTTTGGGCAATTTTTGGTACATAACTCAGCTGAAACGTTTTTTTTTTATTAAACGTATTGAATATAAAGTTTGAAACAACTAAAATAGCCAACAAAACATTTAGCATCTTTAGAAGAGAACTCAATTTGGCGACGACTGATCAAATTCACCCAGTAATAAATTTAACCCTTGATTTTACTTTTATATTTCACCTTAAGCCTTTGGGCTTTAGGGGAATCTTATAATGTATCACAGTAGTTACCTATAATGCCAATTGCCTAATCAAATCTTTTTCCAGAAAAAAAAACAGTTTATATGGCGTTAACGAGACAGAACTCACCAAAATATTTGAAGTAGAACGATATTGGGTTAAGATAGCGTTAGCGTAGTTACGGTACGATATTGGGTTAAGATGCACCAAAAAATAGTGGCGTGGTGTAGGAGTGTTTTTCGATATTTAAGTTGCTGTGATAGAATGAAAGAACGAATCTGGTATGCCACCACCAGAAACTACTCAATCAGTCCTGGAACTGGTTTTTGTCCTTGAACACTCTCGAATAAAAATTATCCTGAACCAAAGAGAGTGTAAAACGGGATGTTAATAAATTTGGAGTGGATTCAAAGAGATTTGAAATGCAATTTGAATTGCTTGACATGAGGGACATTAAAAGGAAACAGTATAACAATGAAATAACAGCTAGTTTCCCACTACGCACGCATTCACTGGAATCTGGTATGCCTCCACAGAAAATCTTTTTAAAGGACCTGTAACACCAATTTGTATTCTCCTAAAACTAGCGCCGGATTTTGGATTTGGAGGTCAGAACTTGTGAAGGGGGCATTGACTACAAAAATAAAGGAACTGGGGTATTGATCATACATTTTATTTGGGATGTTGGGTAGGAATATATATAAAATTGTTTTTAATTACTTAAGCCTAAGAGAACAAATTCATTCGTTTATACCATGGTAATGTTTCTTTAAAGCTGCATTTAGAATAAAGCTATTCTCATCAGGATTCCGAATAACAACGAGACCAAATACCTACATATCAGGAATTTAACGACAATTTTACTCAAGACTAGGAGCCAGTTTCCAACCATAAAAAAGGTTATTTATTTTCAGGAAAAAAATTCACTCATAATTTTCAAGACTCAAACATTTTAAGACGCCCAACGAACCAATGATCTGATACCATTTTGATTCATATTTCGATCACTTTAGGCTTACGGGGACTTTAAATGCAGATAATAGCGATTGAACCGAAATTTATGAAACTTTTTATCTCTTTGCATAGACCAACTGTGAACTATTGAGTGGGGTGATGAAAAAAGTGTACCATTACTATTACTAAAAAGTGAGGAACAACATTTTGCTTCAAATACCGAACACTGTGCTTATTTTGTCTCATATTTCAAACACTTTGATTCTAATTCTGAACAACAAATAAATTTACCTGAGCTTTTTTTAAGACATTGAGCTTCAGAATCTTTCCAACTCCTAGGATTAAGTTAGCATTAAAGACATTCAATTTAAGATGCAAAGATGCGTCCTTTGTTGAAAATTTATTGACATATTTCAATTAAACGATTCAGCAAAATCTCCATACAAAACACGAGTGCTTGGAATATTTTGGCATAAATTTTTATCCTAAAATTGATTGAATATCTAATTTTAAATTTCTCTTTTTTTCTAGTTTCACATTATGTTACTAGAAAGTATTCGGCCATTTTTTAAGACTCGTCACTTATCGAATTACTTATCAATTGTCCTCTTCGCAACCCTTTCCCCTCGAATCCGGGCCTGCCTTAAAACCCTCTCGGATAATGGAAATAAGGAGGAATTGAAAGAGATTTGAAATAGATATTAAAATGGTAAACATGACGAACATTAATTTGAAATAGAAACGTAAAAAACACCAAATCTGACGTATGTTACTTCTGGTAAAACCCTTCAAACAGGCCTGGAACACAATTTTCGTCCCCCGAAAATCGTCTTGAACATTGATAAACTTCCATTCAATCTCATAATTCAAATTGTTGAATGTAGGAAATATTAAAGAAATATATAAAAATAAAAATTAATTAAGTATCTCCCAGTATGAATCTCATAGAAAACTTCTTGAACGGCCCTGGAATTAAATTTTAAAAGAGCCATAATCAGTATCTGCATATTTCAACTTACAGTCGATGATGTTGACATTTAGCAAGTTTCGTTTTCCCTGATTTCTTATTGTTTTGAATAATCCTTTGACATCGCGACCAGGAATCATTAAGAGCATGCTGTCACTTTCTTGATTACATTTTCTATGCTGATTCTCATCTACCCACTGACATTCAGAACCAACAGGAAGCACCGGAAAAAAAATCTACGATTTGAACATTACACGTTTAAAAAATCGATTGATCACTTGACTCAATTCAAAACACCATTCGCCATGATTTGAAGAGTTCTAACTTTGGATGTGTTCTACTGTCTTTAGCACTATAATATGAATTGAAAAGTCATTGCTTTTGAAAATCATGTCTTTTGTATGAAAGCAATCATTGACAGATCGTTGTAGAAAGTAATTGAGATCAATGCAACACCTTTCAACAGATGCGAGTTGGTGTCGTAATAAGATACAATACTTGCACTACGAAGATTGAAGGTTCAAATCTGGGTCAGGCGGAAACGTTTATTTTAACAAAACAAACAACGTTGAATTCATGTGTGTTAACTTAATATTATCAAGATTTAAGAGTAGTGCCAATCCAAGTGCAGAACTATTGATAGCATCTTGCTCATTTTATACCGCGTATTCATGTAGTACTGCCATGAGTCATCAACCGGAACCAATACTCGTCTAGAATGAAATGAATTTCAAAATTTACCATGAAAATATAATGTTTAAATGTTGAAACTTGATATTGTTTTGTTTGAAATAAGAGTTAACATAACAAATAAAAAAAACTTAGTTTGTATGGTATACAAAAGCTAGAGCAGTGAATCAATTGTAAACCAACACGCAGCAACAAAGACATTGTCCTATTCTTATTGCAAAAATTCCATTCTGCAACAAGAGCTTATCAGCACTTGAACAGAATATGACTGTTCTGAATCACGGGCGTAATTTTCGGAATATCACTGATCACTGGGACGACGCGAATACTTAACGAAAACTGAAATTTATTTTCAAGAAAGGAGCACTTTATTGCATGTGGCCAGTTCACTGTGGTGGTTTATTTAACTATGGCCAAACTGGTGAGCCTGAGCGATAGCAGCAAAGAGGAGGAAGCTCAAAATTGCCAAAAAAAAAAAAAATATATATATATATATATATAATTATATATATATAATAATAGCAAACCATAACCAACAAAAAAAATGCTATGAATACATGTTTTATTATTGATATGATATTGAATCTCTAACTATAATAGTAACACTAGTTATGATTGCAAAAAATGTTGCTATTGTATCATTATTTTGTTATTTACCTCAACTCGGGTATATTACCGTTTTCATGCACCAGTAATATAAAATTTATTTCGAATTTTCGAAAATCATTCTCAATTGTATTGGCTCAAGGTAAAACTGAAAATTGAAATGACAATAACAGTGGGTAACATTGAATGAAGCGTGTGTTGCACCCACTCCCTTCCTCCTCACATTCGTTCTCATAGACAGGTTGGCTACGTGCTAGCGGAGTTCGTTTCCGCGCTGATCGAAAATCATTCGGCTAAATTTTTAAGGATACTGGTCATAATAGAGTGATCTTCTATTTTAAAGCAATAATGGCGCCTGCCACGTGTAATGCATGGATGTGATATTCAACGGAGAGACATCCATTCAGGTTCGCGTCGTGAAATAGAATGATCTTAATTAATTTCAAACTTAGCCTACGGAGCTTAACCCTGCACAACTTATTCTAGGGGAGGTACTTGAACCTGGGGTAATATGCACCACTTAAGAGAGATGTGCTTAAATGAAGACTAAACAATATCTATGTAGTGTTTTAATAGACAAAAATAGTTAGTTTGTTTTCATCCTACATGGTGTTGAACGAGTTTCCAATCGTAATTTCATCAACAAATAACCCAGTCTCTAATAAGGTGTTTTATGGTTGAAGGTTGTAATAATTATTAATTCATCATTACCAAAACAACAAGTGAAATAATCGGGAAAGGGGCTGTCCATTAACCACGTGGACAGTTTTTTGGGATTCCAGACCACTGCCGTCCCCCATCATGGCCATTTGTCCAAACAAAAATTCTAAAATTTGTGTGACCCATGGTCTTTGGCCAGTCACGTGATAAATGGACGACTCCAAAAGGTCATCAGAATCGTGCTTTTCGTATGTATTCGTATATTTATATTATATATTATACCTCCCTGTTAAAATTTTCAAAATTTATCAAATCCTCAGAACGTTAACTATTTGAACGTTTCATCAAATTGCATAGTGTTCTTCACTCAAAACTACATTGACATTGACACGGTGCGTTTTTCTCGCATATTACCCCAGGAAACCCTAAGGATGGAAGAATGGAAGCGTAGAGAAACGTTTTTTCTCCTAATCTGGCAAATGCTATGAAAAAATAGACCAAATGTGATAGCATTAGAGAGTGCAAGATAGAAGCAAGTGAAAGATACAACTACAAAATACGAGGAAAGGGACGGGCCTGGTATTGAACCCATGATCTTCTGCTTATGAAGCAGAAGCGTAGCCATTAGACCATAGTTTCCCAAACTGTGGGTCGCGACCCCCAGGGGGGTCGTGAGCTAGTCTTTGGTGGGTCGCGAAAAAATTCCAAAGTACGAATTTATTTCCAAAGTTTTTTTCTATGTTTCCTTAAACTTAAATTCTTACTTTATGACAAAACAAGTTTTTTTCCAATGATCAGGAATTCAGTCAGTTGGCACTATCTATATTATTCTAAGGTTAAGGTCTAAGGCTGAGAAGAACGTCGCCAATACAGCCTTCTTTAATCGTTCTTTCTTAATAAGCCATACTCGAACTTCCAGGAGTCGAAGAGAATATTGGCCCATGGAAATATCGAAAGTGTGATGAACATTATAGTACTCAGGTTTTTTTTTTAATTTTCAATATGGTTCACGGTTTCAAAATCTCTATTATCATCAAACCTGCATGCTTCTCCGATATTTCTACGAAAACGTTCAGCTTTCGGTCTAAGATTTTGTGGTTAGAAGGATAAAAAATATTCTGTCGAAAAAAAAAAATCACATACCTACAATTTTAGCTGCGAAATTGTCTTTTCTTGGATTGAGTTTGTAAAACAATCCTTAAACTTGAAAGTATTCCATTTTCTCCAACAAAATATTTTCAAACTTTCAGTATGTGAAGCAAACTTTCAAGGTCGAATAGTTATTGGTGGTGCATGCAACTTCGATTATAATCGAAATATTGATTCCGTGTGGTTCCGTGAGTCAATATTGAGCAATGGAACATCGACTCATGGAGGTGTGACTTAATTGAAAAAAAAAAAAAAAAATGCTAGAATATAATCAGTTCTATATGGAAATTTGATTAATGTCGAGACATTCAATCAATCCTTAGTGTTGTTAAAAGAATTTTCTATATTGAGACAGAAATCTTGTAACGAGCAGTTGCAAGTACAAAAGTAAAATAAATGATTTTATTCACTGTTTTTTTAATCAAACATAGTGCATGTCAATGTCAATTACGTGTGGTATTGTGATATTGTGATCAAATCTCATCCCCATCATAGTAATAAGTGACCTCAGAAGCTTCAGTACAAAACTTGTTTCTGTACAATTTTTCACTGGTGGGTCGCAAAGAATACGCTTGTTGGATAGGTGGGTCGCGCAACCAAAAAGTTTGGGAAGCTATGCATTAGACCACCAACTCCGTCAGCTCCTACCCGGTAAGTACTGTACCCATTAATAATTTCATTAAAACATAAACTGTACCATTTCGTCCTATGAGTGCATTTTGAACCACTTTGCCCTACTCCCACTCTACCACGAGGCGGCACAACATCGGAAGATTGTGTTTGAAAGGATGCGTATCTTAGCTCCGGAGTAACAAAGTGGAGAGAAGCAAAAGGCATTCAATAAAGGCAGCACCCACCTTCCGAAACGTAAGTCTACGTGTTGCTTTCCCAGGCTTGTGCCAGTTTTTAGTTCTCGTTTTCGATGACGAACATAGTCCCCCGTTCGCTCGCAGGCAAGATGAAGCGGAAGAGATTTGCTACTTTGAATCATACCGAAAGGATATCCAACCGTGGTGGCACAGGCAATCGGATCGGAAAATACTTGCCATCGCGTAAATAATGAATATAATTCCTGGTAGTGAGGTGCGGTAGGCAGCAGTAATACCATACCGAGCATAGCATGAACGTAATCAGCAGCTTCCTAGACGGAGGCATTCCGAGGAATTTAATCCAGCTGATATTTTTGCTCGAAATCCAGTTCAAAGTGGAATGTTGACGATTGAGTTTTCATGTTGAAGTGGATGAGATATCGTTTGTAATACGTAAATCAAGTGATTAAATACCAGATTCGCAATTTATTAATGAAACAGGAGGATAAATTTTGCATGATCTGGCTTATACTTGCCATTCAAATTTTCAAAAAAATATGGTTATCCTCCGGAGAAACACAAAGTGAATGAATTAACGAGCTTTACTATCTGTAGTCTAGTTACTCGTACAAACTTTGATATTAAATTATGAGGTGTAGATTCAACATTGAAACACATTTTTACTTTGAAGCAAATTACTTCTTCGCATTACTCGCTCTCTGGGACAGAGCCTTCTCAGCTTAGTGTTCAATGTGCACTTTTACAGTTAAAAACTTAAGGCTTTCTTTGCCAAATTAGTCATTTTCGCATTCGTATATCGTGTAGCAGGTACAATAATACTCCATGCCCAGGGAAGTCAAAGAAATTTCCATTACGAAAAAATTGGGGTGGGTAATGTCTGTTACATTACCGTTGACTTAGAACTACTATGGACACAACTTCGATCAATTCTGGGTCAGACTCTTACAACAGTGCGGTTCCCAGGGCTAAAAATCTCGTTAATAAAGATAGAAAAAAACAGTGCGGTAGCTTTTTGCAGGTGATAGGATCCCGAGTAACAATGAAAGCTGAACAGCAAGAGTATTTGCTGAATATTGGCTGATTAATGGTGTACAAGGCTGAACACCGTGACAGCTGAACAATAATTTGAAGAAAAGCTTATTAAACACTTCTATTCAGCAGTATACTCAAAGCTGAATATTGAGTTGAACAAACTATTTTTCATCTACAGTTTTAACTTTTGTTCAGCCAACCTGAATGATATTGATTAAAGGTTATTTAAAGCTTTAATCAAATCAACAGCCATTGTCGAAAAAATGTTTACCTGTAGGTTGACAAAAATATACATACCGAAATATATACCTACATTGGGTCGAACACTAAATTAATTATTATAAAACTGTTTCATCGAACAACAAAATTTTCACATACCGAAGTAGACATGCTGTAAACGCACACGGGCCTATCATTTGTCGAAAAAATCCTGAATCCGGCATCGATGACCTTGTGTTACATCAAGATAAAACACTACACTCGAAGACGCAGATTTCTTCGTAACATTTTTAATTAACTGGACGAAATCGAAATCATTACCAACTTGCGTTGACAACAATTGAACAGCAGTTATTAAAAATTACCGAGGATTCTATTTTGAAACAAAAATCACAACACACTTTGACAGCTAACACAAGTGTTTTTGCATAGCGCTGTTATCACTTCTTCAGCCTCAATGCAGCCTTTAAAATAGCCCTTATTCAGACAAGTCAATATATTAGTCCCTTGCTGTTGATGATGTTCACACAGTCTCATGTGGAGCGAATGTCAAGGTAAGTGATTATAAATCAGCGAATCCCAGTTCAAATCTCAATTGCACATATTTACTAATCTTCATCTTTAAATTCCAGCACTTTTCTACACTATGTGTTTGAAATTGTTAGTTGCGCTGATAAAACCCAAAACTATGAACCTGTAAATACTTTTTCTTTTTTTCTGGTTAATTGTTGAATAAAGGATGAATAAGCGATCGTTCAGCTTTCGAAGGTTGCCATCTGTTCTAAAAATAGAATTATCGTCATTGAAAGAGGCCTGAATAAGCGCATGCTAGACCTTTATTCAGCCTTCCATATAGCTTCAATTAAGCTTAAGGCTGAATAAAATCGCCAGAATTAGAAGTTTAACAGCTGAACAACAGTGAATGCAAGCTATGAACAGCTTTTGTTCAAACAAAGGCTGTATTGAATTGGCTATAAAAGCGTTTGAGCAGCTTCAAATTGTTACCTGGGAGTATTTAAAATCTGTTGCGATTTTAATACATTTATCAATTTCCGAAGGATTTAGGAAGTGTTCCCCCACTATATGATAAATCAACGATGCTGTTAGAAATGCCATACAATGCTGAGTACTATGATGTTATTACGGTCCGAAAGCGCTGCAGCGGCGTCCACGCGTAAATTCTCAAATTTCATGAGATTATGTGGGAGAAATTTTGTGATCCAAATCAAGTTTTGTACAATACCGCTAGATTAAGATCTAATAGATAAATCAGGAAACATTATTCTATAAACTCTTTTAAGAACGTTTGATGGCCCTCAAAAGGGCCGATTGAGCTTGTATGCTGTCACAGATGAATAGCACTACGGGATGTTATCAGTTGATTGTCATGGTTAAACAGGGAAACCCCAACGAAAGTGTACATGTGAATAAATTCTCTGTTTATACGACAAACCAGCTGAATATTTCATGGGTGCACAACAGCAACAGGGTAGCGGATCACAGGGATTAAGTTGAAATCTGGAAACGTAGCTCAATCTTGAAATCTTGAGCGATTTCACAAGCCAGGCGCTCGATAAGCAGCTCCTCGGATCAGCAACTCAGGGGACTCTGGTATCCGAGCGGGCTTGTTTCTTGACTGCACTACCGATGCTGAGTTTTTGACAGCTCAGCAGATTAACAGCAGCGAGGTACTTCTCGCTAAGCAAATTCGGAGGAGCTCTTACCAGCTCGAAAGCGGAAAGGGAATGAAACTGAAACCGGCCAAGGAAGCATGTTTTATAACCTTAGAATAGCAGATGATGCTCCTCCCTTCAGTGTTGTGAAAAACTCAATTTCTCACAACTCAAGCTTGAGATTTTTCATGCGTGAATTGTCAATCACGCAACTCAGCAGTCAAAAAATCATGGATGAGTTGGCTCACGTTTTTGACTCATTGTCTCGTATTTCCACAGTTTACTCACACACGGCAATAATTTCTTGTTAGTCTGGTAAAACTATAGTAATCCCTTCTAACGTAAACAAAAACATTCGGGTTTCACGAGTTTTTGCCGGGTTTTGCGACTGAATCATTTTTTACATTTTGAGTTGATTGAGTTGAATTTGCATCAAAATCTCAAGCGTGAGATTTGCGAAGCTCTAATGAGTTCGCTGTCACTGGAGAGTGTATTGATTGACATTTGAGTGTGAGTCTATCAACACTGCCTCCCTTTTGTGTTCTTCGCTTTCTGATCGACCAATCTGGGAAATGGGTATGTGCCAATAATGTGTTGGGTTTAGAATTACTTGAAAATTGCGAAGAATGCTAATGCGTTTGAAATAAGTCAAACATGAATTGTTGGAAGGGTTGACATTAACTAAATATTTAATACGAGCTATTGATAATCAATAGTTTTCCTAATTATGAAGGTAAATTTCTGATCCATGGTTGCCAAAATTATTACAATTGTTCAATGATAATGTGTTTTCAAAAGCATTCTAAATATGTAGCGATTTTGTTAATGTGATAATTACCATAAAATATGAAACATCAAAGACGCACTTTGGATGATGGCAAGAGAAACGGAAGGGTTCTTCGCTATCGATGTATGTGCCTGAGAAGCACGCCCGGTCAGAGCAAGCCGATCTGTTGCCTGCTGAGATGCGAGCCAATCGGAGAGTGAAAAGCAAATGACGTCAAATTTTCTTTAGCACCCCTATTTATAGATTTGCTTGAAATCAACGTTCTCTTTTAAAACAGTTATTAAACTATTTTGACAGGTATGTGGGATTCAGTAAGTGAACGACATGAACCTTTGATGTCTTGTCTTTCGATTGAGGTGCTAATCAAGGAATTTAGTTAAACCACCAAAAAGTTATAAACGTTTAAAAAATTTCATGCCAACGTAACGCTCTTGGTATTGAAATTCCAATTTCACTCCTGTATAGAGAAAAAAGACGTAGTTCTACGTTAAAAAATCCTGGACTGACCAAGCATCGAACCCAGACACCTTCAGCATGGCTTTGCTTTGAGCCGTGGACTCTGTCCGCTCGACTAAGGAGGTCCCTTCATAAGTACCCACAATTGTTATATACAAAACAAATACAATCATACACTCACGACGAAGCAGGGGACACTCATGAAGAAAAAGCTCCAAAATTCCAAAAATATCGTTTTTTTTGTACCAAAATGTCCCCCGTTTTCAGATACAGTTGCGTTGATGAATTGCAACATGAATTGCCATTTGTCCAATCTGAAGTATATCATAAACTTCAGCAATATAAATTAATTCACCTTTCATATCAAGTACCAGAGCTCAGCACTCTATCCATCCAGTGGTGAAGCAGCTCAGATTGCTGCCGAGTTATTCAATTATTCTCCCTGGTATGATTAGTACCGAGGAGCTGATGGCAAAAGTTTTAATTGTTGCTGCTGCGACACGAAAAAGAGCTCGACTTAGTGAGGCTTGGCTCCGGGAGTTCAATTTGTTTGCCGAAAGTCAAATTATAACCTGACATAAAAACTTTACTGCCACCGACGCTTAACGATGCGGGCACGAACTACTAAGCGAAAGATTCCTCCGGCAAAAGCCATCTAATAAAAAACGAATTAAAACGTACCAAACTTTCTCGATGCTAGTTTGTATATGCAGTATTATAACCTTCCCATGAGAATGTCTTCAAATGTGAAGAGTATACGTAGCTACCACTCTTCATTCACACAATACCCATAAGCTCGTGCCGAAGCGCACTGATTCTGCTATCCTAGAATCTTAATTTTAGAAACTTTACCACTTACACGCACTTCCACTTCCCAGCACTGCTTCATCCAATGAAGGGGGAAATGGGACGCTCTCGGAAGTCTACTTCGGTAGTGCTGGTAATTAAATTAGCATACATTTCAAATTTTCCCTCGTGAAAGCTGCGAGCTGGGGCACTTCCAACCGGACAGCGAATAAGTCGA